>NC_066619.1:235704305-237001305 GCF_025201925.1 Gopherus flavomarginatus | reverse complement strand
CACCAAGCTAGCCTTCCCTGTTAAAACAAGAAGCTCCATTTATTTACAACAGTCACTACCAAGAAAAAGTAAGGAGTTACTTGATCATAGTTTACAAATACCTATTACGGGGAAAGATTTCAAACAGCAGACAGTGTGACAAAGTGGGATCTGTCTCTATCAAATTGTGAACTCTGTTTTGTATTGCAACTCCACTGTGACCTTTATTTTGTAGTGTATCCTTCTATTTTAGATTATAACATTTATTATTTGGTGCTTGACATCTAACGTCTATGGCTGAGAAACATCATAGAGCAATCTAGGATCACCAGCTTTGATGGTCTTTCAAGTACTGGCCCATCATCATGGGAATATGGACTCTCAACACAGAAACAAGACTGGAAGAAGAGGTTGGAATTTCCCAGATGGAGCACATGGGCAAAAAGCAGCAGACTGTACTTAAGGAGGGGGCTTTTCAAGCAAGAGGGTCCATAGATGTCCTTATGCCAGAAGACCTGGCTGTAGAGAGGGAGAAGCAGGAGGGACACTGCCTTGCCTGAAATGCTGACCAGATCTCAGACTCTCAAAAGTGATGTGAGACTAATGAGGATGTGTCTCAGTATGTTATTTTGCATAAATCTGTAACTCTCTAGTACTTTCTTGAGAGTAAAAGTGAAAGTGGTTAAGAAATTCCTTTGCTAAGCTTGTATTCCTTGCTTGCTTGCCACTTTGTTCCTGAAGTAGTAAATTGAGAACTTGGGAGTGCCTGCAGTGAGGATGATCTGAGAGAGTGTATATGAGCAACTAAGGGCTCAGGTGGGTTGAGACTTTGGATCAAAGTTTAAGGCAGATGGGCTCTAGAGCCCCTGACCATATCCCAAGGAAGTGTGTCAGATGTGGAGTCAACACCTGACACTGTGTCTGAGAGATCCAGATTTAGAAACATTGAATGGTCACTACTCTGAGTCGGGGGAAGGCGGGTTAGAAATATGTGGAATCCAGTGGTCAGGTCCACTCAGAACAGACTAGAGACCATCCAGAGATGAGGACTGGGATTAGCAGTAACATATAGCTCTTTAATCTAGAATAAAAAGCATAACAAGATCCAATGTCTGGAAGCTGAAGCTAGACAAGTTCAAACTAGAAATAAGGTAAAATAAAATAACTAACCATTGGAACACCTTACCTAGAGAGACAGTAGATTTGCTATACTTCACAGTCTTTAACTGAAGACTGGATATATTTCTGATTCGCTATAGCTCAAACAGAAGTCATGGGATTGATACAGAAACTATTGGGTGAAATTATATGGCTCATGTTTTGCAGGATGTCAAACTACACAATCATAATGGACCTTTCTTACTTTAGAAATCTATTAATAAAAACATATTTTAAAGACCCTCTTGAATTTTAATAAATACTTGCATTCATCTCTCCCATTGCAGTGATGTGAGGAATCCAAAATACAGTGCTGGATATGCTTTCCCTCTCCTTTTAGACATATTACCTGGCATTTCTGCCCTTTACATTTCATCTTGCTATTTCCTGACAACATTTCTAGTCTCCCAAGGTTCTTTAGTATTATTTCAGTGTCCTCACAGCTGCTAACAATTTAGGCCCTGGTCCTTCAAGTACTAACACAATCTAACTTTACATGAGCAAATAGATTAATTGAACTCATTGGAACTACTTACATGCATAAAATTACTCATGTGTGTAAAACTGTGCAGGACCAAAACTTTAGTTTTATCTTCTGACTGATTCAATACATCGTTTACTCCAACTTACAGTCATTAATGTTAAATAAAACTAAGTTTCTGTGTCTCCTCTACACCATCCTACACCAGAAGCTTCCCTTTAGGGTCATAAACATTAACATAAGAATAGCCATACGGGGTCAGACCAGAGGTCCATCCAGCCCACTATCCTGTTTACCGACAGTGATCAATGCCAGGTGTCCCAGAGGGAGTGAACCTAACAAGTAATGATCAAGTGATCTCTCTCCTGCCATCCATCTCCACCCTCTGACAAACAGAGGCTAGGGACACAATTCCTTACCCATCCTGGCTAATAGCCATTAATGGACTTAACCTCCATGAATTCATCTAGTTCTCCTTTAAACCCTGTTATAGTCCTAGCCTTCACAACATCCTCAGGACAGGAGTTCTACAGGTTGACTGCACTCTGTGAAGAACTTCCTTTTATTTGTTTTAAACCTCCTGCTCATTAATTTCGTTTCGTGGCCCCTAGTTCTTATATTATGGGAACAAGTAAATATATCTTTTCCTTATTCATTTTCTCCACACCACTCATTATTTTATATACCTCTATCACATCCCCCCTTCATCTCCTCTTTTCCAAGCTGAAAAGTCCTAGCCTCTTTAATCTCTCCTCATATGCGACCCATTCCAAACCCCTAATCATTTTAATTGCCCTTCTCTGAATCTTTTCTAATGCTAGTATATCTGTTTTGAGATGAGGAGACCACATCTGTACGCAGTATTCAAGATGTGGGCATGCCATTGATTTATATAAGGGAAATAAGATATTCTCCATCTTATTCTCTATCCCGTTTTTAATGATTATTAACATTCTGTTTGCTTTTTTGACAGCCGCTGCACACTGCATGGACGTCTTCAGAGAACTATCCATGATGACTCCAAGATCTCTTTCCTGATTAGTTGTAGCTAAATTAGCCTCCCATCATATTGTATGTATAATTGGGGTTATTTTTTCCAATGTGCATTACTTTGCATTTATCCACATGAAATTTCATTTGCCATTTTGTTGCCCAATCACTTAGTTTTGTGAGATCTTTTTGAAGTTCTTCACAGTCTGCATTGGTCTTAGTTATCTTGAGCAGTTTAGTATCATCTGCAAACTTTGCCACTTCACTGTTTACACCTTTCTCCAGATCATTTATGAATAAGTTGAATAGAACTGGGCCTAGGACTGGCCCTTGGGGAACACCACTAGTTACCCCTCAACATTTACCATTAATTCCTACCCTTTGTTCCCTGTCTTTTAACCAGTTCTCAATCCATGAAAGGACCTTCCCTTTTATCCCATGACAGCTTAATTTACGTTAAGAGCCTTTGGTGAGGGACCTTGTCAAAGGCTTTCCGGAAATCTAAGTACATTATGTCCACTGGATCCCCCTTGTCCAAATGTTTGTTGATCCCTTCAAAGAACTCTAATAGATTAGTAAGAGATGATTTCCCTTTACAGAAACCATGTTGACTTTTGCCCATTGCTATTTATTATCACCACTTCTCTCTGCTACTGGTAACTGACATGACAACATGGTTATTCTGTTAAGACATACTCACAACTCAATGGCTTAAATGCAGTTAGATGGTTGTTTATACTTTGTAATTAAAAAAAATAAAACAAGCAATGATTTTTGTAGGTGATGCCACAGAAATGGGGAGGAGTTAGATGTGATTTAAGTTCTATTGACATTGCTTTGCCAATTATGCTGTACACAATGGTGTTGAGTCATAGTGACTGGTCACCTAGATTGTAGTGCAGTGTCAAGGTACCCAAACTCTTCAGGTCTGAATAGCATTGCCTATAGTTTAGTTTCTTGAATTCATAGAAACCAGATATTTTGTTATACAAAAGAAATTATAACTTCACTGTGAGTTCAAGCAGAAACTGAGGTGCCAATTCTGATAGTTACACTGCAGAGATAGTCTCCATATGGATGCAGGGGTCTGACTAAAGACAATGGGAGCCTGCCTGGATAGTTCTTTTTGCAGAATTTCTGCCTGAATGGGTAATGGGGAACCTCTTATTCAAATACAGGTATATGTCACAAGACCCTCATATTAAAAGTGACTGGCAAAGCTTTAATAACCTATTTCATCTAGTTTGCCAAAGTTTGAAAGTTTCCTTTTAAGTCACGTGTAAGAAAGCACAATTATTTTAAGAACAGTTTCTTCTCAGTACTTAGCTATGACCTGATACGCTGTATATTAAATCAAGAAAATGTTAAAAAGGGGTTAAATATTAATAAAACAACTTTCACTTAAAAAACAAAAACAAACAAACAAACCAAAACCAGTTAGCGTTGCTAATGGACAACAGTATCCTTTCTTATCACATCATATACCAAGCACATAAAAGGAAATTAACTGTTACGAACATCATAAATATTGTATTGTCACCAGGGGCAGCTCTAGGGATCTTGCCTCCCCATAAGAACATAAGAGCGGCCGTACCAGGTCAGACTAAAGGTCCATCTAGCCCAGTATCTGTCTACCGACAGTGGCCAACGCCAGGTGCCCCAGAGGGAGTGAAGCTAACAGGCAATGATCAAGTAATCTCTCTCCTGCCATCCGTCTCCATCCTCTGACAAACAGAGACTAGGGACACCATTCCTTACCCTTCCTGGCTAATAGCCATTTATGGAGTTAGCCACCATGAATTTATCCAGTTCCCTTTTAAATATTGTTATAGTCTCAGCCTTCACAACCTCCTCAGGTAAGGAGTTCCACAAGTTGACTGTGCGCTGTGTGAAGAACTTCCTTTTATTTGTTTTAAACCTGCTACCTATTAATTTCATTTGGTGACCCCTAGTTCTTGTTATTATGGGAACAAGTAAATAACTTTTCCTTATCCACTTTTTGCACATCACTCATGATTTTATATACCTCTATCATATCCCCCCTTAGTCTCCTCTTTTCCAAGTTGAAGAGGCCTAGCCTCTTTAATCTTTCCTCGTATGGGACCCTCTCCAAACCCCTAATCATTTTAGTTACCCTTTTCTGAACCTTTTGTAGTGCTAGAATATCTATTTTGAGGTGAGGAGACCACATCTGTACACAGTATTCCAGATGTGGGCTTACCATGGATTTATATAAGGGCAATAATATATTCTCAGTCTTATTCTCTATCCCCTTTTTAATGATTATTAACATTCTGTTTGCTTTTTTGACCACCTCTGCACACTGCGTGGACATCTTCAGGGAACTATCCACAATGACTCCAAGATCTTTTTCCTGACTCGTTGTAGTTAAATTAGCCCTCATCATATTGTATGTATAGTTGGGGTTATTTTTTCCAATGTGCATTACTTTACATTTTTCCACATTAAATTTCATTTGCCATTTTGTTGCCCAATCAATCAGTTTTGTGAGATCTTTTTGAAGTTCTTCACAATCTGCTTTGGTCTTAATTATCTTGAGTAGTTTAGTATCATCTGCAAACTTTGCCACCTCACTGTTTACACCTTTCTCCAGATCATTTATGAATAAATTGAATAGGATTGGTCCTAGGACCAACCCTTGGGGAACACCACTAGTTACCCCTCTCCGTTCTGAGAAAATACCATTAATTCCTACCCTTTGTTCCCTGTCTTTTAACCAGTTCTCAGTCCATGAAAGGACCTTCCCTTTTATCCCATGACAGCTTAATTTACGTTACAGCCTTTGGTGAGGGACCTTGTCAAAGGCTTTCTGGAAATCTAAGTACATTATGTCCACTGGATCCCCCTTGTCCAAATGTTTGTTGATCCCTTCAAAGAACTCTAATAGATTAGTAAGACACGATTTCCCTTTACAGAAACCATGTTGACTATTGCTCAACTGTTTATGCTTTTCTATGTGTCTGACAATTTTATTCTTAACTATTGTTTCGACTAATTTGCCCGGTACTGACGTTAGACTTACCGGTCTGTAATTGCCGGGATCACCTCTAGAGCCCTTTTTAAATATTGGCGTTACATTAGCTAACTTCCAGTCATTGGCTACAGAAGCTGATTTAAAGGACAGGTTACAAACCTTAGTTAATAGTTCCGCAACTTCACATTTGAGTTCTTTCAGAAGTCTTGGGTGAATGCCATCTGGTCCCGGTGACTTGTTAATGTAGAATGTATCAATTAATTACAAAACTTCCTCTAGTGACACTTCAATCTGTGACAGTTCCTCAGATTTGTCACCCACAAAAGCTGGCTCAGATATGGGAATCTCCCTAACATCCTCAGCCGTGAAGACTGAAGCAAAGAATCCATTTAGTTTCTCCGCAATGACTTTATCGTCTTTAAGCGCTCCTTTTGTATTTCGATCATCAAGGGGCCCTACTGGTTGTTTAGCAGGCTTCCTGCTTCTGAGGTACTTAAAAAACATTTTGTTATTACTTTTGGAGTTTTTGGCTAGCCATTCTTCAAACTCCTCTTTGGCTTTTCTTATTACACTCTTGCACTTAAGCTGGCAGTGTTTGTGCTCCTTTCTATTTGCCTCACTAGAATTTGACTTCCACTTTTTAAAGGAAGTCTTTTTATCTCTCACTGCTTCTTTTACATGGTTGTTAAGCCACAGTGGCTCTTTTTTAGTTCTTTTACTGTGTTTCTTAATTTGGGGTATACATTGAAGTTGGGCCTCTATTATGGTGTCTTTAAAAAGGTCCCATGCAACTTGCAGGGATTTCACTTTAGCCACTGTTCCTTTTAACTTCTGTTTAACTAACCCCCTCATTTTTGTATAGTTCCCTCTTTTGAAATTAAATGCCACAGTGTTGGGCTGTTGAGGTGTTCTTCCCCTCACAGGGATGTTGAATGCTATTGTATTATGGTCTCTATTTCCAAGAGGTCCTGCTATAGTTACCTCTTAGACCAGCTCCTGCACTTCACTCAGGATTAAATTTAGAGTTCTCTCTCCCCTTGTGGGTTCCCGTACCAGCTGCTCCGGCGGTTTGCCTGCCGAGGGTCCTCCAAACCCACGGGACCAGCGGACCCTCTGCAGGCAAGCTGCCGAGGGCAGCCTGCCTGCTGCCCTCGGGGCGCCAGCAGAGTACCCCCCGCGGCTTGCCGCCCCAAGCACGCGCTTGGCATGCTGGGGCCTGGAGCTGCCCGATTGTCACTACAAATACATTATCCTTATAAATTATTAAGAAAGGCATATTTTATCACAACAGCCTTAACACTTTCATTGATGGACTGTTGTGAGAAAAAAGGAAAATTGTTGCTATCTATAATTCAGTATATAAATATTTTCCATAAAAGGATACATAAAGATGGAAAAGTTTTATTAGTCAAATATATTTTTATCCACTAAATTACATTTTTGATAAAGTATAATTGCTATTTCTTGAGAATAATGTATATTGGTAGGAGCGTGTATCAATATTGATTTATGTTTCAGTTGTCCATCTATGTGCATTGGAGGCTGATCAACATATATCACTTATGTGTAGTAATAGCTTATGTTTCTTTTTCATGAAGGGTTTTATATTGTATGTATTTAGAGATTACTAATAAAAGATAATTAGTTTTATTGGGTTATATTCTAGGTTTTTGTGTTATGGTGATATATGCATTTATTTATAGTTACTGTGTTTTTATATTTAGACAGCATAATATTTATGATCTTATTGCAAAACACAAACATGGAGGTTGTTTGTAACTCTAAAAACAATATTATGGTTGTTCTTTCAAAAGTTTACAACTGAGTATTGATTTAGTACAGCTTTGAAACTTTACTATGCAAAACAAAAAATGCAGCTTTCCTTTAATTTTTTTTAGTAGTTTACATTTATAGTACTGTACTGTATTTTCTGGGGTTTTGTTTTGTTTTGATTTGGGTTTTTTTGGTCATCTCTGCTGCTCCCTGATTGCATTTTTCTGGTTCCAAATGAGGTATGTGGTTGACTGTCAGTTCGTAACTCTGGTGTTCATAACTCTGAGGTTCTAGAGTACATTGTTCCAGCACAACCACCATACACCACAGAAAAAGCACCACAACCTTATCTTCACCCCAGTAAGGATACCAACCATTCAATATCCCTTTCTTCAAACCTGAGCAAGTGTAATTTCACAGAACTGTGCAGAAAGGACAGTAGAGAAGGGATGGATGTCTGGTCTGATCTGTTTGGGTATATCTATGCTCCAGTTAAACACAGTGGCTGGAGTTGGGTAAGATTTGGGGATGGGATGTTGGAAGGTTGGCATCTGTAGGCAGTGTTAAGGTTGTGATGCATGTGCATCTCTAGCTGGTAGTCTAGACTAAAAGATATGTACTACTGGTACTCAACTTTTCATTTCCTTGCTTTTAGGTTTGCACTAAGTATCCTACTTACATAGCAGTCTTTACTGACATAACAGAGAATGTCCAATTATGTCCCTTGAAGTCTGAGTGGTGTGAAAGGTGAGGACCTTGTATCAGAGTTTGGGGATCTCCCGTCCTGAGCAATTTTTGGAAAGTGTCTGCAGTTTGGGGCATTGTGGTCTATTCTTGAGGCAAATGTTGCTTTTTAGAATGTTTTTCACATGAGCGTCAAGGAAAAGCCATCTCTGACAGAGATTAGAACAGAATGCAGAGAAGCAGAAAATTCCTTCCAAACTTCCTTTCAACTTAGTGGCAGAATGTTAAGAAGGGGCTCTGGAAAGTCCCAGAGAGCTCCTTGCAGAACATCAGTGAACTGCAACAAACTACACATCAGAGATTCAGTCTCGAGAAAACATACCCATTTGTGGTCACTTGGAAAAGCTCTCAACAACAAATATTAGCAATTAGTCTCTGAATGAAAAGCAGCTGATATAGGTACATACATATTTATATTGAAGGTTCCATATTATCTGAGAAGAGATTGTGAAGCCCAGAATAAAATAATTCATCCTGGTGCATTTTTTTCTCTCACTGGAGGGTTCTTCATTAACTTATTAAAAATCCATACCTAGTCCTCTCAAACAATCATACTTTATTTTTAATAAGTGAAAAATGAAATGTCATGTGCAACTATTTAAGAGAACTCTTTCTGTCTTTGAAACTTAGTATTTGGACTGATTAAATGAGCATACATATTCTTTTCTCTCAAATCACTTGGTAATTTCCTTCATACCTGAGGCACAACATGTTCATTAAGAAACATTCTGAAGATGTACAGCTATGCTGGTATCATTTCCATCAATGCCTCTGAAAAATGTTACCTTAATCTGACAAGTTTTTTAAAAGAAACAGACACTAATACATGCCAAAGAAAAGGGTAATCAGTGACGTTTCTAACTGGAATCACACAGCAGTCCTCTGAAGATGAGAGATAAGCTAAGATCCACACACTTCACATGGACTGATAAATGATAGTTCAGAGTAGGGATGTGTCTAACTTTTAATAGATTTTGTTAAACATATGCTAATGGATTTCTTACCATCCTAGATACTACACATCTGCTACATCATCTCTGAATGATAATCTGATGCATATAGTTAAAAAGATAGGCACACTGGGCAATATTCTATTGCACTATTATAGCTACTTAATGTTTTTTTAATGAATGCATTAAGTAAGCAATAACATGTTACCTCTGAATTATTAAAGAAGTTGAAAGATAAAAAGAAAACAAAATCATCATTATGTTACATCTTTTATGGACATTTATAAATGGCATATTGACATGGTAGAAAATAATGTCTTCTACAGAGCCCATCTGATCAATCTTGTAAATTCGTCTTAAAGTTTGCATTTTCAGCTTCATAGACTTCAACAGCACCTTAGAACCTACCCAGCTGTTCCAAATGTGCACAATGGACCTGATCCTGATCCTGATCCCATCAGGGACAAAGGTAAAACTTCCATTGATTCAATTGTGCAGGATCGGGATCTATGTCCTAAAGCCACGCAGATAGTACCAGAGTATGGTGAAAAACTAAAATATGATAAGCAGTTGTACAATTTTTTTGTACAAACATCTTGGTTTATTTCTTTTGCAAATAAATGATTAGACTAAGTTATTTCCCAAATTATTTGTATTATTTATTTACATCAGAGTAATTTTCAGCTACAGGAACAGCAACCTGACACTTGTCAGATGACAAAGATTTATTTTTCACAAACTAAACCAAATCAATAAATGCATAAAACTAATTGCCTAAGATGAAACTCTGATAACTTGCAGCTTGCATGAAACAATTTTTATTGTCTAGTATTAAGGCCCTCTTGAGAAACAGATGCTGGCAAATATGTACAAGCTCTGATAGATTCCTAACTGTACTGATTTCTACAACCCTCATACAGCGGATATGGAATGGTAAGAAAAATGCATTATTTTAAAGGAAGAGTAAGTTGAAGATCACTTACTGAAGCAGGGGCTCCACAAACGCTTCTTACTCAAATGACAAACATACCAAGTAAAGTTTTCCTTTATCAGTGTCAGATTCACTAGAGGTGGCTGCGGAGAGTCATTTGCAAAAGAGCTATAATTTATGTTAAGGTTTGTAACAACAACAGGGCACCCTTCTCCCCCGCTCCCCGCCCTTCCTAGAGAACACAGTGCTCTCAGGCAGGTGAAAGGGATGCAAGTCCAAGCTGAAAGTGATCTGACAACAAACGTAAAGGAGGAGTTGGGTGATGGGGGCGGAGGGGAGTGGGACAGACCTGCCCGTGATCTCCGTATTACAATGGGCTGCTACTATGCAACGTCCCCAACCCAAAGCGATCAATGAAGGAGGGAGAGAGGCTACTAAGCAGAGCCACTTCAGGTCCCGTCGTCACTTGTACTTACCAGTTCCCCAAACGCACGATCAATAACAGGAGCAGAAGCCGCCCCCTGCTGCAGGGACTGCACAGAGGCCACAGGAAGGAGGGACGTCTCCATGAATCCATTGGCTCTAAGTCTCTCTTCTCTGGTTTTCTTACAAGTCACTCTCTAGTAGTTACTCTGCAATCTCAGTGTCCCCCCAGCGCGTAGGAGCGAGAGGGAGACACCCCCCCCTCCCAGCCAGGTAGGATCCGACTCTAAAAGGACCATGTAACTTGGCCAATAAGCTCATCAGGTTGCTCCATAAATTATCTTAAAAGTGCTAGACGAATCAAGCCCTCGCAGAGGTGGAGCCTCCTTACTAGAAGGGAAACATGCTCGGCAGAAAGGTTGGCGTCTTTTTAAACGGGAGGCGAAACAAAAACAACCCTCCCACAGTCTAGAGGATCTTGCAACAGGACAAGGGTCACCTCAGCACTGCTTGATTGCGACCCTAAGCGGGGCATGGGCGGGGGAAGAGAGCTAGGAGCTCCTCGCAGAGCTCGCCACTGCTGTAGGAGGAGGAAGTTGCAACGCGATTTAAAACAAAACAAGACGGAGGCGGCACAGGGCTGTCCATTGCCGAGGGCAGCGCTCCCGGGGATGCTGCCAGCTCGTGCCCACCCGCGGGACAGAGGCCTCGCGGCGTGGGAGCTGAACGTGCTCCCCCCAAGGCAGAGCGCAAGGAAACCAATTGCTTTCAGTGCCCTGCTAGCGCAGCGAGCCGCCTCTGGCTGCGCCGTGTGGCTTCTCCGCCGCCCACCTGCCGCCCCTGGGTGCTGCATCCCGCTCCCGCCCAACGCTGTGCGACCCCCCGCGAGCTCTTTGCAGCCTCGTGGTCGCGAGGTACCTGCTCCCCCAGGCCCGCTGCGCTAGAGCAGGAGCGCGGAGCTCGGGCGCCTGTTGCCCGGGAGGTTGCTATGGGGATGGGAAAAGCCGGGCCGCCGCCGTAGCGGGAGCAGAGTGCGCGGGTTTCAGCTCAGGCGCTGCCTTGCACGCTCTGTCCCTGCAGCCAGCCGGGGCGGGGGTTCTGCCGGCTGCCATAGTCCACAACGCGGACACCTGCGGTTCCTCATCCGCCCCAGTTCCCCCTCTGGGGCATGACTCAGGGCAGGTCCGGCTGAGTCGACGATGGGGATGTGGCTGGCACGGAACTTGCCTGCAGGAGTTTGGAAGATGCATGAGACTGTCCCAGCTCAGGCTGCCCATCCCACCAAGTGAGTCAATAGAGGGTGATCCCTGGCCCAGGAGGCTCCATCGCCTTTGATCTCATCTGCAAACGTCTCTCTTCCCCCCCTCACTTCATCTTTCCTCCAGCTGATATTGATTCGAGCTGTTATACTTTATTATTTATTTGCATTGTATTCATGCCCAGAAGCTCCAAATCTAGATTAGTTTTGCACAGTACAGTACAGTTCTCTACTAGGTAGAGCTTACATTTTAACAACTTTGAAATCAGTGTAGTTGTAAGCAGCTTCCAGGTCAGCATATTTTTTTAATTAAATAAGAGTTGCCTTACTTCATTAGATTGAGTAATATTTAACTTTGACCCATTTTACTCTTGATAATCGAAGATGGAAAATATGTTGAAGTGTAGCTCAAGCTCCTTGCTCCTGCTTATTTTGGATACGGGCTGGTAGTCGGTTCTTTATTCTGGTCTCCTTCTATAGAGTACTGTTATTGTATTTTGATTCATAGACTCTAGGACTGGAAGGGACCTCAATAGGTCATCGAGTCCAGTCCCTTGCCCTCATGGCAGGACCAAATACTGTCTAGATCATCCCTGACAGACATTTAACTAACCTACTCTTAAATATCTCCAGAGATGGAGATTCCACAACCTCTCTAGGCAATTTATTCCCGTGTTTAACCACCCTGACAGTTAGAAACTTTTTCCTAATGTCCAACCTAAATCTATCTTGCTGCAGTTTAAGCCCATTGCTTCTTGTTCTATCATTAGAGGCTAAGGTGAACAACTTTTCTCCCTCCTCCTGATGATAGCAGTTTTCAGGTATCTAAAAGGGTGTCATGTCCCCTCTCAGTCTTCTCTTTTCCAAACTAAACAAACCCAATTCTTTCAGCCTTCCTTCCTAGGTCATGTTCTCAAGACCTTTAATCATTCTTGTTGCTCTTCTCTGGACCCTCTCCAATTTCTCCACATCTTTCTTGAAATGCGGTGCCCAGAACTGGACACAATACTCCAGTTGAGATCTATATCTTCTTGCAAGGATAAGAATTTTTACACTACGCTTCAGACAGATACAGTATATCAAAAATTCAGAGACTTCAAGATAAGTTGCTGAACAGGCAGGTGATGGCAGAAAGTAGAGCCTGCTATTTTTGCATAACCTCCAGCTCTCCTTATTGATATCACTCCAGCGAATAATGACACTGACTGGCATGAGCTCAGTCACCACAAAAAAACCCAACAGATATTTGTTACTGAAAATGGATACAGAGAAGCTTCCTTTCTGGTTGTATTGACTCCAAAGACACTTTCGCCCTATGCAGGATGTATAGTAAACCCACCCTCCTTTCCCGTCTAGGTTGTCTATGGATGGCACTGATGTGTGTGCACACACACACAGTTTTCCAAGGGGCCTAAAGTCAATCATTTTACTAGGACCATTAAGGATCTTGCTAATCCATAAAACTGTTATCTTACACCCATGCTGTCATAACAGGAAATGGAGACACATTTTTAGTGGAGAAAGTTGTATAAAGTGTAAATAGATGTCCATAATAACATAGGCCTGGAGTCCGCAACTTCTTTCATCTGAAGAGACTGCTGTGCCTGTGCTGAGGCCCATGGACTTCAGTGCAGCTCTCTGGAGGCATAGCAGTCTGTGCATACTCAAGAAACTCCAGGCTCAGGCAAAGATTAGGACTATACTAGTATGTACCAACAACAACAAACAACTGAAGTTGAGAATAAAATTTACTTATCACAGGTATCATTTTCAACTGATTTGTAATTTTAAAATGGTATCTAAGGGGGGAAAAAAATAGTTGAAACCAAAACCAATGAGATCACGCCAAAAAGGCAAGCAAGCAAAGTTGATATGTGTTCTGTTTTTCACAGAGATAAATGTAGATCAAGGTAGCTCCAAGCCTTAGCCTTCCCTCCTTGTACTGTCTTTCTGGTGTGAAGGATTAATTTCTACTTTTTGAAAGGAGGACAGTCTATGGTAAATTAAATGAAAAGTGAAAGATTAAGAGGGCAAAGAGGAGTTTCGAAGAGTAAATAACTAAAGACATTTTTTAAAATCCCAAGAATTTCTTGAAGCTTATCACAAGCTTATCAAGAATTTCTTGAATCCTGAGAAATGGACAAAAATATACTAGAGTACAAGTGAGCAAAAGAAATCAGAGAAGAATAAGGAAATAAGAGGATGTTGGGAATATACTAATTCCAGAACTAAAACATATGGAGGTTTTAGGAGTGATCCTTAGAACTTTAGACTAAAGAGCATTGCCTCAGAAACAGGAAAATTGATTATGTTAACTGAAAAATAGAATTCTAAAACTCCCAGATGGGATAATGGGGAGAAACCAGCATGGCTTCTAATCTGTTAGAATTCTTCAGTCATAACAATGAAGTAATGGATAAAGAAGAAGTCTCTCAAAAAGTCCATCCAAAAGTCTATTAAGGAAATTATATAGTCATAGGATGAAAGGCTAAGTATTGTCATGAATTAGAAAGTGGCTAAGACAAAGGATAGGAATAAATGGTCAAAGGTTAGCATGGCTAAAGTTAACAGCGAGGTGTCCCAAGGTTCTGTACTAGGATGGCTGTCAATTAATCTATTTCTCATTGGTAAGGAAAACAGGGATTAGCAGTGAGGCGGCAAAACTAGTGGGAGGCACAAAGCTATATAGGTCAGTCAAAACTGAGAAGAAAGTGAGGAATTTCAGAGAGGGTAACAAAAATTAGGTAAAGAGATTGCACAATGGCAGATGAAGTTCCATATTGGCCAGTGCTAGATGCCAAACGTCTTTTATTAAAACAAAAACAAAGTTAAATCCAAAATATTATGGGGGTGACGGGTTTAGTCACAGAGATCCCCTTGGGACTGTCGCCTGATGTGCTGAAATTACCTCTGAGCTCGTTTTCCCTGCTAGCTTGGGACTTCAGAACCCTGCCCTGTTGAGCCAGACACGCTAGCCTGCTGCAGCACAGACCCAGGGTCTGGGCCAGATCCACAAAGCTGCAGATTTTAAACAGCTCAGCAGGTTCCCTGTCTCCAGCACCCAAACACCCAGCTACCAATGGGATCCAAACTCCAAATAAATCTGTTTTACTCTGTATAAAGCTTTTACCAATTTACCCTGTATATTGTACATCCTCTATATCACTGATAGAGATGCTGTTTGCTCCCTCAGGTACTAATCACTCTGAGTTTATTAACAAACAAAAGTGATTTTATTAAGTATAAAAAGTAGGATTTAAGTGGTTTCAAGTAATAACAGCCAGGACAAAGTAAGTCACAAAGAAAAATAAAACAAAACATCCAAGTCTAAGCCTAATACATTAAGAAACTGATTACAGATAATCTCACCCTCAAAGCTGTTCCAATAAACTTCTTTCACGGGCTAGACCTCTTCCTAGTCTGGGCCCAGTCCTTTCCCCTAGTACAGTCTTTGTTAGATCCAGCAGACATCTCAGTTGTAAGCAGGGGTTCTCTCATGACTGGCAGCCCCCTTTGTCCTGCTCCACCCTTTTTATAGCTTTGAAACAAGTCAGGAATCTTTTGTCTGTGCTTGTCCCCACCCCCACCTCATCAATGGAAAAGTACAAGGATTAAGATGGATTCCAGTACCATGTGACATGGTCACATGTCACTGTAAGACCCCTAGTCTCCATTCTTCCTGGGTTGGCCCACAGGTACACAGGAAGGTTTGCAGGTAAATAAACCATTTACAACCAATTGTCCTAGTCAATGGGAGTCATCAAGATTCTAAACCATCATTAATGGCCCACAGTTTGTATAATTACAATAGGACCTCAGAATTATACTTCATATTTCTAGCTTCAGATACAAAAAATACATGCATAGAAACAGGATGAATATATTCAGTAGGTTAGAACCTTTGTTATAATACCTTACAAGAGACCTTTTGCACAAAGTATATTCCAGTTACATCATATTCACACTCAAGCATATTTCCATAAAACATACGGAATGCAACGTCACAATGAGCAAGTTGGCGGCTCCAAGCAAGAACCCAAGGAGGTTGAGAGGAAACTCGGTTCACACCAGATAGCTCTGTTGCTGGGAGAAGTTTGCATCTTCATCCCATAGAATGGGTAGGTGTTTTGGTTGCCCAAAATCTGTGAAGTCCAAAATCACACACCGGGAGGCCTAATTCCTCTACAGTTTAACTTGTTCTTTCCACAATCCATAGCAGCATTGCTCCATAAACCATTGCTCCTGAAACCTGTTTACATCAGAGGGAAATAAATAAATCCATATTTAGGCTCAGCATTATTTTACATAGTGGCTTCCCACAGGCTTCCAGGGAAATGGTACTATGGACACTGTCTGCGGTCCTCCTAGTTTAGGTAATCATTTCACCTTCTCCCTCATGTCACCCTTATGTCTGCCTTCTCATACTGCATTTGATTCACATTTTATTCTAGCTACTCTTGAAAGGGGTAGTCTCTTAAGTGCTTTTTAAAAAAATCAGGGATCATGAGGGAGGTTTTGTTTCATTTCCCCTACATGTACACACTTGTCTCTCATTGGTATTGCTTCTCCCATTTAAATTATTAAATGTTTCTATAATCATACTGTTGGTAATCATTTTAATGATTAACGTGAGTGAGGCAATTAATGTATCAGATGGAATCTTAATTAAAAAAGGTATTTAGCTCTGGGAAATGATAGTTTTATATAAATTATTTTCTATTAAATTGTTGACTGTTTGGCTGAATATAATTGTTTCATGTTTTGATCATAATATGAATGCTGCATCCAAGTGATGTGTTTTTTATAATCCATCTTCTGTGCCCTTCATACCCAAATTCTGCTCACCTCATCTTTACAATTACACTTCAAAATGTCAGTGCCATATTTTAATAAGATCAATATTCTTCAGATATTTTGTATAGCTGTTAAAGAAGCATTAGGGCCACGACAATGCATTAATTCTTTAATCTTTCATATACAATAAGTGTTTATGTAGGTTTGAACATGAATTATATATTTAATGTCACTTTGCTGGATCCATCCCAACAGCTTATTTGTGCGCCACATTTTCAAAAGACGTACTACTGCACATGCATTTGTGCATGCCCAACTTATGAGCACAATACACAATGTACATGTGTACTGCACACACATTTTGCCTGCTAGCTGCGTAGGTATATGAAAATACTTGCTTTGTACATTCACATTGGAAATCTATGTGTAAATTCACCAAAATGTGTTTACAGAATGGCACATTTACAGGTTTAACTTTTGAAAATATGGCTGTAACAATTGTCAAGCATCTAAGAGGGTTTCTCCATGCCCATTCTGAAAATGGCAATGGATCATAGATCCATGGATCATAGAGGCCTTTGGGCCTGCACCTAATGCCAAAGTATTGCACGATTCACCTGCTGCCATTTTGCTAGAAAGGGAAGAGATATATAGGTGTGTATGTCAGGCGCAAGCTAGGAGGCAACCCTCATACCCTCTCCTCCTCACATGTATCAGCCCCCTCAGAATTTCCTTGGCCTTGTCAAGCAGATCTGTATCCAGAAGCATCTCTCAATTGAGTCTCTGTTATTCCTCACGATGATAAAGGAATCAGTGTCTGTCATTGTCATCACTCACCTCAGGATCCTTTTGGTGGGCCATTACCCAAACCACAGGCGTTAGTCAATCCTCAGACTTTGTTGATTTCCCCATGAGACTTCTGTAAGATCACTAGCTTCCCACCAGTATCTGGAACGATGGATGGGACTCACATTAACCCTACAACCCCCAGCTGACAGGTTTCTACAGAAAAAAGACTAGTTCTATGATCTGATGGCTGCGTAAAATGCTTCCCTGGTATTCATGGAAGTGGTGACCACCTATCCCGGCTCTTTCCACAAAGGTCCAGCTCAGGTGTATCTTCAATGGAGAATTTTTGGAGGGCTGGTTGTTAGATAAAAAGTGATACATGGGGTCTTTCCCTGCCTTCCCAGCACCTGCCATTGGACTACTATCCCATTATCAGCAGCTTCCATTCTGCCACCAGCCCCTATTCTTACACTGTCCATTTCACATGCTAAAACATGGGCTTCATTATCCTGAAAGCTGGTCTCATATGATTTCTTACCCTCACAAGAGACAGAGGATACCCTTTTGGATCCCAACTCTTGACTCTCATTATCTGTCCTCTATCTGCAAAAAAAATGATTTATCTATGACCACAAATCAAAACTGGTCACCAAAAGAGCCTTTGATATCCTAAAAAATATGTTTCCGTTCCCTTCTTCCACGTGTGGGACATCACAGCATTGACCTACTAGGTTTGGGAAAGATATTTCTTGCATTCTGTATATTCCACAACACAACCATTCAAAAAGGAATATCTTCACCTTCAGGGTCAAATAGCAGACGTACAAAGGAGAGTGGTGGTGGTGAACTCTCAAGACACCCCCTAGGAGCAGGTGGTCCAGAAGCCACTAAAAGCAGCACTGAAACAAATTGCAAAGGACAGACTGTTCCAGGACACATTAAGAACTACTCCTAGCTCCAGAAAAAAAAAGAGGAGTAAAACTACAAGCCTCATAGGACCCATAATTGGCAAATTAAGTGGTCTTTATATGCATTTAGCTCATTCAAGCTCATGTGGGCCACTTCCCTAGTATCAGTGATGCATCTCAACGCATTAGAGATTGCCATGGTATGCACCCTACTATATTATTTCCCATGAGTCATATTCACAGGGGCATAAATCCATGGCCAGAAGAGACCATTGTGATCAATCTAGTCTGATCTCTTGTATAACATAAGCAGTAGAACTTCCCCAAAATAATTCCTAGAGCATATCTTTTAGGAAAACATCCAACCCTGATTTAAAAATTGTCAGTGATGGAAAATCCACCGTAGTCCTTGGTGAGTTGTTCCAATACTTAATTTCTTAATGGTCAGAGTAATTATGCCTTATTTCCAGTCTGAATTTGTCTATCTTCAACTTCCAGCCATTGGATAATGTTATACCTTTCTCTGCTAGACTAAACAGCCTATTATTAGATATCTGTTCACCATGTATGTCCTTATAAATTGTAAGCATGTTGTAGGGTCTGTGGCTGTTCCTTCCAGTCAGTCAGTCTTGGTGGGAGGCCAGGCCCCCTCACTACCACATATCTATAAAGGCAAGGCTCAATGGGGAATTAGCAATCCTGGGCAGCTCTGGCCCTCTGGCTCAGGCAGATAGCAGACAAACGAAGGCCTCTTTTCATAAAGTGAGTAGGCTGCCACAGGGGTAGGAGGACCCGAGCCCACCCTACTCTGCTGGATCCCAGCCCATGGCTCTAACAGTGGTTGATGGTTCCGCCACTTGGTCAGCGGGGATCCTGCCAAAACATGTTGACCTGAATTCTGGCAATCCAACTGAACTATTGTCTGATATCCCTGGCTACTTCCTACTACCCCTTTGGAGTGTACCTCTGTCTCCTGGGATTTCTCTGTTTCCCAAGGGAATACGTTCAGTAACAGCCCCAGTAGCTCTCCGGGTATTGGTCCAACAGCAGTCCTAGCACCTCTTTGGGTCCTCAGTGCGGCAGAGCTCCATCTCGGGAGCAGGGCTCGGCAGAAGATGAGAGGTGTCTGCTTCCTTCTCTGGCTCTCGCACAACTAAGCAGCAGGGCCCATTGTTTAAACTTCCATTCTCACCCTTTTGCTTCTGGTAGGGTGGGTGTGGCTTGTCTGGCTCTGCCCACTGGGTGGGAGGGGAAGAATGGCTCCTCCCTGTCAATCTCAGAGGGAGGCCACGCCCCTCATTACACATGTCAACCCTTAACCTTCTCTTTGTTAATCTAAATAGATTGAGCTTGTTGAGTCTGTCACTATAAGGCATGTTTTTGAACCTTTCCATCATTCTCATGGCTCTTCTCTGAATCCTCTCCAATGAATCAACATCCTCCTTGAATCGTGGACATGGTATTCCAGCAGCAATCACATAGATGGCACATTTATATTTAGCGATATTTAAAAAATCATATTGTTTGCTTGTGCCTAGCTTAGCAACCAATCCAGATTGCTCTGTATCATTGACCAGTCCTTATTTACAACTCCCCCAATTTTTGTGTCATCTGCAAACTTTATCAGTGATGATTTTATGTTTTCCTCTAGGTTATTAATAATGATTTAAACAGCATAGGACCAAGAACAGCTCCCTGTGGAACATCACTAGATATATACAAATTTGATGATTCTCTGTTCTGAGCCAAAGCTGTTATGATCTTTTAACAGTAAAACCGCTTAATGATCACTTACAGATCCCTTGTTGGAGGCGAGGTGATCTCTGGTAAGCTTATTAGCATGGGTAGGCTCTTTTATCATTTTTTGTAATGCTTTCACCTTAAGAATAAATGTGCTTGCTTAGACAGAGCTGGATAATAACTTAACTGTGGCAATTACAACTGTTCATAGCCTCTAAGAAAGGAAGGCAAAGCAAGGTTGCTTAGGCAATCTGACTTGCTGAGGAATTCACAATCTGCAGCCTGGAAATACCCTAGTCAAGAGGAGGAGAGATATAGATCTCTGCCCAAGAGTGGTGACAGCTGGGGAGCCAGAAACCTGAGAATGGATGCCCTTGTTGGACTGTAGCGGGAGAATACAGGTGCAGTTGTCCCGAACAGTGAAACTCCCCTCTGAGGATCAAACTGCTGGTCTCCAGGGAGCCTTTATGCCTGAGAATTAAGGGGATGGATTTAGTCTGCATAAGGTCAGCCTATGTCAGTTTCTCCCAAACCCAATTCTCTTGTCCACTCTCGCTGACCTTGCTGACTACTAGTCAGCCTTAACTGAAAAAGGAAGACAGACTCACCATTATGCGAGTTGGACATTGCTTCAGCTATCAAGGACCAGGGATGCAGAGTGTATCCAACCCAGTGGCTCAGGGAAATCCGTGGAAAGGTGCTTTTCAAAGGGAAAATGTTTAACAAGCTTATTTTGCCTCATCATTCCATCTAATGAGATTAGCCTTGTGCGTGTCACAGCTGCAATATTTGTAGATGATGCTAAAGTGTAAGAAAATTGTTTGAGATGGACTCAGGTGTATAAGACAGTCTTGTTTCCCCAGCTTCTTCCCCTGCCCTTTGGAGCTAGCTCACTGGGCAGTTAGGATATCACCACTCATGTGTGCCTAGCACACATTCAAAATGCACTGACAAGTATCCCCATTCACTACATGTGGCATAAGGGTGTAAAGGACAGATAGAGTTAGCCATGATAATGCCATGAGGCCCTAGGCACATGCATCTGAGTACATTACCTGGGGCCTAGATATTCAAAGGTGCTCATTCTTGCCCTGTTTATTTTTTCCTTCTTGTGGTCATTCAATTTCCTACCTCCTCATAGGCCTTCTGCCACAACCCCTTTCCTGGAGTACACACTTTTCCTCTGTGTATCTCTAAGCTTCACTTGTGGAAGTCTTTTCTTCTACTGAGCCACAGGCTTGCCTTTACATAGCCTAGAAGTCACATGCTGCCTCTTGTTTACCTGAGGTCTGGACTTTCTTGGAGAATTACATTGTCCAGGTTTTTTCTTTTTAAAATAAATAGCCAAGTACCAGTAAAAAAGAGGGCTAGTGTTGCCTGCTCTTAAAGTGGCTAGTGCACTCTTCTACAATGGCTATATTTCAATTGGGAATGAGATATTTACAAATACTGTGATATCAAAATCTACATTATTAGTTATTCTGATTTGCAGTAGGAAAATCATATTATGGGCCTGCGAAGTGGGTGTAAAATACTGCCAAATCAAAATGTTTGCATTTTACTTCCACTTGTACAAGTGCAAAAGGCTATACAAGGTATGAAGCAGTGGCATATCAGATTGTATAGAGTTAGTTTAATATATTTAGCAGGCCTGTAGTGAACAATACAGTTTTTTGGTTCAGCAAGCAAACAAATCAGAAAAAAATATTCAGTTCATTTCTGATTTTTATTTTTAGAATTTGTCATGAAGTTGTAGAAGACTATTTTGGGTCACACAAGTCTACTTCATGTCCTTCCTCCAAATCAGCCCTAGATAAGATTTGAATCCACATCTACCTCCTAGGTGAGTGCTTTAAACATCAAGCTATAAATATATAAATAATCATTGGGCCAAAGTGGAACAGCTTCAACAGGAAAGACTGAGCACAGCACTCATACCCCTGCATAGCCTAGTGATTTGGGTGCTCAGCTTGGAGTGGGGATTTATTAAGTCCCTGCTCCAGATGATGAGAGAACAAAGTTTGTATCCCCTTGTAAGGGTTTGGTGCTGGGGCTCGTCCCTTTCAGCCAGGAGCCAGGGAACCTCGCTACACAGCAGCAATCTGTCCAGGGCTCAGACCCTTCAGCGGCGCTGAGCAAACAAACAGTCTCTAAGCAAGTCAGAGTCCCAACCCTTCAACAGGGGCTGGGTGGACACAGAGTCTGTAGGCCTGGCCTGGAGCAGGGTGGGGCAGCAAACAATTCAAGTTCAGGCCTTGCAGCAGGGCTGAGCAAATGCGGAGTCCAAAAGGCCTTGTCAGGCCAGGGAGAGGGGGAGTCTGCCACCCTTGGAAGGGTGGCAGGGGGAACGCAGGCCCTCCCACTCCACTGCGTTCCAGCCCGGGGCCCTAGCAGCAGCAAAGACTCGCTGCAGTCAGTGGGGATCCTGGTCGCAATACACTGACATTGGTTCGGGGTCCCCTGGAGCCAGACTGGGGTTGGCTACCCCCGGGCCACTTCCAATCTCCCCCTCCCTAGGTACCTGTCTCTCGCCGGCTTCGTCCGGTGGGTCCCAGACCATGAGCTCCTCAAGATACCAGCCGTAGGGGAGTTCAGGTGACTCCTCGGGATAGTGGGCGTAGGGGAGCTCGGGGAGCTCCTCTGGATACCGGGCGTAGGGAAGCTCAGGCCGCTCCTCTGGATGCCGGGCATAGGGAAGCTCAGGCAGCTCCTCTGGATGCCGGATATGGGGAAGCTCAGGCAGCTCCTCTGGATGCCGGCCACGGGGAAGGTCAGGCCAGCGCTCTTCTGGATACTGGAAACGGGGAAGCTCAGGCCAGCGCTCTTCTGGATACAGGGCAGGCTGGGGCCGGCAGGAGCTCAAACACCAGCGTCTGTCCCCTCCGGCGGCCTGCACCTAACTGAGTGCTGGGGCCAGGCCTTTATACTTCCTGTCCCGCCCCTTAACTTCTGGGGGGCGGGGACTGGCAGCGGTGGCTCCACCCACCTCAGCGTCTGTTCTGGCTCATCCCTTTCAGGCGCGGCGGGGAGCCAGGGTGCCTCGCTACACCCCTAGTGTCATAACCACTAAACTAAGACATACACATGGTTTCCTGAAGCTGCCCCTAGAAAGCTTCCCCCCCACCCCCAATCAAGCCTAATTGGGTCAAATTCCCAAATAGTTTCTCGTCAACCAAAACTGCATTTTTCAGCAAATAACCTATTTGTCCAAAAAATTAGTGATCACCTGTGAAAAGTTTGGTTTAAGTGACTTGCCCAGCATCACATAGGAACTCTGTGGCTGAGACAAGGATAGAATTCAACTCTCCAGGTCAGCATTGCATTGTGGAAAACACAGTATATGATAGGTAATTAAAGTCTGTATCATAATGCATACACACAAGGCGGCTGAATTAAGGTGGCCCAGGCAAATTTAATTTTGGTGTTTTCTAATTTTTGAGTGCTTGACTTTATAATTTTAACATTCTTTAGATGCAGGGCTTTGTATAATTAAGTTTCCTAGATTTTGAGAAAAGGAAACTCAACGCTCTCTATCAAATTACAGTGTGCGGACCTGTGTTGGCTCAATAGCAGATTTGAGACCCTTTGGACCCACAGCACAGACCTCTGTCACTAAGCTACTATAAGAGTAGTAGATTACCATCTTCTCTGTGCAGCAGCCACTAATGAGAGATAAGGCACACATTTTGCCCACTGGTTGTCACAGTTATTTGCGGACAGCAAAGAAATGTTGAGACTCAAGAATTCCAACTTTTAATCCAGGTTATGAGGAGAATGTACTCTAGTAGTTAGACTCTGCTGTCCCTGTCTGCCTCAAGTCTGATCCTTTCTGCCCCCACCCATTGAAGTCTTAATCCAGTCTCTCCCCCACCATGGTCCAGACCCACATCCTCACCTTTTCCCACTCCCACATCCCAGTTACCTTCCCTGACATATCATGCCTTTGCATGCCAATCAGGTTGTTTCCTCCTTCTCAACCATGATTTCTGGGTGCTAGCAGAGGGAGAATTGACATCATAGATGACACAGTCTCCCTGCTCTCAATTTCTGTGCCCAGCACCACAGCAGCCCTTACAACCAGAAGGAGCAATTCAGATGGAATCGGAGAATTCAGGTACCAAACTGTATCAAGTCTCTGCTGAGTATATGTGCATTGACATTTTTCAGAGGCTCTTAAATTTGGCCACATTTGGACACCAGTTCATGGGAACAGAAAAGGGCACATCCCTGACACCAGTGAGACACACCCCTGCCAAATTTCAAGTCAATTCTCCAAAGTATGGAGAAGCTAGAGCTTCTCAATTAAGAGGCTGAGAAAAAAAATTAAGGGGTCAAAACAAGACATTTTTTCCCCAACCTCATTCTGAGAAGTGGCTGACCCACTATTGTTAAAATTTTCTTAACAATTCAGCCTGAGAGATACTCTGAAGGAAAATTTTCAGCCCAAATGTTTAAAATCTGGAAAAGGTATAAACAGAGAAAATGGTCTTGTAATGGAACATGTCAGGCAATCTGAAATATGAGCATTGTTACCAACACTGCCTATAGCAGAGGGAACATCTTTTCAAAGATTTATATTTTCAAATAAGATAAGGTAGAAACTAGAATGGAGAAAACCATACAAGATTCAAAGATTTTGTATGAATAAGCACATAAAAGATCAGATAGTTTGGATCAGTTTTGGAAAAGCACCTCAGCATCTTGAGTCTGCAAAACAGGGCCAAAAGTCTCATGAGAACAGACTTCTAAGAAGATTTATAATTAATAATTGTAGCACATAGAGGCCTCTGTAAGGCATCTGGCTCCATTTGTTATGTGTTGTAAAAACCATCTCTCTGTGTAGGCTTGAAAGCTTGTCTCTCTCCCCAACAGAAATTGGTCCAGTAAAAGATATTACCTCACCCACCTTGTGTCTTTAATAGCCTGAGACGAACAAGGCTACAACAACACTGCATATATCTAGTAAAGAGACAGTGCCTGCCCTAAAGATATTACCACCTTGGTTGATGTTTCCCATTTCCATTCTTGATGGAAAGTGTCACGAGAGGATAGAAGTAAGAATTGTTTCATGGATTAAAGATGCTTCCAAGAGGCTAATATTTGATTAGCTTTCTGGCTTTATTTCATTAGGGGCTAACAGGGCAGCTGTTCTCTCTGAATACTATGGGCACTTACTGTTCCAGCCAGAATCAGCAAGGATAGACACATGAGAAAAAGAAAAATAATGGTTCAGGGAAAGATCATCAGCTGAACTTTTTTCAACATCAAAAAAGATTCAGTTTGTACTTGGTTCAAGCTTTAGATGGAAGTTTAATTGCTTTTTAATTTTATCCCAACCTGTTTAGCCTTCCTTATCATGTAAATATACTGTATGCTTATCACAGACTGCTAAAAAAGATGAACTTATTAGTATCTTGATAAGAATGAAGTCCGCCTAATGAATGACAATATACTCTCTCGAAAAGTGCTGTTCTGATTAAAACAGTGTGTCAGTTCACTAACTGACTCTCTACGCAAATATAAATGGAGGATGTTACTGATGCTATCCAACACAAGTCCACTCCCTATCTGGTACACCAGTGCTCTTCATTATTTTTGAAGTGGGGGCTACGTTGGCAAAAAACCTTCAATGTGAGAGCCACATGGGTAGGGGCTGAGGGATTCGGAGTGCGAGAGGTGGCCCAGGGTAAGGCAGAGAGTGTGGTGTGGGTATGAGGGCTCTGGCTGGGGATGAGAGCTTTAGGGTGGAGCTGGGGATGAGGGGGTTTGGGGTGTAGGAGGGAGCTTAGGGCTGGGGCAGAGGGTTGGGATCTGTCGGTGGGGGTGAGGGCTCTGGCTGGGTGTGTGGGCTCTGAGGTGTGGCCAGGGATGAGGAGTTTGGGGTGCAGGCAGGCTGCCCTGGGGGTAGGGCCGGAGGACTGCCCCCCAGCCTTCTCCCTGCCAGCAGCACAGGCGCTCCAGGGGAAGGGGCCCTCTCTGCCTCCTGCTGGCAGCAGGGGGCCCACAGCAGCCCTGCAAGCCCCAGCTTGCTCCCCTCCCCAGTTCCCACCCACTCCTGACCTCTCTCCTCTCCGAGTCCCTGCTGCATGGCCCTTTAGAGCTGATGCACGGGTATTTATAGCCTGTCATGAGGCCACACAACTTAGAGGGAACTTAAGGAGCTACACTTAGGGTCGATGGGAGCTGCCACTGTCTCACAGGCCTTGCAATGAAGAACACCGTGGTACACTATGCCATTTGCTGACTCCACTGCCATTCCACCAATTATTTGTGGTATATCTCCTGAGGGCATTAAAAATATCCCCCAAACTTTATTCACAAGACATTCACATATGGACATAATGAAGGCTGGAACATATGGCCAGAATCGTCTAAAGCTCATCACCTAGCACCATGTATGTAGCAAATCCAGAAAACTATACATTTGTAAATTAACTGCATGTGCAGGTACCCAAACAGCAGCTGTTGCATATTGTGATTCTAGTATTTGGGTGGCATTCAGGTATAGTTATGGGCTGACAGTTACTATTGTTTGGATAACCATAACTACATTTATGTTCATTTAAGCATGGAGATATATTACCAATATGGAGAGGCTGTGCCAGAGGCTAAAGCTGCTGCAGAAACAGAGGGCTTTTGCAGATATGACTCTGGTATCTCACAGATACTCCAGGATCTGCATGGATTCCGGGCTGGCCTCTTTATCTAATCCACAGGAGTTGCAACCAGCAGCCTTCCCATGCTCCCAGTGAATTATCAGAATTCTGAGGGGACTGTTGCAGAGATTTCCTTCATCAGAGCAACCTTGTGTGAGTTTTTCTATGGGAGGGCTGTCTAGTCCATTGAGTCTCTGGGCCAAATATTGAGATACAATGAGCTGCAAAAAGTTGGAAAAGTTTTCAAATGTTGAAAAATATTTTTATTAAATGTCACTATCTTTGACTTTCCTTGTAATATGATATTAGAAACCATATGGAAAATGGTTTCAGATCATTTTGCTTAAGTTAGAGGGGATGGGCTTAAGTGGAAAGCTAGTATAACTTCAGGTTTAATTACTGAAAAGAAAATCATTATATCATTATAGCGCATGTTTGGATTTTGGAAAGAAAATACAGATCAATTTACTAAAACAGTTAACCGTTAAGCCACATTTATTGACTCTCTCTCATATTTGGCTGTTTTAATGAATGCTAAGGAAGATGCAAGCTTAAAGAATACAAAAATAAATAAATTTGTTAGTCTTTAAGGTGCCACAAGGACTCCTTATTGTTTTTACAAAAAATAAAGTTTAGCAATGTTCCTTGTTTTCCCTCCTATTTCATTGTATTTGAAGCAGTAAAACTGTTCACTTTTTAAAAGCTAATTGTACTTTATATCCCCCCTTACTTTCTAATTCATCACAGTTGCCACAATGTTTTGAATTCTTTTTATATATGCTCGCAAGGCAATACAAATAAAAACATTTTGGTCTTTCAAGTACTATTAGTTTTGTAGCTTCTTAAAGCTAGGAACAGAAGACCCTAAGGCTATGTCTACACCAACTCACAGAGACTTACTCAAGCTAGCTATCATTGAGCTAGCATGCTAAAAATAGTAGCATAGGTGCTGACGGGTGGTGCTGCACTCCCCGACTTGAAATGGTTTCCATTATATATATGATTTACAGTTTGGTTCAATGGCTCTCAGAACCCCAATTATAAAAATTGTTCCAGCACCTTAATTAGTAGTGAAGCCATAGTAGCCTGGGCAGCAATAAGAAGTGGCATGGACTAGCTGTTGTGAGTACGTACCCCTGGGGTCAGGGGTGGGTTTGTACTTGGGGCAGTTAACCCATGCTACTGCTCAATATTTCTCATACTACCACAGCAACAGTACTATGTTTAGTGCTTTAGCTTGATGACAATTAGTGCTAGTATAGCAATAAGATCTGGGAATCACACCCATAGCTCCAAGTCTTAGCTCACCTGATTTTACTACCAGGCACACTGCAGTTCTGTTTAATCACTGGCTTCAGAGGTCAAGCATCTCTACATGATGAAAAGTCATCATGCTAGAATGCTGAAAGTGTTGCTCTGCATAGGCCAGAGTGATGGAAGAACTGTCTGATAGTTTACATTATGCTCTCAAGAAGGCCAGATTTCATTATCATTGGCTCATGTCATTTGGGGCCAATAACCAACTATTCCATTTTATCATTCAGTACCACCATTCCTCAGAAGTTATTTGTCCTTTGTCTTGAGAGCATCTCCTTAAATTATCTAGTTGACAAGATAGGTAGGATAGTGTGAGTATCACCATTCAGCAGTCTTGCTAATACTACACTGGATGTTATAATATGCAAAAATCAAGAGTGATAACTGTTAAAATGCTGTGTGTTTTCACAAAACTTCACCCACAACACTGGCCTACTTGAACCCTTATTTAATGGGTTGTAGATAGAATTCTTAACAAGTCTTACTTCAGTCATTACAACACTAATAAACTCCTTTGTAAAGCTCCTTTTCTTCATGTTTGAAGACAACTGATGTGAATGGTTTTGGGGGAAAACTACTGAACTTTCTCTGGCCACTTGAACAAGATTTGATAAAAGATATATGCTTATTTTCTTTTTAGATCTTTGTGAAGATGGTTGTAGATCAACTGCCAAGCACAAGTTAACTAGCAATGTGTATACTCAGTTTCAGTTGAATTTTTAATCTAGCCCATAATAACCAGTCACTATATGTATGTGCATTAATCTGTGTGTCTGTTAAAGAGTAATACATTTATTGTCATGATGTGTGACACTGCTAAAATATTCTTCTGTCTATAGCTGTACTAACCTTATCTGGAAAGTTAATTTAAGCGTGTGCTGATCTTAAAATTCACAATTTGTGCTATTTTCATTGGTTGCCTAAGTCATCCACTCAGTAATCACACAACTGACGAGAACAACAGCACAAATTACAATATTTTCAATAAACTGTATACAAATGATCTGCAGATCAATAATTTTTTCCTGAAGAAATGTGCAATTCCACATAATGAATTCACTTGAGAAATTTATGAACTGTTCATCAACAATTTATAAAGAGGGAAAGGGTAACATTTGTGAATAATTATTCTTTGTAAATTATTCCCTTGACTTTACCATCAGCCCTGTGTAAGTCTCAAGTATCTGTTTTTACTTCCACACATCTGTACCAGAAGCGGATTTAGTTTTTGAGGGCTTCTGGGCCAGAGCAAGTGGGGGCCCCTCCCCACCCCTTCCGCCTGCAGGAGTGCCAGGGATCAGGGTCGAGGCACGGGGTCTTGCCCCACTCCATCTACCCAGCACTCCTGCTGGGAAATGGGGTCAGGGACCCATTTTTCTGGAGCTCTCCAATTGGCCAGGACTCAGGGGCATGGGCCCCATTGGCCCAGTGGCTAATCTGCCACTGCATGATACAGAGCAAGTAGCAACATATAGTCTTTGCACACTATAATTGCTCTACTAACTGTGTAATACAGATTCTCTCCCTGGGATAAAAATAGAATTTAAAAATGGATACTGGTTTTCTAATATTTCACAGTAAGTGGTCACTAGGGCATTTATACTCCAACTTTTCAACAGAAGACAGAAGTTAAATATATCATAACTTGTTATGATTTATGAAAGACATGCTATTAAGTCAAGGAAGTACAAATCATGGATAAGCTTACTGCTATGGTTAGAGGACACCCATCGCAGCTTAAATACTTTGCAAGAAGTAATGATATATGTAACGCTTCATAGCTCCTTTAATTGCTTCCAAATATTTGCTTTAAAATGGTTCTCTTTGGTTTCTTGCACTAGTCAATGCTCATTAGGTGTTGGCATCAAACAACAATCAAGGACAATGAACTGCCCCTAAAAAAGCAGTGGAAAGACTGGAGTGCATTAACATCAACCACGCTGATGGTGTCACTCCATTATTGGAGTACGATGGGGGGGAGGGACGAAGACACACAGAGGCCATGCATAATACAGGGGCACATATCCTAGCTGGAGACATCTCTCACACCCCTAGTCCACATCCCTGACTCCTAATCCTATTTCAGATGCAAATCAAGGTCCTGCTGTTGATTTAAAAAGCAATACAAAAACTCTTTCTATATTACACTCTCTCCTCTCAAAGAGGTTTACTTGACATTGACACTGACACCACACCTTTACAGCTCTATTCTCCAACTTCCCTCTCATTACATTTTCTCTCTATCCCTATCTATAAAAGAACCACTGATTTTGACACAAGATTATAAGAAATTCCAAAAAGGAGCTCAGCACTCTATAGGTTGCTATTACTGAAAGGGTATTGGGTGCATAAAAATCTGAGAAACAGAGGCGCCATTACTCTGAAGGCTCATCTTTCTGGGAAGACCAGTGCACAGACATGTCTGTCCTGAACCTTGCTTGGCTTGGGATCAGCTTGTTCTCTTCTGATAATTTGTTCCATAGTCTTTGAGGCTTTATGGTGAGAATTCTGTGCCTCCAGTTCTCGATAGCTTCATTCTAGATTTTGTTATTTGCATCAACCCCAATGTGCTCTACATGAGTCGTGGATGAGAATACAGTTCTTGAGTTAGCCTGGCCCCAGTCAGCTTCAAGCCTTATCAATCAATACCTAGACCTTGACTTGGACCCAGAACAGAAGGAAGATGAAACAGGGGGGAAAGCAGAGCACAGGTTTAAGGGCAGTGTTCAGATTGTCTCTCAGCCAGGAATGCTGGCATATTATGTATGAGCTGTAGCCTCTTTGTAGCCTAGGTCATAAACCTCAGGCAGAGTGAGTCACAGTAGTCAAGCTAAAGGTGATAAATGCATGTAGTACAGCTGCTGTATAGTTGTCCAGAAAGAATGGGCGTGGTCCCTTGGCCAAATAGAGATTATCAAAAGCCTTCCTCATGATGTGCGTGTGCATCTAAGAATGAGTCTAACCTTGTCTGAGTTCAAGTCCAGTTCTTTATCCTTATGCTTATCTCTTTTGGGGACAATAACATCCTTATGATGACATTTGCTGTATCTGCCAAGGAGTCATAAATTTGGTGCTATAAGCATATTCATCTTAGCTAAGCCCATGATGGTCATTTATGTATTGAAAAAGCGTTTACAGACTAAAATGCAACAAAGTTCAAGGCTATAAAACAGTACAGGTTTTACTATCAAATCCTTACCTAATTTATGTTGTTTTCATTGTTTTATATTTGTTTATAGGAGTTTCAAGGAAGCTCAGTATACTTTTACCTTGTTAGAATGCTTGCCCTTAAAACTTGCCAATTGTTCCTTAGAGAAATACTCTAAATATAGTAGTTTTATTTCCCTCTACTCCAAGGAACAATTGGCAACTTTTTAAGATTCCAGCCAATCCGTGTACTCTGCTAGAATGTATTGCTAAAAAGCAAAGTTGACTATGTTCAAGGCATAACTTATCTTCAGTAAGACAACTCAATTTCATTAAATACCAACACCTCCAAGTGAAAGGTCACTACTGAATGGGTAACATTACACAAATAACCAAATGCTGAATTAAAACCGAAATGATTTGGCTAAATTACTTAAGCTACTACACTCATACGTTAACACATCTGCCTTAATAGTACTATGCTGCATTGGTCCTGTCTTCTCAACTATAACTCTGGTATTTCTACTGTAGTTTTATATCATCTCAGAAATCCACAAGTCAAGCAAGAGGTAACTCCTATAAACATAAGCACTTATCTGTACATTTTTTAAAAACGTGTTTTTTAGTAGTGAAACTTCAATTAGAGCCAATAAGAATCATGTAGCTTGGCTTCATGTAGTTTCCTAAAGATGTAGCAGTTAATCAGATCCCTTTTAATGTTTTTAAAATGCTTTAAGAAACTCAGGTGTGCAAATGACTCCAGCTGTAGTATAGCTGCAAAACCTTTGTTTTCAGTGTCAATGTAGTGTTCAGGATACGTGCCTGATTAACAGCCCAGGGGACAGAATTCTTCTATTTATCCACAGAATTGGTGCAGCACAAACAGTTCTACACATTGTCCCATGTAGCTGCCTTAACCCAGTAGTGAAGAGACTACATGTATGGGTGAAAGAGTAGCTCATTCCTTAGGCCTAATCAATCTTGCCTTCTTTTCTCAGCTGACAATTAAAGCTGTTCTAAATGTGATGTTGGTACCTCTATTGGAGACTTTAGGAAGTGGTCTGAGAACCATCTTCTCATTTCATGACAAAAGGGATGCCTTTTAGTCATGGCCAGGATGATGACCCAGAGGTAAAAGGTTCAATATTTCATCAAAAGTCCTCTGAGCATTCCACTCATGCAATGATATTTTGACCCATCATCTATAAAGTTATTTTTAAAAACTCTATGTTTATTTTTTCACTAAAGCAGCTGTAATTCAAGTACTGTTGATATTGTAATGGTTCAGCACTCAGGTATTGAACAATCTGAGGGCAAATTTGTCAGGTGACTGGTTGAATATGATATGCAATTGATTTTTGGTGGGGCTCTGATGAGTCTATTTTTCTGGAGGTGGCAACCTTATTGACTTTTTTTCCTCTGTGTACCTCAAAAAAAAAATCAGGAGAGTACCTCAGTTTCTGGCAATTTCACAGTCAGACCTTCTTACCCATATCCTCGTCCCTATCTCATTAAGAGATCACACTGGGAGATCTTTCTGTACAGTGAGTTACTGAGTCCCCCAGTCAGTGTGATGTTTAATGTTCTGAGATGCTGATGGCAAAAGGTATTTCTGGTCATGGTTTTTCATATTTATAAATATGTCTATCTTGAATGAACATGTAGTATAGCAGCCCTTTATCCTGCAGATACTGTAGACACGGCAATTAAAAATAAAGAAAGGAATTGCCAACATTCATCTGAGCACCTTTGTCACCATCTTGCAGGGCTCCTGGATCTCTGTGGGTTCTGTCTATAACCCAGCATTCGTCACATAGATTCAGCAAGGCTTCCTGCTCAGTCCTTAGCACTGCCCTAAACTTTGAAAATTCCTCTGAAAGCAGCCAAAAGAGAGCCCACCACTTTTCTGCTTCGTGCTCCAGCCATCTCTCTGAAAATCTTTCAGCACATAGATCCAACGTAGCCCTGTCATGGCGAGAAGTGACATTGTCTGCACCGTTGGTGCTCTCTCTTGATTAGTGTTAGAGGGAAGGCTTTACTTATTGCCATCACCAGTTGCATGCCTGTGGCTCAGTTTCCCACACTGGTAGGGTGATTTGGGGTGTTGGCCTTCCAGCCAAAACCAAAGTTCCCTCCTTCTGAGCTAAAGTTCAAATATCAAACCATATCTTGCACTCTCTTTGGGTCACAGCTCTCTGCCTAGTCTCAGTCTGACTGTTAGGTCCTTCTCCTGTGGTTGCAGAGACCTCGGTATCCTCTTATTACAGGAGCTCTCTTTAGGCTGAAAAATTCCTCACCCTTCAATATGGGTATCAGTCCATGCAGCAGGGAGCAGTGGATCATGGCCCTCCCTGAGCTAACCGGTCCTGAAGTGTCAGTAGGGCTTTCACAGTTCTTCCTGCCCTCTCCAGGTTAAGTCCTTGTCCCACAGTTGCAGAAGTTTTCACAATCCCTTTACCCCTACATAACGGAGAATAAGTCCTTCGTTCTCATCTCTGGGGATTTTATCACTGCCTCTGCATGGCACCATACAGGAGCCCTGACCTCTACTGTTGACTCAATTCCCAGAACGCTACACCATGGGCAAGTGCCTATCCTCAACTCTAATCTACCCTGCTTCACAGCTTTCTAGGATTGCTTTTAGTTCAGCCTGTTTCTATCTTTATCTAGATCCTTCTTCTCAGCAGTCCTCCACTATACATGGATTCATCTTCCAATTACCCCTCCTCAGGGAACCCCACTGCTAGTCCCAGAGCTCCCACCAGTAAGCTACTACTTCTGCTCCTTCCCACCCTCCCCGCGAGGAATCAAAACCTGGCATGGGTTTGTCCAGTCTCTCTCCTACTGAGATGGGGCTGCCTCTTCTAGTCCTGATCCCTTTCCCAGCAGGCCCAGCTTCCAGTCTGCCAACATGTGATCCCTATTGCACCTACAACTCCCAGGATGCCTGAACCTTGATGCTGAGGTCCAATAACAGGCATACTGGGCCTTCCTGTTCTTACTGCACTTGCGAACTCTGTTAGAAGTCTGAAGAGCTCTCAGAAAATGTTTTAACTGTTGGCATTATTTTCTGCGAGGAACTTTTGACACCATATAATATTTAAGAAGCACTCGGGAGTTAGGTTTGTCAGGAGAGAATGCACAATGTTGTTAATTAACTGCACAAACATTCAGCTCTCTCTGAATCTGCTATGACTTTGGGAAAAAGAGCTAATTCACACTAGACGTGTTCAGAGGCTAAAATCAGGCATTAGCATAGTTGCTCACAAACTAACATTCTAAAGTTTTTCTGTATAGGTACTCCCATCCTTGCAACTTGATATCCTTCCATACAGATATATGGCATATCTCCATGCTCAGGTGTTTTCCAGTTTTTTAGCTCATAATACAGATATCTTATGTAGCCATATATTTTCTGAGAGGAAAAAAAGCACATACTGAGAGTTTTTTTTTTTAAATTGAATAATCATCATACATGTCAGAGGGCTTAAGTGCATAGTTGTGTCTCTTTACAAAGGGAGCCCTGTTTGCAAACATCCACAGTCTGTGCACAGTGAAGATGAAAAGAAGTTTGTGGAAGAGCATGTGTGATGGCTGACATCTTGATTGACACAGTAGGGGCCTCAAGAACTAAGAGTTTTAGTAGCTGCACTTGGAGCTATACTAGATCAGATCCTCAGTGGCTTAGGTATGTGTACACACAAATTGGAGTCTATGTAACTTTGTGAAAGGTTCATGTGCACCCTTCTGGATGTGCTATTGTTGCTGTGGGCCAGTACCTCATATTTCAACAGCATGGCTGAGGGATACAGGCATCCAACTTTTCCCCAGCCAAAGTATGCTTCCTGGTGATATTGGTAACCCCATAAAGCCAAATTCTTCTCTTTGCACAAGATGATCATCTCCTCCAACCAGAGAATAATTTGAATGGAGATCAAGAATAAGTTTATTATCCCAAAGATGGAGGATCTGAGACAAATGGAAGGACCTAATGGACAGATCCTCATACCTTTAACATGTATTTTGAGATAAATCACAATTTAGCACTATTGGAGATAGTTTGGGGATAACTAATGCTCGTAAAAAGCATTGAACATCTTTAGAAGACATTGTTAGATTACTTCATAAAAATTAGCAGTCAGGCCAAAGAACGATTATTGGGAGGGCACTTTGATCTGTTCTTTACACACCACACTATTTTTTTTTAAACAAAGTATCCCTAAATATACAGCACCACAGAGCATGTTGCTGGGTATTAGTGCATCCACCTTACCCAGAGTGTATGATGTCTCCAGTTTACAAGAGTTTTCAAATATTGAGTTGGGCTGGAATGGGAGATTAATTCTTGAGCTGAATGTCTTCAGAGAATTCTCCTTTAAAGATCTATACTGTAGCTTCTGATTAGATCTAGCAAATACTTGCTTGATGTATTTACTTTATTCCTGCCTCTGTTCTAAATTTCCAGAGCATAGTTATTTTCTTTTTGCCCTCTAGGTACTTTGCCGACATTCTGTCACTTTAAAGTATCTATGTTGGTCATAAAGCACAGAAGAGCTAGAAAAGATGACTTTAAGTAGTTCCTAAAATCCCTTGGGGACCATTCAAATATGACAGTTTAAAGTAGTAGGTTAAACAAAGTTCTTGTGGCTGAATTGGCTTCTGAATCTGAAGGTGCAAAATCACCTCAGAGGAGTGGGGAGAAATCTCTTCTGGATACCACAGTATCCCTCTAAGCATTTAAAGGCTTATAGATCACAGCTATCTGGTAGAACACAGTATGTGGCTTCAGAACAGAAATTCTTTTCGCAGAATTATCTTCAAACTATAGCAGCTGACAAGGTCTATTTGGCTTGTGCTTCACTTGGCTTCAAGACTGAGCTTGATTATTTTATGGAGAGGGTGGTATGATGGGACTGCCTGCAATGGCATATGGCCCATCAGTGACTGCCAGTAGCTAAAATCCCCAACAGCCAAAGAAAGGACACTATTTGGGGAGGAGAATTCTTTCCCAGGTGTCTGACTGGTGGGTCTCGCCCACATGCTCAGGGTCTAACTGATCACCCTATTTAGGGTTGGGAAGGAATTTTCCCCTGTGTCAGATTGGCAGAGACCCTGGGAGTTTTTTGCCTTCCTCTGCAGCATGGGGCACAGGTCACTTGCATGTTTAAACTAGCATAAATGGTGAATTCTTTGTAAGTCTTTAAACCATGATTTGAGGACTTTAGTAACTCAGCCAGAGGTTGCAGAAGTATTACAGGAGTGGATGGGTAAAATTCTATGGCCTGCAATGTGCAGGAAGTCAGACTAGGTGATTATGATGGTTCCTTCTCATCCTAAGATTTGTCAGACTATGAGTTATTCAAACAGTTGGAAATGCTGCTTTAGGAGCAAACAAACCATCCCTCTTTCACTTAAAATTGAATGCAAACTCACAAAGTAGGATTTAAACAATATTCTGAAGATGTTGTGGTGGCTGGGAGGGACTTAGCAACTGTGAACAAACAATTACTACTTATAAAGCACTAGAGCGGTATATCTCACTTTACAGACAATTTAAACACATTGTCTGTGCCAAATAACATGACATTAAAGTTTAGACAAAATTTTACTGGTAATATTAGAGAGGGACTGGGCAAGATCACTTTGATTTGCTTATCTTGATGAGTCTTTTTTTAAAGTCATTTTCTTTGCTGTTTATTTACTCCTTTTTGCACATGAACTGAGGTGATGGAGAGAAAGGAGGAGGTACAAGAGGGACAGAAGGAGACATAGGGTGATGGTAACTAAGGGTGAACATGAGGAGAACAAAGGTGAAAGGATGAAGAGGAGGAAATATACAGTGGTATGGTAAAACAAGGCAATTAAACTGAATTTGGAGCAGTGAGTTTGTCAAGCAAACTGAAGGGATACATAGTCAATTAATGGTGATGACGCTACAGACAATCAGTGAACAGCAATGAAGACAGCTCTTAATTCCCAAGGAGAGAGTAAAGTCAAAGCAGTTATAGGCCAGTAACTGTCTGGAATCCTTGCACTCCTGGTGAGAAAAGTGGGAGGCAGACATGGGGAAGGGAGTTGAACAAAACTGGAGATATGGGTAAGATGCTGCTATAAGTAGTGAAGATGTGGCTTGCTGCTGGAAGTTTCTTCCAAGGGAGCAGGAGCTTTTCATAGGCTACAAAGACAAGGCTTATGCAGGAGACAGTGATTCTGCAGAACTGAAAGGCTGGTTAGCAGGGTCACCTTTATGGCAAAGCACTGTAGAATTTAATAAAAAGTTAATCCCTTCTATAGAACAGTACAAGATAGTCATTCATGTTTTGAACACTCAAATTCTATAGTTTTTTTTAAGTAATTTCTAGAGAGATCATTCATTTTCTATATACCTATTAGTTTTATCCCCATGAAAGGCTCTGGCAAAGACAGGTCAAGATAGCAGATAGGCTATTTTTGTAATGGTGCTGGAGGGAAGCAGCTGAAAAAATGCTCTCTGTTGCTTGTCCATTCCACCAGGGCATGGAGGATTTTAACAAGGATTATGAGTAATGGTCAGGATCCATGACATGCTGCTAGGGGAGCATGAGCCCTGCAGAGGTATCTATGGGTCTTGCCTATGTTTAACTAGGTGGGAATGGGACACAGTGGAAAATGAAATTTCACCATCTTTCTGCTGTAACATTTTGGCTTAATGCAAGTTGGTCAATTTCAGCAAAATATCATACATTGTTTAAAGTGATGCTTTCCCATTTTCATTATGAATCCATGAGTTTCCTGAAAACAAAAATGATGAAAACATGGATTTGGACCCACAAAATTCGTAAAATATGATTTCCCCACAGCTCTATACACAATCCCAGGAAGTAAATACTCATTCTAGATCACTTCTGCTAGGGTGCATGGCTATGGAATAGATCTCGACTTCCAGAGTTAAAATGCCTAGGAGGGGGCCTAGTGAAGATAAAAACCAAAACAACAAACTTTGTGGGGTTCCTTTTAGCTGAGTTTTCTCCAAAACCTTCTATTAGAGATAATGATTGAAGCAGAGGAATCATGAATAAAAGGCTACAGGAGCCCCTCAAATCCTACAGATCAGATTGTATGTGCCTTGATTACATTTTAGAGAAAAAAAAATATAAAATGGAACTGAGAATGTGTTATCTCTGATCATTCTTCAGTACTGCTGAAATCAGCATGTAATTTGAAGATACTAGGCTATAAGGCAAGGAAATTGTCTCCTCTTCAAATAAAATAATTTGAAATGTTAGTCACACTAGAAAATAACTTGAATTATTTTGAAACTGGCAAAACTCAGTATAGTAACTTTATATATTATGAGTTGAAGAAAAAGATATTAGAGGAGATTTTTATGGACTTATTTTACAGTTGTATTGGTTAAACTACAGATTAATACTTTGATATAAAGATAAAAATGTATTAGAAATGACTTTTTAAAAGAATCCTTGCGCTCTCCTGTAATTTCCCAAAGGGAAATCAGGGGAACACTTAACTTTTTCTCACGATGCTTTATGGCAAGTATAGGTATTTTGTGCAAGCAAATAAAGTGAGAAGAATTCCTCGGAGACAAGTTAAAGGACAAGAAGAATACAATTGTGTTCCAGCAACTCGGAATAGTTTAGGGAATAGATATACTAAAGTAAAGGAAATGGTAAAAGTACAAGCTATAGTTTATCAAAAACTACAATATGTTCTTCTTAAGGAGAATTCCCTGAACACCAGTTTAAGGTATTCAAGTGCAAGAATTAATGTTCCAGTTGTTACTCTAAATTTCAGAAATGATTTGAGGCACCAGGCAATCTGGAGGAGTTGGAGACGGTCTTAAATGAACATAAGCTAAATATCCCATGGTAGATGTTTTGAGGCCTGAAGATCATAAGTTTATGAGCCAAGAAGCTCCTTTAGGGCTGTTTAATGCTTGTTACAATCACTGGTGTTCTCCTATGTTATCTCAATATTTCAACAATCACATTTGCTTCTGAATGGAAAAAAGCAACATGCTAAATCGCTAAATACACAGAGTAAGAGGACTGCAAATATCCTATCAATTTAGAGGGTATTTTACATTCATGGGCATTTCTAAGGCACCTATCATTTTGGCATCTAAACTGTACCAAATCATTTTTATTCTAGCATGCTCATGCAGGGTTTACTGGGGATGAATATTGGTCTGGATCTGTTTCCCATATCACCCCACTCCTCCCAGACTGATTCTGATTCCACAGCTAGTTCGGGATACAAGTGCTGTATGAAAAAGGGGATTTTTTTTGTTTGTTTCTTTTTTCAAAAAACTTTTCTTTCTGACTGTTCTTCATCTTAGGAATGTCAAGTCTCTTTGTTTCAAGGGTGTTTTAATGCCTCAGAAATGTTTGTTGTGAGCTCTCACACTTTCACTGAAGGAGTAAGGGGGTTGACGGTTGAAACTTTAACAAATACTTCCTGTCTCCTAAATGTACTTTACACATTTGAATTAAGTAAGTATTAACAAAATGAATATAGCTTAAATACATTAATTCAAAATCCTTTTCCCCTCTCAAAAAGAACAAGGAGTACTTGTGGCATCTTAGAGACTAACAAATTTATTTAAGCAGAAGCTTTTGTGGGCTAAAACCCACTTCATCGGATGCATGTAGTGGAAAATACAGTAGGAAGATAGATAGAGATATATACAGAGAGAGAGAGAGAGAGAGAGAGAGAGAGAGAATGAACATGAAAAAATGGGTGTTGCCATACCAAGTATGACGAGTGTAATCAGTTAAGGTGGGCTATTGTCAGCAGGAGAAAAAAAAACTAAGGTGCCACAAGTACTCCTCATTCTTTTTGCTGATACAGACTAACACAGCTACCACTCAAACCTTTTCCGTCTCAGTTTCTCAACTTTTATTCTTTGAGATACCATAAGTTCACCACTTCTCCAGTCACTATGGTGTTTTCTAGAGTAGTTATCTGAATTTCTAGTGCAAAATAAGCTGAATATTTTTCTTTTCACAAATCCTGCTACATTTTCTTTATACATCACAGAGAAACAGAAGAAAGTGAGGGGGAAAGAAACTCAGTTGCATTTCCTATGCAGGTCACAATCTAGTCCTGAATTTGTGTTATTAGGTGCCTAATATGACAAAGATATACTATACTGAAGTCTTCTTAGTGTATGCGCAACATGCCTCAGGTGGCACGTGATGAGGATTCATCACCGAATTTGATCCACTGTAGGATCATCGGTACCAGACTTGGGCTGGGGAAGCTAATGGAGAGTGTGATGTGAATGCTGAATTAACATGAAATACATTGTTTGTTGAAACAACAAAATTGTTAGGTAACCTTCCATTTACTGTAGCACTCATGATCCTATGAGAGCTATTGCACCCTTGCAAGCCTGAAAGTGAGACAAGTTATGTGTGAGAGTAAGGTCTTCTAAACAGCAAGTGCATCAAAAGGTCAGTACTAGCTATAAATTCTGACCAACTTCTCCAGGTTTTCAGCATTGTAGCTTTTAGTTAAAAGGATACAAATAAAGGGCCCGGTTTTGATCTTTGAGAAAAAAAATAAACTCATAATCAGGGAATTCTGTCCTTATTTACTCCATTGTAAGCCTACTGACATTCCACCTCACATCATAGAGAAACTCGAGGAGGGCTAACATTGCTAGTAGCAATACCAGCCTCAGAGGGGGCACTGCAGCCTCCCCCCTCTCACCCCAGCAGCTTGCTAGGCTGACTGCACTGAGAGAACTGACTACCCCTACAATAGGGGTATAGCAAGTATTGCCTGCTAGCTGCACACACCCAAGGGCCCTGTAAGGGGTATCAGACCTTCCAAAAGGACTGTATTTCCAAGCACTGCTGCCTGGGTTGAGAGTCACCTTCTTTTCCTTCTCCACCATAGCTATGGCTCTAAACCACTATAACTGAGCTCTTAGCACTCTATAAGCAATCACTAGCTGAAACTTCAGGCTTCAGGAAACTTAGCCAGTGAATTTTTGAGCAGGGCTGTCATTTCACAGAGCCATGACATGAAGCCTTTCTTAGGATATTTCATTTCATAACACATGGCAGATCAGACTCTACTTCACTGGTGAAACATCACTTCAGAAAGGGGTCTCTGCCCTATCCACATTCTGGTATCTCCCTCTCTCTCTGCTCAGTAGAAAAGGTAGTCACATTTCTATGCTCTATCTCAAGGTAAGATGTCCGTGTCCCTCAACTCAAAGTCTCCTTTTTTCAGTACAAGGGCATATAATCAAAACACAGTATTTGCCCAGCTTCTCATCTTACTGATAACTCCTGAAATGACAGACAGCTGCCTTAACCACTCAGGTGTTACACGTAGTGGACACCTAGGGGCCACTTGTGTGACTTGAAGTGACTAGGAGAATGCATAATAAACATCTATATGGGTGTCACGCTGTTGGATACTTGACAGCTATAAGAACCCAATGGGGCTTAATTTTAGCATTTAGCAGTTTGGCATTGCCACGGAGACCAAACCACAAAGAGCTAGTCTATGACTTGGACAACCAGTCAATACAAAGTAAGCCAGCACCTCCTTGCCTTTACACCCTGGCAAGGGTGCTGGAACAATTTGTATAGTGGGGCTGCTAAGAGCCATTGAACCAAACTGTAAACCCTGTATATGATGGAAACCACTTCAAGCAGGGTGTGCAGCAGCACCCTTAGTTCCAGCACCTATGCTCCCTTGTGAGCACTTTCCAGACCTTGGCTCAGCATGCAGTATGAGTAAGCAGCTGGTGTGTGCCTGTCTGTCTACTGCCCACACAGGGAAAAGTAGAACCAAAGTGCCATTTTGCATCCACCCAGCTTGGTGGCTAAGCACAGCTGAGCTGGGGCAGGGTTGTTACAATTGGCTGCTAGTATGGGCGAGCAGGGGAGTAACTAGGACTATGAGGTGTGTCCCTCAATCACAGTGCTCAGGGCTGGGCCTTAAATCACAATTTAGCCCAAAGATAATAGGGTATATGAGACAGACTTTATGCTGACCTCAGACTTCCAACAAACTTCAATGGGATGTAAATCAACACAGAATTTAGCCATGTTTTTAAATTATTAAATCATTGGTGCTTATGATTGAAACTATTCCCAAATAAGACAGATATAGATATTAACATTGTTCTAGCTATTGCATCAGGGACAGAATACTTTAAAATCACCTACTAATTACCAGTCTAATGAACTCACTAGCTAGCAACAGGTTGAGCACATGTCATGAGCACATGAATGAGCAGCGTGCATCATGAAATGCAAATATAAGCCTGATCCCACATTACATTTATTTAATATTTAAATGCTTTGAACATTTGTTTGAGCTGGTTAGATCATCAAGAAGAAATGAAGGATTGTTTTCATATATTCTGTAATACTAATCACACATTACAGAAAGATCCTCACAGCATCAGTAATCTACTTCATTGAGGCATTTCTATATTTCTGTTATAGGTATGTCACATAAATGCAGTTTTTTTTTTCATGGCTAGGTACTGACCATGGTTTCAAAAAATTCCATTTTAACCTTAACATTTCATTGAATTGGTCAGCCTCTTGGATCAGTTGTTTAAAAGAATAAGAGAAATATCTGTTGTGACTATTACTGAGGTTTAAAAAAAACCATTTCTTTCAGCTAGTCATCATTTCTGAAATTCAAAGGAACAGGAACAGCATTGGTATCTTTAAATGTAGGTCATGGGTGGAGGAGAATTCGGGAGACAGTTTAGGATGAAAGAGACTTTCTAAATTATGTTCAATATTTTTGAGTGGATTTTAAATACTGAATTCACCTCAAGGGTTTCCAAACAACTTATTTAGAAATTAAAAAGGAAGGGAGTTTTTGAGTTTCTGCTTCAAGATAACTTGAATTAATGGGGAAAATTTTGATTTTTTCCCCCCTAACCTTCTGTCACTAGGCAGGGCTACTCCCCAGCTTCAAAACATACACTGCCACACCCAGTCTTCGGCAAAGAGTTTTATTCTCTTAATAGAAGCAAGTAAACAAACAGAAACAGTTTTTTAACTCAGTCTTTACCTTCAGGTTTCAGCTCTACCCCACTCAGAGACTTGTGGCTGGGTCTCAGTTCTAACCAGCTCTGCTCCCTCTAGCCTTCTTGCTCCAGGGGACCCACCACAGTAGCTAGCTTCCCTCCATTCTGGTTTTCCCTCCCCAAGCATAGCCTGTCCCAATCAAACCCCCACACCAAACCAATAGCAGCCCTTTATGTTGGCTGGATTGGACTCACCTGCCCTGGTCCAGGGGTACTGAATCTCATCTATCCTCAAGGATCAGTTACCCTGATACACTTTCTTGTGTTACAGGTCAAAAACAAATTAGGGAAATACAACCTAGATGGAGCTACTATAAAGTGGGTGCATAACTGGTTGTAAAACTGTTCCCAGAGAGTTTTTATCAGTGATTCACAGTCAAGCTGGAAGGGCATATAAAGTGGGGTCCTGCAGGGATCAATTCTAGTTCTGGTTCTGTTCTATTCAATATCTTCATCAATGATTTAGATAATGGCATAGAGAGTACACTTAGAAACTTTGTGGACGATACTAAGCTGGGAGGGGTTGCAAGTGCTTTGGAGGATAGGCTTAAAATTCAAAATGATCAGGACAAAATGGAAGAAGGGCCTGAAGTAAAAAGGAAGAAATTCAAGAGGGACAAATGCAAAGTACTCCACTTAGAAAGGAACAATCAGTTTCACACATACAAAATGGGAAATGGCTGCCTACGAAGGAGTACTGCGGAAAGGGATATGGGGGTCATAGTAGATCACAAGCTAAATATGAGTCAACAGTGTAACACTGCTGCTAAAAAAGCAAACATCATTCTGGGATGTATTAGCAGGAGAGTGTAAGCAGGACACGAGAAGTAATTCTTCTGCTCCACTCTGCACTCATTAGACCTCAGCTGGAGTATTGTGTTCAGTTCTGGAAAGATGTGGACCAGGGATCGGCAACCTTTCAGAAGTTGTGTGCCGAATCTTCATTTATTCATTCTAATTTAAGGTTTTGTGTGCCAGTAATACATTTTAACATTTTTAGAAGGTCTCTTTCTATAAGTCTATAATATATAACTAAACTATTGTTGTATGTAAAGTAAACAAGGTATTTAAAATGTTTAAGAAGCTTCATTTAAAATTAAATTAAAATGCGGAGCCCCCCCTGACGGTGGCCAGGACCCTAGCAGTGTGAGTGCCACTGAAAATCAGCTTGCGTGCGACCTTTGGGACACGTGCCATAGGTTGCCTACCTCTGATGTGAACAAATTGGAATAAGTCCAGAAAAGAGCAACAAAAATGATTGATGGTCTAGAAAACATGACCTATGAGGGAAGATTGAAAAAAATTGGTTTGTTTAGTTTGGAGAAGAGAAGACTGAGAGGAGACATGATAACAGTTTTCAAGTACCTAAAAAACTATTACAAGGAACTGGGAGAAAAATTGTTCTTATTAACCTCTGAGGATAGGACAAGAAGCAATGGGCTTAAATTACAAGGGTAGTTTAGGTTGGACATTAGGAAAAACTTTCTAACTGTTCAGGTAGTTAATCATTGGAATAAATTGCCTTCGGAGGTTGTGAAATCTCTGTCACTGGAGCTTTTTAAGAGCAGGTTGGATGGTCTAGAGAATACTTAGTCCTGCCTTGAGTGCACAGAACTGGACTAGAAAACCTCTCAAGCTCCCTTCAGTCTTACACTTCTACGATTCTATGTTTCTCTTTTCCCATCCTATCTTCAATTGTATCCAGTTTCCATTACTTTTTCAGTTGCTCTTTCATGTGACCTGTTTTATTCATTAAAGATGTTGTTGGGGCATAGCTGCTTGAGTGGGATGCTGCGTAGGGCCCTGGACTAAGAGTGCCATTACAACCATAACATTTTGTGGTAAATTTAAGGACTCTTATCAGATAAATGGCATAGCATTGAGATAAATTCCCTGGGGGCTAGATAAGGCCTTTATGTTCCAGCTCATGGTAAGGGATGCCCAGGATTCTTCCCAGGCATGAAAATAGTGAGCAAATCCTGTTTACCTCTTACTCTTAAGGGATGCAACTCACTTCCTCGGCTGCATCAGGCCTACACCATAGCTGGCGTGAATCGGGGAAAGAGACATGGATCCAGAACCAGCTCCTCATTCTTTCTACCTGCCCTCTTAGGGGCTGCAATTCTGGCTAGAGGTACTTGACAAATGAGGCTCATGTAAGCTCCCCCACAACACACATTCTGCACACCTGTGTAAGAGCAAGGCAGAAATGATCAGCAGGAATTTTTTTTAGAATAACCTCCTTAGCTAGCTGCACGTGGCCAGCTACTAATTCACAGACGATACAAGACTCTGTTCCAATTCTGCTGGAACATATAAGAACTAGAGCAGGAGTCGAGAAGACATTTCCCATCCCCAATGTATTCGGGTAGGTTTTTTATCATCTCCTTTCTCTGAAGCATCATTGATGGCCCTGGCTGGAGATGGGACACTGGGTAGGGAGGGCTGGATTGTTCTGATGTAGCTCTGACCATTCTCTCTCTCTCAGTGGCTTAGCTGGCTAGTACTTGCTGGCACACTTAGGATCTGATTGGCATATGTGGGGTCAGAAAGAAATTTTCCCCAGGACACATTGGCAGGGACCTTAGGAGTTTTTGACTTTAGGGGTTTTTCACCTTCTGCTGCAGTTTGGGGTATGGGTCACGTGCCAGGATTATCTGGGTATACCTCACTTAACCAATTTCACTGGTCTACAATTTTTGAGAAGTCGTCTGCTTCAGAGATAAAATGTGATATATATTATGTATTTTGATGTGCTGAATTCAAATATGACAATTAAAACAACTGGCTACTGTTTCTAAGATATTTAAGTTTTTACATTTTATGTCTATGTATATTGTGTAGATAGAGTTTTAATCATAAATTGTAAACCTAGGTCTTTTCATGTGTTTATGGTTGCTTTACACAATAATATTTCACCTGTCCTGTTTATGTAACACTTTAAAAATCAGCAAAAGGGTTATACAAATAAAATTTATTATGAAACAAAAGGCAAAAAACTATTATGTACATAGTTTAGTCCTATTCAGTGTCTACTCGGCGCTTCTTGGCTTGTCTCTTGTATTCATGAAATGGAGCATCTCTTGTCACTGTCCTACAGTCTGCAAGCATTGATGGGCTCCATTTGCCCTGATAGTCTGCCAGGAGATTCCACTGCTGTAGTCTGCAGCCCAACAGCTCTGCCTTACTCTTGGGTAGTTCCAAATCCCTGACAAGGTCATTCAGTTCACCTTGTGTTATGAGGTGTGGTTCAGAGGAGGAGGATGGGAGAAAATGTGGGTCCTGTAACATTGATGGTTCAGGACCAGAAGTTTCATCCTCTTCCTCTTCCTCGTCTGACTCAAGTGACAATGATTCTGGTGCATCAGGAACCGGCAGTCCTTCTCCGTGGGGTACTGGGCGTATAGCTGATGGAATGTTTGGATAATGCACAGTCCACTTTTTCTTCTTTGACATCTTTCCCAACTGGAGGCACCATGCAGAAGTAACAATTGCTGGTATGATCTGTTGACTCTCTCCAAATCATTGGCACTGCAAAAGGCATAGATTTCCTTTTCCTGTTCAACCACTGGCGAAGATTTGTTGCATAAGTGTTGCAGCATATGTGTGGGGCCCACCTCTTGTCCTGATCTCCAATTTTGCAGCCAAAAGAAAGGTGATAGGCTTTCTTAACCATAGTGGTTATACTGCGCTTTTGTGATGCAACAGTCACTTCACCACAAACATAGCAGAAGTTATCTGCACTGTTCACACAAGTACGAGGCATCTCTGCTCACTTTGGCTAAACAGAAATGTGTCCCTTTGCAAAATCAAACACTGACAAATAAGAGAGCACGACACTGTATGATTTCTAGAGCTGATATAGGGCAATTTGTTCAGCAGAGTGATGTAAGCTTCGTTAGGATTGCATCATCCATGACTTCTAGGAATAACATGATGCAATTCATATCATGTATGATGCAATACCAGCTTCAGATTGCATCATTCATTGTTTTGCCTCAAAAGCAAGTACTGTCCAAACTCAGTCATAGATTTATTCATAGATCCAGTCAAAGATGTATTTTAGTCATTTCTGGTTTAAATTGAGATCCCTTCCCTTTATAACTCACTTATCCTCCACCATTCCCAAGTCAAGGGTCGTATATACTGACCCAACAGCATATCTTGAAAACTAGAGCCAATCAACAATTTTAAGCATCATTTTCATTCTCAGTGACCCAGAATTAGTAAAGTTGGACTACATTTATTTCAGAAGCATTTTGGCTGTAGAGCAGTGTTTCCTGCCATTTTAGTGGCCTCAGGAACTGGTGCACCTCAGTCCCTCCTATTCTCTTCCTGTGGCACTTAACAGTCTACTCTCCTGTGGGTGGTAATACCTTCTAATGTCATTGTTGAGCTTAGTGTGTGGGTGCTTGGTGGTGTTGGTGGCCTGTGATATACAAGAGGTCAGTCTAGATGACTTGGTGGTTCCTTCTGGCCTTAAAAGTTATGATTCACAATCTGCTAATGCAACCTTAGGGATCAATTCTGCCTCTCTTTCTCACACTGAATAGTACCTTACTCTGTGAGTCATCCTGTTAACGTTAACCATAGGAACAGGAGAGTTGCAAAAACTAAGTTTAGAAAAAAATACAGGGTCCAATTCTGCCCTCGTTATTCATGCTGGACAGTATGTTGCTCTGTGAGAAGTTCCACTGATTTCAGTGGAGTTTCTTGCATAATAAGGTACAGCTCAACAAGAGTAAGGGTGACAAAATCTGATCCCCATTGAGTAAAGAAAAAATTACTGGAACAGAACCTCAAAAACATATAGGGGCAGCTAGCATTGAACCCCTATATTTGCTCACCTAACCCTTTCCATTATAAAGGATTCTTGGTACATTCTTCTGAGAAGCACTAAGAACTCCATTGCTTGCAGGGCTTTGAAGTTCAACAAGGAGAAGGTGGCTCCCCTTGATCATCCTCTGTCCCAGTACATGGTACCAGCAGCTCATACCCATTTCTCCTGCTAGCTCATGAAGGTGTAAATAAAGGGGTAAAAGGCTGCGCTGAAGGATTAAGGTTAAAGCCCCACTGATGATGCATGTTATTGGGGTTTGCTACACTTGCACATAAAATAATTTGCCTTTACTTTTTTCCTTTAAAAAAATAACCTTAGGAAATTATATAAAAAACCTTATGTTAAAAGAATGTTATTTAGGTTGCAAAATTAAGTATGCAAGAGTAAGCAAATGCTTATTTATGGCAACCTGAATGGCCTGTGTGTGTGCATTAGAATGTAGTCTAACTCTATGATTACATGCAATTTTTTTCACAGCACTGTACTTTCAAATTTAAACAATTTTAAACAGTTTCTTGCCTATAATTCTGATTGTGTTTTAAAACTTTTCAAACAATGGCATTACTTGTAGAATAAGATACTTCGCAACATGACTAAATGTTAGAAAATCTAGCTATTAAAGACTAAAACTGACTTTCTTCAACACCGATCAAACAAGACACTCTGATGGAGAAGACTGGTATAAGTTTTAGACAGCGGTTGGGGGCTTGCCAATACTTTGGAGAATAGAGCTAAAATTCAGAGAGATCATGACAATTTGGAGAATTGGACTAGAGGCAACAAAATACAATTCAACAAAGACAAATGCAAAGTGCTACGCATAGGGAAGAAAAACCAAATGAACAAATACAGAATGGGGAAAAACTGGCTTGGCAACAGTACAGCTGAGAAGGACCTGGGAGTTGTGGTGGATCACAACCTCAATGTAATGCTGTTGCAAAAAAAGCAAATGCAATTTTAATTTGAATTAACAGAAGCATAGCATGCAAGTCACAGAAGTTGATAGTACTACTCTATTTGACGCTGGTTAGGCCTCAGCTGGAGTACTGTGCCCAGTTTTGGTCACCAATGTATAGAAAGGATGTGGAGAAACTGGAAAGGATCCAGAGGTGAGCGACAAAAATGATCAAAAGCGTGGAATGCAAGCCATATGAGCAAAGGCTGAAGGAACTGGGTATGTTTGGAAAAGAGGAGATTCAGGGGGGAGATAACGGTCTTCAGACACTTGAAAGGCTGCCATAAAAAAAAAAGGTGGAGAAAAGTTGTTCTCTTTTGCCACAGAGAGCAGGACAAGACGCAGTGGGTTCCAACTATAGAATAGCAAAGTTAGATTAAATCTCAGGAAAAAAAACTTTCTAACTGTAAGAAAAGTAGGACAATGGAACAGACTGCCTCAGGAGGTTGGGGAAGCTTCTTCACTGGAGTTTGTCAAAAGGAAGCTGGATAGCCATCTGTCTTGGATGGTTTGGGCACAATACATTCTGCATGTTGGCAGGGGGTTAGAGTAGGTGACCCTTGTGGTCCTTTCTAGCCCTATGATTCTATGTGTTGATAACTGAATTACAGAACAGCAAAGACAGATCTATCAAAGGTAATTTATTACCAATGGCAAACATTACCTGGAAAATTTAATTAGATGCATAAATGTTAGAATGATTGGTGCCCTGGAATATAAAAAGGAGTTAGATCCGATTGCCTTTATAGGAAACCAAGCACCAACAACCTTAATATTAAATGAAAATGGTAATTTTGTTTATGTGGAAAAGGCTTAACTCAGCCCTTTAGAAAACAAATCAATGAAAACAAGCAGATGGAAAGCTTGATTTTAGACTCAAGGGTTGAAATAGAAAAAAAAGGTATGAGTAAAAAAGTTGTGGTACTTTTCCAGGTTCTGCTCACTAACCAGCGTGAGGTACTTGAGACTCCAAAATGAGAGATTGCTCACAGCAGATTTCACAAACCTTTAATATGGTTTTCTCTCTTCTTTCTTGTATGAGGTTGTCAGACATGAAATAGTTAATACTGACATGTGCATTGTCATTATTAGGCTTAAGAGTTCCCATTTATATGAAGTGGGGTAGTTAATGCTTCTCAGAGTTGAACTATTAGGTCAGACTGTCTTCGGGCTCAGCCAGACACTACTGCATCTTTTTGGAGTATAAAATGGCAAGATACAAGTAAAGTATGGGCTCACTTAAAAATTGTGAGCTGGTCCAGTTCAGTCACTGTTAACTAATACAGCTTATGGAAATGTGAAAAATCAGACACATTTCCCCAAAATTTGTTGAGTGATCCATCCCATCGTCCAGGCCCAGCTTCTGCCAGTTGGAGATTTAGAGACATCCTGAGCGTGGCCTGAATCCCTGACCATCTTGGCTAATAGACATTGATGGATCTTCCTCCATGAAATTATCTAATTCTGTTTTGAACCTCATTATACTTTTGACCTTCACAACAATCCCTGGCAAGGAGTCCCACAAGTTATGCATTGTGTGAAGAAATACTTCCTTTTGTTTTAAACCTGCTGCCTATTCATTTGGTGACCCCTACCTTCTTGTGTTTTGACAAGGGGTAAAATACCATTTCCCTAGTCACTTTCTTTACACCACTCAAGACTTTATAGAGCCTTATCGTAGCCCCACTTAGTCATCTCTTTCCATACCCTTAATCATTTTTGTTGCCCTTCTATGCACCCTTTCCAATTCCAATATATCTTTTTTGAGGTGGCATGACCAGAACTGCATGCAGTATTCAAGGTGTAGGTGTACACTTTGACTCAATGAGGGTGTGAAAAGTAAGAGTGCATATGCATCTTCGCTGGGTAACAGTTGTATTGGCAAGTATGAACTGCTGCTATGTAATGGGTGGAAGTGAAATCATATACCTGCAGTGAGTTTAATTGGGAAGTAGGTGCACAGAAAGAGTTTGAAAAAGAAACGTGAGGAGGGTTAGCGCCAGTAAAACAGCCAAGAGAACTCGATGATGAAGATTCTGTTGAATTTTTCTTTTTTAAGATATTCCCTCAACACACACCTCAATCTATCTGACAGGCTCATAATTTTCTGACGAGAAAACAAATTTGATATTGGGCTAAAATTGCCCACGTAGCTCTCAGCCCAATGGTTTATTATTTTTCTCCCTTTCAGTAAACTGAACAAAATCCCTTCAGACATCTTTGAGTTAGAGGGTGAACACACACACATTTCCCCTTGTAAGAATGTTTTAAAACATTTTGTGAGGAGGGAGTGTATGGGGGAGAGGGAAGTTTCACATTTTACTGACCAGCAATAGAATTTTGAATTTTTCAGGTTGGAGGATGAGGTCTGTTTAATGGAAGGAAGCTGTGTTACTTGCTTGCACGTGCCTTGTTGTAGAGAGATGTTTATGCATTTGGAGGTTTTGTAAATTACACCCATTAGATGGCAATGATTTTTGTAGAGATCTGTATGCTTGAAAATGAAAACCCATCAGCAGAGCTGGCATGTCATCATTTTGTCTTTTCCTAAGTATCATGGGTTTATTCATACTCCCTCTATAACTGCCTGAGTTGGCTTCTGAAATCTCTCAAAACTTTGGACACGGGTCCCTGGATTGGTTGCATGTGGAAGTACAGACCAATTTGCAGTTCTGTGCCTAGAGTGTCACACTCACTGCCGCTGTTGTTGTTAACCCCATCACAAAATATATCCCAGCTTGCTGCCTGCAGGTGAGGAAGAAATTATTTTGAGAAGGTAATGTGGCCACTTGTGACCAGCAATAGACTGATCTGTAGAACAAGTCCCTGTCTGGGAAGGAATGCAGAGACCTCCAACATTTGGATCCAATGATAATGTGGTCTGCCACTGGGACTAAGGTAGCTTTTCAGGACAGGACATCAGGAGCACTTTTGCAGAGAGTATGATTGGATCCAGATCCCATTTAGTTTTAACTAGAAGGACAAGGAATCCTACCTTCTGCTGACAACTAGAGCTGTGCAAATGACTGATTTTCAGCTCACTGGCCATGCCAAAAAAAAAGTCAATAACCCTGACTCCCCAAAATGTTAAATATTTTCATTTCAAAATTTGTTTCCAACCAAAACAACTTGAAAAATTCAATACAACTTTGAGAAATATTTCAGTAAACCGAAATCTGAATTTTTTCGCTTAATAAAAATTCAACTAGAAAGATTCACCCAGATCTAATGCCTGCTCTGACTGTTCATTCAACTGTTCTTCCTTTGTTTACCCATCTGTAAATTAGAGATCATTGTTACCTATGCCATGTGGCAGGGTTATGATTGGTTAATTAGTGTTTGGTTAATATTTGCCAGAATTCTCACAATATCCTCCAGTGGCTGATGGATGAGTGGCTACCAGACCTCTATCTTATTAGCATATTTGTCCCTAGCATATTTATTTTTAAGTGTTGGCCACTATGCACAGACCCCAGCAAAAGCAGTTGGGATCTGGTTCTCCTGCAGCTGGAGGCTAGGCATGACTCCTCCACACCCAAATCATATTGTTGGCATAACCCAAAACTGTAAGGCCAGGCCTGTGTACAGAGGTGTGCTCACAGTGGACAGGAGGAAGAGAAATGGGTTATAAAATTGTTCCATCCAAAAATGCTAACTCTGGCTCTGGGAATGTGCCAGGCAAAGTGATAAAAAACAAAGCTAGTTGGAAAATGGTGCTTTTAATAAAAACTGTGGACATTTTGGAATGTTGAAACTAGATTTTTTTTGACCAGCTAATAAATCTCAGTAGCATCCTTTTTCACTTAGTACTATTCTACATTGTTAGCAAGACGTTGTGTTAGTCTATGCAAAGTGGGAGAGATACTGAACTCTATCCTCTTTAATAATTTATATCAAGGACTCCAAAGATCTGCTACTGAAGTTAGAGTTGCTTTTAATATTTCAAACATTCTGAATATTCATTTTCCACTTTAGCGATCTCACACATCCACAAGTGACAAGCACAACTGTTCAAAATGTTTTAAAAGCTTTGCAGGATAAAATGTTGTTCTCCCTTTTGTCATATTTTCTCTTAATTCTAAAAATGTTACGTGGTCCTTCATTTAATTACTACCTGTACATAACCCCCACCTCCCAAAAACACCACCACCACAACCCAAAAAATGAAAAACACAAAGAACCCCAAACCCACAAAACCTTCCCTCCTACAAAATCTGATGTTGGATTCAAAGCAAAAATGCCCTGAAAAATGCACTATGCTATAGACAAACTCACACAGAAATGCTAATCTTTGTGGATTCTGTAACTGCACAGCACCTCTCTATTGGGGCACGTGAATCTTAAGAGAGAAAAACAATCAGATATTTAGCCAGATTTTCAGTAAAATGCTATTCCACTTCTTTGAATCAGCTGCCCTTGGGTGGTGACCACCGACAAAAAATATGCTGCCAGTATTGTAACAAGGCACTACCACAATTTTTTTCTGCCAATATCTGTGTGCTTGCAGAAAGCAGGGAAGAGGGTCCCTTCTCCTCCTGTCTTCTAGGCATAATGAAGGAAGAAGGCAAGAAAATGTGTCAAGCAAACTTATATTAAGAACTCTTATTGGAAATGTTTATATGCTGCACCAGAGAAATATTTACACAGTTGAACAGGGGTGAGGGGTAGAAGAGTCCAGGGCTGTCCACTTCAGCAACACTTGGGGAAAAACTTGCCATTTGTGGCAAAGGCAGAAAAAGTTGCTCTTTAGAAGTGGTGTTAAGAGGCCTAGGGATCATTCATCTCTAGCAGGGATGATTTAACAGTTTACAGAGATGGCTAAGAAGTCACCTCAACTATCCATCAATATTTTGGTCACTGGAGGCTCATGGGGCTAAGTCACACTACTAGAGCCACAGCTATGTAGTGTGCCTGATATACTTTAGAGTACTATATCTCTTGTTGGCACTGGGGGCTTCTGGCAGGGATGTCGTGCTCCTGACTGTGAAGTCTGCAGTCTACGTGGCAGCCATCGAGGTACTGCAGCAGAAGAGGGAGGAAGCACAGAGCAGGGAATTAACAGCTTTGGGTGGGCTAGCCCCACAGAAGCAAAATATAAGTCTGTCTGCACGTGCCCCACTGTACTTAGTGCTCATTTTCCAGACCCAGCAACAAGTGATGGTTATCATGAGTCCTGTTCTGGAGGAGCTTCTGGTCCTGGTCCCGAAGTGCAGAAAGAATAGCAAATATGGCAGGCAACCAACTTAGCTTAACAGTGAAATCTTCGGTGATCTTAACCTCAAAAAGGAAGCTTACAAGAAATGGAAATTTGGACAGATGACTAGAGAGGATTATCAAAATATTACTGGAGCATTCAGGGCTGTAATCAGGAAGGCCAAGGCACAATTTGAGTTGCAGCTAGCAAGGGATGTGAAGGGATAACAAGAAGGGTTTCTACAGGTATGTTAGCAACAAGGCGGTGGTCAGGGAAAGCGTGGGACCCTTACTGAATGGGGAAGGCAACCTAGTGACAGATGATTTGGAAAAAGCTGAAGTACTCAATGCTTTTTTTGCCTCGGTCTTCACAGACAAGGTCAGCTCCCAGACTGCTGCACTCGACAACACAGTATGGGGAGGAGGTGAGCAGCCCTCAGTGGTGAAAGAAAACAGGTTAAGGACTATTTAGAAAAGATGGACATTAATGAGTCCATGGGTCCAGATCTAATGCATCCAAGGGTGCTGAGGAAGTTGGCTGATGTAATTGCAGAGCTAATGACCATTATCTTTGAAAAATTCCTGTCGATCTGGGGAGGTCCCGGACGATTGGAAAAAGGCAAATATAGTGCCCATATTTACAAAAGAGAAGAAAGAGAACCTGGGGAACTACAGACTGGTCAGTGTCACTTCAGTCACTGGAAAAATCATGGAGCAAGTCCTCAAGGAAAATATTTTGAAGCACTTGGAGGAGAAGAAGGTGATCAGGAACAGTCAACATGGATTCACCATAGGGAAGTGATGCCTGACCAACCTGATTACATTCTGTGATGAGATAACTGACTCTATGGATATGGGGAAAGTGGTGGATTTGATATATCTTGACTTTTGCAAAGCTTTTGATATGGTCTCTTACAGTATTCTTGCCCGCAAGAGAAAAAAGTATGTATTGGATGAATGAACTATAAGGTGGATAGAAAGCTGGCTAGATTGTCGGGCTCAACAGGTAGTGATCAATGGCTCGATGTCTAGTTGGCAGCAGGTATCGAGCAGAGCGTTCCAGGGGTCGGTTCTGGAGCCGGTTTTGTTCAACATCTTTATTAATGATCTGGATGATGGGATTAATTGCACCTTCAGTAAGTTCACAGATGACACTAAGCGGGGGGAGGGGAGGAGGGAGAAGCGGGGAGAGATAGATATGCTGGAGGGTAGAGATAGGGTCCATAGTGACCTAGACAAATTGGAGGATTGGGCTAAAAGAAATCTGATGAGGTTCACCAAGGACAAGTGCAGAGTCATGCACTTGGGATGGAAGGATCCCATGCACTGCTACAGGCTGGGGACTGACTGGCTAAGTGGCAGTTCTGCAGAAAAGGACCTGGGGATTACAGTGGATGAGAAGCTGGATATGAATCAACAGTGTGCCCTTGTTGCCAAGAAGTCTAACGGCATATTGGGCTGCAATAGTAGGAGCATTGCCAGCAGATTGAGAGAAGTGATTATTCCATACACGTGAGGCCACATTTGAAGTATTGCATCCAGTTTGGGGTCCCCCACTACAGAAAGGATGTGGACAAATTAGAGAGTGCAGCAGAGGGCAACGGAAATTATTAGGGGGCTGGGGCATATTTCTTATGAGGAAAGGCTGAGGGAACTGGGCTTATTTAATCTGCAGAAGAGAGGAGTGAGCGAGGATTTGATAGCAGCCTTCAACTACCTGAAGTGGGGTTCCAAAGAATGGAGCTTGGTTGTTCTCAGTGGTGGCAGATTACAGAACAAGGCGCAATGATCTCAAGTTGCAGTGCGGCAGGTCTAGGTTGGATATTAGGAAACACTGTTTTACTAGGAGGGTGGTGAAGCACTGTACTGGGTTACCTAGGGAGGTGGTGAAAACCTCTAAGGATGGAGATTATAAGGCCTGACTTGACAAAGCCCTGGCTGGGATGATTTAGTTGGTGTTGGTCCTGCTTTGAGCAGGGGGTGGGACTAGATGACCTCCTGAGGTCCCTTCTAACCCTGATATTCTGATTCTATGAAGTGAGGGGGATTAGTCCGCACATGCTGACTAACCTTGTGGCTCTGCACAAAGAGACACCACACCTGCCTGGGCCTAAAGGACACTGCTACTGAAGGTCTCCAATCAGCAGCGCAGGAGCACAGACACACCTACAGTGGAGCACCCATACGGACACTACTCGAAGAAGCAGCACTACTTGCCTTGGTAGATTGCAGTTATAGATGTGGGGTGACCATTTCTGAAATATTTAAGATTTATCCCATTGAGATCCTTTAAGCTCAAAAGCAGACACTGTACTTACTTTTTTTGTCCTCTGTGCTTCCTGCATCATTGAATGTGACATGGAGACATGAAAAGCTTCCTGATCCAAATAACTCCCAGGATTAAAGGTTCTGATAATTTTACTTCCCGTCTCTGGTTACAGTAATGGCGAGACAAGAATGGACATGGGCAGAAAGAGAACACAGGAATTACCATACTAGATCATAATAGCGGGCCATGTCATCTGGTATCCAGTCTCTGACAGTAGCCAAAATGCTTCTGAAGAAAGTTCATTAAGTCCGCACTTCCCCCACACCAATTTATGGAATAAACTGACTACTGAGACCTTTCTTCCCTTATATCATGGAAAGTGATTGTGCAATCATAGAGTTTGCAATTCTACGGAAGGGTAGAAGGGAGTACAGCAAAATAGAGACAATGGATTTCAGGAAGGCAAATTTTGGTAAGCTCAGAGAGCCGACGGGTAAGGTCCCATGAGAATCAAGACTGAGGAGAAAAACAACTGAGGAGACTTGGCAGTTTTTCAAAGGGACACTATTAAGGGCCCAAAAGCAAGCTATTCCGCTGGATAGGAAAGAGAGAAAATGTGGCAAAAGACCACCTTGGCTTGACCACGAGATCTTGCATGATCTAAAAATAAAAAGGAGTTATATAAAAAATGGAAACTAGGTCAGATTACAAGGGATGAATATAGGCAGACAACACAGGAATGCAGGGGCAAGATTAGAAAGGCTGTCAAGGTTTTTCCCCCACTTTGAACTTTAGGGTACAAAAAGTGGGGACCTGCATGAACACTTTTAAGCTTAATTACTAGCTTAAATCTGATACGCTGCCACCAGCCAGAATTTAGTGTCTGGCACACTTTCTGTTCCCCCAAAACCTTCCCTGGGGAACCCAGACTCAAACCCCTTGGGTCTTAAAACAAGGAGAAATTAACCATCCCTCTCTTTTTCCCCCCAGAATTTCCCCTTCCTGGGTTGCCTTGAGAGGCTTCACACCAATCCAAACTCCTTGGATCTTAAAACAAGAGGAGGAATTAACCATCCCATCTCCTTTCCCCCCACCAATCCATGGTGAGTTTAGACTCAATCCCTTTGATTTTTCCTTTTTTTAAAACCCATCAGGTTCTTAAAAAGAAAACTTTTAATTAAAGAAAGAAAAAGTAAAAATTATCTCGGTAAAATCAGGATGGAAAATATTTTACAGGGTACTCAGATTCATATAGACCAGAGGAACGTCTCCCCAGCATTAGATTCAAAGTTACAGCAAACAGAGGTAAAAATCCTTCCAGCAAAAAGACACATTTACAAGTTAAGAAAACAAACATAAGACTAATCCGCCTTGCCTGGCTATTACTTACAATTTTGAAACCTGAAAGACTGATTCAGAAAGATTGGGAAAGCCTGAGTGTACATCTGGTCCCTCTCAGTCCCGAGAGCAAATAACGAACCAAACAAAAAGCACAAACAAAGACTTCCCTCCACCAAGATTTGAAAGTATCTTGTCCCCCTATTGGTCCTCTGGTCAGGTGTCAGCCAGGTTTACTGAGCTTCTCAACCCTTTACAGGTAAAAGAGACATTAACCCTTTGCCTTTGTCACAAGCAGATGGTTAAGGCACAAAATAAGCTCAAACTAGCTACAGGAATAAAAGGAAACAAGAAGACTTTTTATCAATCCATTAGAAGCAAGAGGAAGACCAAGAACAGGGTAGGCCCACTGCTCAGTGAGGAGGGAGAAACAGTAACAGCAAACTTGGAAATGGCAGAGATGCTTAATGACTTCTTTGTTTCGGTCTTCACTGAGAAGTCTGAAGGAATGCCTAACAAAGTGAATGCTTATGGGAAGGGGGTAGGTTTAGAAGATAAAATAAAAAAAGAACAAAAGTTAAAAATCACTTAGAAAAGTTAGATGCCTGCAAGTCACTAGCGCCGGATGAAATGCATCCTAGAATACTCAAGGAGCTAATACTCCACACAGTATTTCAAGAAAGGTGTGGAGAAATTGGAGAGGGTCCAGAGAAGAGCAACGAGAATGATTAAAGGTCTTGAGAACATGGCCTATGAAGGATGACTGAAAGAATTGGGTTTATTTAGTTGGGAAAAGAGAAGACTGAGAGGGGACATGATAGCAGTTTTCAGGTATCTAAAAGGGTGTCATCAGGAGGCGGGAGAAAGCTTGTTCACCTTAGCCTCTAATGATAGAACAAGAAGCAATGGGCTTAAACTGCAGCAAGGGAGATTTAGGTTGGACATTAGGAAAAATTTCCTAACTGTCAGGGTAGTTAAACACTGGAATAGATTGCCTAGGGAGGTTGTGGAATGTCCATCTCTGGAGATATTTAAGAGTAGGTTAGATAAATGTCTGTCAGGGATGGTCTAGACAGTATTTGGTCCTGCCAGGAGAGCAGGGGACTGGACTCGATGACCTCTCGAGATCCCTTCCGGTCCTAGAGTCTAAGAATCTATATTAAAAAACCCACATCTAATATAAATGCCAATATTATCATTATCCACATACATGGATAAACCTTTTGAATCCTAGTGTGGCTGGGGACACTGATTGTTCAAAGCCTCATTTCCATTGGCCAGCTGGATCTTTTTCATGATGTCTCTCGCCTACACCAACTAGCAAAGTGGTACAGCCAGTGCCCCAAGGCTGCCTGTTTATCTTTGTCACCTGCCTCCATCATCTATCCCCTGCCCATGCTTCTAACTAAATGAGTGTAGGATTTTTTTGGTTTTCAGTGATGAGGTTCCAGCTGCAAAACCTTTCTTAGTTGGGGTATGTGTCAACACTTTATGCTTCCTATCTTGCAACACTTGGCTCAGGACCCAGTCCTAAAAATCATAGGACTATTTATACACATATGGATTTGCAAGATAATGTCCATCCAGTAAAAGCTCTTCAGGGCAGACTGCATCTTATTATTTCTATGTAAAGTATCACGCACAACTGTGACTATATATACAAATGTTAAATATTAACAACTAATATAAAGAAAAGTGATATAAATGTAATTTCTTATAGTGTTACATCCATAATGTGCTGAACTATTGTGTAATGTGGACTTTCTATATAATCTGATATGATGCAACAAATTAAGAGATAATAAATATAGTATTAGATTGTTATAGAATCTAAGCATTGGTCCAGTTGTTGCATTGATGTTTCACTGTTTTGTCGGTTCTGAAATGGTGAATTAGATTGGGAATAAACCAGAAGCTGCAAAATATTCTGCAATATGGGTTTGTTGGTGGTTTTAAGACTGCAAGTGCTGAAATGTTAGAAACCCTTGCTCCCATTAGAGTCTCACTAATTTTAATATACACTCATTAATGAAGACTTTGAGTCAATGTGTTGGCGTACAACAACCAGCTTAATGTTTGAAATGAAAACAAAAAACATTTCTTAATGAAATAGCAAATACCACCAGAAAACTCCCAAGAACGTTTTCCTTCCAAAATATTCTTTTTTGCAGTCAACTCCATCTCTAACTAAAAAACACCTTTGCAGAGGCTAAAATTCTTTCACTTGAAAAGTCATGAGTAGTGTCAAACAGTTATGCTGTTCAATTAAAAACAAAAAAGCAAAATGTAGTATATTTAAATTAACTTTTAATAAGTAGTACAAAAAGAATGTTAAGCAATATTTTGCATGTGGTTAATAAATATTCTTTAACAGCAAGCAAACTGACACATTCAAACATAAGTCAAGTTATTTCTTTTACACTTTTAAAAATATTAACAACTCTGTCCAGTTAAAACAAGGTCACAAATTACAGAATATTATCATCTCCTTTATTTACTTATAATTATGAAACCTAATGAATCAGTGAACTGTCACCAAGAAGTTTTTATCTGATGTTGTTGTTCAAGGTTAAGTATACTTACAGTTAACATGCAGTTTCTTTATTGTGCATGTGCTTTATATTTAAAATTGTGGCTATTTTTTAAAAAATGCAACAACTTCCTCATTATTTCCTGTTACTTAGCCATATATACTAAGCAGCTATTCTTCAAGCTCCTATACATTTTCAAGCCCAGGTGACACACAGAAATAAACTTACCATCCAGTGTTCAGGTATGTTCTGATTCCCGTTTAGTTAAGAAATTACTACCAACGATTTCTCTCTGAATCAAACTTGAATTTGTAAATGCACGTGCATTAATATTTAATGTGATCACTTCAACAAATAAATTTAAAGTGCCCTCAAACAATTCTGAGTAAAGTGACTATGTGTGGAAGTTTTTTGTTTAGCAGCTGGATATTATTTATTCAATAGTTTATACTGTGTGTACTGTACATATAATTCTAATATATAGCTGTAAAGTACTAAGTTGCGTTCAGTTCTAAAGCTAATCTACAGTAGCCTGTTAACTGATTGATTCAGCCAAAATGAACATCTAAATACAAAACTACAAAAAACAGAGAATCAAAGCAGTATCTTATTCCATTCTGTATTTGAATCCATCCCAGAAAGCCTAAAAACATAAGATGGAAAACAAAGAGGACCCTTGAAGCTTACCTTCTTTAACAGTTTACAAATCATTTAGTGAAATCTTTGAGCACCTTTAATGCATATACATGAGCCCCAGGCCACTGACAGAGTGAAGAATTCACAAAGTTATGTAAAATAAGCAATTAACATTTCAAAGCTTCATTTAAATAATTACTCAAGTTACAGAATAAAAATATTTGCATGTGTGTATGTAGACACCAGCACTAGGAGAAGGGTCTGAACCATCTTGCATATTTTCAAATACATTGCAAATTCCTTTTCACAAGTGTTATTCTCCACTTGTAATCCATAGTATTTTCACAGTATTCATAAACCAGCATCAATGCAGTAATGGGAATAAAACAGGCATGATCAAGGCCCAATTTTAAATGTGCTTGCTTCCTATATTTAAAAGTTCATCTTTTCAGTGTGAAAAGGTAAATAATCGAGGAACTCCCAGGGAGGGCTGGATCTGACTCCTATTAGTCAATAGAAAGACTTCTATTGACTTCTGTAGTGCCCAGACAGGTGACAGGTCCTTAGAATGTAACCAAAGTCCTCTAAGGTCAATGGGAGTTTAGCCACTGATCTCAGTGGGAGCAAGATCAGGCCTTCAAAGTGAATACTTCTCAAGTCAGGTGCAACCCTGCATTGAGAACCACATGGGCACAAGGATCCACCAGGTGGCTCTGAGCACAGAATCATGACCTAAGTTTAAAAATAAATGGGGGTTTCATTGAAAATAAAGTGAAAGAAATATTTATACAATAGAAGCAGAGCAAAACAAGCTATCAATGCAATTAGCATGGGCCATTCCCAAAATTAAGTCTCAAAGTGTTTGCCTTTTGCACCCCTATTTGTGAAGTGGGGAATCTGTCTGCTCACTCATGGATCCCTGAAAATCCTTATGAAGCTGTAATTTAGAAATCTAAATTCAGGATAATAAAACCATATTTTCCTGTTGTTAGGGATTTGGATCTATTTACAATAATGAATAGAAAAAAGTCACCAGCCATATATAATAAAATTACAATAACAAAGTATTTTAAAGCTTAAAATTATGTTGAAAATTAGTTATCCAATGGAAGACACATTATACAGTTCCTGAGGAAAAATGTTTGATATTTTTGAATTAATAGGTTCCCTTATTTGGAACCCTAACTAGTAATAGTTTTTCAGGTAAACATAATTTGATTAATGATTCTAGGTTTTTCAAAAGTCTCATTTTTAACCAAAATTTAGAGTTCCTCATTTCTGTGACATTAAATGAGAAAGCCCTGATCACTGTGGACTCTATTTAGACTTGTTCCTATGTTTGTGCACACATCCTTCTACTCACTGTTTTTGAAGGAAGAATTAAATAACCTTCCTGGTTCTGCCAATAACACTCACTTTAACATCTTTTTTTGCTCTGCTTCATGGCTCTGTGTTCTGCTGATTTGAACTTTGGTAGTATGGGCCAATGTCTTAACTCAAAGTGGGATTGGGACTGATCATAATTTCATATCCAGATATGGAATTATTTTTCACATAAACACTTAAGTTAGGAGTGCAGAGTCTAAAAAAAGTGCAAATAATGGTATTTATGATTGTGCAGAGGGCCAATGCACCTCTGAGGCTCCACTTAGGTCCTCAAAATAAGGCATTACATACAACCTGAGGAAAATGTACTGGGAACTAACAGAATTTACTTTGTTCCTGACATATCTGTTTTCTTTTCAGGAGTTGTGAAGAGATGGAAGAGCACAAAATTAAGCACGTAATATTTATGAAGTGGTTAGTGGCATTGCCAATCCCGAGGATTCAAGATTATGAGTCAGATCACAAAAAAATCATGATTACAAAAATCTATTGGGGTCTGATCTGCCTTTTAGCCTTTAGTGCAAAGCTGTCTGCCCACAACTGGTGTGTGATAACTGCAGGTTCAAAATCCAACCTCAAATGCAAACACAGATACGTAAGCTTTCCCAAGGGCTGTTTAGAAAGGGACTCCATTTACCATCTCCTCTGGAAAAATGGAGCTGCCATTTTATCCCTCGCTGCCCCATTTCTTCACAATTGCTCCCCACACTGCTCAACCAACCTTCTGTCCCTTTCACATTCTCACTTCAAGTACTCACAGTCTCCTGAGCCCATATCCTTCCTCTGTTTCCCTTCAGATCCCTTCTCTTCACATTCTCCCTCAACCTTCTCCTTCTCTTGCACTCCCTTCAGTATTCTACCTACCTCCCTCAACTGCACATAGTTTCTCTTCCAGTTTCCAAACTACAACAGAGCCTTCATGGCAGACATTTTCCCAGAGAGCATCATGGCTCAGATCCTCAAAGATATTAAGACTCTTAACGTCCATTGATTTCAATGGAAGTTAGGAGACTAAATACATGTGAAGATCTGGGCCCATGCAACTTCACATCAATTGAAATAATAGGACATGGTGGCCATTTTGAATAAGGCCAAAAATTTGCACAAAAGTGCTGGGAGAACATGAGGACATAGATAAAACATCACAATAGCACAGGAGTTTGCAGCCGCGTTAAATATAAATTAAAGGTGAAGTTATTTTGTCTCTCTGAAAATATCAACAAGAATGTTTGGAAGCCAGTGCATTACAACAAATGAACTAAGACAGGAGACTACCACAGAGGGTGCCAAGGCTGATAAACCCAGGGCCCCTCTATCTTTTCTCACCCCCTAATTCCAAATTACTATTAATACTTGGGTACTGTTCTCTAGCCTTCTGCATCAAGGAGTAAATGTTGCAGTCCTGCATCAAGAAGCTATTCTTTAACCCTGGCTTGGAACCTTGTTAAGCCCAGTGCAAGTTACCACAATGATAGGCCATTTTATTTATTTTTTTAAACTTTTAAGTTATTGGTGTATTTGTTTTTGGATCATGTAAGAAATGCTATAGAAGGCTTGGGAGGATGGCCTGGGAGGGTAGAGGGGGTGGGAATAAACTAAAAGGGACACAAGTTAGGTCAAAAATTCAAATTTAGGTTCCTACATCCATAAATAAATCTCTTAAATAAAAGTGGCCTGATTTTTGGAAGTGCTGAACATCAACAAATCATATTGAAATTGATCAGGCTTCCAAGGCTATGGCTACACTGGGATAAAAGACCCACAGCACGGACGCAGCTCGCCTGAGTCAGCTGACTTGGGCTCACAGGGCTTTGGCTGTGGGGCTAAAAATTGCTGTGCAGAGTGGAGGGTCCCAGATCTCTAGCTCCAGGCCAAACCCTAATATCTACACAGCAATTGTTCAGCCCTGCAGCCCAAGCCCTGTGAGCCCGAATCAGCTGACCCAGGCCAGCCATGGTTTTTTTTGCGTGTTGTAGATGTACGCCAAGTGCTCAGCATCTATAAAAGTGCCTAAGTATGAATTTAGGAGCCTAACTTTTTGGTACCAGGTTTGAAAAATCTTGGCGGCAGACTGAAGTAACTAAAAAAACCCCTACGGCTGGCATTTCAAAATTTATGTTAAGGTCTTGTGTTCACTTCAATCTTCGCATTCAGCTATACAGCTGTCACTCTTAAGAGCTCATCAGTTTTATTTTTAGTCATTTTCATCATCATAAATGATTTAACATTGGAATCATGACAACTGACAAATTGCTTAAAATGCAATAAACAAAATAAGGCAACGTTAAATCTAGACCAACTGCACAAGACTTTGAGCTGAAACTCTGCTTTTAGATATGCTTTTGCAAATCCCACCGACTTCACCAGGAGTTGCATGTAGCTCTCTGAAAGCATTTAAATGCAATCTATGTCCACAAATATGGTTTTATTTTTTCTATGTCTAAAGTATGTGCTAAAAGTCTGGTGGTTACGTGATTTACTCTAAGTGTTGCACAAGTCCATAGGGACTGTTCAGTGAATTAAATAGTTGCTCCTAACACATTATTTCTGACCCTGCTCCCCACACTCCTACTGATTTAGGTGGGAACAGAAGCAGGCCCTCTGTAAAATTGAGGGTGCACAATTTACAGCAGGCCCAGTGCAGTTATAAATTAAGCACATTAATTTTCTGAAGCAATGACAGGACTTGCTTGAATTCTGTAAGTCGGATACCTCTGTGTGCGTTCCTTTAAAAATACAAACAAACAAGGATACACAGCTCTCTCCCATCACATAATTAAATGCACCTCTGGACACACTCATATACAGTGCTTAATTTGTAATGAAAGAAGTGCCAGAAATCTAGCAATTAGGTTCCATGGCTCAAGTCATTTTTTGTACGTTCATGACTGATGCAGCAAGCCCAGATGTGCTGGGCTGGGGCTCAGCCCTGGCACAAATTAAGCACTGCTCATGTATCTAGAGGGCAGAGTTCTGACTTCCCACTATTTGAGACAGCAAACCTAACTTTGTTGAGCTATCTGGGATGTAACTGGGGTAGAATAAGCCCAAACCTGTGAGGTGCTGAGAGTCCTCAACTCCTGTTGAAGATAGTGGGAGTTGAGAGCTCCCATCAGGTTGCAGGATGGTGCCCAAAGGTACACAAAACCAGTAATCAACCTACTCAGAGTCTGACAGCAGATAAGCTTGGGCCTCCACTATACCACATAGTAAGAGCCCTTTGCCAGAAACAGAGAGAAACATGAAAGGATTTTTCTACAAGATCAATATTTACAAATATTCTACATATGTATATATATTATACCTGGACACTATGACATTAAAGGGATCTTTTATAGTTTACAAATAAACATTTTTAAAATGTATAATTATACCATGAAAAAAAACTTTTTATTGCTTGCCTTCAGACCTTACACACTTTATCATCCTATTGCACACATTTCTGTATTACATGGAAGATCTACATTTATATATATATATATATATATATATATATATATATATATGAAAATAAGGGTATTTCTATTTTAATATTTTGAGTAAAGTGCTTGTTTTTCAACTACCGTTGATGAATTAAGATGGATTTATTAGAGAGGACGAAGGGAATTCACATTTCACCAGTGGTTCTCCCTTCTATTTTACTGATATCGTATGGAATATCTTGTTTGACTAAAGTCAAGTCTGTCTTCATTGTAAAGTCTACTACTAAAATGCATTTGTGACCTTGGCATCTATACTGTCATGCAAAGCACAAAATAAGAAATCACACTAAAAACAAAGAAAAGACAAGAAAATTAAACAGCAAAAAAAGCAATGTTCGATTCTTCTTCTTTGTTTTTACTAGTTTCCATGTCTTAAGATAATTCATTTATTCATTTTAGAAATATTTGTACAAGTTTGTCAAACTTTGAACATACTTATTTTATGCACTATACTGAAGCACTGTACAAAACTGCAATAAGTGACACTATACGATGACATATGTTTCTACTGTAAACACACCATCATAAAGGTGCATCTATTTTAAAAAGTCAACTAATAACTGCTAATGTATATGTGAATCAAAATATTTTTGATTGGCCAAGTACATTAAAATCTAAATACAGTGCACAATTATTAGTTATGCCTTAATTTACCAGGCTTTCAGGGCATAAGGAATATTTGCAAAGGTTCAGATGAAAATTAATTTTACTAACATTAAATATTCATATAAAATTGCAGATGGCAGCTCCAATTTTGTTATATTTTGCATATGAAATAACTGACAATTACAGATGATGCACTGAAGTTTATTAAAAATAACATTCACATCTTAGCAAAACCCTTTCTAGTATACAAAGTTGTTAAGTTATGTCATTGAAATGTAAAGTTGTAATTTACAAAAGCAGTAATAAATCTTATCCATGAGGACAACTTCCTGGATCGCAATCACAAACTGCTGTTTCCTTTGAAAACCGTGGCTTCTGTGGGCAGATGTGAGGAAGCCTTTTTAAGGCAGATTTTCCTGTACATACTAGGCAGGAAAAAGAGCATTTTATATTTGTGATATACTTGACCCTGAAAAATTTCTGAGTGTCAATTACCAATATTTATGAGCCTAACAATCTAATTTTAAAAAAACCTTTTCTGACCTTGCTGAATAAGAGAACTTGGTTCAGCAACCTCAGAGAAACAAGCACGGAGGAGAAAAAAACAGTTTTTCTAGTGGAAGTTGATTGATGCTAGAAATTTGATTAACCGCCACTGCTCACTTAAATGAGTTGGAATACTTCATTAACAAGTTCAAAGGAGGTCTAGAAGTAAGGAACTAATGGCCTTGGCATTCCAATAGTCTTTATTAAGTTTTAAACATAACTACTTTCCAAAATGTTTGTGAACAACAGAATAGTTTGAGCTCATCATTCTATAATATGTACATGGGCACTTCCATTGTATGAAATAAGTTTTTTTTAAAAATAATTTTTAATGACCGCTTTTCCCATTAAAGTAGAATTAGTTATTTTATAGAAAAATATTTTAACTTTAAATTAAAAAAATACTGTTCCTAAATAGTTACGCGGGACTATATTTTCCTCTAATTGTATGGAGAAGATATAATTCTGTGTATTTGAATCCCAGTTTTAAGGAAATCCCCTGGGTAGAAGTTCTAAAGAGCTGGCTGTATTAGCCATGGGTGCTATCTGTTTACAGATCCATAAATAAACATTGTGTGCCTCCTTTGGAGATACACGGATAAGTTAACTATATACACTCTGTACATATTGGTTCACAGATTAGCAGTTATTAGTCGTACTGTACATAGCAAAACAACCTATCTGATATAATGATTTTATACATCTCCAGTGTAATTTAGCTTTTAAGTTGAGGGAGCAAACCCAAGTAAGACAGGTTCCCTGTTTAAATATGTAGCCCAGTACACTAAGTTAAAAGTACCAAATAAGACTGGAAACACTATTCTAGACATTCTGTCAATTTTGCTAACACTGTTGAATGTTTTCTTTGCTTCTTGCGGCTTGGCTTCTGGCTTTGCCTTGTTGGGTTCTGTGGTGGTAGCACTCTTGGAGATTGTTGGTAGCACTGAGTCCTTGGTAATGTTTGGAGCATAATTGGCAACAGCCACTGCATAGGCATTGTTTTTCTTAATGACAGATGCTTTTTCTTTTTTCTATTGGAAGACAGCATGAAGTTAAATATTTACTGCATGGGACACTTGCCAAATCAGATTCAATAAAACAGCATTTCAAATGTTTTTTTTAAAAAGTGAAGATGGAAAAATAAATGTCGGTGATTGACAAAGCACATGTAGATGATGCCCTCAGTCTCCCAGATGGAAGCTACAGAATAGTGTCTCAATCTAGTAAAGAAATCTGGAAGAATAGGCCTTTATGCTCACACAGAGTCCCACTGAAGTCAACAGGAGTCTCCAGGGGAGAAAGGGTCCGTGATGGTGGATATCTTTGAAGGACTGGCTACTACCTAGATTGATTGAGTAGGAGCCAGCTTCAGTCTCTAGTCTTGGCTTGAGGCCCAGTGTTCTGATAGAGCTAATGGTAAACAGGAAGCAGGAAATGAATCAGCAAAAGGGCCACCACCAGAAAAAAAAGGTAGGTGAGAATGATACAATCCACACTGTCATTGAACTAATGCCCAGATCCTACCATAATGAAGTGAAAGGACTATTACAACAACTGCTGGAGGGGATAATTAAAGACTGATTGCATAGCCAAATGACTACGGTTACCTGTCAGTACATTAATATAAACATTAGCAAGTGGGATATCTCTCCCCTGCCCCCCAAATCTAATGTTTGCATTACTCGTACACCCCATAATTCCACACCAATAAAAATACAAACTCATACTGTAATTCAATTATTTAAGATACTCTGGTTATTCGCATATATTTTTAATTATATTTATATTGCTTGCTCAGGTGGCTAAGGATATTTTAAAATCCTGCAATGGCTAAAATCTGGGGAAGAGACATCTGTGAGTGAGTAACAGCCCTACTTCCCATTATCATCACTACCTGAGGTATGTATCTACTTACCCCTGCCCCAGATCTGACGTCAGGATTGAAGGTAAGGGTAAGGAGGCCTTCCACGGTCACCTCTGCACCCTGACCCTTCATCCCCTTAATACACAAGAGTAAAAACCTGTAGTCTGTACAGGGTAGGCTGTCTGTCTACGTACCATATTATGGATGCCTGAACAAGATATGAACTAACAAAGCTATGGCTTGTCAACAACTGTGGTCCAAAAAAACCTTTCTACTCTCTTTCCTGCACTATGCAGGATCAGCTCCTAGGTTATACAAAAGAACACATTTTTAAAATCTAATCACCATCTCTCCTATTTGCTTACTTTTTATATTTCACTCTGCTTGGCACGTGATTTTGAAAAATAATTTCCATGTTTTTTCAATTTACATTTTTTTCTTGGGTGCTAACACAATGCTGCAATGTTTGAGTTGCAAATGCTGTAGTAAAATGTTCAAATCAAAAACAAAAAATTGCCTTTATTGGCATTTTTTTAAGCAATTCAATCACCTGAAAAAATATTTCTTTTAATATTAAATCTTGTAAAGCTTAAGTTACACAAACTCTACATTTTGGCATATATTCACATACAAGTCTAAGCCATGTCTTGGGTCATTTTTTCCCCTGGAAAACAGGCCCTCATCCTGCAAAGTGTTCTGTCCTATAGTAGTCACTTACATAGGAACAGAGCTAGATTCCACATCAATACGTTTGAGAGTTTAAGAAATAAAATAAGGAACAGGTCAACTACCCTGTTTACAAGGAAAAGGCATTTAAGATCAAGAATGACAACCTGAGCAGACACTGTGTTGATGCTGGGTCACTTGAATTTTGCTCATTTTGCCCAGGGAAGGCATACTTTAGCTGTTCAGAGTCCTGTGGCACTTTATAGACTAACAGACATTTTGGAGCATGAGCTTTCGTGGGTGAATACCCACTTCATCGGATGCATGTATTCATCCACGAAAGCTCATGCTCCAAAATGTCTGTTAGTCTATAAGGTGCCACAGGACTCTTTGCTGCTTTTACAGATCCAGACTAACATGGCTACCCCACTGATATTTAGCTGTTAAGCAGCTGCCACTTCTGAGATCACGCAAGAACACTGTTACACTAAAGAAGCAATTGAAGGATGATTGGAGAGTTCATAAGGTCTTCCTACATAATTTATAATGAAGTCAATGTGCCAGTCAGAAAAGCTGCATTTGTTTGACATACAGGTAATCTGTTGGTAAGTGATTCAGGATCTATTCCTAGAATCTAGGAAGTGATGCCTGAAGTTGTGGGTGCCTCATTCTTCACTAGGAGCAACAAGAGTTAAGAAAGGATGCGCTGTCACTTTTTCTACAGTTCTTCCTTATTACTGATACAATATTTTGCACTTGTATGCACCACTTTACATATTCAAAGCACTGTGCAAACATTAACTGCTAATCTTTGCTTCACTCCTATTAGGGAAATACATAATATTGTACCCAGGTTTGGGTCAGGAGCAACCACAGTTTGAAGTTTTCCTTAGCAGAGATTCTCTCTCATTTACTGAATGAAGGTACGGTAGAGAGAGTAATTACATAATGTATTAAGTCAAGAGACAGTAATAGCATTTGTTCTGTGTTATTTACAAAAATGATTTATAGGACTTGACACCAAATCTTGCAATAATGCCAATGTAGTCAGGTGATTAAAACACTATTACATTCAGTTAAAAGTTGCCCCACACACTGTCCCCGGGGCTGGCTGCTGGACAGAGGAAGGAGACCAGGCATGGAAGGACTGAGGCAGTACCGCTGCACTGGAGGAGCTGCCGGCATGGGGCTGCCCAGCAGTCCCACATTCTGCTCCTCTTCTTTCCGGTATGCCATATCAGCTATAAATATCTTGCTGGTATGGCAGACCAGACCATACCACCCTACTTGCACTGCTGCTCACAGCACTCTGGTCCGTCTAGAATTTGCCGTTTTTGCACGTGTCATGATTAGGGACAGTCTCTCTTGAGTGCACACCTCAAGAGACAGAGCTGGCCTCCTGCCCCTTGTTCTGAGTGGAATCACACTGTCCAGCCACTCTGAGACTAGGTCTCTAGGCTGCAGGCCCCTCCTCCCCCTGCACCCATTTCTCAACCTGTTAGCTAAACAGTCCAAGTTGAGATTGGCACCCATAAACCTTTTCCCTTCAGGTGTCAGCAACAATATAAGTTTGAAGTGACCCAGAAACAACATCTTCAAAACAAAGCATTATTCATTAACCCAAAGGTAGAAAGCACACAGAGCAAAGGGTTAAAGAACAGAGTCCTACTCGTATATTGTCCCTTACCTACACTTTAATCTTTCCTTGAACACTTATTTAAGTTGCCCTTAACCCAGCTAACTCCCATCTCCAGCTAGGAGAAGCAGACTCTCCTGCCTGCAGCATGCGCACTTTGCTTTGGTGTCTCCTTGTCCGACTGTTAGCTCTCCCTGTCACTCCCTTGGCAGCCCCCTCTCATTCCCATGGGCAGCATCTTTGGGACCCCACTTGATCCTAGGCCTTCAGCCTCAAGATGAGTAAACTATGCAGCCTGGTGGGAGCTAAGCAGGGCCATTCCCTAATTAATAGTTTACCCCCTTAATCCCTTAAGGAGCCACTATTTTGGTTCCTGTTTGCTTCCCCCTTAACACCCTCTTTGATTTAACTCCTGGCATTTGGGCAGGTTAATATCAGACATAACCTGAGCGACAAATGATATTTATAAATAAAACCCTACATATAACTCCCTCATTCTTCACAGTAATGCAGACAGAGAACATGAGGGAAATGGCTAACTATAAAACAAATAAGGAAATAATGAAGTTTGGTGAATGTGACAGTATCTCCAATGTTTTGAAATGTAATGGATGCAAGTGTAGGAAGCTTATTTTCATTGTCTGAATAAAGATTTTTTACAGAAATATTACTCTGATTTTATTCATTTCCACATGAAGGACTCAGGAGCATAATGTGGTGTAACCTCTGATTTTATATTTTTTGACATTTAACAAGACTCAAATAGGCTATTGATTAATGTGGAGAGAGCCCTGACATAATCATCATTCCTCCAAGGACAGCCTGCTAGAGAAAGTTCCTGTATGCAGTTTAATTTTTGCTAGAGTTTGGCAATTTGAGCACACACTTTACAATATCTTTCTATCCACCCCGACTTTCATCTCACAAGTCATAATCTTTCTATTAGTTTGAAAATTCAAGTATTTTTCAGTAATAACCAACTATCAAAATATCTGTTAAACTATTTTCTTAGAATTGACTGGAAATATAAATGTTTTTCATTATCATTTACCTTATCATTGACTACGCTTTTTCCATCCCATGCCCATCCTCGTTTTGTGAAGTAATTTACAGTGGCAAATTCTATCAATGCAGAGAATACAAATGCATAACAAACAGCAATAAACCAATCCATGGCTGTTGCATATGCTACTTTGGGGAGGGAATTTCGTGCACTGATGCTCAATGTTGTCATTGTCAACACAGTTGTTACTCCTGTAGAGGGTGGAAAAAAAGAAAATGTCAGCAATTTTAATTGAATTTTGAAATTGAGTCAGATTCAGAACAGGAGTATCTTACGGTACATTTCTAAGAGTTATAAAAATGCTTACATAATGTTCAAACAATATGGTGGCATACTAGATGCACCATATCGAAGGTGGCAGCACCTTTTCCTTTGTAACCTTCTAGTTTTGATTCACTTTCTCCCCCCCCCAATAAAATTTTGGTGAAAAATGGCTGAAGATACAGTCTTGAAAATACATGCAGATTAATCAAAAAATGGGAAAAAACAATCAGACTTTTAGGGGGAAAACCCTACACCGCGGCAACTAAATAAACTAGTTTGCTTAATGAAGTGTGTCAAATCACTTTGCAGCAATATAGCAAAAAGGACATGTTGATGAGCAGTTGCAATGCCAATAATCCCTGCCTCCTCCCAGTTTCCTGCCATTTCCTAACCATAGAACTCAAGAGATGGTCGGTCAGCTTGGCTTCAACTGCATTGCAAGCAATGTAAAAGAATTAATGGCTATCTTTCCAAGGAGCAGTCTTTTGTGTCCACTTTCAAAGACTATACACGTATGGCAGCCATTCTGACTAAGGACAGCCTGTGGTTTCACTCCCATGGGGAACAATAGGAGACTGCAGGTATCTTTGTTAGTGGCTGTCTCACTGCCACATACAATTATTAAGTGAGGTAAACTGGTCAATTTCTCATTGAAGTAAAACGGACAATGTTATAGTACAACAAATTAATTGAAACTTTCAGATCTACTATTTGTATTTAAACATTAAAAAAAAACAGGGAAAACAAACAAAAATACTTTGTGCTTCATGAAACCCCAATAGTGGATGATAAAGCCATACTCAAAACAATACAAAAAACGGGATATACATAAAAAAGCTATATACCAATATAAATTATCTTTTAGTCCGCCCATTGATACAAATACACCAACAATTACCCTACTAAATCAACCCTAACCAACCAGAGTCACCAAAATTATACAAAGACACCCTTAACTCTTCCATCTCTGGAATGCCATTAAAAATGTGTGTGTCTCCGGATAAGAAACAATACAAAGTTGTACACATACCAGAGATAAATATATCCACACTAATATTGACACATAGTCAAAAGAGCCTCAGTGACAAAAAAGAATTACTAATAGCATCTCATAGCTCACAATTCAAATATTGCAAACAAAAAAATATTTGTTATAACTGGTTACAGTTACTAAGAGGAAATAAAATCAGATCCTGAAAAGAGCAGGAATAATTATTAACTCCACAGGAGTACAGGAAGGAATATCAGCATCAACCAAAGAATGGAGAATTCAGGGAGGGAAAACTCAGCAAGATCCTCCATCACTGGAAATCAGTTATCCAGGCTCTGCAGAATGGGGCTCCACTATGTATGTCTCCTCTACTGGCACGGTGTTTTTAAGCACCACTGGGAAAGGAAAGGAAGCACAGAGTGGGTCTGTTCAGTCCCCTTCTGCCTTTGCTGTCTCTGTTCCCCTTCAGACCCTAAGCAAGGAATCTCCCTCTCAGAGAGGATTGTGACGGGAAAAGGAGGCTAGGCAGACAACCTTCATTCTTTTCTTCCCCATTCTAACACTATTACATTAGGCAGCAGCAGCTACTCTGAAAATAACATTAATAAACCTTCACTTAGAGAACAACCACTCAAGGAAGTTCTTCTACAGAATCATTGTATTTTCCCTTTCATCCTGCAAAAGGCTTTTCAAATAATTTTCACAAGATCCTTGCTTCTTTACAAAAAGGTGTCCCTCTGACTATTGCCTTATGCGAGGTCCCTCAACTTTAACTTTGCTTCCCTATAATTTCCATGTAAGAACATCTTAGTGCCACCATCATGACAAATCCCAAAGGGACATGGGTTTCCTTGGAAATCAATCTCTGGCTAGATCTTTAAAGTGGCCTGGCTCTATGTTCAGTTTTTTTTATTGCACTACCAAAGTTTTGACACCCACATGATTGGCAGCCATAAAGCAGCATATATTCATGACCTCAAAGCAGAATGGTGCTCAGCTCAACACCATCCAAAACTGCCATCAACCAATCAATACTGATATGGAACAACAATGGTGGCAGCATGCAGCCTTGCCAAACTCCTACAGACAAAGGAAACCATGCCATGTATCTGTCATTGACTAACACAGCTTTCTGTTCCATTACTAATGACGCTTTATCTTTCTAAACCCCAGGTGCAAAGGACATCCCCCAGTTTCTGCCATTTATTTTGGTTATATGCATGTCTATTCAGGCTTCTGAGCATCATGATGGATTTGGCTTTTTTCTCTACTGTTCTACATAATGTTTTTCTAGGTTGCTCTCTTTTTCTCTTCCCAGGTGGTGTCCATATTATCACATGATGTGAAAGCCCTGTTGGTGGCATCCTTAAATCAGATTCTAAATATGTCCATCATCATCATCATCATCTTACCATGTTTGATGCTTTAGGTTGGTTTGTTCTACCTAAACTGTCTGTTGTTGCAAGAACCTTTTTCCAATGGACTATGAAAATCTTCCACAGGCATTTATTTTGGAACAAGTTGATCTTATTAATTTCCATGACTCTGCTCCATATATGAAGCCAGACATGATACCAGTGTTAAAAATTCATATTTGTGTTATCAATGCCAATTATACTACTTTTCCAAATCTTTTCAAGTTTATTAACATTATTTGCTGCTTTTGAGATTTGTTCTTAACATTGAATGATTAACTAATATAAAGATAGTAGATTATATCTATGGAATAGCAAAGAAGAAATAGTCTTACATAAAAATAAAATACCGTGGCTAACATTTTCAAATGTAGGTATCTAACTCCATATTAGACACCTAAATAAGTGATCTTATTTTCAAAGTGTAATAATATTTCCCTTTTATTCATAATCACACTTTGCTTCAGAGAGATAGTTTAAGTACCCTAGTGAAATATATTCAGAGTTCCATTTATGTCCTGCTAGTGTGATTTATTGATTTAGAAGTAATCTCAGAAACATTAGTGACTGATCAATTTAGAGAACTCATGGAGGATGGGTGAGGTCCCTAGGACTGAAAAATGGCAAACATAGTGCCTGTCTTTAAAATGGGGAACAAAGAGAACTGAAGGAATTACAGATTAGTCAGTCTAACTTTGATACATGGAAAGATAATGAAACAAAATATTTAAAAATCAATTTATACATACCTAATTCCACCAGAGAGGTCCTTTGGGGCCACCTGCCTGTCCCAAGTCAGGATAAAGGAGGAGGGTTGGGCGTGGGGCTAGCAACTCCACCTCGTAAAAAATCAACCTGCTACAGAAACGCCAACAATAGAGATAACAGAGACTTTTACCCTGGAAAAAGAACGGTCTTCAACTCGAAGATGCATGACGCTGGGTGGTAAAAGCCGTGAGGAAGCCACTAAGCCAATTACCCTTCTTGCAACCAGGAGGATTACCATAGGCACATGGAATGTGAGGACCATGTACGAGTCAGGAAAGACGGCACAGGTTGCAGCAGAGATGAGGAGCAACAACCTGACCCTATTAGGCCTTAGCGAGACAAGATGGACGCAAGCGGGACAGAGACGACTGTTGACAGGAGAGCTGTTGCTGTATTCAGGACATGAAGAGAGCGACACACCGCACACACAGGGAGTAGGCTTCATGTTGTCCAAGCAGGCACAGAGAGCACTGATTGGTTGGGAGGCACATGGTCCCAGGATCATCACAGCATCCTTCAGAACTAAAATGAAGAGGATTAAGATGAATGTTGTTCAGTGCTACGCTCCAACTAATGACAGAGAAGAGGAGGACAAAGATTATTTTTACAACAGACTCCAGAAAATATTAGAGATTCTCCCAGACAAAGACATCATCATCCTTATGGGAGACTTTAATGCCAAAATTGGACCTGACAACACAGGATACGAACAAGTCATGGGGACCCACGCTCTGGGAAAGATGAGTGAGAATGGAGAGAGATTTGTGGATCTGTGTGCACTTAACAACCTGGTCATAGGAGGTAGCATCTTTCCTCACAAGCGGATCCACAAGAGTACCTGGGTATCACCAGCAGGCATGACAGAAAATCAGATCGATCATGTCTGCATTAGCAAGAAGTTCAGAAGATCCTTGCAGGACGTTAGAGTTAGAAGAGGAGCAGACGCGGCGTCCGACCATCACTTAGTGGTGGCCAGATTGAAGCTGAAGCTGAAAAAGAACTGGATAGACGCGTCAGACAGAAGAGTGAAGTACAACGTCAGCCTTCTTAAGGACCATAAGACCAAGGAAGATTTTGGACTGACACTGAAGAATAAGTTTTCAGTATTACAGGATCGGTCTGAGGAAGAGGAAGACAGTGTACTAAACAGATGGCAGAAAGTGAGAGAGACACTTAGGTCAGTATGCCAGGAAGTGCTTGGAATTAAGAAACACCAGCAGAAAGAGTGGATCACAGCAGAGACCTTGATCAAGATAGAAGACAGAAAGAAGAAGAAGGCAGCAGTCAATAACAGCAGGACTAGAGCAGCAAAGGCCAAAGCTCAAAAAGAGTATGCTGAAGCCCACAGAGCAGTGAAGAGAAATATCAGGAAGGATAAGAGAGAGTATGTGGATGAACTGGCAGCAGAAGCGGAGCAGGCCGCATACAGCAGTAATATGAAACAGCTGTATGATACTACCAGGCGACTGTCTGGAAAGTTCAGCAAGCCAGAATGTCCCGTTAAAGACAAGCAGGGAAAGTCTATAACAGGAATAGAACAACAGACGAACAGATGGGCGGAGCACTTTGAGGAACTCCTGAGCAGTCCAGCACCACCAAATCCACCAGATATCAACCGAGCCAACGAGGACCTCCCAATTAATTGCGATAAACCAACCAGAGATGAGATCAGAAAAGCCATCACATGATGAAGAATAGGAAGGCAGCTGGACCTGATGACATCCCAGCAGAGGCCCTGTAAGCAGACCTGGATGCTTCAGTGGAAATGCTGTACCCCCTCTTTGAGAAGATATGGGAAGAAGAAGTGATTCCGGTGGACTGGAAAGAGGAACATCTCTTCAAAATCCCCAAGAAAGGAGATCTTAGCAACTGTGCCAATTATAGAGGAATCACACTCCTGTCGGTGCCAGGGAAGGTCTTCAACCGAGTCCTCTTAGAGAGAATGAAGGATGCCGTCAATCCACAGCTACGAGATGAACAGGCAGGTTTCCAGCAGAACAGATCATGCGCGGACCAGATAGCAATGCTTCGCATCATAGTCGAGCAGTCTATGGAGTGGAACTCCTCGTTGTACATCAACTTTGTTGATTATGAGAAAGCGTTCGATAGCGTGGATCGAGAGACCCTCTGGAAGCTCCTTCGGCACTACGGCATCCCAGAAAAGGTGGTCAACCTGATCAAGAACTCATATGATGGTATACACTGTAGAGTGATCCATGGAGGGCAGCTTACTAACAGCTTCCAGGTGCAAACTGGAGTCAGGCAAGGATGCTTGTTGTCACCACTTCTCTTTCTCCTCATCATCGATTGGATTATGAAGACATCCACTTACGAGCGTAGGAACGAAATCCAGTGGACGTTGTGGACCCAGCTTGATGACCTGGACTTTGCTGACGACCTTGCACTCCTTTCGCACAGTAAACAGCAGATGCAAGAGAAGACCAACGTAGTGGCAGCCACGTCATCATAGGTTGGCCTCAACATTCACAAGGACAAGACCAAGATCCTTAGGATTAACTCCATCAGCAATGACCCAGTCACACTGAATGGAAGCCCCCTGGAAGAAGTGCAGTCCTTTACCTACCTAGGTAGCATCATCGACCAGCAGGTTGGCACAGACGCAGACATCAAAGTAAGGATTGGTAAGGCAAGAGCAGCCTTCTTACAGCTCAAGAACATCTAGAGCTCCAGTGAGCTGTCTTTGGCAATAAAAATTCGACTGTTCAACTCCCATGTGAAATCAGTCCTACTATATGGAGCTGAAACCTGGAGGACAACCAAAACAACCATCAGGAAGATCCAGACCTTCATTAATAGCTGCCTCAGAAGGATTCTCCAGATCCGCTGGACAGACACCATCAGTAACATCCACCTCTTGGAGAGGACCTGTCAACTCCCAGTAGAGGAAGAAATCAGAAGGAGAAGGTGGGGTTGGATAGGACATACACTATGTAAGCATCCAACTAACATCACCAGACAGGCACTGCGGTGGAACTCCCAAGGAAAGCGGAAAAGAGGCCGTCCAAGAAACACCTGGCGACGCGACCTTCAGGCTGATAGCAAAAAAATGGGCTATACCTGGAACCAGCTAGAGCGAATGGCCCAGGATAGAGGACTCTGGAGATCTGTGGTTGGCGGCCATACCCCGATTGGGGTGACGGGCATGAGTGAGTGAGTGAGTTATACACACCTTGAGAATAACAGAGTAATAAGGAATAGCCAACATGAAATTGTATAAAACAAATTACACCAAACCAGCCTAATTCCTTTCTTTTACCAGGTTAATGACCTAATGGATGGGAGGGAGGAGGGAACTGATGATGTCATATATCTTGATTTTAGTAAGGCTTTTGACAGCCCCATGTGATATTTGCATAAGCAAACTAGAGAAATGGGGTTTAGATAAAATTACTAAAGGTGGGTGCACAACTGGTTGATAGCTACTCTTTCAGCACAATTCTTCAATGGTTTGCTATCAAACTGGTAGAACACATCTAACAAGGTCTCGCAGGGGTCTTGGTCTGGTGCTATTTGCTATTTTCATTAATAACTTGGATAATGGAGTGGAGGATATGGTTACAAAATTTGTGTATGGAACCAAGCTAGCACTTTGGAGGACAAGATTAGAACTGAAAATGACATTGACAAATTGGAGAACTGGAGTGAAACCAGCAAGACAAAATTCAAGAAAAATAGAAAGTACTTCACTTAGGAAGGAACTGCAAAATGTGGAATAGCTGGCTAGGCAACAGTACCGCTGAAAAAGATCTGGGAGCTATAGTGGATCACAAACTGAACATTAATCAACAATGGGATGCAGTTGAAAAAATGGCTAATATTCTGAGGTGTATTAATAGGAGCATCAAATGTAATACACAGGAAGTAACTGTGTCTACTTGGCACTGGTGAGGCCTCAGCTGGAGTACAGTGACCAATTCTGGGTGCCACACTTAAGGAACAATATGGAGAAAGTCCAGAGAAGAACAAAAAAAATGATAAAAGGGTTAGAAACCCTGACCTATGAGGAAAGGTTAAAAAAACTGGGTATGTTTAGTTCTGAGAGGGAAAAAAGACTGAGGGGGGACCTAAAAACTGTCTTCAAATGTGCTAAAGGCTGTTATAAAGAGGACAGTAATCAATTGTTCTCCACATCTGCTGAAGGTAGGACAAGTAGTAATGGGCTTAATCTACAGTAATGAAGATTTAGGTTAGATATTAGGAAAACCTAACTATAAGAATAGATAAGTACTGGAACAGGCTTCCCAGGGAGATAATGGAGTACTCATCACTGGAAGATTTTTAAGAACAGGTTAGACAAACACCATTCTGGGATGGTCTAGTATGCTCGGTCTTCCCTCAGCCCAGGGGGCTGGACTATATGATCTCAAGATCCCTTCCAACCCCACATTTCTATGACTCTAAGTCATGTAGTCTCTCTGTGCCTCAGTTCCCTATCTGTAAAATGGAGATAATAGTCCTTCTCTACTTCACAGGCATGCAGATAAATACATGTGAAATTATGAGGCACTTAGATACTACGGTAACAGGGGGCATGCATAACAAGGTGGGTGCATAACTGGCTGGATAACCGTACTCAGAGAGTAGTTGTTAATGGCTCCCAATCCTGCTGGAAAGGTATAACAAGTGGGGTTCCGCAGGGTTCTGTTTTGGGACCGGTTCTGTTCAATATCTTCATCAACGATTTAGATGTTGGCATAGAAAGTACGCTTATTAAGTTTGCGGACGATACCAAACTGGGAGGGATTGCAACTGCTTTGGAGGACAGGGTCAAAATTCAAAATGATCTGGACAAGTTGGAAAAATGGTCTGAGGTAAACAGGATGAAGTTCAATAAAGATAAATGCAAAGTGCTCCACTTAGGAAGGAACAATCAGTTTCACACATACAGAATGGGAAGAGACTGTCTAGGAAGGAGTATGGCAGAAAGAGATCTAGGGGTCGTAGTGGACCACAAGCTTAATATGAGTCAACAGTGTGATACTGTTGCAAAAAAAGCAAACGTGATTCTGGGATGCATTAACAGGTGTGTTGTAAACAAGACACGAGAAGTCACTCTTCCGCTTTACTCCGCGCTGGTTAGGCCTCAACTGGAGTATTGTGTCCAGTTCTGGGCACCGCATTTCAAGAAAGATGTGGAGAAATTGGAGAGGGTCCAGAGAAGAGCAACAAGAATGATTAAAGGTCTTGAGAACATGACCTATGAAGGAAGGCTGAAGGAATTGGGTTTGTTTAGTTTGGAAAAGAGAAGACTGAGAGGGGACATGATAGCAGTTTTCAGGTATCTAAAAGGGTGTCATCAGGAGGAGGGAGAAAACTTGTTCACCTTAGCCTCCAATGATAGAACAAGAACAATGGGCTTAAACTGCAGCAAGGGAGATTTAGGTTGGACATTAGGAAAAAGTTCCTAACTGTCAGGGTAGTTAAACACTGGAATAGATTGCCTAGGGAAGTTGTGGAATCTCCATCTCTGGAGATATTTAAGAGTAGGTTAGATAAATGTCTATCAGGGATGGTCTAGACAGTATTTGGTCCTGCCATGATGGCAGGGGACTGGACTCGATGACCTCTCGAGGTCCCTTCCAGTCCTAGAGTCTATGAGTCTATGTAAGTATATGAGATAGACAGAACTCCTTGATCTCAGCTGCTGAACCCATTCACTATCTCCCTCCTTGTGTCACACTCTGGTTTGGCTGAGGGGGAAGGATTTGGCCCAGAAGCACATGTTCACTAGAAAAAGAACTGCAGTTTGCACACTGCAATATTTTCAAATGATGTGGGACTTCCAGTCTGCTTAGTTTATAAATAGAGCTAGAAGTATATATAAATCTACACAACACTAACATTTGTTGATAGTATAAATGAAATATTTCAGAGCTAAACCTCAATATAAATACAAAATTTAACTTGAAAACATTCAAGATTAGAGCCTTATTACTTTATATGCAAACTGTTCCCTTTAAAAAAAAAAGTCAAGGAAATCTCTGTATGCTACTTTCATATGCTAATTCTCCTGAAAAACCTCAGGATTGTCAGGAGAGCTGTAGCCTGCACCTGAAGGTTCTACAAACAACAGAACTTTGTCACTTTCTATAATAAACTTGAATCAGAAAGGATCTTTGTAACAAGTTCCTCTGCCTGCTGAGCACTCTTCATGGCCAGAGGTCAATCTGTAGAAGCCCACCTCTGCTCCCTCCTCTTCAAGGCCCCTTGCACAGACTTTTTCTGTGGTCAAAAGAATCCTCCTTGGGCTCTGGGTTTATGCATGGAAAGTAAATTCAAAATAAAAAAAAGTCCAACAAACATGTTTTCTCAGGGCCTCCCCTGCCTCAGCAGGCCGCTCCCAGCCCATCCTAGCTAGAGATTTAGTCCCAAATCCCAAGACTCTGCTCAATCCTCAAAGTCTCTACTCTCCCTAAGCATGCACACATGCTTGCCACTTTGGAGTGCTTTTTATAGGGGAATCATCTGATTCCACTCTTTCAGTAAGCAGGGTTGGCTAGCCCCAGGCCCTCCAGCCCATACAGGGCAAGCCATCCAATAAAAAGAACTAAATAGTCTTCAGCTCGTTTCAGAAATGCTAACTGACCGCTGCAGAGGTTGCCTAATGCACATGCCATGTATTCCTCAGAATACTCACCAAAGACTGTTCTTGCAGGTACAGATTCTCTGTTCAGCCAGAACGACACTTGGGAGAGAATGACTGTCATGATGCAGGGGAGGTAAGTCTGAATCACAAAATAACCAATTTTTCTCTTTAAGTGAAAATGAGCTGTCATTACTGTATATTCACCTAGTATATGAAAGAGAAAAACAAAAAACCCTATAAAATGAACTACCAGCCTCCACAAACAATTCACTTTCCTGGCAATTAAAGGTAGCATGGTACATATATGTGAAACAAATGGCCTGTAGATGCAGTCTACAAAACTATTTAGGCAGAAAAATCCTATTGAATGTAAATTAATTTTTTGACTTTGACTCTATGGGCTGTATCCTACTATCACTGAACTCAAAGAAAGTGTAGTCATGGGCTTCAATGAGAGCAAATTTGTATCCAATATTTGTCCTGCACAATATAGTCTAGAAGTGAATTTTTATATTTACAAGGAAAAAACTGTGAACCCTAACATCATTGTCATGGCACAATCTTACATGTTCATATGCATGAACAGACATTGGTGGACATACAAAGTCCCACTGAAGTCAATAGGGCTCCATGCAGATGCAAGGGTCCACTATATCTATGAGCCTGTGGGATATACCAATAGGAAATGCTAATAATTCATTGTCCAGGAGAAGAAAAAAAAAAATCAAATCACACCAAGAAAGTAGTAGACTAAAAATGGCACTTCCAATTTTTCACCTTAACCAAGGTTTGGGTTACAAAGATTCATAAAAATCCTTGATATTAGATTTCATGGGAGCCCTGTGGAAACAGAGATAGGAAGCAGTCACCTCCACTGACACTTGCTATTTCATTAAGTGTCAAGGAATTAGCAAATTGTTCTTACAGGCTGCTCATAGTATACAATATTACTGAAATGGAGTAATCTTATTACTGCCAATACTGGTTTTGGCAGCCTAATGACATAATACCACCAGCATCTTCTGCTTATTATTGTAAAGCAACGATCCTTTTCTTCCAATGTATTTTACTAACCTGTACTCGATTTAACTGTCTCCTTTCCAACTGTTTGGCCTAGCAAATCATACTGATTCAATCTAGAGCCATCCGGTGCAACCTGTACGGAATCAGATGCATTGTAAGTCCAAATGTAGGTCACTTCTGAAGTTGTATAAGCATCTATGGGAAATTGTAAGAAAATATTTTGTCAGAATTTTAGAACAAAAAGGGTCCATAATTTGCAACTTCAGGGCATAAATAATTAGGAGAACTACTTAATTATTTTGCTAAAACCGTCATTATAGTCTAAGACTGACAGGGCAAAATAATATTTAAATTGCTTGAGAATATGTAAGTATGCAAGCCTCATGGTATACATGCAGCACAGGACTATATAGTGTTAATTTTCATTGATATAACCAACTGAATATCATTGCTGTTGAGTTACAAGCAAAATCTATTTATAAACGGTTAAAATATTCATTGGAGATTACTTATTAAATGTGCCCTAAAATCCAAATCAGAGTGGGCGCCTGGGTCAATTATTTGTTATGTGTAGGGCAGATTAAGTTTCTGGAAATTTGTTTCTGCTCATCTATAGAGTCTGAAATGAGCTACAAGCTTTTCCTGCTCATTTGATGTTCATATCTACATATGGTGTTGCAGTGTTAGGCAGACCCAAGAGTCACTGGTCCCTGCTGTCTCTGGGCCTGTTTTTTCCCCCTTAAATTTCACTCCATAACCTGGCCCCTCTGAAAGGAGTGGGAGACACAGAATGTTGGAGCTGCTCACACAGGACACTCTAGAGGATAGCAAAAGGGAAAATACCCACTTTGCCAAGGAGCACTATGAAGGGGCCCACCCTCACTCCTGTAGAGAGGAGACTAATGAGCTATTCTGGGCTCATTCAGCACCAATCAGGCACATCTCTAAGGCTTACTCTGCCTGGAGCAGGGAATCTTAAAAAAGGAACATTATCATAGGAAGGGGTTGTGAACAGGAAGAAGATTGCTACATCTCAGAGACTGCTGATCACAGGGACAGATCAACTAAGAGGGAGACAGTCGTAGGCCTCACTGCCCTTGAAACTACATGGAAAGTCAAAAGCAGGGTACTCCCAGAGAAGAAGCCGGATGTAGACCCTAATTAAAGACACTATACCAGGTGATAAGCCAAACCCCAAAGGGCTGCCTAAGAGACAGACCACCTTTGCCTTTCTCTTCTTTTCCTTTGATTCCCCTCTCACTCAAGGGAAAGAGAGAGAAAAAGACCTTTCTGCTGTTTGTTCAATTGTATTTGGAAAACACCTCATGAGCTGCAAAGAGGGGAAGGACATTATAAACAACTTAAATTGGGGTCTGGTGGGGGCTGAGGGGAGCCCCAACCCTCCCACAAGATTTTTTTTTTTTTGCAAAACTAATAGCACTGCCAACATAAACTAAAAATAGAAGGAACAAAACTATCAGCTTTAATGCATCTTCAATGACTGGGAGACAGAAAAACACTGAGTATGTTCAGCACCTCTAGCGTCCCTTAAAGGTGGATGCGGTCATACAGAGTGAGAGTGTGTTTTTCTGTTTGTTGTTAGGATACTGGCTTAACACTTGCTGCATGGGATGCTTGGGGCTGTTTATTACACAAGAAGTAGGATGGTGTTTCAAGCCTGGGGTGCAGCATGGAGCAAGACATGAAGAGCAGATTGGGAGAAAGGTACAAAGGAAACAATAGGAGGGAGATTTGTGCAGAACAAGGCCATGAGATGGGAAAGATATTTCCATTGCAGTAATAGAAGCTGTACACAACACTTAAAAAGTGATTCAGAAAAATTGTCCATGTAATCCAAATAAAACCACCAAAGGGAATAAAATTCAAGAAATAATATAATTCTGTCCTTTAAGTTGATTTTGTAAAAGAAAGGAACACACTTTTCCAATCTGATATCCCCAATTGGCAAATGGGGCGTGAAGAGAGGAGGCTAAAGCATTGATGGAAGAAATCACATTCAGAGTCTGATAGCGATAAGTAAATTTAAGTCCTATGCTGTGGCTATAGTGCAGGTGGAGAAAGAAATGCAATATATCACATAGCTGAGTTTCAGTCATTTTCATCTGAGAAAGCTCTAAAGGTCATGGAGGAGCTTCTTCATGCAACCAGCCATACCCCACATGGCTAATAAAATCTAGCAGAGACAAAAATTGCAGAGACTGTTAACACTTCCCTGCAGGATAGTATGTTGTCAGCTTCCTACATATATGCAGCTGGAAGTCTCTTGCCTGACAAATCATCATTACAGCCTTGTCCTTAACCTTCCCATTTAGGGTTAGGTTATTGAGAAGCATGCAATAAGGCAATTCTGGTATCACCTGTTATCCTATGATTTCTCTGATTCTTTCACTTTGACTTTTATCCTGGGTATGGCAGAGAGATTTCAACAGTCTTGCTGGTTGATGATCCTCCTTAGTGACAGTTTACACTGCAATAAAAGACCCATGGCACAGCTGCAGCTAGCCCAGGTCAGCTAACTCGGGCTTGCTTGTGCTGCAGGGTTATAAAATTGCTGTGTAGCCATTTGGACTTAGGCTGTTGACCAGGCTCTGAGACCCTGCAAGAGGGAAGAGTACCAGAGCCCAGGCTCCAGCCTGAGCCCAATGTCTGCACTACAATGTTATAGACCCACAGCCCAAGTCAGCTGACCCAGGCCCATCACTAGTCTTTTAGACATACCTTAAGTGTCCATTCTGATTTTTTTAGACTCGTCAGTACCCTTTGATCATAACGCTCCTCATGACAATTTGTTCACACACCCAAAAACCCTAGTTGGCATAGCCAGACTCTCTTAAGCTCTTTCCTCATACTGAAATTCCAGATAGTAATGTTGGACACTGAGTTCAATGGAGCTACGCTGATTTACACCAGCTGAAGATTTGTTTACATACGTGTAAACCACAGTCCCTCAGGTGCTCAGCTTTATTTTTATAATTATTCATGTTTATCATCTTGTTCTCTCCCTCATTAAAAACAGAAATATACATGGGACTCTAGAAATGATTATAACTTAGAGAAATTAAACAATGAAAAAAGTAGGAGTAAGAAGAAGCGAGAGAGATGGAAAGTGGGCATACGCAAAGGCATGTGTGCGAACTCCAGCAGTTCTTTAGCACAGGGACCTGCAATGTGCAGGAAAAGAGTCAGCTTTTCAAAAGAGAAAATATTGTGAACAAGTTTCAATTCTTCCTTTTCCTACAGAACCTGAAGCTTGGGAGAAGCCAAATAAACAAAATAAGCACTAGCACAGTCAGACACAGAACAAATCAGTTACCAAAAAGCAGAAAAAAAACTCACTCAGTCTAACATATTCAGTTCCAGACAAATATGTTTCAAACCTCTGTGTACAAATAAAGTACTGCTATACAGTGATAGCTTTGTCCAAGGATATATTTCAATAGGTTTGTTTCACGTTTTGGGATTACCTCTAGTTTTATACTTTTGCTTTGGAATTCAGCCTTTCATAACACTTTGTCTTCAGACCAGTTCATTGCTATATAAAACTTGTTATTTTACTACTACACATGGCAAATATGCATTTATTTGTACTCAAAATCCTGGGCACTCTCTCTGCACACAGACAGTACTGGCTGCAAGATCCATATACTATTATTTCTTAGTTGATTTTATATAACACTTCTGGTGTTATGTTGTTGTGTTACACAGTTTAGGTAACACATAGCTATATTAGAATATTAAGCAAAAGATTACTTCCATGAGAAAGAAATTTGATATGTATTCAAAGCAGGCTTGTAAGAGTCGACCCTACTCAGTCTTCACTAGGCACAACTCCCATTTGCACATTTTCTAGTTAAAAAAAAAACAGACCAGAATCTCTAGCCCCTTCTATTTCAGTGCAAAAAGGAATAAAAGCTACCTGTATCTCTGCAACCGGGGATTCCCCCCACATGGAGATGATCCCAGAGGGCACAGACCTAGTGCAGCCCATTCCTATGTCTTTTCCCCATACACATCAGAGGCATGGTCAGAGAGTACAGGGCTCTGACAATGCCCAGTTTATGAACAAAATTACCCCTTTCGTTACCACCCGGTGGAATATGGGGGTTGCTTTATACTCTATTAGTCCAGTCTGAAATCAGCCAGAGAATCAGATAGCAGTAACCAACACCTTCTCTTTTGTGGTCAGCAGTGAATCTGCTGCTATCTCTTAAAAGAAAATAAAGGCAAGAAACCAAGGAAATAGATACAATATTTAAAAATCCCCAGCTATTATAAATCATGGGCCTGATTCTGATCTCACTTATAACAGGAATTATGCCACTAAAGTTTATGAAGTTATGTTGATATAAAAGTGGTGTAAGTGAGATCAGGATCAGACCCTACATATTAAACTACAAAATGTACCCTGTAACTTTAATCTCAATAAGTCATTTGCTGCAGCCTTCACTGACTAAGAATGAAACAACACATACCATTAAGAGAGTAAATGCATTGCAATTTAAACTATGCCAGTTAGAATCTTTAGAAACTTTAGATATATTTTTGAATACGTATCTTTGTTTAGAAAGCTTCAGTTTACTATGTATAAATACAATACTTATATTCCATATACATAGGTCTTGATTCACCACTGTGTTACTGAAAACAACAGAGTTACACTAGCATAAAACTGGAACAATGCTGTGATAAATTAGCCCCACAATATTTTTAGTTAAAGCAGAGTCCAGGGATTTTTCAAATGCCTTACAAGATAGAATACTGAAAAAGATCTCACCATGTCAAAATACATGATACAGTATAACTTTCTGTGCCTACATAAACCTGGGCAATGACAATTTGTGAAACAAAGTGATGTTGAACCACACAAGATATTCATTAGCCAGCGGCTATACTTCTAGCTATGTACTTACAGCTGCCAAATTTCAACGGGCATGAATGAGCATCCATAGGAAAGTCTTCCAAGTGCATTGGACATTCGGCTTGGACTGTAAGCCTAAAAGGCAAAAGAACACTATATGTTTAAAAAAGTTAACAAAACAAGAAAATCGATTCCACAAAAAATGAACAGAGTTCATGCTGATTTGGGAGAGGAAATTGCAGTGTTATTAAACTAATTAAATTTTAAATCACCTCTTCCTTCTTCACTTTTATGTGGTCCTTCAGAATACATTGATTTATCACATCAAAAACTTACAGCTGACTTCAAAAATATGAGGAAAGGTCATTTAAATGAAAATATAAATTATATAACTGTGGGTTGTTCAGCATAGTCATTGTCTTCTCCTAATATTCAGAGGCACATGTTGCATAACTCCTAATAATTTGTTACAAAAGCACATAAAGCACAGCTGATTTGCTTAAGGAATGTGCTCCACTAGCCTCTGAACCATATTTTTTTTTAACTTCTTAAATGGAAAGTGTGAAAAAAAATGCATTCATTTTCAAAAAAAGGCTCTTCTCATTCCTCAGTTTACTACAGTGCATACACTAATGCCAAAACATGGAATGTCCTGAGCGAACGTGCTTACATCAAACTCAAGGATAAACATAATCTTAAAACATATGAAATAATTTCTCTCAGATTTTTCATTTGGATTAGTTTTGATTAAACATTGAATTGCATGAATGGACAGGTCCCCAATACAGACCATCTCTATGAAAAGAATAAATACTAGTAATTACAGACTGAAGAACAAAACTGTCTATATTAAAGCAGGCAGTTTATTTTCCATTACATAGGTTTGGTGCTTCATTTAGCTTTATTTTCTCAAGATTCATAGTTAGAAGTTAAGCAGAAGGCTTATACTAATCATATGGTAATTTGAGACGTGTACAATGGCCAGTTCTGAATTTATAAAATTAAAGGAATATAAGACATGAATTTCACAGCTTCAAGAGCAACGTACCTCTATGTAGTTGATTTATAATCGTACACAATTGCATGATTAATTTTATCTGGCATAATCTATCAGTTTACATTAGCTGCCTCTTTTTTTAAATCTCTTCAAATTGGGTGGAAATGGCATTTTCTCTGATTTGCAGCACAGAATTAAAGACAAGTTTCTGGATGGTTGACATTTCAATCAGTTAATACAAACATGGATTCAAATACTGATTTGATCACAAGTGAAAATACTATAAATGGTGATGGCCTCAATTTAGTTCCTAGTAAACTTTTCTATGCATAGTCAAACCATTACATAATTCAATATGATGAGCAGTCTATTTATCAGGATTCAGAAGAGTAACTGCTTGGCAGTTGTACAGCAGATCAGGATTAAGGTGCACTGACAGAGCTGTAAGACTGCATAGTGCCTGATTGCTTTGTGGCTCATGATTTATGCCTTACTCTAGCTGAGGAGCTGGTGTCCACTTTCACAATCAGTAAATTCATTAAATTTGTTCAAAGAAAATCATTTAAAAGTAAGTCAGAGGTTTTTGGAAATTGTTAAACAAAGGTTTTAAACTAGGATTCCCAACTTTCTAATTGCACAAAACTGAATACCCTAGCCCCAACACTTCCTAGAGGCCCTACGGTTCTGCCCCACCCCTTCCCGAAGGCGCTGCCCCACACATTCTCTCTCCCTTGGTGGCTCACTCTCCCCCACCCTCACTCACTTGCACTGGGCTGGGACAGGGGGTGAGGGATCTAACTGGGGGTGTGGGCTCCAGGGTGGGGCCAGAAATGAGGGGTTCAGAGTGCACGAGGGGGCTCCGGGTTGGGATGCGGGAGGGGGTATAGGCTCAGGGCTGGAGGTGTGAGCTCTGGACTGGGGTCAGGGATGAGGGGTTTGGGGTGTAGGAGGGGGCTCCAGGCTGGGGGATGGGGCCAAGGGATTCGGAGTGCAGGAGGGGGCTGTACATTGAGGCAGGGAGTTGGGGTGCAGGAGGGGATATGTCTGGGGTGGGGGTGCGGGCTCTGGGGTGGGGCTGGGGATGAGGGGTTTGGGGTGCAGGAAGGGGCTCCAGGTTTGGTGGGGGACTCAGGGCTGGGGCTCAGGATTGGGGCACGGGCTTACTTTGGGCAGCTCCTGGTCAGCAGCACAACGGGGCTAAGGCAGGCTCCTTTCTTGTCCTGGCTCCACACTGCACCCAGGAAGTGGCCAGCAGGTCCAGCTCCAAGGTGAGGAGGGGAGCAGGGGGCTCCATGCGCTGCTCTTGCCCAGAGGCACTACCTCCGCAGCTCCCATTGGCTGTGGTTCCCAGCCAATGGGAGTGTGGAGCTGATGCTTGGGGGCAGCGGCAGCATGAAGAGCCCTGTGGAGGCCACTACCTAGGAGTTGGACTTGCTGGCTGCTTCCAGGACACAGCACGATGCCAGGTAGAAACTAGCCAGCCTTAGACTTGCAGCATCACCAACCGGACTTTAAATGTCCTGGTCGGCGGTGCTGACCGGAGCCACAAGGGTCCCTTTTTGACCGGGCATTCTGGAAGGAAACTGGACACCTGGCAACCCTATTTTAAACTGACCAGTAAAAGCAAGAGCACTGCAACAGAATACGTAAATAGCAAATTCCACATCATACTGAGACGCTTTCTAACTGAAGGTTATGTTTTGCTCTTACTAATTTTCTAATCAAATTGACTCTTTAGGTACATTTTTTTTTCCTAAGGATGACTTTGCATTTTTCTTAGAAACTGATCATACACAGGATGTAAAAATAAAACATTTTTTAAAAATGTTTTAATAGGATACAAAGAAAATGTTGTTAGTTAATGTATAGTTAATTAAGATATGCACACAGGACTTTGAAAGCCAATTTTTCTCCCTCCTCATTTCTCTTAGCCAATAATCTGGGTATTTAACTCCATCAAATCACTGTCAGTTACACACAAACAATTCGTATAGTAACAAGATGTTTACTAGAAATCACATGCCAGTTTAATCACTGTACTATCAGCTGGTCATTGAAGTTGGTAAATTGTTAAGGCCTAGCTCTTATACAGTGTTTTTCATCCATAGATGTCAGAGCAATTTACAAAGGAGATTAGTATCATTATTCCCATTTAACAGTTGGGGAAACTGATATACAGGTAGGGCAAGTGACTTTCCCAAGGTCACCCAGCAGGCCAGTGATAGAGATGAGAATATGACCTAGGTCTCCTGAGTTCCAGTCCAGAGTTGTATCCATGAGGCCACAAGTGAAGCAAAAGAGTAGCCTGGAGACTGAAAATGCTATATAATTTCTATTTTCATATTCTATTGCAATGCTGTTACTTGTATCGGTCAGTTTAAAACCATTGTATAACAATTTCCAGAAACCTCTGACTTACTTTTATATGATTTTCTTAGTACAATTCATTAAATATGTTCAGACTGTGAAAATGGACTCCATATCTCCAGTTGGAGTAAGGCATGAAGCATGAGCAATAAAGCATTATTCCTTAGAAAAGCCATGTAAATAAATACTGTGAATACAGACAGATAAAAAGAAGTACCTCATGGTATACAAGAGAGTTCCATCATCCTGGATTCGTAGTAGTTTGTTTGGCATTGTCATGTTATGAGCAACTGACTTCTTCCCATTGTGAAAGAATGTGTCTGGGGTCCAGATTTTGCTAGCCATTAAGTTGTTCAGTCGAAGGATGTTCATTGGGCCTTTAAACTTCAACCTCTCATCTTTCCATTTTTGACGGAAGAAAACATCTATTGTGTACTCCTATAACAGAAAAAGACATTATTTTTGTCATAATGAACATCAGTCTGTTTTCCAAGCACAGAACACTAAAATGCTGGTTGTACAAATTCTGTTAATAAAAGTATCTGAAGGGGAAAAGTGGTCAACAACTATAATTGAATAATATCGAGGTTAATGAAGAGGAACTTAGAGAAAGCATTTAGGGTCTATACTCCCTTGGTAAGGGCACATAAAGTAATACTCATTAACCATAATAGACATGCTACGTTAGTATATATAAGCCCTAATAATTAGATGACTGCAGTGCAAATCAGTTTTCATAAACATTTTTCCATTTTGTTCAGAAGAAATGAAGATCAATACAGATCAAATTAGAATGCATTACTGCAGCAAAAACACCTGTAGAAGGAAGCCAGTACTTCAGTAGCATTGAGAATGGCCATGTTTTGAGCCAAGAAAACAAGCATGTGCAGAAAGCGCAGGATATATCCTGGAATATTAATATAAGAAAGATTATTCCCAAGGGAAAAAAAGAGTCAGTAACAAGGCTGTTGAATAATTATGGGCTTTACTAGCATAAACACATAGATAAGGAACAGTGAGTTATACCACTTCACTGACATATGATGAACAAAAGGGGGCAGACTGTCTGCTGAAATCCATGCCTATGAAAGGGGCTGATAGAAGTGTGCCTTGGTGTTTAATCTTGGGAGAAATTTGTGCTCAGAGAAGGAGGTTGTGGAAGAAGATTGATGTTCTACTTCCAAGTGCATGAGTCACTAACTGCTATCCCACTATTCTGTAGACCAGGGGTCAGCAACCTTTCAGAAGTGGTGTGCCGAGTCTTCATTTAATCACTCTAATTTAAGGTTTTCTGTGCCAGTAACACATTTTAACATTTTTAGAAGGTCTCTTTCTATAAGTCTATAATATATAACTAAACTATTGTTGTATGTAAAATAAATAAGGTTTTTAAAATGTTTAAGAAGCTTAATTTAAAATTAAATTAAAATGCAGAGCCCCCTCCCGACTGGTGGCCAGGACATGGGCAGTGTGAGTGCCACTGAAAATCAGCTTGCGTGCTGCCTTCGGCACCCATGCCATAGGTTGCCTACCCCTGCTGTTGACATTCTGTACACATCTTTAGGATTGTTTGTTGTTCTAGCTAAGAAAAATATTGATTAAAACTATAAGTATATCAAGTAAGTTAAAATTATATGTGTAAATTATCTAGTGTTTTGTAACTATCAGTACTGCAGATAAGTTGGAATTTTAAGGGCATGAAAATATTATAGGCATAAAACTGTAAATCGTTCATTTGCAATATTATGTCTTCTGGTGCAGCTGCAGTTTTGTTGTATAGCTGCAACATGTAGCTGTACATTTAAAATAAATCAATATGTTCCAATAACTGTTCTATTGTAATTACTTTGCAAATACTACACTTTATGGAGATTGTCTTATGGGCACATTATACTTGAATGACAATTAAATATCCTCTTATAATCCAATCAGTATAAAAGAAAAGTTAAAAGTAGTTTCAGTTACTACACTTGCCTCTGCCACTTTCAGTAGTTAGACAGACACATACACATGACTGTATGTCTGTCTCCCTCGAACCCCTCTGCAAACAGAGGAATCTCACACAAGCAGTTCTCTGCAATGGACTCGTGCCCACATGAACTTTCAATGGAACTCTCTTTCAGGGGTCCATCTGCAAAGAGCTGCTTGTAAAATCGGGTCCTATCTGACTGTATAGAGCAAACAACAAAACTAGTTCTACAAATATGCAAAAAGTAAATGAACTGGAAAAAAAGAGCATTTCCATTTACAGATATTGTAAAATTAGCAATTAAACATTTTTTCAGGCAGATGTGAGAGTTTTAATTTAACGGCATCCCTTTGAAAGTCCTTGCAAATCCTTAGAAGAAATTTTGCTAAATGCAGCTACTGAATGAACCAAACTGCTGGTGAAAGATTTGATAAATCATTTCAGTATCAAAATAAAATTCATTTCTGTACAAGTTGCAAAGTTTCTGTTGACTGAATCCTAGTATCATTTACACAAGCGAATGACGGAAGAAGTGGATCTTTGAAGTAGACAGAACTTCTCTACAACAGGGAGAGTAGAGATGGGAGATCAGGCCTTTGACAAAGCTCTCACACTGGCCTCCTATGTTTGTTTACAAATACTAGGGCAGATGGGGCGGGGCGGGGCGAAGATTTCAGCCAGAGCAGGACCTTGTTGATTTAAGATCAGGGGCAGGAACTACACACCTGGGGTGAAATCATGGCCCTATTGAAGTGCCACTGATTTCAACAGGACCAGGATTTCCCTTGGATGATCTGCATACAGAAGAGGAGCTATGGGAAATACTGTCCCAAGCACATAAAAATAAAAACATTCCTAGGACATGGTCCTTCATAAAAACTAAAAGCGAAAATGTGGTGTCTAATGTACCCATGTAGCACACTGGGCAACATTAGCACTCAATAAAGTGAGGAGCTGAAGGCACTGAGCTGAACCAGGCATAGTAAGAACAAGCACTGGGAAACTTCCTCAGTTTTGCCAGTGCAATCCAACCTTGACCTGCTATTCTGAACAAATAAACATCCTTATCTAAACAGCCCCAACTCCTACAGAATATTCTAAAACTACAACAAGAGTTGTGGGGAGTCTGGTGTGTAATCATCATAAATCCAAATCTAAAGGTATTCCCTTATTTTTCCTGAAAAAAAGGAAATAAGTTTGAGGCATGAATAGGCAAAAGAAATATCGTTAATTAGTAACATTATGAAATTAGCAAGTGCTCCTGGGCAGCGGAAGCACATATTACATGACAATTCCCACTTGCAGTGCTCATCACTCGCAGTAGCATCACTCTCTGCGGAGGCAGAAGCAGCCACCTAGTTCAGTGGAACTAGTGTAAGAAACTCTCAACCAGGTATTTGTAATACACCATATCTATTGCAAATGTTGGGCTTGTGGTTTAACAATAAGCGTACTAGAAATGCACAAAATTGCACACAACTTGAAATACTAAAGGAAGCAAAAATCAGAACTTCAAAATCTATTTGACTTTGAATTCACTAAAATACTTTATTACTCATGGAATCATATAGCTGAAACCTTTATGGCTCCCATATCACTGCATTCATGTGGGAGGTGAGTGGGGGAGGAAGACACAAAGGTAACTATCCCAGAGCTACACTGAATATACCCCAAATAATGGTTTACTTTTTACTTATTAGTTCTATTTCCTCTGATGCTACCTTCTATTTGTAATCATAAAAAGAAAAAGAAAAAGCTGGCTTAAATCCATAAGTTACTCCGGCTTCCTTAGTAATTATAAAACATATTAAAACCTGGAAAATTGTGTAAATCATACTGCCATATTTTCTCCCTTAATATGCATGCTTTATATAACTTTATTGTACTGGCCAATGCATTTCTCCTCCAGTAGTTGCTACATGTTTCAGAGTTTGCTGTAAGTAAATTTATATATCTTTTGGTATGGTACTGCCTCTGACTTTTTGCTGAATAGTAGACTAGTCTCAAATATGGTGGGACTTCTTTTAAAATATTCATGCTGTAAATGGACCATTTTGATTACCACTACAAAAAGTTTTTTTCTCCTCTCCTGCTGGTAATAGCTCACCTTAACTGATCACTCTTGTTAGAGCGTGTATGGTAACATCCATTGTTTCATGTTCTCTGTGAATATATCTATCTTCATACTGTATTTTCCACAGCATGCATCCAGTGAAGTGGGCTGTAGCCCATGAAAGCTTATGCTCAAATAAATTTGTTAGTCTCTCAGGTGCCACAAGTACTCCTGTTCTTTCTGCAGATACAGACTAACACGGCTGCTACTCTGAAACCTGTCATTAAAAATATCTGTCTGCATATACACAAATCTAAATGTCTGCCTCTGCTATTCTAGTGTTTCCATAAACAAAATATATATAAGGGTCCTATTCATTACTGCATTGCACTTTGTGTACACAATTATACATGAGCAAATCAGAATAGCAGCATTTTACACACACTTCACACAGATCGAAAAAAAGTCTATGGAAGATGCAAAGTAGGGGGAAAAAAATCAGAGCCTTAAAAGCATTTCTCTAACAAAATTGTCAAGCTCTATAGATAATTCTAACCTCTCTGAGGTTAAGGGGGAATTTCCACTCTTCCATCTATACTGTTGCATGGTGTGTTCTGTGCAGAACATAGAATAGAGCAAGGATTGAGCCACATCATCATGAGTGTGTCTCGTGGTCAACCTCCATGTCCATTTGCAATCACCTGGACCAATTCCTACCCTATCCACAGTCATATAACGTCACCATGGCAACTTCTGCACTGACACTAGAAAAATATTAGAAAAGTATTTTGGCTGTCTTTAGTGTGAGAAATGCTTTGTCCTTTTTGACTAAAGTCAATCTTTCTGTTTATTCTATTCATTTCATTGCCCTTCTCCATCTTTTCTGTTTCTGAGCTTGAGCCAAAGAAGAGAGTCAGCACATTGAGACTAGCCAGCTCTTGGTGGACCACCAGTAAGCGTTCCACAGATCACAGCATAGGAACCACTTCAACAGAAGATCAAAAAGGATAATTTTCCCCCCAAAATGTGTAGTCTGAGGGGAATGGATGGTATGTAAAGTGACATTCTTTGTGTTACTCTGTCCTATAAATCTGGTCCTCTATATTGTTATACAGAGGATTCAAATATTTGGTCACATATTGGTGACCAAATATTGGTCTGCAATTATTGAAACATAGTGGTCTCCAGCAAAAAAAGTCAGCATTTGCCAAAAAATACACCACACATTTACAGAAAGCTTGCCTAGTCTAAATAGAAGGAGAAACTGTGTTCTTAGATACCACTGTGGGGTAGCTGATGGCAAACATTTCCTAATGTAGACTACTGCTTTGTACAAATATAGAGATGGATTCTAGAAAAAAAAGAGCCTTAAACCAATATCTTGAATTTGTATTACAAATTTTACAGGTACTCTTTCATTGAGAAAGATGTATTGTCAATATACTTGGCATTAGTCAAAACATTACTCAGCACAGTATCTCCATTAAACTAGAAGAGCATACTTTCAGTATTACAGAAATCTTCCAGTGCTGATTTCTGGTCTAATGAATACTCCCTGCCGATTTGTATTTGAGATCATGGTCTCACAGTTATATTCTAATACTGTACATTTATACATGTTGCATTAGCTATCAAATTTGTATCCTGCCATTTGCTGTAATATTTTATATTACATGGTTAGAATTGTTGGGCCTGTTTTCTCAGTGACTGGACAGTGGAGTAAAATTATAGGGATTTCATTCTTTTTCTAGTAAAAAGTTGTTGTACTTGACGCCTCTGTGAGTGAAGACATTAGATGTACATCAGTATCTCTGGAGCAAAGTTTCAAATTGAGTCAAGTCTGAGCATTTCTCTTCCCTTATTTGAAAATCTTTATTATGAAGGCTAGATTTGGACAGAGAGTTTGGGGAAGGATGGGGGAACAAATTCTCTCTCTCATCTGTCCATGGCTGACAGATTGTGGCAGGCTTTGCATCTGGAGGAGAGATGGAAACATTCCAAATACTTCAAATATTGTGAGTGCCCATCAGCATGCAGCACTGACACTGAACAGGTTGAACATTTATTAATCACGTCCTGTAACCCAGCTTTTTTGTTCTGACTAGATCAAGCCAAAATTCCTCATTTACTGACTTGTTCAGATTTGTCCAAGTTGGTCCTTTATGGTCAGATTGGCCTTTTATAATATAGTATTTAACTCTCTGAAGCAATAAACCAGGTGTCAGCAACCTTTCAGAAGTGGTGTGCTGAGTCTTCATTTATTCACTCTAATTTAAGGTTTCGTGTGCCAGTAATACATTTTAACGTTTTTAGAAGGTCTCTTTCTATAAGTCTATAATATATAATTAAACTATTGTTGTATGTAAAGTAAATAAGGTTTTTTAAATGTTTAAGAAGCTTCATTTAAAATTAAATTAAAATGCAAAGCCCCCCGGGCTGGAGGGCAGGACCCAGGCAGTGTGAGTGCCACTGAAAATCAGCTCAAGTGCCACCTTCAGCACCTGTGCCATAGGTTGCCTACCTCTTCAATACACAAACATAATCAATGTAAACTGATTTAAAATAAGGTAAGTGGGGAGCAATGAGAAGTTAAAGTACTTTTTTACTGAATCTTTAAGAGTAGTCAGAAATGTGTGGAAAAACAGTCCCTCACCCTCCCTTTAAATTTATATATGTGGTTGATCAACTGATGAGAACAAAAGAGCTTTACAGACCTCCTTTTCAAACCAGGGGCCTCAGGGAGAGTTGCAGTCATGCAGATAAGGCAGAACTGGGCCCTGGTTATTTATTTACAAACGGTCAGTTGTTTTGTTTTGTTGTTTGAAGTACCAGTGCTCCTAGTGTCACATCTTAATTTTTCTTACTGAGTCTTAAGGCAATTCAGCCTACTAAATTAGCCCTGCTTCAGTTTAGTTTCAAAGCTATTAATAATGTTACTCTGTGGCTAACTGTCAAACACTTCTGTGAAACCAAAGGAGCAGTTTTAGGCAAGACCCATAGGAAAAAGCAATTATTCAACCAGACTTATCTGTATTGTATCTGAACCTTTGGAACACATCTGCCTCATTATAATGTGATATTTGCCTGAGTGATGAGCACTCAGAGAAAGTAGTGTAAGTCCTGCAACTTATTTTACTGGTGAATAATTCATCACAGCTCCCTTTGAAAAAATGCTAAACATTTGGGCCCAGCTTCCAAACTCAAGCTGAGGTAAGTTCTGCAGTGGTAGCAATAAGCCAACTTTTATTTGGCTTCATCATTTAATTCTCTGTGGGAAGACTTCACTTACAAGGCAGAGGACCAGCTCAAGGCTCTATGCACTGCCAATGTCACACACAGGGTTGTGCACAGAACGGTGGGCAGATAGTTACTGCACACTCACCATGTTGTGTAGAGAGCTGCTCCTCCCCACCCCATGTTGGCACTTCAGAAATCAGCGTGCTATGTTGCAATGGGAATATTTGTGCTAATCCAAGGGTAACCAACAGTTTTTGCAACTTGAATAGCAGGAGTGGAATAGCAGCCAAAACTGGGGTCATAGCACTGAAGAGCAGACAAGGCTTGAGATGGATTTCTCCATCTCCAACTCCTCTGCCCTTTACCACCTGAAGACCAAATACTTTACATTGCATATCATTAGCTATTAGCCTGACAGTAAGTCCTGATTCCATAAAAGGAAAAAAAGAAATTTTTTCTTTCCCAGAAAGCCTGACAAGCTTCTGATCTCTACAAGCCAAAGATTATAGAGGACAAGTAGCTGGAATTAAAATGTTTTCATTCAGCCTTCAGGGGATTTGAGGCAATTCTACCAATTGTTTACTGGAGTTACTGTTAATACTGAAGTACTATTTCCCAGTACCTTTTCTCATAACACAGGACACTGAGTCTGGAAAAACATGGGGGAGAAGGCGGTGGGAAAATTTATGAAACTAAAACTGTAGTTACCAAAAAAAACCCTCTCATGGAAAAATGTTTGGCCAGAAACTGCATGGATTCACCAGGTCCACAGAGAACTCAGATCTAATCCTCTGGGTCCAGGAATGCAGGAGAGCTCCATGTAACTCACAGCCTCAACAATATAGTACACTGGATTTGATCCCTATGCCTGCTCTCTACAACCCAGTTCTAAGGGAACTAGGGCTGGGCTGGCAAGGATTATCTCTCACATGTATTTCCATGGGGTTTTCATAGAAGCACGCAGCATAGCGTGGCTATCCTGACCTTTGTTTCTCTGTCCAAAGATTATCCTCACATCCATGGATTTCCATCCCTGTGGCATCCACGCTGAGGGACTTATATGGGCTCCTGTGGGTCACAGAAAGGTGGGGGAAATGTGGTCTGTAGCTATGATCCTTCCATTACTTTTGCCTCCCTTTAGGCAGACTTCCACATCTTTGCTCCCCTACATGACTTGGAAGACAGGGGACCCATTGCTTTCTGCCTAAAACCAGGCTAACAACTTTTTGCTGTACACACATTTTTTAGGCATTAATAAGAAACGTACCTCACAGATTCTAGAGGAAAAATAGTTTTTACTTCATTGGTAAGCTTTATCATACATATGTAAGCAACAAACTCACTTTAGTTTCATAAAAGGGTGAGATTCACCCCGTTCGAAGGGCCAGCACAAGGACCCTATTTTGAGGCCCAAATGAAACTTCAGTGGTGCAAAGGCTTTGTGCTAGACCACAGCACCATACAGCTGAATGGAAAAAAAAATTTTCCTCTGTGGAAAATGTTTTTGTCAAAACTCTTCTGCAGCAAATGTTGATTTTTCAGTGAAATATAAAATAAACCTACATATTTTGGCCAAACGCTTTTTTGGTTTGGGGCATTTTTGATAAAATATCTAAATTTAACATGGAAAGCAGACACCATTTTTTTTTAAAAAGTCATTTTGTCAAAAAGGGGAAATTTTCAACCAGTCCCACTATGCAAGGGTAAATCCCATTCAAAATGATCAGTTCACTTTTAGGGAATTTGTATTCAAGTTTTTATTTGAAAAGTAATTTCTGCTACGTTAGAAGTATCAAAAGAGGGTAATATTACTTTATTGAGTTATAGCAAGACCTTCCTATATTTGAAAGATCCATTCCATTAGGAGCCTTAATTTTCCATCCAGCTGTATGGTGCCACTGTGACAATGCGGTTCTGGCAGGACCCAACTGGGGGCTTGTCTACATCATAAAGTTGCAGCGCTGGTGAGGAGGTTACAGCGCTGCAACTTAGGAGGTGTACACATCTGCAGGGCATCACCAGCGCTGCAACTCCCTGTTTGCAGCGCTGGCCGTACTCCCGTTTTGTCTCGGGTGTAGAGGATCCAGCGCTGGTGATCCAGCGCTGGTAATCAAGTGTAGACACTTACCAGCGCTTTTCTTGACCTCCGTGGAATAAGCAGGTATCCCAGCATACCTGAGGAAGCCTCTCTGGTAATCAAGCAGGTCTCCTTCCCCGGTTTGCTCTCGCGTTCCCCGAACCCCTGAGCAAGCAGGTCTCCTTCCCTGCGGTTTGCTCTCGCGTTCCCCAAACCCCCGAGCAAGCAGGTCTCCTTCCCTGCGGTTTGCAGGGGGGTTCCGGGAACGCGAGAGCAAACCGCGGGGAAGCTGGTCTCCTTCCCTGGTTTGCTCTCGCGTTCCCCGAACCGCCATTGAAGCCGCCCAACAGTGCTGCAGTGTGGCCACATCTAACACCACTTGCAGCGCTGGTTGCTGTAAGTGTGGCCACTCTGCAGCGCTGGCCCTATACAGCTGTACTAATACAGCTGTAACAACCAGCGCTGCAAAATTGTAGATGTAGACATACCCTGAGAGTGCCAATTCAGGACTACTTGCTTAAACAGGGCAGTTACAGCCCAAGGCTGGGGTTTTTCCACCTCTAAGGCAAAGCAAACCAGCCAGACAAAGGTTTGGATTCACCCCACTGGCTAACCACAACTCACACAAGCAATTTCCTTAGACACTCCAGTCTCCCACTATCACCACCAGTGCCACTCGTCCTGAGCATGAATGGTTATGAAAACCAACACCCCAATAAAAGAAAAAGGTTCTCTCGATCCCAAAGAATCCAGCTCCAGACCCAGGTCAATATACACATCAGATCTTACCCACAAATCATGCTGTTGCCAATCCTTTAGAATTTAAAATCTAAAGGTTTATTTATAAAAGGAAAAAGATAAAGATGAGAGCTACAATTGGTTAAATGTAATCAATTACTTACAGTAATGGCAAAGTTCTTAGTTCAGGCTTGTAGCAGTGATGGTAGTAAACTGCAGGTTCAAATTAAGTCTCTGGAGTACATCCACAGCTGGGATGGGTCAACAGTACTTTGTTCAGAGCTTCAGTTTGTAGCAAAGTCCCTCCACAGGTAAGAAGCAGGATTGAAGACCAGATGGAGATGAGGCATCAGCCTTATATAGTCTCTTTTCCAGGTGTAAGAACCTCTTTGCCCTTACTGTGGAAAATTACAGCAAAATGGAGCCTGGAGTCACATGGGCAAGTCCCTGCATACTTTGCTGAGTTAAAAGGCATATCTGCCTTCTCTCCATGGGTCAATTGTATAGCTGATGGTCCTTAATGGGCCATCAAGCAGGCTAGGCAGAGCTAACAACAACTTGTCTGTGGTGTGTCTCAGAAGCATAGCACAAGTTTGAAATACAGACAGGATAGAGCCAATATTCATAACTTCCACTAAAAAATGACACATGCATACAGACTCATAGACTCATAGACTCTAGGACTGGAAGGGACCTCGAGAGGTCATCGAGTCCAGTCCCCTGCCCTCATGGCAGGACCAAATACTGTCTAGACCATCCCTGATAGACATTTATCTAACCTACTTTTAAATATCTCCAGAGATGGAGATTCCACAACTTCCCTAGGCAATCTATTCCAGTGTTTAACTACCCTGACAGTTAGGAACATTTTCCCTAATGTCCAACCTAAACCTCCCTTGCTGCAGTTTAAGCCCATTGCTTCTTGTTCTATCATTGGAGGCTAAGGTGAACAAGTTTTCTCCCTCCTCCTGATGACACCCTTTTAGATACCTGAAAACTGCTATCATGTCCTCTCTCAGTCTTCTCTTTTCCAAACTAAACAAACCCAATTCTTTCAGCCTTCCTTCACAGGTCATGTTCTCAAGACCTTTAATCATTCTTGTTGCTCTTCTCTGGACCCTCTCCAATTTCTCCACATCTTTCTTGAAATGCAGTGCCCAGAACTGGACACAATACTCCAGTTGAGGCCTAACCGGCGCAGAGTAGAGCAGAAGAATGACTTCTCGTGTCTTGTTTACAACACACATGTTTACAACAGACAGCATAATCATAACCAGCAACCCATAACCTGGTCTTAGACATCTTATATGACCCCCTTTACATAAGATCTGGTGCCCCTACAGGACCTTGGTTGCAACCATGTTCTTCTATATGGTCCCAGATTATATCAATAATGTCACACCATGGTCTTGTACAAAGCCTCTGCACCAATGAAGTCCCATTGGGGCCTAAAAACCGGGCCGTTGTGTAGGCTCCTGATGCAAACTTAAGCTTAAAAAATAAAATACAAAAATGTCAGGAAGTCTCTCTGTTCCAATATTCAGACCAAGTTTAACCCAGTTTTTGCACATGCTTATCCAGATTCTGCTACTTTACACATATTGAGTAATATCTCACTCTCGGTAGTGCCACTAGAAATAGAGAAAAGGAAACTCCATAAGAGGAACTTGGCCGCAGTTTCCTCTCGGTGGCACTCCTCTACAAGTTTTATGATCTGGCTGTGTATTTTGTGCTCTATATAATGACTACTCAGAACGTAAAAAATTATATTTTCCATTTAAAATTTACAGGCCCTTCTCTTGAGGAGATCAAGACATTTTGCTTCTTCAGAAGCTCTAGATGGCTGAATGAGAGGGAGGCTGTGTCAGACAATAACTCAATTCTGAGGAAAAGCTGTAAAAAAAACACTGAGAATCGAGGGGGAAATATACAACAAAAAATAAAGATCTCCTTAACTACATTATTAGTTTTTAAAAGGGCATACAGAAAGAGCCAATTTTAATTGCCTGAATTCACAAACCCACTTCAGATTTTGTCATCTTGTCAGCCATGTTCCATTCTAAGTTTTTTTACCTTCTACCTCAGAATTTTCAAATGTTAAAGCTTTTTTAAGCTTAATTACAGATGCTGTAATTAACTGCTTTAATTACCATTTAGTCCTATAACTTTCCTTGGACAATTATGGTAATTAACAATTTAGAGATACTGCTTCGTTTTTCAGTTACTCGGTTTTTGTTTTTTAAGTATTCGGCTTTTTCCCTCTCAGGCTAATGTCACAATAAATTTACATCACTGACCTGGATGGAAGCCTTTAGGGCTTTACATCACAATACTGAATGTATACATTTCATAAAATAACAATGCAACAACTGACACTCTAAAACTGCAATCTGCTTTATTTTGCTCTTTGGCTTCTCTTGATTAGTCCCCATTACTCGGCATAATGAAGTTGAAAAACAACTCCAGCGAATTCCCATTTTTACACTTTGACAGTAAACTCTGTGGCTTAATACACTTCCATATCTTTATTAAGCAGCTAGTACAAGTTGATCTGGATTTCAGATTATATAGAAAATTTACAGCAATTCTCCCACAACCAGTCTAGCACCAATGCATCAGTGGGAGAAATGCTAAAAATTCTTATTGTAGACAAGACATGAGGTTAGGTTGTTAACATAGTAACTAAGTACCACTGTTTACCTTCAGCAAGGCTAGATTAAAAGGTATATAGTATTATCTGTAAGCAAGCAATTCTAAGGTCTTGAATTCAGATGCACGTGCCAGAGTTTCAGTGTGGCAGAGGAGAACACAAGAAAAGGAATTCATAATTTGAAAGTAACAAAATGTAGTTTAAAGAAAACTTGCACTAATACACTAAATGATGTCAGGTGACATGCAGCTGTTAAGGTCTTTTTAAAAAAAATTCAGGACTAAAAGGTATTTTGACAATTAATGTGCAGTTTCTTCTAATCACGTATCCACATTCAAAGTGGTAACAGATTTTGATTTTTAATGTTAGTTATCCAATTTATTTTTTGCTGGACTCAGATCTATCTATTCAAAAGCATAGTACTCTGACTAAAAATAAAACGATGAACTATGTTACAAAGCAGTAGCATTTACTTTATTTCACCAAAAAATATTAAAAAAATAATGGGCCCAATTCACCACATCATTATTCCAGTCATATGCAAGTGTACCTATCAGAGTTGACTTGAGTTATGCCAACACAGAAGTGGAGTAAAGCAGTAGTGAATTTGGCACTATATCTTTTGTCAACATTACACCCATCTGAAAATTTATTCTTCTTTGAAGCTTCTTTACTAGTAAACAATACAACCAGGTGAAATTTAAACCAAGATCATTTCAATACAAAGGTAGCTGTAGCTATTGAACTGAAGAATAATTCCATTAGCTCTCAGTATAGAAATACAAACAACTTTTTCTAAGTACTGTAGAAGAGAGTCATCCCATTTCACTTTCCCATAATCCTGAACTGCATGAGCCCCAGCTCAAAGTTTATCCATCTCAGAATTAAACAAGGCATTTATTTTGGTTTGGTTGGCTATTCAATGTATGAAGCAATGATCATGTGAAAAAAATGAAGACGAAAATTGGGCAAAATGGAGAAAGGACACAAGACTCAGGCATTAAAGCTTACCCAAATAGTCTACCAATAATGTAATGAAGATGGTGGTATAGCCCATACCTGGTTGAATAATCCTGACATTCTTTGTGGGTTTTCCCCCCAGGCTTATATCATAACATATATCGGGTAAGTGCAACAGATAACAAGCTAATGAAGGGACAATGGGCAAGAGTGCTTGTGACTTAAATTTCCAAGTTCTGTAGTGGGTATATAAACGAACTCAGGATTCTCTCAGCCCCTGTGTGCTTGCCAAATTCCTAAGAAAAAGTTTCAAATTATGAAGAAAAAAAAAGCATCAGCTCACAAGAATCACTAACATCTATAATGACTCCACAGAAAACAAAATGGAAATGACTAAAGTTGTTTTATAATGGGCAATTTTTTTGGGGGGGGGCGGTGCAAAAAAAAAAATCACAAGTGAGTCCCTGGCAAGTTTTGATTAAATCACAGATGTATAACATTAGATGCAGATTTTTGTTTCGAAGAATGTTCTTTTGTAACTTCTGTCTTTTATAGTTGGAAGGGAGAAACAAGTATCTGCACCTCTGCAAGGAGGCAGAGGTGCAGGAAGAAGTCACACAGACTCTCCAATCTAAATAAAAGTAGAAATGGAGACTATGACCTACCATGACAAAAAGCACGAGCTCACGATATAAAATTTGTGACCCACCATGACAAAACAACAGCACTAATGATGTTTCCTTCTATTGACACACCGTAAATAGTTTTGAACATCGTAGTAAAAAAACAGTTACCATAAATGCACACATTCATGCGGTAGTTTTTTTGAAATTCAGTTTGTGTAACAATTCTAAAGTCAACAAGGTAACTTACAGTCTATGTACAGGAGATAATTTTTTTTTTTCCAAACTGGCCAAATTAATTAAATCTTGATGACTAAAGCAATGCCCTATTAAAGGATTTAGCACAACTCATTAGTACAAAAAGTCTTCACTTTTTTTTTATTCTTTCAATGTTAAACTATTGAACCACATTTTGTCAGATTTACTCACAATATTTCCTTGACAGCCTGATACCAAGTTTTGAAAGCTTCACCGCGTAATGTTTATTTCTGCCAAAATTATGACTTGTTGAAAAAATTTGGAATGTCAATGGAAACCTGTACTATGGCATTGGCTTCAAGTGGCAGATTAGATACAAAATACCTTAGCACTAATGGAAATTGAGCCATAACTGATTCCTATTAATTTGATAACAAACAGTAATAATGATCATGAACTCTTTTGTTAGCAATGTGAATAACCATGCTATCTCACCACAATTCCATTTGCCCCATTCCTATCATTTCCAGTGTGAATCTCCCCTGTTCCATACAGAGGGCGAGGTCAGTGTGAACCACACCCACACTATTCCCCAGACCTTTTCTGCAGACCTCACTCCACATGCATTATTCTTCCATCTCAAGCTGACTGTGGAAAAACTGGCAGAATGTTAATGCAACCCAAGACTGCAGTTATTGTTCTATGACCCCCAACCCACTGCCAGCTGGGGTGGGGGGGAGCCTTAAACAGCAGTCCTAGAAGCACCAGTAGCTATGAGACCATCATGGCAATGAAGCTGCACTCTCAGAGAACCTGACTTGAAGGTGCAGGACCTCAGCGATAATGATCCTACTTTCCTGAAGATCTCCTGGGATTCAGGTGATCTGGGAGCCAGGACCACTGCCATTCCATCGGAGAACTAAGGCGGGGGGGGAGATCAAACCCGTCCTCCAGGTGAAACAATTTGGGGAAAACTCTGAAAGGGGTCAGTTTCAGAGCAACTGAACCTGTCCTCCCACTCTGTAGTCAACCAAGGGCACTCACTTAAGGCTTCCAGCTCCACAGCCATCACCTCTCTTGGGTGGAGACATGCATCTCCCTCCCTCCCTCCCTCCTAATTAGGGATCTTAAGGTTGTCCAGCTCCCTGCCTTACATTGTGATATCCTCAACAAGCCAGACCCCCTAAAAGGCCAGCACCTGCAATTAGCTTTCTCTTTGAGGGCTCTGACCAGTGTATTGTCTGCAGATGTAAGTCATCACACATCTCCTTTGAAGCAAGCACATTTATTCTTAAGGTAAAAAGCATTACACAGAAGCATATTAAAACAATAAAAGAACATACATGGATGCTAAAAAGCTTACCAGAGGTCACTCCCCACTCCAAAATAGGGCTCTGGTAGGTTTTAGTCCTTCAAAACTCACAATTGGGTATTCCCTATGATTACACATTCATATATCTTAGATCTAGGACCAGAACGAAATCTGGGCAGATGAGTCATTTACACAGCTTGGGTCTTTGATCTTGGCCTTCTGTAATAGGTAGGTAATCAGCAGGTAGTGGCCATCTCCTCAGGGCGTAGATTCAAACAGCTAGGTTTTTGCATAACGGGAGATGTGGAATTTGCATTAGCTACTCTCTAAGGAGTTCCCAGGGGATCCACTGAACTCTTATTGCCCCCATATTTATCTGGCACAATTCCCTGCCTCACAGAGACGTGAAGATAAATGCATTAAAGACTGTGAGGTGCTCAAATATTATGGTAATAGGGGCCACATAGGTACCTAAGATAGATAGAATTTTAAACATGTTTTGCCCTGGTGTATAATGCTGTGGAGAATCAAACCTATAGATCTAGCTAACAAAATACAAATGATTTTAGAAGCTTCATTTTATATCCTCAGGGGGGAAAAACATTTCCTGCTATTCACAAGAATCAAGGCTATCTATAATGCCGCCCAAGAAAAACGTTTTTTTTTCTAAAATCAGCTTTTTATTTGAAATATCTAATGAAATCCAGTATATAGTTTGTCAGTTGCAACTGGCAAATATTTATTCAAAAACAGTGCTATTTTTTCAAGAAAAAAAAATAATTTGGTATTTCTTTTCAAAATTGCACCTATTTCATGAATCTAAAACCTCTCCAAAACCTCATGTTATGCATTTCTCAAATTCCTTCGATCTTGCACAGCCCTACCACCAACTAACCTGTTAACAGTTGTCAATTACAGAATAATCCATAGCATAACATGATGATTCAGAGACAGAAAGAGCCCAGAACAGGGAGCCAGTTGAGAAAGCTCTCCATAGACAGAGGAAGAGACCAGACTTAGGGTTAGGAGCTCAGGGCATCTTCAGTGGATGCCAACTTCTGGGGGTGGCAAATTGATATCATTAGGTAAGAACAATGGGATAAGGAGATTGGTGGGTTTTTTCACAGCCATTTGGGGAAACATTTTCCACTCTGGGTGACAGCACACCTAGGACTGGCCCTGTAGGCCAATATTGTTAGCTTCTTTCTTTTAATAGCCATGGCTCCTGATCCTGCTGGTCCTTCATGAACCTGAGTAGTTCCAATGACTTTCAGGAGACTACTTAAGAATAACTTACACAAGTGTTTGCTGGATTGGCACCATTGTTCAAAACTGTCTGTCAGAAACTCAGAAGTACAAGGGTTCCCTCCCTTCCAGTAATTTTTCTCAGATCATTTCATTGTGGGGGCGGAGTTTGAGCCCCACACTGAACAAACCTCGCAGCTCACACTCTCTCTCTTTGTCCCAAGCCATCCACCCAAAGTCCTTGAAAGCACCTCAACTTTTCCAGTGACTGGGGATCTATGCTCTTCTTTATAAAGAGTGGCTATAAACAAAGCCATTCAACAAGACACTTATAACAACTTGGGGACTGTTACTGATAGGCTTTCCCTGCCTTGACTTCACTCTGGGTGAAATCTACCCAAGTGCACAGGACCAAGAGAAAACCTATAACCACCTAAGTCACACTCCACATCTTTTGACATGTATATCAATTTTATATTGCCATAATTCTATTGATTTCAATTAATTTACTCCTGATTTGCTCCAGTGTAAATGGGAGCAGAATGTAAACATTCTTTACAGTTAACAGTAGGTCTCCTCATCCTTTCCGTGCTATGCAAGCAAAAGATTAGTTCACTCAGGAACTCACCATGTCTGTGTCTGAAACAGGTCCAAAGCTGGTTACGTAGATATTAGTGAAGACTTTCGTTATACTGTCTGATAAGAGAAGAGAAAAAAAACACACACATTTTTAGCACATTCATTCTCTGTATTCTGCACACAGAGTGATGTGAAACATTCTGAACCAGATTCCGCTCTTAGTCATACTGTTGCAAACATGGAGTAACTCCACTGACCTTATTAGAATTACTCTGCTGTTACACTGGTGTTACTAGAAGCCCTCCCCCTCGAGGGCTTCACTTGCAGCAAATACAAACATCTTTCTCATTTTCACAGCCAGCAAAAATAATTACATTGCCTGGTATTTAATAAGGTGCCACAATTCTCAACATTAGAATTATCTGAACAATAACAGAGCTATTATTCTTAGTGTTGTAGATCACTGCTGGTAAAAGCTTTCTAATTTAAGGCTATTTTTTTTCCAGACTGAACAGCTTTTTTCAAAGTCAAAGAAACTGTTTACAATGCAATTACTAACAGTGCTAAAAATAACTGTGCAACAGCATCCTATATTTTAATTGTTTAAGTGACAGATGTTTAAGCATAATAGTCCTTTCCCTGTGTTGACTCTGCTGCTTAACTCTTGTTAGAGCTGTAGAAAGAATGACCTCCTAACGATTACAGCTGGACAGCCATGATACCAGCATATTAATTGTTGTGCTGTAGGGAAAAATAATTGCTCAGCTTTCTATCTTCAATTTTCAGTGAGGCTCAAAACTAAATAATATGCGCCAATAGGGATGGGCCACACCAGCAGAAAATTTCCCACAGCTGTTTCCAGCTACCCTATAGGTATCAGGCACCTAGAATGTTGAATATTCTACCTTTCAACAATTTAAGTGAAAAAGGAAAAAAAAGGGGCGGGGGGGTACTTAAATACAGGTAAGTGCAATTTGACAATGGAAGCATCATGCCTTTTCCTAAAAAAGAACACTGCACCTCGTAACTGCTCTTTGCTGTATCTTGATCTCCATATTTAATCAAATCAAAGGAACAGGCATTTAGTGCTTTCTATTCCTGGTTAAAAGCTGTTCTAAAAAACAAACAAACAATCTTTTGATCAAGATGTTGTATCATAAGATTTAATTTTTCATTCCATTGATGAACACAATGTAGATTTTCCATTGGAAGCCCAGAATGGAGACCTGCATTGATTGGTTTCTTATATAATCAATGTTTTCCTGACAAAGAGCAGTGCAATTGAACATACTAGTGTGCATGTGCAATACTGCCCTCTACTGAATAAAATCAAAAGTGCTCATTTGTTTATATAGGCTCTATAGCTAACAGTCCCTTTTATTTTTTTATTAAAAGCTAAGGGCCATTATATACTCCTGTGCTTTGGGAATGGTGGAGAGATGCACCCCACCCCAAGAGGGAACACCAGGAGGAACTGTGCTGGTACAATCCCTTCTGGAGCTTCCTGGAGTGTAGAGAAAATGCATCCCTGAAGTGTAGAGGAAATGCATGCCTGAGTTGTCGCTTATGATGAAACATGCACTCCCCTTCACAGCTAACCAGTGGGTCCTACAAGAAGCTGTTGAAGGAGAGCACAGAGCTTGTAATTATACCCTGCTGCTACACAGGGGGATGTGAAGTGCAAGAAAAGTGGAAAAAGGCTTTTTGCACCTTGCTGCCTGCACACCTTAAAGAGGCCACTCAATCTAGTGGTGAGGGCCTGTGATTTTGGAGTAGGGCAACCTAAATTCTGTCCCCACAGCTACCATGAAGTTCCAAGTGGCCATATTCAGTAGCAAAAGTTCAGTATAGTATTCAATATATTCTTTGCTCCTCACAATACTTTTACTTTGGGATTACTTATAATTTATCTGCCTTTTTAGAAAAAAAAAGAAAAATGAGGAAAAGAAAAAGAGATCCTTCCTCAATGTGTCCAAATCAAGATTATTATATATTTGTATTATGCATTAACACTTAGGCGCTCAGTTGTACATCATGCCTCCACTGTGCTAGGTGCTGTACAAACACATAGCAAGGAGACTGTCCCTGCCCCAAAGAGGACAAGGGACAACACAAGATGTTGGGGTGCATGTATGTTCTCAGTATTTGGCTAGGAATAAGCATAAGTTTTGCTGAAATAACATGTGGAAACTACAAGTATGGTTCAAAAATACAGAGACTGAATACTGTCTGTCAGAAAATCGTAAAACTAGGATAATTCTCTCCAAATGGGCACTTGTTACAGGCTGAGAGGAAATTAAAAGTGACAAGACAGAATCCCTCTCTCTCCAGGGCACCAAACAGTGCTACAGAGATTAAGTGTAAAAGCTGGCTTGCACTATTCCAAAAACTCACAACCCTAATTATTATTCTATGCAAAAAAGGTGTTAATGCATTACTGACAGTCAAGCTTTCAAAAGGCAGGAAGCCAGATCTAATCTCAGTTATTCTGGTGTAATTTGGAGTAACACCCCTGCAGGGAAAGGAGTCACTCGGGAGTAACTCCAATATAACAGATTTGAATCTGATCCAAAAAAGTAGAGCTATGATAGGGACCTCAACATTGTCCTGTTATATCTTTCAATAGATCTTTATATTGTTATACATTATTTGTCAAATACAATATATAATACAAACTGAAATTTCAATACCAGTTTTGCATACATTAAACTATGATGCATATACTCTTCAAACTTGGCTTCAGTTTTACATCTCAATGCGAGCAAATCAGTCCCAAATTCTAAGAATATAAACACACTAGTAGGGTTAAACTCCTGGTCCCACTATTGAAAAATAGAAAGTGAATACAGTGTTGAGGGAGATCAAAGAGGCAACAATGAATGGCTCAAAAGCTGTCATAACTATCTGGAGATTCCTTTAGCTGTCCCTAAATTACCTCCTTTAGAATCCCCAATCTAAGGGCAGGCCGAGAATGTGGCTGGAAGAAAGAGACAAGCACTACAGTGATTCTCAGCTGCTAGAACTTTATGTCAGCCAGATGCAGTTCAGAGGAGCACTTAGGCTGATCTAAACTGTACCAGGGCCAAGTTTGAAAATGTTGACCTGTGTGTGCAAAACAGAACAAAGGTCAAAGTGGAGGTCTGTGTCAGCATTGGGATTAGGCCCTTGCTTAGTCAACTTGATCATCCCATCTCTCATGTTCCTGAGCTGGCCCTCCTTGTGGCCTCAAGTCATGCAGTCTGACTGGTAAGCAGAAGAGCTGACTTAGCTGAAGGTAGTTGGCAGGAAACCTGCAGTGGCCTTAGTGCCATCAACAACTGCCTGATTAGGACTGCCCCCTTCAGCTATGAAACTGATCTGGTATCTTCCCCCCCGAAAAATGAAAGAACCTATGCCATGGGTGTTACATGCACCCCAAACCCAAGCTCAGACTGGCTGTGTTGGTAGGATCTATGAATAACCTGTGGCCTTTAGGAAAATATATTGTTTTAACAAAGCTAAATGCCCAAATTTTTCTTAACAGGACCGGATATCTAAAATATGCAAACACACAATTCTAATGCACAGCATGCAACAATTTCTCTTTATCGTATAAATATTATTTTGTATGTGCAATAACGAGTACCCTGGAGAATGCTGCAATGTTGTAATTTGATAGAAGAGCTGTTACGGCATTAAAAAAAGTGAAAATGAAGCAATGTTTATTAATTATGTCAACATAAAATGAAAGAAGGTCAAGTTTAAAGTTTTGTGGGAGCCTTAAGACAGGATTTCCAAGCTTGGGTGGAAAAGCTGTCAAAACCTTGATGTTATTTTAATTATTTTTGATTAAAATGTATTATTTAACTAGAATAGACATAGTTCTGACATTGTAATATGGTCTCCACAGACATGCTTGGCAATTTTGCCCAAAGACACTGAAATTGTGATTCATAATACAATCCAGGAGCTGCACAAGTAAAACAGCCAGAGCCTTAATCCATCAGTATTCCAGCTCAACATTCTCTCCTTAGCTGACAAGCTTGCTAGTATAACTGAAAGTGCCAGCAGAAGACACTTTAGGGCTGGGGGTTGGATAATTGGGAGCTCCAGGAGTGCAGGAAGGAAAGGGAATGTAAATATTTCAGTGTATATTTTGCTTCAGTGATTTAAGGACAGCTGTACCTATCCAATTATTCAGCTTTTTCTACTGTTACCCACTGTCATCAGTTATAATAAAACACTTTTGAACCACTTATGAGTACTTAAGTAAGGATGTACACAGGGATTTCAGCTTGTAAACTGAAACTGTGTTTTGGGAGAAGAGGAAACAGATTCATTTTCCCCATTCCTAACTGCAATACCTCATCTGCCATCTCTTCAGCCTTCCCTTGATCTGTTTTCAATAAAATTTCTTAATGGGATCTATATGTGAAAGTACCCGTATATATTCTGTCTACTTGACTAGACTATTTAACCACTCCTGTCCTCCCCATCAATAGCAGTGCTTAATAAAAAGCTATGTTCAAAAAAGGTAGCCACAGAACAAAGCTACTTGGCAACAAAAATGATTAGTAACAGAGGGGTAACCGTGTTAGTCTGGATCTGTAAAAGCAGCAAAGAATCCTGTGGCACCTTATAGACTAACAGACGTTTTGGAGCATGAGCTTTCGTGGGTGAATACCCACTTCGTCAGATGCATGCATCTGAGATTCACCCACGAAAGCTCATGCTCCAAAACGTCTGTTAGTCTATAAGGTGCCACAGGATTCTTTGCTGCTTTTAAAAATGATTAGGGGGTTTGAGCACATGACTTATGAGGAGAGGCTGAGGGAACTGGGATTGTTTAGTCTGCAGAAGAGATGAATGAGAGGGGATTTGATAGCTGCTTTCAACTACCTGAAAGGGGGTTCCAAAGAGGATGGAGTTCAGCTGCTCTCAGTGGTGGCAGATGACAGAACAAGGAGTAATGGTCTCAAGTTGCAGTGGGGGAGGTTTAGGTTGGATATTAGGAAAAACTTTTTCACTAGGAGGGTGGTGAAGCACTGGAATGGGTTACCTTGGGAGGTGGTAGAAACTCTTTCCTTAAAAATCTCTTAAGGTCAGGCTTGACAAAGCCCTGGCTGGGATGATTTAGTTGGGGATTGGTCCTGCTTTGTGCAGGGGGGTTGACTAGATGACCTCCTGAGGTCCCTTCCAACACTGATATTCTGTGATGGTCATATTACAGCTTCAAAACTGATGCCATGATAAAACAACTATCATGCCTGATTCTAATCTCACACCAGAGTAAATCAGGAGATACTTTTATTGAAGTCAGTGACATTACACTGGTATAAATCTGGCAAAAGTGTGAGGAAAATCAATTTCACTGTTTCTTTCACTGAACTCAGCAGCAAAATACACATTTACTTCAATGGGAATAAGACTGAAACAAAAACGTATAAATTGTTCTTTATACTCTTTGAAGTGTAAGCATATCAAGTTATAAAATCAAAAGGATGACTCAGAAGGAACTGATAGGATATGACATAATAAAAGCTATTAGTGAATGGCAGTACCATATTACAATTCCAGTCTTATGTAAAAACCCAAGGAAAGAAGCTAAATTAGATATTTGAACAGAAGGTGGCACCCATCACTAACGATGGAGCCATCTTAAGATGGAGATGGAGATTCCTTAAGATCAGTTGCTGATGCATGTATTTGTGTACACACACACACACACACACACACAGGAGTGAATGAGAAGAAGAACAGGAAGATGAGAAAAGATTGATGAAATGGCCTATGAAGAACTAGACCACACATTTCCAGTGATGCAGACCAGAAAGGTGTTGGAGTCTAGAAAATCAGAGAATCTGCATTGTATTATTATCATCTATTTCTATACAGTAGCACCTACAGTTTTACAGATTCCAGAAGGGATCATTGTGATCTAGTCTGACCTCCTTTATAATACAGGTCATAGAACTTCCCCCAAAATAATTCCTAGAGCATAAGTAAGAGAAAAATATCCAGTCTTGATTTTAAAATGGCCAGTGATAGAGAATTCACCATGACTCTTCATAAGTTGTTCCAATGGTTAATTAGCCTCACTAATAAAAATTTGCACCTTATTTCCAGTTTGAATTTGTCTAACTCCAACTTCCAGCCACTGGCGTGTGTTATACTTTATTCTGCTAGATTGAAGAGCCCACTATCAAATATTTGTTCCCCTTGTAGATACTTAACAAGGTTAAGGGGTGACTAGATTACCCTGTATGATCCATTTCCCCTGATTTTTCCCTTGGGGAATTCCAAACAATACTCCCCAATCAGCAAGGAGGGAAGAGACCCAGACTGGCACAGCAGTGTGACATCATTTTTAAAACAGGCTTCCCTTTGCATGATGCTGAAATCTGATAATTCTGTAAGGGCCTCCATGTCAAAATACAACGAAGAGCCACAGGTCACATCCCAAGGCAACTCACCCAGTTCATAGAGAGTCTAAAGTATAAATACATTGCACCACCACTAACTGGGCTAGAGACTTAGATTGACACATCCGAGGGAATGACACACTACTAACAAGAGCTAGAGATCCTGACCTGAGTCTACTCCTGGCTTTGCATGGGATAGATAATGCTGTTGTTCTATTGTTAAGTGTGGTGCTTATTCCAGGGGATTACTCTGACCCTCCTAGGGGCAGGGTTGGTGTTTGAGCAGAGGTATGTAGCTGGGACGTGGGATTCTTGTCCCAACTCTGGGAATCCCCCACGTGACAATTTATCTTAGCAAAGAGAAGATTAAAGGGTGGCTAGATTACTGTGTGTAAATACCTACACGGGGAATAAATATTTGATAATGGGCTCCTCAGTCAAGGAGACAAGGGTATAACACTAACCAATGGCTGGAAGTTGAAGCTAGACAAATTCTAAGTGGAAATAAGGCATAAATTGTTATCAGTGAGGGTAGTTAACCATTGGAACATTTAACTAAGGGTCATGGCGGATTCTCCATCACTGGCAATTTTTAAATTTAAGATTATTTTGGGGAAGTTCTACAGCCTGTGTTATACAAGAGGTCAGGTTAGATGGTGCCTTCTGGCGTTGATATCTATGAATCTATAACAAAGTTTGACATAAATAGAGACCCTTCACTTAAACTTTTCTATGTTGTTCTTGTTTATCATCACAGAGATATACTTTGCAATCCTATTTACTGTAATCAAATAAACTTAACTTGGTCCAGTGGTTAGGTCACTAGTTTGAGACTCAGGAGATGTGTGCGCAATTCTTCGCTCTGTCACAGACTTCCTGAATCTTGGGAAAGTCACTTAGTCTCTTTGTGTCTCTGTTCCCAGCTGTAACAGCACTTGCCAACCTCACATGGATGTTGTGAAGATAAACACATTAAAGACTCAGTTGCCCAGACAATGGGGGACATAAAAGTACTCAAGTTATTTACAATGACGTACACTGATTTTTGTGTATTAACTAATGAGGAAACTGATAAGAGGTGCCTTATAAAGAAGTGAACAAAGTTACTTGGGAGGTAAACATGGGAAGGATATAGGATAGCTTGCTCTTGTGCCTTTATTAAGGGCATAAGAGCAAACTATCCCACTACATAGGAAAGATAGGAAGCATGGAAAGAAACCACCCTGGCTTAACCAGGAGATCTTTAATATTTGAAATTCAAAAAGAGTTCTATAAAAAAGAAGTGGAAACCAGGTCAAATTACAAAGGATTAATATAAACCACAAGCATATAGGACAAAATTAGAAAGACCAAGGCACAAAATGAGATTAAACTAGCTAGAGACATAAAGCTAACAAGAAAATATTCTACAAACGTATTAGAAGCAAGAGGAAGACCAAAAGACAGGATGGGCCCATTACTTAATGGGTGGCGGGGGGAGACGAAACAACAACAGAAAATGCATTTCTGCCATTTTTGCTAAACAACTTTTTTTGTTTCAGTTTTCACCAAAGCTTGATAGCAATTGGACATCTAATATAATGAACACCAGTGAAAATGAGGTCGGATCTGATGCTAAAATAGGGAAAGATGAAAAAAAAAATTATTTAGACAAGTTAGATGTCTTCAAGTGGCCAGGGCCTGATGAAATACATTCCAGAATACTCATGGAGATGAGATCTCTGAGCCATTAGCAATCATCTTCGAAAAGTCATGGAAGATGATAAGAGATTCCAGCGAACTGAAAAAGGGCAAATATAGGGCCACTCTATAAAAAGCGGATAAGGACAACCTGGGGAATTACAGACCAATCAGCTAAACTTCACTTCCCAGAAAGACAATGGAGTAAATAATTAAGCAATCAATTTACAAACATGTAGAAGATAATAAGGTGACAAGTAACAGTCAGCATAGATTTGTCAAGAACAAATCATGTCAAACTAACCTAATAGCTCTCTTTGACAGGGTAACATTGTGGATGGAGGTGGAGAAGGTAAGTGGTAGATGTGGTATATTTTTACTTTAATATGGCTTTTTACACTGTCTCTGCATGACCTTCTAATAAGCATTGGGAAATATAACTACTAGCAGCCCTTTATGTTGGCTGGATTGGACTCACTTGCTCCAATCCAGGGATGCTGATCCCCATCTATCCATAGGGACCAGCTACCCTGAGGCACTTCCTTGTGTAGGGAAATACAGCCTAGTTGGAGCTACAGTAAGGTGAGTGCATAACTGTCTGGAAAACCGTTCCCAGAGAGTAGTTATCAGTGATTCGCAGTTAAACTAGAAGGGCACATTGAGTGGGGTCCTGCAGGGATCAGTTCTGGGTCTGGTTCTATACAATATCTTCATCAAGGATTTAGGTAATGGCATAGAAAGTACACTTATAAAGTTTGTGGATGATACCAAGCTGGGAGGGGTTGCAAATGCTTCGGAGAATAGGAATAAAATTCAAAGTGATCTGGCCAAACTGGAGAAATGGTCTGAAGTAAGTAGGATGAAAGTCAATAAGGACAAATGCAAGTCACATTCATATTTAGCTTGGGTTTTTTTGCAACAGTGTTACACTGTTGACTGCATCACAACAAATTTCATTCTGGATTAATTAGCAGGAGTGTTGTAAGCAAGACACCAGAAGTAATTCTTCTGCTCTACTCAGTGCTGATAAGGCCTCAATTGGAGTATTTTGCTCAATCCAGGAACCACATTTCAAGAAAGATGTGGATAAATTGGAGAAAGTCCAGAGAAGAGCAACAAAAATGATTAAAGGTCTAGAAAACATGACCCATGAGGGAAGATTGAAAAGAATGAGTTTATTTAGTCTGCAGAAGAGAAGACTGATGGGGGACAGGATAAAAGTTTTCAAGTACATAAAAGGTTACAAGAAGGAGGGAGAAAAACTGTTCTTGCTAACCTCTGAGGATAGGACAAGAAGTAATGGGCTTAAATTGCAACAAGGGAGGTTTAGATCAGACATTAGGAAAAACTTCCTGTCAGGGGAGTCAAGCACTGGAATAAATTGCCAAGAGAGGCTGTGGAATCTGGGTCATTGGAGGTTTTTAAGAATAGGTTAGACATACGGTCAAGGATTGTATAGGTAATACTTAGTCCTGCCTTGAGTGTAGGGCCAGGACAAGATGACCTCTCGAGGTCCCATTCAGTTCTACACTTCTGTGATTTTATGACTTGAAGCTAAAACTAACTCTCTCTCCATAAAGCTAGCTTTTGACTAAAACAGAAATGGATTAGTTAAAAGAAAGATAAAACACTCCTCACAAATTCATAATAAAATCCAGGCATCTTACCCACTCACATGCTGCAAAAACCAAAACAAAAAACTCCCCCAAAACAGGCAATATCCAGTTTCATATAAAAATCTTGCTCTAAAATGATAATTAAAGAACATAAAGCTTAACTGTTGAGTTAGGTCCTGTTCTGCTTGTTTCTTTTCAGTCTGAGGTTATGTAAAAAGAGTGTACTGGAGATTTAAAATTGGAAGCTGAAAGTAGATTAGCATTTGGCTCTAAAATGTCTGATTCTACTGAGATAGTCCGACTATCACAAGACTGAGGTAAAGCTTAGTTATCAGGTATGAAAAAAGGTGTTTGACAGTGAGCCAAAACTATGTCAACCAAACTAAAAAGCAAACCTTTTGGCATTCAGCCTCGTCCAATGAGCCATTATAGCTTCCTCCAGGATCCAAAGAGCTTGCACATAATAACCAGGTCTGAGTTATTAATGGGGCTATTACCATGTTCAGATCAATGGGGTGGGCATGATGGAAAGCTAAAAAGGGCTGGAAAGCCCGAGGGCTTGTATCATTGTCCAAAATATGAGAGAGTGTTCTGGGTTGAGTCTCGGGGTGGGAGGATAGAAGTCTCTGATGAGAGAGAGGTGGGGAGGGATTGACACGGGCCAGTTTGAATCAATGCTGTTTGACTGGCAAAAAAAGAGGAAACAAAATATCCATTCCCATCCTGGTATGCAGTAGTCTGTCCCAGAATGTTAGAGGTGCAAGGTGGGTGAGGTAATATATTTTATTGGACCAACTTCTGTTGGTGAGACAGACAAGTTTTCAAGCACACCACTCTTCAGTGTGGGAAACATACTCAGTGTCCAGCTAAATACAAGGTGGAACAGATTGTATTTAGCTGTGACAATCAGAGTATAGTTCCCAGATCCGAAGGAGAGCTCTGTGTAAGCTCTGAAGCTTGTCCCTCTCACCAACAGAAGTTGGTACAATACAAGATTTTACCTCACCCACCTTACCTGTCATTGCCATCCTGGAGTGTTTTCCTCCTACTCTTTTCAGGGGTAGTTGGAATGATACCATAATACACATGCAGGACAAAGTGGTTTATACACTGGAAACACACCAGGTCAACATTTCAGGTTAGAAATTAATATGCAAAAGGTTTATCTGATTTTTTTTTTAATGCTTGAGTTTGGCAACCTTAATTTGTTTGCCAGTCAGGAGCACCCTTGTCAGTCTCTGCAGCAGTATCTCTTTGAGCATATTCCTGGTTTAACATCTCAGTGGCCTGGGAAAGGATATAATGTTCCCTGATCAGCAAATTTGGATCTTTGCACCTCAGGACACAGTCTGCTTCTGTTGTTTCCACCACTTCCCCCTCCCTCCAAAGAAGCAAAATCATATTAAAAGGTATTTAAATAAGCATAACATTTTGCTACAAAGTAATGAAATTGTCCCATCAGACATTGCTTTCCTTATCTTTCTAAAGGGCTGTGGGTGCCTGTTTCCCCACCTAACTGTGGAATATATCTCAAGGAAAGAGTGCTATGTTTGCATGTTCCTCCTGAATGATTACTGGACTTAAAGATGCACATAAATTCTTCTGGACTCATCAGTACAATTAGCCCTCCAAACAGAAGCAGTACCCAGAAATGCGTTTTCTCCATCTTCATAAGCATAATGCCTCTTCCTTTCAGGTGCAGACCAAATCATCTTCACCTCCAGACTGAACTAAAGGAATATGATCTGAATTTTAAACAGAAGCTTCGACTAGTCCAATATGCAGTGGGCTGCCTACAAGACAACAGGCTGACAAATGCACATCACACCAGCATTGGTACTCTGCACTTGCTCCCTGTCCAACTCCAGATTGGCTTCAAGCTCCTGATATTTCTCTTTAAAGTCCATCACTAGGTTGCGGCCTGGTTCTCTTAGGGTATGTCTTTCCTGCAGACTTAATCTGGTCTCTCACTCAGCTGTTGCACCTAATCTCCCTCCCGTCCTCACACAAGACCCTCTCACCAAAATTTCGTGGTGCTTTCAACCTAGACTAGCTGGCACAACTGGGGGTATGTGCTAGAGCCCAGGTGCTACTTTCAATCAGATGGGTAAGCCACCTACTTTGCAATGAAGACACAGGCTAAATCACTCAAGTACTGATAGTCCTTCCCACATTTTGCCCCACATGCCCAAAATGACAGCCAAGGTCTCCCACAATGCACTGGGAAAGAATTAGAGTGACTCATTTTACTGCAGCACAAAGAACCATGGGTTATGCCCCCAGAAGTCCTAGTGACACACATGGTGAGTACACCACCAGGCAGGACAGAGTAACTTGGGTTTGGTTTTGCAGTGTGGCTGTTCATGCTTGGATTAGGCTAACCCAGGTGCTCAGACCTAAGTGTCCATTGTCCAAGTTAACTGTGCAGTGAAGGGCAATCCAAAGCCTACTGGTATCAGTGGAAAAGACTCCATCAGTGGGCTTTGGATGAGGCCCTTAGAGAACAGCCTTTTCTCTCCCCCTTCCCTTTCTGTGATCCACTATCACACATACAATCAACTGGGCTGTTGCAGTTGATGGAGTCCAGGATGAAACTCTGGGAAGCCAAAGGCCATGCTTGCTCTGTGACAAGCCCTCATATGCTACCAGAGGTCAGCATGAGCGCAAGTCTTTCTGCCTTTATGTTTCTGCACAAGCCTTCCATGAATAAAACATCTTTAGAATGACTGACACAGTCTCTCCTGGAGACAAAGTGAGAACATCCACTTATGAAAGTACTGCAAATGATGGAGACTATGGTCCTTTCAGACAAACTATTTTATTATAGTATCAGAGGGGTAGCCGTGTTAGTCTGGATCTGTAAAAGCAGCAAAGAATCCTGTGGCACCTTATAGACTAACAGTCTGTTAGTCTATAAGGTGCCACAGGATTCTTTGCTTATTTTATTATAGTGATGGGGAATTAAAAATGCACACACACCTTTATTTTCCATTCTTAACTCAGTGTTTTAAATACAGAAGCTACTGATACCAGAGTAGAAAAGCTAAGTGTCTTCATTAAGTATAGCTTTTGTGTCAGTGGGGCACTGACAATGTACTGCTGCAATAGGAGGCTAAAAAATATTTGTTTTATTTTAATCAGAAATGTTGTAAGAAATTACAAAGGAGAATTTCAGCAGAGGATGCCAAGGCAGAGCAATTAGAGAAGCCCCAACAAAACTAGAGATCCTTTGAACCTATCAACATGACAGCAGTTCCTATTTCACAGTAAGTGAAAGAACTAGTAATCACAGGAAGTTAATCTTGAGCCAGAGTATTCCAATAATACACTTGAAAAAAAAGTTAGCATAGTCTATCTGTAGGGAGCCAACTGTTGTTAATGTTAGTAACTATATTTCTGTGTCTGGAACCTATTTCATATCCACTATCCAACAAGAATGGTAAGTTTTAATATTAGGGCTGTCAATCACAGTTAAAGCAAGCGATTAACACAAGAGTTAATCACACACCTCTGTTTTGACCCTCTTCACTTACTGTACTTCATCGCTTGACGGACATTGGCAAAGTTCTACTGATTTTTCTCATGATCTAGAGTGATTAAATATCAGGAAAAAGTTAATGGAGGAAAGAAGAAAACGTTCAGGTCTTCTAAGGGGAAGTTTATTTTTTAAAAACTTCTGGATGGTTCTCTGGATTAAAAAAATGGTTATTGGCAGCTACTGCAAGACTGAGTTACAATACCATCAAAGTATTTCAAGTCTGCAGTGCCACTTCATACTTTTGCTGACAGTGGGTTATCTGTAGCACAAGAACTGGAGGCAAATGAATGCCAGCAACCACAACAGAGTGCACTTACAGAGTTTCAGGATCGCTACAAGCCCATGGATCAAAGCACTTGTATGAGGTGAACTGAAAAAATACTATTTCTTTTGTTTATCCTTTTTACAATGCAAATATTTGTAATAAAAAATAATATAAAGTGAGCACTATACACTTTGTATTGTGTTGTAACTGAAGTCAATGTATTTGAAACGGTAGAAAAATATCCAAAAATATTTATAATACATTTAAATTGGTATTTTATTGTTTAACAGTACGATTAAAATGACGATTAATCATGACTTTTTAATCTCATGAGTATTTGTGTTTTTTTAAAATCATTTGACAGCCCTACTTACTACTCATTTTTGTACGTATTATGGATGAAATCCTGACTCTACTAAAGTCAGCAGTAAAGTTCCTATTTGTTTCAATGGGGCCAAGATTTCACCTCGTACCTCCTTGTTTATATATAGTTCACTGTATAGCTAAACTTTAACTGGGAGCTACTCCAATACAAGGAGCTTTGCAGTGTCCTTGCTGAATTTTGTACGGATTTGGGTTTAGTTTGTTTGGTTTGTATTATTTGTGTTTTACAGTACCTTTTTTTAGGGCCAAATCCTGAACTCTTTGCTCCAACAAAACTCCCACTAAAGTTAACAGCTCAGATCCTCAGGTGGACCAAAGCAATTAAGTAACCTTTACACTTACCTGATCCCCGGGGCTGTATCCTAGCACAGGTCAGAGAAGACTCAGGCCTGCTTTCTCTTCACCATGACACACCTCATTCATCAGGATTTCCCCAGAAATCAAAGGGGTGGGAGAAGGGATTGAGCTTCTTGCCAAATAATAGATTTCACAAAGCAAGGGGTTCAGGACTGGGTCCATATTGAAATTTAAACAAATGTTAAGAATATTTAGTTTTTGACTTAATTCAAATGGAAAAAGTTATTATCAAGAAGCCAGAAAGCAGAATTTGGACATTTGGGTAACTGTACATCTTTTTTGTAACCAAAGTTGAACATGTCATTCAAATGTAAGTTATCGCTTTCAGTTATTTCTCCATTAATACGCATTCATAGCTAAAACTTAAAAAGAACAGCAAAGATTTAGGGCTGTAAGAATCACAGCACAGACCTCAAAACCCTGCATCCAAGTTACAGCATCCTCCCCAGGCTGTCTTATGGGCTGCCTGGAATCCTGGCCCTTGACACTTCTCCCACCTTCAGCATGCCCCCCATGATGGGGTTTGCAAAGTGGGCCCTCAGGAGGCAGCCTTATGGCTGTCTTCCACTGTTTCTGCAGCACAGGAATCCTTCACTGGCCAGATATGGGAGGGAGGTGAAGATCTCACCCTTAACATTTAACCATGAAGCTTTTGCACATAGAAAGCACAACGTTTAATTGTTCTTCAAAATGTTCTCTAACAAATGTGTAATATGAGTCCATCACTTTGAATTCATATGATCCAGTTTCTTAGCTTGGGAGCTCTTTGGTGCAGGGATCATGCCTTTATGTGTATATGGAGAACACCTAGCACATTGTGTGCACTAACAGAGAACACAATATCTTGTTTTATAATTACTCTCTTTTCTCTTTGATTGTCCTATGATCAACAAAGAAATGAATGAGTGGGAATAAAGTATGCTACACTCGATGACAGCTTTAAAACCTTACACAAAACAGAAGAGATAGTGGACTACAGAGCATTGCAGAATTAACTATCTCAGACTAGTATATTTTCCCCCTTTCCTTCTTTAAAAACTTTCCTAGTAGTAATACTTTCCCTTTTGTCCATAAAACGTACCTTGTGACACAGAACCAATCCCAAATAAAAAGACTTAGCAGCAAGAAGCTCCTCATTCTTCACTTTGTCAACCAGGTTGACAATGGTAAGGATATGAATGAAAATAGCATGGTATGTCCTCAATCTGATATAGGGCTATTATCAAGTCAACATTGAATCCAAGACTCTCCCCTCTCCTTTTTCACTGTCATTTACTCCCCATTACAGCCACTTACTTGTGTTTCGCCCAGAGATATCTAATCCTTCAGTCTGTGACCCTGCAAATTGTGAAGGAACCTTAATGACCCACAAATAGTGAGGATAAAAGGGTATCTATATTGGCCATTAAATTATCAGTCAGGAGGAAACATCTAGACCATGTTGTGGAAGAACCACAGACTTTTCAGCCTGTCTCTGGAGTCTTAAAGAAAAATCCAAACTCCTCTGCTGTCTCCTCCCCCTCCCCTGAAACTGTCTCCAGCTCTGCTGAAAGGCTCCAATACTAGACAGGGTGGAAATGGATGTAGGTCTAACCACTCTATTGCCTGGCAAAAAAGTGGTCTAAAGAATCTATCATCTCAGGGCAACAGAGGATGGGTGCATGAGCAATGGCTGTGTTGAGAGCCAACTGCCTCTGTTGGATGAGACACTCAGCAACACGAGAACGACCAATTCAAATAATTCAGGATATGCAGCTCATCCATAAAAATAATTATCTATTTCCAAGAAGTCATTCTGTAAAACAGTGAAGTTCCCAGACTGTCATTATGCAGCTGAAGGGAAGAGCATTATACAGGTCAAAAAGAGCAAGAAATATTGACAGAAGTCCTATGTAGACCTGACAAGTTAACAGGCTAGGATCACCTTTCTTAAAATTTTGGAATAGAGTGTGTGTGTGTATATATATATATATATATATAAATTACCCTATCACAAAATTTCTACAACTTTCCAATTTTACAGTTTATCTTGCTTTTCCTCTATACAGAGACCCAAGAAGGAGATTAGGAATTTGTAAATGACAAGGCAGTCATTTGATCACAAGGTATATTGTTTTTCTCCCATATCTTTGTGAAAGAAAACTGATCTAGGTGGGTGCAATTTTTGTTTTTGTTTTTTAAATTCAAACTAAAACCGAAAACATCTTTGGGACACATATTGTTCTACTCATGACAGCAGTCCCATGGAAACCACACAACGACCTGTTTGAATAGGCCCTTTATGTGTACATTGCCTTTGTATATTTCAATGAGAAAAGTAATCCATATAAAAAAGAGAACATATGTAGAAATAATATATTCAATTACAACATATTATGTTTACATACCTATGCTATTTGGTATTTTAGATCTACATCTGATATTTCTGATTTTAGTTATGGGTCTCAAACGTGCTATGAGATGTGATTTGTTATATTTTATATACACAAGTATTTATGCTTTTTAACTAATTATGCTTAGATAATTGTGTGAAAAATTTTGAATAAATGTACAAGAATATAATGATTTTCAAAGGTGAAGTGTCTGAAGTTTGGTATGCAATGATTTTTTTTCCACTTTTCATATATTTATGAGATTAATAAATATGTAAAAGCAGCAAAGAATCTTGTGGCACCTTATAGATGCATGCATCTGATGAAGTGGGTATTCACCCACGAAAGCTCATGCTCCAAAATGTCTGTTAGTCTATAAGGTGCCACAGGATTCTTTGCTGCTTTTACAGATCCAGACTAACACGGCTACCTCACTGATAATAAATATGTAAACACTTTTACTTAGCATTTTTACATATCACCAATTGCCTTGAGTGACTATAAGGCACACATCAGTTTTCCTAAAGAAGTGCCAAATTCAGATCTCTGACACATGCACATAACTCTCTTTAACATCAAGAGAAATTGCACATGTGTAGGCAATGACAGAATTTGGTCCAGAGAATAGAGAATATCTTTCCTAGAACATAATAATCCAAACAGAATGCTGATTTGGGGCATATTTTACTAAAATACCTGCTTTAAGTATGCAAGTGTCTGAAACACGTGGTATGCAAGAGTAGAATTTATATTCAAGAGCTCTCTTCGGCAAAGCATTAATGGAATCACATGCACCATCAGGCCCTACTAACAAATCCAATTTCTTAGAAACTTGGCTCCGATAGATTTTGAAACATAAAAGCAAATATTTGGGGAGTAAAAACTTTCCTTTCCCTGGTGATTAACTTCATTTGTGTATCAGCCTGAAAAGATGACATTTAAAAAAAATGCATGTGGGGATTTATCTTTGCAGTGTTGTTACAGCCATGTTTGTCCCAGGAAATTAGAAGACAAGGTGAGTGAAGCAATATCTTTTATTGAACCAACTTCTATTGGTGATAGCGAGAAGCTTTCGAACTTGCAGAGATCTTCAGAAACCCGAAGCACTCTGAGTAAGCTTCAAAGCTTGTCTCTTTCACCAACAGAAGTTGGTCCAATAAAAGATATTACCTCACACACTCAATTGCTGCAGGATTTACCTTGACATATTAAAGCTCTCCAATTCTTATAATTAAAAACAATTAGATGATTTACTATTTTAATTCAGATTCGTTGTCTGTTGTTCTGATTTAATAGGTTAGTGAATTACAAAACAACACAGCAGTTTAACTAATATATCTTCCAAAGCTGCTTTTGAGACTGACTCATCATTTGAATCCATTAATGTCAGAATGAAAAAAAACTGCATAGACCATCATGATCCAACTGATTATGTTAAGTGTTTCATTTTGAAGTTTTGAGCTGGGTTTTTGAAAATACTATCATTCTTAATTTGTCATCTGTTTAACCCACTGACCAATGTACGGTATCCCCTTTTCAGTCCCTCTGTTGTGCCTAATCACTTAGCATCATTTATAGACCTAAATGATCGATTTAACAAACCACCTGTATGCGTATGCCAATAATACGATGAACTGTCTCTTCATCTATGCTCCTGACTGGGATCTTTGAGTGCTACCATAGTATATATAATCAATTAAAATAACTAACACAAAATGTTGCTGTGAAACATTTAAAGTTACTACACACAACATAACTGACACTTAAACTGGCCTTCTGCACACACCCTATTATCAAACTACATCCACCCCACACCTCACTAGCTGTAAATATTGAGTGCAGTAGTTCAGTGTTGGGAGGGGATAGTTTGGTAAAGAGGGTGATGAAATGATGGCATCCCTCTTAGACAGCAATCAGGAGCTTTACCAGAAGCACCAGATCTGCCATAGAATACCACTAGTACCAACAGCATTATACTGGCACAAATGGAAGATGAGTGCCTAGGTTGTTCTGGGGGTGGGGTGGAACCCGTCCACTTATGTCCAATCAGAAAGCCTGAGATTTTTCTGCTTACCCAATCCCATGACAGATTGATTGATTTGTCTAATGAAATCTAACAAACAAACAAAAACCCCACAAACACAAACACCCTAAAACCTACCACAACAAGGAACTCCACTGCATATGCTTCTTCCCCCTGGGGGGAGGATGAGAGAACAAACACATGACAGATGTTAGTCACGTTGTTTAGCACATTACTGGAAGGCACTCATACACTAGAGTAATTAGCTCAGTATAAGAAAATACATAGAACAGAACAGAATAGAATGCAGTATCTGAGAGATGATATATGGGAAGAGGCAAAGGCAACATCAGAATTGGTGTTCAGGACAGCGAGAGATTACAGTGAGATGTAATTGGGGTCAAAGCCAAAGATGGAGTCGGCAGGGGGCTGACCAGCGTTGGGAAACAATGGGAGTTTTCAGATGAAGTGGAGCGAATGCTGGAATTTTGCGTGAGGGGGAGAAGAGGATATTTTCTGGAAGATTAGCAGATGATGTGGAGTTTTGAGAAAAGACTGATTTTTGTTAAGAGAGGAGAGAGGAAACTTTACAAAGGGGAAGAGAGAGAATTTGCCTCAAAGATACTTGTGCAAGGGAAGGTTTGAGGGTGTTTGTTTTTGGGCCTGTGGGATGTGCAGAAGGGCAAGGCTTGTTGTTGGGGGTGGGGGTTTGTTTTGTTTTTATTCTTCAATGAAGCTACCAAAGACGTTACAAGGTGTTAATATCCCCTTCTTCAAACGCCACTGGACCCTCAGTGCCGCTACTGACTTGTTACACCTACCTTTAGTATTGCATATTAGTCCCTTATGGGAATGAGTCTGTGAAGTATTTTGCATTCCCTGAAAGATGCTGAACACTCTCATTGACTTCACTGGAAACTAAGGGCACTCAATACTTCGTAGGATCCCATGGTAGTGTGGGAGTTGGACAAAATACATTGCATGGTCCATTTTCACCTGCCAGCGGCAGCCCTGGCTTCTTCACAATAATACCAAGTCCTCGGCAAGGACTATCCAAGAGAGCGAAGTTATCTGCTCTCTAGACTTTCCCAGCCCTCTCAACTTCACTTCAGTTCTTCCATCTTGTCATTAGTATACTAATAATGAATAATTTTATACTTCCTTCAGATAGTTTCATCTTTTCACTTAAATATATATTATTGGTTAACATTGTATTTAAGGACTGAAGTTGTCAAATGTATTATACTTTCTACTATCACAGATTAAAATTAAAACCTGCAGCTATCTTCTGCTCCCCCATTTGTAAATCAGCACTAATTATGCTGAAAGTCAACAGAACTGTCCCAGACTAAAATTAGTCCCAGTAAAAAATAAATAAATCCTACCGTGATGTCGCACTCCATACATTTTATGGAAATATGCCTATGAGTATGAATATGACATAACTCAAATATGCTTTATGCAAAAGGTCGCATACTTTAGAAGAGGTCTCTGACTTTTAAAACGGTCTTCTGCTTCTAGGTAGTGCCTAGGCGTGAAGTCTTTACAAGAGGTACTCTGGCCCACTTCTAAAGCTGCAACCAACGAGTGTCAGGCAAAACTGGAGAGGGGTTATAAAGTGGCTTTAATCCACCATTCTGCAGGCTCAATCCAAGGGCTACTCCATAAAAATTTGGTCCATAGGAGTGAGTTTAGAATAGCCTGAGTGGTGCCTTAACTTCTGCCTGCTGCCTATAGCCCCAAGAGGCATTGCATTGCCCCATTGCCCATGGCTGCACCCTCTTTGTTGGCTGAAGGGAGGTGCTGTATAAGTCTCCACAGTGGTTGTGCACCCAACTTGAGGACTCCTGCAGTTAGGATGGGCCTCCAGTGACCAATACTATTAGTTTTACAAAAGCTTTGCACCAACAATACAACACAAAGCTTCCTTAACACTCTGCATAGCATAAACTTCAGAACTAAAACGTATGCACTCGTAATTTTTTTTTTTTTAAAAAGTCAAGCCATCTAGCATACACACACACCTAATTTCTCAATAGGTTTGATATTTGAAGTTTCTGAACTTATCCCAAAATTTAGGAACAGGGGTACAAACAGACTCTCACTCAGCTAGAGATTACACAATCCCTTTAACAGAATGTACAGTTATTAGAAAAGTTTTCTTGTATTGCATTTTATTTTCAATAATCAGCTAAAACATTTAGTGCTAAACTAACACTACCTGTTTCAATATTAAGCACGAAGGTATTATTTTTTATTAAACTCCACAATTTCCCAAGTATAGGGGAGAAAATTTAGCTAAGTGACACTTCTGGAAATGCATCACATAAACAATTAACTGGTGCACTGGATTTTCCTTTCAAAAGGCTTCAAAGGAATCCATGTCAGGTGTTTCATAGTAATGTCTTAGTATAAATTAAGACAGGTTCTGATCTGAGTTATACTAATATAAATAGAGTAATAATCTAATCCAATCAAATCTGTTATGCCTAAGTAAATGTTTTAATGACTTCAGTTGAGTTGCTTCAGATTCAGCCAATTATCTGAAATCAGAATCTAGTCCAAGTACCTCAAATAATAATGACATATATACCAAGATTAACATCCAGGCAAGATTAAAATGCAGTAGTCCACATGAAGACACAATTAGGACCGACCAACATCTACCAAGCATGAAAACTTCAGTAACCAATGTTTTCAAATTCTCACCATAGGTAACCATTATAAGAAAGAAAAAAGAAAGAGAGAAGGCTATACAATTTTTGTAATACTCTCTAAAAAGTCTATGTAGAATATATAATACCCAGGACCAGGCTTTTGATGTGTAACTGAATTAAACTGATGTTCTGTTAAATTTCCAATATTCTTGCTCATTATCACATATCATGAATCATTATTGGTTCAATATGCTTGATTCACTTTCATTTCACACATGTTCTGCATTGGTTGATGGCATGTATGTCAATGCTGAACAGATGTTTATCCCTTTATTTTCATGCTCATCAAACATGTATTAATTACCTGGGAGGTTTGGGGATTTTCTTTTTAAACATATGTATATAAACTTATTTTCAAAATTTAAAAAACCATTAGAAATATAAAAAATAGAGTTTGCATCCTTTAAATTAACGCTTTCAACATTTAATTCCAATTTTCGTAGTTTAAAGATCCATATGCAAAGCAACAGCAGTCTGTTTTTATTAATTAGCATGTTCCTCTTTGTAAACAGGCTGAGAATTTTTCCATTACTTTTGCAATAAAAAGGTTTTTTTAAATAACTACAAATTCAATTCAATTTTCTGACAAGTTATTTCTGCATATCATCTGCATGGCAGTCTGTTCTTACTACATCAAAATGGTTACAAAAGGACCAATAATTCTGCAAAAAAATAGTATCTCCTTGCAATCAATCACTATATATGTACATAAATCCAATTATTGTACTGTACTTCTTTTATGAATTATCTATATATAAAGCCCTTTAAAATATTAAATAATATATTTACAAATATCTACTGAAGGGAGGACAGGACTGGAAATAAAAAGGGATTCCATGTCAGGATTAATGTGTAATGAGAGAGCTATACACAGCTTGTGCCATTTTATGCTGGTCATATGCTAGCCAAGGCTTTCCAATCTGGAACAGCAGGGGAGCTAATGGTCCACTGATTTCAAGGAGAGCTGAAGCAGGCCCCTGCTTAGGGCCTGACTTCAAAGAAATAAATGGCAACAGAAGCAGGCTCTCAGGAAATTTGCCATTGCCCACACTAAGCATGGCTTTAGCCAGTTGTAACAGTTTCACACTTGAGCACTGTACCTACCAAAATTTCAAACAAAGCAAAAATAGAACCACAAAATATCAAGAGCAAGATATGTCATCATTCTTTAGTGCTCCATGGTGTATCAGTGTGTGTCATCACTTGTAGCCAAAACAAATTCTTTATATTTGCCACTCAGATAATTTTCTCCATTGGAATATAGTTTTAAAATTAAAATGCAAATAAGATAAACGGACATTTTGAAAACCACATACAAACAGGACACAACAGATCCCTGACTTCTCCCTCCAATCTTCCTATTATTTGGGCACTAGCAAAATAAGAAATAGGGGAAGGATGCATAGCATCATGATCTTTAAAGGCCAAGTCCTGGCCCAATGAAGTCAATGACAAAATTCCCATTGACTTCAACAGGGTGAGAATTTAGCCTGAAACAAGTATTACACGAATATTGTGTGCGTGCACATGTGCATTGACACCAATATTCTGTGAATACATGTATGTATTCATATACTCATTCAATTCCAAGGGGTCCTTGTTCACTCAAATTTCCCATGGACATCCAGGAGAGTTTGGGATGTGCCAAGGAATGATCAGACCTATATGCACCTTTGAGATCTCACAGTAAGAGCAAATGATGCAGAAGGAGTTCTATCTATATGGAAGACGACTGTTTTCACATTCTATTTCAGTTTTCTAACCATTGGACTTTTTTTGTTTTAAAAAACATTAATGGTTGCTACTAGTTAAGAGATTTTATTTCCATTATACTTTTAATTGTTACATTATTTTTTGTCAAACGGTAAATATGGATTCATAAATGATTTAGCAGCAATATGTAATCAAATCATTGGGAAAAAGTTCCTAAGGGAAATATATATTTATTTAAACAACAAATTATGCAATACAGAATCTGATTTTATATGTTTTTAAGTTTTAATGATTTGTTACCTCCTAATCCAGGTCTAAGACGATTATCATAACCATCCAGAAGTCGGTCTAGTATTCTTGTAAAGATGGTGATGTTATTCTTAGCTTCATCTTCTAGGGAGTCAGCCAGCACTGATCTAAAACAACATTTTACAAACCAAAATATATGTTTATGTACATTCAGTATGCAACTAATGTTATCATTTAGCTTTGAATGTGGCAGTTGTTGCTCTCTATTCATCAACATTATCCTATTGTTGCCACTTTTTCCTTATAAAAATGTACATTCAGGAGTATTCTGAAACATGAAAAATATGTACTGTGTAGTGTAAGTGTATACGCATACAATATTTATATATTAAACAATGGTTTGGAAACATGATTCTAAGAAACGCAGTTTCAAATTCTCAAGCACTTCATTTTCTAACAGCCTCTATTTTCAGCATATATTAAAATACAGTAAATATTTCTTCCTAAGAGCTCAATTAAAAATATGGCTGTTCAGGTACAGAACCCCCCAAAAACACCATATGCTTCCACGCCTTATTACTCATGGATTGTGTCCTTAGTTCAAACAAAAACTATCTCCTTGGAGCTGCTGGCCTACTCCCGGCACACAATATCTCTCGAACAGATACTTTGGTTATGCCTCCACCCAATGGCCATATAACATACATGAGCAGAAGTACTGACATAAGGGAAAACTCCACTGATCATGCTCAGGGAGTCCTCTGACGCCAGTACATAGTGGATGGGCACAATGAGGCTGACAGCAGCAATCAATCTGGGTGAGAACTGTGAACAGTCCAAGAGCTGTAGTGGATTTGAAATGGTATTTAGAAACAATTCTTGTCTTTCAAAAGACAAGAGTATTTCCCTATGTTTTGTCAGAGCCAATCACATCTTATAAAAGTTGGGGTGAAACTATAAATTAAGGAGAGTGTGTGGACCATCTAAATGTGTCTGACTTCCTTGTTGAAGAAAGAGACCTAATTCTCTGCACTGATCATCTCTTCTTGGAAAACAGCAATAAATCCAATGAAATATGATTCTGCTGTCCAGTCAAGAATGGTGCTGAACATATCACCTTGGTGTGGAAACCCAAACCATGGCTTTTTATGCCTTTAGTTGTTTCTCCTATATAGAGCCTTCATATTGAAATGTTCTTGTGTAACTAAATTTTAAGCATCATTTATGTGAAATAAATGATATCAGACCATCTTTATTTAATAACAGAGTACAGCATTAGGGCAGTAAAACAGCATGTTAGATCCATTACCAATTTTTTTTTTCAAAAACCTGCAGGTATTTTTATCATTCAGATTTTTGATTTTTCTAAAACTGCAATGTTGATCAAGGAATTTTGATTGAACAATTTGTACTATGTAAAATTAACACATTTTGTCTGATCTACAGCAAAAGGGATCAGGTGACATCTTTAAATTTGTGACAAAACCACCAAAAAAATTAACACACCAAGGATTTTCCTTTCACTCTAGAATTAAACATCATGGAGGAAGTATTTAAATGTAAATTATTGCAGTCTGTGGTTTCCAAGATACTACCCTTATAATCAAGCATAATCTGTTTCATTTACAAACCAAACACCAAGATGTCACATGTAAAATAAAATTAAAAGCTCGGTGTGGAAATTAAAACTATTGCTGTTTTTTCTTCACCTATACTTCGATAGTATGAATATCTGCCTTTTATATTACTCTTCAAAAATGATTCTCTTTTTATAAGTCAAGATGTAACTGAAAATCCCAGTTTATATAGTTCTAGCTTGTTAGGATGTAATCCTACAAATTTTATTCACATGAAAGTCCTTAATTAAGCATACTGTCTTTTTTATATCAATGGGATTACTTATGTGAGTAAGGGCTACAGGATTTGGCTCATTGTGACTTAACTAATACTGCACCATGTTTGGGTGCAAAGCATGATAGATGACCTATTTTTAAAAATTAGTAATTCTGGTCACTGAGAGATAACCACCAGGTAATTGTACCAGACCAAAATAAATGAAGGGATTTTCAGCCACAATGCCCCTATCATTTTGAAAATTATTACCCAAAAAACCTACTACAGTCACAATTGAAACAAGTAAAATGAAGTTACAGACTACAATTAATTGCATGTTTAGGGAGCATAGGTAACACTAAACTAATTATGTTTAAAATTACTTTTCGGTATGTTGTCACTTTAGAAATGGAGATCTCTAAACAACAACATGAGAAATTGATTAATCAGCCAGGCTATTCGTTTATTATATGGGACTGTGAAGTTGTATGCTATCTCCACCTAGAGGTCTAAAGCTTAAATATCATTTCTGGGGTCTGTTGTGTTGACCAAAAAAAATAAAATAATTTAAAAAAAAAAATAGACAAGCCCGTACTCAAAAATGCCAACATTATTTTAGAAATTGTAGTTTGCTATTTGACTTCACAAGAATCTATTACTTTGGTTGCACTGTTGTTCTATGTGATTAGTTTATGACGTAAACTGGCAGTGACATACTGATTCCAATACATCTCTTACCAGCTCAGAATGTTACAAAGAAAATATTTAAGGGTGTATTTTTTGTCTTTCAAATGGTTGAATTAAAAACATCAAGTTATCCTTGTAGCAAATTGTTTAAGACAAGTAATTAACTTTATGTTGTCCCCAGAGCTCAGTTCCGTCACTGCACCTGATCTAGAATCTGCCAAATATTGTATTAAAACAACTAACCAAGACTTTTTTATGAAATATTACCCCCTGCTAGCTTTTATTACCCTTTATAGGAAAGGACTAGGAGCAGATCAAAACACAATATGCGTTACTGTTGAACAGCAATAAGAAACGTTGTGCTCACCTTGTTGGCACCCCCACCAACAAAACGAGAAGACCCAACTGCATCTTGTAGAGTGTCAGTTTCCTTTTCATAGCTGCTCTTTGCAAAACCTAACCATGCAAGAAAAATACAAACCCACTCAGAGCTACAGTGAGTCTCCACCAAGCAAGGCTTTCAACTTAACCAAAGGAAAAATACATGTCACTTCAATGGAGATGAGAAAATACTGGATTCTTGCAGCACTTTCCCCTACTAGCAACTTATAGCTCCATCTTTTGCAAGGATCCTCCTTTGTATAAGCATGTAATGCATAATCAAAAGTGGCACGTGAGCAAATGCATCAGATGCTTGTTTTTTTCTGTAATATGAACACCCCTATAAGACCAAACAAATAATCAGTTCTTAATCATTCCTCGGTTCATAACAATACTCCGCAACCCACTCTCACTCTAAAATAATCATCATGCCCATTCGCAGAGGTTCAGTAGCATGACTGTGAACCAACCGGTGCTGCTGTTGCCAAACGCTGAATGTGTTCGACAGCTGTTTAAAAAAATAATAATGGCTATAGACTCACATCAAAAAGCAAAAAGGGGCAACCACAGCGCAGAGTAAAGTTGCAGAATACAAGGAGCTTAGCTAATGCAACGTCGGGTGCTTGTCTTGTCTGAGGCTAAGGGAGGGGGCAATGTCGGAGCTCCCCCCTAGTCCATCTCCCCCCGAAGACACTCAGACTTTCCGGGGGTGGGGGCATGCCCAGCACCGCAAGGAGAGAGGCGATGGGGTCCCTACCTGGGAGCAGCAGTAGGAGGCGCTCCGAGAAGGGGTGAGCGAGGGAGAGGCCCCCGTGCGCTAGTCTCCAGAGAGGAGGATGTTGAAGATGGGGAAACTTGGAGCCGAGCAGCCAGACTGCAGCGGCGCTGCGAAGAGGAGCCGCTCCGGAGTGCTATGTGCGCGAGGAGGAGCAGCGCGAGGCTGCAGGGGGGGGCAGGAGGAGGAGCGCGCGCGCGCGCGCGCGCAGACAGCTGGCGCGCGCTCCCCTCCCCCGGCCGGAGGAGTGGGAGGTGGAATCGCAGAGCTCGGCTCTCCGCCGGCCGCAGCCCACGTCGGGCAGGGGAGGCGCTTGCCCAGGGTTGCCCTACGCACAAACAGGCGCAGCGAATGCTTTGCTCCGCTGCCCTGCAGCGCCAGGCACCCCACCCAGCGCGGGACACTGCCGAGGAGTGGCAGGGAGCGCTCAGAAGCAAAGCCCAACCTCCCTGTCCCCGCTCCCTCCTTCGCAGCAGCCGCAGACCTCACCGGGGACTGGGGGCATAGCACGGGCCCGCTATGGGTGCGAGCCTCTAGGGGCAGGCCAGCAGCACCCCGTGGGAGTCCGATTGTCCCTTGCAGCTGCCCCCCTCCGGGCATCCCTCTCGCTGATCTGTCCGGACAGGCCACCTCTATCGTCCCTGCCACCTCTCGCATCCCAGCCCAACGTGTTCAAAGAAGTTTGCACTGAAAGGGAGAAAGGAGCTGAAACGTGACTTGTTTGGCTGCTGCACCAGCCCAGCAGCAGCGAGAGCGACTGAGGCAAAATAGACTGAGGAGGAGGGTGGGGTTGTTTCCTTATTTAGCCTTTCACTTGTCAGCTCCATGTGCATTGAAGAGCATGTTATGTAGAGCTCAGCTGCAAAGCCCCCTCCACCCTCTTCTATGGGGGTTGTGTTTGATTGTCCTTGTTAGTAGTCTGTTTTATCTCAGGTGATGAAATGCAAAGAGGGTGATTGCACGAAAGTGGTACCTTCTTCTGTTGATGCATCTAATTTGAGATGAAACTGGCAGACGTCTAAAGGAAAAGAGAGACATAGCTGCTTATTAGGTATGTTTAGAGTGCAACCCTTGTAAAAATGTAAAGTGGGAAAGAGGAGCTGCGTAGTTAATTTCTTTCTTCACGACTGATGAATCATAAGTTAGGATGATCTGAGCATATTAAACATACACGAGACACGACCTCCCTTAATGACAGTGCATGTGTAAACGTGAACACATAAATGTGGTAAGATACTGACAAGACACAAAAAAAACATTAGCTTTGTCTATGCAAGAATAAGCAGGAAAGGAAGAGATCCCTTAAATGATAAACAATATCTGCAGTGGCCTTTTTAACCTCTTAATCACCACTTTCAAAGTAAGTGTTTATTGCACTATAACCTAAACAAACAATTACTGAGTTTTGTCTGCTTATCTAATTCCCACCATGGATCTCATCCTGTATCATTAATATTCTCTTCCCCACTTGTCCATTGGCACAATCTACTTGAAATTCAGAGAGATGAAAAAGTCTGTCATTTAAACGGAGCTCAGGCTTCAGACAGCTGAGGAAACAAACCTCAACTTTCTACCCAGCTTGCATACTTTCTGTCCCCTTTTTATATCATGTTGTGTTCCTTCTAGTATACAGTCTTTCTTTGATATTGACTGAACTACTCTTAATGGTTCTGCTTATTATTTTGGATTTTCTACCCTGAATAGATCATGCTTTGTTTGATAATTGAAGAACTAGATTTATTTTTAACCTAGCCTTATTTTCATTCTTAAGAAAACATGAAAATAGGAGGAAGAGCTAAACAGCAGCATGCCCAACATTTGTGCCTTTTCTTGGCTTATCTCACCCCACTCTAGCTGTTTTTTCACGGTGCCCTTCAAAGTGCTAAGGCAAGACTCAACTGCTTCAACTGTATTCCAACATCACTACTCTTGCTGTTTATTACCTTTTGCAAGGAAGTATTTGTACCCAGGTTTCATATTTACTTCTAGCTTCCTAAGTAAAAGCTCAAATTTTATGTAGAAAAATTCAGTATATTTCTGACTACCATAGAGCTAGTTGAAAATTTCACCTTTTTCTACAAACCCTATTCCTAATACTTCAAACATGTTTTTAATTTTTAAGCCTTTTACCAGTGTAGAAAAGATCTTTGAGTATGGGCCTAATACAGAGTTACTAGCAACCAATACCAATTATTTAAGGCCAGCAATTGTATTACAAATATAAGAGAGAGATTTTTTATTATGGTCATTGTTACTCTCTGTACAAGTTTTTAAATATTGGCACTTCTTCAATTATACAGGGAGAGTTAATAGGTTAGTTTCCTCTGTTTGTGAATGCCAATCTAGACACACCACAACTGAGTGGTTAGCATATGGTACAACTGCAAGATCAAGCCATTGAAACAGTTACCATCACTTTTACATTGCTCTGTCTATTTTTTCCATTCTTGTATTTGTTTGTTTCTTCTTCATCTTTATGTGTTTTCTTTTTTCTGTTTTAAATAGGTTGTATCTGTTTTCTTTGTTGTCTGCTGCTCCCAAGAGGTGGACCCTATACTTTCTCCCTTTAACCCTCCTCTAGTGGTGCCTCTTCTTTTGCTGGCTTCATGTTGCTCTGATTGGTAGATTTCTGACCACTGGTGATTCTACTGGGCTACAGTTCAGCTGAACCAAAAGTTGCAGTGTGGGAGGTCTAGGTTCAATATTAGGAAACACTGTTTCACTAGGAGGGTGGTGAAGCACTGTAATGGATTACCTAGGGAGATGGTGGAATCTCCATCCTTAGAGGTTTTTAAGGGTCGACTTGACAAAACCTTGGCTGGGATGATTTAGTTGGTGTTGGTCCTGCTTTGAGCAGGGAATTGGACTAGATGACCTCCTGAGGCCTCTTCCAACCCTAATATTCTATGATTTTATTCATAGCTGTAGGAGCATATTTGCAGTTGAGTACAAGGCAAATACTTTCCACATATTGCTTTTCCTCTTCTTTGCCCTATGCCTTCCCAGATTAGTTTACTGGGAAACACTGCCTTAGTCTGTCAGTTAGCCTATGTGACAATGTGTGGCTGAAACAAAAGCATATTAATACATTTCAGTCAGGTGGATGTATTAACTTTTATCTTTACTCCATATTGACTTACTTAGAATTTAGTTAGCTGGTCCTCACTCTATTCTGAACTCAACTGGTCATTTTGGAATGTCTTGACCCAGAACTGTGAGGAATGACAATCATACCCAAGAATAAGGAAATATAGTGAATTGGAAATTTTGTAGTCAATATTTCATTAAGTGGAAATGCAGGTTTGAGTGCATTATTTATTTTATCGTTTGTTATTTTTAAGAGCCAAATTATTATACCTTTTTCATGTCAAGTAGTACCCTGCTTAACAAATAATTCTGTTTACCTCAATGGAGCAAGTTGTGGAATCATTGTGAACCAGTGTATCAGAATCTGACCCTAAATGATTTTGCAGAAACAAGTACTGACTTCTGTTGAAACCAATATCAAAATTTCTTAAGGTGAATGTTCCAATGACTCATGTATGAGAAGGGAAACTAATCTTAACCATTTATCTTGGGAAGAAAATCATGGAAGTGTTCACAAACAAGAATCTTGGCAATTTATTCTTATGTGGAAGGTATGAGTCTCTGGAGACAGAAGTGGAATAAAGACTTTTCACAGTTATATGCACTTTCCCTCCAAACACCTTCTTCATTTAATCAAAACACTTAAAACTAGAGTCCTCTCTAAGGTTTACATGTGGGTTGCATCAAGAAGTGGTAAAATACTTGTGAAAATTCTACAATTTGCTAATAGATTCTGTAGGATGTAATACAATTCTATCACTATTAGATTCTCTAGGGATGCTGCCTCGCCTGTATTATGCCTTGGTGTCAATCCCCTCCCTCCAGATCACTAACCTCTAACCAAATCGCTGACCTCTAACTTGTACGGATTTAGATAATTCCTCCAGTTACGGGTGATCGCCTTTAAGTCCACTGTAGAGTAACTGGAATTAAATTCAACAGTTGGATGTTAATATCAAAAGTTTCATGACTCTTTCATGCAAACAACAACCACCTTATGTACTTAATGGCCCCCAGTGCTGAAGTATCTGAGCTCCTCAGAGACTAATGTATTTTTCCTCACCATCCTCCAGTGGGTAGGGAAGTATTATTATCCTCATTTTACTGCCTATGTGACTTGCCTGATGTCAAGCAGTAAGGCGTGGCAGAGAAGGAAATTGAAGGTCTCTCTTAAAACCCAAGTTAGTGCCCTAATCACTAGACTACTCTTCCTGAGCTCACCCTGACCTAACCTCATACTCTGTATGCAGCATTAAGATTCTCAGTCTTTTTTGTCAAACAATCAGGCCTGTACAATGTGAGCTAATGGAGAATCACTGTTAGTGATCAGTAGAAATGAGGGTTATATAAACCTTTTTAGACTAGACTAGTTTCTCCTGGCAAGACAGTCATAAAACAATGAACACTTCACCCAGTAGAGGGCAACACAACATTCACACACTAGCCAGTTTATTGAAGTGAAGATGATCACCACAAACATTTATGACTCCCATTCAGGAAAACGAAGTGCCGGTTCTGTAATGGAAGAGAGGGAATAGGTGGCCTTTGTAATTTTCTTCATCTACATATTTATTTTTTACGCCTGTATAGACTATGGACAGAGAGAGGCAGTTAGGCAACTCACACAAAGCATGTTTAAGGTAAAATACTAACCAATCCTAGACTTTTGCCCTGTATAAATATTCCAGAAAGCAAAAAGTGTGAACATGTTCTAGCTTTTAGAATTGTTTTGAGGCTTTTAAATTATTTCAATTTAAATTATTTTAATTTTTAATTTTACCAAAGTTGCTTTCCAGGAATATAACATGTACCATCTTGTGTTTGAGCAGAAGCTGTAAGGATTTTAATTTACGATAGCATTTCAATATCCTATTAAAATCATTACAAGAAACACATTTAAATCTAGTTCCTTGGCCACGTTTTGCAAACTCTATCTCACACATGATGCTGAAGAAACAATGCTTAACTGGAAGGTTGCTTCTTCTTGATGCAGTTATTTGCTCTGTTTTGAGCAACTTCAGAGCTGTTCTAACTTGTAGAATCTGGCAACTGCTCCCAAGAGATGGTTCTGCAGCTGGGAGTTTTGATGGTACCTCTTTCCCCCCATATTCTTCTGACATGCCCTTTAGACTGGCACCAGAAGGGCAGATGTAGGGACTGCTATACTGGATCTAGTCTACCTGGGAATTCCCTCACACAAAGGGAATCTCCAAGCAGATGGTTATGGTGGCTTTCCACTTTCTTTGCATTGCAGATGAAACAGGGAGCCAGAAACTGGCCTATGGATGGAGCAAGATAATCTCCAGTGCTGAATCTCTAAAAGCCAGAATCTGTTCCCATTAAAGGCAATGGGCATTTTGCCATTGACTTCAGTGACAGCAGGATGAGGCTGTGACATAGGGTGTAAAAGAATGAAGTAATACAGAGAAAAAAGTTCAGTTTGTCTTTTGTCAGGTCACAATTCAGACTTTCACCTCTACACTTCATAAAGTCTCACACAGCTTCTCTGCTTTGCTTTTATTGGCTCTCAGGATTTGGCAAATACCAGTCTAATTAATTGTATAATGTATTATGTATTATATTTGCCCAGTAGGATATCATCAACTACAGAGCCATGCAAGATGTTATTTTTAAAATGCTGCTATTTTTTCATCTCCTTACATTCCAAGTGAGTGCCCAAGCCACTAGGCTATTGTTGGAGTGGGGTGGGGACTCTCCCTCTCACTCACTCATATTTTTTGCCAGTAAAATTGGAAAGGCCTCATTTTCATCCCAGTGCAGAATGAAACCAAAATGTTGAAACCTCAGAATTTTTGACAGAGGGAATTCCCCCTCTCCCCCTCAACTCCTCCCAACAGCCCTAGCAGTGGTCAAATGGCAGATATATTCCAGCCACTGGCAAGCAAAGAATAGACAATAAATCTTTGAGATATGGGAAAGGTTAATGGGAGACAAAAATAAGGAAATAAAATGTTCTCAATAATTTAGTTAGGGACTTTGATATTGAAGGCTAAAAGGGAAAAACAGAAGTTCAAAGACATCTGGGTATAGAACTGTATCTCATGGACAGAAAAATGTAAAGCACAAATACTTTTTAGTAGACAGGCTTTACAAAATAATGCAGCTGTGTAGAAGCAGAAGAGATGAATTTTTATTCCACTGAAAAATACCATTTGTTGGCAGGTTTTTTGTTTAAACTGGTTAACCTCCAGTGCTCATTCAAGCAAACCAATTGTGTTCAGTGATTTCCCCTGCTTTTTAACTCTTACAAATGAGTTGAGTATAGATAAAGAGAAAAAAACAACAGTTCTGGAAACTGAATTCCTCACTGTTTCTACAGGGACAGTCCAAGAAAGTGCAAGCCCTACCAACTGCCACAATCTTGCATCAAAGGAGCTGCCATCTTCAACATTCAGTGCATGGCCTCTGAGACTGCAACTACAGGTGCTGATTAGATAAGGAGGGTTTGGTTTTATATTTATTTATTATTTTATTGTGATCAGGAAAAGTTTAGACAACCAGGCAGTAATCAGATTACAATAGCTTTCCGGTGCCATTGACCTGGGATGGATTTGCACTAGTGGACTTATAGTAACTCATTACCAATCTCATCCAGTCTCATATGAGATTCAATTAATACCAGCAATATAGGCCATTCTGTGAAAAATATAACTCTGACAGTGTACAGACTGTGTACAGACTGGTAACAGAATGTATGCATGCAGCATTGGGTTACCACTCAAGCCTTCCCATGTCAGAAACATCCTCCATTGACCTAAGAAGCAGCTGTACTCACTCAACCAGAAGAGGGAGCTGGCTAGTGCTTGAATAGGCCTTATATGTTCTATCCAGCAGAGGGCAGTAGAAAACATGAAAAAAAAAAGTGGCAGAGTTCTATTGTGTAGTTATATATGTAGTTAGGTAGTGTTTATACTGCATTTAATATTAATAAGCAATTCTATTACTTTTTCTCTGAGATCTGTTGAATAGATGCATCCTAATTTTCAGTAATAGTCACTTGGAGATTTAGGTAAGTGATGGGACTCTCAAAAGAGCACATGAAAATAGAAGCACAAGTTTTCTTCTGATTTGGAAAATACTGATATAGGTATTTTAATTTATTTAGATTTAAAATAATAAAGATGCCTACCCAAAGCTAGTACCCTAACATGGTGATACAGTAACTACAATTTCAAATACATCCCAGCAGCAGCCATCAGTTCCGTGGGAACTCAGGCACCCAACAACCTGTCACCTTCATCACAAAACGCATACCATAGGCCTTAAAAAAAAAAAAAAAACTCTCAAAGAGCCATATTTTGAAGCATGCCTGGAAAGTCCCTAACTCAAGCTATTTTGAATTAAATGGGAGCAAGTTCCAGAGTCTCAGCATTCTCACAGAGAATGCCCTGCCATTCCCTCCATCCTGTTTTATACTGAGGAGGATGCAGCTGGAGCACCTCTGCTCTTAAAAATAAAAATAAAAAATTGATTCAGTCTGTCCTCAGGGAAGGAGAGGGTAAGAACTATTTATCTTTGTTTGGAGAAACTCTTATATACCACAAGCAGGGGCAGGACTCTGCCTGCCCAGATTTGGGTACCTAACTCCCACAGACAAGTGGGGCTCAAACAAACAGTGCTTAACCAAACAGTGCCTTTTAGTTTGTGCCAGCAGGGTCTACACAGGGCAGTTAGAGAGTTACACGTTAGAGTGCTTTACAAAATCACATCTCTGGAATGCTTTGCCAGCGCTGTGTAGACAATCACTGAGCATTTGGCATTGAAGTTACTTCCAGTTTTCATTATTAGTGCAATTGGATGCCGATAAGATGCATAAAAAGCAAACACCTCAGTGTTTGAAAAGGTGGCATGCTTTTGTCATGGAGGTTGTCTTGCTTAGCTCCTGTGAAAGTGTATTTAGCTCTGGGAGAGGATTAGCTGTGCTTATTTGTTTACAGAATCAGGGACACAGTTACAGTTCAACCAATAACTAGCCCTATATTAGAGGCCTGACTTATGCAGGTTTTGCTTGTTGAAAGTGACATGTTCTAGTTTATAAATAAAGTTGACTCCCTATGTTTTCATTACCAAGAAAATATAAAAATTAATGATCATCTTCCTCATGTGTAATGGTAGTGCGCAACTTTGTTTCTGCCGAAAATCCAGGTTTCCAAAAATAAATTGAAAATTATATTTTATATCTAAATTATGTACTTGTATAGCCTGCCAGTCAGCATAGTACTGAAGCAATGCGTTTATTTTAATCAAATACTACATCTGTTACTACACAGTTCACAATGCTGCTTTGAGGTGATTGGGTTTGCTTCCCCTTTAAGCAGCATGAAATGTGTGGGAGCAGGGTTACATGTGTCACACAAGTTTATACATTTCTTCAGGGATCCGGCCATTTAAAAAATTTTCCCTCACTCAGTGAGAGAAAAGCCTGTTCTCCAACTTCATTTGCATAAACCTAATTACTGCTCCCAGGAACAAGGACAGGCTTAGGCAGCCTCAGGAACCCAAATTAATTAAAGGCAGTTTCCTTTGGGCCAAATTGTGACACCCTTACTCATGCTTAGTACTACTCTGAGGGGAAAATTCCACCATTGCATATGAAGTAGTCACCTTGGACAGAAAACCCTGAAGCTTGTGGAACCCCTATAGCTCAGTTGGCTGTGTTACTCCAAGTAGGGCTCTCCTGCCTACCAGTTCCATATCAGAGTAGGATGTGCAGAGTGAGTGACTTCTTCATTCAGGTGTGGAATAAGTCAGGTATCTTAAAAACACTTACACCCTTCACCACTGATTTTAAAAAGCAGTTTGGGAGTGGTGCAAGAAGTCAGCATCCTATGGGAAACAGGTGGGGAAGGGGAGGGAAGAAAGGAAAGAGGAGGAGGCGATGGCTAGTGGGAACATTTGGATGGATTATGAATTTCCAGATGTTAGAAATTGTATGAAGTGTACTTGTGCGGAAAACAGAAATCCATCTGTGAATCTGGTTTTAACCACTTAGGAATTGCCTAACTTCTAGATCAGGGGTGGGCAAACTCAGAGCTTTGGATCCGGCTTGAGGGATTGCTACCCCTGTGGTGCTGCGAGCCCCAGGCCACTCCCGGAAGCGGCTGGCACCATGTCCCTGCCGCCCCTGGGGGGGGAGGGGCGAGGGCTCTGTGCACTGCCCTCACCTGTGGGTTCCATATCCGAAGCTCCCATTGGCCACGGTTCCCTGTTCCCAGCCGCGCAGGGCCAGGGCAGGCAGGGAGTCTGCCCTTGCCTCAGTGTGCGCTGCTGCCACCCTGGAGCCCACACTCTGAATCCCTCCTGCACCCCTGCCCTGAGCTCCCTGCTGCACCCCACACCTATTCTGCACTCCAACCCCCTGCTCTGAGCCCCCTCCTGCACCCCGAACCCCTCCTCCACCCCACACCCTACCCTGAACACCACACCCCCTCCCGCACCCCAACCCCCTGACCCAGCCCTACATTCATGGTCCTGCATACAATTTCCCTACCCAGCTGTGGCCCTTGGGCCAAAAAGTTTGCCCATCCCTGTTCTAGATGCTTAGCTAGCCACTGGGATCCACAAAGTCTGGGTTAGATGTCTAGGCTCTTTATACAATGCACGGGGAAAGCAGGGCCGGCTCCAGGGGTTTTGCCGCCCCAAGCAGCCAAAAAAAAAAAAAAAAAAAAAAAGCCATGATTTGATCTGCGGCAATTCAGCGGGAGTGAGGGACCCTCCGCCGAATTGCCACCGAATCCCTGAACATGCCGCCCCACTCCTGAGCTACCACCCCAAGCAAATGCTTGATAAGCTGGTGCCTGGAGCTGGCCCTGGAGGAGAGATAGGAACCTAAGAATGGGGTCCTCAATTGCCAGTACATGAGGTGGGAAGCCACCCAAGCTAGCCAATAGCATATGTAGAAGAAATGGGTGTGTCTAAAGCTCTGCCCCTCTCTGAGTGTTAGGCTAGACTGGAGTGAAGCATATATCAGTGTGGAATCCACAGTGAAGAACTCTATCCTACAGTTAGGTGCCTAAGCCGTTCTTGAAAGACTAGCAGTAGCAAATGCCTTAATCCACACAAAAGAAGTCAGTGAGGTGGAGGCAGTTGCTTCCACTACTCCACAGGTTAAAAAGGAGAGACCAAAAAAGAGTGAAATCCAACAAGATTTTTTTTATTCAGACAACCAACATGCAGCTCCAGAAACAGTCACAGCAGAAGCCCCAACCCAGTAGTATCATGCATCCTCTTCAACTAACAGGAAGCAGAAAGTGTTTTTAAACTCAAAGACTACAACTCTCAGCATGCAATTCTGGATCTAGCAACACCACATGTTCCGTCATCTCAGAACAATAATAATTAATAATGCAAGTTAGTGTATTAATACCAGTTTTGTTTTTATTTATTTGCTAATTAATTAAGAGAAATGGTAATGTAACTATAATTTGAACACTAGTTGTAAGAGACTTAACCTCTTTTTCCTTTATTACATAACAGTCTCTAGTCCATGCAGGTGGCTGACTGACAGCATGTCTGTCAGGCCCAATACACTGTTGATTATCCTGTATTATCAGTGGGGAAGTAAAATCATCAGGAACAGTTAGATGATCTAAAACACCTTCGTCTCACTATTGGTAAGCAGATACAAAATGAGTAGCTGTACATATCTGACAATCTGATAGCTTTTAACCATATTGTCCTTTTTCCATCCCACAACAATTTTCAGTGGAGATGTGAACCTGTGTCTCCCGTTTGTAAGATTCTAGGTTTTTGTATTCTTGGTTCACATTTGAATTTCAGTTCCTTGGCCCTCCAGCATTTTATATTTTTTGCCTTTTCTGTTCCATTGTTTATCTTATACCTGACTGCATGGATATATCAGAGATAAGTCCCTGTAATCCAGCAATATTTACATTTAGTATACATCTCTCGGCTATGCAATAATTCCGAAGGTGACCTTTGCATTGTAGCATGGTGCCTAGCTCTATACATTTGTAAAAAACTGTAGTGAAGGTTGTCCCTGCTTTTCTTTCCAGTGTAGTTATCCTTCAGACTGTCTTTCAACCTTAGGGTTGAAGGTAATACACAGATGAGCTTCTATGTCTAATGACCCTCTCTACCAGAAAAATGTCTAATTCCAGGGAGGTAAACTGTGTTCTGTTATTGAATACTAATTATTTTCGGTACCCTTCCCTGCTAAAGAGCATCAAGAAGAACTTGATCATCATAGTAGATGTTACCTGTGATGTAAACACCACTTCCAGCCATTTATTGAAGTATGCGTTCAGGGTGATAGCATACCTACAGTCACCTGACACATTGTCAAAGGGACCTATAATATCAGTGGCAAGTTTTTCCCATGCCCAAAGGAACAGGTTGTAATGTTAGCCCAGACAGGACAAGATGGCAGTGATGCAACTTCCAAGTAATGCATGTCTATATAGTTGCTTCAACTTCAGCATCCATTCCTAGCCACCAATACAGATTCTACAGAAATTATTTCATTGTGATAATTGCTTGATGTGTCATGCACCAGGTGTATGAATTTTGGCTGCAATTCATCTGGCACTCAACCGTTAAAGTATCTCATGTCATGCACCCATCTTGTAGAGACAGTTTGTTGTGTACTGTACATGAAGAGAGTAAAGCTGAATCAAAGCATTTGGAATTGTGTGACCATATTGTCAGCAGTTCCTACAATCTTTTTCTAAAGCAGGCATGCTAAGTAAGCAAATTTGAATTGTTCTTGTTTAACAGCTGTGAAAAAGTGGAACTACTTTTTAGTCATTATCTGTCTGCATGTAGGGAGAAGGTAAGGGCAGGTGGGTCAAGCAATCAGCAGTCACATTCTTAATTCTCACATATGACAGTATAAGTGGAAAGATGGTCTTGCTGACCATCTAGAAAGTCATTTTGCTGTGTGGAGATGTTTTGTGTGTTCCTCAAGTTTTCGTGAACTCAGTAATATAATCCAAACACATTGGACTCCAAGCCAGTTCTTTAAAATCACAAGCATCATTCTTTGCAAAGCGTTGGGTGCTGATGTAAGTCCATATGGTACACATTTAGAACAGTAGTCCATCACGCACAAAACACATATCTCTGCAGTCTTCCTGTAGCATAAGTTGGTGGCACACACACTGTAGATCAAGAGTAGAAAAACATCTTTGTGCCATAAAGTTCCATAAACACATCTATAGATGGGAATGGATAGCTGTCAATCACAATGGCTTTATTAGGCTCTCTTAAGTCTATGCAAAGACAAATACCTCCAGTCTTTGTCATCATCATCAGAGAGACCCATTCAGATAATTCAAACTTCTATAGTACCATTTTGTACTAGTTTTAAGCTTGTATGATACAGACTCCTTAACTGAGAATGGGGGTTCTCCTCTGCACCATCTTCATTAATTGCAGAATTGGAGTTATTGCTTAATGGTGCCGGAGGGGGTAGAAGCAATGCATCCATTGACTACCTGCATGTTTAGGTAGGATAGGAGTACATCTATGCACAATATAGAATTCTGCTAGTATGTATTAAAAGTCATTTACAGGGATGCAACCAAGCACAGGAATGCAGTTAATCAAGTAGCACTGTAGGCATAAGCTTTTTGGCAAGTGGCACACATTCAAAGTACTGCAAGTAAGATTGATTCAGGTAGCATAGAAACAGCTGAGCCGATGTCCAACATTAATTCTACCACCTGGGGCTTCTCTTCTGCTGTAGCAAAAACATGAACAATACACATTATTTTATCCACAACATGTGTGGAACTGTTTCTGTTAACACTCAAAACGGTAACATCAGGCACAATAAGGGCACATACTTGTCAATTAGGCTGGTTGCTTCAGCATACCTTAAAAAAATATCCAGTCTGTTTGCAGTGATTGCACTGAGCTGCCTTTGCAGGACATACTATGTAGGTTGTGGTGTGTTTAAATCCACAGAGGTAAAATACTTTTCTCTTGTGTGTTTTGAAGTCGCTGGGCCTGTGACTTCTAATTTGTAGGACTCCTATAATGCTTTGCCTGCCTTCTTGTAGTCCACGTCTTTAATGGTTGTATGGCTTGGATCGCAGTTGCTATAGCTGGACTCTTTATTTTTACCTCCACCATAGCTGCTGATTCAATATGATTAGCAATGGTTATGAGTGTCTATAAGGTCATGTCTGATTTAGGTAGTAGGAGTTCTCTAGTATGGGGCACAACCAATTTTTCCACAAGTTGATCTCAAATCATTTTGTCTGCCACATTGCCAAAAATCACATTGACAATCAATTTCCTTAAAGCAGCAATATATTGATCTGTCGACTTCCCTATTTTTTCTTTACACTGGCAGAATTTATAGCATTCCACTTCCACATATACTTTAGGCACAAAAAAATCTTTAATGCATTGAGTGCAGTCTCATTTTTCATTCAGAAGGGGAAGAGTCTAGAATATACGTGCTCCTTGTGCTCCAAGGCAGTAAATAAGCAGATCATATTTTCTTGGTTTGGAAAGTTCTTTGTCATTAATGGCAAGGACATAGCTCTCAGACGTGCTAAATCCAAGCCTTAAAATCAATTGGAGGCTCACCCAGTCTTTGAAGAAAAGGTAGAAGTGACTCAGGGGCAGGAGAGCCACCCTTGTCACCAATTTGTGGAGTAGCAGAGGCAGACAATGAAAAAGTGAAATACAACAAGTTTCTCTTTTTTTATTATTATTAAGACAACAACCTTGCAGCTCCAGAAGCAGCTGCAGAAACTTCCCTGGCTCATCTGTGTCACATACCCACTTATACTTCCAGACAGTTTAAAAAACAAGTAGACCCCTAAGACTACAGCTCCCAGTATGCAGTACTGGATGTAGCACCATCACATAACTCCATTTCTGTTGCCCCCATGCCCTGCCTGATGAAGAGAAGGGATTTGAACATGGGCTTCCTATCTCCCACATGGATGCCCTAATCACTGGATGACAGAATCACTCCATCACTCTCTGGCCGAATGCATATTTAGTTTATATCAGTTAGAACAGCTTCAGCAGGAGAGATTGAGAGAGTCCCACTTCAAAATATCCCAGATGTCAGATCCCTTTCTTGAGAAGTGGGGAACCCAGATTCAAATCCCTTCTCATCAGGCAAATGGGTAAAGTGATCTGGATCTCCCACATCCAGAGTGAGTACCCTAACTATTGGGCTAAATCTTAGAAGGAAGTCATCCTTGTCCTGTCCCCCACAACCCCCCACATTGTTTTGTGTGGAGTTAGGCATGCTCATAGCATGCAGAACAGGTGATGGTGGGGACAACTAGTTTCACCTGGTCTGAGAATCCCACTGGGGTTTAGGTGTAATAGGTGCCTACACTGATATGTTGTGCACATGCCCAACAATGGAAACTTGGGGCTTAGGCGACTTTTACAGTGAAAATTTAGGTGTCCCAGAGTTCAGGAGCAGCTGAGAAGGGGTTTTGAGGATCTCAGTGGCACCTAAAGTGGGAGTTTGGTGCCTATGTCAGTGTGTGGAGCTAGACCTAGATGCCCAATCAGCATTCAAATCTCAACTTCTCATAAAATAACGGGAGTTTGAGGGCCTTAAACATTTCAGCCCGAGAGCCCTCACTTAAGCCATTTTCCTTAGATAAGTCTATACAGACCTATAGGATTTAACCCTTAATGCTCAGCTAATGGTTTCAGCTAAGTTCACACAGTGTACTCACCTAAAAGCCTGTCCAAATAATCCAGTATATGCTTAGTAAAATACATATAGCTTAATTTAGGTTTGATTTTATGCCTTGATGTATTTGAAGACCTTGTAGAACCATAAGCTTTAATGCTGTCCCCTGATATTGCTTAAGCAATATTATCCATTGCAGTCCTTCAGAATATTTTTATTCCAGCTAATAGCAAGTACTGCATGATCAAAATGGTGTCTTTCACCACAGTGAAGATTTAAATAATTATTCATGATCACTTTATAGGTTTCATTGTAATGCAAGATTACTTGATGTTTAACATGTGCATTATTACTACTACTTTTTTTCCTCTTTCAAATACAACTCATTATAACAACAAAAGGGAAGATGAAAAGATTTGCATTAAGGAACCTGTTTGTCAGTAAGGAGGAATATTTTGTATCATGAGGCCTGTCTGGAGCTTTTACTGACTTGCCTCCCACAAAATATTATAATCAATTTGAAGAGATATGCAGAGCACACTGAAAAATATAATCTGTCATAACCCTCTGAAATAGCTACATGCTGACTACAGTCAAACTTCAGATATTACTCTGGGGAAATTTGTCTATATATCAAACATTACAAACAAAATTGGCATCTCAAACGATCCTCTTGCTTTTACTCTGGGCAGAAAGGAGGAGGAATAGATGGACATGGAGGCCCAAACAACCTTCTCACCGCTAGTGTAGGTCTCACAAAGTTGAGTCAAAACACCTTGGAGAAACTTATACTGCCTTGTAGCACCCCATGCTGGCAGAGCATGGCTCTGATGAATCCTGCCTCAGTTTCCTCATCTCCTGGGGCCCCTTAAAAACTCCACACAGTCCAAAAGCACTAGAACAAAATTCCCCTTCTAAAGTTCTACATTTTTAAGTCCATATAATCTTGAACTAAAGTCTTTTCCACACAGACTCAAAATAAAGCCTTCCTGGTCTGTCGTTACTCCTCTTGGGTTCAGGGGAGTTGCACAGCCCTTCTTTCTTGGAACCTGTGTTTCTGGGCTCTCAACTGCTCCTCTAGCAGCTTCCCTAATTGCTTCCTTCAGGAACCCTCGCAGCAGTTCTCTATGTAGTTTTCTCTTACCTTTGTGGTGTAGGAAAGATCAATAGATAGCTCTTCCTCTGCTGCTGTCTCTTCCTTCAGAAGGCCCAGGTCCCTCCCTTTAAGGAAGTTGTGCAGTAGGTAATCAGTCACAGCTGCAGTGGACCACACTCTTAAAGGGGCCAGTTACCCTGTGTCATGCTCCTGTCTGTGATGTATTTTTTAGGGAGGAGGAGAAGAAAACAAAAAAAACCCTTCCTCCCTTCATCTCTTGTCCACCATCCCCAAGTGTTTTGTCTGAAGTTTTCACAATTAGAAGAGTTATTTAACCTTTTTCCAGACGCCTCTCAAATTTCCTGAGTTGGACCAAAAGCAGAAATGCCAAAATATCATGACTGTGGCCATGCCTGTTTTTCCAGGACAACCACTCCAATCTAATGTAAGAGTTAGTTCCTGATTTCCATCCCATTTTTTGCAGTCCCAAAAGGTGTAGAACAGCTTTGACAGCTCAAGAGAAGCATCTGAATTTCTGGGTGCTTAACTGAATTTAACCTCCAATCCTTTGCCCACAAATAGACTTCCTTCTCCTTTGCTGCTAATCTAGCACCCTCCATGGTTGCTAAATTTGCTTAGAAATAATTAAAGAGAACAAACCAACTAAGGGCATTCTGTTTGAATTCTAGCTGCTGCTGGGTTGTGTCATACTCTCCTCAGTACCCCTCCTAGGTGTAATACCCAGACATTTTAGAAAACAAACAAAAAACAGAATACACCATGTACCAGTTTGGAATAGTTTATTGCATGAAAACACAAGCTGTGCCTTGCAGAAATAATTGCATAGTAAGCCCTAGTTCTTAAAACTAGTTCACCATAGTAATTAAAAGAGCTGTTAACCTGACTTAATTCCCAGTTAGGACTTTCTAAAAAACTCATTTTAAGATATAAAGTCAACGTCTCCCTGGGCATTTTAAATATGAGCTCGAGCTCCTGTTAATTTAATATAGGGATGATTTTTATGTAATGTTTTATTATTTCATCCATGGTTTAATGGTTTTAAAATAATCAGTCTTTAAAATCAATCTGAGAAGTGAAACACATTAAGAAATTGCTGTGTTCAGACTGCTGAGACCTTGTGTATATGGTCCTGTTACTAACCTCTACTATTTTTATTATATGCCCATGATTATAGCATTTTTGTGGGGTGGGGGGAGGGAGATAAAGACTTATTCATAACACCTCCTTTGGGACAGAATATCTAATAAATAAAATGCAATGCATTAAACTTGTAGACTTGTTTTTCTACTCTTGATCTACAGAGTGTGTATATCACTAAGACACAGCTAGAAAAAAACTATATATATATATATATGCATATATATATATAAAATGTCAAGTATTAAAGCCCCTCTATGAAACCAACTAGATTACTAAATTGCATTCATTTTAAGCTTCTTTTGACATTTAAAAGTCACTTTTTGCCTCTCATTCTTTTAAGCAGAATGAAAAATCATTTAGTCAATTTAACCACAGTGACCTAGCAGGAATTTATCTCTCTGGCTTCAAGAGAAATGACTGTTATTCCCTTTCATGGGCAGCTTTGCTACTGGGTTCTAGTGAAATTGACTAAAATGTCCCTTATAGGTATTCTACAGAATATCATCTACCTCTAGTTCACTGAAGCCCTTTTCTTAAAGTAAGTCATTGCATTTTGTATAGACATCGCACATGTGATACGGATTGGAGAAATTAAATTATTTTTAAACCCCAAAAGCAAAGACAGTTGAACATTTTCCTTTCATCTTTCCAAACAGTATTTTGGAAAGAATAGCCTATTCTCAAATTAATATTATGATTTACCCTTCATATGTGCTTCAACTCAGCCTTTAAATGTAAATGTTAGTGGTCAGCAGCAGAGGTAGAGGAGGGGAATTCATTTAGGTGAGCAGAGGGTATAAAAAAAGAACTAGATAAATTCATGGAGGATAGGTCCCTCAATGGCTATTAGCCAGGATGGGCAGGGATAGTGTCCCTAGCCTCTGTTTGCCAGGAGCTGGGAATGGGCAACAGAGGATGGAGCACTTGATGATTACCTGTTCTGTTCACGCCCTCTGAGGCATCTGGCATTGACCACTGTCAGAAGACAGGATATTGAGCTAGATGGACCTTTGGTCTGACCCAGTATGGCCATTCTTATGTAAAAAAACATTCACAGGCATATCTGTGAAATGCTAAGTAAGGAGATTTGATCCAACCACATCCATACCCCATTTGATTTTGTTTGGTTGACTCTTGAATAAGTATTTGTTTTGTGTCTATATTAGATGGAGGGCTCTTATTTATGCATACAGGGAAATTCATCTGTCCATGAATGGACATTGGCCAAGCTCCATAGGTATCCTGCACATGCTTATCACAACAACTTGTTGTGTACCTCATCCAGTGCATTAAATGTCCCAACAACAACTATGTGGGTGAAAAAGCCGATAATCACTATGCTCTCTAATGAACTCACACATGAAAAATTATAAAAGAAATACCATGTCACCTGTGAGTGAAAACTTTCTACAAAGTGATCACTCTATATCTCAGCTATCTGTCCTCATCCTCAAAGGATACCCGCACAACACTTTCCAAAGGAAAGCCTGAGAGGCTAAATTTGTAACGTCACTAGATACTAAAAATCATAGACTGAATAGACATTGTGTTTATGACTTATTACAACAATCTGTAACCCACTAACAATGCCCCCACCCCACACTTCCCTCTTATGACTGGAGGGGTGTTAATTGGCTACTTCATCTTGAATGGTCCCTTGAAATGTGTTAACTACTTATGCTAAACAATCTGTTCAAATCTTGTATTTAGCAGTGACACTGAGGGTGCATCTACACTACGGGATTATTCCGATTTTACATAAACCAGTTTTATAAAACAAATTGTATAAAGTCGAGTGCATGCGGCCACACTAAGCACATTAATTCGGCGGTGTGCGTCCATGGTCCGAGGCTAGCGTCGATTTCCGGAGCGTTGCACTGTGGGTAGCTATTCCATAGCTATCCCATAATTCCCGCAGTCTCCCCCGCCCCTTAAAATTCTGGGTTGAGAGCCCAGTGGCTGATGGGGCAAAAATCATTATCGCGGGTGGTTCTGGGTAAATGTCGTCATTCCTTCCTTCCTCCGGGAAAGCAACGGCAGACAATCATTTCGTGCCCTTTTTCCCTGGATTGCCCTGGAAGACGCCATAGCATGGCAACTATGGAGCACGTTCAGCTTTTTTTTTTTTTACAGTCACGGTATGTGTACTGGATGCCACGGACGGAGGCGATACTCCAGCGCTACACAGCAGTATTCATTTGCTTTTGCATGATAGCAGAGATGGTTACCAGTCGTTCTGTACCGTCTGCTGCCAGTGTAATTTGGCAATGAGATGACGGTTCTGTGTCCTTCTGTGCTGTCTGCTGCTATCATGGGTGCCCCTGGCTGAGATCGGCCAGGGGCACAAAAGCAAAACTGGGAATGACTCCCCGAGTCAATCCCTCCTTTATGGTTTCTAAAAATAGAGTCAGTCCTGCCTAGAATATGGGGCAAATGTACTAGAGAAGCAGTGTATCAGAGAGTACAGCTGCTTTGTGTCAGATCCCGCAGAAATGATGAGCTACATGCCATTCACAGGGGGTGCCCTTGCAACAACCCCACCCGTTGCTTCCCTCCTCCCCCAACCTTCCTGGGCTACCGTGGCAGTGTCCTCCCCATTTGTGTCATGAAGTAATAAAGAATGCAGGAATAAGAAAAACTGAGTTTTTAGTGACATAAAATGAGGGGGAGGCAGCCTCCTGGTGCTATGATAGTCCAGGCAGAACATTAAGCAGTGTGGGGGAGAGAAGCCCAGCATCCCACTGCTATGATAGTCCAGGCAGTACAGAATCTTTTCTTTTCACATGAAAGGGAGGGGGCTGATTGAAGCTCAGCCCCCAGTTGCTATGATGAAGATGGTTACCAGCCGTTCTGTACCATCTACTGGGAATGACCAGGAGTCATTCCTATTTTCACCCAGGTACCCCCGGCCAGCCTCACCTGAAGCCAGCTAGGAGCACTCACAGGTTGATAAGAAGGAAGGTTACCAGTCCTACTGCACCGTCTGCCACCGGGGAGGGGAGAGGAGCAGATACTGCTCTTCACTGCTGCAGCATCGCATCTACCAGCAGCATTCAGTAGACATAGGGTGACATTGAAAAAAGTCAAGAAACTATTTCTTTCCCTTTTCTTTCACGTGGGGGGGGGATGGAGTAAATTGACGAGCTATTCCCTGAACCAAGCCGGACAATGTGTTTGACCCTACAGGCATTGGGAGCTCAGCCAAGAATGCAAATACTTTTCGGAGACTGCTGTGGACCGTGGGATAGCTGGAGTCCTCAGTACCCTCTCCCTCCCTCCATGAGTGTCCGTTTGAGTCTCTGGCTTCCCGTTACACTTCTCACGCAGCACTGTGTAGCCTGGAGATTTTTTTTTTCAAACACTTTGGCATTTCATCTTCTGTAATGGAGCTCTGATAGAACAGATTTGTTTCCCCATACAGCGATCAGATTCAGTATCTCCCGTACGGTCCATGCTGGAGCTCTTTTTGGATTTGGGACTGCATTGCCACCCGTGCTGATCAGAGCTCCACGCTGGGCAAACAGGAAATGAAAATCAAAATTTCATGAGGCTTTTCCTGTTTACCTGGCCACTGCATCCGAGCTGAGATTGCTGTCCAGAGTGGTCACAGTGGTGCACTTTGGGATACCGCCCAGAGGCCAATACCGTCGATTTGCGGCCACACTAACCCTAATCCGATATGGTAATAGAGATTTTAGCGCTACTCCTCTCGTTGGGGAGGAGTACAGAAACCGATATAAAGAGCCCTTTATATCGATATAAAGGGCCTCGTAGTGTGGACGGGTACAGCGTTAAATTGGTTTAACGCTGCTAAAATCGGTTTAAATGCGTAGTGTAGACCAGGCCTGAGTTAGTTTCCTAGACCTGAAGAAGAGCTCAAAAGCTTGTCTTTCTCACCAACAGAAGGTGATCCAAGAAAAGATATTATCTCACCCACCCTGTGTCTCTAATTAGGCAGGATGATCAGGGACATAACTCAGTGTTCGGGGTGTCCCTAAACCTCTGACTGCCAGAAGCCAGGACTGGACAACAGAGGACAGATCACTCAATAATTGCCCTGTTCTGTTCATTTCCTCTGAAGCGTCTGGCACTAGACACTGTCTGAAGATAGGATACATAGGAATGGACATACTGGATCAGACCAATGTTCTGCATGCAAATCTATGTCTTAAGATGACCATATTCTGCTCAAATACTCATTCATATTAGAAGTGTCATCCAGTCACTAGATGCATACCAGCTTCACATGTTCGGCAATGAGGGTAGGTGGTCAATACATTTGAAAGTCAAGCAAATTATATAATTATGGCTTAGGTGGTGTTTTCATTGTATAATTTTCCCCCAAATTTACTATGGGGGCCAATGTTTCTTGTGCTTCTCTGCAGCACAGAAATTATTTGTTTTTCTAAGCAAATTGAAATACATTTGGTTATTTTAACTTTTAGAACATGAAAAAGTGAAATTTAGATGTTATAATTTTTGTTTTGGCACTGTAAAAATTGATAGCCTGCTGTAAGATATTTTGGGCAAGATTCCTTGTTTCACTTAGTTATTTTTAGTTAAAGCAATTAGAGACCTTTGAGACTAGACATTCATTAATTAAAGTTCAAATTTGGCATGTACTGTCTATTGTCCTTAGTTAGGGATATGTATTTTGTCAACATGGAAGAGTAAAGGATAAATTAAAGAAGTTATAAACAAGTGAAAGTATTTTACTGCCCAAATCACATACCCAATTAGTCATTCTTTTCTTGTGTCCACTTTAAATGAATAACCTCACTCCACTAACCTGGGATAGTCCCTTACCCTCCAGATCCGTCCTTAGTTCTCCCTTTTCCACCTTTCAAGAGAGACTGGAGTAGGCACAACAAGTATTGTAGCTTTTCTGCTGATCTTTGTGTACATTAGAATGCTTCAACATGGCTGGGCTGTGCCCCCCAAAATTCATTGTACCTTGCAGAGAATTAACACTGACCCTGGTGGTGACAGCTCTTCTCAGATTAACCTATCATATCACCTGCTGTCCAACCCCATTTTAAAATGAATGGGGTACAGAGTACATCCGAAAACATCGACTTACTTAAGTGGAAGTCAGCTTCTTTCTGTAGCCCAGTCTATGTGTTTAATGGAAGAGAGACAGGAGGCAATGGATTAAACCTGATTCTTTTCCAATTCCCTCGTGTAGCAATGCCTCTATTTCTGAGGGAGCAGATTTCTAAAGGATCACAAGAACCAATGTTTTTTAGTGCCCTGGGGTCACATTTTCACTATTAAGGACAAGATTCTGACAGCAAGTTATACCTTGCTCTTCAATTAATGCCACTGAAATTAACAGGACTACTCAAGGAGTAAGATATTCTTACTCAGACTGAGTTGTATCAGAATCTGGCTGTATGTTTTTATTCAGTCTTAATGCAGATGAAATTCCTTTGGGAGAGTTGCCTGAAGACTATGGTTTGAGAATGAACTTCAGGTTTGTCCTCAGTCTCCAGCTGAACTCCTACAGCTGGTAGGACACATGATGTTAATGTCCAGCTCAGGAAGAATATCTATGAATTGCTATGCCACATGAGTCTCTATACATAGGATATCCATGGGTCAGATAGTGTGACTTGGGTTATGTGTGCTCATGCAAAGGATTAAGAACACCCTTTGTTCCTTTGTATGAGCTAGCCAGGCCTTGGGTCTAAATGCATAGAAGTGGGCTACTCACCAGGCATTCTCAAGACAGATAGGCTAGGCATGGGCTGAACCTTGACTTCACCCCCCTACTCCCTGACCCAAGCAATTGAACCAGCATGGGAATGGAAAAGGGACAGTAATTCACTGTTGATGTAGACCAGGATTAAATTACAACCCCCTGGGACTATGGAAGAAGCAGGGGAAAGGTTGTGCCTCAACAATGTCTGAGTCACAAGCCTCCATAGGGCTATTCTTGCAGCGGGGCAGTTTACACACCACTGCTTGCTAAAGCAACCACCAAATCCTATATGTCTGCATATCTGTTGTGTTGCTGACTTCCTTACTATGATCCCCCAAGAGTCTTCTGTAACCCACTTGCCATATGTGCCACAAGACCACAATTGTTCAAGGAGCTGTTCGAGGGTTAACCAATTTTAGCGGTGACCCTATTCTGATGTACAGTTATACCACACACCTGTGTGCTGTTCATAAGATAGAAGAGGGAGGAAAAACAGTGAGAGGGATGAAATATGTAAAGGAGGAAACTAAGAGTAGAACAGAGGAAGAAGAGCTACATCTGTCTGTTTCACCAACCTAGGTAACATGATCTGATTTTCCCAAATGTTACAGCAGAATGAATATCTTAGTAAAGGAATGTCTTATTTCATAGGGTAGAACTGGACTGCAGAATTTACATTATACACAGCATAATCAGGTAGATAGCCAGGAACAGGTCAATGTTGTCCTGAAGGGATTATTATCCATTCCTTAGCTAAACAAAGGAAAGTCATGAAATTATAGTTAGCAAAGAAACTGGCACCTATGATACTGAGGAACCTATGTTCACTATCAGGCCAAAAGTTTGACACACCATATTAACAGGAAGTCTAGTCAAATAAGACAACTTTGACTTCTGCAGAATCTGCCGTCATAAGTACAGCATTGTACCTCATTTAACTTCAGTGGCATTTCACAGAAAGTTTTCTTTTGTGCAGATCAAACAATGTCCAATATTCCCACACTGATTATATTTGGCCTCTGTGCAGGACCCCTTGCAGCATTTGTTCAGTGGCTTTAGAAGCACAGTGGAGACATTCAAAGGAACACTGGGATTTTTGGCTTCAGCAAACATGTCTTTAGGAAGAGTGTGCAGCTTTTGTCTATCCTTTCAGAATGTTGCTTTCAGGGCCCACCTAGAGAAAGTCACAGCAATGGGCTGAATCTCTCAGCCAGCCACTTTGAATAATCTATTAATAATGCAATTTGGCTGGTTAGAATAAGAGCTCTCTCTAATGTAAGATTAGGTTGAAGTCTTTCATGAATTCATGTATTATTAGCATTTTCCACTAATTGGTCTCCATGCATTTCATTTGTCACTTCAGAACTTCCCCACAATGAAATACACCCTCTTTCCCAGAACTCCACTTCAACGTGTGAGCCTCTTTATTTACAATTTAACTCTCAGAAGACACATGGCATTTGTAAAACAATACACACACACTTTAAGGGAGAGATTTTCAAAGGTACAAAAGGCAGTCAGGTGCCCAATTTCCATTGAAGGTCAGTGGGCATTGCATTCATAACTCCTCTTTGTAAAAGTCTCCCCCAACATCTAGTAATGGCTAAAGTATATATTTTAGTCATTTCTGATAGGTACATTTCTGATAGGTACATTTTCCTTCCTTTCTAAGCAGTATGCAGTAATATTTTTCAATAACACCCCTGTTTTGTAGCATTAACCCTGTTATACCAACTAACCCCATCTGGTCTTGAGCACTGACTTATTCACTTAATATTTGTATTACTCATTTAAAAATGCATTAATTTAATGTCAGAGGCTATAAAAGTTCTGCTCTGAGGCTTCTTGGGACTAGCTGTTGCGTTCATTAATCATTACTATAAAATTATACATTCAAATAAAGCTTATACAAAACACTTTAAGATTAATATTTACAATTGGTTTAATAAATAATAATTAGCATTTTATTCTTCTAACAGGTTTCTTTTAAGATGTGCTATTAATTGTAGCAGAGAAATAAAACAGTTGAAGTCCTAAAGCATCGCTCAAACTGAAAATGATATGATGGGAGAGAGGGGACTGATTCTGAGAAGGGGCAGTGGTAACAGTCAGAATGACCCAAGAAGATGATCTTAGCATCTGTGTTTTGGGTGCATCAGAGAGAGGGAGGTGGTGATGGTAGCATCAAGGTGGGGAATGAAAGTCCTGGATGGATGTTTTTGTTCTCAGCAGCTTAGAGAAGGGGCTCATGATCCAGATTTTAAAATGGGGTTGTTCCACTCAGCCTGGGGACACCCAGCCCCTAGCCAGCTAGTGAAATTTTCAGCCCAATGTTAGGTGGCTCCATGCTGACTAGGATCTCCAGAGAGTGCATGGGGATAGTTAAGTGATTCATAAAGGGATTTTCAGAACCCAGCTAGCTGAGCAGGGAGCCACCTACCCTAGCCAGGAGAGCAACACTGAGGAGAGGGTCTTCGGCACCTAAGCAGCTGATCTGGTGAGCCTGGCAGACAGGCCGGAGATAAGCTTCTTGCTCTCCTAGAATTAGGGTAGATCTACACTGCAGTTAGACAGTCGTTGCTGGCCCGTGCCAGCTGACTCAGGCTAAGAGAATGTTTCATTGCAGTGTAGACATTTGGGCTCGGGCTGCAGCCCAAGCTCTGGGATCCTCCCACTTCGCAGGATCGTACAGCCTGAACATCTGCACTGCAATTAAACAGCCCCTTAGCCTTAGCTCAAGCCAACTGGCATGAGCCAGCCTTGGATTTTTAACTGCAGGGTAGACAAACCCTTAGAAACCTATGCCAGGTCAGCAGTTTAGGTAGCCCATGCCCTAGCCCCCAAAACCATCTGCCACCATCAGTTCCACTCTTGCACTTGTCCTACTATTCTCCCTGTACCTTAGGTGCAGGGACAGCACAGCACCTGCACAAATCGGTGGCCTGCATCTGCCCCTCTTGCTGTGAGGTCCAACAGGTTTTAGGCGTGCTCAGATCATGTATGCAGGATTGGGCCCCCAATCCCAGGCAAGCATACTAAGTACTGGGCTAAAAATTATAAGATGGGTGCTGACACTACTAACACTTCCTCTGTCTGTTTTATGTAGTGTGAAGCAGGTATCTAAGCCACCTGATTCTTGGGGTGCCCATTCATGGGTCTCAAGCAGAGATATGTACCTCCCTGCAGCCTAGATTTAGGCATCCAGCTCATTGGGGAGAGGGTTTAGCACAACCCACTCTTATCAGCATTTCCCATTGGCTAGTTTGGGCAGATCCACCTCTAGAACTTGATCCACAAAAGCCAGCATTCTAAGGCTTCTGTCTCTCCGCATCCATTGTATAGGGAGCCCCAGTACTTAACTTGGCTTTGTGGATGACAGTCTCTGCCTGTAATTTCCTAGGTGCTTAAAATCCCATCCTTGGATTTTAAACTCATAACCAACGCAGCAATTCCAACTCACAATGCTGAAACCTTTGTATTACAGCTTACCCTCAGGCAGTGCTCCCTGTCTATAGGGTCTGTCCTTAGAGTATATGGAGAATTCCAAGTGCAGAACCTAACTTAGTCAGGGCTGCTCAGAGAGCCCTTTTAGTTACAATCCCAAATCTTTAACTTTATATATAGTCTCCAATCAAATCTATAGTCTTCTTTGACCTCAGCCGTGGCCTGCCACAAAAGACTCCACTCACATACACAGAATGTGAAATGATGTGGATGGGACAATCTCAAAATTAAAAGTGAAAATATAGCAGATTTTGAAAGGCCCAGCTATGAGTCTTATGAGCTTCAGCCATTCTGGGGAGGGGTAAGAGGCAGACCACTTGAGAGAATTATGGAAAGCAGTGTTCTCTGCAGGTATCAAGGAATGCTGAGATAGTTTTCTTTTGCTACACCTGTAGCCAGTGTTGCTCTTGGCACAGCCATCCTGCCAGATAGGAAATGAGTCACCATTCCATGTCTCCCTCCTCCCCCAGTGCTGAAGTGTCCCCACTATAAGGCTGCTAGAATGTTGGCTATGCTATCCAGCCATCTACTTTGTGCTTCCCAGTGCTGGGAGCCAGATTATGTCATAGCCCTGCATAGGCATTCTAGGACAAGGACAGCCTCTCTGGAATGTATGTGAAAAAACAGTGCTAGACATCAGGTAGGGCACAGAACACATTGACAGACATCTCAGGTTACGTTCCTTCCCTTGAACGCATGCTCTACCTGAATTGTTTCTTCATTTCATTGCTTATGTATGTTCAGAATGTAGGGTCTGATCCTATGAGGTATTGAGCACCCACAGTTCCCACTGATTTCTTGGTAGCAACAGGTGCTCAGCAGTTTGCAGAATCCAGCCCTTAAATAGGTTGATTCATGGCATGCAAGGTAGTTTAAATGCCCATATGAGATCCCCATTTAAAGCAACTCATGATAAGGGCCTTTAAAAAAATAAAAACAACCTAAGATTTATGTTTCTCTAAAATATATGCCCTTACCAAGGACACACAACAACCAGATAAGAACATTTTACAATTTATTACATATCCTAGGCTACTGACCAAGATAAGTCAATGGTACAATTCAAGCTTAAAAATAAAAAAATCCTGAAAATCAGTTTGGTACCTTGTAACTGTAAGTTTTCTACTAACAAGAAGTTGGATGTTGTCAAGGTTTCTTTCCCCAACTCTGAACTTATGGGTACAAATGTGGGGACTTGCATGGACACTTCTAAGCTTAATTACTAGCTTAGATCTGGTATACACTGCCACCACCCAGAATTCCAGTGTCTGGAGCACTCTCTGTCCCCCCAAAACTTCGTCCCCTCCCTGGGTTGCCTTGAGGGACTTTATCAATTCCCTGGTGAACAAAGATCCAAACCCCTTGGATCTTAAAACAAGGAGAAATTTACCATCCCCTTCCTTTCCCCCCACCAATCCCTGGTGAGTCCAGATCCAATCCCCTTGGATCTTAAAACAAGGAAAAATCAATCAGGTTCTTAAAAAGAAAGCTTTTAATTAAAGAAAGAATAGGTAAAAATTATCTCTGTAAAATCAGGATGGAAAATGCTTTGCAGGGTAATCAGATTCCTATAGACCAGAGGGGGGCCCCCCCCAGCCTTAGGTTCAAAGTTACAGCAAACAGAGATAAAATCCTTCCAGCAAAAAGAAACATTTACAAGTTGAGAAAACAAACATAAGACTAACACGCCTTGCCTGGCTAATTACTTACAAGTCTGAAACATGAGAGACTGATTCAGAAAGATTTGGAGAGCCTGGATGTACATCTGGTCCCTCTTAGTCCCAAGAGCGAACAACAACAAAACAAAAAGCACGAACAACGACTTCCCTCCACCAAGATTTGAAAGTATCTTGTCCTCCTATTGGTCCTCTGGTCAGGTATCAGCCAGGTTTGCTGAGCTTCTTAACCCTTTACAGGTAAAAGAGACATTAACCCTTAACTATCTGTTTATGACAGATGTATTATTCTTTTGTTTAATGAAAATAAGATTTATTTTCTGTTCATACTATAAAAATCATGATTTAGGCTGTAACTCAGCAAGGCATTCATGTATGTGTCTAATTTTAAGGCATGTGAATTCAATGGAATGACTCGTGCTTAAAAGTAAGCACATGCTCAAGAACAGTGCTGCATCAGACTTTAATTATTAGTAGCAGATACATTTTATGAATAGGAAGACATTAACACATTCTAGAAACCATAGACTTTTGCAAAATAATATCAGCACAGAAAAAACAGGTTACTCTTGACTTAGCTATATGTATTCTAGATGACGAACAGGAGGCAGGTCAAAACATTTCTCATTTAAGGGTACGTCTACACTACAGGATTATTCCGATTTTACATATACTGGTTTTGTAAAACAGAGTGTATAAAGTTGAGTGCATGCGGCCACACTAAGCACATTAATTCGGTGGTGTGCGTCCATGGTCCGAGGCTAGCATCGATTTCTGGAGTGTTGCACTGTGGGTAGCTATTCCATAGCTATCTCATAGTTCCCGCAGTCTCTCCTGCCCCTTGCAATACTGAGTTGAGATCCCAGTGCCTGATGGGGCAAAAATCATTATCGCGGGTGGTTCTGGGTAAACGTCATCACTCATTCCTTCCTCTGGGAAAGCAATGGCAGACAATCATTTTGCGCCCTTTTTCCGTGGATTGCCCTGGCAGACGCCATAGCACAGCAACCATGGAGCCCGTTCAGCTTTTTTTTTTTTACTGTCACAGTATGTCTACCTGATGCTGCTGACAGAGTCGATACTGCAGCGCTACACAGCAGTATTCACTTGCTTTTGCATAATAGCAGAGACGGTTATCAGTCGTTCTGTACCGTCTGCTGCCATTGTAAATTGGCAGTAAGATGACGGTTATCTGTCGTTCTGTACTGTCTGCTGCTATCATGGGTGCCTCTGGCTGAGGTCGTCCGGAGGCGCAAAGGCAAAAATGGGAATGACTCCCCGAGTCAATCCCTTCTTTATGGTATCTAAAAATAGAGTCAGTCCTGCCTAGAATATGGAGCAAGTGTACTAGAGAACCAGTGTATCAGAGCACAGCTACTGCATGTCAGATCCCGCAGAAATGACAAGCTGCATGCCATTCACGGGGGTTGCCCCTGCAACAACCCCACCCGTTGCTTCCCTCCTCCCCAACCTTCCTGGGCTACCGTGGCAGTATCCCCCCCATTTGTGTCATGAAGTTATAAAGAATGCAGGAATAAGAAACAGTGACTTGTTAGTGAGATAAAATAAGGGAGAGGCAGCCTCCTGGTGTTATGACAGTCCAGGCAGAACATTAAGCGGTGTACGGGAGAGGAGCCCAGCATCCCGCTGCTATGATAGTCCAGGCAAGACAGAATCTTTTCTTTACACAGGAAAGGGATGGGGCTGATGGATCTCAGCCCCCAGTTGCTATGATGAGGACGGTTACCAGCCATTCTGTACCATCTACTGGGAATGACCAGGAATCATTCCTATTTTTACCCAGGCGCCCCCTGCCAGCCTCACCTGAGGCCAGCCAGGAGCACTCACGGGCTGATGACAAGGACGGCTAGCAGTCCTACTGCACCATCTGCCACCAGGAAGGGGAGAGGAGCAGATACTGCTCTTCACTGCTGCAGCATCGCGTCTACCAGCAGCATTCAGTAGACATAGGGTGACACTGAAAGAAGTCAAGAAACGATTTCTTTCCCTTTTCTTTCACGTGGGCGGGGAGGGAGTAAATTGTCGAGCTATACCTTGAACCACGCCGGACAATGTGTTTGAACCTACAGGCATTGGGAGCTTAGCCAAGAATGTAAATATATTTCGGAGACTGCTGTGGACAGTGGATAGCTGGAGTCCTCAGTACCCCCTCCCTCCCTCCATGATCGTCCATTTGAGTCTTTGGCTTTCCGTTACGCTTGTCACGCAGCACTGTGTAGCCTGGAGATTTTTTTCAAATGCTTTGGCATTTCGTCTTCTGTAACGGAGCTCTGATAGAACAGATTTGTCTCCCCATACAGCAATCAGATCCAGTATCTCCCGTACAGTCCATGCTGGAGCTCTTTTTGGATTTGGGACTGTATCGCCACCCGTGCTGATCAGAGCTCCACGCTGGGCAAACAGGAAATGAAATTCAAAAGTTCGTGGGGCTTTTCCTGTTTATCTGGCCACTGCATCCGAGTTCAGATTGCTGTCCAGAGTGGTCACAGTGGTGCACTGTGCGATACCGCCCGGAGGCCAATACCGTTGATTTGCGGCCACACAAACCCTAATCTGATATGGTAATACCGATTTTAGCGCTACTCCTCTCATTGGGGAGGAGTACAGAAATCGATTTAAAGAGCCCTTTATATTGATATAAAGGGCCTCGTAGTGTGGACAGGTACAGCGTTAAATCGGTTTTACGCTGCTAAAATCAGTTTAAACACGTAGTGTAGACAAGGCCTAAGACTCCTATACAAAGTTCTAGGTACCCTAACACAATGAATATTACAACATAACCCCACAAGCATTAGAACAAATCAGTCACTCAGACAGAAACCAACTAAAAAGTTCCTTCCTCATCCCCTCATCATTTTTACATAAATATTGTTGAGCAACTTAGTAATTAAAGTTCAATATCATTATCCATGTCTAAACTAGGATTTACAGTGTGATTTTAACACGCTAACAATGTTTTTAAAAAAAGTTTAGTGTAGATAAGGCTTAAAGTGTCAGTACATTAGTTAACTTGTACTAATATCACATCTTTAAATCCAAGCCTAGAAAAGACCATTGTGAGAGGAATCATAACAAAAAAGGGCTCTGACAAACTCAACTTTAGAGTAGGGGAATTTTTTTTTAAATGAAGCTTTGTTTTTTTTCAGAGAGATCCTAAAGTCCAAAGTTAAAAAAAAAAAACATCTTTAGCTTGAGCATATAGGCTACTGAAGCCAACATAATGGAGTGACAGAAGGTATGTATTCCCCTGAAGGAAAAAGCAAGCATACACCAAAAATCCTGCAAAGATTAAGATTGCTCAGAGGTTACAGGCCTGATCTAAAGCCTACTGAAAACTATGGCAGTCTTGCTAAAGGACTTTGGATCAGACCCTCAGAATCAAACTGCAAAAATATAAACAAAGAAAAAAGCATCTCCAAATGTATATAGAAATTAGAAATGGATCCAAACCAAACCACCTAGAGCTTCAGGAATTTTTGAGAAGTCTTCTCTTTCCTTGGGTTCTGTCTAATAAAAACCCTAACATCCTGCATGCCTTTACCATGAAAGTGGCTGGAAATAAATGGATTACTAGTTTTTGTTTTTCTACAAAATAATATGGAGCACTTTATATTAAATTTATAATTGCATAGTGGAACTGATTCAGATTGCGCACTGCAAGATGTAGAATTTTTTTTAAAGACCTCTTACTAATTAGGCCTTCACTAATAGTATAAATCACTTAAAAGGACATATTACAAACTTGCCTTGTCCCAGATAATTACTGCCTGTTTAAAGAGGTTGTTTGTTTTTTTTAAAGGGGCAAATGAGTCAACATAATGTGCTCTCTGCTAGGGCAGCTAACATCAGAGCTCCAAGAACAGCAGCACTAAATATCCCACAGCACGAACATCTGCTTTTGTGACTTTGTTACTGTTTGTTGCCAGAACAAGAAGCAGAAGTGAGGCTCTGCTCGAAGTAGATTATATGTGTGTTTCTTGTCAACACTCAAAGTGGCCAGAAGTTTTCAGTATGACTTCTACTACAGCTACCAAGGCCATTGGACATCTTTGTTAGCCAATTTGGTTGACTGTTACAGTTGATAAGTGACAACGGACCTCTGTTCTGCTCTGAAGAATTCAAGAGGTTCCTAATTATACAGCCACCATGATCTTTGGGTGCATTTACAATGGTGGCTGTACATTTAGAAAGATGACTAAATAAAAAAAAATGATAAAATAAAAAAAGATGGAAAGCTAATGACTTTGGAGAAATACAGGGGGGGAAAAAAACCACTTCCTGCAGATACTCCAGAGAAGAGGACTTGCATATCAGCATTTATAACTGAGAAAAGAGGAGAGATGGCTGGTTGAAAAAGGTAGCTGGAGGGGATGGAATAATGAAAGACAAGGTGGTAGTTTGGAGCAAGATCATGTGAGTTTTAAAGACTAAGAGGACTATTTTAACCGGAGCCTGGAATTAACAAGAAGACAGTAGTGTGGTCTCTGAAAAAATTTATTTATTGTGGCATGCAATCTGAAGTCAGTTTTTGGAAGCTAATTCCTCCCACCCCCAAGATTTCCTTATTTAGATTTATTGGCTATGACAGTTGAGTATTGTCTGCAGTGAGAATGGCAAAACGTAGGTACTAACTGTCATGAAGAGTATGAGGATGGAATGAAGGTTGCAGATACGTATAAATAATCTAGAGCACCTTAGAAAGAAGTGTGTGTGGGCTTTTCAGCTGGTATCTTTTTTACTGGTCTGGATTGCACCCTAGAATATGAAGTTGTGTTACCACCTGCCCAATTATAAGTGATTACATTTATTATGGTAGGAATAGGACTCCAATCCTGGAACAGGACCCCATTGTGCTAGGCACTATGCAAATACAGAACAAAGAGATAGTCCCTGCTCCAAAGAGCTTCTCTCTTTTGTAACATTGTCACAATGAGAACTATTCTGAGTTGCAGTGTTTTTCCTGATAGAACATGTAAAGGTGGATGTTGTATCTGATCTTTACATCTGAAATTCTGAATATTTTAAAGAGACAATGTGGGCTAGGTAAAATCTTTTAGTGGACCAACTTCTGTTGGTGAAAGAGAAAAGCTTTCAAGCTCCACAGAGCTCTTTTTCAGGTAACCTTGAGAGAGACCCACCTTGTCTCTCATACTCTGGGACTAATATGACCATTTTAAAGCAAGTCTGGTAGTGTCCATTTGGTACAAGTTTATCTACTCTAAGAGTTTTACTTAGTGATGGGGTGGGAGGGAGAGATGATTTCTTTCTTAAACATAAGAATTTTACAGTGGAAGAATAGAAGAAATTGCTCATAAACAAGTGATTTTAAAGTTGTAGGTAATGCTAGTTGTACACAGACCTAAACCAACAAGATTTGGTAAAATGGGTTGAATATTAGATATGACATTGTGGTCTCACTGAAGTCAAATGGCAAAACTCCTATGTACTTTAATAGGACCAAAATTTTGTGGTCGGAATTCAGGAACGATGCAGTCAGTCACTTTCCCCCCTCCCTGCAAAGGATAATAATTCAACAATTAAAAATTATTTCCTCAGATATGCTCATGTCAGTTCTCACCTTTAATATTCTACTTTCCCAATGGACAGTCTATTCAGGCATGGAGTGCAGAATACTAGAATAATGACCCACTCACTGTGAGAGATTGGTTCCCTGAATCTCATTAGGGACTTAAAGGTAAGTGACTCCTTTCCCTATTCTTCCCCCACCCAATTATGTTTCAAAGAAATAGAAAAGAGGAGCATGCAATTCCTGTGTGCCTGTGTACACAACTTTTAACCGGAACCTATGTTTCTGGTTTTGAAACTCCTATGCTTTAAGTTCTCAGGTGGCTAGAGGTCCCTCTTTCCCTTTCTTCGACATGTTGCTCAGTGCAGGAGGATTTTTGTTGCTCCACTAAACTAAGAGGTTGTTTGTTGATCCTCTCTTTAAAATTTAAAGAGTGTTCTGTGTATTGGATACTAGGTTCTCTTTAATACACTTTTAAAAACATTCATAATCAGGGAGCAATCTTTAGTAGCTAGCTTAAGGGAAAGACAGACAGCCAAAACTTAGGGTACTGTACCAAGGAGGGAAAAAAAGATAGCTATGGACTGCTCGTAAGAGGAATTCAATGAGGAGGAACACACGAGTATCCCATTTTACATTTAGATGAATGTATTAAAGTGTAGGCCCACAACAAACAAGTCACACTACTGGTAAGAGAAAGAGCCCTCCAAAGCCTGCATATTTAAGCTGGCTCATTGTCCAGTGGCTGATGTCTCACATTTCAAAAGCTCAAGTTGACAAGGGCAAGACTTCTCTCAGGAAGAAGGAATCCTGGGAAGTGTATGCCCAGGAGCTGCTGGACTTTTAGGCCTCCACAGTACAATATACTGAGGAGAGAGGCAGGATACAAGGAGTTGTTTCCTTCATGGACAGGAGAGACTGTGGAGGGATCTGGAGCTGCAGACAGAGCTTTACCACCTCTTTTGTTTTGGAGTATGAATGCCAGATTTCTGAGGACACAGCAGCAACTTCAGGGATGAAGAAATCCTCTGGGGAGTTGCCATTTTGTTTGTTAGTAAGTGTGCCACAGTTGGTGCTCTTTTAAAGACATCAGCTTGCAACATGGAACATTATTTCTACTGGATCCATTTATAGATTCTACAATAGATATCATCGTTCCTTCAGCTGAAATGATATCACCTCTCAGTAGATCCAATACAAATGACACTTCTTGAATAATCTGGGTAGGACTGAAGTTAGTATTGAGACTCTGATCTATTTCTCATTTAACCCATTGGTAAAACTGTCAATTTCAGTGGGAGCTGGCACTGAGTGGAAGCTTGCTAGACCGCCTCTCTAACACACAGGTGCATCATTTCACAATTATGATCACGTGTTGATATAGTACTTTGGAAATACTTATTTCCATATCCTTCAAGTGTCTTTGTTAATACTACCCTGTAGGCAATGACTCTGCCATCAGGTTAAGAACATGTCACCCACTATGACAACTTCTTGCTTCATTTTCATCACTGAAAGGGCAGATGACAATTATAGAGAGTTTAAGTTACCAGGACAACATAAGGAAATGTCATCATCTGTTTCTTTGTAGAGAAGTTTTTTAAATTAAAGGTTAAAGGAAAGCAGACAGGTGCTGAGGACCAGATGGTTCAAACAAAATGTCCCTTAGGGAAGGATTTATTAAAGGGGATACTCTGTATCTGAGTAACAAGAGGAGAGGAGAGAATTTTAAAAAGTACGGGTAGGAGCTGAAGAGAAACAGTCAAAAAAAAAAGATTCCCATTCAATTACATCACTTGAAGGCAGACAACTAAATATTGACAAATTCTATAAGTGCTTATATAAAAATTCTAGAAGACTAAATACTAAGATGTGTGAACTTGAGTGCCTGGTATGAAATGAGGATATTGATATAATAGGCATCTCAGAAGCTTGGTGGAATAATGATATCACTAGGACCCCGTAGTGCCAGAGTACAAAAAATATACACAAATGACAGGATAGGTTGTGCTGATGGGTGAGTGGCAATGTATGAAATAAAGCATAGAGTCAAATTTAGTAAAAATCTTAAATAAATCAAACTACCATAGAATCTTTATGGATAGAAATTAAATGCTTGAATAATAAGAGCATAGCAGTAGGAATATACTACCGACCACCTGACCAGTATGGTGATTGTGAAGTGCTTTGAGATTAGAGATGCTAGAAAAGATAGAAAACTCAATATTGATGGGGGATTTCAACTATCTCCATATTAGTTGGGAACACGTCATCTCAGGACAGGCTGCAGAGATAAAATTTCTAGATATCATTCATGACTGCTTCTTGGAACAGCTAGTCCTGGAACCCACAAGGCGAGAGGCAATTCTTGATTTAGTCCTAAGTGATACATAGGATCTGATCTAAGAGGTGAGTATAGCTGAACTGCTCAGTAATAGCTACCAGAATGTAACTACACAAAAATGGGGACATTATTTAAATGCAAATTTAAAAAGGAACAATTACAAGATAAATGCCTGCCAGCTGCATGGAAACTTTTAAAAAACACAATAGTGACTCAAATTATGTATGTACCTCATCAAATAATATCAATAAAAAGGTCCAAAACATACCACCATGGCTAAACAGAGTAAAAGAGGTTGTTAGAGACAAAATTACATCCTTTAGAGGTTTGAAGTCAAATTCTATTGAGGAAAATAGAAAGAAGCACAAACTGTGGCAAGTGTAAAAGAATTATTAGGCAGGCCAAAAAAAGATTTTGAAGAGCAAAGGCCAACCCCCCGCACCCCCCCACATACGCCCCCCCACACACAAAATCAGTGGGGCCACTGGACAACCAATGTGCTAAAGGAGCACTCAGGGAAGATAAGGCTGTTGCAGAGAAGCTATATGAACTCTTTGCATCAGTCTTCACTGAAGATATGAGCCAGATTCCTATTCTTTTTGTGTGACAATTTGAAGAACTGGTCCAGATTGAGGTGTCAGCACAGGAGATTTTGGAACAATTTGGTTAATTTAACAGTAATAAATCACCAAGACCAGACTATATACACCCAAGACTTCTGAAGAAATTGCAATTTCATATTTGAGAACTATTGACTGTGGTATTTACAGGGGGTCCCTTTTATACATTGGGGTTGCATTCTTGAAAAGGGCAATGGATCCCAAAATGGCATATACTGGGGAATTTTTCCCTATAAGAAATAATGGAATAAGGAGGGGATGCATTCACAACTTCACTATACTGGCCTCTGACAATGCTCTTTTTGCCTAAACAGTGTACCTTTTTACAATGACAGGTTATACAGTACATATTTTACATGTATTGAATAAAACAATGTAGAACCACACTAACACCAAAGAGAAAATTTTAATACAGTATAGTAATACAGTATAAAACAGTGTCAATTATGCTAAACTTAGGTAGGGGTGGTAGCAGGGTTTTCTTGGGCTGGCTTTTCCCTGGCTGGCTTTTCATTTGCAGAACTTTTTAAAAATTATTTTATCTATGTCTGCTCTCCTGCACAAATCTCTAAATGATAGATCTCCCTGTAGCAAGATACTGCATCATTGACAGCCCTGGAGGCTTTGGCAGACCATTCAAGAAAATGATCACCAGGATGTATGATTTCCATCATATCACAAAGCAATCCAAAGAAACAGGAGAGATTCTTTGTTATCAGACTCCAGGTTTCCTGCCCTATGTCACCTTCATCATTGTCCTTGCTTTCTTCAGATATACATTGTTGGTCCAGCTCAATCAGTTCCTCATTTGTCAGTTGCTCAGCGTGGGATTCCAACAACTCCTGTACATCCTCATCCTCCTCCACCTCCTCGAAGCTGACATTCTTCACCAGCTTGACAATTTCTTGCTCAAGAGCAAGAATGGCATCAAATCCCAGAAAGCCATGACAGCATCTGGCCATGCACGGTGCCAAATGCTGTTCATACATTGCAAAGTGACCTCTTCCCATAATGCATCAATGTTTTTCACACCATTCAAGATGTTGTAGGACTTCTAAAACTCCTTTAGCTGTGCTTTCCTTCACCTGCTGTCTCCTTAATCAGCATGGAGAATGCAGGGGAGAAAGTAAAATTGAACTCTTACCAGTACAGGGGCTGGCTCCGTGCCTCCTGCCCCCCAAAAGAGGCCTCAGGTGGAAGGGGACGGGGTCAGCATCCCCCAGTCAGCCCAGCCACGCTGCCTGGCCCGCATCGCCTGGGACTCTAGCGGCCATTTAAAAGGCCTGGGGCTCCAACTGCTGCTTTTAAATCGCCGGCACTGGGGCAGCTGCTCCTTTTGACCCTCCCCCATATCAGCAGCCCAGGATGGGGGGCAAAAAGGGGAAAAGACATTAAAGCAGCACTTTAAAGCGCTTTAAAGTCAGCTGTTCGGGCCAGTATTGGTGACCACCTTACTTTCACCCCTGGGAGAACGTCCTCCATATGTAATAAGTCTTGAACGTGGCTGGCGAATGCAAGTACAGTACCATACAACAGGGGAACATGTTTCAATTCATGTTGGTCCTGATCTGTGCAAACGACAGATATGCAGATCAGGATCAACATAAATCTGAACACATTCCCTTATTGATAAGCAATAGATATCTGAAATAATGGATAAGGGGGACCCCCTGTAACCAATTCCCTAAATCAGCCTCTGTACCAGAAGACTGGTGGATAGTTTATTGTAGATTAAAAGAGTGTTAGCTTGATTAAGTTGCGCAGGGCCAGCTAGGTTACAGAAGATCATGGTAAAACTGGGTGAGACTGGTTAGGACCAACAAAAGGGGAAAGAATGTAGTAAACAAGATAGAGAAGATTCTAGAGAATGTGGAAGAGTGCACAAACAGTTTGATTGCCAAGACAATGCATCAGAGTTTAAAAGACTGTGGAAACATATCAGAAACTGACTGCTGAATTTGTCAAGCCACCATCAAGATCCATTGGCGGAGACCACGAGGACTCATTTTGGTGCCTGGCAAGCTCCAGTGTGGAATTTTGCTACTAGGATTGCATAAGCTAGAGTGCTGTCAATAGTTAATAGCTGTGTAATAATTGCTTGGTTGTGTTTTCAATACATTTTGCTTAATCAGAAAGTGGAAGTCTCTTGTCTGGATTACTGTTGTGCCCCATTTTACCCACAAAATTCAGTTAATGGGTGAACAGAACAAAGATTTAAAAAAAAAAGCTCCAGAAGTGACTGTGGCAATTACAGGCCAGTAAGCCTAACTTCAGTACCAGGCAAATTGGTTGAAACTATAGCAAAGAACAGAATTATCAGACTCATAGATGAAGATAATATGTTGGGGAAGAGTCAAAACAGCTTTTGTAAAGAGAAATCGCACCTCACCAATCTATTAGAATTCTTTGAAGGGGAAATCAACAAACATGTGGACAAGGGAAATCAAGTTGATATAGTGTACTTGGGCTTTCAGAAACCCTTTGAAAAGATCCCTTACTTTGCTTAAGAGCCTTCGATAAGAAGTCATGGGAAAAGAGGAAATGTCCTCTCATGGATCAGTAACTTGTTAAAAGATAGGGAAAAAAAGGGTACAAATAAATAGTCAGTTTTTACAGTGAAGAAAGGTAAATCCCCAAAGGATTTGTACTGAGAACAATGCTGTTCAACATTATAAATTATCTGGAAAAGGGGGTAAATAGCTGGCAAAGTTTGCAAATAACAATCTTGAATAATTTTGTAAGTGCAAAGCTGACTGAAGAGTTACAAAGGGATATCTTAAAACTGGGTGACTGAGCAAGAAAATGGTAGATGAAATTCAGTGTTGATAAACACAAAGTAATGCATGTTAGAAAAGATAATCCCAACTATAGATACAAAATGATGAGGTCTAAATTAGCTGTTACCACTCAAGAAAGAGCTTAGAGTCACTCTGGATAGTTCTCTGAAAACACCTGCCCAATGTACAGGGCAGTAAAAAAAAAAAAAAAAAAGCTAACAATGTTGGGAACTATTATGAAAAGGAAGAGATAATAAGATAGTAAATATCTTAATGCCACTATATAAATCAATGGTAAGCCCACACCTTGAATACGGCATGTAGTTCTGGTCACCATCTCAAAAAACATATATTAAAATTGGAAAAAATGTATAGAAGGGCAACAAAAATGAGTAAGGGTATGGAACAAATTCCAGATGAGGAGAGATTAAAAAGACCGGGACTGTTCATCTTAGAAAAGAGACAACTAAGGGGACAGGAGAGAATATGGTAGGAGGTCTATAAAATCATGAATGGTGTGGAGAAAGTAAGTGTTATTTACCCCTTCACATCACAAATGAACCAGGGGTCACCCAATTAAATTAATAGGCAGCAGGTTTAAACACAAACAAAAGGAAGCCCTTCTTCACCGAACAGTCATCTTGTGAAACTCGTTGCCTTGGGACTTTGTGAAGGCCAAAAGTATAACTGGCTTTAAAAAAAATTGAATACGTTCATGGAGGATGGTCCATCAATGGCTGTTAGCCAAGCAGGGCTGCCCAGAGGATTCAGGGGGGCTGGGGCATAGTAGGGGAGCTGCAACCCTTGTACTCACTCGGCAGCAGTCCGGGTCTTCGGCGGCATTTCAGCGGCGGGGTGCCCTTCAGTTGCTCTGCATCTTTGGCAGCACTGAAGGGCCCCCCCCTGCTGCCGAAAAGCTGCCAAAAACCCGGAGCACCACAAATTGCCCCACTTGCTCCCCTACTCCCCGGGCGGCTCTGTAGCCAAGATGGTCAGGGACAACCCAATGCTCCAGGGGTCTCTAAATCTCTTACTGCTAGAAGCTGAGAATTGATGACAGGGAACAGATCACTTGAACAACTACCCTATTCTGTTCACTCCCTCAGAAGCCTATGGCATCAGTCACCTGTCCAAAGATGGATACTTGGCTAGATGGACCAGTGGTTTGACTCAGTATGGCCACTTATATTTCCACCCCCGCCCAAACTGCAGAGTTGAACATTTTATTGCCCAAAGAATCCAATTTTCTGAAGTTTAAGTTCCACTTGTGTAGGATTAATTTATTCTATAAACTGTACTTCCTACACCATTTGAAAATAAATGCTTCCTTTCATTGTAAACATTTTATGTTCTCATTTTCATTACATAATTCATTACAGGACTTAACAGAAGAATTAAACACTGTCCAGTCCTCAGTTCAGGAAAAGTGGGTAATAATTAATATTGAATTCCTAGTCAAATCTAATGCAGTCATTATTTTAGCACAGTTAGTACATAACTATAAACACAGTTACAGACATCTATGGCAGTTCCTGGACCCTGCTAAAGTACTGGCACAGGAGCAAAGTGACCTTTAAGCCACCCTGACAGGGTAGCTGAGGATTCCCTCGGAATGGGGTAGTCATGGGCTGGAAGAAAAAAAAAGAGGGAGGGGGGATCTGTTGGGGGCTAACTAGAGATAGAGAAGTGGCAGTCTGAGACAGGGAACATGTGTAATAAGGGCTAAAGGTAGTAGCATGAGAGCGGGACACTCAGCCAATCCCTGGCTGGTGGACACCCAATCCCTAGGGACCATTCTATGCATCATAAATTGATGATTAGTTTTAGTGTTAGCCATTGCTAATATGTCATTACTTTACATAGGTTTTTGAAAGGATAATAAAATATAGATACAGTGTTAACAAGCCTTGAAATCAAAGACCATTTTAAATGCCACAGTGTCCCATGAGGTGGGCTTCTGAGCATACTACTCAGCCTTTTTCCTCGTGTTCATCTTTGTGACTCTAATCAGGTTCAAAACAGTCAAAGCATGTAAAAACAAAATGCTCCTACCCCAATAAATAGCTCGGCGTGACCCACTTCGCACCTTCAGAAGTGGGTACAAGCATACGTGAAACAGTCAAACAGTTTCACTCCAACTCTTTTATACACTGGAGCTAGACAAAGTTTTCAGTTTTTAACTTATGAAAGTTTTGTGATAAAAAATGGAGCAGTGAGATCTGGACACCAAATTTTAGAGAATTTCTTGAATGTTCAAGCAGGAATTAAGATCTGACTTTCAAAAGCACTTAGGCTAATGCTAACTGCTCCCATTGAGGGAATGGCAAATGACTTGTGGGAGCAGAGTTAGGACAATAAGAAATTTTGAAAAAAAAAAAACAAAACCTCACTTCAGAGTATCTATAAACCACATCTCCAAGTTAAGAGCAGCCCTTGATTTTCTAGCAAGCAACATGTCAATGTACAGTGCCCCAATCTGCTACAACTGCAGGTAAGGAGCAATTTATTGGTCTCATATGAATACCTCATGCTAGAAGGCATCCCTTTATACACCTTCACCTCCCCCTCTCAAATTCTTGGGTGAGATCTGTGTCACATAGCCTTTGCTCTGCTTCGCACCTTGTATTTGAATATTGGCTGTCAACAATTGCTGGTATTTCTTTTCTGTTCACTGTGCAGCCAGCTGAGCTACAGATTTTTAAAATCTAGCCCTAATGTCTGAAAAGTACTTTAAAAGTGTGGCTTAGACAGTATGTAAAACCAAAAATTCAAATATCCCAAGACAGCAATTTAGAAAAAAGCCCAGCTAAAGACAGAAGAAAAATCAGAAAGTTCAGGTTTTCAGAATAGAGGTACTATGAACCAATACAGGAAGTAGAAGGAGCAGTACTTAAAAAATTGGAAAAACTATAAAAATGACTGCATCCTGAATATACCAGATGCCACAAAGCATGGTGAGTTGCTTCTGCAAGATGAAAAATTACCTGGTAATACTTAGCAACTTTAATCTCCAGGAGTAAGTGACTGAAGGCTAGTTCCAAATTTATGTCAGGGCTAACATCCCTAATCAAAGAGTGGGGTGGATAAAAAATAATCTGATTTTTTTTTAATTTAAAATGGATTTTTTTTATAAAATGCTTTGAGGAAAAAATTAAAAACAGTTTTAATGAAGATACATTATAGCTCAAAGATATCTCATCATGGAACAGTGATTATGAATTCTATAGTATGGGATGATATATTCATGTAATGTTTAAGAAACCTTTTGTAAAGGAGTTCCAATAAGATTCGATCCCTAATCCATGAACTATGGGATTCCAGGGGCTTCTGTATAGATTATGGTATCTAAATTAATCTTTCTATCTACCCAATGGGACTCAGTGCTCAGTCTAGAAGATACCATCAGAGATGCTTAGTTTTGCAGTTCTCAAACGGTGTATTTGTGTCTCCAAAGATAACATGCTCATTAACAGCAAAAATGTTTTTAAATAAATAAATAAAATAGAGAGGTGAGAAATAACAGACCTCAACCCTATCGTCCCTCTGCAAATTTGTGTACATAGAGTCAATCCCTTACCTCTCTCTAATAGTGCAGTTTCTAAAAGTTCAATGAATAGAAGATTGTTGGGGGCAGAATAGATCTGGACAAGGAGAAGAAGTCTGGAGATAAATGTGAGAAAGGAGGACAGGCAGTGGAAACAAAAGTGAAACTGTTTGAGTAGCATATTCCAGAAGTCTTGAGGTCTTTCTGAGTGTCGCCTTCATTGATTTGAGATCTACCATATCATTCTCTCACTAGAAGGGAAAAACTGTAATGGCAGCAGGCCAAAAGAGACCCAGTTTGGCAATATTTTAATGAAGTTCTTCTACCTGTGGGTAAGACAGGCATGCATACATAATGCAAACAGTGCACCAAAGAAATACAAGGCCTGGCTGCCTGAATGAAAAAACCACCATGAGAAGCGTTCCTTCTCAGGAGGGAACTGGTTGAAGATGATGAAAGGAACAGGTCTGAACATGCAGGATCTTCAGGTTGGTAAACTTTTTTATTTCATACTGCTTTCTTAAGGGCTGCCTGTCTTCCTTCTGGACTATTCTTGAATTCTCATGTTTGAGCAAAAAATATAGTTGTTACTCTATGGTACTATCATTTTAGATGCAGTTCCAATAAAAAATAAATAGCTGAAATAGGCAGATCTTCCTTTTACAATTTCACCTTTAAAGTAGTACTGAGTGTCCATGAATGCAATGAGTAATACTAAATGAGCAGAATGGTAATAATAATTAAATAACTTCAATGACTTATTTTGTTTAGGAGAATCCATCCTCAACATACAGGATTCTGAAGACTATCCACCTTCAAGATCACCATCATTTTCTATAGTTTCAGAGTTATCTGCCAATGATAGTGTTTCAGTCACATCATGTATGTCACATAACCACAGTATATCACCTATAGCAAAAATTAAAAAAAATTTCCATCATCCAGAAACAGATAAATTTGTAATAAGAACCAGCAAATTACAAAAAGAGATAAACAAACCAGGCAATTTTTTCATTCTTTATGTAACAAACTCTCCTTTCTGTATGATTGAGAACCCACACTTCATTAACATGGTTCAGGCATTAAGACCAGGATACAGTCCACCCAACAAAGCAGGTGTCACAGGCAAATTGCTGGATAACATATATGAAAGAGAAATTGAGCAGTGTGCAAAAGGTCTAGAGAGTGAAATTGTTAACCTGAGTCTTGATAGGTGGAGCAATGTCCACGATGATCCCTCTGCATGTGCTTGTGTGACAATAGAAGAAGGGAATGTCTTCCTTACAGAAATCACTGATACATCAGGAAATGCTCACACACAGCAGAATACTTACAAGAAGTAGCAGTAAAAACAATATAAACAAACTGAAAAAAGAAATCAAATGTCTAGTTCACAGCTTGCTCACAGACAATGCTGCAAATGTATCCAAGATGAGAAGAAATTTAGAAGTCCCAAGCTAATAACATATGGTTTCAGTGCTCATTTGATGCACCTCCTTGCCAAAGACTTCAGTGTTCCAGAAATAAAGGTGAAATGTTGTTGAAACTGCAAAATACATCCATAACAACCACTTTGCAGCAGCTGCTCTGAAAAGAGTGGGAGGAACCAAGCTAACTCTCCCACAGGACATGTAATGGAACTCAGTAGTGGGCTGTTTTGAGCACTATAATAAGAACTGGCCTAATCTCATGACAGTTTGAACAAAGTAGTAAAAAAATAGATGGCACTGTCACAGCCAAAGTTCTCAACATTGAGCTTAAGAGAAATGTTGAACACAAGCTGAGTACCCTGAAGCCTATTTCTGTAGCCTTGAACAAAATGCTGGGAAATAGCTGTTTTATTGCTGACTCTGTTGAAATTTGGAAGGAACTGAGTGAGATCTTAAAAAGAGAAATATGCAATGACAGAGTTAAAATTACAAGCATTAAAAAAAACAAATGGGACAAGCACTATCTCCAGCTCATTTTCTTGCAAATATTCTTAATACTCAGTACCAGGGTCAAACCTTAACTAGTGAAGGAGAGGAGTTGCCCATGACATGGACATCCAGCAATCATCCCTCCATAATGCCAACTACTATATAATAAACTTCAGAGCTAAGGGTGAACCATTCAAGAAATATATGTTTGCTAATGCTTTAAAGAAAGTCACACCAGTAAACTGGTGGAAGTCACTTAAGCTCTTGGATTCAGAGACCATTGAAATGATAATCTCACTTTTAACAGCAGTAGCTTTTCTGCCAGTGTAGAAAAAATAATTTCTTCCTTTGGACTAATTCATTCCAAACTGAGAAATCGTTTGGGACCTGAAAAAGCAGGAAAGCTTGTTTTTCTTTTCGAGATTATGAAGAAATAGGAAAATGAAGGTGAAGATGACTGAGTGAGCTGCAGAAGCCAATATTTTAAGTTTCTCATATTGACCTGGCTTACATAGTCAATTTAATTTTTGATTTAAAAAAAATAATAATTTAATTATTTTAGTTAAAAACGACTAACAAAAACAAACCTAATTTAAAAAAAAACTTGAATGTTTAACTAAATTCAAAAATTCATATGCTTGTTTTGTTAAAATATTATGTTTGCTGTTGAAGAAAAGAAATTCAGGATATATAATGTTGTTGTTTTAGTTAAATAAAAGAATTTAAATGTCTGTCTGGTGATGTTCTCCTCCTAATACAGCATGGCAAGAAAATCCTCCAAATATTAATGATTACCTTGTTGAATTGGAGATAGTTCACCTCCCAGTGACTTCATAAATATCTGCTTCAATTAGCTTTGGTAAATGAAATAACCAATCATTCATTTTCTGATATAGCTGTAAAACTAATCTGAAAAGTTTTCAAAATAAATCACTTAAAAAATGTAGTGTGTACCTTCTAAAAATGAAACCTACATCTCTGAGTTGTGAAGAATATTTATTAAGGTTATAACCACCAACAAGAAGGCACTTTTATGTAAAAATCCATGATTAAATCAAGTATTCTTGAGTAGAGATTTAAGATTCCTGCCAAAAAGGACTATTATTTCCTACAACTATGGGACAAAGTAATGTTTATGTATCAAAACTCAAAAATGTAGACATTTGCACAAATAAATGTATTCAGGTTTTCCTTAATGTCCTTTCTGAAATTTAGTACTATGGTAGCTAATATATGGACAATTTTTTTCAATAGCCTACCTATAAAAGTCTTTTAGAGAGACAGAATCCATGGCCAGCAATATAATAGCAATGCAGTAAGTTCTGTAGGAAATTAGCAAGAAAAGTCACCACAAAATCACTTATTCCAAACAATAGTCTAAACACCTAATGAGCAAAAATCAAAGCTAAGCACAGTGAAAGGAAGCAGCTGGGGGAAAGAGGCAACTGAAGGAGATATTTGATGTTGTCAGGAATTCCACTGGCAGGTCAGCTCAAGCAACAAGCTGAGAACTGTAAAACGAGAACAGTAAACAAGAAGCAGCAGCTCAATCATTGAGAAGCAAAGCCAGTTAATGGGAAGAGACATCTAAATATGAAGCCAACTGTCTGGAACAAACCCACCTTCAATGAAAGATGGCAATATAAGACCACTTGAAAGAAAGTGGCCAGGTGTACCTAAGGAGAATGAGAGAGAGAGATTGAGGGCACAGATACAATATAAGATCTTGGACACATTGCAACCATTATTTGAAATTGAATTTTAATTCTGACCACATCTTAACTGTATCACAGCATTCGCACTATAGTGGCCTTCTGATTAAAATTAGGTATCACAATAAGAGTTGGGATGAGTCATCGCCTCTGAAACAGTGGCCGTAGGTGTCTAAAATTTAGAGTGTTTAGCTGAATTTAATGTAGAAGTTCTCATTCACAAGGAAGGATTCCATTCACTCAATGTCAAGGTGTCCTGTTATGACAAGCACAAAACTCAAAATTGTATGCCATGAAGGAAGAGCATCCTAGTGATTATGGCTCTAGTCTGGGACTTGGGAAGCCAGGATTCAATTCCCTGTTCCGTAACAGACTTCTTGTGTCACCTTAGGCAAGCCACTCAGGATTCTCTGTCCCACATCTGACAAGTGGGGATAATAGTACTGCCCCATTCAACCGGGGTATTGAGCAAATATCATACTAACCTCCTCTTCCTTTCTCTTTTAAATATTGGTGGACTGTTATCACAACTCACCACAGCCTTAATCATCTTGAACCAAGCTATACATTTATCTTTCCGAATAAGTCATTCCCCCTAGCCCTTGAGCAGATTTGTTGCTGTTTTATGCCCTCCATGCAATTTATCTGAATCTTTCTGGCAATAAAGTTTTCAGAAGCAGAAACAGTATTTTAATTGTGGCCCCTCAAGTACAGTATAAGGCCAGATCACCCTTCTCCATGGTAACAATCGAAAAGGAGAGAATTAAATGCATAGGAAGGAGGAAGAAACTTCATAAATTTCCCCTTGTGGGAAAACTGCTCAAAGTGTGAGGCGATGCATACCAGTGGGTGGGGGGGAGTAAAGTGCCCCACTCCAGATTTCAGCAAGTGCCAATCTGCCATTGCAGAGCTTGCTCTGCTCAGCCTGCTGGGGAGGAGGGTGCCCTGTCCTTCCCCTGCTGTGCCTCCCCCTCCCCTAGAACATTTCTGGCTCACTCAGTCACTCTCCCCAGCAGCTGGGCCGGGGTTGCGGGGAGAGCAGAGGAGGTGGGACAGAGCTGCTTCTCACAGTGTGGCTTCTTCTCTGTTCCGCACAATGGCTGCCTGAAAAAGAGCCCAGCTGGGGAGGCAGCAGTGGTCCACCTGCTCCTCTCGCATGCCTGGCTGCCGGGGACAGAGGCCGAGAGAGCTGGAAGTCTGCAGAGGATTGTGGGGCTACGGCCTGCTTGGACCCTGTCCCCTGCAGCCAGGCCTGGGGGTGGAGAAGAGGGGGTGGGACATTTCCATGTCGTAGTTTAATCATTCTCCTCATTTACTAATGGACTAATTTCTTTAGACTTTTGCTGATGTTAGAGTTTCTATTGTAGGCAAGAGTTGGATCATTTTCCATGAGTCGTTGCACAAGAGGTCCTGCAGCAACTCCAGGGAAGCGGCCTTTGGTGTCCTGATGTCTGAGAGGAGCCATAGCGCATAGAAGGTAACAGCAGCAGCTGGAGGCTTAGGGAAAACAAAGCCTGACACCTCTGGAGCTTTGTGATTGTGTCTACTGGGTCAAATTGGTATTAGTGTAATTCACTGCATGCTCATTCTTCACCATGTTAAGAATATCATAGAGAATAGTTTTCAATAGTGCTGATTGAATAATTTTCATTGGATTGATTTTCTTATGAAATATGCCCTTTTTTGCAAAACTTGAATTTTTTTTGTGGGGAGAGACTCAGGTAAGGAGAGAAGGATGTCTCTCCATCTAGATAGCTCTGATTTCACTTTTGACAGTGAAATTGACAAAAGCTTTCTTGGAGCGCTGCTAAGGTGGAGAGTTCTGCTTCTCTGCCTTCCGCCTACCTCAAGCTTTGGAAGATAGGCAGGCTGAATGTGCAGTCTCTTTGCTTCTCCAGCGCTAGAGTTGTGGGGAAGCAGAGGAGGTTGAGCACTGGACTGACATATTCCTCAATTTCATGAGTGGTGGTCAACTGAAAAATTGTTTTGATTGTTCCATAACAGAATTATGTTTGAAAATCCTTCCCATCATCGAATTTGACAGTTCATCTCAGCTTGGGATAATGCAAGGTTTTTGGTGGGAAGGGATTTCCATTTTCCAGCCAACTCAGACCTTCAATTTATTACTATAGGGCACAAGCAACACTATAAGCAAAAAACAGTCACTCAGGGTACCAATTACCACCAGATCCTACTCTAAAATTAAGTATCCCCAGATGTTATTTTAATCAAATTTATGACAAGAGTACAAGTACTTGAGCTGACACATTAATATCTGAGGGAGAATAGGTGAAGATGTAATCTGAATTACAATGGAAGCCAGCTGCATAAGAGCAAACTGCTGCTGCTATATTCAGAGCAGAGAATGATTCAAGCTGCCTATTCACATTTTAATTTCTCTATCACTGTTATTGAAGGATTTTGCTGTATTGCCACATTTAGATAGTCATAAAGAGAGCACAGGTGGTCTCTAGCAGCAGGGAAATAAGTTAACCACAAGTAAAAGTTACATTAAAGTTGTATTAAGGACCAGTTATTAACAAAGAAAAAGCAAGGAACTTCAGAGTTATGCCTGCCACTGAAACTTTAATTCTGTCAAAATATTGCAGGGAACTCAGAATTTGAGTTAGATTAAGAGATTTAGAAAACTTGGTTCTCCCACTAGTTATGAGAGGGGATATAAAGAACAGATCTCATTTTTCACTGACAGCAATTGGAAAATGAAATAACTACATGAAGGAATCTGTGCATGAGTTTTTGTAGGGGAAAGAAATGTAGAAGAGTGACTCACTAGCTGGCACATGTACTCATGGCTGGGTGTGGCATAGGTGGATCTCCTTGTCTAGCACCCCCTACTGACAGCAACTCCAGCCCTGCCATGGTCAGCTTCTTCTTGTGACAGAGCTCATTCTGGCCAGGTCACTCTCCCAGGTGACAAAGTGCTGCCAACAACAGCTCAATGAATTTGTGTCAGGTCTTCGCCTGACTCTGGGCCCAGTGCTTCTTACATTCCTTGTCTCAGGGGCTCACAACCTCTCCATCTTCCCAGGTTCCATGCCTCTGAGGGTTCACCCTTCTTCCAGGGAAGGATCTTGTAGGGCTCCTCCTTGGAATTCTAGGTCTGGTAATTTTTGATATTTTCAGTAGTGATTTAGATAATAGAGTGTAGAATATGTTTATAACATTTGTGGATGAAACCAACCTTGGAGGGGTCATTAGAACTTTGAATTCTAATCCTGTCCTCCAAAGTGACTGACAAATTGGAGATCAAATTTCATCTTGTTGACTTCAAATCAATGAAGACATGTGCAAAGTACTGCACTTAGGAGAGGAATCAAATCTCTATTTTGTTCTTGTGTAATAGGCAGTAGTACTGTTGAAAAGGATCTGCGGGTTATAATTGATCACAAATTGAATATAAATCAGTGTGATGCAGTTGCAGAACCAGGTGAATATCATTCTGGGATGTATTAATATGAGGTTTGTATGAAAGACATAGGAGGTAAGTGTCCTGCTTTTCTCAGTACTGGTGATGCCTCAGCTGGAGTACTGTGTCTAGTACTAGGTATTGCCACTCCCGCTTTTTAAAACAAGTGGACAAATTGGAGAGACTGATAAAAGATTTAGAAAACCTCACCTATGAGGAAAGATTTAATAAACTGGGCTTGTTTAATCTTAAGAAAAGATTACTGGAGATTTATCAAGTCTCTCCTCAAGTATGTTAAGGACTGTTATAAAAAGGATGGTGATCAATTATTCTCCATGTCTACTGAAGGCAGGAAAAGTAGTAAAGGGCTTGATCTGCAGTAAGGGAGATTTAAACCAGCTGTAGGATCTAAGCTATAAGGATAGTTAAGTAGTGGAATAGGCTTGCAGGGGAGGTAGTAGGATACCTGCGCATCTATCAGGCATGGTGTAGGTTTTTCTTGAACATACCTCAGCAGAGGGGGTTGGACTAGATGACCTCTTGAGCTCCCATCTAGCCCTACATTTCAATGATTTTACAAGGGCAAACACTGTACCTCTCACCAAGAATGTCTGGGCAGGTCTCAGAGTTCATTTCTTCCACTGAAGATCAGAATACTTCTCTCTCCTCTTCAGACTTAGCTCATGTTCTTCCTTTTAAAGTTTTCACTCAGAGCTCAAGTTCTGTGGGCTACACATTGTTCTCATTATTCTAGGGTAAGTTTGGAGTAATTCAACTGAGTTCAAACACTATGTTTGGTGTAATTGAGAGCAAAATTGCCCCCCTGCTTGTAACCCAGCAAAACCCATTAAAACTTTTGTTCTTTTTCTTGGTGACATGATGTCCAGTACCATTCAGGGGGACAAACTCCTTGTGGAGCCATTGTAATTAATACACTTTAACAGGTATACATCTGTTTGTTTCATCTACCTGTTGCAATCATATCATTAACCTCATTGTAAGCTTGTGGGGACAGGGACAATTTTTTCTTGTATATTTGTAGGGCTAAGCAGAATGAGCTTTGTCTCTCAAGGTATAATAATTAAATGAATAATCCTACTTATCTCTTCCATTAACCTCCCAATGTGTAATGCAAAAATGGTCTTTTTATTAAAAACCATACTATAATACTAAGAAATAGCAGTATTTCTTTAAGAATAGGGGGACTTGAAGGGGGGCTGGAAAGGACCACAAGGGCCTCCTGTGCAGAGGATGCTCCACAGTGACTGGAATATCAGCCATAACAAGTCTGAAAAACAGCCATAGTTGGACTGTATTGCTACCCCACAGCCTGACTGTACATTGGGAGGGACTTCTGTGCCAATCACTGCCTAGTCCCAACACAAAGTCCATTTAGTCAACCATTAGATGAATTTCACCCATTAGGATCAATAAATATGCACCCAAGTCCAAGAGGGATTGGTTTAGCGAATTCTACTGATTGAATGTTTTTGTTTTATACTTCTGGGGAAATTTTCCATAACACAATACTTAAGCAGCTTTGTAGGGATGTGTTACCATTGAAAATATTAGCCATTTAGGAGTAAATATGAAGTGTGAAATGTGAGTTTGGGTAGTTCTAGTAACAAACAGATCAAAAGCAAGTAGTTTGAATTTTTTTATGGATGATTCTTTTTGGTGGGTAATTCAGTTCTCTATACATTAAAACATTAGTTTTTCCACTGTGACTGCCAGGAAACTGTTAGCATTTTTAAAACTGAGGAAACTACAATTTATCTCTCAACCATTTCATATAGTGAGATTGTACATAGGTGCTTTACAAGGAGAATACATTTATGTTTTGTTAAATGGGATTCACACCCATGACCTGCTAGTTCCAAGGCAAACTTGTTACCTACAGCAGTAGTACTCAAAGCCAGTCCGCCGCTTGTTTAGGGAAAGCCCCTGGCAGGCCAGGACAGTTTGTTTACCTACCGCATCCGTAGGTTCGGCCAATCACAGCTCCCACTGGCCGTGGTTTGCTGCTCCAGGCCAGTGGGGGCTGTAGGAAGGATGGCCAGCACATCTCTTGGCCCACGCCGCTTCCCACAGCCCCCGTTGGCCTGGTGCGGCCAGTGGGAGCCGTGATTGGCCAAACCTGTGGATGCAGCAGGTAAACAAACTGTCCTGGCCTGCCAGGGGCTTTCCCTGAACAAGCAGCGGACCGGCTTTGAGAACCAGTGACCTACAGAACTTATCACTTCTGTATAAAATACTGCAAATAATTTGATGTAGTCATCTATTAATATTTTCAACAGGCATAAAGCAGAAGTTGTCTTATTTAAATCAGCCATTTCCTTTGTTTTTTCTTAGAAAATATCAGCCTAGAAAAAAGTTATTTAAATTTTAGTGCTTAATGCTATTTTGTCAATTTAACTAAAAAACAAACAGCATTTGAACAAAGAATCTGCAGCTTTTGTTAGCAGCGAGACCCTCACATTCCTTTGTTTGAATTATATGAGAAAAAAGTGAGGGCACTATTGGTATTTTTCCCCCAAAAAAGTGCTCCTGTCATAGTATAATTCCCAACTCTGGACCTTAGCGTCCAGGATATGGGTACTAGCCTAAGTCCTCTAAGCTTAATTACCAGCTTAGATTCTGTAGCGCTGCCACCAATCAGGAATTCCAGGGCTTGATACTCTCTGGTCCCCCCAAAACCTTCCCTGGGGACCCCCAAGACCCAGATTCCTTGATTCTCACAACAAAGGGGAATGAACCATTTCCCTTCCCCCTCCTTTTTTCCTCCCAGCTCTTTCCCGCCCTGGGTACACTAGGAGACCACCGTGATTCAATTCCTTGAATCACCACACCGAGAGGAATGTTACCTTTCCCCTCCCTTCTTCCCCGGAGAGAGATATAGAGATAAATGCAGAGAGCAGGTTTTCTTCCCTCCTCCCTCTCCTTTCTCCCACCAGTTCCCTGGTGAGTGCAGACTCCCTTCCCTGGAGTCTTACAAAAGATAATCAAAAAATCAATTAGATTCTAACAAAAAAAAGGAAAACTTTAATGAAGGAAAAACATAAAAATTGTGTCTGTAATCAAGATGAAATATTACAGGGTCTTTCTAGCTTATAGACAATAGAAAGAAGCTTTCTCCATCAGAAACACAATTTAAGCTACTTCCAGCAAGTACACATCTACAAATAAAGAAAAACAAGTTAAAAGACTATAACCGCCTTTTTACTTACTTGCTATTCTGAATAGATAAGAGACTGTAGCAGGGAGATTGGCAGAAACCTGGCTGCACCTCTAGTCCCGTCCAGGACCCAGAGAGAACAAAGCCAAACCCAAAAACACAAACAAAGGTTTCCCTCCACCGAAGTTTGAAAGTATCTTGTCTCCTGATTGGTCCTCTGGTCAGGTGTTGCAGGTCACTGTTTGTTAACCCTTTACAGGTGAAAGAGACATTAACCCTTAGCTATCTGTTTATGACAGCTCCTTAAAAACTTTAAACTACAGGAGCTTCTGCCTCCCCCTGTTCAATAAAAGTACATTGTGAAATAATGCCATAAGAAAAACAATTGTGAAAATTAAATGAATTACATCTAATGGAAGATGCATTTAAATCTCTGAGTCTGTTTAGAATATTTTAGCCAATGATTTAAGTGTTCGGGCTATCTTGCTATGTAACGCCTTATTTCATATGTGATGCAGGAAATCTCATTTATTTTATGGAAGTTTGTCATGGCTAAAGTTACGAACAAATGAAATATGGACTTCCTCAGATAAGAATGAAAAGTTAGAGGCTTATAACTTCTAGAGACAGTTTTTCCTCTACTCTGTCAGGGGCTGATAACAGTATCGAGACAAGATGGAAGAATCTGGGGATTTTCCTGTACATTGGCAAATGACAGTTTTTCCTTTCAGCAAAAGAAAAGAGGGGAAAATGCACATTACTGCTTTATTTTAACAATAAATATCAAAATAAATCCTATAACTTTTCAAATGCTTTGTCTGTCATCTCCCTTTGGTATCAGTACATTTAGGTTGCTGTACCCATTTTAGTCACCACGCACATTTCTTAGATCAGTCTATAGGAACTGAAGGATGGATGCTTTCCTTCTTCAATATTTAGGAATTCTCTCCTCATCAAAACAATCCTCTTCAAAGTAATCATTGATTGTTATGTTTCCAGCACAACTAGAGTAATGAACATTGATAGGTAGGGTAACCAGATGTCCTGTTTTTAAAGGGACAGTCCCATATTTAAGCCCTCCTGCAGGTGTCCCTACTTTTTCTTATAAACGGGCAAATTGTCCTGCATTTTCTGTCTCCTCCACTATCACTACTGACAGGTCCTGCTGCTGGTCAGATCCCTGCTTGCCAGCCACATGCCCACCGGTGGTGAGTGGAGGGGGGGAAGTCCAGTGGCCAGTGATGGGGTTGGGTGTCCAAGGCTGGTGGTAGGGCAAAGATGCAGCGCATGGGGCAGGCCATTCCCTCTGCTGGTCCATCAACACAGCCCCCACTGCATGCCAGGTCTCAGCCAGGAGGGCCCCACCCCCTGTCCCATTTCTGGCCGGCACCGGCTGCGCAGTGTGAGCTGTGATGGCTGATGAGTACAGGCAGGGGCCAGACAGGGGCCAGTTACATGTCGCTTCTGCTGTCCATCCATTGACCTTTTATGTGCTCCCCCTCTCACTGTCCTAGTTTCTTTGTGACTAGGTTACAAAAGCAGACATTAGAAAGTGGGTGGGTAATGAACTCCACTATCCAGAGGGTAGAAAAGAGATATGCTGGCAATTGCCGCCATACATGTATTTGAGGGCAGTAGCTTATTCGAAGGCTGCCAAATTAGACACATCTTTAATTTTCACTATATTGAATGACTACACACACCTTTAATTAAATCCTTGTCACTCTGATTTGGAGTCCTAATCATCCAACCGTTTAAAAAGGATGTATAATAAGAGTAGTTGCCTTAACATATCACAGCCACGCACAAGAAGCTCATCAGACAAGCCACAAGAAGAGTTAAATAATTTAAAATATACATTTAGGGCTAGATTAAGAACTCCTCCATCATAGTTATCAGCACTTCCTCAAACAAGTAGTCTCATTGACATTGATTTACTCACATGAGTAAGGGGCTCACAATATAGTCTTAATTGAGGAGTATATATTTTAGGGCCCAACCCTGGTTCCTATTGAAGTCAGTGAGCTTCTGATCTCAGTTATACTGTGTAAGTCAGCAACAATCCAGCATAACTCCATAGACTTTAGCTGGTGTAAAACTAGTGTGAGATCAGAATCCAGAGGAGGAATTAAGTCAAAGCTAATTGGGTTCTTGGCTGGTTGTGTTTCTAGCGGGGATAAGAAGGTTATTCCAAAAATATTAGGAATGTTTTTTCATTAAATGCAGAAGCCAACATTTTCAAATGTACTGATAGTATTTTGGGCACCCAAATGGTGCACTGCAAATTGTGGTAGGACTGTTGAGCAACAGAAAGAAGGAACTTTATCATCATGACTTGCTTTTTGCTAAATTCATGGACCCTCATGCCTCTAATTATCTTTCATGTTGAACTGTCTTCCGTTGTACTATCACTCCAAAAGGATAGGAAATGGGCTAAGTGAACATTGTATAAAGTCATGGCAGGGGCCTGGAGTGCTAAAGAAAATGTGGAACATCCTCTGCCTCAAGATAAAAAGCAAGGTGGCTGACCAGGAAGGGACTAGATAGAGAAGTGATGGCCAGAAAGAGGACACCTTGGTTGACTTAAAATAGAAGCCATCCTTGCTGAGACCCTGACCCCAGAAGCATATGGTATCTTGATATGTTATTAATGAGAAGCCAAGAGGCAAAGGAGCCCAGAAGGAGTGTTTATTTGAATAACCAAGTGTGCCATAGCAAAAGGATGTTCCTCTTCTACTTCTAGCTGTCTCCCTCTCCCATTTCAATGACCATCACCATCCCTGTCCAAATGGCATTTCGCCTTCTCTTGTAGCAGCCAGCTAGCTGTTTTATTGCTACATGATGTGTAAGGTTGTCGATTGCTGTCATTGTAAAGTATGTATAAATTAGTGTATGGGCCTCACTTTCCCCCTTACACCGGTGCAGTGGGCAGAGAAATACGAGGTTACATAGTTGTAATTGAGAGTAGAGTTTGGCCTTATATCTTCAGTCTCATTTCATGTCTCAATTTACTGCTGTTAGGCTTTACACCGCAACCCTTGAATTAATGCAATGTGAGTTCCAAGTGTTGCATGTACCAGCACCTGCGCATGGAAACCCATAATAGCCTGTGCATATTGTTAACAGACTGAACAATAGGGTAATTGCACATGCGATTACCTGCCTGTGTTCCCGTTGAACTCAGTGGGAGGGATAGCTCAGTGGCTTGAGCATTTGCCTGCTAAACCCAGGGTTCTGAGCTCAGCCCTTGAGGGGACCGCTTAAAGACGTGGGGGAAAATCAGTACTTGGTCCTGCTAGTAAAGGCAAGGGGCTGGACTCAATGACTTTGGGGGAGGTTGACTGTTACTATTAGTAGGCGGTACTTGTTCTTCTTAAACTTTAAGTTTCAAGGGAACTAGGCTAAGCTTGGTTTCCCTAAGTTTTATTAGGTTTTGATTTTAAGTTTAAGTTAGTCAGGTAAACCCTAATTTAGTTTTGATACCTCTTAGCATTAGATTTCTTCTAAGCACTGCATCCCTCACTCAAGAATTGAGAAACCTGAACTGCAAGGCTGGTCCTGTGTCTCTTACCACCAGGTTATCAAGGAAGGGTGTGAGTATATTAACCAAAGCTTTGTTGCATATAATACTATATTAGCATATGCATCTTTTGAATAGCAGTAATGCAGCTGTAGCTTTGTAACTCTAGATATTTTACCATTTACTTACTATTATTGATTTTAATAAAAAGCCTTTAAGACTGTATCTGTCTCAGTGTGAGCTTCCTGTCATATCCCCAAGGGCTCTTTGTAAATTCTGTGGAGCCTGATTCAGGACAAGAACTTTTATCTTCTGATCAAACAGATTGATGAGCCTAAAACCCATAATATTAATAATCATCATCATCAATATTTAGTATTAAAATCACATAAAATTAAATTCCCATATTATCCAAATTAATATCAGTGCACCCTAAATCAGGCTACACAATACTCAGAAAGGGGGATAGGATGTATGAAGGACAGTTCCAGACTAACTCTGAATTTGCTTGTGTTGGTGACTTTAAGCAACATCCTTCAAATTTGATTGCATGTCCATAGTCACAGGTTTAGTTTTTACAGCTGAAGGTAGAATTTTATAAAGATAATGCTGCTTTGCGATAGCAATGGTAGTAGGCTCTTCTTTAATTAAACCCGTTGGAGCAGGTTTTCCAATTTATCACAAACTAGACTAATCTCAAGAATCAATGTTTTTGCATGATTTACTTCACCACAGCTGTGCTGCGGCTACATTTACAGCTCAAAATGCAGCAAGCCAGCTGTGCTATTACTCACTCAGCAACAGTTTCTTTTAAACTGAAAACATGAAAATTGCCAATGAAAGATGTCATACTATTCCATAGTGATTTGAGCAGTCACTGGTTGTGACTGTATGCTGATTTACAATAGGTAAGGGGTATCATTTACTACCCAAGAAAAAGATTTGTTTGTCAGAATGTGAGTTATCATATGGTATCTGTGACTGCATGAAACAAAGTAATAACTGGATCAAATTCTGTGGTCTTTAATTAAACAAAATATGTCCATACTCTTGCTCAGTAAAGGACTGAAGGATTTGGCACAGAGTTAGGAAGTGTTTGTTTCATATACTAAGATGAACAGTGGTGGTTTCTTAAAAGGAAATTTGTGATTTATAGATTTTTTCCCCTTCCCATTTTGTACAGCAAGACAAAGCATGAGGTCTTATATCCCTTCTAGCAATTTTTTTGTCCTATCTAATGTAACTAGATATTTTGATTACCTACATAAATATCTAATCCATTTTGGATTCCGACTTTCCGTTCAGCCTCAATGTTACCAGATGATTGGAAAAAGGAAAATATAGTGCCCATCTTTAAAAAAAGGGAAGAAGGAGAATCAGCCTACAGACCGATCAGCCTCACGTCAGTCCCTGGGGAATTCGTGGAGCACGTCCTCATGGAATCCATTTTGAAACACTTGGAGGAGAGAAAGGTGATCAGGAACAGTCAACAGATTCACCAATATAAGTCATACCTGACCAACCTGATTGCCTTCTATGATGAGATAACTGGCTCTGTGGATATGGGGAAAGCAGTGGACGCAATATATCTTGACTTTAGCAAAGCTTTTATTACAGTCTCCAAAGTATTCTTGCCAGCAAGTTAAAAGAGTATGGATTGGATGAATGGACTATAAGGTGGATAGAAAGCTGGCTAGACTGTCGGGCTCAACAGGTCATGATCAACAGTTTGATGTCTAATTGGCAGTCTGTATCAAGCAGAGTGCCCCAGGGGTCAGTCCTGGGGCTGGTTTTGTTCAATATCTTCATTAATGAACTGGATGATTGGATTAATTGCACCCTCAGCAAGTTCACAGATGACACTACTCTGGGGGGGAGATAGACAGGGTCCAGAGTGACCTAGACAAATTGGAGGATTGGGCCAAAAGAAATCTGATGAGGTTCAACAAGGAAAAGTGCAGAGTCCTGCACTTAGAATGGAAGAATCCCATGCACTGCTACAGGCTGGGGACCAAATGGATAAGCAGCAGCTCTGCAGAAAAGCACCTGGGAACAGGGGTGAAAGTAACTTACAGGACTTACCGGTACTGTCGGAGTTCTAAGGGGGGGCATGGCCTCTCAAGATTTAAAGGCCCTGGGGAACCAGCCGTGGCTGGGAGACCCAGGGCCTTTAAATCAACCAGGGGATCCCAGCTGCAGAGGTGTCTGGGAGCCCCCTCCTGAGGCTCAAGGACAAATTAAAGGTCCCGGGACTCTGGCTGCCTGGGGGAACCCCGAGCTTTGCGGGGCTGCGCCGGAATTTAAAGGGCCCAGAGCTCCTGCCACTGAGGGAAGCCCAGAGCCCTTGAAATCCTGGCCCCAGCCCGGCCGCCAGAGCTGTGGATTCAAAGGGCTCTGGGATGCTTGCAGCTGCGGGGAGCTCTGAGCCCTTTAAATCCCAGCTGTGGCAAGAATTCAAAGGTCTCTGGGCTGCCCACATACTGGCTCTTGCCGGTATGGTGTATCAGACCGGACCAGCTTACTTTCACCTCTGACTGTATGTGTATGAATGTGTCACAAACAATGCAGCTGCAGCCTGCCACTGACCAGCAGCAACCCCAGCAACTGGCCCCTGTGGGCTGCTGCCTGCAGAGAGCCAACAGGTACTGCCGGACTGGGTCTGCCAAGGAGTAAGTAACCAAGGCAAAAACCACAGCCAGAGAGGGAACTGGTGGGCGAGGTGAATGAAGGACAACTAGAATAGCCTTCATGAAATATACAAGATATTTAGAGAAAGTTTTGTCAATTTCAGCCTCTGCACTCTGCAGGCAGGACAAAACAGAAAGATCTGAGATCGCACTCCATGTCCTAAGGACATTTCAGGTGTTTAAATCAATATATAAAAAGAGGGTGGATTGGAATGAAAACTACTATTTCTTTCAAAGGAGGCACAATAATTTCCCTGAATATTCAGTTTTCCCCTCCAATCTGTTTGTGGTTTTGTCTATGGGGGCTATTTGCTTTCCCTGTGAATCTTTAGTTGCTTTAGCAAAATTGCTTTGCCCAAAATAAACCCTAATCATCATGGCAGACGTTTCCACCATGTTCTCCATGTTTTGTGTTTTTTTTGTTTTTTTGTTTTTTTTAAACAGTAACATGTCAAAGAGGATCTGCAACAGTTTGGACATCACAACCATGATCCTCTGCTGGGGAGGGAATGGGATAAGTTTGAACTTGGAAATGGTTCCTGATTTTGATTATGTTTAGGAGATCCCCTCATCCCGGGGGCAGAAAAGAACTGCCCCTGCCATGGTCACACACACCCAACAACTGAGAATGAAATTAACAAGGATGCCAGAAACAGCTCCTAACTCTAGGCACTGAACTGCACAGGGCACAGCTGAGTTTAAACTATTCTTTTGCAGGAAGCAGCAGCAGGCATCTCAGCCAGTGTTCCTACTGCAAGCTAGAGCCTAGAGGAGAACCCCTGTTGGGGGTGGGGTAGGGGGAATGCAAAGTCTTGTCTCCAGCCTGGCTGGAGGAGGGGGAGGGAGGTGCTAAGAAACCAATGTGGCAATGAGTTTTCCCCTTTCACCTTCTTTTATTAGCTCTGGATTTAAGCTGTGCAGCCAAATGCTTGTATATGTTGTGTATATTAGTATTGGAGAGATCCCCTCATCCCAGGGGCAGAAAAGGACTGCCCCTGCCATGGTCAAACACATCCTCCCCTCAACTGCCTCCCCCCAGCTACTGTGAGTGAAATTAACAAGGATGCCCAAAACCTAGCTCTGGGGGCTGAACCACCAGGGAACAGCTGAGTAAGCTATTCTCATGCAGGGAGCAGGCTTCCCTCCTTAGTCTCCTTTTCTTACCCATCCTCCATACCGGCCCATACCAGCTTACTTTCACCTCTGCCTGGGGATTACAGTGGATGAGAAACTGGATATAAGTCAACAGTGCACCCTTGTTGCTCAGAAAGGCTAATGGCATATTGGGCTGCATTAGTAAGAACATTGCCAGCAGATCAAAGGAAGCGATTGTTTCCTTCTACTCAAGCACTGGTGAGGCCACATCTGTAGCATTGCATCCAGTTTTGCATGCCCCCACAGAAAGGATGTAGACAAATTGGAGAGCATCCAGTGGATGGCAACAAAAATGGATTAGGGAGATGGGGCACATGATTTATGAGGAGAGGCTGAGGGAACTGGGTTTATTTAGTCTGAAGAGTGCAGGGGATTTGATAGCAGCATTCAACTATTTGAAGGCAGGTTCCCAAAGAGGATGGAGCTAGGCTGTTCTCAGTGGTGGCAGAACAAGAAGCAATGGTCTCAAGTTGCAGTCGGAGAGGTGTAGGTTGGATATTAGGAAAAACTATTCACTAAGAAGGTGGTGAAGCACTGGAATGGGTTACCTAGGCAGATGGTGAAATCTCCTTCCTTAGAGGTTTTTAAGGTCAGGCTTGACAAAGCCCTGGCTGGGATGGTTTAGTTGGGGCTGATCCTGCTTTGATCAGAAGGTTGGACTAGATGACCTCCTGACATCTCTTCCAACCCTAATCTTCTATGATTCTATGTTGAGGAAATAAGTTTCACTGGTTATTTATGCACTGTGTAAACAAATAAAGTTTCCTCTATTTAGTCTAACATTCATTTCCTTTCAATTTAATAGAATGCCCTTTGTTCTAAATTTACCTTTTCTCATATTCAAGGTGTTCCTTTTTACCTTATCTATACTATTCAATATTTTGCATTCCTCTCTCATCTCCCTTTTAAACTAAGCAGCCCTGGTCTCTTATATACACAAGACTTTTCATGTCGCTGATCATTTTCATCAGCTTTGAGTAAACACTTTCTATTTACACTCATTATTGAACTGAGGTGACCAGAACTGAACACTGTATTCCAGATGAGCAAGTTCCATTGCTTTGTAGCATTATTCAGAATGAGTATGTATAAATTCTTAATGGTTCCTATATTTCAATGCACTCTTAAAATGACTGAAAGAGTTTGTTTCAGATCCCTTCACCAAGCAGACTGCTTTTCTTGAATGTCTAGAATGTGGTGGCTTTGTCTGCCATAAATTGCTGCTTTTAGCTATCCAAAGAATAAAAAGCAGATTGTCCATACTGCATGCAAGGTTGGAGTCTTCTTAGCAAGAGTATAATCCATTCACACTTGTTCCCTATCTTTCACTCACACACTTCTTTTTCTTACGCACAACCGGTGAAACCGCGGCAGAGAGATAAGACGATCATGAAGAGATATGTAGGAAAGGAGGGGTGGAAAAGTGAGAGAGAGCATGAGAGGAAGAGAAGTGAGTATAAATGGGTGGGTATGAAGTGAATGAGGAGGAAGAGCAAGTCAATGCAAACGTAAGATAGAGGGATTGAGTTAATGAAGGGCTAGAATGAATGGGAAACATAATAGTTTAAGATGAGAGTGTAGGAATGGAAGTAGGAAAGCCTGTCTGAGGGTTTTAAGATTCAGTTCTAGCAGTCATTCATTCTGCACACAGAAAGAAGTAGGGTATTCTCTCTATGTGACCACTACAGCACCCTACTGTAGGATTACAAGCCCTGCCATGTGACCATTTTAAGCAGTGACTGCCACTTGGGTACATACATATGTCTTGAGTACTACATTCTAGAAGCATAGTACTCCCTGTAGTTTTAGAAAGGTTCCATGGCTAGATATGTGATTTACAGTGTTGCTCTGTAGAAACAATACATTTGGAACACTAAAGTTACTATGGTAAAAAAGCCTATTTTTTTTCCTGTAAAAAGAGACAAAAAACTAAACAGAACATTTGTTTAGAACTCTGTTAAAAATTGAAAGATAAATGATGTTTTTAAAAAAGCTTGTCCTTGAAAGATTTTGAAATAGTTCTAGTAAATAACCTATTCTCCCTCTCTTTACAGAAACTGCACTGATGTTCCCTAATTTCTGGCAGTTTCTAGCTTTATTTAAGCATGGGAGCTGATGCAATCTCACAAGTCATAGCAAAAAGATTACTTACTTTACAGTAACTGGACTTCTTATAGATGCTTTTGTCCACACAGATCCTATTCTGAGTGGGTGTGTTTCATGATAGAAACCTAGAAGTCTACTAGTCTGTTTCCCCAGCCTAGGAAGGACTAATGCCATGCCTAGAGTCTTCTTAGACCATTACTTTAAGCATAATGTAGTCTTCAAATTTAATTAAACAGTTCAACATAATTAGTACATATTAACCTAGTCCTTTCCCCTGAACCTGGATCTTCTGGAAGCACCTAGTAGCCTTTACCATCACATCTTTCACAAGACCCACTCTATTTCTTGCTACTTCTCCTTCAACTGAGCTTTTAACCCTTTATAGGAATCAGCTGACCCCTTGTCAGCTGGATTTGATAATCCCCTCTCCCTGGCCCAAACACCTGTTCTGTCCATGGACAGGCCTGGCTGAGCCCAGACTCCCTGCCCTTATATAAGGAAAGACTATACTGTTACAGAACTCCTTTAACCTATGCTACAAATATTGCCTGAGCTCTAGTAGAGTGTACCTTAACTGAATAGGGATGGGGGAGCATGCTCAAAGAATAAGCAATCTTAATATAATTTGATATTCTCTGAGTAGATACTGTCCAATCATTAGTTTTACTGCAAAAACTACAAAAGCTCTGAGACTTTTCCAAGGGCTTTGTTCTAGCCAGCAAGAATGACATGGCCATAAGTACACTGAGTCATGAAGCTCAGGAAAACAGAGAGAAGTAAGTGAATAGGGTGGCTTAAATGAAAATCCAAAACAACATTTGGTAAAAAAAATTGGGTGTGGTCCTTATGGAAAACTCTATAAGGAGGCTCTGCCATCAAAGCTTGCAAAATTCACTCACTCTGTGAGCTGAAGTGATAGCCACTAACAATACTGTCTTTATAGAACAGTGGTTTTGAACCTGTGGCCTGCAGACTGTCTAACATTTCCAAAGGGGTCTGACCTCCATTTGAAATATTTTAGGGATCTGCAAATGAACAAAGATTGAAAACCACTGTTATAGAAAGATCATACATAGAACAGGATAATACGGGTTTCAAAGGAGGGTCCATTACAGTTATTAATACCACATTCATATCTCAGATAGGAAAGGAATCTCTGAGCGGTGAAAACAAATGAGACCATCCCTTTAAAAACTGGAAACCAGAGTCGGGGAGGAGGGGAAGAGAACTGAATGACCTTTGAGCTGAGGGTGGAATGCACAAAAAGCTGCCAAATGCACCTTAATGGAGTGATTGACAGACCAGAATGTTTCAAGGATAACAGGTGGTCCAGAATTGCTGAGAAGAGTCCTCCTGCTGAATAAGTTTCTGGTTAGACCATATTGAAAAAATGCCTCCACTTAGCCATATATGATTGTCTTATAGAGACTTTCCTACTATCAATAAAGACTTCTGGAACAGCTGAACACGGTTCTTGAACAGTTTCAGGTTAGCTGAATCTTTGACCCCCTTTGTGGTCTTCCTCAAGGGCACCCACTTAAGATTTCAGGCTTCCTAACCATCATTTCTCTTGGGTGAAGACCCAAGTCTCCCTCATGAGGGGGATTTAGGCTTGCAGTCCTTCTGCACCTCACTGTGACTTCCCCAACAGCTCTGAATGGGGTCCAATCACTGTGGTTAACCTTTCTTCAGGGACTACAACAGTGCACACCAGTTACTGACCAGCCTTCATACAGCAAAATGCTTTTTATTTTTAGAGCAAAAGCATTACAGAGAAAAATAATAAATAAATGAAACTGCACATATGCTAAAACTTTACCAGAAGTCACACCCAACTTCAACAGAGGGCTGTGGTAGGTATTAGTTTCTCACATATATCTACTGAATTGTATGGTCTTGAAATGAAACCAGACATGAACAAAAACAACCTTGGGGCATTTCAGCTCTCTCTTTATACAGCTCTTTATCCTCTTTGGGCCTTTATCTTTGGACTTCTGTAACAAGCAATCACCAATCAGTGGCCCTCTTCTCTGGGTGAAGCTTTAAAGGGCGTTTGGGATGGGGATATGTGTGTTGTTGTTTGGCATAAACAGAGTTGGAGAATTTGCTTTAACCTCACTTCAGGGATTCCCTAGAAAACCCACTTACCATTTAGTGTGACAGAGGTCCATGCCTGTGTGGCACATTTCAGTGTAGTCTTTTGAACTAGTTACACTTCCCAGCACTCACAACTGACACACCAGTGAGCAGTTCTTTTCACACAAAGTCCATCAGATGGCTTCCGTGCTGTCAAGTGTAGATATTTTGGGGTCTGAGTAAAGTACTAGGCTCTGGTTTTGAGAAATTATATTGAAAGGATTGGAAGCCAACAAGATGGGTGGGTTGAAAGGTGTTTTAGATCAGAAACTCAGAACAGATGAAGCCAAACTGAAGGTCTTAATATCACCTTGTCCTGGAGAATTAAAGGGATGGGGGGAAAGACATATAACATGCTTTGATCCCATTGAAATGAAAAATGTCTGCTAGAACTCAGGGATATGGGAGAGTCAGGTTCAAGTCCCTGATCCCATTAATATTTATTTATACAAAGTGGAATAGCACCAACAGGAGAGATTGAGAGACCCACTCCAGTAGAGCCAATAGGTTAGGGCACTTTCATGGGAGGTGGGAGACTTGGATTCAAGTCCCCTCTGATTTGAAGCAGGAACAGGGATTTGAAGCTGAGTCTTCACATACTGGCTGGGTGCCCTGACCACTGGGCTTATGGCTATATGGGGGTGAGGGGCCTCTGTCCCTCTCTAGGTTTTGTGGATGTGTGGTGTGATTTGTTTTGTTTGACAAGAAAGGGCTGTCCTAGCATTAATCTGTGAGCTGGGGTAGAACGGCCTAATCCCATCTTCTAACAGTGGGTCTCCTCTTCAAGAGATAGCTGGAAGGTCTGCTCCCCCCTCTGTTGAAAGTGTAAATTCATCTTTGCTAAGGGGCACAGAAGCCAGTTATTGCCTGTGCACAATGGATGCAAATCTTGCAGCTCAAATCACATATGAAAATATAGCAGAGGGGATGATTTAACTTTCAAAACATGTTTTAAATCAGTGATACTCAGACTTTAGTGGTTCAGGAACCAAATTAGTCATCAACATTACCCAAAAAGCTATTGTAGAGTGAAATAATTGTTCATTTACTCTGCTACTATATATTCATACTTATACAGTATGATGGGGAAATATTAAGTGTGTGTGTGTAAATGTTATTCCTGCAGAAAATAAATTAACTTAATTGGTTAATAACATAGCAAAAGCATCCTGATTGGTTAATAACTTTGGTTAATAATTCAGTCACCTAGTGTTTTAATATCATGTGCTGCAAAGAGTCGCAAGAGAAACATTAAAGAGCCACGTGCGGCTCTTGAGCCTCAGTCTGCGTATCACTGTTTTAGGCCCATGTATTGAAATCTGATGCTATATTAGTTTTAATAATTAGCTAAGCTATTCTCTGGTTACAAGTACAGCAATATAAATACTGTACATCAGTCAATTACGGTTTATTCAGTTAAACAGTTGCTCTCAGGTATATCAACACTGAAATATATTTGATCTTAATGTACATGGTAAAATGAATTGTGTACGGTTGGGAGGCTTCTTTTAAAAATAGCTGGTAATGTGAATATTTAATCACATCATCTGATGTGTTGTATAATTTAGTACATCAGTTAGCACTTTCAGCAGAAAGGTATTCAGTAATATTTTTATCATATGTTAATCCGGACAGAACTAAAATGAATGAAAAGGATTGATGTTTTGGTTATAGCATGACAAGCTCCATTCTTAACTTGCACTGTTTTCAGTCAATTTTTTGTATTAGTAATAAATGTTTTTTAGCCATTTTGGGATAAGCGTACATCCAGGTTTAATAGAAATTTGTAATTTGCCCTGTGCGCTTTTACAAATTCTTCAAGGGGGCAACAATTGTTTAAAAGATTGCTTATAATCCCTGACTCCATTACAAGTTCATTTGAAGGTGTTGCTGGGGCTATGTCTGCTCTCTCTCTTGTTTGTCTGACTGTGGAGGTGATTCATGTTCGCCAAGCCCTTAATAGATTCATGTCTTCTCCTGGATTCTCTACTTTCCCAGGCAGTAGATGTTTCCTAAATGCCTTTTTTCCAGCTTCAGCTGACCTAAAGTTTGGGAACTTCAATGTGTGATCAGAGCTGGGTCAATACTGTTTTTTTTCCCCCTTCCACAAATATTTGTTCAAATTTTAAAATGGATTTGCTTCAGCCAGGTTCACATGCCTTTGGTGTTTGCTTTCTATGAACATTTGGGCAAGTGCATTTCATTATACTTCCCTGGAACTGGGCCAGCTGGTGGTTCTCATATCATTCAGGATAAAAAGCTGTATTTTTACAGCTTTACAATGTTACTTTTTTCTACACTTGTGCATCTTCTTACCCCCACCATTCCTTTTAAGGAAGATCATCACAGCTGGAGCTACCAGCCCACCTTTGTACACACCCCTTCAAGTGAAGTTCTATCAATCTTTGCCTGCTGGCCTTGTTAATATTGCTTTGTCATGTTAACTGTCTTGACTGAAAGATCACAATGAATCCATCTACCTCTGCTTTTAGATATGCAGGCTTATTTAATTCATTGTTAATGTTTATTCTACCCCCATAGCATTAGGACTCATTGACAGTTTAATTGACTAATTTACAAACCAGGTATAGTGCTTATTACTGTGACCAAAATCTTGGAGCACATAGAGGGTCCTGAGACAGGTGTTGAATGACCAGAGGTCTTTCTGTGACAGTGTACCCCATAAGGCTTTATAGGGGTGTCATAAACAGATAGTCAAGGGTTAATAGAACAAAAGTACTTCATGTCTCTTTTGCCTGTAAAGGGTTAAGTTCAGTGAGCCTGGCTGTCACCTGACCAGAAGAACAATCAGAGGACAGTATACTTTCAAATCTTGAAGGAGGGAAGTTTTTGTGTGTGCTGTTAGTGTTTGGTGGTTTTTCACTCTGGAGGCTCAGAGGGACCAGACGTGCAACCAGGTTTCTCTCCAATCTCTCCGATACAGGCTCTTATTAGTTCAAAATAGTGAGTACTAGGTAGATAAAGCGAGTTAGGCTTATGGCTGGAAGGAGTTCCAATTTGTATTTTGCTAAAAGGATTTTAATTTGTACTTGTATACTTAGGCTGGGAGGGTATTCCCAGTGTCTATAGCTGAAAGACCCTGTACCTATTCCATTTTAAATTTACAAAGATAATTTTTACTGTTTTTCTTGCTTTAATTAAAAGTTCTTTGTTTAAGAACCTGATTTTTTTTATTCTGGTGTGAGACCCCAGGGGACTCGGTCTGGATTCACCAGGGAATTGGTGGGGAGAAAGGAGGGAAGGGGGAGAGAGAGGCTAATTTCTCTGTGTTAGGATTACTATCTCTCTCAGGGAGAGTCTGGGAGGGGGAGAGAGAAGGAGGGGGGAAGGTGAATTTTCCTCTCTGTTTCAAGATTCAAGGAGTTTGAATCACAATGATCTTCCAGAGTAACCTAGGGAGGGGAAGCCTGGGAGAGGCAACGGTGGGGGAAAGGGTTTACTTTCCTTGTGGTAAGATCCAGAGGGTCTGGGTCTTGGGATTCCCCGGGCAAGGGAGACCAGAGTGTACCAGGCACTGGAATTCCTGGTTGGTGGCAGCACTACAGGTTCTAAGCTGGTAATTAAGCTTAGAGGAATTCATGCTGGTATCCCATCTTTTGGACGCTAAGGTTCAGAGTGGGGAATTATATCATGATGGGAGGGTGCTTATAAATGTATGTATGATATAACTGGAATAGGGTTTTGCTACATATGCCATGTAACATATCTATGTAAAGGTTATGATCTATTGGTTATGTTCATCCTAGTTTTATGAAGGCACCATTTGTGTGTTCAAAGTTATGAACATTGGCTTTATAATTGCTTGATTTCTAAGGGCTTTGCTACGGAGCACTCCCGCGGCAGCGCTTTGAAGTGCGAGTGTGGTCGCAGCGCCAGCACTGTGGGAGAGCTCTCGCGGCGCCAGCACTGTGGGAGAGCTCTCGCGGCGCCAGCACTGTGGGAGAGCTCTCGCGGCGCCAACGCTGGAAGAGAGCTCTCGCGGCGCCAACGCTGGAAGAGAGCTCTCGCGGCGCTGCACGTACTCCACCTCCCCGTGGGGATTAGCTTGCAGTGCTGGGAGCCACACTCCCAGCGCTGGGGCACTGTTTACACTGGCGCTTTGCAGCGCTGAAACTTGCTGCACTCAGGGGTGTGTTTTTTCACATCCCTGAGCGAGAAAGTTGCAGCGCTGTAAAGCGCCAGTGTAGCCAAGGCCTAAGTAGCCTTAGGATATGGCTACACTTGCAGCTGTACAGTGCTGGGAGTTACAGCTGTCTTCGTACAGCTGTGTAGGGAAAGCGCTGCAGTGTGGCCACACTGACAGCTACCAGCACTGCAGTGTGGCCACATTTGCAGCGTTTGCAGCGCTGTTGGGAGTGGCTGAACAGGCATTCTGGGATACCTCCGAATACATCTGGAGGCCAATTACAGCACTTTTGGTGGCCACACTGGTGGAGCAGCGCTGCATCACCAGCGCTGCAATCGTTATACCCCAGGCAGAGCAGGAGTACAGCCAGCGCTGCAGCCAGGGAGATGCAGCGCTGTATGTGCCTTGCAAGTGTGGACGGTGAGTAAGTTGCAGAGCTGTAAACCCACCACCAATGCTGCAACTCTCCAGTGTAGCCAAGCCCTTAGGGTATGGTTACACTTGACATTTCAAAGCGCTGCTGTGGCAGCGCTTTGAAGTGCGTGTTTGGTCGGAGCACCAGCGCTGGGAGAGAGCTCTCCCAGCACTGCACGTAAACCACATCCCTTATGGGTGTAGCTTGCAGCGCTGGGAGCCGCGCTCCCAGCGCTGCGGCACTGATTACACTGAGGCTTTACAGCGCTGTATCTTGCAGCGCTCAGGGGGGTGTTTTTTTCATACTCCTGAGTGCGAAAGTTGCAGCGCTGTAAAGCGCCAGTGTAGCCATGGCCTTAGTTAGAATATTTGGTTACTTCTTGGGAAAGGAATGTGCAAATTAAGTGCTCAATCAGGAAGCACTTAACAGACAAAAGAGCTTGGAAGACTCCAATTCACATAAGAAGTCTACCTGAGGGCGTTCAAGGTAGCATGTGGGTAATGGCTGCTACCTGCAAGTCCTGAGTCATGCATGGGCATGTGACTTGCCCATGTGATTCCAAATCTCCATTTTGTGACTGGATTCTACACAGGGTGAGGAAGGGGTCTCCACACACAAAAGAGAGTCTATTTAAACCTCTGAGAGACCACTCCATTTTGTCTTCAGCTGGCTAAAGAACAAGCCTCTCCACTCCCCAGGATACTTGAAGGAAACTAGAACAAAGGACAGTAACTACAGGGGGTGTGAGTGATTGCTGGACCCAGGCTAAAAGGAGATTAGTCTGTAAAAGGAGCATTCTGGAACTGGTTAGGATCTTATCTGTATTTAGTTTTATTAGACATAGATTTGCACATATTGTTTTATTTTGCTTGGTGACTTTGTGCTGTCTGTTGCTACTTTGAACTACTTAAATCCTACTTTCTGTATTTAGTCAAATGGATTTCTTTGGATTTAGACCCCATTGGGAGTTGAGCATCTGAGTGTTAAAGACAAGCACACTTCTGTGAGCTGTTTTCAAGTAAACCTGCAGCTTTGGGGCAAGTAATTCAGACTCTGGGTCTTTGTTGGAGCAGACAGGAGTGTCTGGCTCACCAAGACAGGGTGCTGGAGTCCTGAGCTGGCAAGAAAACAGAAGCACAGGTAGTCTTGACACATCAGTTGGCAGCTCCCAGGGGGGTTTCTGTGATCCAACCCGTCACACTTTCCTCATCTTTTGCTCAGGCAGACAACCATTAACTTCATTTGGAGTTTGCTTGAGTAAAAACTGTGTGATGATGCCATGACTTGACACAATATCTTTTTTTTTTTTCCTGCTGAATATCTGTTTGGGTATGGAGTCCGGTGGCACCTTAAAGACTAACAGATTTATTTGGGCATAAGCTTTTGTGGGTAAAAAACCTCACTTCTTCAGATGCATGGAGTGAAAGTTACAAATGCAGGCATTATATAATGACACAAGAAGAGAAGGGAGTTAGCTCACAAGTGGAGAACCAGTGTTAACAGGGCCAATTCGATCAGGGTGGATGTAGTCCACTCCCAATAATAGATGAGGAGGTGTCACTTCCAGGAGAGGCAAAGCTGCTTTTGTAATAAGCCAGCCACTCCCAGTCCCTATTCAAGCCCAAATTAATGATGTTAAATTTTCAAATGATTTTTAGTTCTTCTATTTCTCTTTGAAGTCTGTTTCTGAAGTGTTTTTTGTTCAAGTATGGCTACTTTTAAATCTGTTATAGAATGTCCTGGGAGATTGAAGTGTTCTCCTACTGGTTTTTGTATGTTACCATTCCTGATGTCCGATTTGTTTCCATTTATTCTTTTACATAGGGACTGTCCAGTCTGGCCAATGTACAAGGCAGAGGGGCATTGCTGGCACATGATGGCACATATAACATTAGTAGATGTGCAGGTGAATCAGCCCTTAATGCTGTGGCTGATGTGGTTGAGTCCTTTGATGGTGTCGCTAGTGTAGATATGGGGACAGAATAGGTAACAAGGTTTGCTACAGGGATTGGTTCCTGGGTTAGTGTTTCTGTGGTGTGGTGCGTAGTTACTGCAGAGTATTTGCTTCAGGTTCGGGTATGGATTGTCTACTATATAATCACCAGAAAGTATTAGGAAAATAAGTATTTTCTCATATTCTCTTGTAAGCTTGCTGTCATTCTGGGAAGAACTTGTCCAAAAAAAAGTAGTTGCAAACTGTCCTAAGTTTACAGAACTAGCCCTTTCGTATGGGCTAAAGCTAGTGTTCATTCAGGAAAGACACTGATGGCAAAGAGCACAGCACACACATTGCTTTAAGAGTCAGTAGCAAAGCACAGTTCTTCATAAGCTCTGTGATGTTTTCCTAGTCCATACAACTCACATCAATGATGTGTGACTTTGTAAGATAAAGGAAAGGAGACATACTGTTAATCCGCTTAATCAGAAAGAATACACAGGATATTTCTCTTAATTTTCCATCAGATGTTTGGAAATGTACAATAGCAGCTTTCTGGCAAACATATTCAATTTGAAATTACTAAAATACCTGCCACTCATATCTAAGAAACAGAGTTATACATATGCAATCTGCTGGCAGAATTTAATATAATATTTAGTGGCTGTATTTCTTGGCTGGCCTGAGATTGTTGTGTGTGATCTTGCATATCATCTCACATTAGTACGTGCTGAAGAAATAACAATGAACTGGAGGGTTAACCTGTAGATATGCTTGTATATTCTTCTGGGACAATTGCTGGAACAGGTTATGCCACATGTTTACTGCATAACTTCTACCTTGTGTATTGTCTATATATGAGAGAGTATTCTCAAAAAAAACCAAACTATTGATTAGAGAGCATGGAAGGCCTGGCACGAGTGTGTTGTGAAAACAAAAAGGTAAATATTCCAACTTTCTTTTGAGTTGAAAATCAAATTAGAAAAGGTAAGAGAGACTATAGAAATAAAATAGTTTTAGCATGAATCTTGTTCAGGTGAAACTTTATCACCTATTATAATAGCTGAATATTATACAGAGAGATTAATTACCATGGATATTGAGTATTGGTAATACACTTATCACACACAGTTTGCCAACAGCCAGAATTTGAAATTGGGATCCCAGTGAGATGAGTTATTTACTTCATAAATCACACTCACTGGCTTGTTTGTCTTACCCTTAAAGGCAGTTTGAATTCATAGACACGGACATTGATTTTTTTTCTGCTCAATCTTGCTAAACCTTGTACTGCTTTTATGGGTTTGTTTTTAATATCCATAAGAGCATTTAAGATTTTGTCTACGTTTGTTGCTTATTGTAACTGACTTTTTTGGCAACAGGTGCAGCTGTGACTGATGAGGTCTGCTACTGCCAAAAGCACTTTTAAACCAAGCCTTGAAATATCATCTAATGGGCTTTATTATTCTCCCCTCAAACCACTCAGTGTTGTTGTCATACTCTTGGGGATTGAAATCCCTATAAATCAGTGTGAGCTAATGTCTTAGAACATGGATTGCTAAATCTTTGCAAATATGCTACTATGGTAAACTGTGCTCCCAAAAAAACAAACAAGAGATATTGCTTTTATGCCCAGACAATCGACCACCCACCCAACTCTCTCAGTAGTTTTCATAGATCTTTAAGGCCAGAAGGATCCACTAGGGTAATCTAATCTGACCTGCTCCATAATTTATGCCATAAAACTCATTAAATAATTTCTACATCAAACCCATCATTTCAGTTTGAGCTAGTGTATCTCTTTTAGAAAGATATACAGTGTTGATTCAAAGACTTCAAGTAATGGATGACCTACCGCAGACCTAGGTACGTTATTCCAACTGTTAATTATCCTCACTGTTAAATTCATATAGAAATAAGGTGAATATTTTTATCTAGCTTCAGATTCAAACCTTAGGGGAAAAAGTAGGAATAACTAAATCTACTATCAGAATTTTCTTCCCTGTATAGGTAGTTGTAGACTGATCAAGTCATGTTTTAACCTTATCTTGAATAAACTAAATAGATTTGACTTCTGTTGTCTCACTATAAAGGCATGTTTTGCAGATCTTTACTGAACGCTCCAATTTCTCAACATCTTTTCTGAAGTGTTGGCACCGGAGATGGACACTGATTTAATAAGTACAAAGAAAGTGCAGGAAAAAAAGCAAAGCAAAGCAAAAGACCACCACAGGTAGGATCCCTCACTACTTTTCCTCATATTCTCCTATGAGGCAATCATGGGAGTCCGGGAGGCACACAAGTCTCCCAGTGTCAGCACCTCCATTTCTGCCTCACTGCAGACATATTAGGAGTTAGTTCCAGCACTGCCATTCCTCTATTCATTTTAGACCTTTCAGGAACTACAAGGAGAAAGCTCACCCATTGCCCCTTTCCAGACTCCCATCCCTTTGGGAATCACCAGTGAAGTTATTCTCTTGTGCATCCTCCCCTACTTGTTTATCCATCTCAAGTTGTCTCCCCAACTCCATCCTCATCTTACCACCAGCCTTTGGTTTTAGCCCCCTTAAGTGGAACTGAAATACTGACCCTTGTCTGCCTATGCCAGGCACAGACTAGAGAATAGATAATGTAACTCTGATTTTTTAAAAAAAAAGCTCCAGAGGTGATCCTGGCAGTTACAGGCCAGTAAGCCTAACTTCAGTACCAGGCAAATTGGTTGAAACAATAGCGAAGACAGAATCAGACACATAGATGAATATGTGTTGGGGAAGCGTCAACGAGCCCTTTTTAAAGGGAAATCGTGCTTCACCAATCTATTAGAATTCCCTAAGGCGGTCAACAAACATGTGGACAAGTGAGATCCAGTGGATGTAGTGTACTTGGATTTTCAGAAAGCTATTGACAAGGTCCCACAGCAAAGGCTCTTAAGCAAAGTAAAGAGTCATGGGATAAAAGGAAATGTCCTCCCATGGATCAGTAACTGGTTAAAAGATAGGAAACAAAGGGTAAGAATAAATGGACAGAGGTGAACAGCGGGGTTCCCCAAGGATCTGTACTGGGACCTGTAATGTTAAAAATTTTCATAAATGATCTGGAAAAGGGGTTGAACAGCAAGGTGGCAAAGTTTGCAAACAATAAAAAGTACTAAGCTAAGCCCAAAGCTTACTGAAAAGATACCATGGGATCTCACTAAACTGAGACTAGGAAGCAAAATGGCAGACGAAATTCATTGTTGCTAAGTGCAAAGTAATGCACATTGGAAAATAATAATTCCAAATATACATATAAAATGATGAGGTCTAAATCAGCTGTTACCACTCAAGAAAGATCTTGAAGTCATCATGGATGGTTCTCTGAAAACATCTTCTCACCATGCAGTGGTAGTCAAAAAAGCTGACAATGTTAGGAACCATTAGGAAAGGGAGAGACAATACAACAGAAAATATCATAATGCCACTATATAAATCCGTAGTATGCCCGCATGCAGTTATGGTCACCCCATCTCAAAAAAAATATTAGAATTGGAAAAGGTACAGAGAAGGGCAACAAAAATTATTAGGGATATGGAACAGCTTCCGTATGAGGGGAGATTAAAAAGACTGAGACTGTTCAGCTTAGAAACGAAATGACTAAAGTGGGATATGATAGTCTATAAAATCATGAATGGTGTGTAGAAAGTGAATAGTCAAGTGTTATTTACCCCTTCACTTAACATAAGAACCAGGGGTCACCCAATGAAACAAATAGGCAGCAGGTTTAAAACAAACAAAGGAAAGTTCTTCACACAACACACAGACAACCTGTGGAAATTCTTGCCAGGGATGTTGTGAAGCCAAAAATATAACTGCATTCAAAAAATAATTAGATAAGTTCATGGAGAATAAGTCCATCAATGGCTATTAGCCAAGATGGCCAGGGGCACAACCCCGTGCTCTGGGTGTCCTGAACCTCTGACTGCCAGAAATTGGGACTGGATGACAAGGGATGGACCACTCAATAACTGCCCTGTTCTTTTCATTTCTTCTGAAGAACCTGGCACTGGCCACTGCCAGAAGACAGGATACTAGACTAGATGGGCTGTTGGTGTACCCAGCATGGCCATTCTTGTGTTCTTATGCAGTAGCCTTTGGCACCTTGAAGGGGCTCTGATGCAGGGCAGGCTTGTCTCTGTTTACTTCCTCCTGCCTATACTGTTGCAGAGACATTGCATCCAGGCTCAAAGTAGACTCCAGATTCACTGGTCCCTACTCCTCTCCTTGCCCACACACTGTGCACATGATGGCATTCCATGCACAGTTCTACATCAAGCACATCACAAGGCACCTACAACTGTACGAGACCTTTAGCAGCCCTTTTGGTTGGGGTGGGTGGGGAGGAATAGGAAACCTAGTGGAAAAAAGAGTGAGAATTCATAGGGCTAGAGTAGCAGGCCAAAAGCCAGAGACAAGGTAGGTGCGCTTTACAGACTCATTTCCCTATACTGGCTAAGTCCCAAGAAAGAACTCTTTAGTGAATGTTGATCCTCCTATCCTGACTATTTCTCCAGTCCCTAGTGTTGTGGTGATGGAGGTTGGGCCAAATTCATTGTGATTGTCCCCCCGTGCCACCATGGGAGTAGAGAGCCACCTTGCAACTGGATATACAGAGGCAGTGCTAGCTGATTGGGGGCCCCCCATACACAACACTAAAAAGCAAACAGTGGGCTGCTCGGGACCCTAAACATCTGCTTATGTCTACTGCAAGTTCTGTGGATATAGGACTTTTGGGAGAGGCCTCTAGGAAAGTTGTTTCCAGCTCTTCAATGCCACATGTTACAAGAATCACAGGCACTGAGTGAGTAAGCAAGGATGGAAGACACATGACAGCTATGAAGATTTTTTCTCATTGATATGTAAGGAAGGACATGTGAATCTGAATTTTAGATCAACAGCCATGCCTTCAAATAGCTGCTATGGGATTTTTTTTGTATTGATTGTCTCAAAGTTACTGAATTTTTGCTAGTGCTGCAGTTGACTATATGTGATCAGTGAAGGTTGGAACAGCTGCTTGCCATAGATGTCCACACAGTAATCATTCTCTGTAATACAGCAAAGTCCAGAGGCTTGAATTTTTCTGTCTGGGAAGTGTATGTCAATCCTGACCTGAGACCTGTGGTATTCTCTCCATAGAATTAGATTCTCAGATGTCCCTTGCAACAGTGCCTCAGCCTCATCTGGTAAAGACCACCCTGGCAGTTCAGCTCAGCTCATTTTATAGAAAGGAATTACCCATAATCCTTCACTGATACAGATTGAAAAAAAATCAAGAATAGAATGGCCACTCACTCCTAGACTACATTTCCCAGAATACCACAAAGGGGATAATGCTTCTCTATCTCACAGCATGTAACAAGGAGGAAATCATTAATGTGTGAGGTGCTCAGATAATGTAGTGACAAGTGTCAAAAGAGAGTCAATAACTAGATTATAAAACCACCATTTGGCACCCTAAAAGGTGACTAATTATTTAATGGTATCTATTACGGTAGCTTCCAGAGGTCCCACGATTAGGGATTCTATGGTGCTGGGCACTGTATAAACATAGAGGGAGACATGGTCCCTGATCAGAAGAGTTTACTATCTAAGAAGACTAAAATCTGTAGGTATTCACCTAAAATCACCAGTTATTTTCACACAATCACCAAATATCAATGGGACAGTAACCAGTGATCTGAAGAAAGGCTCCATTTTCCTTCACACATCCAGTCCCCATAACTGAGGTTCATCATTAATCATTTAGCATTAACCCTCAGTTAGTAAGCTAGTATGTGTACTGACAAAGTGAATATGAGAAGGGTTCCAAATACAGGCCAAGGGGAAAGTTTTATTGTTTAACCTAATGCATAACCTTTTTGAAGCTCCTCGTGTAACAGCCACCTTTCATTCATGAAGAGTGCTAGAGCAATGAAACAGATAATGGAAACAAGAGAAGTCTTCGCCCAAAACAAAGTCATGTGCAAGGTTGGAGTAGGAGTTGGGCTATGGAACCCAAGAATGTTCTGTGATCTGGTAAACTCAGGGGAGGGGTTTGATTGGATTGGAGCACTGTGTGAGAAGCAGCAAGAAACACCACAGAAGCCAACAGAAAGCCAAGACCTAACACAACAAACACTGTGAATGTGGCACTGAGAAGAATCCGAGAGAGAGCAAACAGTTTGGGCCGAGTACTGACTGAATGAGGCAAGAAATGCTCTCATTTGATTCCTGCTGAAGTCAGGTACAGAGGACTTCATACATTTTTGTAAACAAACAGGATTGAATCAAAGAAATACCTGCCTCCATCATCAATTTCTCCTCCTAACGCAAACAACTTGCAGGTTCCCACATTCTGGCTAACCACTCAGGTCAAAAGAAGCAACAATAGCCAAAGGCAGCCAGCCGAGTAGACCAGATGTCACTGAACAGTGAACTGTACAATATGAAACAATTAGATATTTTCCAACTTCAGTTATTGCCCTTATTTTACAAACTATTTCTTCTAGGTTTAGGGCCTTTTCTCACTGCAAATATTTCCTTTGTTATTCTATTTGTTGAATTTGGGTTCTTATACTGTATCCATCACCATGATATCAAGTTACCTTCCAGTGGTACTTCAGGTAATGTGACTGGCAGCATTCATATCTGCTCTTCCCATCTCTGTTCTTCATCCCCAAGGCAAAAATAGGAAGTAGGAGGGAGCTACATTGCAGAGCTGAGTTAATAGCTGAAGATACAAAAAAAGTTGCCAGTAAAAAGAGAAAAAAGAGTCAGTTAAGATTAGAGTTCTACATTGTTCTCTTACCTTTGTACACACCATCAAGTTGATCCCCCTGGTTGAATTAAATGGGAACTATGTTTTTTACTGACTCCCTTGAATTGGACCTGGGTTGTCAGATAGGAATTGTTGATTACGTGAGGGGGAGGTTACCTCATGGCTGAACAGAGAGAAGCAGGCAGTCTACAGCAGACAGACTACTGCTGGCTTGAGAGGGGACGTTGTGCTGAGAAAACTGGCAGGAGAAGAGAGGGTTTATCGGCAGCTCACTCAGTTCCCCTCCAGACCAGGTGCACTGCCATGGGTTTAGGAGGTGGCTCCTAGAAGAAGAGGAAGGGCTGTGCCTGCATCCTGCCCTCCTCATGCTGTACCAGCAGGGCTAGCCTACGAGGGCAGAATGAGCCAGCATTGGCACAAGATTGCAGCTGGAGACATTGCGTGTATAATGTCAGCCAGGAGATGCTGCTGCTGTGCAGCACTCTTTCAACCTGAATGCAACAATCTGAGGCAATGGCTGAAGTTGCTACCAGCCCACTGAGCAAATACCTGGCTGTCCATTGGCTATGTTGGGCCTGACCAGTAAAAACAGTCTCTCATATGCATATTATACAAACCCACAGAACATTCAGGCTTCATGATTAAGCAGAAAAATTAAGAAACCCAGGGTTGCATTTGCAGCCTTAACTCTGCCCCCCCTGTGCATAGACACTACAAGGTCAGATTTAATTATACTGTTCCTCAGATAAAGAAAATATAAGGAACTATACTGCATTGTCTACAGCATTAGACACATGCTTTAGGTCCATAGCACCTTAGGAAGCTCACAGAAGGGAACCTTTCTCACATGCACTCCACATCTGGCAATGCTCTCTTTTCCACAGCTGGCCTTCTAATCTACTAGTGATGCAGCTCCGAGTCAAACTATTCCCTCTTATATTCACAGAGGGAACATATTCAGATCCTGTTTTTCTATTTGTTCTGGTGACAACAAGCACCTTTGTAACTTGATGAAATATCAAAATGTATAGCCACTCTGACTAAAGGCCAACCCAATACATCAAGGCTATGGCTCATGAGCAGCAGCTGTTAAATTCTTGACAAACAGCTCCTAGTTTTTCTCTGATTTGAAAAGGTCATGTATCAAGCTATGAGTACTTATGCTTTTGTTCTCTCATCTGTGGATGGTTAGAGAGAGGAATCCTGAATTATTTGAGAGGTTTTTTTAAACGAATACACACTATTTAGAAAAGGATAGAAATATTACATGGTCACTGCTCTTCTTCTCTCATGCAACCCTACTGACTCCAATGGGGCTGCATAGGTATCTCTGACAGCAGAATTCGACTCTGTTTTCAGATGCTTTTTCTGTTTGTGTTTTTGTGAACAGTGGTGGCTGTGGTGAAGAAGTGTCGCAACCATGGGCTGAGGGAAACAAGGTGGCAAAGTGAGGGCTAAGGCAAAGTCTTGTTCATCATGGGCTGGCTTGCAGTTCGTGGTGGGCCGTGTTCATCGGCTTCTCTAGAATGATAATTATGCTGACCGAGTTGGAGCTGGAGCCCCTGTCTATATGGCAGGCATCTTAGAATATCTGACTGCTGAGGTCCTCGAGTTGGCTGGCAACACTGCTTGGGATTAAAAACAAAAACAAAAAACAAAAACCAGGATCAGCCCCCATCTGCAGCTCGCCATCCATAATGACAAGGAGCTCAACAAGCTACTGGGGAAAGTCACTATCTCTCAAGCGGGTGTTCTGCCCAACATCCAGGATGTGCTGCTGCCTAAGAAAACCAAAAGTCATAAAGCCAAGAGCAACTAAAAGTGACCTAGAGGAAAAAAAGATCCAAATCTGTGCTTAAAAAAATATATATATATATTTTTAAATAGAGCATTGTTGGCACAGGGCTTCAGTTCTGGTAATGCTATCTTCTTGTAGTTAGTGCTATGTTTTCCCAAACACAGAAAGCCAAAGAAGTATCTCTCACACTAGATCTCTCTATCTAGATGTAACATAGTACTTATTTCCAAGGCATAAGAGCATGCCCAAGAATTCTACAGGGTATGTGAGAGAGAAAGCTTGCTCATGCTTCACTCTTTCTTCTATCTACCAGCGATTGGACTTTTTGTTTTTTGCTATAGGAGGAAGGCTCAGCTGAAGAGTTTTGAAGGAACTCTGGTTCCTGGACATCCTCATCTCTTCCAGATGTATGTGCCAGTGTGACGTTATCTAATAAAATATAACCTGTAGATCATTGTTGCTACCACTGCTAGATAATTGCAACAAATCTTGTACAAAATGTGGCATGTAAGATGTCTATGGAAAAGTTATGATTAGCGGAATATGATTATGCTATTTGTATGCATGTATCATTTGTGTATCTGAATTTATGAGTATTGGCTCTATACCTGAATTTCTAATGTATTTGCTTCTGGGAAACACCAACAAGGTGTTTAGCCAGCAAATTGTGAAGGAACTATTCAAATACAATAGCTCATCAAGGAACACTTAACTCACAATGGACCATGGGAGACGCTTATCTGCAGATAACGGACTTTCCTGCAACGACTAAGTGAAATCATGCATAGACATGTGACTTGACTATGTGACTCCAAACTCCATCTTTTACTTGTAATTTTCCACTGTCAGAACAATGGAATTCTCTTCCCTTGAGAGAAGCTATAAAAGAGACTGGAAACACCTTTGTTTTGCGTCTTTCCTGCTCAGACCTCTGGACTATGGACTAATAGAAGCATTCCAACCAAGGGACTGAGGACCTTCCAATGATTTGGAAGCAACCAGGGACTTGACTTAAGCCAGCAGTTCATTCCATCACTGCTACAAGCCTGAACCAAGAACTTTGCAATTATTATATGCATTTGATTCCTATAACGAATTTTAAGTCTCACTTTTCTTTCTTTTTATAAATAAATCTTTAAATTTTAGATACTAAAGGATTGGAAACAGCATGATTATTGGGTAAAATCTGAGTTATATATTGACCTGACTAAGTGGTTGGTCCTTTGGGATCAGAAGAACATTTCATTTGATGAAATTGGTTGTAAAGAACCACTCATCTTAAAGACTAGTGTTTTTCGTGGTGAAACAAGGACTGGAATACCTAAGGAAACTGGTGTTCTGACTTCTTGTTAGCCAGTGTGGTGAAACAGAAGTTTACTTTTGTTGCTGGTTTGGTATATCTTAAGGGAGAATAACCAGCAGTTGTGGGGTGTATCTGCCCTATTTCTCAGCAGTTTGTCCTGAATTTGATATTCTCAGTTATAACTCATGGAGGCATGGTGACAGCCAATCACAGAGAAGATCTCTTTAATATGAAGTGGAAAGCTAACAGTAAACAAAGAACTAATATAAAATACTTGACAGCAAAACAGTGACAGCCTCAGCTCCTTGGTGTACTGTGTGTATTTAGTTTTTTAAGAGCATGATTCTAGCCCCTCCATACAGATATATAATTGATAGTTTAATCCTGTTTCTTCCCCAAGTGGCCAAAGAAGAAAAGTTAAGAGCACTGGGCATATTCAATCTAGAGAAACAAATAAGGGAAGACATGATAGCTACCTAGAATGAGATAAAGGAATTTTATAAAGAGGACTAAGTTTAGTTAATATGCCACTACAATATAAATAATCAGTATTTGTCAGATCCATTTCTCTTTGTAGTGTGTTTCAGTAGGAAAATTGCTTTCTAGGAATAGTTAGGCAATATGACAAGCTGTCAAGGGAATCTGTGACATCACTTTCACTAGAAATATACACATCTGTCTGTTAGGGCTAGTTCAGGGGTAACTCAGTCTACCCTGCTACAATGCAGACAGATGGCCTAGTTAACCCAGTATTCAAGTTCTCTACCATTAGCCTGCAGTACATTACAGTCAAGGGAAAAAAAGGTTTATACTTCAAACATGTTAGCTAACCATTTTAACTAGCATGCATTAAAATCTTAGGCTGAAAAGTTACCCTTGCTGAAATCAACAGTCAAACACCTATCAGAGTACCTAGTATAGACAAGGCAGTAAAAGTTTAAACACGTGTTACTGGTTGAGGTAAACACTAGAAGGGATCCAACCATTTACCTTTACCTGTTAGCATGCGTTATAATAATACCTTGCTTTATCTACATTAGGATTTTATTACATGTTTAAAATACACCTTTTTTCCTAGTAAGGCAAGGGTGTCTCTAAATCCCTTCACCCACATTTAAGCACTATTTGTCTCTTTCTCAGCACTAAACTTCTCATCTTCCATTATGCTAATCCCTATACCTTGCACAGTCTCCCTCTTCTCCGCAAGGAACCCTCATTCTCTCCTACAAAAGATACTTATTTCCTATCTTTGCTCCCTAGTAACCTCATCTCACCTTCCCGTTCTTGCACTACTCTTCCATAGCTTGGCTGTGTTTCTTATGCCCTTCTTAGCGTGAAAGCCTGTTAGGGAAGAGACTGTATTACTGCTACAACTAGTCAATTCAAATACTATGCAAGTATTTATTGAAGATTTTAATAGTATTTGTAACACAGGCAGCTGCCGCCCAAGCACCCTTCTTGTGGCCAGAGTTTCCTTTGCAGCAGCCTCCCTCTGTTCTCCCTCTTCAGGGCCCCTTAAGAACTCTACAGGTAATTCAAACAATCCCCACAAGGGGTCCCATGTATTTTGTCCTCTGGCTACACACTGGACCCCCGCCCCCCAGGCCTGAAGCCTAGTTCAGTCTCTCCCCCAGTAGACCAAAATAATACAAAGTCTTTGAAAATAGAACACAAATGCAGTTTTCCTCCCAGTTTCAGGCAGACACAGCCCATCCCTCCCTGCGGGTCTGTCCACATCTCATTACTTCCTATCTGGAATTTGTACATCAACAGGCTCTCTCTGCTGGTCCCTGCCCCTGCTTACCCAGTAACCTTCTTCTCTGCAGGCATAGCTGCAGTTTCCTAAGCTTCCTCCTTCACCGCAACTTCCTGCTCCTTTTATACTGGACTCACCTGAGTCCTGTCAGGCAGGGCTCATTCTTTATCAGCCTCTGGGGCAAGCCGCCCTCTAACAGTATTGTTATCACTAGTAATATTTTAAGGTACCTTTGTGCTGTGTCCAACACTCCCTTTTCATCCTTCAAAAACACTGATCTTAAGGGGTTTCCATGTGTAACCATTCTGCTAGATGGAGTCAGCAACAAGGGGAGGGTTCAATATCTAGGGGTCACTCTTACCAATACAACACAGAACTGGCTTGAGCTCACATCCAGTAATCTGAGAAAGTTAAACACCATGCAAGGCGCCTCTAAGAGGCAATACTTCCCCACTCATTGAATCTGTATGTGGCAGAGAAAACTTTTAATAAAAAGAGGAAAAGAGCCTTACATTAATTTGGAAAAACACTGCAACTATGATTCAAATACATCTGACCATGAGCAAAACTCCTACTCCAGAGTACATTGGGCAGTGTCCTTTGCCTCCATTTCTCACCATGTTGCATGAAATCCCAACAAACAAATGTCCCTTTGACACTCCACTCCCCTCTCTCTCTACTGCATTCCACCTCACAGCAGTTGTCCTTGGCCAGCGAAGACCCAGCATTCAAAGTTGCGTTCATGAGAGAAGAAACGTCGAGTAATGCCTCCACTGCAGCTGGCTCACGGTTACCACTGTTCACTCTGTTGCTACCTACTGCCACTGCTGCTCTGTCTTTCACTCCTCTGCTGACATTCATCATTCACTCCACCACACTGTGTGCTCTGTTGCCAATGGCCCTGTGCCATCACCTTCTGCTGCCACCTGCCTCTGCGAGTCGGTCTCTTGAGGTTCCATGCAGCTCTCAGTGATTTCAGTTCTTAGTGATTTCAGTAGCTAGTGAGGGAACCTCACCTCTAGTGCAGTCTGGGCAAACTCTTCCTCAGAAACACTATCTGGTAGCAGGTATAAAGCTTAGCACTTAGACCTGATTATCAGTGATTTCAGCTCTAGTGATCACTTAACTAACAAAAGACTCAATTGGGCCTAATCAGCTCTGTCTTTAAACAGCAGAGAGGGGCAGAACAAATGGTGCCTATACTCTTAGGCAGAGCCCACACCACCAGGCAAAGACACTTGTCCCCCGCTTTCAAACCCTACCCCATTGGGATCTGACATCTGAACCCGCGGTTTAGGGAGTTCAATTCGGCAAGGGTGAATCAAGACAGGCTAGGTACACTTCTGCTCCCCTTTACTCATACAATAAGGATAACATTTCATTACCCCCGCATTCAAATTTAAAATTTTTTATTAAGATGATGTTAAAAAAAAGTGAACGGTACAGTGTTTAAGCATAGAAGTTTCTGGTTATCAGGGAATAACGTACAGATTATCAAGGGGTGTGAAGTTCAGTTTAAGATTGGATGGAGTAAGAAATACATAATCTGCAATATCCCCGACTGGGGATAAAAGCTTAACAGGTCAAAGAACAGACATTGAGATATGAGGGTATGTTGTTCATATAATGGCTGTGTTCAGGTGTAGAGTATAATGAGTGGATATGATGACGAGAACGGATTGACCCTCATTTGGTGAGATTTAACATTCAGTGAGTTTATGGTTTCAGTTCATATGGTTCAATGAATAAAGTCTCTCGGTCCCTTTCTTGTAGTCAACACATGATGTCGCTCCAGTTCACGCCACCTGGTAGTGTTGGTGTCTGGTGGAGATGTCCCTGGACAATCAGATGGTGTCTGAGACCATGAGGCGCTGCATGAGCTGTGCATAGTGTCGACCAATCCTGCAGGTCCGTGGCACATATTCATTGCAGGAGTCCCAGGTGCCCAGGGCTTTGATGATCAGGGCGTCCATCCACACCCCGTAGCCCTTAGTTCTCAAGATGTCAGCCAGAGGAGCGTACTTTTCCAGCTTACAAGCATGGGCTTCACGAAAGGCTGAGGTCCTGTTCTCAAAAGAGACTGTGACATCGACGAGGATGATCTTTTTCTGGGCCTCGTCAGTGACGACGAGGTCAGGTCACAGCTGGTTGTCAGTACCGGGGATGGCGGTTTAGGATGGTATTGTGGCACAGCTGCCAGGCTCTGGAGTGGGACTTACAGCTGTACAGGACATGGGGCTTGTTGGAGTAGCCACACTTCCTGCAACGCTTGTCTCAGTTCCTGTGGTGGACGGCTCCATTGAGCAGGATGCAGTTGATCTGGGCACGGTGGATGAACCGCCAGTTGGCGAAATGGGTGAAGCCGCCCCCGGCCAGGAAGCGGTTGCTGGAGTCCCACTTGCTGGTCAGCTCAAAGGCTTTACCCTGGTCCGGTTTACACTTCAGGGTTTCCACGTACGGCGAGTGGATGGCAGCCTTCAGGGTCCTCTCCAGCAAGCCCTCGGCACTTAGGGTGATGATGATGGCATCCTCAGACCTGATCTGGGGTACCAGGATTCTCAGCTCCTGGCGCTCCTCGAATCACTCCCAGCGGCAGCCGACGTGCTTCCCCACGTGACATGTGGCGTTGCGAGTGCAGGACCACAATGAAGCGATGTCGCCCGTCCTATCCGAATTCACCATCCAGGGAGCGGCTCAGGAAGGTGGCAATGTCTTGGTTTTGAAAGGTATGCTTGCGTTCATTTTAAACAAAATGTGATTTAGAAGGTACTTATGCATAAAGATGCATGCTGTGGCTCGCCACCCTAGTAACATTCTAGAAAAAGCCAAGGGGAGGAGGATGAGCTCAGTATGTGGAGTGGAGAAGTATAAGCATGTGATGAACAAATGCATAAATAGAAAGGTTAAATATGATTGGTTAGAGGTGTGTGTTATGTAACATGTTATGTAACTGCCATGTGCTATAAAATAGCAAGGGAAGGGGCTCCTTGTTGGAGGGATTCTGGGTGATTTTTGTACCGGGGCTCTCCTTTTATGCACACTAAATAAAGTCTTGTGGAATTGAATTGAATGAAGTATCGAAGACCCTTGATTCTGCCCAGTATCTGGCTCATTTGGTTATTATCGGGAACCACAAAATCCCAACAGTTTGTAACCAAGACCAGACAAAATTGATCACTTGGCAACACAGCTCTGTTTGCTGGATATCTAGGCAGAATACATGTGTTCATGTAAATACAGCCTGGTCCTGAAGCATCTTGCTTCTGGGGACAAAGAGCAGTATAGAAGAAAAAGTCAGTCCTAAGAATAGCCTGCATTTTGTGTTCTCCTTTGCTAACAGCCAAAGGATCTGTTGGGCTTGTAGGCAACAATTTTTGCCCCTCTGCATGGCCATAAATTCCTCCCTTTATGGGTTTAACCGGGTCTCTTCCTCTGCCCCCCTTGCTGCAGCTCCCTGCTATCTCAAAAAGCACTCTGAGCCTCCTGGACGCAGCACCCGTGGCTTTTTATTTACACACAGTTCCCACCACCAGTGATTCTATTTACAGGTCTTACTCTCCTTCTCCTTCTCCTTCTCCTCCTCCTTCTCCTCCTCCTCCTCCTCTATAGGGAGTCTACCCCAGCCTGGAGACTGCCGTGCCTCTGGCTGTTCTCTTCCCACCTTCCTCTGGCTGCCAGCCAGCCTTTATGGCCCTTGAGCCTGCAGGCCCACAGGTGCAGCCTGTTCTGAGGCCAGGCACCAGGCTTCTCCCCAGCCCCAATCCATTTCACCTGATTGGGGCTGGCTGAGCAGGGGCTAATTAGCTGCCTCTGCAGCAGCACCTTGCTACAATGGGAAATGAGGTAACAGTGTCACACATCTATTTTTCCTTTGTAGTTCAAAGGGACAGTTACTGGAAGGTAGTGTGGGGCTGAAAGGGGAGTTTTAAGTGGTTAACACCAAGTAATTTTATTTCCAAAATTACTAAAAATGTATAAACTAGAGCAACAAAAAATGGCAAGCCAGACCTTTGTAATTCTCTCTCTCAAAGACAATTCAGGAATATAACTCTCACTATTTTAGTCACATGGGGTTCTTTCCATACCATAGGAAACACTACTATTAGAGGCAGACAAAATAGACAGTTATTAACTATGACTATTTCCTTTTTGAGAAAAGAAAATTGAGACAGTCCACAAACTACTGTTACTTCAATTCTAATCTTTTCTCTACGTTTCTCTCTGGAGAGTTTGCAACAGAGATTATATCTTTGAGATTGTGTCTTACCTGGCATCTCCAGGTAAGACACAACTCACCTAGCAAAATAATTACCAAAATCAGTAATGAGTCCTGTTTCAGTGTATCAGAGAAAAGTATGACAGTTTGTAGATAGGAAAGGGATTTTTTTAAATGATAGATGAACCCTGTTTGTTTATCATGGATAACAAAGTTTAAGAACATTTTTTAATTCAATTACATAAAAGAAGCCACTCAAAGGATAGTTTTAAAAAATGTCAATCCAAATTAAATCCCACTGTTTTTCTGTTTACCAGATTTAGCTGAGGGCTAGTTCCTGGAAAACTGTACAACAGTAGCTACTCCGTGCATCCCCTCATGGGAAGGGGTAACTTTGCAGGCACCCTTCCTCTTTTATTCCCTTCTAGTGGGCCCCTTAAGCACTCCACAGCCTCTCTCATGACTAACAGTATCCCTGCCTTCCCCCCTAACACCCACCTGGTTAACAACAAAGAAGTTCAAGTATTGTGCAGATAGTCCCCAAAATAAGGACCATAACAACACAAATGTTCACACTCAGCCCTGGTTCTTCTGCCACACACAAATCTCTTTCATTGTCCCAGTTTGCTCCATCCAAAGCCACCAGCCCCAACCCTTTCTGCCAGAAGCTCTAGCCCTGGCTTCCTTCTCCTTTAGCATTCTGAGGGAGAGGGTTGCCTATATACCACTCTCCTCCAGAGCTCACTCCACAATTGGCTGGAAGAGGGAAGCCCTGCCCCACCCTAAACTAAAGGGCTTCTGATCCCAAGCCCTTAAAGGAAGGGTGCCCTGCAAGTAACTCCACAGCCAACCCATAATTCCCCAGGGAATGCTTCCTTTCTTCCAAGTCTAGGCCATTTCCTGGACCTTTGATTATTCCAATTCCCTGGACAGGGATCTTCTGGCTCCCTTTACTCTTCAAGAGCCAGTATATCCCATTACAGGATCCATAGGCTAAACAATCTGGTGCTTAACAGGAGAAGCTGTTAGATATTAACTTATAATATCACTTCAATGTCCCATTAAAATCACTACCAAAAAAATGGAAACCTAATTCCTTGGCAGTGCTTTTGTAAACTCCAACTCACTGATGCATTTTGCAGAACAATGCTATGCTGGAAGGTTGCTGCTTCTTTTTTCTTGCTGAGCTGAGATGAACAGGATGAGTTGAAATAAAAGTGCTGCCAAGCTGAAGGATGGGAACAGAGTGTTTACTGCTTTCTTGCTCTGTTGAGAGAGCTTGATAGGCTGCTTCTTTTCTAGTTTGACTGGAGGAGGAAGACACTTCTTTTGGGCATAGCTGGATTTAAATATCAGCTGCTGTCACCCTTTCATTGGCTCACCATCTTCATGGGATGATCCTGGTAACAGCTGCATCTCATGAATATGTGATCTGCTAATGCTTATACAAGAGACTTGCTATTGGCTTTGTATCTTGGCAGGAAATTATCAGCGCATCTTCAAAGTATAAATAGTAAAACCTCATTTAGTCCATTTTCTGAGCTACCCCTTCAGTTCCATCAGGGTTTAATAAGAGTTGAAATTCCATTTCAAATAAATACAAACACTCATATTTCCTATGTAAAGGTCTTTCATCTCTCAAAATAGTCTAACATAAATAATTCTTAAAGAGAGTCCTTTAAATTTAAACAACCAAAGAAGGCATTGTCTCTTCTCAATCTTTGGAGAGGTTCCTTTAATCTTTCAGTCTGGTAAAAAGTTGCTTAAGCATTGTCAGATTAATATTAGTTGGAGAATTAATTAGTTATTTGTTGTTCCTCAAATGGATTCATACATTAGTAACCAGTTATTAGCAACTAGTTAAGTGACCTTTCTATATGAAACATCTGACTATTCACATAACAAGTCATCAGGAAATTGTTATATGAGGTTTGTATTTAGATACAAAATATTTGTAATATTTGAAAATATACACCTTCAAAAGAAACCTATGCCATTTTAGGCATTTAAGGAGGTTTTCACCTTTAAGTGGAAACACTGATTAGAACATAACATAAGAATGGCCGTACCGGGTCAGACCAAAGGTCCATCTAGCCCAATATCCTGTCTACCGACAGTGGCCAATGCCAGGTGCCTCAAAGGGAGTGGACCTAACAGGCAATGATCAAGTGATCTCTCTCCTGCCATCCATCTCCATCCTCTGACAAACAGAGGCTAGGGACACCATTCCTTACCCATCCTGGCTAATAGCCAGTAATGGACTTAACCACCATTAATTTATCCAGTTCTCTTTTAATCACTGTTATAGTCCTAGCCTTCACAACCTCCTCAGGCAAGGAGTTCCACAAGTTGACTGTGCTCCTCCACCTATCTCATCTGTGGGCTTGATCCAGTGGGCACACTCAGAGACCAGCTACCAGATTAGATCCCATTCAAACTCCAACCAATAGCAGTGACCTTATCATAAAAGCAGCAAAGACTCCTGTGGCACCTTACAGACTAACAGACATTTTGGAGCATGAGCTTTCGTGGGTGAATACGTGCATCTGACAAAATGGGTATTCACCCACGAAAGCTCATGCTCCAAAACGTCTGTTAGTCTATAAGGTGCCACAGGATTCTTTGCTGCTTTTACAGATCCAGACTAACGCAGCTACCCCTCTGATACTTGATCTTATCAATTTATCCCAATGGTTAGAACACTCATTCAGGATGTGGGAGACCAAGTTCAGTGTCCCCCTCTACCTGAGGTGGAAGAAGGTATTTCATCAGGGATCTCCCATCTCTCAATAGAATGCACTAACTAATCAGCTATGGGATATCCTGATGTGAGGGTCCCTCTGTCAGAGACAGGGACATGGGCAGTCAGACCTAATGATTAGATCAGGAGCCCAGCCTAGTAGTTAGAGCAGGAGTCAGGCAGCCAAGGATAAGAGTCCAGAGTGAGACGTCAGGAATCAGAGCCAGTGGTCATATGCCATAGACAAGGGTCAGAGCCAAAGTAACAAGTCAGGAATCAGAGCCGAGGTTCAGAGACGGGCTATTTGGCATGAGGCAGGGCTAGGAACAATGGAAGAACAGGAGCTAAAACAACCATGAGCAAATGCATTGAGCAACCTTTGTCCCATTACTGATGCCTGCCTTAAGAGCAGGTCTGCTGATCCCTTGACCAATCAGGTGGCCTGATTAGTGAAGTGATTCTCCTGCAAGCCAATAGTGATTCAGCTGTGAGTCCTCTCTTTCTTACTGGGGAGGTGGAGCTAGCTGTCCCAGGCTCAGCTGCAAGCCCTAATTCCTGAAACCCCACAATCTCTCCTGTTCAAGTTATTCCTCTTTGGATAAATAATTCGAGAGTCACTGGAGCTGGGGGACTGGACCCTGAGTCTCCCACCAACTAGGTTGGTACCCTAGCCACCTGACTTTACAGTCACTCACTCAGCAGGATAAGATGCATAACTATTTCCAAATTACTCCTTCATATTACAATTTATTGGTATGGTGGTATGGCCTAAAAACCCCAGTCATGAACCAGGATCCCATTCTGCTGGGCACCGTACAAAACCAAAAAAAAATGGACCCCGCCTCCAAAGAACTTAAATTCAAATGCTGTATCTTCTCTACATAATTAATTTGAATTATCTATACTTGAGTTAACTCTTTTGGATTTATCCTTGCTTAAGTGAGGGCAGCCACACTACAGAACAACACTTCCTCTTCACTGTGATTGTGTTAGCAGCTAATAGGTTGTACTCACTTGAGCTGTAGTTTATACCCCGTGATAGGCCAGCCAACATGAGTCAAAAGAAGTTAAGGGGTTTGTATATGGATAGGGCCTCACTTAGGGGTAAGAATACAATTATAACTTGAGTTAACTGCAGTGAAAGTAATCTCTAAGTGGGTACAGACTGACAGACAGAGGAGCACAAGGAAACAGTACTGGTCAGCATGGTGGGCAGTGGTCTCAGCACACCAGTTACCTAACCATTGTAAGATTTTGTAGACATCAGGGCAAGAGAGTTTTAAGAAGGTATTTGAAAGAGGACAAGGGAATGGGTTTACAGATGTCACAGGGAGTTTCTTCCATGTGTAAGTGGGGGCAGCATAGGAAAAAGCACAAAGGTGCTTGCCTGGAAATTTAACAAGTGGATGATATAACAAATGGGCGATGAAGGCTACTATCACGGGCAGAATGGAGGCAAGAACTAGCATCTCAACAGCACAGGAGAGATGATATGTAGGGTGGGGATTGGCCAGGAAAGGCCTTGGAAGTGAAGATAAATCATGTGTGTTGGATACATGGTTGAAGGAAGAACCAGTGAGGGTAGCAAAGAGGGAGTTGATGTGGTCAAAGCGAAGAGCCAGGAAAGATGATCTTTGCAGCAGCATTCTGAATCACTGTAGGGATCCGAATCACACTAGGGAACAGGGTGACTCCTCCCATATGCACTTAGGTACAATGGATAAGAAAAAAAAGCTGCATGATCAGGGGGGACTTCAGTTTGAGTGACATATGCTTCAGGTCTCATGCTGCCAATACTAAATCATCTTTGGAATTTCTAAACATAATAGATGACAATTTCCTAACTCAAAATGTGTTGCAGCCAACATGGGGGCATTCTGTATTAGACCTTGTCCTAACAGATAAAGAGGAACTGATCACAGAACTAGGAATTAACGAGAGCTTAGATGCAAGTGATCATGACTTGATCACATTTATAATGTGCAGGCAGAATAAAGTCAAAACCAGTAATACATATACCTGGTGCTTTAATAAAGCCAATTTCACAAAGCTGAAAACAACTATGACCCAAAGCAGCTGAGAGGAAGAATTTAATCAGACAAATCTGAAAGATAATTAAAATAACCTTACTAGATGCCCAAAAGCCACACTCAAGGAAGAAGGCTGTGCTGGTTAAAAAGCCAACCTAATTGAGAGGGAAAGTGAAGGCAGCTATAAAACAAACAAAATGCAACCAGTGGAAGAAAGGGGGAGTTGATAGTAATGAATATAAATCAGAAGTTAGGAATTATAGAAAATTGATAAGGGATACCAAGAGACAAAAAGAGAAATATAAGGCCAGCAGCGGTAAGGACAATAAGGAGGTTTTTTAAAATATATTAGGAACAAAAAGAATCCTGACAAGGGTATTTGTCCATCACTAGATGGAAAAGATAGAATTAATAATAATATAGAAAAGGCAGACGTGTTCAAACAGAATTGTACAACGGTTAGACAGGAAAGGACTTCGAAAGGTCATGTCGACCAATCCTCTGCACTGAGGAAGGACTAAATACTATCTAGAATATCCCTGACAGGTGTTTGTCTAATCTGTTCTTAAAAGCCTCCAATGAGGGAGATTCCACAACCTTGCTAGGTAATTTGTTCCAGTGTTTAACTACCCTGAGAGTTAAGTAGTTTTTCCTTACTGTCTAACCTAACTCTCCCTTGCTGCAATTTAAGTCCATTACTTCTCGTTCTGTCCTCAGTGGATCAGAAGAACAATTTATCACCTTCATCTTTGTAACTACCTTTAACATACTTGAAGACTTATGTCCCGGGGCCCTCAGTCTTCTCTTCTCCAGAACAAACAAAGCCAGTTTTTTCAGGCTTTCCTCACAGGTCATGTGTTCTGGATCTTTAATAATTTTGGGATCTCCTCTGGACTTCCTCCGATTTGTCTACATCTTTCCCACAAAGTGGTGTCCAGAAGTGAACACAGTACTCCAGTTGAAACCTTATCATTGGTGATTGGAAGAATTACTTCTCAAGCTTGATTACAACACTCCTGCTAATACATCCCAGAATGATGCTTGCTGCTTCTTTTTTTGTGACAGTGTTACATTGACTCATATTTAGTTTGTGATCCATCCAAATCCTTTTCTGCTGTACTCCTGTCAAAACCTAGTCCCAGATTTGGACCTTAGTGTCCAAAATATGGGGGTTAGCATGAAAACCTCCAAGCTTAGTTACCAGCTTGGACCTGGTAAAGCTGCCACCACCCAAAAAATTAGAGTGTTTTGGGGCACTCTGGTCCCCCCAAACCTTCCCTGGGGACCCCAAGACCCAAATCCCTTGAGTCTCACAACAAAGGGAAATAAACCTTTTCCCTTCCCCCCCTCCAGCTGTTCCTGGAGAGATGCACAGAAGCAAGCTCCGTGAATCTAAACAGAGGGATTCCACCCTCCCCATTTCCAGCCTTGGAAAACAGAAGTACCAAGAGCTGATCTCTCTTCCCCCCCTCACCCAGGGGGAATGCAAAGTCAGGCTAGTAAATCTAACACACACAGATTTCCCCCTGACTTCTTCCTCCCACCAATTCCCTGGTGAGCACAGACTCAATTCCCTGGAGTTCCCCACTAAAGAAAAACTCCAACAGGTCTTAAAAAGAAAGCTTTATATAAAAAGAAGAAAAATACATAAAAATGCTCTCTCTGTATTAAGGTGACAAATACAGGGTCAATTGCTTAAAAGAAATATGAATAAACAGCCTTATTCAAAAGAATACAATTTAACACATTCCAGCAACTATACCATGTAAATACAAAAGAAAAAAACAATAACCCCTATTGTATTATGATCTCTGTACTCACAACTTGGAAACAGAAGATTAGAAAGCAGAAAACAGAAATCCTCCCATAGCAGAGAGAGAGACAGGCAGAAGACAAAGAACTCAGACACATACTTCCCTCCACCCAGACCTGAAAAAGTCTGGTTTCCTGATTGGTCCTCTGGTCAGGTGCTTCAGGTTACTTTTTTTCAGGTGAAAGAGATATTAACCCTTAGCTATCTGTTTATGACAACTCCTTCCTAGGCAAAATATTTCTCACTTTGTATTTGTGCAATTGATTATTTCTTCCTAAGTGTAGAACTTTGCATTTGTCCATATTTAATTTCATCCTATATATTTCAGACCATTTCTCTAGTTTATCAAGATCATTTTGAATTCTAATCCTGTCCTCCTAAGTGCTTACTACCCCTCTCAGCCTGGAATCATCCACAAACTTTGTAAGTGTTCTCTTTGTGCCATTATCCAAATCATTTATGAAGATATTGAGTAGACTCAGAACTGATCCAGCAGGACCCCACTCAATATGCCTTTCCAGCTCGATTGTGAACAATTGATAACTACTTTTTGAGTATAGTTTTCCAACCAGTTGTGCACCCACCTTTCAAGCAGTTTCACCTAGATTATATTTCCATAGTTTACTTCTGAGAAGGTCATGGAAAACAATGTGAAAAGCCTCAATAAAATCAAGATATATCACATCTACTGCTTCCCCATTATCCACAATGCTTGTTACCCCATCAAAGAAGGATATTATGTTGGTTTGACATGTGGTATTCTTGACAAATTCATGTTGATGGTCACTTATTACCTTATCGTCTATGTGCTTACAAACTGATTGTTTAATTATTTGCTCCATTATCTTTCTGAGTACTGAAATTAATCTGTCTCGTCTATAATTTTCTACGTTGTCCCTATTCCCCTTTTTATAGATAGGTACTTAATTTGCCCTTTTCCAGTCCTATATAATTTCTAAGAAAAATGCTAATGTCTCAGAGATCTCTTCAGCCAGTTCCTTAAATATTCTAGGATGTATTTCAACAGGTTCTTCTGACTTGAAGACATCTAACATGTCTGTCTTTCCCTCCTCATTCAGTGATGGACTTATTCTTTTCTTGGTATTTCTCTTGCTTCCAATATATGCGTAAAATGTTTTATTTACAGCTTTTATGTCCCTGTTCTGCATTTGTATTCTGTTCTGTATCTGGGGGAAAAACAGATGATATAGTCTCATCAAATGGTGATAACATTCTTTCCATCCACTAGTACCTCTGGGGGATGTTAAACAGAAGCCACTAAAGTTAGACATTTTAAAATCAGCAGGACAAGAGTTTTAAAGGAGCTGGCTGAGGATCTTGCTGTACCATTAATGTTGATTCTCAAAAAGACTTGGAACAGTGAGGCAGTTCCAAAAGACTGGAAGAAAACTAATTTTGTACCTTTTTTTAGAAACGGATAAATGGGATGAGCTAGGTAATTATAGGTCTATCAGTCTTACATTGATCCCAGGCACGATAATAGAGCAGCTGATACAGGACTCGATTAATAAAGAACTCCGAATGAATGTGTCAGGGGGCTGGCTGGATGCTCCAGGCTGATAGCAGCAGCTAATAGGCATGCTCTGGGATATAACACCCAACAGTGGGAGTCCCAGGGGCTGCTTCATCTAGTGGCAATAGAATCATAGATTATTAGGGTTGGAAGAGACCTCAGGAGGTCATCTAGTCCAATCTCCTGCGCAAAGCAGGACCAACCCCCGCTAAATCATCCCAGCCAGGGCTTTGTCAAACCAAAACCTCTCAGAATGGAAATTCCACCGTCTTCCTGGGTAACCCATTCCAGTGCTTCAACACCCTCCTAGTGAAATAGTATTTCCTAATATCCAACCTAGACCTCCCCCACTGCAACTTGAGATCATTGCTTCTTATTCTGTCATCTGCCACCACTGAGAACAGCTTAGCTCCATCCTCTTTGGAACCCCCCTTCAGGTAGTTAAAGGCTGCTAGCAAATCCCTCTTCACTCTTCTCTTCTGCAGACTAAATAAGCCCAGTTTCCTCAGCCTCTCCTCATGAGTCATGTGCCCCAGTCCCCTAGCACAGGGGTAAGTATTGTCCACTGGTGAGACTGAGGAGGGTGGGGGAACCTGGGCCCACCCTACTCCATCGTGTTCTGACTCAACCAGCGCCCTTCAAAACAAAGTCCCCGGACACAGGATTCAAGTCCCAGTGCCCCCCAAGTGTATTCCCTGGGTCACTTCCTACCCTCGTCCCAGTCCCTGCAGCATTGTCTCTGGGATTGGACATGGGGTCCCTCTCACGTTCCCTCTGCTCCTCCACTGGCAACAACAAGTCATCCCCTTTGGTCTCTGCAGTCAACTGGCCTCCCATAGTGCAGCTAAGAGGCTCAACCCTGGCAGCATGGAGTCCAGCAGGAGGCTGCTGCACACAACTGCTCTCCTTTTCAGTTAGCCCAGACTGAGCTGATTTGTTCCCTTTTGAATGCTCCTTCTACAGAAGGCATGCCCAACAAGGGTGAGGGGCTGTGGTCTCTTGAGCCCAGAGCACTTTGTTAATCCTCACCTCTACAGTGCAGGGTTGGTACACTCCATCACAGGATAATGTAATTAATGCAAATCAACATGTGTTTATGAAAAAACAGATCCTGTCAAACTAACTTGCTTTTTTGATAAGGTTACAAGTTTGGATGATAAAAGTAATAGTGTTGATGTAATAGACTTATCTAGAATTTTATATTCTAGCTTTTTTTAATCAAAATGTGCTGTGACCATTTTTATTAAAAAGTAGAATATAAAATTAACATGGTTTAATTATATTAAAACTGGCTAACTGATAGGTCTCAAAATGTAATTATAAAGGGAGAATTGTCACTGAGCAGGCTGGTTTTTAGTGGGGTCCCACAGCGATCAGTTCTTGGCCTTATGCTATTTAACTTTTTTAAACAAAATAATCACTGACAAAGTTTGCAGATACAAAAATTGGTGGAGTATTAAATAATGAAGAGGACAGGTCATTGATTCAGAGCAATTTGGATCACTCATTCCACTGGGTGCAATCAAACAATATGTATTTTAATACAGCTAAATGTAAATGTATATATCAAGAAGGACTGGAGTGATTATTTTACCTCTGGTTTTGGCACTGGTGCAACTGCTGCTGGAATACTGTGCCCAGTTCTGGAGCCCACAATTCAAGATAAATTGAAGATGGTTCAGAAAAGAGCCACAAGAACAATTAACAACATGCCTTACAGTGATAGACTCAAGGAGCTCAATCTATTTAGCTTTAACAAAGAGAAGGTTAAGTGTTGACTTAATTACAGTCTATAAGTACCTACACAGGGAACAAATATTTAATAATGGGCTCTTCAATCTAGTAGAGAAAGGTATATGATCCAATGGCTGGAAGTTGAAGATAGACAAATTCACATTGGAAATAAGGCATACATTTTTAACTGTGAGAGTAATTAACCCTCAGAACAATTTACCAAGAGTTGTGGTGGATTCTCCATCACTGACAATTTTAAAATCAAGATTGAATGTTTTTCTGTAAGATCTGTTCTATAAATTGGTTAGGGGAAGTCCTATATAGTTTGTGTTACACAAGAGGTCAGACTATATGATCATAATGGTCCCTTCTGGACTTAGGATGTGTGAGCCTATGAATGGATAAGATGGGACAAGATGGAATTTTTCAGTGTCAGAGAATATGTTGCAGAAGTAGAAAAGTGAGATGCTGAGAGCCTGGACAAGAATTTTAGCTGTGTGGATAGAGAGGATAGAAGGTATCTTAGAGGTGTTGACTTAACTATTGCATTTCACTTGTCACCATACAAAGACCCAAGGAGAACAAAATTGCCAAGCTGTCACAGCGGGTCCTGGGCAGAGCCAGGGTCCACAGATACGAGATTGGAATTAAGAGTCAGCTGGGTCAGGATACTGGGAGATCAGAATTACAGGTTGGGAGTCAGAGTCAGACTGGGTCACAATACCAGAGAGTCAGAGGCAAGAGACAAACTGGAGGTCAAGAACCACAAGTCAAACACCAGGAGTCAAGCCGTGGAAGCACAAGGCCTACAGTTCACAGCAGGGTGGATCCCAGTTGTTCACACAGCTTCCTGTTCCTGCTGCTGGCTTAAGTAAGGCCAATGGACCAATCAGCTCTGTGACTCTGCTAATTGGCCCTCAAGGGCAGAGCCTCAAATTGGGGCTGAACTTTGCGGGTCCTAGGTAAGCAGCTGTCAGCAGGCTGTCAGGTAGAGGGTTGGAGTATGGCTGCTCCCCTGTGGGCCCACACTGGAGACTTGTGGGCCATGACACCTGCTCACTATTGAAAAATCTATATCCTAAATTCACTGTCTACCAAGTTTTGTCCTATAGATAAGGGTTGCAATATTGCTTTTCTTCTAACTGGGTTCAAATCACTACTGTCACTCGCAGTATAATGTGATCTTGTATTACCAGATGTTACATCCACATTTTTAATGGAACTCAGATTTGTGCAACATCAATATTCCAGAGTACAACAGGAAGCTAACATTTGTAGCTACCCATTACTAATACTAATTAACATTAGTATTTCCAAACTCAGATTCCTATTTGTAATTCTGAAGTAGTGTTACTGTTTTGTAGGAAATAACTGGTATGTCCCCTAGACTAAGAGAGGAAAGCCATATGGCTGTACAGCATGTCTTATATAAATCTCTTCACTGACTGAGGAGACAAAGATTACTTTTGCTAGTAGAGTGACACCAGCTCGGTCTTTTGGTTTGCATTAACCTTTTACATTTTACAAAAATCAGCAACTTCATTTTCCCCCTCTGTCTGGAAACCATAGAAACCAAAGTGAAAGCAGAGGGAAGCAGTTCGTCATTTGGCTATCTCTGGCTGATCTCCATGGAAACATTTCGGGTTTTTTTTTAAATGAAAGATTTCCACATCAGACACCTGACCGTAGCTTGATAGAGCTGTGACTTCTTTGGGAACAATTCTAAATGGAGAAAATAATGTAAAGAGTTTCTGTTTTATATATTCTTATCACATTTCTAGCAAGCATTATTCTTGACAGGTTTGCTTCAACAATTATAATTATAGCTTTACTTTTAAAGTAACCTTATCAAAAAAGGCTTTGAACTGGGGGTAAAAAGTAGTGGTACTGGAAATTCCACCCACTATCCAAGCTCTGCTCACTTGAGGCACCAAAATGAGATCTCACTCATTGTAGAACATACAAACATAAGAAAGGCCGTACTGGGTAAGACCAATGATCCATCTAGCCCAGTATCCTGTCTTCTGGACAGTGGCCAAGGCCAGGTGCTTGAGAGGGAATGAACAGAACAAGTAACCATCAAGTGATCCATCCTCTGTCCCCCATTCCCAGCTTCTGGCAAACAGAGGCTAGAAACACTTCAGAGAATGGGTTTGCATTCCTGCCCATCCTGGCTAAGGGCCATTGATGGACCCATCCTCCATGACCTTATCCAGCTCTTTTTTGTTCTTTGTTAAAGTCTTGGCCTTCATTTGTAGGTTACACCAATCTTCTAATATCTTTCTTGTGTGTTCTGTTCAATAGTGAAATAGTTAATATTAACCAAATGATAATAATTAAGGTTATAGCAACTAGGATTCAGAGCTAAAATTACATGTAATGACATGCAAGGTGAGTGGAGTGATTCACACCTCCCATAGCAATTATTCCAGACCCTCTGAAGACTCAGGCAGGCATTACTGCATTAGTTCTATTATGTTTACATTTCGCAGATTATTAGATTTGTCATTGTAAGTGCTAGTTACTTAATTTTTAAAAATAAAAGATGAGAGTCTAGTGACAAGATGGCAGCCACTATAATAAAAAGTACTACTTCACATGGCTGTCAACAGAGATAGCCCAAACTGATGCTTGTATCAAACAATGTAGCTATGCTTCAAAAGTGACTGAAATACTGAATGCATCTGTTCTGTTTCTGAGCAGTTATTGTAAGTGTTCTCTTTACATGTCTAGCCAGTAGGATATACCAGCTATACCGGCATAAATGGTTTCACTCTATCCACCTGAGGGCACCCATACTCTCACTATCCAGCCTGAGAGAAGGGGCAACTCTAACCAGCTGAAGCCATCCCTAAAAAGGTTATTTGGTGGGGAGGGAAAGCGGTATAAAGGGCTGTGGGTGGTTCAAACAACAGAAGCAGCAAAGGAGAAGATAAGGAGTGGGTCCTGGAACCCTGCCCAGTTTCAACGACAGGAAATATCTGCAGCTGGGAGCAAGAGGGAGGAAAGCAATTGGTAGCTGAGACCCTTCTCCCCAGCCAGGCTACTCAGCTCTCACCTTATTTCTGAAGAGAGCACAGATGGAATGGGGCAGAGAGGGAGATGAGCAAAATATTTGGAGAAAGGAGTATACAATGGCCCAATGCCCTTGGGGGTCAAAATTTTCAAGGGTGAAGTTGTGTTTGGGATTAAAGGGGAAATCTCAGAGGTGGGGAAACATGAGGATGGGAAAGATTAAGGTGTTAGACACAACTGGAGGGCACATTGTGAGAAGGCTGCACAGACTGGGAGCGATTTCTGGGGAACTGGAGAAGGATGGCAAGCAAGATGGATGGGGCTGAGAGAATGTGATCTTGCATTATCAGAGTTTACATCATATGTTTAATGGAACCCAAATACATGCAACACGCGGGTTAACAGTGTTCTCATTCAGCATGGCAATCCCTAAAGAAACTTTATTTCTATGCCATGAAGATGGCGCTTGATCACGGGTCAGATAGAGACCCAGTAGTCTTTGTAAAGATGATTTTCAAAAACCTCTTGCTGTGAGCTTTTTGACATGTTGTTTGTTATCATAGCAGAAAAGTTAGTCACCTTTAATATTTTTCCCATTCTACCTTTTCTTCCATTTTTCTGTTTACAGAGGCTTCTTACAAATTATGGAAAATAATTTAAAAAAATAAAGTCTTCCTAAGAGAGAAATGGCACACAGAATTAACGTTAAATACATTACATGTGTGCTGTCAAAGCCTAATAGACTAAACTACTAAATTTGTCAATCCGTTTCTGAGGCTAAATAATTGCAAGATTTGTGAAATGTAACTGTCTTTTTAAAAAAAAATAAGACACTATTTCTACTGTAAGAATGGGGGAATAAAATGTGCAACTAACCCAGTAAGCACTAAGTCACAAAAATAAATGTTGGAAGGTGCTACTCCAGCTAATCACTCTTATCTTGATAGCTATTATCCTTTGAGAATGGCTTATAGCTCACATTAGATACAGACAGTCTTGCAAAATGTGTTCTAAATCATGTCTTTTGGTTTTTTCCCCCTTACACAAAGTACAGACATCTAAATATACTTGATTAATTCCTCTAATGGACAATCAATGGGTTGTCATATCAAATTTTATTTCTCATTTTTTAGTGGAAAAAGAAAAACACTGAAGAAAATTAAAATTGAATAAAATAATCAGTTAATTTTTAATTAAAGATATAATAATTTCCTGATGAGTCACTTCCATTTGGAAGCCTGCAAGAAACTGTCTGTCTAATTATGGCAAGGCTACAGGGATTTGGAGACAACTTATGGTCCAGTCTTGGTAAAGCAGCTCCATCTCTGCAGGATCTGGACAGGTAGACAACTGGCCATGGGATGATCACTGGAGTGTAGGGGGCTTCTTCAGTGGCATGGAAGAGGCATTTCAGCTTCTACTTCACCCTCCTTCTCTAGTATGACTAGAGATTCCATATGCCCCACTGAACCTTTGGCTGCTCTCAGTTACAACAGGGAACAAAGCATTGCACCTATCGTAAGAGAGGATTTGGGCTTGCATATATCCCTCCAAAATACAAAACCTATGGTATTACCAAGACATAACCAACTGCCACTTTCTTCACTTTGTTTGAATGTTGGGTGCTTTCCCCTTATTCTTTGTCATTCTGGGGTTTTGTCCTTTTACAGCCTACTCCAGCAGACAAGTACACATGTAAATGTACTCTTCTGGATTGTCTCAGTGAGGCACTGCCCTTCAGTGGTGGTTCTAATGTGAAGATGAATCCTTGTTGTACATGGGGGCGTGTGGCCATTGCTGCACCCAGAGAGAGAATGCAGTGAGCATTTCTCCTTGGAGCCATCCTGCTTCAGCCACACCTTCTCCTTGCCCCTTCAAAGCTTGCTAGTGTGAATTGAATGAGACCAACCAGGCAGTGCTGACAGCAAGCCTAAAAGGGGTCAAGGAGAAAGTGGGGTGGATAGCCCCAAGCAGAGGAGCACACTGCATGCTCCCTGCTCCTCCCCGTCCTCTTTGGGGTGCCTTGCAGCATGTACTGGAAGGAGACAGTCACTGCACTCAGAGGAATGTATGGACAGCAACTACATTCAGTTGTTCCTAAGAGAAGGAAAAGCATCTTGTGCCCTTCTCTGCCCTTATGGACCCCTAGAGCAGCCAGACGCTATCTGACTCTATGTTGGGGCAAAAGGAACTAAGATAATGCAAACTGTGCTAGACTATGACAAAGATACAGAAAAACACTAAATTGAGAGCTCAACATGGGAAACATGCTATTTAAAATAGTATAGTCTCTCAGTGCTGGGGTGTTGCATAGAGTATATCCTAGCAGCTGCATATGTTTTTTTGTGAATTCCTTCCTTTATTCTTCCCTTCTTTTTGGTGGAAGTCATATATTTTTCTCTGCATCTTGTCTTGCTACAGTTACCTTCAGGCCTAATGTTGCAAATACGACTGAATGTAGTCCCTATGGGGCACTTCATTGACCTCCTACCTTGACCGCAGTCACTCGAGTTAATGGAACTACTTGCAGTAATAAGCACTGAGTTCAGCAGACTGAGTTTGAAGACTCAAGCTTTGATTGTAAGCTTCTTGGCACAGGCTTATCATTTACTGTGTATCATTTCTGTAAAGCACCAAGCACAGGCTGGGTGATTTGTGAGAACAATAGGTTGTGAAGTGGTTTTGGATGGTAAAAGACTAGAACCTGAAGAGCCACCTTTAGCTACCTTTAACTACAAGCTAGGAGAGTGATTCCCCTGCATGCACACATATATGTATGCTAGCTCTCATCGAGCTAGTACAAGTATAAACAACAGTATAGCCATGGTAGCATGGGTAGCGGCCGGGCTTAGCCATGCCATGTACACACCTACTGTGCCTCCACTGCCACTACAGATGATACCACGGGTACGCTGCTAGAAATGGTCTGAAGTAAATAGGAGGAAGTTCAGTAAGGGCAAGTGCAAATTACTCCATTTAGGAAGGAACAATCAGTTTCGCTCATACAAATGGGAAATTGCCTACGAAGAAGTACTGAAGAAAGGGATCTGGGGTTCATAGTGGATCACAAGCTAAATATGAGTCAGCAGTGTAACATGTTTGCAAAAAAAAAGCAAACATCGTTCTGGGATATATTATCAGGAGTGTTGTAAGCAAGACATAAGAAGTAATTCTTCTGCTCTACCCCACGCTGATATGACCTCAACTGGAGAATTGTGTCCACATTTCAGGAAAGATGCGGACAAATTGAGTTTGTTTAGTCTGGAGAAGAGAAGACGGGGGGACATAACAGTTTACAAGTCATAAAAAGTTGTTACAAGGACAAGGGAGAAAAATTGTTGTCATTAAGCTCTGAGGATAGGACAAGAAGTAATGGGTTAAATTGCAGCCAACGTGGCCTCAGTTGGACATTAGGAAAGATTTCCTAAATGTCCGGGTGGTTAAGCACTGGAATAAATTGCCTGCGGAGGTTGTGGAATCTCTGATATTGGATATTTTTAAGAGCAGGTTAGACGAACACCTGTCAGGGATGGTCTAGATAATACTTATTCCTGCCATGAGTGTAGGGAACTGGACTAGATGACAGTAACCCTCTGTTTCTTGTCCTATTTCAGGCCTTTTGACCTCTACTGGCTGTTGTACATCCAAAACTCAGCCCCTGACCCAATGTACCTTCACAGAGCATTACAAGATAAAGCATTTCCATGATGTAGTTATGGTTGAAGTTCTTAAGAGGGTGGACAAGCCATTACAGTACCAGAAGCAGAGGGAAAAATGGAATGCCGAGAGGCAGGAGGAAAGGCCGAGGCTCGCCATGCAACTGGAGGACAGGGTCTCAGTGAGGGAGGAGGCACTTGCAGTGCAGTTCCTGAAACAGGAATGGAGGCTAACATAGGAGGACAGAGCTCAACAGAGAGAACTGTTTGAATGACTCATCTATATCATGGCTGGAGTACCAGCTCCTGCTGCCTCTCCCACATGAAAGCCTGGTCCCCCAGCAACATACCCTCAGTCCAGTGGTAATTTAGACAACTCCATGTCAGGGTGGCCCATGCAGCCAGGCCCCATAAGCAGCTGGGCAGGGCAGGTAAACCTCATGAAGCCTTCCTTCTTGAACCTCTCTTATGTGGATACCTCCACTCCCTCCCCTGGCACCAAGTGCATGAAAAATGGGGAAAGAAGGGAAAGGAGAACACGGGGCCAGGGGACATGCAACTAAGTAGGGGGGTTGTGTCATGTTTCCACTGTTTCATGCACTTTTTTTGTTTTGAAAATATTCTTCTGTTACTTGTTTTGGGGTGTAGTAATAGCAGCTGGCCTGCCTAGCAATCGGTGACTGTACTGTTTTAACACATTTACAAATAAAGCCTTTTATGTCATCCAGAATGTATATTGATATCACTGCATCCCATCATAAAATCATGATCTGGCACAATTATACATTGCTAAGCAAACATTATTCCTCTATACCATTAGATACAGCAATTCATGCTTCAATGATTACTTATATGAATCCATACTGTGATTCATTCCCCTTCTCCCCACCAATTCATTATTCATCATGTCATTCATAAGTATATTGCATGGCAACCAAGCATCCACCTCTTCCAAGCACCGAACACCCCCCCCCAATTAATTAGTCCTTCACATCCCGTTCTCCCTCCCTGACCCCCCAGAACATTCTTACAGATACTATTTCTTCTCTTTCATTGGGTCATGCCATTCCAAACGTGAGGGCACAAAGCATCCCTGACATCTGTTGCCCGGGTGCATCCAGCTCCAGCTGTGGTAGCTGCACTTTCTGGCTGAAGGTATCGATTCAGTGGCCCCTTGCTGTTATAGGTCCATTCAGGGGGAAATGCTCAACTCTGGCTTCACAGAGACTGTGGAGAGCACAGCAAGCCCCAGTAATACGGACAGCATTGATGACACTGGCATCCAAACAGGTCTGTAAACATCTCCAATGGGCTTTCACTCTGACAAAAATACATTCAACAACCATTCTGTGCCTACAGAGAGAGTGTAATTAAAGTATCTTTTGCCAGGGCCTCTGAAATCAAGGTACAGTTTCATACCCTCTTTTACCTTGGCTTATGTGAGGTCCCCCAGAATAACGGTGGGGACAGTAACTCTGTTTATGACAATGTTGTTTGGTGGGAATACCGTTCTCCCAAGTGGTGAAAAATCCTGGCATCATGACCTTTCCCAGTGTAGGCCATGTTGACATTCATAAATTGGGCTCTGTGGTCCACAAAGGCCTGCATAACAACGGAATAGTACCCTTTGTGGTTTATGTACTCGTGCCCCTCGAGGAGGGCAAGCTATGGGCATATGAGTCCCATCAATAGCCCCAGTACAGTTAGGAAACCCCATTTTCTCAGATCCAGCAGTTACTTCAGGAGTATCTTTTATGCCTGCCACCTTCAGGTAAACCACACATCTGGTTGCCTCAGAAACCTCTGCCACCATTTTACCTACAGGTCACTTTTCAACACCAGACTGGTTGGCAACAGACCTATACTAGTCTGGGGTAGCCAGCTTCCAGATTGCTATCACAGCCTGCTTCTGGACCATCCAAGGTGACCTCATACATGCATCTTTATGTCAAAGGTTTAGGGAAAACTGCTCACAAAGCTCCAGAAACGTAGCTTTCTTCATGCAGAAGTTCTGGACCCGCTGCTGGTCATCCCAAAACTGCATGATGATGTGATCCCACCAGTCTGTGCTTGTGGCCCTGCACCAGAAATGCCGGTCCATGTAAGGAGCAGCTACAGCTATGCTAATGTACTGAGTAGTATCAGCCAATATGAGTTTGCCATGCCAGGATACTCCTCCTCCTCCTCCATCATAGAATCTATCAGCTGCCTTTGGTGGGTCAGAAAACACTGCTGAAATGTCCACCAGCATCTCATGGAAGCTCTGCCCATTTCCTGACACAGAAGTGAAAGTGCAAGCAAGAAAACTTCTTCAAAAGAGGTCCTCCAAAGCCACGGCACCAGCAGACCCTCCGCAGGCAAGCTGCCAAAGGCAGCCTGCCTGCAGCCCTCGTGGCGCCAGCAGAGCGCCCCCTGTGGCTTGCCGCCCCAAGCACATGCTTGGCATGCTGGGGCCTGGAGCCACCCCTGTTCAAAAGGTACCTCCTCCCTGTTGCTAGCTCCAGTAGATGGGAGCACACAGCCTAAAAAGACCACTTGTCAGACTGTTCAAACTTCCTGTAACATGTAGGGTGGATAGTCTCCCACAGTTCATCACAGTCAAAGGGCTAGAGCAGCCTCACTTTGGGATGGCACTAGAAAACCTGGGACATGGTTGGTTTGGCTTTGGTCAGTGTACTCCAATGCGAATGCCAGAGCCCCAGGTTTGCGTATGGGTTAGAAAATTGTTAACATAGGACTAAGAATTAATATACTGAAGCCCTGGGGTCTCTAAAATTGGTCAGCTGACTCAAGTCCCATTAACCCTGGGTTTACACTGCAGTGTAGACATACCCCTAGTGACTAAGACTTAACAGCAATACAGTCTTGGTTCAAGGCATGATTTTTACCACAGTACTTTCCAGCAAGGTGGCTGAGCTCTCTGGTTAGGATCTCTCACAAAGTCCATCCTATGTCTTCTTAGGTGAAAGATAGAGGGACAACAAACCCAAGTTCTTTTGGTCAGTGAACCTCTGAAATGGATTCTCCTGAAGGTAACTCCCCAAAGTAAAGTTCATTCAAGCTGTGCAGAGGGAGACATGGACTCCGCTGGTGAAGGAAATTCAGTACTTGTTCTTCCCCCACTTGTGTTTGCTAACTGTTCCTACAGTCTCCTCCCCCTGCCATGATGCTGAGTGGTTATCTCCACCCTTTGTTAACTTGATGACTTTTAGGTAATGCATTCCCATTGTCTTTCAATGTATTCTGGAAGAATCATCAAGGTGGCAAAACAACATTCCTTTTTCTAGGGTCGGATAACTTCAGCCTGCCCAGCCTGGCAGACACACATTAAGAACGTAATTCTTAATATGTTTGTAATTTTGAATTTGACCTCCGTAGATACACCCAGCAGTAATATTAGTGATCAGTATGATATTAGCTTTCCATTGATATCTCACATGATGCTTTTAGATACAGGTAATGATATTAGTGTGTTGGGGTGCACTGAACTGGTCAGGCCTGCTGAAACTCACCACCAGATACCAGAGAGCCCCCTGTACTGGGATGGTGTTAAGAGTCTCAGTATATTATAGACATTTACTCACTACAGTATATACAACTATAGTGAGTAATTTCATAATGCTCCCTAGTGGGCTTTAACATGTTACTGTTTCAAACAGCACTACGTTAAAGTGCACTAAGGAACACTTAGTGCACACTAGCAAGGTCTACACTGACTCATTAATGCACAATTTATTAGTGCATGTAGCAAGTCAAACACTCACTGCCGTGGCATCTCCTGTTGGACAGTCTGAGAATTAGCTCTTTCCAGTCTCAGAGCGCCTTCTGCTGGCCAGTGACCTCCTGCCTCAGTGCCCTATGTCCCTCCCAGACCCTGGTGCCCTTTACCTCAGGGTTCTGTCCCAGCAGTACCCCCACACTCTGGGTCTCCCATCCCAGGGGAATCCCCACCCCCTATGCCCACCTTGCTTTAGTGGCTACTGCCAGTCATCATCTAGCCCCCCTTCTCTGGGGCAAACTGCAGTCTGTAATGGCCACTCATCATTGGCAAAGGGGTTGGACCAGCTGCCTCTGCCTATCCCTGGGCTTCACTTTTGTAGCCCCAGTACCTGCTCAGGCCTTACCCAAGGCCTCAGCCTGGGGAGTTGCCAGGCTGGAGCTTCCCAATTCCTCTTGCCTTTCCCCAGCGTGGCTCTGCATTAGGTACCCTCTCTTCCCAGGCAGCTAGGCCCTTCCTACTCCCTTAGCCCTTCATATCAGTGCCTGCTGTGGCCTGATTAGGTGTGACCCCAGCTGTGGCCACTTCCCCAATCAGCCTATTTTTTTCCCAGGAGCGGGGTAACTGCCCTGCTACAGTGCAATTTAGCCAGAAACCCCAATAGGTAGGTACAGTGCAATTTAGAAATCGCAGCCCTGTGGTCTACATTACTGCTCCATGTAGACAAGCCCTTAGATACAAATAATCATTTCTGGTGTTTTTCCTGTGCTTTTTGGATAAACACTATTTTTTTTTTATTTATTGTACTGGGGTGTTTATTGGTTACAACCTAAAATCATAAGCCCTATCTATAGCAGGGTCATTAGTGATTAAAATGCACAAATACTTTACTGAACTACGGGAAGTTATATAGCCTAATATTTAAATGAATAGTTCTTGTTGCAAAATCAGCTGATGTAACTGATGCAAATCAGGTTTTCCTTAACTTCAAGAAAAAGTGTTCTTAGTTGTGGGTTGATGCGTGACTAAAGAAAAAATCAACTAGACAAAGCTACAAAATAAAAAAAATCTTACTTCAAGCAAACCAGCTATCCCTCACTACTTCTCCTGGACAAGGGACTGGACTAGTGTTTTGGATGTCAAGACTACAGAATTTGAGGGAGATGCATAATGGGCAATTGGGCACCTAACTCCTATTGACATTCTGTGCCATTTCCATCCCATTAACTTTAAATCTGACCCTTCACAAGAAAGCAAAAGCTAACAGGTAAAAGGAGCCTGGGGTAAAACACGCCTAAGTAACTTAAGAACTAAAGTTCCATTTTGAAAAATGACTTAGGCAAAGAAAAGGCTAATTATGACAGACACTGAAGTTATTTAACTATAAGCTCAGAAAAAGAGATCTTGGAGAGAATATGGATTATGCTTTAGATTTTCTTTAATTAAGTAAAGTAAGAGAAACTGGATTGAATATAGAGTGGATATAGGAGTTATTTGCTTTATTATTACAGAATAATCTGTCAGAGAATTACCATGAGTTATAGTGTAATCTTTCCAATGTCATAACTACTGCATTATAGTAAAATAATATCTGGTAGTGGCAGTTTATTGAATTACTCCTGTCAAAAGTGTATCTGTGAAGAAATAGCACCAATGCACAGAAAAATCTATGGGAAAGATATGGAGTCATCAAGACATCATCCAAATTCAACCACAGACAACTGTCACTGACTATGAGAGTGAAATCCTGATGACACTTTGACATTTGAAGAACGTTGGAAAGATTGTAGTGAATTATCTAGAGCCAGAGACAGAAATCAGCAGAAGTAGCAACTCAACAAAAGCATGAAAATATATTCACAAAGAGGAATTGAAACGTGAGTTATGACACAGCTGATAGTTTCAACAAGCATCCAAAAGATGATAGTCTTGAGCAGAGAAGAAGAAAAAGTTCATATCATCATCATTTGGGAAAATTGCATTAGAAACGTATGAGTAAGGACTTAGTTAGTAAAGGCTTCATAGTTTTGCCCAGATACAGATACAGTTGTCTAAGCATATCCATTCAGAGTACTTAGGCCTGATCCACATACAGTTTTTGTGCTGGTATAATTATATCAGTTAGGTGTGAGGTTTTTACTGACATAGTTTAACTAGTACAACCTCTAGTGTAGACACAGTTGTACTTGTATAAAAGATGCCTTATACCAGTAGTAGTTTATTCCCATAGAGGAAGAATAAGCTAATTTATAGTAGTATAACTTTTATAGTGCTAAAACTGTGTCTAAACTAGGGAAGTTGTACTGATTTAACTAGTCGAGTCTAGTTAAAACAGGACAAGTTTCTCTTTAGACAGGGCCTTATTTTCCAAATATTTTACATCTAGGCCAGTGGTTCTCAAACTGGGGCTGCCACTTGTGTAGGGAAAGCCTGGCAGGCTGGTCTGGCCGCAGCTCTGCAGGTTCGGCCGATCGCAGCTCCCACTGGCCACAGTTTGCTCCACTCCAGGCTAATGGGGACTGAGGGAGGCGACATGGGACAAGGGATTTGCTGGCCGCCACTCCCAGAACAGGGAGCCTTTCTAGTGTGACCTGCTAGATGGCCTCTGGCTATGTTGGAGGTACATTCATGAGGTGGATACTTTTAGACAGTATAATGCCAGTTCCAATACAACGCCTTTCATACTCTCCCTAGACCTCTACAACACAGCACTGAATCAAACGTACCTGTATGGACTGTACTGAGACAGCAACATGACTAATATTACCTCAGTAAGTAAGAGTTCAAAAATTGTGAGTCAAATCCTAAAAACTATGAGTTTTATTTAAAACAAAAAATCATGGTGGTGAGTCTGTCTTCTGATCTCTGAGCTCTCCTGATCATCAGTGTACATGTATAACACCAGCATGTAGAAAATTTGACCTTAAATGCATAAAATAGTAAACACAAAAATCTAGATCCCAGCTCCACTTTGCACCCACCTCTGCAACTCCCACGTCCCTGGCTCCTGTAGTCCCACATCTGCCAGTACCCACTCCTCCCACAGGATGCTGCAACAGCCCACTGCCCCAGAGACCACACTGTCCTAGCTGGCTTCCAGAGTCCCTCACTCACTCCCCTTCTTCTTTTCCCAGCTACATGGATTAGGAGACACAGAGCAGAACCTTCTAGACTGATCTAGTCCTTGGCCAGGAGCCACAAATAGGCAGGGCAATGTTAATATTCTATGATAAGTACAGCACAGATATCAGGGTTGGAAGGAACCTCAGAATGTCATCTAGTCCAACCGCCGCTCAAAGCAGGCCCAATCCCCAGACAGATTTTTGCCCCAGATCCCTAAATGACCCCCTCGAGGATTGATCTCACAACCCTGGGTTTAGCAGACCAATGCTCAAACCACTAAGCTATCCCTCCCAACCAAGGTTAAATGTTTTCATTTTTGAAAATATATTAATTCTGATGGGGGCTTATGAAAAGGGCTCCCAAAGAGTATTTTAATATCAAAACTATACCTAAGCTATGTGAGTGGGGGATGCTCAGAAACTATTCTGTGTAAGTATCCATTCCCCTCCTTCCAGCTCCTCACCTTAACTCTTTGCTAAAGCACAGGCCAGAGTTCTGTCTTTTCAGAAAGCACTACACAGAGTTAAACCTCATGGCTATTGTATGTAAAACCCTGATAGATGCATGGTAGTAACCACCAGTTAATTTCAAAGAGTGAGCACCATTCATTGTCCTAGTAAAGGAAACATGTAATGCATACAAAACCACATTGTAAATAGTATAAAATATTGCAAACAGCGTTTGGAATACTATGTATAAAACTTTTAAACAAAAGCTATTAGACAGTAAATCTACTGGTGTGCTTTACGCAGACTTTCCCCCTTTTGTTTTTCTTACAAGCATTCAAATATAAAGGCTTTGTTGTAACATTTTCTATACTTTAGCACACACATTTAAAACATATTCCTGTCTGATCTTATCTCAGACAGGATTTCTCAGTCCTTATAACATGTCTGTACTATGTAATGTGTGTCACCTGGACTCTTCAAAATTCAAGAAATGGCAGCATCTCAGCTCTTTCAAACACTGTCAGAACCTGTCAGCAAACAAGCAGGCTGGGGAATCTCCACAGCTAGCTGCATTCCAACCCTTAGGTTAATCACTGACTAGTTAATTTCACCCTCAGTTTTTCTTGAAGCCTGCTGGTGGACTGTAATAAAACTGCAGCTGGAAACACTAACATATTCCCTTATTACTTTTACAGAAAAAAAAAAAACAGTAAATACATTTGGCACTTAAAATGTAATTGCTTTGTGATTCATGCATTTGCTAAATCTATGCAAGTTGTGGGCCATGTTTATTATATAAAACCCTAGAACTAAAATGATTAGCTAACAGAATTTCTTGCCTGGACAATAACACTTAGCAGATAAATTACATTATCAAAATGTTTAATGAAAACAAAGAGCAATTATGACAGCAATGGTTTTATATTACACAGTTGCTCCACTTTTTAAAAGAGTTTCACAATTGTTCTATGTTGAATTATATTGCAGTGTCAACATTTGTTTACCTGCTGAGTGACAAGCTATGTACACTAGAAAGTGAAGTTTTTGAGTAGTAAATTCATGAGATCACAGTGATTACCTGATGTAATTCTTCTGACTTCAGGGGAGATTCAGAGATTTTTTAAACTAAAGGGACTGTTGTGATAATGTAGTCCACGTCAGACGGGCTATAGAATTTCACTTATAATTGCTGCATCAAGCCCTTGATTTCTTTTGGGCCATTTATCTTTTAGCAAGACACCCAATTTTTAAATTAAAGAGTTGACATGATACCTAGGGACATGGTGTTTTCTGTAAGTTATTTCAGTGATTAATTATGTTCACTTTCTAGTCTGAATTTGTCTAGCTCCAGATTCAAACTACTGGATTTCATTATGTCTTTAATCTAACAAACAAAGAGTCATCTTCCATCAGAAATCTTGTCCCTATAAAGGTACATATAGACCATGATCCAGTCAGATCCACCTTTTCTTGGGGAAACTAAATAGATTGAGCTCCTTTAGTCTCTCACTGTAAAGCAGATTTCCCAAGACCCTGACATGTAGGTGACCCATGATATGTTTTTTCTGGAATATCACAGGAATTCTTATGAGAGGAGGAAAAGGTAAAATTAGGGGATGGGCACATTAGTGGTGTTATATGGCAAAAGGTGCTTTGATGATGGCAAGCTACAAAATTGTATTAACAATCCAAAGTACTTACAGTAATGATATGTGGCTATAGATGGGTCCTCTATAGAGCAATTTAAAAAGTTTAGGTCTGGAATAGCACATGATCCTAACAACTAAAAGCAGCCCCAACACTGACAGTGGGAAATTGGATGATGAGGCCACCTTCCCTAAGCCAGTGGAATAGAACAGTGACCCCTCCCTATGCATATTTTTAAGTTAATTATCCACAGCTTTGAGACCCTTCTCACTAAGGGCTTGTCTACACTGGCAATGTTAAAACGCTACCACGGCAGTGCTTTAATGTGGCTTGTGTGGTCGCGGCAGAGCGCTGTGAGAGAGCTCTCCCAGCACTCTAATCAACCACCTCCACGAGGAGAGTAGTTCCCGGCGCTGGTGCACTGTCTACACTGGCACTTTACGGAGCTGTAACTTGCTGCACTCAAGGAGAGTGTTTTTTCACGTCCCTGAGCAAGAATGTTGCAGCACTGTAAAGTGTCAGTGTAGACAAGCCCTAAGTGTAATGGAGAGCAGTTCTGCTGAAGGAAAGGAGGTCACAGAAAGCATGATACCACACAAATTATTGATCAATAAAGCTCTAAGACATTACAACAATATGTGAGCAATTTGGGATAAAAATAGAAATCCTGCTACTTTGATTAATCCATTCATTTTATTACCATGAGTATAAGACAACTAGGAGAAAATGACATTTGTCTAAAAGCTAATAACAAACCTATTCCATTAATAGTGTCATGAGGTTTAAGACAAATGTGGTGTGTCGCACTTACCCCTTTTAGCAGTACTTTATATTCTTTGCAAAATGAGTTATTAAAATTGCCAGTGCTTATCATCAGTAATCACTCATATCTTCCAAACTTCCTTTCTTATGACAATTGATTCTCCGGATAATTACACATTTAGGATATTTTCAGTTAGAATGTCATAAATGCTTTTGCAGAAGAATGAAAGGAGCTGTACATAACTCTTCTTTAGATTCAAAATCTACAGCATCAAGACTCCATGGATTTTGTTTTCTCAGTTTTAAATTTTAGATTGCTAAGCTATTCCTTTGTTAAAACAAAAACTGAATGTATTTCAGATGGCTGCCTCCTGTTTTTGACATCAGATATTGGAAATCTGTTATTCATCTTTAACGCTGAAGTGTAAAGTTAATTCAAAACTATGCTAGGCAGCCACCCAATACTTTGTGGGAAAAGGAAACAGTTATGGTATGCTCAGCTGACACTCTGCCAAGAAGTCTAATGTTGAAACTAGGGCTGTCAATTAATCACAGATAACTCATGCAATTAACTAAAAAAAATTAATCGTGATTTAAAAATTGTCATGATTAATCACAGTTTTAATCACACTGCTACATAATAGAATATCAATTGAAATTTATTAAATATTTTGGATGTTTTTCTACATTTACAAATATATTGATTTCTATCACAACACTGAATACAAAGTGTGCAGTGCTCACTTTATATTATTATTATTGATTCTAAATATTTGCACTGTGAAAGTGATAAACAAAAGAAATAGTATTTTTCAATTTACCTCATTTAAGTACTGAAGTGCAATCTCTTTATTGTGAAAGTGCAACTTACAATGTAGATTTTTTTTTGTTACATGACTGCACTCAAAAATAAAACAATGTAGGCTCTAAAGTTTTACAAGTCCATTCAGTCCTACTTTTTTTTTTTCAGCCAATCGCTAAGACAAACAAATGTGTTTACATTTACAGGAGATAATGCTGCTCGCTTCTTAATTACAAGGTCACCTAAAAGTGAGAACAGGCATTCACATGGCACTTTTGCAGCAGGCATTGCAAGGTACTTACGTGCCAGATATGCTAAACATTCGTATGCCCCTTCCTGCTTTGGTCATCATTCCAGAAGACATGCTTCCATGCTGATGACGCTTGTTAAAAAAATCATGCATTAATAAAATTTGAGAATGAACTACTTGGGAGAGAATTGTATGTTTTCTGCTTTGTTTTACCTACATTCTGCCATATATTTCATGTTATAGCTGTCTCAGATGGTGACCTACCACATGTTGTTCATTTCAATAACACTTGTACCAATGTGAGATTTCTAAAGATATCTATGGCACTGGACTCACAGTGTACGAATCTGAAGTACCTTCCAAAATCTGATTGGGACAAAGTGTGGTGCATGCTTTCAGAAAGAGCAACATTCTGATGTGGAAACTACAGAACCTGCACCACCACCATACACACACACACAAAATCAACGTTTTGCTGGTGGCATCTGATACAAATGATGAAAAAGAACGTGTTGGTCCATACCGTTTTGAATCATTATTGAACAGAACCCATCATCAGTGTGGATGCATGTTCTCTCGAATGATGTTTGAAGCATGAAGGGACATATGAATCTTTAGCACATCTGGCTCATAAATATCTTGCGACACCTGCTACAACAATGCCATGTTCTCACTTTCAGGTGACATTGTAAAAAAGAAGTGGACAGTATTATGTTCTGTAAGTGTAAACAAACTTGTTTGTCTGAGCGATTGGCTGAACAAGAAGTAGGACTGAGTGGACTTGTAGGCTCTAAAGTTTTACATTGTTTTATTTTTGAATGCAGTTATTTTTTGTACATAATTCTACATTTGTAAGTTCAACTTTCATGACAAAGATTGCACTACAGTACTTGTATTAGGCGAACTGAAAATTACTATTTCTTTTGTTTTTTACCGTGCAAATATTTGTAGTAAAAAATAAATATTTAGTGAGCACTGTACATTTTGTATTCTAAGTTTTAATTGTAATCAATATACTTGAAAATGTAGAAAATATCCATAGTATTTAAATAAATGATACTCTCTTTGTATAACAATGTGATTAATCACACAATTAATTTTGATTAATTTTTTTAATCACTTGACAGCCCTAGTTGAAACTGACTATAAGTGGGACAAAAATTTCTGTCAAAATGATTGTTCTATGACAAATGGCTTTTTCAACCATAAGAAACATTCTCATTAAAAAAGATACCCATTTTTGTCTCAACATTTCAAGTTTTCATTGAAAACACAACAAATTTCAAAGAAGTTTTGATTTTTGTTTTTTGAGGGGAAAAAAATATTTCCCATCCAGCTCTCAGACTGATCTTTATGGTTTGATCTTATAGGTAATTTCAAAGTTACTGTTTTCTGAAGATAAAAAAAAACAAAAAAACACCACATACATGTATAACCACTTCCAGAGCATTTCACAGGAATTTTGAATTGGATCTCTGTTATGTGGAGTTATAACACGGACCAAATCAGAGGAAAAAGGCATACATGGGCACGCAGACCTGAAAATGTAGAGTAGAGCATGGACAAGAAGACTGCCCCTTCCTATATGCTGTAGTGACTATAACTTCAGTGACTTGCCACTGCATATTGTGAAGTGGAAAACTGCAGGAAGGCGGGGGTCATGACAGTGGTCTAGCCAGAAGGTCCACACACAATATGGATTAATTTGGCCAAAACTCTGAGGTGGGATTAGTGACTTATCTGCTACTCCTTTACCCTGTACTAGCAGACCCAGTCGATTAACACTGTTCCAACAACCTATCTGATTATGGCTGAAGATTCCATATTTCATCACAGTGTAGTTTTCAGATGAAGAAGAGACCTGGGGACTCAGGATTTAGTCATATAAGCTTTATTAATATCAAAAAGTTACTGCTATTGATATTTGGAAGCACAACATACCAAGATGCATTCGCTGTACTTAAATTTAGTTATTACGATTAAATTACTAAGAACAATTTGGTCCTGATAGTGTTTGAATAAGCCAAATACACTGTACTAGAATCAATTAACTAGCTAGAAAAAACAATATGAATACTCGATGGCTTTATTTTTAGGGATTGGTGAACTTGTTCTGATAAGAATTAAACTTGAAGAAATTTAAGTTGTCCTTATGAGTTATTCCATTAAGGGCTCAGTTGTCTATAGGATGAGGTAGACTGAGGTGCCCCTTGGATGCATGGAAGAGTGTGGTGAGAAACCCCCCCTCCGCTGTACTTCGTAAAAATTGTAGTCAGCAGTCCTACAGTACCAGCACCATTATCATGGTGTACAGGGAGGTGTGGGCAATAGCTTCACTCTTATCCTATCTGCGCACACTCCCTCTTAGCCTAGCAACCTTGGAAGTGTTGTTCAGCAAACATATCCCTTGCATTCTAAAGGCAAATTATGGCCGAGCCTCCAGTAGGTGCACTAGAAACAGGAAAGGATTTCTTGTGTCCTCTTTGTCCGTAACATGCTGAAGCAGTCATAGTTTTTCCCTGTATATTTTTGCCATAATATTTTTAACTTTTTTGCCTTCATGTAATGCATCATTACATAGGAATTTATTTACAGTGTGAACAATAACTATTTAAAGTGATCCCAGAAGATAAGGTTAGACTCATAGACTCTAGGACTGGAAGGGACCTCGAGAGGTCATCGAGTCCAGTCCCCTGCCCTCATGGCAGGACCAAATACTGTCTAGACCATCCCTGATAGACATTTATCTAACCTACTCTTAAATATCTCCAGAGATGGAGATTCCACAACTTCCCTAGGCAATCTATTCCAGTGTTTAACTACCCTGACAGTTAGGAACTTTTTCCTAATGTCCAACCTAAATCTCCCTTGCTGCAGTTTAAGCCCATTGCTTCTTGTTCTATCATTGGAGGCTAAGGTGAACAAGTTTTCTCCCTCCTCCTGATGACACCCTTTTAGATACCTGAAAACTGCTATCATGTCCCCTCTCAGTCTTCTCTTTTCCAAACTAAACAAACCCAATTCCTTCAGCCTTCCTTCATAGGTCATGTTCTCAAGACCTTTAATCATTCTTGTTGCTCTTCTCTGGACCCTCTCCAATTTCTCCACATCTTTCTTGAAATGCGGTGCCCAGAACTGGACACAATACTCCAGTTGGGGCCTAACCAGCGCAGAGTAAAGAGGAAGAATGACTTCTCGTGTCTTGTTTACAACACACCTGTTAATGCATCCCAGAATCACGTTTGCTTTTTTTGCAACAGTATCACACTGTTGACTCATATTAAGCTTGTGGTCCACTATGACCCCTAGATCTCTTTCTGCCATACTCCTTCCTAGACAGTCTCCTCCCATTCTGTATGTGTGAAACTGATTGTTCCTTCCTAAGTGGAGCACTTTGCATTTATCTTTATTGAACTTCATCCTGTTTACCTCAGACCATTTCTCCAACTTGTCCAGATCATTTTGAATTTTGACCCTGTCCTCCAAAGCAGTTGCAATCCCTCCCAGTTTGGTATCATCTGCAAACTTAATAAGCGTACTTTCTATGCCAACATCTAAATCGTTGATGAAGATATTGAACAGAACCGGTCCCAAAACAGAACCCTGCGGAACCCCACTTGTTATACCTTTCCAGCAGGATTGGGAGCCATTAACAACTACTCTCTGAGTACGGTTATCCAGCCAGTTATGCACCCACCTTATAGTAGCCCCATCTAAATTGTACTTTCCTAGCTTATCTATAAGAATATCATGCGAGACTGTATCAAATGCCTTACTGAAGTCTAGATATATCACATCCACCGCTTCTCCCTTATCCACAAGGCTCGTTATCCTATCAAAGAATGTTATCAGATTAGTTTGACATGATTTGTTCTTTACAAATCCATGCTGGCTATTCCCTATCACCTTACCACCTTCCAAGTGTTTGCAGATGATTTCTTTGATTACCTGCTCCATTATCTTCCCTGGCACAGAAGTTAAACTAACTGGTCTGTAGTTTCCTGGGTTGTTTTTATTTCCCTTTTTATAGATGGGCACTATATTTGTCCCCTTCCAGTCTTCTGGAATCTCCCCCATCTCCCATGATTTCCCAAAGATAATAGCTAGAGGCTCAGATACCTCTTCTATTAACTCCTTCAGTATTCTAGGATGCATTTCATCAGGCCCTGGTGACTTGCAGGCATCTAACTTTTCTAAGTGAATTTTTACTTGCTCTTTGCTTATTTTCTCTTCTAAATCAACCCTCTTCCCGTAAGCATTCACTATACTAGACATTCCTTCAGACTTCTCAGTGAAGACCGAAACAAAGAAGTCATTAAGCATCTCTGCCATTTCCAAGTCTCCCGTTACTGTTACCCCCTCCTCATTGAGCAGTGGGCCTACCCTGTCCTTAGTCTTCCTCTTGCTTCGAATGTATTGATAAAAAGTCTTCTTGTTTCCCTTTATTCCCATAGCTAGTTTGAGTTCATTTTGTGCTTTTGCTTTTCTAATCTTGCCTCTGCATTCCTGTGTTATTTGCCTATATTCATCCTTCGTGATCTGCCCTAGTTTCCATTTTTTATATGACGCCTTTTTATTTTGTAGGTCACGCAAGATCTCAAGGGTAAGCCAAGGTGGTCTTTTGCCACATTTTCTATCTTTCCTAACCATTGGAATAACTTGCTTTTGGGCCCTTAATAGCGTCCCTTTGAAAAACTGCCAACTTTCCTCAGTTGTTTTTCCCCTCAGTCTTAATTCCCATGGGACCTTGCCTATCAGCTCTCTGAGCTTACCAAAATCCGCCTTCCTGAAATCCATTGTCTCTATTCTGCTGTACTCCCTTCTACCCTTACTTAGAATTGCAAATTCTATGATTTCATGATCACTTTCACCCAAGCTTCCTTCTACTTTCAAATTCTCAACCAGTTCCTCCCTATTTGTTAAAATCAAGTCTAGAACAGCTTCCCCCCTAGTAGCTTTTTCAACTTTCTGAAATAAAAAGTTGTCTGCAATGCAGTCCAGGAACTTATTGGATAGTCTGTGCCCCGCGGTGTTATTGTCCCAACATATATCTGGATAGTTGAAGTCCCCCATCACCACCAAATCTTGGGCTTTGGATGATTTTGTTAGTTGTTTGAAAAAAGCCTCATCCACCTCTTCCGCCTGATTAGGTGGCCTGTAGTAGACTCCCAGCACGACATCACCTGTGTTTTTTACCCCTTTTAGCCTAACCCAGAGACTCTCCACCCTTCCGTCTCCTATGTCCATCTCCACCTCAGTCCAAGTGTGTACATTTTTAATATATAAGGCAACACCTCCTCCCTTTTTCCCCTGTCTATCCTTCCTGAGCAAACTATACCCATCCACACCAACATTCCAGTCGTGTGTATTATCCCACCAAGTTTCAGTAATGCCAATAATGTCATAGTTGTATTTGTTTATTAGCACTTCCAGTTCTTCCTGCTTATTACCCATACTTCTTGCATTTGTATAAAGGCATCTAAGATACTGGTTTGATTTTGCCTCCCAGCTTTGCCCTGACCCTCCTTCCTCTCTGCCATTATAGCCCGTGCTCCCTCCTGCTTCCAACCCATCTCCCAGGTCTTGTTCCCCACTTTCCTGTGGGCTTTGCTCACCTGTCCCCGTCGAACTTAGTTTAAAGCCCTCCTTACCAGGTTAGCCAGTCTGTGCGCGAATAAGGCCTTTCCTCTCTTCGAAAGGTGAACGCCATCTGTTCCTAGCAGTCCTTCCTCAAGTAGCATCCCGTGGTCGAGGAAGCCAAAGCCCTCCTGGCGACACCATCTTCGCAGCCAGGCATTCACCTCCACAATGCATCTGTCTCTGCCCGGACCCCTACCTTCAACAGGAAGAATCGAAGAGAATACCACCTGCGCTCCAAACTCCTTAACCCGTACTCCCAGAGCCCTGTAGTCACTCTTGATCTGCTCAGCATCACACCTCGCAGTATCACACCTCGCAGGTTATTCATATACTAGTATTTCTCTACTACACGTCTACCTCAGACAGCTGTTTGGAGGCTTAGTTTGCTGTCTGTGCAAACTAGAGCTCATAGGAAAATGATGAACATATCTTATGAAAAAATTTCAACAATCTCTAGTAAAGAGCTTTAAGATCATTAGATGGGAGGTGCCACAAGAGTGTAACTTATCATTCTGTAGTAGTGAGACACAATATTTTTCAGTTACCAAGTGAGATCTTGTGAATTTTACTCCAGTTATGGTGTGAGAGTATATTGGATTTTATTCCAACAGTTGATTTAAATAAAGCAACTTGCCAAATATTTGTACATCTGCCGTAACTGCACAATTACTTGATATGCACTTGTATTTTGTTTATTCTTGTTCTTCCACCAGAATATCAGATTATAGTCCATTGTAGTTTGGTTTAGAGTACCAAATAATGAGCTATGACAGGAACAAAGATTATTTTACTAGTGAAGAAATTAACATATTGGAGATTTACTTTCATTACGTGATGCAAACGCCCTACCTCAAACTAATTAATTGAAAAAAAACAACATAGCAGTTAAAAGGCATCTGCTGCTTTTGTTGTGACAAGTTGTATATCACATCTCTCTCTATGAGCACCACTGTTTAGATTTCCTTAAGAGGAGAAACTAGAAAGCAACCATAATTAACACTTTTGCTCATAGAAATTACCTAGTATTGAAACCATCATGCGTGCAGAGAGAGATGTATTTGCTAATTAACATCTTAATGAGATAGGCTCTCAGAAAGTTAATTAGGTCAGTCCCTGGGGTTACAGTCATTATAATTTTTAAAAACCTTGACAAACCCCTTTCTTGATGTTTCTTACAGTACAGGTTAGCAGATGGTGTCAGTTCAATGAGATGCACTTTGATAAGGATAGCATTAGATTAAGGAAGAAATTGACAATTGGAAACACTTATCAGAGGCAAGAAATCTGATGTCCCAATACATACAACTTTAATTAAACCAAGCATTGTGGCTATTGAGAGAATTGTGATAAATGAAGCAAGAAATTGCTGGTTGTTTGTTGGAGCCTCTTATTTTTTACATTAACGTTTGAAGAAGTGTGAAGTCACAAGAAACTAGTTAGTCACATTCATGACTGCACCAGGTTATTTATGCATATCATCATAATGTTCAATGTTGAAATTAGGGATAGTCAAATTGGCTTGGAAAACCTAAGCCTTGGTATTAATCTTCATCCATCTCCAAACACACTGAATTGATTGAATTAAAGACCACACCCTTTTCTCCCACAGCCCTCAGAATAGGTTCTGGCTCCATCCCTTGTCTTGGGACTCTTTTTTTTTAAATAAAAAGAGTGTTATACAGAGATCATACAAAACCTGGATTTCTGTATAACAATATGATTTAACTTTAAGCTTGATTTAATGAGTACAGGCTAGGAGTACTGGGCCTGGTTCTGCTCCTATTTACATTGATTTAACAGTACGCTTCCATTGACTTTGATGGAGTTACTTTTTATTGATTCCCAGTGAAAGATCAAAATCAGGTCTGTTGTGCTTACTTCCTCTACTATTCTTTTGATCCAAAACATGCTCCATGTTATATACCCTATGATAGGTATTGTGCCTGTGCTATCTAACAAGATGAGTACGTTTGGTAATTATTTATAGTCAATTACAGACTCATGTGTAAGCCTATTAATACATATGATCATGTGTTGGTATGGCCCTCTATCTTACATGAGGATCTGATGCATGATACAGACTAACAATAGAGATATTAACCAAATTCTGCTCTCATCTATACTGGTGCAGAGACTTCAGTAAGTCAGTGGAGGTACTCCAGCTATGCACCTGGGCATTATTTCCCTTCTAATTAATCTAAAATGAGTTAGAATATCAATGGGTATTTTTAACCAACTCACTGTTCATGAGTTAATATACTGTGCTAAACATTTCTCAGTGTTCCTCTTGTACTTTGGTCTTAACTTCTTGTTTAAGATTGCATTCAATCTCCACTTCTGCTTTTATTCATATTTGTAGAATACCTTAACTTCAGTAAGATGTGTCCTCCTGAGGCATATGATGCATCATAAATGTTCTACACCTCTTTCTCTGTGGTTATTTTTCAAACTTTTGTGCTTTTTTGGCCTATTAGATTTCTAGGCTGGGCATTGCAAGAGAACATACATAATTTTCAGGCACCCAGGATATTCATTTACCATTGAACGCTATTAATTTTGTTTTGCCCTTCTGAAGACTGCTCTCATCTCTCAATTTTAGAAAAAAAGGAAGGCTCAGAACACTTCACTTACTCAGTTAAGCCAGCCTTGCTTCTTACTGCAAACAAACAATACTAGTAGCAGAGGTGTTGAGTGAAAGGCTTTACATTATGAGGCAAATCTAGTCTTCTTTTGTGGATCATAGTATGTCAAACTGAAAATGGTTCTTGGGGCTTCTGTGAGAGAGGCATGAGGGGTAATGAAGGGTAAGGTCACTTGGATGGTAATTATTCTCCGCTTCTTGAATGCAGGGGCGGCTCCAGGCCCCAGCACGCCAAGCGCGTGCTTGGGGCGGCATGCCGTGGGGGGCTCTCTGCGGCGCCTCGAGGACGGCAGGCAGGCTGCCTTCGGTGGCTTGCCTGTGGAGGGTCCGCTGGTCCCGTGGTTTCGGCAGACCTCCCACAAGCTGCTGAAGGCAGCCTGCCTGCCGTGCTTTGGGCAGCAAAATGCCTAGAACTGCCCCTGCTTGAATGTGCAAACTGAAGTATTTTTTTAAAATACAAAACAATTAAAAAGGCTGAAGGGCATACAGTAAAGGTGAGTGGAATACAGGGAAGATAACATAGTATTACAGAATAATCTGTCAAAAAAAACCAAAAAAGAGATGGATTCCAGGGCAGAGGAGACTGGCAAGCAGCAGAGGATGAATCATAAGTGAATTAGTGCTAACTTTTGCCTAGTCCTAACTAAACCCCAATGCAATTATGTGATGAGAACTAGACTACACAGCTTTTTCTTAAGTTGGTAAGAAATAACTCAATGCTTTGATTTCAACAGAGCCTCTGTGTGTATGCATGCACTCGCTAGGGAAGGTTGTGCAACCAAACCATAAATATTTAACAATTAATGAGATTCTTCCCCATTTCACAGAATCCACTATACGTGAATCCAAGTTAGATTCCAAACACAGGTGGTGTTAAACCAGAACACCAGACACAGACCCCCACGGACTTGAGGGAAGTTGGATTAGTTGTAAATACCATGTTATTACGAGTTTACAAGTCTCATTTAATTTCCAGTTCCCTCTTTGAGGACTGTGGCATTTAGTCCTTTGTGTTATAGTCCCTGACCTTTTACAACATTTTTCTCTGCCTTCTAAATTCCTTTTCTTATGTTCAGTTTGGTTAGACAAAAGAGTCCAAACAACAAACTATCTTCTGTAAAGTTATTGTTTAAATAACCTCCAGTACTTCCATAGTGCCTTAAAAGGAACAGCCTCATTTCCTTTGCTTTGGTTCATTATAGGGCACGTGTCACATTTCTACATCTCCTAAGTTTCTTTATGAACAGATTTTGGTCCACTATTATGTCTCTTTTCAGATCTGAAAGTTCCTCTTTCCTAGCTCCCCTGTCGAATTTCATGCTATGCAGTCAATGCTTCTCTAATTCCTCCAATAAGACTTAATTCATTACAGTGTTACTTCTGCTACCCAAGTTAAATATGAGCTTGGGATTTCCATTATTTTGTAGAGGTTTATGGTATCAAATCCTAAATTCTTTACTCAGTCAAAACTCCCATATACTTCAGGATTTGGCCATGAGAAAATTCACTCCGGGCTGAAACTTTGCAAGCAAGATATTAACTCAATAATAGGTATATGTTTTATTTTTAAAGAAAATGTGGTCATTAGGCCCAAATCAGACTATCTCATGGTAAAACCCACATGCAAGGGAAAGACGACTCTGCAAGATTTACTTCATGGATTTTCTCCCACATGCTCTATTCAGGGGGAGTATCCATGCACATCCTCACCTCTAGAAACATAAGAATGGCTATCTAGGGTCAGACAAAAGATCTACCTAGCCCAGTATCCTGTCTTCTGACAGTGGCCAGTGTCAGGTATTCCAGAGGGAAATGAACAGAACAAGTAATCATTAAGTGATCCATCCCCTGTCGCCTATTCCCAACTTCTGGCAAACAGAGGCTAGGGACACCATCCCTGTTCATCCTGGCTAATAGCCATAGATGGACCTATCCTTCATTAATGTATCTAGTTCTTTTTTGAACCCTGTTATAGTCTTGGCATTCACAACATCCTCCGGTAAAGAATTCTACAGACTGACTGTTCATTGTGTGAAAAAATACTTCATTTTGTTTGTTTTAAACCAGCTGCCTTTTAATTTCTTTTAGTGTCCCCTCATTCTTGTGTTATGGAAAGGAGTAAATAATGCATCCTTATTTACTTTCTCCACACCCAGTCATGATTTTATGGACCTCGATCATATCCCCCCTTAGTCCTCTCTTCTCCAAGCTGAAAAGTCCCAGTCTTATTAATCGCTCCTCGTAAGAAAGCCATTCCATGCCCCTAATCATTTTTGTTGCCCTTTTCTGAAACTTTTCCAAGTCCAAAATATTTTTATTGAGATGGGGCGACAATATCTGCATGTAGTATTCAAGATGTGGGCGTATCATGGATTTAGAGACATTATGATATTTTGTGTCTCATTATCTACCCCTTTCTTAAGGATTCTCAACATTCTGTTCGCCTTTTTGACTACCACTATACACTGAGTGGAAGTTTTCAGAGAACTATCCACAATGACTCCAAGATCTTTCTTAAGTGGTAACAGCTAATTTAGACCCCATCATTTTACATGTATAGTTGGGATTATATTTTCCAATGTGCATTACTTTGCATTTATCAACATTGAATTTAATCTGCCATTTTGTTGCCCAGTCACCCAGTTTTGTGAAATCCTCTTGTAGCGCTTCACAATTTGCCTGGGACTTAACTATCTTGAGTAGTTTTGTATCATCTGCAATTTTGCCACCTCACTCTTTACCCCTTTTTCCAGATCATTTATGAATATGTTGAATAGGACTGGTCCCAGTACAGACCCCTGGGGGGCACACTATTTATCTCTTTTCATTCTGAAAACTAACCATTTATTCCTACCCTTTGTTTCTTATCTTTTAACCAATTACGGCTCCATGAGAGGACCTTCCCTCTTATCCCATGACAGCGGACTTTGCTTAAGAGCCTTTGGTGACAGACCTTGTCAAAGGCTTTCTGAAAATCTAATTACCCTATATACATTGGATTCCTCTTGTCCGCATGCTTGTTGACCCCCTCAAAGAATTCTAGTAGATTGGTGAGGCATGATTCCCCTTTAAAAAAACCATGTTGACTCTTTCCCAACAAATTATGTTCATCTATGTGTCTGACCATTTTCTTCTTTACTATAGTTTCAACCAGGTTCAACTATAGTTTGCCTGGTACTGAAGTCAGTCTTACCAGCCTTTAATTGCTAGAATCAGCTCTAGAGCCTTTTTAAAAATTGGTATCACATTACCTATCCTTCAATCATTTGGAGCTGACTTAAATAATAGGTTATAGACTACAGTTAGTAGTTCTGCAATTTTACATTTGAGTTGCTTCAGAACTCTTGGGTGAATGCCGTCTGATCCTGGTGACTTATTACTGTTTATTTCATCAATTTGTTCCAAAACCTCCTCTAATGTCACCTCAATCTAGGAAAGTTTCTCAGATCACCTAAAAAGAATGGCTTAGATTTGGGAATCTGCCTCACATCTTCAGCTGTGAAGACCAATGCAAATAATTCATTTGGTTTCTCCACAATGGCCTTATCATACTTGAGTGCTCCTTTAGCATCTTTATCATCCAGTGGCCCCACTGGTTGTTTAGCAGGCTTTCTGCTTCTGATGTACTTAAAAAAAATTTTTTTCTATTAGTTTTTTAGTCTTTGGCTAGCTGTTCTTCAAATTCTTTTTTTGGCCTTCCTAATTATATTTTTACACTTCATTTGCCAATGTTTATGCTCCTTTCTATTTTGCTCACTAGGATTTAACTTCTGCTTTTGAAAGGATGCCTCATTGAACTTGGACAGCCACGATTGAGAGGCTGTAGGTCAAAACAACTTTATTCTACATTTCTGGAAGAACAAGGAAGGTGGATAGAGGCTGAGATGTCAAGTTTTTACACAGGAGACCTTTGACAGAGTTACAAAACATTTTCAGAAACAAGGGAGATTAAATTATATGAGAGGCTCCCTGAGGATGTAATGGCATAATAAGCCAACAGGCATGATGAACCCTTTGAGAACTAGGGAATATACTGGTCAGGAAATAACCTCGCAATCTGCAAAAGGGAGGAGTAAACTGAGTTACATTATACAGCCTTACAGATTTTCTGATTGCAAAAAAAGGTGATCTTATGCAAAGTATGAAAAATTTGAGGTGTTCTGATTTAATCAATAAGCCACAAAGGAGCATTAAGTACTGTTGGGAGCACACAGAGGAAAGTTATAACTTTGGAATCAACTGTGAATAAATTTAACCTGTAGAAATTATGTTAAATAGTTCATCTAAATGCAAAAAAAAAAAGTAAAAAACTATTCATAGACTCATAGACTCTAAGACTGGAAGGGACCTCGAGAGGTAATCGAGTCCAGTCCCCTGCCCTCATGGCAAGACCAAATACTTCTTGAATTGTATGTTAAACTCTGAAGTTCATTCAAGCAAAAAGGAACATGAAGGTCCATATTACAATCTGAATACTGCAATTTTTTAAATGCTAGGGTTGACTGATTATTGTTTGAAAGAGTATTGAAAGGCAAGATTGAAGGAGAGATGAGACAAAGGACTAGAGACTCTGAATTTCATTTGGCTCAAGGGACACCAGGACAAACTTACTTGTTTATACTGTCTTGATGAAACATTTAAACTCGAAAACCAAGAATCAAGATTTTAAAATAGCAATGTAAAAAGTATTATTTGCTTATTTGCTCTGTGAATGTGCTATTTGGGCAGAGACAACCAATTAGGGTCATGGCCACCATTCCCAAGATAAAACGAAGGGTGGTGGTGGTCATCAATGACTGCCTTCTACCAACATCCATCTACCAACCTGACATGGAATCTTGGGAGGAATGACGACTGCAGAGGCCCATATCTGAGGTATTATGGAAGGATAGCTGTGGATCATCTGGCCCTCTAACTTGTACCCTATATTACTCATCCATGTGGACACTAAGGATATTGCAACATATGACCCCGAGTAGATCAGAAGTGACTACAGGACTCGAGGGGGGCGTGGGGGATGTAGGAAGTTCTCATTGATCATTCCAATCAAGGATGGGGTCCTGGCAGAGACAGACACATCCTGGAGATGAATACATGACAACAAGGATGGTGTTGCCAGGAAGGCTTTCACTTCCTTGACCAAATGATGCTCTTCTGAGAAGGACTGCTGAGCAGTGATGGGGTCCATCTCTTAAGGAAGGGGAAGACCATCTTTGGATACAGACTGGCTAACCTAGTGAAGCAGGCTTTAAAAGAAGGTTTAATGGTAGCAGGAGCTCACAGGTAAGTCCAGAACATGGAGACCTGGCTAAAGGGTCAGAACCTGGGGGGAACATGGGAAACCATAGCAGGGACAAAGGAAAGACAAGAGGGGATACAGAGGGTAAATCAAATAAACATCTTAGGCATCTGTATAATAATGCCAAAAATATGGGGAATAAACAGGAATACTAGTGAATAATTACAATTACGACATAATGGACATCACAGAAACTTGGTGGGATAATTCACATGACTGGAACACTGGTATAGAAGGGTACCGCTTGTTCAGGAAAAACGGGGAGGAAGTGTTGCCTTATATATACAAGTTGTATACACTGAGGTTGAGATAGGAGTGGGAGGCAGATCTGTTGAAAGTCTCTGGGTAAAGACAAAAGGAGTAAAACTCAAGGGTGATGTCATGGTAGGGGTCTGCTATAGACCACCAAACTGGGAATAAGAGGAGGATCAGGCTTGCTTTAAACAACTGACAAAATCATCCAAAGCAGAGGACTTGGTGGAGACGGGGGACTTCAACTACATCTGTTGGGAAAATAAAACAGCAGGGCACAGACTATCCAACAGGTTCTTGGAATGTATTGGAGACAACTTTTTGTTACAGAAGGTGGTGAAAGCAACTAGGGCAGATGCTTTTCTAGATTTGATTATAACAAATAGGTAGTAACTCTTTGAGAATGTGAAGGTGGAAGGCAGCTTGGGTGAAAGTGATCAAGAAATGATAGAGTTCATGATTCTAAGGAATAGTAGGCATGAAAACAGTACAAATACAACAGAGGAAGTGACCACTTAGAAAGGAGTACCAAAGAATAAGATCTGGGCATTACAGTGGATCACAAACTAAATGAGTCTACAATGTAATACTATTGCAACACAACAAAAGAAGCAACAAACATCAGTTTGAAATGTATTAGCAGGAGTTTGGTAAGCAAGACATAAGAAGTACTTCTCATGTCTTGCTTACCAAACTCCTGCTAATACATTTCAAACTGATGTTTGTTGCTTCTTTTGTTGTGTTGCAATAGTATTAGGGATGATTAAAGGTCTAGAAAACATGACCTATGAGGAAAGTATAGGGAAGATTAAAGGTCTAGAAAACATGACCTATGAGTAAAGATTGACAAAAGCTGGGTTTGTTTAGTCCAGAGAAGAGAAGACTGAGGGGCGACATAAGTACATAAAAGGTTGTTATAAAGAGGAGGGTGACAAATGGTTCTTATCCACTGAGAATAGAACAAGAAGTAATGGTGGTAAATTGCAGCAAGGGAGATTTAACTTCAGGGTGGTTAAGCACTGGAACAAATTACCTAGGGAGGTTGTGGAATCTCCATCATTGGAAGTTTTTAAGAACAGGTTAGGAAAACTCTTGTCAGGGATGGTCTAGATAATCTTAGCCTTGGCGCAATGCAGAGGACTGGACTGGATGACCTATCAAATTTCCATCCAGTCATAGATTTCTTTGATTTTATGATCCAGTGACCAAGGAGTGGAAGCCTCTATACCCATCACCAACCCCCTACAAAAATGAACCATATTTTAGATTATCCCCCCCAAAAATGTAAGGGCCCGTTCTTTCTGGATGATGAACAAGTTTGGGACTTAATTGTTAAGAGTAGTTAATAAGTTTATAGTCTGTAAGAGAGGCTGTATTATTCTGATGTGATACTATCACCCTTGTTCTCACAGAAGCAGCAAAAAGGAAAGTTTATTCTGAAGTCTTACAATGTCAGCAAAGTATTCAAAAATCTGTGCCCAGGGTATCAATACCCTGGTTGTCTTCTGCTATCAGGCTTCTGCTCTGAAGAAGCCCTATGGTATACAACCCAACCACTCCATATTGCACTTTTTTAGGAGCTATCAAGTTCTGTCCTCCTCCTTCCCCCACTCATATACAGAAATCATATGTAAGGGAGTATGTTCATCCCCAGTTAAGTAACTCTTGAACCCTAACAAAGTACCACCACAAGGTCTGTTATTTCCAGTCAATAATATTCTGTAGGCCCTTTGTCACAATCTGTAATGGAGCCCTATATTGCTCATGATCACCATGTTCCTCACTAATGCTCTGGTGAAATTCTGGCCCTACCAAAGTCAATGGCAGAACTTCCATTGATTTCTATAGGAGCCAGGATTTCATCCCTGTCTGGCTTCTCATCAACTTCATCATATTTATCAGGCATACTAGTCACTATCCTCAGCAGCTATTTTGATCAGTGAATCAGTGACTGATCCCTATTTCCTAACATCTTGGGCTGTGCTGTTTAACTTCCACTTTAATTTTACAAAGCAGCTTTTGGCATTTGGAGGAAGAACTGCCTTGCTGACAAAGAAGTGAAAATAATGCCCATTTAAGTCCAGCTATAGCCTATTCTCTTGATTCTGAAACAAGATGCACCTTGACTTGCTGGGAACTTGGACCTGCAAAATACAGTCATGGAGTGGAAATTTGATAAGTGTTCATTGAAATCAATGGTAAAATTTCTAGTGACTTCAGTGGGAGCAGAGTTAGCTGTTGAAAATCCTACTCATAATGTATTTCATTTAGAGAAGGTGGGACAATTTTGGAATCTCTCTTATGAATTCTGATTGATATGAGGTGATTGCTGAATCATAATGCCTCTCTGTCCCTTTACCAAACTGCAAACTTCATTCTGAATGTGCAGTTCTTTGCCTTCTCTATTGTCCATTTGACTCCATGTTGGACTGAAATTTTAAAGGCTAGTGATAGCAAAAGAAAAGAGAATTGTTAAGCTTTGAGGTTCAGCCATCCAGGTGATTAAGAGATGGCTGCCGCCAGTTTTTCAAGTCTGAATTCAGGGCAGAGGTCATCAGGAAGGATTTGTGATGACCTGCTTAAGCCATCAATGGGATCACTTGGCAAAGGGAACTAAGAATTATAAAGAGGGAGGCGGTCAGATCTTTGGCCATTTTGTCTCCAGATCAAGAGGCTAAGGAAGCATCCCAGCATATAGAAACCTGTGTAAGTCAGGGCACCCTGTAATGGAACTGTTTTGGCTGAATGCCACTGTGTGTAACATACCTTATTCAAGCTAACCTCAGTCAGCCATGCCAGGTAGAGCATTAAAGGATCTTATGGAAAACACCTCTGGTGCATCTCTCTCAGATGGAAGCGCTGTAGTCCGTCCCTTTGTGATTCAGACGCGTGATCTGCTAGTTGCAGCCTTGCAACCAACCACATACAAGAAAATACATGACAGATCCTGCCTGCTTTCCTGAGCCCAGAGAGTTTCTCCAGGGAAGAATGAACAAGTAAGGGACATTTTGATTAGGATGTTGATTGTTTTCTACATGATATGTTCTTGCTTTTGCTTTATATGATGATGTAAGATCAGTTGTGTTAGACTCTAGGCAAAGTGTCTATGTGTTATATGTTTCACAACTACTATGTGCCTCCTGAGAGAGGCAGACAGTAATCCAGAAAACTCTCACTTTGGGAGAGGGTGCATTTAAGTATGGGGGAGGCTGAAGGATCAGCACTGTGTCTAGAAAGGATAGGCAGCTGGACGGTAGATTCCAGCTCTTAGAAGGCAGTGTTGGAGTGCAGGTGTGACACTGATATACTGGTCAACTTGTGTATGACCCATAACCACTTAAGAAAAAGCACCAAAATGTAGTCAAGACAATCTGTGTGTGAATTTCAGAGAAATGTACTAGACCAGCAACCATTAACCCATTTATTTATAGTAATAGTGATCAAGGGTAGATACTAAGTGTATTTGTCTGTGTTTACACGCATCTTGTTAGAAGTTTAACAATGTCATCTAATTAGCTTGTAGATGTTCTTGTCTTATACTTCATTCCAGTATTCTATGAGTCAAAAATCAAAGATGTAAGATACTACAGGAACTAATAATATTATTAATGTTTTCTTTAGCTTAATTATCTATGCTACAATGAACTGCCTTGATAGTTTGAATGGGTAATTATCTTATGTAAATGGATACAGCTAGTTCACCTGTGTATGCATGGGAACTAGAAGATTAGCTTCAAAGCAACAATCTACACTGCCCCTTCTTCATTTGTGGAAGTTCTTGGTGTGACAACTGCTGTCATAGGCTTAATCAGCTTGCTAAAGGACTATAAAGAAAAAGCGCTGAGCCTCATACTGCCATCTCAGGTCTGCTTAAACTGCTTAAGGTCTAAACCATAAGACTGAGGTTTCCTGGTTTACTCTGGAATTCTCATGGAAGAACTTGAACAGACTCTACATCTGGACTGCTTATTGGACTATATCTTTTTTAATTGATTCCATGAAAACTTTTACAAATCAGCTGCCTCACCATCTCTGCTATGAAACTGACCTAAGGACTTTACACATATCTGTATGTATACTGATCTGTTAATCACAACAACTCTTTCTTTTTATTAATAAAACTTTAGTCTTTTAGTCACTAAAGGACTAGCATCTGTGTGATTATTGGGCAAGATCTGAGACTCACATTAACCTGGGGATCGGTGCCCAGTCCTTTGGGACTGGTGGACCTAACTTATGGTGAATCTGGTTTTCAGTAAACACTCACTATATTAGACTTGGCTATCTAGATGGGGAACAAGAGCTGGACTGCTTAAGGGGCTGTATTTGACTTCTTAATAACCAGTGTGGTATTACAGAAGCTGTTTTGTTATGGACTTGGTGAGTCTAATTATAGAATAAACCACCAGCTTTGGGCATTCCTTGCAGTTTGCCCTGAGTATAGCATTCTCAGTGTGGCCCCTCCAAGCACATTACTCCAAGAGTGTGCCTCGAGACCTCAAGTTTGGGGCAGTGGCTGGACCCAGTGGTTGGACCTTAGATTCAATCCATGGTAATCTGCAAGGTAGCCATCAGGAGGTGCTCTGCTGGATCTGTGAGAGATGGTGGTCTTGATTCTCTTTTCAGTTATACCTGTTTAAAGCAAGAGTAACTCATCTGAACATAATATTACACCAATAAGCCTGGGAGGTGGTGGAGACAGCAACAGTCTCTGAGTTAGCTAGGGCCAAATCCATCAGGGTTTTGAAAATCCAGATACTGGAAAAAGGACTCTGGGGAGCAACCACAGAGTGGTGTCAGGGTTATATATTCCCAGCAACTTCTGTTGCTGAGCAAATGGGCTGGTGCATTCTAAACCAGTGGAATGTCCTCAGGGCATCAGGCTTCTTTCCTAATTATAGGAAATTGCAATTTTTTTTTAAAGAAATGTTGATCACAGTATCTAAATATGAGTCCAATAGGATCAAGCACAATCGTTTTGTCAGACAGAGGTGGAAACAGATGCATTTGGCTCTCTAAGTGCTTAAATGCAGTGTGGAGTCTTAAGACCAAGGTTACAGCCTAATTAATAAGATTAGATTAGTATGGTAGAGTACATTTCAAAACATTGTCCTCTTCTCACTAGCATAACCTCAGTTTGTCCAAATTCATCTTCAATCAGCTGGTCTTCAACCAGGTGCTGATCTCTCTGTAACTGATCTATGTTCCCTTCCCCTTCATCATGCTCACCTGGCTAGACTGTGGTGGAGTTTCAAACAGGTCTTAGGTCATGACATGTCTGGAGCTCACCCCAATGCTTCATTTCTCCTTCCACCCCCCAACTTCCTCCTCCTCATTGTTCACAGCAGAGGTTTCTGTCTCCAACTCCTGCAAGGTATCCACAACACTCTCCAGGGCGTTGGTGGGGTTTTTACCAAGTGTGGCATGCTACTCATTATAAAAACAGTAGGTCTGCAGGGCATCATAAGATCTACTTTTGGCCTCCATGGCCTTGAGGTATCCCTGACAAAGTTCCTTCACTTTCACGCAGCACTGCTGCTGATACTTGTTTTACTCTTTTACCAGGATTCCCCATGCAATCAGTTCATAGATGTCCACATTTCTACAGGTAGTCCATTGCTATGCTTGCTTGCACAGCCTCTTCCCCCATGGTCCCAGGAGATCTAATACCTTCTGTCTACTCCAGGCAGGAGTGCATATAGTGCCTGGAGCCAGCATGGTTGGTTGGGCTGTTGCACACAATATGGGAGAGCTGCTAGGTGTGTTCCCCAAGGTGAGCAAACAAGAAAAGGCATTTCAAAAACATATGAGGATGGGGTTAATGAGAGGTGTGTCATTTCCAGTTTCTGTGACCCCCATGGAGTTTACAGTTGTGACCATAGGGTCACAGGGAATTGACCATTGTTGGAGAGCTGCTGGAGGACAAAGGTCACACAGTGTTTACACTCACACTGCATTGACCTCAGTAGGTCAGTCAGGGTTCCATGCTGTTCACAGTAGTGGTTTTACTATGTTGTTGTAACGGGGCACTTCATTGGCTGGAGACAAATTTGAGTATAGAACCATGCACAAGTTGGTTGACTTATGTTGACTTTACTTTATAGTGCAGATTAGGCCTTGGTAAGTAGAGTTCTATGGACTGCAACTAACAACAGCAGAGGATTTTGAACAATACCTCTGAAGACTGATTGCTATGAGCCTAATGTGACCTCCTCTGAGAACAGTTCATTGCAGTAAATTGTCTTTCAGATTTATGGTCAATCTTTAGGACATTTCATCCCAAATAGCTACGTGACATCATTCATTAGTCGTAGTCACCCGAGTGTGAAGTAATTGCAGTGGAACCAGTTAATGGTGTTCGTGACCTGAAAAAGATCTGAGACCTTGATTCTTCTTTAGGTGCCATCATTTCTAAGGCATTAGATTTTATTTATTCAAGTTTTAATCTGTTATTGATATATTTTATAATAAAAACAATTAATTCACACAAATAAAGGGACAGCTACAAATTAAAATAAAGGCAGATTAATAGCATTAAATATTTAGAAGGCGATAGACTAGGAGGATTATATAAATATACAAAAACAAGAATTCTAATATGAATTTTAACACCTTTAATAATTCTTAAGGTATGCTATGGTTAAGTTTGTTTGATTTCTCTCTTGTTGCTCTGAAGAGAAATAAGAAATATTTTGTTTATTTAAATGTATTGAAAAGATGTTTAAGAGAAAAGACAAGTGGGACTTTCAGAAGTTCCTGAGTCAGTTAGGAGCACTTGTGTGATATTTAGATTAATAGATTCCAAGGCCAGAAAGCACCACTATGCTTATCTACAGGTAAACTACAGGTCATAGACCTTTCCCAAAATAATTCCTGTTTGAACTGGAGTGTATCTTTTAGGAAAACATCCAATCTTGATTTTAAAATGGTCAGTGAAAATCCACCACAACCCTTGTACAATTGTTCTGATAGCTAATTACCCTCATAGTTATAAAAAAACTACACCTTATTTCCAATCTGAATTTGTCTAGCATCAACTTCCAGCCATTGGATCATGTTATATCTTTCTCTGCCAGACTGAAGATCTCATCATCATGCATTTGTTCCCCATGTAAATATTTACAGATAAAGCCAAGATCTTGTTGGTTATTTTCAGTAAAACTCAGAGACTTGTCACAGGCAATAAACAAAAATTAACGGAATCCCATGACCTGTCCCTGATTTTTACTAAAAATAACAGACAAAATGGGAAAGAAAGGGGGTTCAGCACCAAACACTGCTGAGGCTCCAGGGTCCCCCAAGCACCCCCGCCACCTGCAAGCAGAGGCAAACAGCTACAGGGGACCCTACAGCGGCAAACAGCTCCAGCCTCACCGCCCCATGGCTGAAGCAGAAAATGGCACGGTCATCTCTGGAAGTCATGAATTCCGTGACTTCTATGACCTCCATGACATAATCTTAGCCTTACTTAAAGATTTATCAAGTCACCCTTTAATCTTCTCATTTTTAAACTAAATAGATTAAGTTCTCTGAGTCTATCACTATAAGGCATGTTTTGTAAACCTTTAATCACTTTCATTGTTCTTCTCTGAACCCCCTCCAATTTATCAACATACTTCTTGAACATTGGACACCAGAACTGGACACAGTATTCCAGGAGCAGCTGCACCAGTGTCAAAGATAAAATAACTTCTTTACTCCTACTTGAGATTACGCTATTTATGCACCCACTGGACTTGCATACTTAACTCACTTAGGGACTTACGAAAAGTCTTCTCAAAATGCCTCCACTTCAGCACCTCCATGCTCAGAAATTACAAATAAAAATCCTTTGCACTTACATTGCATCACTAATCTGAGATTCTCAAAACACTATAGAACATTTAATTAATGGTTACAAGACCTTTGTGAGGCAGACAGTAGGTCAGTGGCAGAGCTAGGAGCAGATTTTCACATAGTCTAAACCACTAAGCTCCGAAATGTGCTGCTACCTTCAATCTTCAATACACTCTCCTTCTCCTCACTTTTCACCAGAAGAGGCTGAATGTTGTGAAGATCAAGACTATAACAGGGTTAAAAAAGAACTAGATAAGTTCATGGAGAATAGGTCCACCAATAGCTATTAGCCAGGATGGGTAGGGATAGTGTCCCTAGTCTCTGTTTCCCAGAACCTGGGAATGGGCAACTGAGGATGGATCACTTCATGATTACCTGCTCTGTTCATTCCCTCTGGGGCACCTGGCATTGGCCACTATCGGAAGACAGAATACTGGGCTAGATGGACCTTTGGTCTGACGCAGTATGTTCTGACATTTCAATGTGAATTGAGTCATACTCTGCTAATAGAGAAAAGGAAAGGTTTGGGAGGCTGCAGAGGAAAAAAGTAGGACAGGAGCACTATGCTACCAACAATAATTTGTATTAAAATACTTTGCCTGTTGTCAATTTCTGATTATTTGGATACAATACAGCATAAGCCATGGATACAGTAATAGATTTGCTAATGTTTGATACTTCCCAAATGAACTCAAGTTTACCATATCTATCTATAAATATTAAACAGACAAGTTTTAACAAAGATTAGCTATTTAAAGGAAAAATACATACAGATTGCCAAAAGTTCATCAAAATTGACACTTTTCAGTAATAAAGTGTAAGATATATAAATGTCAAATATGCCTTCAATAGATTGGTAATAAGTTACTGAAACTTTCTCTCCTTTCCGTTCATCAGGAAGCAATCAATCATTCTATTCTCCTCCCCCTGACAACCAAGATTGCAGAGATCACCTCTTCCAGACTCTAGTTACTCATAAAGGGACTAATGAACAATGGGAGCTCAATATCCACCTTCCAAGATGAGAGGTTCATTGTTTAAGATACCTCAAAAATCACAAGACTAAAAATTGGATGCTCAAATTCAGACGATTGTTACTCAAACAAGAGCGTCCCATGATTTTCATGTGAATAAAGCCTCCCATCCCTGTCTGGCTCTAGGGAACCCCAAGGGGTTGACAAAGAAAGAGTGATACTTTGCTTTCCAATTGTGTCCTGTGGTGCTTAGAGATGTGGGGGGAAGAGACCATGAGTAAAAAAAAAAAAAAAGTGTTTAAGGAATAGCTCACTGGGAGGCTCAGAAAACTAAAGGTTCCAGGCATCAAATTTCCTGATACTCCCAAGAAATCCAATTTTGTCTTCTTTATGAATCAAAGGTACCACAAAGTAGATAGCCGGTCTTGTTCCTTCAAAATGATCTCTTGTTTTATTGTAGATCCCAAAAGATCAGAGATAAAAGGTATTAGATATAATTATAGAATTTACGAACCGCAGCCACAAAATGTAGAGAAACTATAAAGGATTTTATCTGTTTTCTTTCTAAATGATTGTTGCGCTGTAGAAGTGATATGAATTCTATGGCACAAGGAAAGAAAATATTAAAGCTGTACGCCTCTAACCAGTGCAGAACTTTGATCCTTTCAAGAACTGAATTTCGATTAACCCCTACTAGTAACTGGAATTCCCTCCTTTTTAAGCAATTTCTTTTGTATATCAAAGAAATGTGTTGTATGCCATCCCATCTACTGGATATCAACACAAGCAGGTGAGATATGGGGAGAGCAAAAACTGAGCCCACTCGGCAAACAGCTAATAGAAATAAGAAATTTAACCTCCTCCAACAACTCCCAAAACAAGGTATATAAACTGTCCACCATAGTGGACCTCAGAGCTTGCTGAACTCACAAAAGAAGCTGCAGAACTGAGAAGCGCTACTGGACACTTGGCTAGCCCCATGGACAGACTTTCCTCTCCCAGAGCTACCAGGACAGAAAAGGTGATGAGACTTCACTTCAGAGACTGTTCCTTTCATATAACACACTGATGCATTACCTTGTTGAGTCTGTACTCTTTCTAGTGGGACTTGAAGGAACCATAATTTGGATTTTAACTGCGGAATTGTTATAAGGTGTATCATAAACTACCCAATAGGAGAAGTGGGCAGATTACCAAAACTAGACATTTCCTGGTTTAAATTTTGTTCATTGTTGGCACCGGCAGAACCATTGCAGACATATACGGGTGTTGGCTGAATAAAAAGACAGTTAATACCTAAAGAAGCTGCCACATGTGTGGTTCACACTACAACATATGGAGATGAGGTAGAGCTTAAATTACAAGAACAGGAAAAAAAGGAGAGAGAGAAAGAAATAGGTTTGGGACGCCATCTGTACATAAGGCCTACAAACCCTTACCAACACATAAGAAATGGCTGCAACCTATGGGACTATTTCATTTCAACATTTAATCTGCAACATCAAATTTGGGAAGAATACTGTGAAATATCTTGTTTTTTCACTGCTAATGATATTAAAAAAGGTAAGAAAAAAGCAATCATATTCAGCACCATAGGAGCCAAGACTAACAGTTTAATGAGAAAAACCTCTTTACCCCTGAAAAGCCTGGAGAGTAAGCTTCTGATGAGCTAGTAAATCTGTTAAAACCTCATTTCAACCCAACACTCAGTGAAATAATAGAATGATTTAAGTTTCTCTCTTGGTCAAGGAAAACAGAAGAGATAGTAGAGGAATTTATGGCAGAACTGAGGAAGCTCCTCAAGATAGCATTTGTCAGGGTCACACCAAAATTGCAAAGAGACTGATTAGTTTGTGGCACTTATCATGACAAAATGCAAAAGGAGATAACTGTGGTTCAGACAATAAACGTTTAAACTACTCTGAAATTAGCCCAGGCAGTGGCAGCTGCAACCACAACCCCACAGGAGACTGGGAAGATGAAAATAGCACACAGGAAACACAAAATTGCAGGGCAACCTGGGAAACAGATCCAATAAGCTAGCAAACACTCCAATGAACTGCAGATTTAAAAATAGAAATGTCACAATGTCACATTTTCTGGTTGACAGGGCACATGCAAAGGGTGTGTTGCAATAAAACCAGGAAAGCAGATACACAAAATCACAATAAAAAGCAGACTCATAGTCATGGTACTTTTCATGTACCTGAGGAAGAAAGTAGTGAAAAAGAAGATGAGAAGTAGCTTATACACCACTACCATGATATAACGTGGTCGTGGAGAGCCAAAAATCCCTATCGAGTTATAAGTGAAAAGCCGTTATATTGGGGTAGCGGTGGCTGGGCTACAGTAGGATTTAAAGGGCCTGGGGCTCTGCAGCAGCCCCAGGCCCTTTAAATTACTGGCGAGCCCCGCTGCCACAGCCCCGGGATAGCAGCAGCAGGACTCCAGCAGTGATTTAAAGGGCCCTGGGCTCCTGGACCCTTTAAAATGTAGCTGGAGCCCTGCTGCTACCGCACTATATGTGAACTCGTCTTATATCAGGTCACGTTATAGTGGGGTAGCGGTATACTTCCTGTAGTATAAGTGAAACAAATACTCATTAAGTAGGTACCATTCATATGGGGCTGTTTATAAATGAAAAAAATGTACAACTTGAACTCAATACAGGAGGTAGTGTAACTATTATGAGTTAAGACACATGTGAGACCTTGTAGAAAGATAAAGAATGACTTCCATTGCAGAAATGCAAGATAAAATTAAAAACATACACTGGAAAAGCAGTAAAGAAACTGGGAGCCACTAATGTGAAGGTTTGCCACCAGAGCCAAGTAAGACCTCTACTATTGCTACTGGGCGCAGGCACTAACCCTAGCTTGCTCAGTAGAGGGTGGTTGACTGATCTTTCATTGGATTGGAAAGAAAAAAATGCATCACTTGAAATGAGAAGATTATCTAGTTCTGGAAACTACACATTAGGAAGTATTTAAAAGATTAACTGTGCATTTTAAAAGTGTCATGTCTTGTTATTTCAAATGTCACCCCTCGTTATTTCAAACCCAGACCTGTACTCTTTGCCATGAAACAAAACGTTTAAATTGAGTTAAAAAAAAAAAAAGATTCCAGGCTACTGGTGTTATTGAACCTGTGAAGTTTTCTGAATGAGCTGCAACAACAGTAGCAGTGTTGAAGCTGGATGGCTCCATACGCATGTGGTAAGTATAAATTGACTGTACATAGGGCCTCACATAGTACCCAAATTCCAAAAATTGAGTCTCTGATTGCAGTTTTAGCAAAAGGGCAGTTATTCACACAGTTGGACATGACCTTTGCCTACTGACAGATCATCCTGGAAGAAGATTCCAAGCAGTATGTTGCAGGAAATACTCACAAAGGACTGTTTAAATAGAATCAGTTACTGTTTGGTGTGCCCTCCACCTCTGCTATTTTCCAAAGAACCGTGGAGAGATTGATTTTGGGAATTCCACATGTGGCAATATCCCCAAGTGATATACTAATTACAGGTACCACAGACACAGAACATTAACAATTCTGCTAAATGTTGTAAAACAAGCTAAAGGAAAGAGGTCTGTGCCTAAAACGAAAAGAAGTGTTCCTTCCTGACACATGAAGAGATATAATTGGGATACAAAATGGATGCCCAGGGACTGCACCCCATGAGATAGAAAGTCAAAGCAATGTGGGATGCCGGGGCACCCAGGAATATTTCAAAGCTGAAGGCTTACCTTAGTAATTCAGCTACCCTAAGTAAGTTTTTGTAAATCTTATCAACACATCTGTCAAGGTGTCCCCTCCACTCTGAACTTCAGGGTACAGATGTGGGGACCTGCATGAGTAACCCCTAAGCTTATTTTTGCTGTCTTAGGCAAAACAGTCACTGCCACCACCAAATGTTTTTAAAAAAATTTGAAGGCGAGCCATTTGGGAACTCTGCCTTCCCCCAATTTTTCCCAGTCCTTATCCCCCCTTTCCTGACATGATCTTACTAATTTCCCTCCCCCAAGTCTCTATACTCTTTTTCCTGGGTAGACTCAAGAAAATTCTCCCCATCAATTCCTGGTGAGCCCAGATCCAAAATTCTTGCATCTTAAAACAAGGAAAAAATCAATCAGTTCTTAAAAGAAGACTTTTAATTAAAGAAAAGGGTGAAAGGAATACCTCTGTGAGATTAGAAAGCAAGATGATCTCACAGACAACAGATTCAAAACACAGAGTAGTTCCCTCTGGGCAAAACCTTAAAGTTACACAAAAAACCAGTTTGATTCTCCCTTTATGTTTGCAAAAGAAAGGCGAGAAAAATAAAGAAATCAACCACATTCTTATCTAAATATGCACTAATTTAAACAAGGGTTAGATGGTCTTTTCTGTATCTCTGACTCCGGCAAAAGCACACACACAAAAGACTTTCCCTCCTCCCTCTTTGAAAGTATCTTATCTTCTTATTGGTCCTTCTGGTCAGGTGTCAGCTAGGTTATGTGAGCTTCTTAACCCTTTAGAGGTAAAAGAGGAATTAACCCTTAACTGTCTGTTTATGACAATTCTAATGCCTGTTACTTAAAAAGTGGAGTGCACAAGTTTTACAAATATATATATGGTCAGAGGTTTACAGTTTACACTGACCAAAACCCCCTGATCTCACTGTTTAATGAGATGAAAGCTATGCCACAGATGATACATGACCCAGAATCCAGAGATGGGCAGTGACATTAAGAGCCTACGAACATACCTTTGTATACAAAGTTTGTAAGAAGTTGGGAAATGCAGATGGTTTATGGCAGTTACCTTTACTGGAGAAGCACAAAAAAGTCAAAAAGTGAAGAAAGTGTTACTAATGGACTATCTCAATACATCCAGTGACAGTGTTACAAGTAAAATCATAGGCATGTAAAGTTCTGGTTAGAGATATTTATTAGAGAAGTTGGAGAATTTGTGCTAAGAGGATGGCCCCAGACCAAAGCTGATCAGGAGCTCACATCTTATTATATGCAACTGTAGCAGAGCGCAGCAGGGCCTCCTTGGTCCCTGCCTGTGCTGGATCCACAAAGTCACTCTGAGACCCTGGGGTTAATAATCATCGGTGCAGTTTATTTAAAGCCTTTCCCACACCATCATTTCACCATGTACAGTTGACCCTTCACTGTCTGAAGGCAGGAGGGAGGGAAGAGCTACCTCCCTGCGTCTACTCCCTGCCTTTTCCCTTTCTTTCTGCTCTTCCCCCTGGCTTCCTTTCCCTGAGGCTTTTATACAGCCACAGGCTAATTAGGCGACTGCTGTCTCTGCTTCTCCAATTAGGGTCAGGTTATCATTATAATTATACCTGAAATGCATGCCCACAGTCCCACCCCTTACAACTTATGGTCATGTTCCATTTTGGGGGGTCATGGGTCTGGGGTATTCATCTTACCCCTCTGTACCCCATGGGATGGGTATGGAGTGATGTTGTGCTATAGCCAAGGGCAGGCATTTCTCTGGTATTTTAGTGTTTTACCTTCCTTCCAATCCCCCGTTGCCCCTCCAGACAGGTTGCTTGACCTTGCCTTGAGATAGGCGTTGAGGCAGTCTGAGAGTGTGCGCTCATATATTATACTCCCACCATGCCCAGTAACACTTTAACTGCTCTTATCTGTTCCCATTATACTAACAAACCCATCTGGCTTAGGTAAAAGTAGCATACACGGTGTCTTTGTCCTTTGTTTACACCAATTAGTAAGAATGTATGTGTATCAACAAAACAAAAATCAAACCGGCAAGCAAAACCCAAAGTACTATCTCAGGTGAAAATACAAGCCTGGATCCTACACTGGCACTAGCACTTCTAACACTTACCCTCCAACATCAAGTGAGTTAGCTGAACATGCAATTCAGTCATTTAAAGAGGGTATTAAAAGAATATCTGGAGGTATTATAGATATGAAAGTATCTTGTTACCTGTTTAATTGTTAGGTAACACCGCAGTCAATCACAAGCCTGTCCCCAGCAAAGATGTTAATGGAAAGGAAATTAAGATCAAGGTTAGACCTTATGAATCTTTACTTAACAGGAAAAATCAGGCAAAAATGACAAGATGTCAATCATGCTAAAGACCAATGTTTTATTGTTGGGATTGGGACAGTATAGATGGTTCTCCAACTGGACGCCAGCTATCATGCAAGATATATCACAACTAGTCTCGTACATGGTAATTGAGGGGGCAGGTCTGTGTGCCAACATGTGGATGAGCTGAGAACGAGGATTGTGGTAAACTTTGGAGATGTTAGAAAAGCAACAATGGAATTGCCCCTGGAGAATGCCCAATTAGGTTCAGCACCAGTTTCTGGAATTCTTTAGGGGCGCAGCCTGGCCCAAGATCAGCTACTATATATAGACCTCGTGGACAGACTGCTCAAGTTCCCACATTGCAGAATGACAGGTTTGAACCAAAAGTGGTTTCTGAAAATGCAGCCGTGATGGCAGAATTACCTTTTGCAGTGGTTGAATTGAGGTGTTCCGCATGTGAGAAACGTTCACCTACATATATGAAAGATTAGAGCGCAATACTGACTGACTGCCTGTTTGTTAATTTATTATTTGCAATTTGCAATGCATTTCTAATTATTATTGATAGTTTTGTAAGTTATCCAGTAAATACTTAAAATGCAGGGGAATGCTATAATGTGTATAATAGACCAGCCACTAGGGGGAGCGGACAGATAGTTAAACAAGAAAATATGTGGCTGTCTAAGTTTGGTTTTATTCATTGTTGGCACCGGCAAAAAGTGGCGGGAACCACAGAATCAATGCAAGTGGCTGAATAAAGACCGTTCATACCTAAAGAAGCTGCCATACATGTGGTTCACGATCGTACTGTAATGTTAAATGTTGTTCTCTTTTGTAAGTCCGAGTCTCAAACAATTTTAAGCAATTGCTTTTAATGTTTTAAACCAAACACTAGAAATAGGTTCCTAAGATTGCCTTAAGAGAAAATTACATCCTTACTCCCTGAAGAATTACTTGAAGTGTGATAACTATTAGACATACTAAATAAATGATTGTAAGCAAGTGTCATAAGAAATTTTGGTGATTTGTATCATTCTGTGACCGTGGTTTTCAACAAGCTTTTTTTCTGGTGACCTAATTGAAGAAAATTGTTGATACCTGTAACCCAATGGATCTGGGGATGAGATGTGTGGGGCATAGGAGGGGCTCAAGGCTGGGGCAGAGGGTTGGGGTGCAGGGTTGAGGGCTGTAGGCTGTGGGGTGGGGCCAGGAATGAGGGGTTCAGGTATGGGAGGGGGCTCTGGGCCAGGGCAGGTGGTTGAGGTGCAGGAGGGGGTCAGGTCTCTGGACTGGGGGTGCAGCCTTTGGGGTGGGGCTGGGGATGAGGGGGTTGGGGTGCAGGAAGGGAATCCAGGTTTGGGGGGTGGCTCAGAGCTGGGGCAGGTGGATGGGGTGCGGGCTTACCTCCGGCAGCTCCCAGTCAGTTACAGCCAGGGTTCAGAAGCAGGCTTCCCGCCTGTCCTGGCACCACACACCACGCTGTGCCCTGGAAATGGCCAGCAGCTCTGCCTGCAGGCACTGCCCACCCTGCTCCTATTGGCCAGGAACCAGCCCATGAGAGTGTAGAGCCGATGCTCGGGGCAGAGGCAGTGTGCAGAGCCCCATAGCCCCCTTGCCTATGAGCTGGATCTGCTGCTGCCTGTTCCAGGGCACAACACAGTGTCAGAACAGGTAGAGACTACTAGTTTTTACTGGCCAGCTGCCAGGGTCCCTGGGTGCAGAGCAAGGTGACCCAGTCCTTTGCATTCCACGACCCAGTACTCAGTCGTGACCCAAACTTTGAAAACCACTTTTCTATATATAATGTTTGACCTCAATGCTGTTTATGTCAGTTGCTTGGAACACAGCATGTTGTATTTAGTACTTCCTTAGAATATTTGATATCCTAACAAACTATAAAAATTATTAGTTTTATAATTGTGATTCTTGGTGAACTGATAAACTTGTTGATAGTTATTCCAAAGCTAAAAAGTGTCTTGATTTGGGAATTACTACCCAAGGTAAAAGCAGAACCTAGTGTTAAAAGAACCCTTCATTAAAATTAGTAAGCTAAAGCTCCCTGGACTGTAAATTAGGATGACTCATTTTTATTAATTCCCTTCAGCCATTGCTATAACACTTATTAAATTGGCAAACCCAGATGGTTATATTACAGCTTTAAAATTTAACTGGCACCTTGGCAAATTCATAAAATCGACCCATTCATTCTTACAAGAGCAACCAGTCTATTCTCTACCAAATCTACCCTCCAGATATAACCATCACTTCCAAGTGGTCAGTCCATAACTCCTTGATTACATGCATCCTTTCCTGATCCATGCAGGAGCATAGTTTAGCCTCAAGGACCATGACGTTTTTGTGCTCTTACACAAAAACGGCCTGACCAGGGAAATGCTGTGTGCAACAACTGCCAGTTTGGGCCCACAGTGTATTTCTCCAGAAAGCATTAGTTTGGATTACACAGAGCAAATAGGAGAAATACTTTCAAATACATTTAGTATTGTGTAACAAGTGGCAGAAAATTCTTATGGTGGGAGGAGTTTACAGGCATACTCTCACACTGTTTTTTTTTATCTGCAGTGTGAACCTGAGGCACAAAAGTTACAGAAATAGTTACTGAAACAGTTGAAATCAGGCTGCACCAGTGAGTGAAAAGCTTGCAGGTTTCTTGTGGAGGTCTCTGTTGAACTCCAAGCTAACTCTATTTTATACCCATTTTTTCAAAAACGGGATACTCTTCATCTCTTGGGCTGGGGAGGACAGTGCTTTTTCCATACATTTGGCCTTCACGATATCAGTGGTCAAATATCAAAACAGATAAATGCAATGATAATGTATATATAACAAGTCTCATTTTGAGATTTGTAGATCAAAATTTTTGCACCACAAGTTAAAATCATAGCCAAGAGGGAATATACCATTTAATGTCCAAAGCCACCCTATACAGATATTCTTTGTATAACCTAACATTCCAGTGTTTACTATAGCAGGTATTAGTAGCAACTCCTACTATTAAGTTTATTATACCTCCCCCGCCCCAATTGTTTATAAATTTGCCAGATTAACTGTTAAGGCTGACATTTCCATGCTTGGTCTGTGTATCTGGTTGAACTTTTAAGTTCCAGCAGCAACAGTTTCCTTGTTTGAGAATTAAGTTAGGAAAAAGTAGGCTTAACAATTTTAGCCAAGTCTTCTGACCTTTCTTTGAGGATGTTGAGCATCTTCAACATTTGGAACAGCGACTTGACATTTGGCATAAGTTAGTCTTTGAGAAAAGAGTACCCTTTTTTCTAACCCCCATGAAAATCCATCCAGGATTGGCTTAACTATAGCTACAGAAAGTCACCAGGCCTCACTGAACCTCTGTCTTCACTCTGAAGCAGACATACGGACCACAACCTCAGGACCTGACAGAAAGTGGCTCCTCCTCTGACCCAACTATGAGGTCAAACTTCCTTGTGAGAAATCACTACATTATACAGTTCATCTCTAAATGTATGCCTACCAGATATGTACATTATTATTGGTGAGAATAGAGTTAAGGTTTTACATTATAGAGCAACTGTGAGGAATGAGGCAGAGTGTCAGTGAAAGTGATCTGTCATGTGTATTTGGGTTGGGATTAAGGTATATTAAAGAAAGATACCTTAATAAGCATTTTCTTGTTTTTAAGGGTCACATATGGGGAGCTGCTCCTGTTAAGCAACCATAACTGTTTTGTGACAGTTTTTTTTTCTTTGTAAATTAAAGGCTCATTTGTTATACAGCAGTAGCAGTGGGTCAATAAGTATTAGGAGAGTTGGAGGAACAAGATGAATCTTAAGGCTGGATTCCACTCAACATAGAACCAGTGTCTCAGAGATCAGCTTTTCTTGTTAACTGAGCTTTTTATAACTTTTTTCCAACTCTGTCTGTTCACCAAACATATGGTAATTCAGATCTTATTGTGTTACAGGTGCATTTGACAAAGTACACCAGACCTTTGGAAAAGTACCAATGTAAAATATGTTAAGAAAATTTTGCACCTTTAATTCCAGAAAAAGTACTGTCTTTAACATACTATCCCTTCTTCCCAACTTCCTACTGATTGTTGCTCAGAATTATCTGAAATTATTAGAATTAAACTCTGTACAGAACAATGTTGCTAGAGCACATGCTGGCAAGAGTAGGTGGCATTGTCCTATTAGGTTTATTATTTCCTACTAGTGCATTAGAAATGCATTTGTTTCCATAGCAAAATCTAAAATTACTTTATTGCTGTACCTGTTTCTCTGCATTTCAATTATACAAGAATCTGAAGCATAAACTACGGTAATGCAGTGAACTTGCTAGGCCCTGCATGTAAAGAGGGATAATGATTTTTTCTGTGTTAGGAACAAGCCATTCTGCAGAGTATTATTAACAAACAGCAAATATGCTCCTCTATAAACTCTATACATCAGTTCAGAAAGTCCATGGCTGTTATGGTTTGTTTTTAAATTAAGGGTCCAATAACTGTAAAAAATGGTATGCACATGATCAATTTTTTCCATTGTTAGATAAAAATTTACAAATAATTTGTCATTCAATACAGATTTTCTAAATGTGATGCACAGTGTATAACCATTTCCTCCTGCCACAGACTCTTATGTAGAGTATGAACAAATGGTATTTGATAAAAGCCTCTGTTTATTGAAAGTTTAATGTTAATTACTGGGTTTCCAGAATACTTGTTTAATTCTCCAGTGCCCTACAGCTTTTGCTGTCGTTTACATCTGTGCAAAGTGGAAGCCAATGCTGAAGAGTGACTCACTGATGGGAGCACTCTCTTGTGGCTAGGTGTGGGATATCAGGCTTTCCTCCTTTGGTACCTCCTGCTGATAGCTGCGCCAGTCCTCCAGTGGTCCACTTCTTGTGACTCAGCTTTCATAGTTCCCCCCCACTCCCATCTCCTTCCAGGGTGACAAAATCATGCCAACAAGTAGTTAGATTACCACTTTATGTCAGGTCTTTGGCCTCTGTCTCTAGGCCCACTGGTCCTTATAGCCCTTGTTGCAGAACTTCTATTAGCCCTTAGCCCTTGTATCAGATGGCTTCCCACCACCTTTCTGGGTGGCCAGTAGGAGAATTTAGGTTCCCTCTCTATTGTTTTCCAGCCCAGGGACCCTGCAGTGAGCAACAAAGGTCTTCTCCTTCCATCCCCTTGCTGCTCCCTCTAGGCCCTTTTCCCCAGCCGCTTTCTAATCTCTGCAAAGTCCTTTCTAGTTCATGTAAGGAGCAACGCTTCCCAGAAATTTCTCCCTGGAGAATGGGTTCCTGCCCTTTTAGCAAAGTTCATTACAGGGAGTCATTCCACCCTTGTGGTTTTTCAGCATCTCTCCTTGCCTATTGCCAGAATTCCCTCAAACTTATTCTCCCCCTGCATTCCTCTCCCTTCCTTTCTGCCCTGAAACACTTCTTTTATATTAGCCACCCAGCAACTTCTCAGCTGAATCTCCTCCTTAATTGAGCCTGACATGTCCTAATATTGCCAGCAGGTATCTTAACTGAGCTCTCCAGTTCTCTTTAACCCTTTCAGCACCAGTGTAGGGGTATACAACCCATCATAGCTGTAATTCTGTTTGGGGAGCATTTTGCATTCTTTGCACAGGTGTAAGTAACAATGGCCCAGAACAAAAGCATTTAAATACCTGACTGCTATTGGTTTCTAGGTGTCTAGCTACCTTTGTGGAGCTGAGCCTATATATGGTGTAAGGGAGTGGGGATCATGCTTATGAAAACAGTATGGAGTTCCATCTTTACCAGAAAATTATTCACATTTAAGGCTATGGATTTTGGGGGCCAGCTGGGGATGGATTGTTCTCTAGAGTAGAAAATATTGGTCAGAGTAATCTTTGCTGTTAATTTCCTGTCTGCATTTATATCAACTCCCATTCATAACTCCTCTCTTTCTTCTGCTTGTATTTGATGTGGTGATGTTCCCACTCTGTGCCCAGAGATAGGAATATTGGCTCAGGTAAGAAAAGTTAGTCAGGAGCTCATAACACTAACCAACCTGACCTATTCACAAATCTAGGCAGCAACAGAAGAGGAGACATTTAATTATCTCAGAAGACATCAGCAGAACACATCCAAAAATGTAAAATGTTGACTTGGATACAATAGCAAGCCAACAAAAATGCATATGTAATCAAAGGGGTGTATCATTTATATAGACAATAAGAATAATGTGGACATAGCTAGACCCTTCCATCCAGAGATCTTCAAGCATCTTCAAACAAACCTTATTTCTATGAACTGTCAAGAAGAGAGTTGAACATTGCAGGGCATATGGTTTTGGGAAAATTCAGGACTAGAAGTGTTAGGGCCACATTGCTGGTTGTAACCACACCTGGCGGAAGACAGAGTGGGGCTGTGGATAGGCTGCTGTGGTCAAACATGCTGAACCAGGGCTGTCTAGCACACAGACACTCAGGGGGTTACCTGCATGCTTGCAGGCTGATTGCAAACATCTCAGGCTGGAAGCTACAGCAGCAAACCATTATAAGGCAATCAGGGTTGCAGGGCAAGGGGACACACAACACCTGCCAGGTCTGAACTATGACACACAGTTTTAGTTCCATCACTGGGGGGCATGGATCAGTGTTTATGTTGCACTCTCTGTCAGAGCCCAGGCTGGGAAAGCTAATGATCCAACTAGTGGACCAAATTCAGTGAAGAATCCTGCTCACATGCCAGTTGAGCCATGCTGAGCATAGGCTAAGAAGTTCCATCACTTTGCATTCTACTTGAAATCAGGAACTGAAGAGTATTGGGAAGCAAACAAGGATGGGAGAGACCTAAAAGAATGGAAACAAAGTTTGTCAGATCTTACCAAAGATTTAATTCAGCCCAGTGCAGAGGATTCAGACAAAGCCTTTATATGCCATTTGAAGCCTACTTCCTCCCTAGGAGAAAGGTTTACGTAGTCAGCATATTTCAGTTTTTAAGTTTTAGGCAAGAGTTGGCTTGAGTGTGTTTCTTAGCCAAAGCACTTCATTCAACTCTTCTTGTGACTGGTATTAGATTGGAATCCAGATCTGCAGACATCGTTTCATGCACCAACTCACTGTTGATCCTGCCTCTCATATAGGCCTACTCTGTGAGAATAGTCTTTGGTTTCCAAACAGGAAGATACAGGCAGCTAAACTTTCATCTTTTGAAGAGAATAGATTGTTTAGACTAATCTTCCTGATACAAGTTTGTCAAAGGTTTTCCAGAGTGAAGTAAATTGCACAATAAATGGAAAATAGCAGAATATGTTGCTGACATGTTGTCAAGTCACCTTCATCTCTATGCTCTGCTTCAAAAAATTTAAAAGCACAAGGAAGATGTTCCTAAGGTGAGAAAACCATGTGAACATGACAGTGAAGCTTCTTGCAGGATGCATTCAAACAATGATATGCTTAGAGTTCACACTGATTTCATAAGGACTTTTGCCATTGTGACAGCAGAGGGTATATAATAACACAGTGTCAAAGGCTACACAGCGTGTGTTATGACGATAAAGATGATTTTGAAAATAGTTAGGAAACAGATAAATAGCTAGAGGGAGATGCAGACTGTACTGTTTGCCCTATACCAGAGACCCAGAGCCTCAAAGCATTTCAGTTCCTATCTGCTTCTTTAGGTGCCTAAGACCACCATTTAGGCACTGCTGACATTTTTAAGCTGCTGCTGCTCTGCTACCACCTAATCCCATAGACACCTACATCCTCTAGGTGCTTATGTTTCTGCCAGTTGGCTTAGCGTTGAAAATGCTAAGCCCTGATGATGCCCCAAAGATGAGCATCTCAGACCCCTCATTTAAGCCTAAGCCTAAGAAGCCTAAAAGAGGTTCTCCTGCCTAATTTGACAATACCTATCCTGCCGGTGGGGCCCAATCCTGTAGACACACTCTGAGCACACCTAAGGCCTGATATCAGTTATTCCCCCCACCCCCCAGCAGGAGGGCTGTATGGAGGCCACAGATAGGTTCTAGAGGTACCACAGCATCACCACAAAAGACACCTGGTGCCACAGGAAAACAGTGAATTTAGGCACATACACGGTTTGGTGGGCATTTTGTGAGTTGTAGTGAAGCCTAAAACTGGGACTTGGGCATCTGAACCTGAGACTTAGGTGCCTAAATCTGGCTCTAGGCACCTAAGTACTTTTGTTGTTCCACCCTTAGGGGCTGTGCCATTGACTCAGACTACATTAAGTAGGAGGGATGATGATGATGATGGTTTTTTACTATATCTAGTTCATTTTTCTGTATTTATTATTTAACTTCCCAAATTCTCCATCCTCCTCTCCTTTTCTTAATAGGTGTGCTACCTTCTGGGATGTCATTTTGTAGTTTATAAATATCTCTGCTTCTTGGGTGTTACTAGTTTGGCAGCTACCCTTGTGTTGGTTAGATATCATCTGTTTCCTGAAGGTTTCCAAGGGGAGGCACACAGGCTAGATTAGATATGAGCCCAGGGACCATTTATAACAAGGCAGTGGTTCCTCTATGAGGCAGGTAAGCATCCAAGGGTTACATTAGAGAGGTTGAGGGTTAATTCATTACTGTTTGAAGATAGAAAGAGTGGCAAGTAAAACAAAGTGAAAACATGCATAAAAGTCTAAAACTTAATCTAGAAAGGGACTGGCTTTGTTCAAGATGGTTTATCTCACCCATCTTTTTTCTTCCCTGCAGTCAGGACCTTCCACAGAAGTACAAAAGGCTAGTTTCCTTTCTCTTCCTAGATGAAAGATTTTTGCCTAAGCATGTTTCCCGCCTATATTCAGTTTCCAGAGACTTCAACCTCACTCCACTCCCCCATCTTTCTCAGTTTGCAAGAGCTCTGGGCCCTTGTGTCTGTCTAGTGGTGGATGCCAAAGATGGCCTCTGACCTTGTTTATATCTTCCAAAATTCAGTGACCTTGTTTCAAGAGGCAAGATGACCTCTCCTACTGTTCTTCCCTTCCTGTGGGCTTCTCATCCCCCAAATGATTTCTATATAAGTAGGGCTTCCATTGTTTTTGGTCATACCTTGCTTAATTTCATTGCAGACAAGTAAAGAGCTGCCTTCTCTCTTGTCTGGGAGGGAACCTGTTTCTCCTGGTTTCACTGAAGACTTAATGATATTATTCTTTAAAGTATCCATATTTCCTGAAGTAGTGCTAATACATATAATTCATAATATTAATCACCAGCATGTCATTAGCTTTCAGAAAAGACCTCACTCTGTACACTAATATTTTATATAGTTGGTTGATTCAATTGCTTATCACTTGAGGTTCAGCCCCTAGACCAGTAAACCCTTGCAATATGTTTTGAAAAATAAAATTCAGACCAAGCTTCTCTCTTCTGCTGTGTGTAGATGCCACGATATCTCCTGTCTAACTTGTTAGTTTGATAGCTTTGTTTACCTGATATGTGACTGTGCCTTCATTGTCTCTGCCTGATGAGCAGCCTGGTCAGAGAAGCAAATACATTCCAGTGTCTAAGGCAGATCTTTTTAATGAACTTCCCCTAACAAGCTTATTTTAAACACATTTTAGTCATAATTCTAGTATGGATCCCAAACTCTTAATACATACTTCACATGAACAGTGAGTTATTAGTTTTCAAATACCTCCCAAGGCATATTTTGTACATAGTTTACTACAACAGTGTGTGGGGTGTAAATACAGGGGCTTTTAGGGTCACAGAAAGGCTATTGCCTCATTACTTCTGACTCTAGAAGAAATACAAGTACCACTGGAGAACATAGTCTTGGGCTAATCCTCATCACAAAACCATTACTCAGTTTAGCAAAGTTCATCCAGATGATCAGCCTTTGCTGAACTGAATCTCAGGAATGGAATAGCAAAAAGTATTGAAGGTCAAAATGGACATACTTTCAGCAGGGCCATATTACTGTTAGAGCCATACTTTTATGAGCAACTACATTCTTTCCCAAATTTAATTAATAAATAAAGCAAAAATATTAAAAGATCAGTACAGCCAAATTGGAATTATATAGCAATGCACAGAAAAAAGGAAGAAACTTAGTCAAAGAATAAGCCAACAACATTACTTATTTTAGTTAATCTACTGAATGATACTGATGTAGTTAAAGAAAGCCATTATCTGTTCTCCTGCTTCCCGTAAGGTACTATATTACAGAAGGTTATTGGAGAATAAAAGGAAGAGAAAACAACACTGCACCAAGAGTGCTAAGTGGACCAAAAGAACCTTCAGTTAACTCCATCTTTTCCATCCCACACCTGATGATAACAGTACTGGGGCCAGCCGTTTGGAACAGTGAGATGAGGATGTTGCCGATTATGTTCCTGCATACAGAGACATAGTTATGAGGTGGGAATCTGCCAAGATAGGAGTATGTGGGAATGCTAATGCTAATTCCTCGCTGCTACGAAACAAAAGCAGAGATGTAGAAGACACAGCAGTGAAAACACCTATTCTACAAAAAGATGATATTTGCTGGAACTGACCAAGACAGACATAAAAGATGAAGGATTGCACCTTCTCTCGATTGCACTTATAATATCTGGGATAATTAGAAGTCAGCAAAAGGAGACAAATATACCTGAAGTGTCAATCACTTGTTTAATTCTTCTTATTGAAGCAATGAAGAAATTATTCCACTATTTGAAGTCCCAAGCCCTATCTGGAAGGTTACCCAAACCACATCTCCCTGGCAAGCTGATGCAACTGTGCTGAAATAATTTGTTCTGTGTTTGTATGACACCTAGCTCAATGGGGTTTTGGTCCATGAAAGGATTGCTAGGCACAACCACAATACAATTAAATTATACATGAACTTCAACTTGGCAGGGAGGGCCCACTTTAGGGAATTCACATCATTTAAACCCTGAGGTCTGGCTGAACAGGGAAGCTGCTGTCAGAACAGCCATATAACCTCTGGTGCTACAGATGGAATCACTTTGCTGGCCCAGCATCAGGCTGAATAAGGGTGGCAATAGGATAAGCCAGCTGGCATATCAGGGAATTGGCTGCTATTCCAGTCTATAGACTGAAGCAGTGGCAATGGGTCCTGGGGTTATATGAGAGCCCCATACCTTTGCTTCTGGGGTAGCTATTATTGCTGGCATGTATTCCAAATTCTCTTCTCCTCAGGTTTGCTATTGCCTGCTTTTGAGGGCAACAACATATACCGAGTTTGAGTCATGAGAGACCAATCTTGAAACAATGGGTACACAAGGAAACTCCCAAATGGAAGGGGAGGGTGTACATGCTCTCCAATACTTCAAAGCAAGTAAAATGACTGATTCCTGGGTTACAGGATGGACTCTTCTAAGGATTGGTTCTCAGTGGATGATGCTGGCTCAGTTTTGTGTACTGGAGATATTTTTTCATGGCTGCTAAGGCAATCAATCAGTAGGGCTGAAGAGAAGTTTAACCAAACTACATTAGGCAAACAGTCACATTTAACTTCTATTCACCAGCAATAAATGCCAGTTAAATTAAGATTTGTTCACATTCTGCATGATGAAGTATGAAGATGAATACTTATCCCCACAGATGAAAAATTAGAGTATTTATGGAATGTTAATGCTTAGACCATTTGAAAAGAAAAGCACTTATTAATTTTTGACACTTTGGGATTTCTGCTTTGTATAAAACTGCATGCAGCCAACAAAAACTCTAAAAGAAAAATGTTCTCTAATTGCATAACAGATTTATGGGCTAAAAGACTCAAACAAACAGAAATAGAGTGGTACGGTTTACATATCTGAATCATATCTGAATTAAAAGACAAGGGATCATTGCCTTTTGCAGGTATTATTAAAAAAATTAGGGGCAGGCAAATGAGTCAGAATGAATTTGTTTCTCTCTGTTGTAAATATACAGTAAGTGATCAGGTCTGAAGATAAGTAACTGAGTTACAAAGCTGTAAATAAATCAAGGCACCACAGTGGTATCAACATGAACAGTAATGAAGCTAGAGTTGTGTAGAACATTGCTGTATCCTGAGATAAAGGGTTATGGCCCCGTAAAACTTGGTGTGATTTGTGTGACTCCAGTGAATGAGAACTGGTCGATTTAGTTCTTGATCTCTCTATTTCATTTGAAGTTTGAAAATTCCAAAGGAAACACAAATGAAACCTTGAGACACTTGTTAGACTCAAAGAAAGTCTTCTCACTACTGCCGCTTAGCTGAGTGCTTACCTCATTCTGAGGTAGAGATGTCCCAAAATGCACTCTGATTAAGAAGAAAGGGCTTCCCTGCACTGCTGCACAGCAAGCCTTTACTATGGCCTGCACTGCATTCTGAAGCATTTCAAACCCAGAATGAGATATAGGCTTAGGTGAACAGTAGCAATGGGCCAAAGGAACACTTTCCACTTCTGCTGCTGCAGGCAGTGTAATTATGCTCTCCACTTCCCACCAGTCTGTTGATGTTCTGTGTAGTAGACAAGCTCCTGTAACCAAGTAAACACAATCTCTCAGATCCCACTTTAAGGGTGAATGTTATGGTAGAGGCAGCATGTTCCTGAACTCAAGATATCTTAGCTGAACATAAATCTTGACAGGTTTGCATCCAAACCCCAAAACATGTTTCAGTGACTGATGCACCCCAGTTATGAATTTGTCTTCCTTTCCTCAATATATTAATTCTATATGAAGTGAGGACTTGATCACAGTCTGCCTTCTGTGATGAGATAACTGACTCTGTGGATATAGACGTGATATATCTTGACTTTAGCAAAGCTTTTGATATGGTCTCCCACAGTATTCTTGTCAGCAAGTTTAAAAAGTATGGATTGGACGAATGGACTATAAGGTGGCTAGAAAGCTGGTTAGATTGTCGGGCTTAACAGGTAGTGATCAATGGCTTGATGTCTAGTTGGCAGCCGGTATCAAGCAGAGTGCCCCAAGGGTCGTCCCTGGTTGGTTTTGTTCAACATCTTTATTAATGATCTGGATGACGGGATGGATTGTACCCTTAGCAAGTTTGCAGATGACACTAAACTGGGGGGAGAGGTAGATACATTGGAGGGTAGGGATAGGGTTCAGAGTGACCCAGACATATTGGAGCTTCAACAAGGACAAGTGCAGAGTCCTGCATTTAGGATGGAAGAATCCCATGCACCGCTACAGGCTGGGATCGACTGGCTAATCAGAAGTTCTGCAGAAAAGGACCTGGGGAATACAGTGGATGAGATTCCCCTACCTAGTCCAGCCAAAACACTTTGGAGAAGGTGGCACTAAACCCAGGCGACCTAGGGCTGTCCAGCCCCCACTAAGGTCAGGGAACTTTCAACTCCACATTATCTTGAAGGGGACAGAGACTATTAAGGACCCATCCAGAAGAATGGATGACAAACTCGATGAACATAGAACTAAATGTGGCAGCATAAGGACAATGGAGTCAGGTGGTGTAGCTCCTCATTCTGCTGCAACAGGGTGCTAACAAATAGAGGCCCCATATTAAAAAGCAGAAACAAATTATTTCACAATAGCAGATAATTAAAAGCCAGCTGGAAAAGACACAAGCTAAACAATGGTAACAAAGTAGTGGAGGAAAAATGAACCAATAGGCTGGAACCTCTATAGGCCAGAGATAATTTGTCATATGTTTGGACCTTGTCTTGAACAACAGGGCTGGAGCCTCCAGCTGCCGATCACAATACAGATAATTACTGTAAAGCTTTGAACAAAACAAGTTATAACAAGCCAGCAAAGTTGTCTTTAAAAAAAAAAAAAAAAAAAAAAAAAAGGAACCAGTTGGACACATACTAAAATTTGCCTCCAGCATCTAGGTGGAGAAGCACCAGCTAATAGAGGGAAGGATGCTTTAGAAAAGCGTGTAATAATAAATGCCCAATGCTTATCATTGGTGCTGCTCGCGTATGGCTGCCAGGATAACTACTCCAGTATGTATTTATTAGGGCTGTCAATTACTTGCAGTTAACTCATGCAATTAACTCAAAAAATTAATTGTAGTTTTAATTGCAGTGTTAAGCAATATCAGAGGGCTAGCCATGTTAGCCATCTGTAAAAGCAGCAAAGAGTCCTGTGGCACCTTAAAGACTAACAGACGTATTGGAGCATGAGCTTTCGTGGGTGAATACCCACTTCGTCGGATGCATCTGATGAAGTGGGTATTCACCCACAAAAGCTCATGCTCCAATACGTCTGTTAGTCTACAACAGCAGCAAAGAGTCCTGTGGCATCTTAAACAATAGAATACCAATTGAAGTTTATTAAATATTTTTGGATTTTTTTCTACATTTTCAAATCTGTTGATTTCAATTACAAGACAGAATACAAACTGTACAGTGTTCACTTTTATATTTTTATTACAAATATTTGCAGTGTAAAAATAAGAAATTCACCTCATATAATACAATCTCTTTATCATGAAAGTGCAACTTACAAATGTAGATTTGTTACATAACTGCACTCAAAGACAAAACAGTGTACAACTTTAAAGCCTACAAGTCCACTCAGTCCTACTTCTTGTCCAACCAATCACTAAGACAAACAAATTTGTTTAATTTACAGGTGATAATGCATCTAGCTTCTTATTTACAGTGTCACCTGAAAGTGACAAGTGTTCGTATGGCACTTTTATAGCCAGCATTGCAAGATATTTGCATGCCAGATATGCTAAACATTCATATGCCCCTTCATGCTTTGGCCACCATTCCAGCATGCTTCCATGCTGATGATACTCATTAAAAAAAAATGTGTTAATGAAATTTGTGACTGAACTCCTTGGAGGAGAATTGGAGGTCTCTTGCTCTGTTTTAGCCTCATTCTGCCATATATTTCATGTTATAGCAGTCTCGGATGATGACCCAGCACATGTTGTTCATTTTAAGAACACTTTCACTATAGATTTGTATTTTGTCAAAGAAGGTACAACATGAGATTTCAAAAGAGAATTATAACACTCAACCCAAGGTTTAAGAATCTGAAATGTCTTCCAAAATCTGAGAGGGTTGAGGTGTGGAGCACGTTTTCAGAAGTTGTAAAAGAGCAACACTACGATGTGGAAACTACAGAACCCGAACCACCAAAAGAGAAAATCAACCTTCAGCTGATGGCATCTGACTCAGATGATGAAAGTGATCATGTGTCAGTCCACTTTGCTTTGGATTGTTATCGAGCAGAACCTGTCATCAGCATGGACACATGTCCTTTGGAATGGTAGTTGAAGCATGAATATGAATCCTTAACCCATCTGGCACATAAATATCTTGCAACGCCAGCTACAACGTTGCCATGTGAACACCTGTTCTAACTTTCAGGTAACATTGTAAACAAGAAGCGGGCAGCAATTACCTCCTGCATATGTAAACAAACTTGTTTGTCTTAGTGTTGGTTGAACAAGAAGTAGGAGTGAGTGGACTTAACAGGCGCTACAGTTTCACATTGTCTTATTTTTGAATGTAGTTAATTTTTGTACATAATTCGACATTTGTAAGTTCAGCTTTCATAATAGATTGTATTACAGTACTTGTATGAGGTGAATTTAAAAATACTATTTTTGTTTTTATAGCACAAATATTTGTAATAAAAATAAATATAAAGTGAGAAGTGTACACTGTGTTCTGTGTTGTAATTAAAATTAATATGTTGAAAATGTAGAAAACATCCAAAAATATTGAAATAAATGGCATTCTGTTATCGTTTAATCGAGCGGTTAATTCGTTTAATTGTGCAGTAGCCCTAGTATTTAGCCATGTCATATTATTAGTACAAATTTACCCCTAAGTTTGACATTGGTAGGACAATTCAAAACAAATTTTACTAAGTCAACTCTGCTTAACGTTGTCCGACTTTTTACTTTTTCCATAATACATTTTAACTCTAAGTGACAGTATATTTGAAAGGTCCTCCTTCTCATTTTCCATTTCACTAGACTTCATTTTTCCATAGGTTAGCCCCAAATTATTGGAAATTACTTCCAACTTTACCCTAGACTATTGGAGGCCCTTGCTATTGTAATTATTCAAAATTAATAAATACCACTAAGAAAATCATTCACTGAATAATTCCACTGTATTATCACAAAGGCTCTACTTTTGCAACATTTAGGATACCTGGGATTTACAATTCAGTTTCTGCACGCATTTGGTAATATAACAATCTCTTTAAGCAGCCACCCAATTCTACTTCTAAATTCATCTCTGAAGCCTGAAAGCTGGTGACAGTTCACCAACAGACATAGTATCCTTTACTGAACCAATCTCACTGAGCAAGTCTCTCTTATTATTTGATTGTCATTTCAGTATTGGTCTGATTTAATGAGCCATCAATGTCCATGTAGATTAGAGATATTCAGCAGCATGTCTTTTTTCATATTTTCAGGATTAGCTCCAGCTCAGATATTTAGGTGGGCATGCACTGTACATTAAATAAGCACATATAGAGTTAAGGTAGTGTGGGTCTACCTGTTAAAATAGTGACTGTTTTATTGGGAGGCTGAAATGCCAGACCTGCCATTCCTGACTGTTTGTTATCACATCTGTGAATGGCATGTAGAACCAGGATGAAGATACATTTCATTTCAATTTCATTCCCTCATTGTTCTTACAGATGCAGGGATTCAGGTGCTCTAACAGACTCTGCTGTATCATCTCCATATGAAGAAGAGTCTTGTGCTACTATTAAAGTATATCGTATGCCATGAAAAATCCTAAAGCTTCAAGGAAGGCCATCACACAAACATGTTCTTCATTTCAGCAGGAGCTCAGCTTCACCTAGAAATGTAGGAGCTGAAAGGAAATGCTCTGAGAACACACACACGGAACACCTCAAATGCAAAATTACTTTTACCTGACTAATAACTATATAGTTCTAAGACTCGTACCTTCCACCAACAAAAGTTGGTCCAGTGAAAGATATTGCTCACCTACCCTGTCTACCTCAAAAATCAGACATTATGGAAAATAATTGAACTGCATTAAGAGCCTGATTTAGATCCCAGTGAAATCAATCCCAATGAAATATTTCCACTGATTTCAGTGGACTCTGGATCAGGCCCTTTCTGAACTATGGAAAACATTTTCATTATTGTACTTTGTGTAAATTGACACATTCTGCTACTTAGAGGTAAGTTATCAGAATTCTGTCCTGAAAGAATTTTGGTTTACAGAGCCTTTTTATTTCTTGATGATTCACATCAGAGGTTCCAGCTTTCCTTTCACTGAGCCACAAATACATAAAAACTAAAATATGGAGTTTGATTTTAATGTAAGTTTCTAATAAAATGATTTTGTTAATCCCCAAGGAGATGTGGAATAAAAGTAAAGAAGCGCTTAAGAGATTTATCTATACAATTTATAACACAACATAAAATTTGAGATTCATGCTATATTGAATGTGAGAAATTGAAAATAATGTAGATGCTGACTCAGGGCACTTAGAGTTAGAACATTAAGTCAGTGAACTTTGAGTTAGTAAGTCCTTTATTTCATGGTCTTAAAACTGGAGCTTTGGATGCAGAATAAATCATTAAATAAAATAGAAAATCTGTCTTTCTGAAAAGCAGCAAAGCTGGTAACCTCAGAAATTAATTAGTACTTGGGATTACAACAGGTCAAAACTGGTTCTCCCTCCCCCGCACAAAAAAAGTTTAAAAAAAAGTTAGGAAAAATCCCACTTTGTCTTTTTACATCCCCCTCTCCCAACCATCACCCCCCCTACACATACCCCTTTCCACTGGAGTGGAGATGTGAGGAGCTGGGAGCTCCTTGTCCCTCTTGCTCCCAACTCCTCACAAGCACTTCCTCTCCTCTGGCTCCTCCTCACCTGACTGGAGTGAGCTCCTTTTTAAACCCAGGTGCCCTGATTAGCCTGCCTTGATTGGCTGCAGGTGATTTAATCAGCTTGTCTGTCTTAATTGGTTCTAGCAGGGTCCTGATTACTCTAGTGCAGCCCCTGCACTAGTCACTCAGGGAACAGAAAACTACTCATCCAGTGACCAGTATATTTGCTATCTACCAGACTCCTGTACCCCGCTGGTTTGGGTCTGTCACAGTACCTTCACAGGGAGACAATACAAGGTACTGAAAGACTCTTTAGTGGAAAAAGGCAGAGTAAGAACAAATCCGTTCCTGGAAGCGGACGCCAGGCCAAATTCAGATTAGAAATTTAAGGCCCAGATTTTTAATATTGAAGGTGATTAACCACTGGAACAAAAGCTACCAAGGAAAGTAGTGGGTTCTCCATTGCTTGGAGTCTTCAGATCAAGCCTTTCTGGAAGGTATACTTTAGTCAAACACAAAATATTGGATTCAATACTCTGTGAAGCCATCACACCAGAGCTATTGATCCCTTTTGGCCTTAAAGTATACAACTATTTTAATTGGGCCAACTAGAGTTTGCCACCTACCGGGTTGAGGTGTGTATGTTCTGAAGAGCACAGGAACAAATTAAGCATATGTACCACACAGCACATGTTAACATGCATATAACATGAATCTTGTCTGAGCTTTTCAGGAACAGGGAGTTTATGCTAGCAGTCAAAGACAATGGAAAGTCTTGTAGCTGTTTGTGCTTAGCAGTGTGTCAAGAAGTTGTTAATGTAAAAAGAAGATTAGGATTCTCTCCCTGTGGATCCTGGAAGTTCTCAATTTAAATAGCAGCACACACGCAGCTAGTGCTACAGGAAAACAAAACAATCTACAGCCCCAAGTATTTAGGTTGAACATTTCCCTCAGAATGCTGTCATGCTTGGCCCCCTAGCCCTCCTGTGTCTTGCATCCAGTGCTAAGGCTGAAACAAGCCATAACATTAGCTACTAAGAGATGTAAGTGGGTCATAAGTACTTTTTGTAGATTTCCTTATTCTTTGGGTGGGGAAGGGAGGGTTGTTTCCAAAATATTCATGCCATTCATCTTAGTTTCTGAATACAATGCACAGCTTCAGTAAATCTATTTGGAGCTTGTATTTGTCATCATGCATCAACTGTGTCAAGATCTTCCCCTCTGCCCAGAATACAGTTTTTGTTTAAAAAAAATATGTATGTGGGAGGATGAAGAGCAGGATTGAGAAGTGGAGAGAAAAGAGAGTTTTTAATTACAGTTTTTGGAGAAAAGTTGATGATTTTTGAGTTTCCTGGGCTAACAAGCCATTGCTGTCACACATCACACCTCATTAATTACACATACTCCTTGCATGAGGGAACAATGTGCTGCATCACCTGTAGATATTTAAAAAATAAAATAAAAGGGCCCTTAGTAAAATATAAACCTTTTTGACTTAAAAAAAAGTGATTGATTCTATTTTCTTCAAGACTTTGACTTTTAAGGAAAATACATTCCCAGCACGAGAAAGGTTAGAGCTATTCTAGATAGGTATAAATATAGACACAGTTGCAATGGAATTACAAAAAAGAAATATGCATGGCAGCTGTGACAGTCACACAAATCAGGTCATATATTAAAATCCCCAGAGCGTGAGCCCTAACAATAAATATTTAAGTCCTTAGGAGAAACGACCAACCAAAACCAAAAATTCACAAAAGGAAAGCAAATAGATACAACCAAAAAGAACTTTTCACCCGATATAGCTCTCTGTCTACATAGGTGCATGTGTTCCTATATGAATTTGAAATGCTAGTCATAAAAGAGCAGGACAAAGTCATTTTCTGCATATAGTATTTAATTCAAGGACAGCACTTGAAGACAATGGGATTTAAGCAAGTACTCAATTTTAAGCATATATTTAAGTGCATTCCTGAAGCGGGGGCAGAATTTTGCCAATATACCTCAGTACTGACTTGTAACATCTCAGGACTAGATAATCTTATGTAAATCCCATAAGAGATAATTTATTTCCAAAAACCTTGGACCCATCACCACTTCTCTAGGAGTACTTGTTAGTCACTACCCAGTTTTACACAGCCCCTTTTTAGAAATGGTGATTGATAATTCCAGCTGCATGTCATGGATACCCACAACATCTACTGTACATTCTGGCCCAGAAAGAGAAGTTAGATTAAAACAAAGTACTCTTGCTGGAAGATTGCAAGACAGCACTACTTTATTTCTTAGAATCCAGAACCCTAACACACAAGAACCAAAAACAGAGAGAGCGTGCACACTTAGCTGTTCCCTAAGGCAGAGAGGTACAATTCACAACAGCTTGTTCTAGGGTGACTCTTTGCAGATTGACTGAAGAAAGACCTAGATTACACACTTCCTTACAGGGCCTTTTAGCCTGAAAACAGGATCCAGGAAACTTCCTGACCATTTAAAATGATGCTTATAATTTTAAGCATTTTCAATGCATCACAAATTTCAGTCTGAGTAAATTGGCCATTTTGGTTGGACTCTGCCAGAACAATCTATCAATCTTCCTAAGTGTGACTGTGGAGCTCAGTCTCTGGATTGGGATGAACTGAATTGAATAGCTCTTTCAAAACAGCTCCACAAGGGAGAAGAAAGAAGAATGCAGCAGATTTCATACAACTTGGGTTCAAAATCTCCACCCACATTTCAGTAGTACCCTGTAGTGGTTTCAGAATGCATCTACAGTACGACTTTAATCCCTATTAATTAGCTATAGAGATGCTGGGGAATGCAGGGTATGGATCACCTGCAATAGTACTGTGATGAAGGACCAATCTCCTTATCTAGCAGCTCTTAGCAACCTTCAAGTAAACAGGTTTCTATTCAAGCTAAAACTGCTTTTCTCGGTAGCATGTGGAGCCTGAGGACTTGTCTACACTACCCCACACTTCAGATTAAGAGGGTGTAAATTGCAGTGTGTACCAAAGAGCTGTCCTGTAACTCTACATGTGGACACTGTGAGCACTGAAGACTGAAAGGTTTCTAGTTCACGTTAACATAATCCTTTCCAAACAGGGCTACATTAATGCTAACTAGGAGCCTTTTAGCCTGTGCCTACAGAGACCACATGGGGCGGTTGCAGTGCAGCACTTTGGTGTGCATGCTATTCACACACCTATAACCCAAATTGTGGTGCAGTGTAGATACAGCCTGAGACACCCATGCTGCACAGCCAGAAACCAGAAGTCACTGTCCATGGAAGAAGGTTTCCTTTGACCTTCGAGTGAGTGCTTCTATCCTACTTTTTCCTTCTGCAGTCTCCCAAACCTTCACACTGCAGTGGGAGCTCAGGAATGAAACTGGAGGCATCCACTGGTGTAACGCGGGGGCGGGGGGAGGAATTCTTCTCAAGGAAGAAAGTCTAAAGGTCTTAACCCCAGACTGATATCTGAATCAACCATGGAGATGTGATAGGACCACTGGGCCAAAACTTTCTCCCCACAGTGTTGTTTGAGCTGAGAAGCCAAGGCCTCTGTCACTCAAGAAACTCACTCACAACATCATCTGCCACCCATACCATGAGCAGGTAACTGGAGCCAGTAGCCCTTCTACCCCATCCAACACCAAGATACATTTTGAAATTATTTACAAAGCCGAGCAGGCCAGCATCTCTAAGTCACACATAAGGCTGTTCAACCCCTTCTGGTGAAAAGTGAGGAGAAGGAGAGTGCATTGAAGATTGAAGGGGGGAGGGATAGCTCAGTGGTTTGAACCTTGGCCTGCTAAACCCAGAATTGTGAGTTCTATCCTGGAGGGGCCACTTAGGGATCTGGGGCAAAAAAAAGTAATTGGTCCTGCTAATGGAGGCAGGGGGCTGGACTTGATGACCTTTCAAGGTCTCTTCCAGTCCTAGGAGATAGGATAGGAAGGTAGCAGCACATTTAAGAGTTTAGTGGCTTACACTATCTGAAAATCTGCTTCTGGCTTTGCCACTAATCCACTGTGTGACCTTGAACAATTCACTTACCCCAACTGTGCCTCTATCACTCCTTTAGTAGTATTGTCATGCCTCACAAAAGCGTTGTGACCATTAATTAAATGTTCTGGAGTGCTTGGAGATTTTCAGATTAATGATGCTATAGAAGTGCAAAGGACTATTTGTAATTTCTGAACACGGCAGTGCTGAAGCAGAGGCATTGAGAGGAAGGTTTGGCCTTCCATTTTTTCTTTCACATCTCCAAGTCCAATATTTTCATAAGTACCCTGTTATAGAAGCAAGAAAGGAGTTTCCTAAAGTGTTTTCTTCCCTTACTTCTGTAAATTGCTGTTTTCATTTTTCCTTGCATTCTGCACAATTTAAATGTGGGAGTGTAGGGGGGAGATAGAACAATTCCCCCGCTCAAAATTTGTCAAATGTATTTCCAGCTGGGCTAAGACTGTTTGCCAAATTTCACCCTGGAGAAAAATAAACCCAATTGTCAAATTTAAAAATGGCTGTAAATAAAAAGCTTTCTAACGAAGATACTCACACACTATTATTACAAACACACAGTTAAGGGTAACTTATGTTTATTAGTCAGACTGGGAAATGTTAGCTCTATAAATGAGGTTTTACAATATTTGAGACCCTTTGCTTTATATTTTCTCATCATTTTCATCTTCATGATTTCTACTTCCCCCTCTTCTTCTTCACCCTAATAATTTTGCCATTTGTCCACAGTAATTTACATTAACAATTTCTTTAAACTGAACCTACCAGGATACTCTGTTTCTGTAATATTACTTTTCTTGCAATGAAGTACTTTCTGGGAACTCAGCTAGCATTAAATATTTAAATACTTGACATGAACTTGGAATTAATATTCAGGTAAAGCAGCTTCAGCTGTTCCAATTTTTAAATATCCTCTTTTGTTATTGTTGCCTGATGCTCAGTTTTTTCCTTCCTCTCTTGTATTCAGTTCTCACATAATGCAGTTTTGTAACTGATGTAAAGAATACTTCAAGCTCTTTATTCCCCAATAACAAGCCCTTTCAGCATAAACAAGATGCAGATAGTTCATGCCGACATGTTGTACAAGTGGGATGCATAACAGTATCTATGAAAGGATGCTTCCTCTTCAATCACCCAATATTTAGATGTGTGTTTACAAAACAAAACAAAACACACACACAGAGGTACTAGAAACTTAATCACTGAAACAAACACTGTTGCCATAAACAAAATGCAAGACACACTTATGAACTCTGGCAACTGACATGTAGTTTGTGTTGCTTATAAAGGCCCTGTCCTACAGTTTGCCAATCACTCTTAGCCTCTATCCAGCTAAGCATGTGCTTCGTTAAGATTTCTTTCTCACATGCACACTTAAGTGGTTGGCTGGAGCAGAGTGGGCAGCACCTGGCCGGACCATATACCATATACAGAGTACTGGGAGTGTGCAAATCAGACTGGGTTTATAAACAAAGCAAGTTTAATGTGCCCAAGGTAAGTGCCAGTCATATCCATACTTATATTTATTGGAGGGGAGAAGTTTGTTGGTCTGAAGCACTACATGTGGCTGTAATCACATAAGCAATCATTATATTATGCTCTCTTACATTGTGCTTTGTCACCCTGGATATGGAAGATTCTTGTTGTGCCCCCCCAGTCTAAGTCATGAATATCCTGGAAATATATGCACACATTCAGTAGTATGGAATTAGACTTTGTGCTGGATTCAGGCTGCTTCCTTTTCTTAAACTCTGATAATTATCTTCCCTAGTTCCTAACATCTACACATACATAGGTTTGAGAAACTTCTTTATATCCTTCCCTGAGCACCAGTGATCATCAAACTTAACTGACATACAGCATGCACCTTCCAACCCAAACAGCAAACACTGGTCTTTGTGTTTTCATCAGCATAGTCAAAACAATGCCAAATTATTTTTTCCTGAAAATTCATTGTATTTGCTTTGTAGAGGTTTCCCATTAAAATTCACAGTTTTGAGTAGACAAATAGAACCCCACAGAAGGTTTTGTCTTTTGAAAAAATAAGAGGGTGTGTTAAACCAATAAAATTATGTTTACTGAAAATGAAACAGACTGTGCAAGTTTTAATTTTTGATTAAGCTTTTTATGATCAAAATTGACCTTTTCCACTATCAAATAGTAAAAAGCTCATGTTTTCAGATGCGTACCTATTGAGTGCTCCTGAAAGCTGCCTGCCTGACACAGATTTCCCCCTTTCGAATGTATGTTTTTGCTGCCTATTGTATTAACTCTATAGGCATGCTGTGTATTTAGTGAGTGCCAAAATCTTAAAAAGTGTAGCAGATGTGCAATGGGAGAAAAGAGCGTCCCTGTGTTGCCTTCCACCATCAACCTCTACTGTATCCCAGCAACAGTGCAACAGACAGGATCCATACATGGTGCCCCATAGAGTACTAGAAGCTGGAGTGGAGGCAATGCCAAAGCACCTACTGACAAATCACATCTCTAAGGGCTATGGTGTTCCAGCTAAGAAAAGCATCGCAAATGCACAGCAATGCTAACTAGGTAGCTGATACCACTGCTTTCCCCTCTCCAAATGATACATAAGACTGGGAGCAGCATTGAATCCTAAAATCTTTCACCATAAAAAAAACAAAACTGATGACCATAGCAGTTACATCACTGAAGTCAAAGAAAATATTCCCCCTCAGGATCTTTTCATAGTTCCTTTTATATTGCAGTAGGACTGACAGAGGAATGCACTAAGAGCTCAAGGTCCTATAATAGGAGTGAAGTTATACAAACCTAACACATGGTTTCAGGCAATTGTATTTGTATTTTCAGCTAGTAGCAGGCAAACTATATTCTGCTTGTATTAATGCAGTTCAGCTCATATGTGCAGCTAGAACTGAAAGGGAGCAGGAATGTATTTTATTATCTATTGGAGAGTTTCAATTTTATTTTTCAAATACAGTTGAATGACTCTTTACAGCCAAAAAACCTGAAGATCTTGATTACTGTTGCAAGAATAATCTCAGCTTTGCTGTTCAGAAGACAGCGGAAATAAATACTGTTGGTGGATGCTGTCATCTGTCAGCTACAAAACGAGAGCCAGAATATTAAATCTGGAGACTAACCTTAGGTGACAGTTAACATGTTTTAATTGTGCTTTTAGCCAGAAGTATGAGTGTTACAAAAGGGAAAATATTTTTCTTATGCTGCTGGTTGAATTACTGATTGCAATTAATAGGTCCTGAAAACATTAGTCCTTTTTTATATTCCTCGCTAATCCACCGACTGAGCCTGATTTTTGATAACATTGATTATTTGTAAGTATTCACCAAGCAGTGTATGCAAACAAATTTCTGACTAGCTTATTCAGAATGTTCACTAAAATTATTCCCTGTTAATGGTGCATGGCCAGTAACTGAAGTCCCAGGATATTATTTCTGTTCCCTGAGAATAGGAGAAAATGTTTTGAACAGATGAAAAGCAAATAATGCACTTCCAGGATATATTTTTGAATGGTGATAAGTCTTTGTAATGTATGAAACTTTTCATAAGTAGCTAGTGGCCGTCTGAATACTCAAAAACAATGATTAACGCTGACCTCACCCATACAAAAATGGACTCACCCAAGTTCAGTGTAATAGCAGCTCTAGAATTTAGGATACCAATATAAAATACAAGTTAATGAATGTCAGTTGCCAACACATTTAATGAAAGGGAGAGAGGAATCAGACAGGATCTCAAGTATATAGTGCCCAGATGTCCTGATTTTATAGAGATAGTCCTGATTTGGGGTCTCTCTTATGGAGGCTCCTACTCCCATCCCAATTTTTCACACTTGCTGTCTGGTCATCTTAACTTCAGAGCACAAACATACCCCACCAAACATGATATGGAAAGAATCAGTGTCCTCAGAGGAGTATGCTTTCCCTCCTCTGCCACTCAGTCATGATGGTCAGTACCAATTAGGGGAGCAGAACTATAGCCCTGTCTCTTCCCTGCCCATTTAGGGGTAGCCACTGCCTGTTGCCAGAAGATGTCCTTGGCCAACTACTGCAATTGTGGTCCTTTGCACTATCCAGTTTTGTACATCCATGCAAGGGCAGATCCCTAGTATCCTAAAGGAAAAATTCCTTCCACTTTCTTCCATTGCAAAATTGACTATGAATATATTATTTTTATTTATACTTTTCTGCTGCATCTGATATTGGCCACTTCTGGATGTAGGATCCCACAACAAATCTTATATGTTTCTATCACCTACTGGGTTTCAGCCTTCCAACTAGTGCTGTATCTTGTGGTATCATGCCAGTTGCTGGTCTATGTAGGATAATTTGTGAAGAGCACGGTGGTGAAACTACTCAGCCAGTGTTGCTTCAGCCTCAGTATATTTTTAATCAATTTTTTTTAACCTATGAAGAATGCTGAAGCTGTTGCACTGCTGCCTGATTACAATTCAATTCCATTTTAGGCAGTGAAGTGTCTAAGAGGAAACCGACACAGTAGACCCACTGCTGTCTAAACTTGCAAGTTGTGCATTTCTGAATTGTTCATGCTGATATTTCAATCTGAACAATAAAGGAAAAACACTCACAAGAAGAGGAGTTTCTGCTGAAAAGGAAGTTATCCTCTGTGTGGTCAGCACCACCATCCTGACCACCACTCAGACCTCTTACCTAGGCATTATCTTCTATTTGTAGCCTGGAGGTGAGGAACTAGAGAGGCTTATCTACATTTTGTGGATTCCTTCTGCACAACATCTCTAAGAGCTGGTCTTTTATCCATCCACACAGCTGACGCCCTCATCCAAGCTCTTATCTTGATAATGCAACACCTTTTTTCTGGCTTTGACAAATGCAATCATGCCCCGCTTGTATCCATTCATAATGCAGCTGCAAAGACCATCCTCCCATCCATCATTGAGAAAGGGGAGCCAGTAGAGAGACTCAAAGACAGGAGTGGCATGCTCAATTGGAACAAACATAAGCTGTTAGTGTGGGGATTTACTGGGAAGAGCCTTGAAAGTGAAGACCATCATCTCTCACTCTCTCTACCAAGCCATTTCTTTCTCTCCGATCAGCTCACAAGACCAGCCTCCATTGCCCACTGGATAAAAGGTGGCTGTTTGAAATTTTAAACTTTTTTTTCTGTGCTGCCCCACACTTTTGGGAGGAGCGCTTTGTAACCATCACAGTCATCTCATTATCCACCTTCAAATCTCCCCTTTGCTGCGACACATGCAAAACAATTGACAACAGTTAGGGGCAATGCTCTCTGCACACGAGCAGCCTATCATGTTGTCCAATATGGTCTCATCGTTTCCTTGTATTCCCTCTTTGGATCCATCTCTTAGATCTCATCTTATACTTGGATTGTAAGCTCCTTTGTGCAGGGACCCTCTTTTTGTTGTGCGTGTACAATGCCTATTATAACAGCATCTTGGTCCATGAGTAGAGCTACTAAGTGCTATGGTAATAAAAAAAATATTTCCATTCTCATCAAAAACTTGAAAAGTTTAATCACTTTGTTCCATCCTTTTGATTGGAAGCTCCTGCTTTGATTGAACAAGGTTTTGCTTTGGCCTGGTTTAGGAGTTAAAATATGCAGCTATACACATTCAAGAAAGATACTCAGAAACTGAAGGGAGTTCAGAAAGGAGCAACAAAATAAAGTTACTCATAACTTATCCTGCTTCTTTCCTGCCATATTTCACTACCTTGTATATTCGATATCCTCTTTCCTACCTAGGTAAAAAAAAAAAATACTTGCTATAAACAACTTACTATTTCTTGAAAATAAATATGAGCTATTCAAAGATGCAAAGAGCAGCTAGGTGCCTAATTCCCATTGACTTTCAATAGGAATTGACTACCTAAATGATAATGGTGCCTTTGAAAATCTCCCTATTTGTATCCTGGCTAAGATGGCTAAAAGGGAGTGCCAGCACAGCCTGCAAGTATTTGAAGAGTATAAACACCAAGAATGTATAATGGTACGAGAGGCTCTAATTAGTGGACTGCTGGTTAAGCAGTTATTTTAAAAATAAATCCAAAGTTTTTAAAATTAAGATGCTGCTGCGTTGGATCTAACTATTCATCTAAAGGAAGATGTAAATATTATATAGGATTCATATCTTGCCATTATTCTATTCGTGAAACTCCCACTGAAATCAATAGTGATTTTAATCTTGGGGATATGGCTGTGAGAGCCTGAAATGGTGAAGTATTCGTTGCTAGTAAGAGTGATATTTTCACAACAGATATTCTAGGGGATTGTGTGTGGAATTTTCAAAAGTACCCAGTTTTGGCCTAACTGCGCCACTGAAATAGTTGGTAAAACTCACTTTGACTTCAGTTAAAGTTGAAAGAGGCCAGCGGTGAGTACTTTAAAAAATCTTGTCCTATGAAAAGGGATCAAGTCTCTATCCTTCTGCTCCCCCTCCCCAAATCAATGCCGGGCATCAGAGAAAGGTAGAGATTCATAATACAGAAGCCCAAGACACCATACAAATTAATTCATAGGATTATTTAACCTGAGCCAGCCAAGATGGGTCTTCTCCTTGTGACTGCCATACCTTCTCTGTTATATGTAGGAAAGGCAGGTAACTGAAGACACTGTAGATAAAAACCCATGGCTGGCCCATGCCAGCTGACTCAGGCTCCCAGGGCTCAGGCTGCGGGATTGTTTCCTTTCAGTGTCTTCTTCTGGGCTTGGGTTGCAGCCCAAGCTGTGGAACCCTCCCACCTTGCAGGGTCCTAGAGCCCAGACTCCAGCCCAAGCCCAGAAATCTACACTGCAATTAAACAATCCTTAGCCCAAGTCCCAGGAACCAGAATCAGCTGACATGGGCCAGCCTTGGGTGTCTAATAGCAGTGTAAACATACCCAAAGGGCCCTTGCTCACAGACTCGCACCCAGCCCCTTTGATTCTATAATCAAATCCACAGTGAAGACCACCACCACAGGATCATTAAAGGAGAAAGCAGAACACAAAGCAGTGGAATTTGGGAGTGAGCTAGCATGCGATGCAATCAGTCCTCTGACATACATAAGCCAATGAAAATAATTGGGCTGGGGGAAGGAAAGTGGTTAAACACTTAAAAGCTATTTTCTTTTTGTTGCAGAATCTTCACTTCTCACACACAAATACCTGAGGGGAAGGCTTAGGATCTGTGGTAACTAAAGCAGACTCTGACGAAGCATTTATCAGTGAGGGAATTTCCCAGTTGTAAGGTGATAATCAGTGATTGATTGATGAAACTAGCCCTCTTACTGAAATCTGGGACTCTGTGTTCAAAGCAGATTCACTTGAGAAGTACCAGGATTGATGGTGTATTTTGCAAGATCATGTTAATCTTTGTATTTGCTTATAGTGACAATTTTGTTGCTACTGAAAAATAGTTAAGTTGTTGTTTTAAAAGTTGAATATCATTTTTACATTTACTTTGCATTCCTACAGACCTACATTTAAAAGACTAAGTAAATGTCTAGTCTAGTGATTAAAAATTCTACACTTCTGGAGAAAAAAATGATTTATTCAGCTAACTGAACAATTTGTAATTAATAACCTATTTTATTAATGTGGCCATTTTTAATTTCATGAAATGTCCATGAACTAAAAATCACAATTCTCAGATTTATTTATATTTTGTTGACAACTCTTCATAAATTAACAAGCCAATACAAATAGAATTTAGGTCCTGATTAAGGAAAGCATCCTTGCTCCAGAGAAGTACTTATGCCTATGCGTTATGCAGCCTATGCTTAAGTTCCATTGAATAACATTGTGTGGATAGGATTTTGTTGAGAGGGGAATTTAGCTATAAAGAGAGACAAGGAAGGTAGAGCAGACACTAAAATGAATGGGTATGGGAGAAGGGAAAGCAGGAGGGTACAGAGGGCATGTGGAGAAAGGCTGAAATAAAAGAGACTATGAGCAAGGGTTGGGAGACAGTGGGAACAGCCAGCCAATCCATTCAAGGTCTCAGTCCTTGGCTTCAAGGTGCTCCCTGGCTTGGACTCAGGGTATCTAGAAGATCACCTAAGAATTCATGATAAAGACATGGTCAACAACTTGATTCCTCCTGCACAATGGACCTCGTTATATTTGGACCGAACAAAGAAAGATAGTGACACAGTGGGAGCTGATTCAAAGCACAGCTGCATGCTGTGGTAGCTTTATTGTTGTTTTGGCAACAGAAGCGAAGCCAACACAAAAGTGAGACTTTGCACTTTTCCATCCCCAGTGTAAAGTGCCCAAACATTTAAAGAGATTGGACATCACATTCCTCCACCCAGTATGAAAATGTCTTTCCAAACATATACATCATGTACATGGCTAACAAAAAACACTATACAATCTAATGAAAAGCTGTTGGTGGACACCAGAGACTCTTAAATGGCAAAGGATTATTCTGCCCTGGAACAGCAACTCACTAACAATTTATCAGTTCAGGCACATGACTGATTTGTGTGGGAGTTTTCTCAGGGGTTGCTCCGAAACTGTGCAATGAATCCCCCCAGGAACTAAGGACTATCACAAATCTCGCCCACCTTCTGCTCCAAGTGCAAGGTGCATTTCTTTGACCTTTCCTTCTTCAGTGCAAACACATAGCAATAGGCATACTGAGAAAATCCTGCCAAAACAAGATACTGCATTGCACACAATTCCCTCCCAGCAGAGGATGAGACCCCAGCCATATGACACATATATAATCATGCTGTTTAATGTACTACTGGAAGGTGTTCAGATACTATGGTGATGACTGTGGTAGAAGAACCTATCTAGAATACAATCAGCAGACAAGAGTGTCCAGAGTAGGGTTACCACCTTTGAAATGCAAAAATATCTGCTTCCCTCCCCCAACAAGGCAACCAACTCCCAGACAACTCCACAACCCCCCCAAAAGCTACTTATTATATCTAGAGAAACAACACAGAGGTAAGATTGATAATATTGCATGTCTCCTCACTCTTGCGTGACTCAAACCCTCTCTCAAATACATGCAGTGTACTTGCATGTTGGTGGGCAGCCAACTGCTGTATTTTCAGCAGTTTTTATCATATAAAGTGCAGGAGTGGGAATATAGCTGCATCTTTAGCTGGACACAAACATTTACCATTAGATATTCCAGTATATTGTGCTAATAACTCACATATTTTGACCCATGTAAAAAAAATACTCAGCAGATTAAATTTTTCTGGCAACTGGCAAATCCATAAAACGGCCAAGGCAGTCAAATCCCAGCCAGGTGTCCAGCTTAGTCCAGAATAAAAGCTGTAAAAATGCTGGAATCGGATGACATCAAAGCTTGCATCTCCATACCACAGCTACTGGTCTCTGCTGCTCTCAGCTGAGTTTCAGGGGGACTCCTTCCAGCTGTCTTTGTCCCTATGCCTACATGTTGGATGAGGGGCAGGAACCCATGGGCCCTCATGCTCCCATAAATTCTTTCCCCTGCACAGTCCTGAGGATGCTGGCAGAGGGATAACCCCAGCTGAGTTAATAATTAGTTATCTACCTATTATGGGGTGTTGTGGTGATTGACAGAGAAAGTGAGATGGAGAAGACTGAAGAGACAATGAAATACAGCTGGGAACATGGGAGAGGACAGCCATGAGGAAAAAGGGGAACAAAGGGGACACAACAGAAAAAAAGGACAATGTTTCTAGTAGAGGTGCTGATTATGGAAGCCATATATTTGGTGTTTGTTATTACAAATCCAAGCCAAGGGTGCACCAGCATTCCAGCACCATTGAAGAGGGGAGAACGAAAATGTAGCACAAGAGAGCCACGGGTTAAAGAGCAGAAGGTGGAGTTAATAAGAGAGAACGAGAGGAAAGGTGGTACTGCTTTTCAGGGAGATGATAGAAAGGAGAGACTATAAAAGAGAAACAGGCAAAATGAAGAGCCCCAGAAAGTGCAGGGCTGGCTCCTCTGCTGCCTACCCTGCAGCCCTTAGTGCAATGGGCAAATAGGAGGCAGTGCTGGAACAAGCTATGTTCAGCTGGGGGATTGGGCAGTAAATCAGGAAGCTGTAGCCAGCTCTTTGGCAGCCCCCATCCTGAGTGAAGCTGAGGATGCGGCCCTATATTTTTGGTCTAGCTCTTATTTCCTCAAGAGTTTTGTACAGTGCTACTCTTGTGTTTTGTTTCCATAAGTCAATTCTCTTTTTAAACTGCACAGTGTTTCTGTTTAAGTCACACAAAGTTATTTTAAACCTGAATTAACTGTTTTTGAAGCAATCTAAATTTAGAGATACGTTGCAGTAACCTGTGCCTGCTGAATACTGAAAGCAAATAGGCCACTGGTAGTAAGAAAACACTAAGGCAACCCATTTTGTAAGGGCATAACCAATACTCATGGGGAACATCCATGACAGTGAATTAAACACATGATTAAAAAATTATTTGGTTGATCTGATTTGCTCAATTTAACACACCAGGAAAAATGCTTCTGTGATAATGAAAATAGAAATTTTCCTCAATGAATTTGCTTTGTATGTAAATTATTCACAAAAAAACAAACTGTTAGATTTTTATTTGTTTTATGCAAACACATTTCCTCCAAAGGAGTGTTCACAAACTATTCACTACAACATTTGACGAGTATTTGTACTCTAGTGAGTCATTTATGTCACAAGGCATTTTTCCTGATCTGTGATTGGATGACTCATTCATAGTAAAAGGAGCAGGGTGGGCCCTTGAATATGTACCTAGGGTGATTGACTCAATTTCCAGTCAAAGCCTGTATGTGAATAGATTCACATTATTGTTTTCATGACTAGCTTTCCATGATCTTTCTTGAGAACACACAATATACCTCTGTCATAAAGAGATAGTTAAGGGTTAATGTCTCTTTTACCTATAAAGGGTTACAAGCAGTGAACCTGGACCACTTGACCAGAGGACCAATCAGAAGACAAGATACTTTCAAATCTCAGTGGAGGGAAGTCTTTGTTTTCTATTGTTTGTTTTGTCTGTTGTTCTCTCTGGGTTCTGAGAGTAACCAGACGTACCTACAGGCTCTCTAATTTTCTGTTCAGATAGAAGGCGGTTTAGTCTTTTTGATTGTTTTCTTTATTTGCAAATGTGTATTTTGCTGGAAGGAGTTTAATTTGTATTTGTGCTGGGGGGAAGGCTTCTCTCTAGTGTCTATAAGCTGAAAGACCCTGTAACCTTTACCATCTAAATTACAGAGACAACTTTTACTTTTTTCTTTCTTTTATTAAAAACTTTTCTTTTTTAAGACCTGATGGATTTTTTCCCCTTGTTGAGGCTCAAGGGAATTGAGTCTGTACTCACCAGGGAATTGGTGGGAGACAGGAAGAGAGAAGGGAGGGGGAAAGGTGGAATTTCCTCTGTTTTAGATTCACGGAGCTTGAATCTATATTACCTCTTGGGGACGGGAAAAGAGGAGGGGGGAAGGTGCATTTCCCTTTGCTTTAAAATTCAAGGAGTTGAATCACAGTGATCTTCCAGGGTAACCCAGGAGGGAAAGCCTGGGAGAGGCAACGGTGGGGTAAAGGGTTTACTTTCCTTGTTTTAAGATCCAGGAGGTCTGGGTCTTAGGGTCCCCAGGGAAGGTTTTGGGGGAACCAGAGTGTACCAGGCACTCCAAGTCCTGGTTGGTGGCAGCACTACAGGATCTAAGCTGGTAATTAAGCTTAGAGGAATTCATGCTGGTACCCCATCTTTTGGACTCTAAGGTTCAGAGTGGGGATTTATACCATGACAGCCTCAATGAATGTTCACAGGAAATTGAAAGCGTTTTGCATACTTTTGAAACTGAATTGAGGTTTATATCTGAATATACTTTATGAAAATCCTTTTTTTCAGTATAAGAAGAATGGCTGTCCTTAACTGCCACAGACTTCCTGAAGGACCTCAGTCAAGTCTTTGTGCCTCATTTTGTCTTCTGTTAAATGATGGATAATGATGCTTCCTTTCTCCCACCCTTTTAAATCAAATTAGATTGTCAAATACTCAAGGCAGAGACTGTTTTATACTGTGTATATGTATACTGCCTACCATGCTGTAGTTGTGATCTTGGCAGAGGGCTCTAGATACTCTACTGGAGACAGAAGATTTACAAGACTGATAGGGTTTCATGCATATGTATCTGGGAAAAAGGTGTCTCAGATTAGATGGAAGTTAGGGGGGAGACAATATAGCAGAGAGTGCTGGAGAGAATTTCTGGGTCTAAATAACCTTACATATGTTTAGGTGCTTATCTGAATAGAGTAGAATTAACAAACCCTAGAGCATTTCAAGGCTCACTCATCACTATGATAGATTAGTGAGTTAATCATAAATGAGCCTTTGTGAACAGGTGGCTTCATACCAGCTCTAAGGACTTGCTTACACAAGGAATTATGCTGGAATAGCTATTCCTGATTAATTGTTCCAGAATAGATTAAGCTAAATGGGAATAAAGTAATATTATTGCAGAATAAGAGCACTGTACACAACTCACTCTGCTGGAGCACCCATCATGGCAAAATCTGGCACTGCAGTCTCTCTATTTCATTCTTCCTCATGGCTCCCACGATCTTGGCTCTCCAGTCAGGTCACATTTTTGTTCTCACTCCTTCCAGGGTAACAAAAGTCCCTTAGTCCAAAAACAGCGTCAAAACACAAGAATCTTCAGCCTCACTGAGCTCAGCCTTCAATCTCCTTCCTTTCAGGCAGGCCCCAGAAACAGTCCATTTTACTGCCTGTCACCTCCTAGGCTCCAGTCACCCTAACAATGCAGACCAGGTCTATCTTCCTCTCAAGGGCTCCAGCAGACCATAGTATTCTTATAATCCTTAGGCCAAGCCAGATTCCTTGCCTCACACAGGAGTAGTTTGTTCTCCTTAAATGACAGCCCTCAACCACTTAGTTTTTTTTCCTCTTAAATCCAGCATCCAACACAGGGGTAGCAGGAAAGATCTAATTGAATATTGCTGGCTGATCCAAAGACTTCTAGCCTTTAAAGCAGAAGTCCATCCTGTTACAAGCCCCTACCCACACATGCAGTTAATCAGAAATAATTAATCTGCTTTAAATTCACACCCTACCTTATTACATATTAACTTGCATGTTTTAAAGACAAGCCCTAGTACAGTTCAGTTTTCCTATGTATGTAGGAATTAACCCTCCCTCCCCCTACCCCGAGGTTTTACTTTATAAACAAACCAATAAATGTGACAGATAAAAATCCAGTCTAAGCCTTTCCCCTACCCTCCAGCTTGGCATTTCCAAGGACTCCTACCTAGTTCAGTGTTTCTCATTCCACATCCATCTCTGCCTGATGGCCAAGATCTTTTTGTCAAGGCAGCCTCTCTCTGAACTCTAATTCTTCCCACCTTGATGTGGCTGGCAGGTATTGCTGACTGAAGCCAGCCCACTAATCTGTTCTTGCCCCAGCCTAGTATAGAGTTTTGCCCATCCTATCATAGATGTGCTTTTCTTTTAGTGTTAGAACTCACTCCTACTATGGCTTCCTAATCTCCAGGTATTTCCAAACAACAACAACTGGAGTCACAACATAGTATAATTTGTATTAGTCATAGATTAGTTTAAGTGCTGGGTACTAATACATTCACTAAAAATGTTAAATCTATATAGTAGCTTTCATATAGCTAAACAACATCAGAAATAAGCAATGAATATATATAAAACTTAACTGATCTTCTAGCTCTCTAGTACACTGCATGCAAATAGCCATTTGGGAGCCACTCATTGAGAAATAGATCCTTCCTGACATATGAAAAACTACATACCCTTCCTAGTATATGAAATGTGTATTTATTCAATTAACAGGAAAATTGGTGTGGTGTGCAGCCATTGGTGTCCTAGCCAAATTTCTAGGACAATGTGGCTTTGATGAATATTGAGAGGTGGGAAACACCTGTTTAAATCCTCTCATGAGAGGGAGGGGGAGATTGAACTGGAGTCTCCCACATCCTTGTTGAGTGCTCTAACCACTAGCCTAACAATTATAAGGTAGGTTGCCTTTTCCTCCTTCCCAGCTGTTGTATGGATTCTGAGCTGCTCAAGTAAGAGACAGGGCAACACCCAGTTTGAAGATCCCACTGGGGCTTAGGCATCAGATAGTCCTGACAGCCAGCAACTAAGACAGCCCTGTACGTGCCCAGAGGCATAAATTTAGGTGCCTCAGGGACTTTAATGGAAGATGTTTAGTCTGCCAAAGTCAGATGGATTAGAGCTGTGAGCATTAATTGTTAAAAAGACAAAATTGTCAAAAATTCTGCTAAACTGCCTCATGTTGATGCAATTACATTAAAGTCAAGGCTTAAGCTGCTATAACGTTTAACGTTCTGTCTCTAAGGACCCAGGTCTCCTTCCATATTTACTGATACATCTCCAGTTCGCAATCTTTTTGTAAGGCATGTGGCCTCAAGTTTGCATCCAAACAAGTCAACTTCAAGACACCTCTTGGTGTCTCTTTATTCTTCCTTTTCTCTTCAGACCACAGTGGGAGTTTACAGCGGTTGAAAATTTGTTGGACTCTTCCCTTAGAGACCACAGTAGCAGTCACCATATAAAAGCATAAGATAGTTGGGTTGCTGAATTGTAGTCACTTTTACACAATATCAAAGGCTTCAGCTTAGAGCAGCTGTGGCAGTGATTGCTATGTTTGTTAATAAATAGTCAATTGCTTGACCACACTTTGGTTTGTTATGAAATATATTCAAGAGATCAAATAATCAATATCAGTCAGGACTATTGCTGAATGCCAATGATAGCATATGTCACAGGGTGGTCCTTTGAGAGTGTCTTGCCCCAGACCACAGTCAGGCCATCTTCACTACCACCAGGCTTTACCATAGTCTTCTCTCAGTCCTGTAGTACTGTTTACATACATACACATACCAATCAGCTCCCCTCTTACATCTCAGGGGGGAGGAGAGGGATTCAGAGCTGGCTGCTTGTACAGCTTTTTCCAGGGCTTTCTTCCTATTCATCTGTTCCCAAATGCAGGGGTTGCCTTCTCCCTCTAATTAGCCCTTCAGTTTTGGCTCTGCCTGTTAATTGGTCTTCCACTTAGATCCCAATTAACCTATGTTGGTTGGGTTTTGAGTGATGGATCAGCTCCTCACTAAGAACCCATGTGATGATGATGTACGAGTTGATATATGACCACTTATACTATTAATATTGCCACTGCTGCCCAATTGCAATAAAACTTATACAAAGTATATCATGTAAGGTGTCAATGGAAAACTTATGACTTTCCAAGTATGATTGTCCTGTTTATATGTGTCATTTTTGTATCTTAAGTTATGGATATTGGTTATAGACCTGTGTCCCAAAATGTGTTTGTACCTGGTGGGTGTTACCCCAGGAACAATCTAAACTGAAGTCAGACAGCTTTGTGTTGATGGCCCATTGAAGATAATTAACTCACAATTGGCCATAGAAGGAACTCTTCCCACCCGGCAAGTCTTCTTGTAGATCTCTTAGCCTCCAAGTGGCCAATGGCTTGCTCCGATGAGTCAGCCACCCATAGTAGGGCATGCGACTTGCTCATGGAACCCTGGACTCCATCTTGTGCCTGTACTTGTCCACAAACTGTGCTGGGGGCTTTGTTTGGGACAATAAAATTCCAGCTCCATGGGAGAGGGTATAAAAGACCTTGGAAACTTCTCAGTTTTATCTTCATTTCCTGCTTCACTTCTCTGGACTGGATTTCTAACAAGGAAGCTCTAAACAAGGACTGATGACCCTCATGCTGTTTGGGTAATTTCCAGAGAGACTCTTGTAAACTAGTAGATTATTCTATCACTACTTCAAACCTGATAAGAACTTGTTTTAACTTTCTACTTTACTATTAAAAATAAACCATTAGATTTTAGCCACTAAAGGATTAGCAAGAGCATGATTATTGGGTAAGACAGTATTTATATATTGACCTGGCTATGTAGCTGATCTTTTGAGATTGGAAGGACCCTATATTTGATTAAATTGGTTTCCAATGACCACCCAAAGTCTAGTGTCTGGGTGGTGAAATAAGTGCTGGAATACCCAAGGAAACTGCATTTTTGACTTCTTAACCAGCGTGAAGAAACAGAAGTTTATTTTTGTTACTGGCTTGGTATAGTTCATGATAGAATAACTGCCAGTTTGGGGTCAGTCTGCCCTATTTCTCAGTTTGTCCTAATCTGGCATCCTCAGTTGTGACCCACTAAAGCACAGTGACACCCTGTCACAGTATAGTACAGGAAAAAGGTTTGATTAAAATACTAGTTTTTGGAAAGCCATCTATTGAAGCTTTGTTACCTTCTCCTTACACAGAAGGCGTGCTTGCAAAGGGACAACAAGTTACAAAAAACTCTTTACACATCAGTAAAATCCAACCAGTTAGTTAAATTCCTTAACCTGTTGTTCTTTACCTTCCTTATGTTTGTTTTGGATGCAGATGCTCCCCGAGTTACGTAAACCCAACGTATGCAAATCCGAGCTTACAGAAAAAGTTCCGTAAGCTAGAAAGAGGAGGGCTGGGGGGTTTTTTTGTTTGTTTTTTGCGTAATGGTCAGAGTTATATTTCCTACTTATGTAAAATTCGAGTTACGCAGGGCATTCTGGAACGGAATGCTTGCATAAGTCGGGGAGCATCTGTACTAGTGTTCCAGATACTGGTCCATGAAGGTACTACCTTAGCTTGTACTAAGATATGGAATGAATGTATCTTTATTTTCCTCTGTTTGTGCCAAAGGTGAGTTGTACTATTGCAGAGTATTGTGGGATATGGCATGAGTGAACAGAACTCTAATAACTGTCTGGCAGTCATAATATGATATATACTAAGCCACACATATGTTAGGTAACAGGTTGCATACCAGTTCCCATGTTTATCTGCTACGTTTGGTCATTCCCAAAATAGTTAACTTGTGGGCAAAAGTTTTGTCAGGTTTGACCTCTGCACAAAAAGTGACTTTTTTTTTAATAAATTGGAGTAAAAATGGCATGGCTGTTCTTGGGTACGAACAGATTACACCCAAATAAAGACTAGTCAGAGGCAGAGTCCTTGTATTCTGGGGGCACAGACACTAATCGTTTCCTAACTCCTCTGGGAGAACACAGCACCCTAAAGGGAGCGGGGAGAGTGATGTGGAATCGCAGCTGCACCCCTGTCTCCTACACATTCCTCAGGAAAGTTGGCTGGTGTTCTGCCCCAGTATGCTAAGGATTCCTGCCTTTCTGCACCGGAATGTTCCACATGGGACAGTGCTGGTCTGCATTGCCCCCAAGACCAGGCTGTGCTTTACAGTCAGGTGGGGCCCACAGTGAATAACTGAAAGTGAATGATAAATACTCAATGCTGTGTTTAAAGAATGGGATTGTCCTGGGAATGATCAGCAAAGTCACAGCCACAACTTTGTCTGAACTTTCTGAGAGCTACAATAGGAAGTGTCCACAAAGGAAAAGAAAACCCAAAGTCTCCTGCAATGTTAAAAAAAAAAAAAAAAGCTGTTACTGTTACTGTGGCAGAACAATGTATGAAAAAGAATTTAAATAAACCACCATAAAATGGGCTGCTCAACAGCTTGCCTCCATTCCTGGCTCTCCTCCCTCTGCCAGCACCCCTCCACCTCCCGATACCATCCATGGGGTGAGGGAACAGAAGAAGGATTCTCTGTGGCATTTAGCCACCCTGTGGAGTAGGGAGTGATGCACTCCATGGTGGGCTCAGGGTTTCAGTATGTCTCTGGGAAAAGCACAATCCCCCTCGGACTGGAAAAATGCCCATCAAGACTGTACACTATAACCCCACCCTCATGATCACATGTTATAGGACTGTAACAGTAACAGGCTCTGGGATGATCCATGTGAGGAGTTGGCCCCTACTGCTCTTTCTGTGCCAGTGACTGCTGCTAATAAGGCACTGCCTCTATTCCCAGCTACCCTGCAAACAGAAGATTGACTCTCATGGATAGATATTATGCAAGTTTTTGTCGCCATTATGACCCTAGTTTAAAACCTGAATGAAACTTATATTCAGCTTCTTTTCCTGTGAAGGTAGGACTTTCTATCTATGGCTCAAATTTTTGTGCAAGGCCTCCACCATGCAAATCTTTACTTACACTTAGTTTCACTCAGTGAGTCGTCTCCACCAATTTCCCCTTCAGATAAGAATTTCTGGTAATTTCAAATGCAACAGTTTCCTCCAATACTTGGTCAGTGGCTAAAGATGTAGGAGGAAGTTTGAAGAACAAAAATGTGCAAGACTCACAATGCTTTTCTGGGTTGCATCAGTGGGAATGTTCACACAAGATAAACACATGCATGAATATTTGCAGGGTCAAGACTTGGATAATGATATGTGTAATGGGGCTAATAAAGTAAATATTTTTGCCTTTTCAAGTGAAAATATGTGAAGTTCTCTTTTCCTTGTTGTTATAAGGTGCTCTTTAGGATTAGTAATAGAAAGTGGGGTTAAACATTTGTAAAAAAAGAGTTTAAAAGTTGTGATTTTTCCATTTTTTTCTAAATTAATAAAATTTGTGATTATCTAGTTCCTTTTTGTTTTGGCTTCTTGACAATTTTATCTTATGGGGACAAAGTAAAATAAATCAACCGAGAAGTCAGAACATCAGAAGCAGCTAGATCAATTAATAGATTGCAAATTTGGCAGTGCAAGTCTATCACTCACACAGCTCCAGTCTGTCTGTTGATTTGGCTTCTTTAGCATCTCTAAAGGAAAACACTTGATATCAGCTTATTAAGAAAATGGATCATAAATTGAAAACATTTCTCAAGATTCAGACAACTGAAACTTCTACAGAACAGATGAAGACAAAAATCTATTAAGGAACTAATCCAATTCAACCTGGTGTTAAATAGTCCAAATACCATTGCATACATTGGTGAAACACCATATTATATCACATTGCAAATTCTGGGAAATAAGTCTATAGCTAATAGCTTGCTTGTAACAGGCTTGAAAGTGGGACTGGAGGGGAGTGAGAGATTCCCCTAAATGTCTTTGCCAAAGTTGTTTGGAGACTTTGAGTGAAAAATATGATCCTACACTATCTTCATAAAGGGCTTTACAGTTATCTCCTCCACAAGCTATTTTGATACAGGGATGTTGATGGGAGAGGAATTAAATGACAACTCTCTTGGAGATTTAAAATTGAAATTTTATCAAAGAAATTAAAAAAGTTATTTATTAAAGACTTCAAGTTTTAGTCTTTCCCAGTGTTGCTCAGGAAACACAAGGCCAGGGATTAGGGATTCAGCAAGGTAAGCACAGAAGTAGTCTCGCTTACTTCAGTGGAACTATTCCAGTACTTTATATGCTTAATGCCTTGCTAAATCAGGGCCTTAAATAAGATATTAGTAAAAGCGAGCAAAAGTGTCATTTTAGCCAGGCAAGCTCCATGTCATATATAAAACCAAGAATGGGACTACTATCAAGGTTGCAAGTCTACTTACTATATGCTAGCATGCCACCCCCCCCAACCCACAGTTAGGTGTGACATAGAAGCCACTTCTCCTTTGGTACCAACTCTCCTCCCAACCCAGTGGTGGTCTGCCTCTTCCTGTGACCCAGTCCTTCAGTCAGAACATTTTTAGTCCTACTCCTTCTAGGGTAAACAGAGTCCACACACACCAATAGTCTAGCAGCATCATAGCAGAGCTTTGGCCCAGCTTCAGGCTTTGTAGGCCTTTCTGCCCTAGGCTTCAGGGTCTTCATATCACCACCTTAGGTGGAGCAGTTGAGGAACTTAAACCAACCATCTACTCTGGATTCTAGCCACAAGATCTTTTATGAAATATATGGTCTCTTTTATTCATACCCTCTGCTGTCTCCCTGGGCTGCTACCTACCTTCCCAACAGCCAAGCCTTTCTCAGTCTCTTCTGTAGATTTCAAAAAAGGAGAAGCAAACTAGTTATGGAGAACACAAAAAACAAAAGGTCCCACGCAAGGCCTACCTGCCCCTAGGAGACTTTGGCATTTAGGCCTCTCTAGTTAGGCTCTGCCCCTAGCTGAGCCTTCCATCACAGGACTAGCTCAAGAAGTCCACATCCTCTCCCAGACAGCCACTGCTAAAATGGGCTTTTTCCTCTCAACTCCTCCCTGCAGGCTTGACACCTCTGACAGGTGTAACAAGGTGGAGCTGATTGATCCCATAGGCTCTTATTGATCCAGAAGGGGTTAATGTGGGAGCCTGTTTATCCCATTACAGCTACAGAATAAATGTAATGTTTCATTAGTGGCAACTTAGAATGTGTGATTGGCAAAATTATAATATGTATTTTTCCCCCCACTGAAATGTGGTTTGTTAGAGCTATATTATTGATGGCCTTATGTGTAGGACTAATTGTATATATTCAGTATTTTTTAAAAATATATAAATTAAAATCAGTTAAGAAAAGTTAAACTCAGAACCTTGCAGACTGCAGGCTCTTTGGCAATTTAAGTGCTATCTTATTTGTGACAATCAGAAATGGTTTCATTGTATAAAAATCAGTGTTGCAGCACGGTTCATTGATCAGAAAGAACAAAGCCCCCAGTGAAATTGTTGTGCAGGGTACTGTATTATATACTAAAGCATTGCAAAGACAGGCTGTCACTTTCTCATAAGTATTCTCAGCAGGGTGTGTTGTGCTATTTTCCCTTTGTGGGCAGTGTATCCTTACTCCCCAGTGGTGCTGTACAGGGCTAGGCAACAGCAGTGGAAATGTTTGCAGTCTGTCTACACTAGCTGCCACCAGTGTTACCACTAGAGGAGCTGCAAGAGTGGGAGCTTCTAGAAAGAGACCAGTGCACACAAAGCTATAGTCTTTTCTATTTCCCTTTGAGACATCTCCAACTGAAATGGAAATGGTTGGGGGAAGGGTAAAGAAGAGAGGGTAAACTTCAGCAATAACTCTATAGCTCTTTTAGTCTCTACCCAGCCATCTCAGATTTCAATTCCGGTTGAAGAAGGGAGAGGACTCCCAGTTTAGTGGTAACCCCCAGCCATTTACAACAATACCAAATGCTGGTATGCTGTTAAAACAACAAAAAAGGGTATGGATTGTGAGAGCCTCTTTTGACACAGATAATAAAATGTGTTGTGGTAGCTTTTCCCCCCCCCAAAATAAATTCATCCTTCCATTTTAGGACCATTTTGAATGACTTTCAGGACATCAAAATACCTACCAGGAGAGGGAGTTTTGATACTTTTTTTTATGTTTAGAAAGTTATGTAGCAAGGTAACATAGCCCCAGTCAATCAACAAGAAACTTCGAGTGTGTGTCAAGCCAAGGAAGTAACAGTTAGCTAATATTCAGCAGTGTAGGGAGAGGCCCATGAAAAGCATTTTTTTCTTCTATCCAGCACAGCTGTGTCACAGAGCGTATCATTCACCAGCAGGCTGGCATCTCCTCCTCGTTGCTTTGTAGATTAGCTCAAGGCCGACACTACCATCCATGTTCTGCATGTCCTCACTCTCTCTCTGTGGTCCATCTGCAGCCCCTCTCCCAGCCTCAGGAACTGAAGCATCCTGTTTATGGCTTGGCCCTCCGGCCGTGTGTGTGTGTGTGTGTGTGTGTGTGTGTGTGTGTGTGTGTGTGTGTGTGTGTGTGTGTGTGTGTGTGTGTGTGTGTGTGTGTGTGTGTGTGTGTGTGTGTGTGTGTGTGTGTGTGTGTGTAGCCCAATAGTCCAACCACTTTCCTGGTGGCAAATTAGAGGGCAGAACTCAGGCTCACTCATTAATCCAGATCCCAGCCCAGGGACTCTCTGGGTACATCCAGACTACCCACCGTATCGGCAGGTAGTGATCGATTTATCAGAGATCAATATATCGTGTCTCATCTAGATGCGATATATCGATCCCTGAATGTGCTTCCCATCAACTTCCGAACTCCACCAGAGTGAGCGGCAGTAGCGGAGTCGACGGCGGAGCCGCAGCCGTTGATCCCACACTGTGAGGACAGGAGGTAAATTGGAATAAGATATGTCGACTTCAGCTCCGGTATTCCCATAGCTGAATTTGCGTATCTTACATCGACACTCCCCCCTAGTGTAGACCAGGTCTCTGACCCACGGTCACCTACTGTGTTCCTTTGCCTCAGCTGCTGCATTTCCCTAGGCCACTGCCCCACAGCCACAGCCTAGCCAAAGCTCCTTCTCTACTCCCCAGGTCCCTGCCTGCATTGCTCTGTCCAAGGTACTAGAGGATTGTGTCTATTAGCAACACAGTCTTTTCTCTTGAAATACCCAGCAACCACTGACCCTGTTCTGCCCTGCAGCTCTTCTTATATGGGCTTCCTAGGCCCAGATTGGCTGCTCCTTACAGCTTCCACCCTATTGGTCACTTCCCCATACCACCTCCCTAGGCTCCTCTTAACCCTTACATGCCAGTGTGGGGTGGACGCCCGATCACAAGCAGTAATAATCATGGTAAGTGATAATAAATCATTGTAAGCATCCTACTCTGACAGCACATAGCATGTTTAATCCCAAAAGGATTTTGCAACCTGTGTTAAATCCCACCTGTACCGACACAGTAGCCAACTCTTACTTTTCTTACTCACAAAGGGCCTGATCCAGTGTCTACTGAAGTCAATGGGGCGCTTTCCATTGACTTAAGTGGATGCTGGACTAGTCCTATAGGCTATCCCACTGAAGCCAATGGCGTTGCTTGCTTGAGTAAGACGAGCAGGATTTGAAACCCAGTGCATAAGGAGGTTACAGTATGCACAGGAGGCAAGCAGTGTTGTGCATGATATGAGCAAGAGTTTCTTGCCACAGAACACAAGAGTGCTGTAGCATATACATCTACTCAATGCAGCCAGGCAAACTATGACCAAAGAGGGAAAGGGACACAGGGGTCCCAAAGCTATTAAGCACGTGTGGCTGCAGCACTAACACACATCTTGAACCATATTCAGGTGGTTTGATGTTTTTCATCTAAGCCTGCAAAAAGAAGATTTCTGTTATTGACCACACCTAGCAGCATAACTGAGTATGGACTGACGCCTGCACTGGCATTTGGTCATATTGACAGGATTTGACTGTAAATATCTCTGTATATGTACATACCTTTCTAGTTATCATTTCATTCACCACTGAAATACAGCCACCTAGCTCTAACTCCGTTGAAAATCTTTTGTTTCATGGGGGTTGGATCAGGTCCTAGCAGAGCACAGCATTCCAACACAATAGGTTAGTACAGGTAATAAGGTAGAACACCATACACAGTTGGAATGTACGTACTTAGAACAGAAAATGAGAACTTGAGGTCAGATTTACAGGAAGAAATATCTCAGAATAACATGAGTGCTGCAAGTGCATGAATTACTTGTTTCTGCTACTGGCAGAGATGCAGGCTAATTTATTTAGCTTTTAGCGGATTAACGTATTGAGCAGCATCTTGGCAATAATAATATTATGCCAGTAGGACTATGTGACAGTTTAATGTATTAAACAATAGAGTAGCATTCATCACATTGCTGATGAAGACCATTCCCCTATATGTTCACATGCAGCATCAGATGGATGAATCACTGAGCTTGAAGTTTTCATACTAACTGCAAGGGGATCCATATCAAAGATTATAGCGGCACTTCTACTGCTCCAGACCACAGAGGACCAGCATTTAAGAACTCTCAAAAGAGTATTTTATTTGACATCAGCAATATACATCGGTATATAATAGGAAAAGTTTGCACAATCTTTCTTATAAGACGGATTTATTTTCCAAATACACAGATGTCCATAATACAGGTAGGTAACAATTAAGCTGCACGATAGCAAAACAGGTTTACAGTTATTGAACCACCTTAGATTGTATTATTATAATCAGGTGACCAGCACGGAACATATACAAATTAGCCTAATAACTAAATTAACCTCTGATTCTTCCAGTCCTTCAGACACATTGTTTCATTCCAACAAAAATGTGCATGAAGAATAATATTATAAAAGAACCCAACAGCTTTCACCTCCAGAAAACTAGGCATAACTTAACATTTAAAACCACCTGATATAATAATGAGTCTTCATGGTGACTGTCTAGGTTCGATGCTCCCCCGACTCACTCCTCCCATATTGGAGTATTAATATGGAGCATATGATAATGTGGCATGGTATAAAGGCTTTATCAACAGGAGTTTGGGCTGGTTGCCTGACTCACTAGTTTTAAATTCATGAGGGAGAAGTTATTCAGGTCATTCCCACATGAGTGCTAATGACACATTTCTACCACACCACATTATTGTACTCTTTTTGTGTGCCACAGTTTTTTTTAAAAAAAAAAAGTATTTTAGGGCATTTTAAAAAATTGTGTTGGGACTACTTTTTGTATCCCTCTATCTGTAAAGTCAAATGCCTTACTTACCATGAACAGGGCTTCACAAGCAATGAAAAAGTCAAAACTAATAAAACACCATCAAATATTATCTAAAATAGCTTTTCTGTACTTAAAAATGTCACTGAGTGAGAAGCACCTGCTTTGTATCCAATTGGAAGGCTGGGAATCTGCCTTTTCCATTGGTTTCTAGCTCCATACAGCCATAATGTGTCAAACTTTAAATCAGTGACTGGTGTGGAAATGAATATTGCCTAGCCTGCGTCTCTGATCTGAGTCATTTGAGAGTGGGAGGGTAGGAAGTTCTATAGTTTGGGGAAAGAAACATCTTTGGGGCAGGTTGATTGATTTTTTTAAAAGCTGGCAGCTGCTCAGAGGTTGAAATGTTAGAATTAACCTGCAGGAGATGGATTAGTGGGCAGAGTACAGATGAGTGCTCAAGGGTGCATGATAAAAGCAACCTGTCACATGTCTGTGCAACTTATCACGTCTCCATCATTTATCATATGGTTATCATCACCACACACATAGAATGTGTGTGAGTATGTAATGGCCAATGTTACTGGTACATTTCAGCTGCTTTGCACTTCTCCAGTGATGCAACAAAGTTATAAACCACTGTATGTGTTTGCCACTGTATGTCACCAGAGCAGCCCAAAGCAATACCAGTGAATCTGGCCTGCACCATAGACATATGCACACCTTTACGGGCACATTTGTTTTTACTTTCATTACTAAATATGCACAAGAGTCTTGTTCCTGACATTTCCATAGAGAAAATTTTGGTGTCAATGAGCCAAATAAAATGTATCGGTTTACAACAGGTATTCCATATAGTTCATCATCAGTGGAATTAATTGACAGCTTGGGAGAGGTAACATGATCTAGTGGATTGAACTGAAGGCTGGAAGCCAGGAACTCCTGAGTTTTCAGTCCAGCCCTGCTACTAACTTATGTCCCCAGTGCTTGGTGCCCTGAACTCTGATTGACTTTATGGGAAGCTCTAGGTGCTTAACCCTCATAACAGCACCCTCATTTCACTGGGCTATTAGATGCCTAACTTTAGGAACCCATCTTCTTGCTCCGCTGTAATGTTGCACCTCCCTTTGTCAGCCCAGTCTGCTGCTCCCAGAGGTACATTCAGCTACTGAAGTGAAGCTGACAGTACTGCTGTCTCTCATCCCTCATAGTTTCCATTAGAGTGGCAACTGTAATCTCTGACTGTGATTCCTACCAACAGAAGTTGCCTACTCTTGGAAATGCTCAAGGTGGTTGCATTTCCCCCATCTGAGGGGATACTGAGGGAGTCTTGTACCACTGCAATATTCCCTCTGCTTAGACTTTTTGCCACTGGGAACTAACCACCATGATCTCTTGAGTGCAGGATGAGGGAGGCAGGATTAGAGATGGTCATAATTTTTGCAAAAGTGGCAGGATGTTTTGTATATTTGTTTTGTTTTCAAGAAATTTTTTCCCATTTTTTCCCGACAGTTATTGAGCAGTTTCTCACTGTAAAGCAGAAGTGGATTCCTTCTGCCCTCCTTAAGCAAAAGACTTAATGGTCCCCAAGATGAGCTGTCGTACTGTGGAGTCAGCATACTGTAAGGGGCTGTCATGCCTGACTATATCGCTAATTCAGCAAAGCATTTAAGCGTGTTACACTTTAGACATGTGCTTAAATGAACTGCTGAAACAGGCCCTCAAGTTCCACATATTTGGGTGAGAATCTATCCCCGCCAGCACTTCCCTGGACTTGTTTTGAGGGGGGGGGAGGAATAATATTTTAAGCAAAGGGAAAATATTTTCTAAGTTATATACTAATAGTAAATGACAGGTTGTAACTCAGATATATTCTTCTTTTCTGTTATTTTACATAGCCTGAATGTATGTATTTATATATATTTATACATGCAGTACGCAAATACGCAGAGAGGAGAAATCTCTCTCTATATACATATATATATCCTCTCTTTTCTCCTCCTCTCTCTCTTTACAGGCTCAGAAAGAGAAGATGTATTCAATATATTTATTTTCAACTATATAAGAAACTGCCACTGAATAAAATCACAGTGTTAAATGTTTCCTATTCTGATTGATACCAACCATCTTACACTATGAGATATAAAATAGAGTAACAGAGACATTCACTGGATCTTATTTCCAATATCCACAGAGGAGCGCTAAGATGAAAATTTCTTTAAGACAAAATTAGCTTCTCTGTCATGGACAAAATACTTTGAAAAACTATAAATTGTTTAAGAACTAACTAAACACCATTCAGCCAAAGCCTCTTATCTATGATTTGCACTAGGACTTTACAATTCACATATCGGTTTGTTTTTAAATTGAAATCTGAAAACATTTCCCCTTGATGTTTCATTTAACAAATGAACAACAAAACAAAGTAAATGGGAAGCATCAAGAAGAAAACGTTTTAAAATATTAAAAGCACAGGCTAGGCACTAGGCTACAGAGGTGGTGGCTTCGATGGCCACACTCCTTGAAAGCAAATACTGCACGTGAGTAAACCCGCTGACTACTTGTGTGCAACACTGAACACAAATACTTGAGTGAAGTGTGGTGATAGCTGGAAGCTTTTTTCCTGCACAGTGCAGATTCCAGAGAACTCGTGTAGTTCCTCATGGAGCATAGTGAGGAGCAGCATTCAGCACACTACTTTTTTTCTTAAACGTAGCTTATTTTTGCATTCCCTCCAGTGCTGGCCTCTGGACAGCAGATGTGCAGGGTGGAGACAGGAGCCTGGTCACCCAATTCACACAGCCAAGCCTTCTTTTGGGTGTTCAGAGCTGCTGGCTGTGCTAACCCAATCCCCTTTGTGCTCAAGCAGAGCTAGAGGGAGTATTCTGCCTACCTCCTGTGGTAGGGAAGGAGTCTTTTCTGCACCCTCAACCCCACCCCTGTGCACCAACAGAGGGGAAGCCACAGTTTGACCCTATCCTGTGACAACCAGATTTTCAGAAGTAGGCACCTAAATTACATTGCCAGAATCAATGGGGAGTGCTGAGCAGTTCAGAAAATCTGGCCCCAGCTGTTGCTGTAGCTGAAGCTTTTGTTAATTTCTGGATCTTTGAGCTTTAATTTTAAAAGTTAAATCAGAATAAAAAACCTCTGAATTTAGCCTTTTTAATATAATGAGCACGTTAAATGATCAAGGCACCAACTTGCATTGTTTAAGGAATTATCAGAGTCTGGAGCACTAGGAAACTTTAAAAAGCCACTCTTTGTTTTATGCTGATAAATGCTTCCGAATCAAGCAGAACAATAATGTTTAAATAATTGTCTTTTGTCAGACCTCCTAATCCTTCCTGACCTCCTATAATGAGCTAGAAAGGGTATATTCAATTAACAGAAAAATTGTTTTAAAAAGGGCACTTGCCAAGATATTTTCCATATTAGTTTTTCTTATATTTCATAAAAAAAATTTGTTTGTAGGCTGTCTCCTAACCAAAGTCCTCACAAAATAACATTTCTTAAAATATCAGAGGGGTAGCCGTGTTAGTCTGGATCTGTAAAAGCAGCAAAAAATCCTGTGGCACCTTATAGACTAACAGACATTTTGGAGCATGAGCTTTCGTGGGTGAATACCCACTTCATCAGATGCATGTAGTGGAAATTTCCAGGGGCAGGTATATATATGCAGGCAAGCTAGAGATAATGAGGTAGTTCAATCAGGGAGTATGAGGCCCACAGAACAATTGGCTGCTGAGCTCTGTGCCTTTATCCTCACACACTACTATTTCAAATTTGATGACAATATATATCTCCAGATCAGTGGCACCGCTATGCGCACCCGCATGGCCCCACAATATGCCAATATTTTTATGGCCGACCTGGAACAATGCTTCCTCAGCTCTTGTCCATTCACGCCCCTTCTCTACCTACGTTACATTGATGACATCTTCATCATCTGCACCCATGGGAAGGAGTCTCTGGAAAAATTCCACCACGATTTCAACAGCTTCCACCCCACCATCAACCTCAGCCTGGACCAATCTACACGGGAGGTCCACTTCCTAGACACTACGGTGCAAATGAGTGATGGTCACATTACCACCACCCTATACCGAAAACCTACCGACCACTATGCCTACTTTCATGCCTCCAGCTTTCATCCCAGGCACATCATACGATCCATTATCTGCAGCCAAGCACTGAGGTACAACCGCATCTGCTCTAACCCCTCAGACAGAGACCAACACCTACAAAATCTCCACCAAGCATTCTCAAAACTACAATACCCGCATGAGGAAATAAGGAAACAGATCAACAGAGCCAGACGTGTACCCAGAAACCTCCCACTGCAAGACAAACCCAAGAAAGAAACCAACAGGACTCCAATGGCCATCACATACAGTCCTCAGCTAAAATCTCTCCAACACATCATCAGGGATCTACAACCCATCCTGGACAATGATCCCACACTTTCACAGGTCTTGGGTGGCAGGCCAGTCCTCGCCCACAGGCAACCTGCCAACCTGAAACATATTCTCACCAGTAACTGCACACCGCACCATAGTAACTCTAGCTCAGGAACCAATCCATGCAACAAACCTCGATGCCAACTCTGCCCACATATCTACACCAGTGACCTCATCTCAGGACCTAACCAGATCAGCCACACCATCACTGGTTCATTCACCTGCACATCCACCAATATAATATATGCCATCATATGCCAGAAATGCCCTTCTGCTATGTACATCGGCCAAACTGGACAGTCGCTACGGAAAAGGATAAACGGACACAAATCAGATATTAGGAATGGCAATATACAAAAACCTGTAGAACACTTCAACCTCCCTGGCCACATTATAGCAGACCTTAAGGTGGCCATCCTGCAGCAAAAAAATTTCAGGACCAGACTTCAAAGAGAAACTGCTGAGCTTCAATTCATCTGCAAATTTGACACCATCAGCTCAGGATTAAACAAAGACTGTGAATGGCTTGCCAATTACAAAACCAGTTTCTCCTCCCTTAGTTTTCACACCTCAACTGCTAGAACAGGGCCTCATCCTCCCTGATTGAACTACCTCATTATCTCTAGCTTGCCTGCATATATATACCTGCCCCTGGAAATTTCCACTACATGCATCTGACGAAGTGGGTATTCACCCACGAAAGCTCATGCTCCAAAACGTCTGTTAGACTATAAGGTGCCACAGGATTCTTTGCTGATATTTCTTAAAATAACTCTTTGAGAGCCAGAAACTGAATTTTGTTTCCTTAACCACATTCTCCCCCTCGCTCACACACAGCATGGTTGACTTACGCACTTTCATGAGTCCTGGGCTCCTGGCATATGATTTTTGGTCCATTAATTGTTTTAAGTGCACAGAATCATCACACCAATCAAAAGGAAACACCAGAGCCAGTACAGCCTCTGGGTGTCTTGCCACTACTTTGACCGGAAAAAGCTATCTAGGTGAACTTTGCCAGTAGATTATATTAAAAGGTTTTCAAACTTACCAACCCTCAAGTTTTATTTTAAAATCCTTTTCCTAGATACAAAATCTAGGCTTGATTTTTCTCAGATTGACAGTAAAGAATCCAGTGAAGTAAATGGAGATGCAACAGTGGGAAACTAACGTGCCAAGAGTTACAGTAAAGAGGGGCAAGGGTACTACAGCTCCCCATCCTTTGTTAAAAGTAAAGAGCAAGCTCTCTTTTGTTATCCTGGCTTAGGTAAGTGACACTCCCTCATTGCTTCCTCTTGTCCTTGACTTGTGTGCTGAGCTCTTCCCTTCTGGTTTCAGTTCGCTACAGCCACTGTCCCAGTCAATACATTTTTATACAATTATACTTTACTTTTTGGGGCACAAAACCTGCCTTATTCACACTGCATGTGTTGGAGGGAGCAGAGAGTACATCCCACCCTGAGCACACCCACACAGCAGCTGAGCAGGACTGTAGCCTAGTTCCCTTGTGTGTCAGACTGAGGGAGTGGCTATTGCAGACATTTGTGCACTAAGTGGATGTGGCCTTTGGTCTCCCATGTGGCATTCTGACAAGAACGGTGGAGGGAAGAGCTATATGATGATGCTTTTTGTAGCACCTGTGAGGTCCAGTTAGGAGCATTTTCCTCCCACAATCCCTGAGCTAGACTGCTGACAGGGTGACTCAGGGACCCACGACAAAACTATCGCTACTCTGTCACATATACCACCCCTATCCCCACCAGGCATGGCTGAAATTTGCAAGGGCAAGAGTTTGCCCGAGCTCCATGAAAAGTATAATCATATGGCATATGATCTGGAAAGGCATGTATGTAATTACTATTTAACAAAACTGCATTTTTTCATGTAAATTCCAGAACCACTGTGGTTACATGCATGGTTATCTGAAATATTTTAAATCTCAAACAATGTCTGTCACCTAAGTTAACAATGAAGCACATAAATCATTCTTTTCCTCTTGAACATATATTACTCATGGTTCCTTTGATGATCAGATGAATTCTAACATAAAGGAAGCTTCTCAAGCTTGCAACGGCAAAGCAGACTCTGACGTTAATTTGTAGTGATGAGGTTCAGCCAAACAATCTCATGCTTTGAAAGCACTTTAGATGAAATGCAGGTAAAAAGTAAACATTCCTGACTTCTGAGCCCTCCCCCATTACATCCTCAAATAACAGGAAGATAAGCCATCATCATTAGCGTCAAGGCCAGGCAGTGTTCAATTTAACATAGCGGTTTGGAAAGTATTGTGCTCAGAACCCCAACTGGGTATTTCATGTAGATTTATGCTGCTTCTATCAATCTCCAGTCAAGCCTTTTTTTTAGTGGCAAAAACATGATGGTAAATAATATTGATTTTACAAAAATAAATACTCTCTGATAATCTTTGTCTGTTTTTTATAGAATAACACCATGAGTTGTGGTATTCACTCCAACAGACAATATGAATATATCCTTTATTAAAAAGCAGAGCAAACATGCTGAAGTAGATTAGCAGCAGCAGCCAAAAATCAAACTCAAGCTATGTATTAGTCAAAGGTTAATTGTAATAGTACAATATATTATTTCTCTTACCTAGGTATCTTTCTCTTTGATTTTGAAAATAAAAATACAATGGCAATAATAATAAATTATACTGAGCTTTTATATTTTTCTTTTCATCAACGCAGAAACCCTTTCAAATTTAGGTTTTCTTGCTTTTAAGTACACCTTCATAATGTCTCCTTTACAAATCAGTAAATATAATATTTGAACATTTTTTCGATGTTCAATGGTATACTGATGTACTACATTGAGTCTGTGATTATGTTAATATTTTTAAATACTGGACTTTGCTGCCCTTTGGAGAAATCTTTCCGTAATTCTTGACTAGACTTGGACACTTTGCTAATGCTTAGTTCACAGAATCTGGATTCCAGCTGTCTTTCTTTTCTTTTCTTTTCTTTTCTTTTCTTTTTCTTTTTTTTTTAAGAAGTTGTATGGCTTTTATCTGTTGTACAAGAAATTAGAATAGAATTTTAATTAAAAAATCTGAGAAAATTACAGTGAGGTTGACTTTTTAGTTGACTGATTTGCTTTGGAATCTTTTCTAATGAAATAATATACAAAATATTAGAAAGTCCAAGAGAAATCTCTCAGTACATTAAATTATACATTACAAAGCAAAGCAAAAACAACAACAACAAAGATTTTAAAAGGTTCATCCATCACATCTGTTAATTCAACAATGAAAACCAACCGTGTTGTAAAGGCATCACCTATTTTGAAAAGAATTGCATTTTCCCATTCTCTACATTTAAGCACTGCAGGGAGCTTTTAATCAAAGTGCTCAGTACTTCACTTTAGGTAAGTATGAACATGGACCGTGCAGAAGAGGCTTGCTTTCAAAAAGTCTGCATTACATAGAAAAGTTTGAAACTGGATTTGTTTTTTAAAAATAAATAAAAAAAGCATAAGCTAAGAAAGTTCTGTTTTCATTCTGAAAGAAGAGTTACAAATGCAAATACTAACCATTAAGGTCTGTCAGAATTTTCCAAAAGATGGAGGCTATGTGCCTGGTTCTTCTCTTATTTAAGGCCTGATCTAAAGCCCATTGAAGTCAATGGAAAAATTCCCATTGACCTATGTTGGCTCTGGATCAAGTTCTTACACCAATGTAATCAGAACTGACTTACACTGATTTCAGTGTAGTTACACCAGTGCAAAACCAGTATAAATTAAAGAAGCATCTGACCCTGTATAAGTAAAATGTGATTTTGAGGGAGGAGTCATGCTATTGTCATTTAATTGCTTTACCTTTGCATAGTTTTTAGCATTTTTTAAGAAACCTCTGACGTACGTTCATTTGGTCTGTTTAACTGTCACTTGTTAATACATATTTTGCATTAAGTTCTTTCTACTTCAGTGAGTTGCTGCTGTCCCACTTCTTGCATTGTTAACTTGTTTGTAACAAGATTATAAAGTGAATTTAAGTCTTAACCCTTCCCTTCCCAAATGATCTGAATAAGTTATTGACACATAATTTAAGAGTTTAGAAATACTATGAAAGTCTTGATTATAATTGCCATTGCTTGTTCTGTATTATTACAAGGTGTTCCAAGGCATTAGCCTTTATTTAGGTTTGGTTGCACTACATTTGCTACTTGGTTTTTAATCCCCATTAATTAAGATTCTTCCTTGTCTATATTAACATTTACAATCATTGAAGGTTAAGAACATAGTGTCCTCACTGGGTCAGAACAATGGTCCATCTAGTCTAGTATCCTGTCTTCTGACAGTAGCCAGTGCCAGATGCTTCAGAGGGAACAACAGAACAGGACAATTACGGAGTGACCCATTCCCTTGTCCTCCAGTCCAGCTTCTGGCAGTTATAGGCTTAGAGACACCCAGAGCATGGGGTTGCATCCCTGACCACCTTGGCTAAAAGCCATTGATAGACCTATCTTCCACCAACTTATCTAATTCTTTTTTAAACTCGGTTATACTTTTGGCCTTTACAACATCCACAGACTGACTCTTCACTGTGTGAAGAAGTACTTCCTTATCTTTGTTTTAAACCTGCTGCCTGATAATTTCACTGAGTGACCCCTGGTTCTTGTGCTATGTGAAGGGGTAAATAACATTTCCTTATTCACTTTCTCCACACCAGTCATGATTTTAGAGACCTCTAACCTATCCCTCCCTTAGTCATCTCTTTTCTAAACTAAACAGTCCGTCTTTTTCCAATATATATTATTTTGCCTTTATCAGCATTGAATTTCATCTGCCATTTTGCTGCCCAGTCACCCAGTTTTGTGAGATCCCTTTGTAACTCTTCTTAGTCACCTTTGGACTTAACTATATTGAGAAATTTCGATAATCTGCAAACTTTGCCACCTCACTGTTTACCCCCTTTTCCAGATCATTTATAAATGTCGAACAGCACTGGTCCCAATACAGATCCTTGGAGATCCCACTATTTACCTTTTCCATTGTGAAAATTGACCATAAATTCCTACCCTTTGTTTCCTATCGTTTAACCAGCTACTGATCCATGGGAGAACCTTCCCTCTTATCCTAGGACTGCTTACTCTGCTTAAGAGTCTTTGGTGTGGGGCCTAAGTAAAGACTATCTGAAAGTCCAATTACACTATATCAACTAGATCACCTTTGTCCACATGCCTGCTGACACCCTCAAAGGATGTTAATATACAAAGAGCATATGTAAGAGGAGGAGTAAGAGATAATGGCCCCATTCTTGTTTGTGATCCAAGGATGCTGCAGTCCACCCACATGAATCACAGTGAAGGACTGGGGGCTAGGCTTACATCTTCAGCTATTGTATACCTTATTTTAATAGTCTACTGCCTTGTTACTCTCAATTTAGTATTGCGGTGAAACCTGGTAATAATGGCCACCACAGGGTCCGATGGATTTCTGACAATGACAACAGATGACTACATGACGAAGTGTTATCACTGTGGATGAGCATTGTGGGTGAACTGAGATTCTACTGGCCTTTTGGCCTGGTGCCCACTTTTAGGGGTCTGGACCTGCATGCCTGAAATCAGCTGGAGTTTTGCTATTAACCTCAATGTCTATGCAGTGTTGTAGCCCCTGGGCAAACACTTTTCACAAAATGATCATTCCATATCTGACTTCTCTGTCCTCATCCTCAAAGGAAACCTGCACAACACCTTCAAAAGACAAGCCTGGGCGCTTACATTCATAAATTTGTTAAACATTAATAATCATGGTTTTAATAAAGACACTGGATTTATGGCTTATTACAACAATCCACTCACCCTCCTTTTTAGTCCCATGACTGTAAAGGGTGTTAACAGGAAACTTCACTTTGAATGGTCCCTTCCAATGTGTGTTAACTACTTATGCTAAATAATCTGTTCCACTTTGAATTCAGCTGTTATACTGAATATCTTTCCCAGACCTGAAGAAGAGAAAGGTGTAGCTCAAAAGCTTGTCTCTTTCAAGAAGTTGGTCCAATAAAAAATATTACTTCGCCCACCTTACGAATGTCTGTTGACAGTCTCTTAGCAGGTAGCACTTAGTAAAGATTTCACCAGGAGCACACCAACACTAGAAAGGCAACAGCAGCACAGCTGCAACCTCTCCAAGAGATGCAACAGAACAATTCTTTCACAGCCCTGAGCAATGTAGTTAAGTTGATCTAACTCTGTAGTGTAGACCAACCCTAGATTTCTAATATTCTGATTTTTTAAATACTTTCTAACACCATCTTATTTACTATTTATAAACTGGACTTTATAAATCAGATTGGTTGATTGTTTTTAAATCATTGTAGTATTACTTTAAAAAAAAACAGAAGAGGGCATTGTTTAACTGGTCGCTGAAATTATAAGCAATTTGGGGGCATACAATTTAAGCTAGTTTTGAACCTATGGCCAAAGATTTCTAGTATATTTTTGGTATTTTTCTTTTTGAGTTTTTTGTGTGCCTCCAAACTACAGACGGTTCATAACATGCTAATACTGATTACATTGCAGCCTCTCTGCTGTTTCTGAGTTCTCTACTATGAGATTGAAAAGTAACAAAAAAAAATCTATTAACTTTCCCTTTACATTGTCCTTATGTAATTTGGAAAGCTAGTTATGGTAATATCTTCAAATGCCCTTACACAAAAACGTAGAGCAACATTATAAATTATTCCTAGCCTCATGGTGAGATTGTCATATCTCATTTTGAATGCAACCATGCAGATGTTGGCAGGTGCTTAATTAGGACCCTGACAGGTTTAAAAACAAACAAAAAAAAACCCAAACCCACTTTTCTGAGAAACTCCTAAACATTCTCCTCCAAAACATTCTCTTTGCTAGAAGGTTGGAACTGAATGTTTGTAAGTTTGTTAATTTTCTATGATTGTGTTGCAGGTTTTCTCAAACCAGAGTAGGTATTGGCAGGGAATCCAAGATACATATTCATATCATCTTGGTCAACCAGCCTGATCCAACTTACGATCCCACTGACCAATGTGCGGATTATACATTCAACATAGGGAGGTGGGAGAAAAAGGAAGACAGCTGTTTCTAGTGTCTTGTTTAAAGCCATGCATGAGAAATGAAGATAATTCTTCTCCTCATCAGACTGGAAAGTGAAGCTCATTTTTAGTAAGTTTCAAAGCAAATGCTGCAGTTTCCAAACAAACCGAAATTACATTGTTCATCATGCTAGAACTATTTTAGTATTTGTGTAGTTTTTTTGTGATCTCTTAGTTTAACCAGATAAATCGATTATGGCTTGTGCCCGTGGGTGATAGAGTGATTATGATACGGTGACTAAATTAGGGAGCAAAAGCTACCATGCCCAGAAATACACCCAAGGATTCAGAACTGCTTCAGATAGTTAATTAGTGCACATGCTGCATTTGTAATTTTGTGCAATGGCAGCTGCTGTGGTATTCTAAGAAGTGTAGTAATCTTACACGTCTTATACTGTAAAAAACCGCATTAGGCCTTTTGGTAGATGTAAAGAAACAAAATGTAAATGACGGCATCTGGCTGCTTGGCAAAGCCAGTGAAACAAAAATGAAAGAAAATTTTTATGTTACATGATAATAAATTCACATAAGTCAATTTCTGCGCTGTCTAATGTAATATGACCTGATGAACCCTAACCCACACTACATGTGGTATTATATACATGCTTGGATTGACCCTAAACAACCAAAAGCTGGGAGTCAAAGACAAGTTTGAATCATTCCATAATCCCCCATGAAGCTCTGGAATGGGCCCCAGTTGGAGACAAGATATTGGGTAAGATGGACCATGGTCTGGCCCAGTCTGGCAGCACTTATGTTCCTACATCTCATGGTCTCTAAAGTCTTTTAAACTACACAGTCAGATTCTCAGATAAAGCCTGTGTCCATGAGATAGAGGTGGGAAGAAGGGCTGCAAAGATTCCAATTGTAGTTCCCTCATTCTGGGGCATTTTTACACTGACTCTGATCCCCGAATAGTTTAGGGCAGCCTCTTGAACATTCTAAACTACTCAAGCTGGCTGTGGCCCCCAAAGGTCCATCTGTCTGCTGGTCATTGACAGAGCACAGTAATGTGCTGGCAATACCTCTTCTGCCCCTAACATATCCCCTATGCCAGGGACTCCTGAAGGAATGGCTTAGGAGTCAGTTATATCACTCTATTTCAGCTGAGGACTAATCCACCCAAGCATATACCCAGATATGCCAGAGCATAGCTGAGAATCCGGTCTATTATTTTTGGTAGTCAATTGCAGAGAAATTCATTTAGCTACCCAGGTGCAGTTTGTGCAGGCAATTCTTTTTTAATCTGCATATCGTCTACCCAGTATGGCAGAAAGGAAATTGATAAACAAGACCTCTGGTAGATTTAAACAGTTCACTTTATCCGAGAAATCCAAATACTTACCTGGAAGTACATCTTAACTCCAACCATTCAGGAGAGCACTTTACTGCTATTGAGCATTTTTAAGACAGGATGGGGCAAGAGGAAAAGCACCTTACCCTAATTAGGAAAGTATTCCTCTTATATATGTGACTTGACTACTTCCCAAAGGAACTGATTTCCCTTCCTTACAGCTGTACTGTACCCGTAACCATAGAAAGGATGGGCAAACTCATTTTGCCGTTTTAAAGCCACTTGAACATTTAACTTGAACTCAACCACTATTGGGTTTGCATTCTGGTTAGGAGAGGCTACAAGAAACAGTGCAAAAGGGAAACATCCAGTGAAAATAATGATGAAAAAAGGAGGAGAGTAGACAGAATGAAAAACAAAACAGGGGAAAGGCACCAGAGAAGGAAGAATTCTAATCAAAGCCTAAACATCATGGGCCTGTTTCTTCTCTGTCTTACACAGTTGTAAATTGGGAGTAACTATACTCAAGTTAAACCTGTTGTAAGTGAAAGAAGGATCAGGCTATTAAGTAGGTTTTGCAAACCCAAAAGAACTAGTTCGAGAGGTTCATAAAATCTCAGACTCCACAAGATTCACTCATCCTTTAATTCAGAGAGAATTTTCTATGCAGCGGCACAAAATACTGCTTAGTAAAAATATATGGAATTCTCCAACTCCTTTGCCTAACTTTTTTCTACAGCGCTCCCCTCACCCCCTTCATTCTATCTCCCCCTTCCCCCAACCCCCACCAGTAGGACTCTCTCTATTTTCTTCTGTCACGACTCATCATTTCTTTCATCAACTTTAATCTAGCACGGAAAAGTCCCTGTCTGGCAGCATTTAAAAATATCCCCAAAACAGTCACTGCAAGTCATAGTGGAAAATGCATTGCTGGGTCTAGGCAGTGGTGATTTGTAAAAATCATTATGGTACACTACTAAAAGTCAGTGCACATTATACTGCATAAATGTGTGTGTCTGCATTCTACTTACTTCCCATCACTGTTCCTCCCATTCCCTGTTCTGTGTTCCCCTTTGGGAGAGAGAGGCCAATTTTCTTACCCTTTACTCAGTGATGAGTTAGTTAATTGTCCCAATAAACTTGTTCTTTGCAGTGGGAACCTAGCACAGAGCCTTGTAAAATAAGAATTAATGGTCTCTTTAAAAAAAAGTTTTAAAAGAAGGAACCCTGCAACAAATGTGTTATAATAATTAAGGAAACTACTATATTGCAGCAAAACTACATTAGATTTTCTGATTTTTCCATGGTATCCTTGGATAGATACACTACCCAGTAGACCATGTTAAATGCTCCAAATGTGACAGGAAATAGAATGCGTGCATATTTGTCTATCTTACTGGTGCCCGAGCTGGAAGCAGGGGGAGCAGGAGGTGGAGAGATAGCAGACAGCTTTACAGATGCTCCCACCGTATTAGCTGTGGTCTGAATCTGCTCCAGTCTAGATCCAAGTAAATGATGAATGGATGGGGATCCAGCAGTGGCATGCTGTGTTATGCATCCAGTTAAAATTGGGGTGGAGGGAGGAGCTGGAGGAGTAGCTCTTGCAGAAGACAATGTTTCTGATACATTGAGGCGACTGAACGGGTTTGGACTTGATGCTGAAAGAGACGGGGGTGTAATGTCAGAAGACCCCTGAGTTACCACAGAAGGTTGGATGGAACTATTTGCTGCGTCAGTTTGGTTCCCACCATCGGCTTCTGACTGGGCCATGGCATTTGTTCTTTTCCTCACATTTGAATTGGCATCTGTAGTCTGCAAAGTTACAAGAAATAATATTAGTCATTTTAAAAATAGACACAAATAGAAGTGATGGGAACTTTTTAAACAAGCCCTATCATGCTAATATTCATTCCTATCATATCTTTGAACTTCAGGATCAAGCTACCATCTGCTCATGAACATGAATTTAACTGCGCAAAAAAAACCCACCGAACAAGAAATCTTGTAGTGGCTATAATATAGACATGGCCAAATCCAAAACTATCAGCATCAAGTGACATCAATTTAAAATGGATACCATTAATCTAAGGATCCTTGGCTGTTTGTTTTTCTCTTTTGGGACTGTGATTGGGAATAAAACGCCAATACTGATCCTCAAGGAGTTAAAAGACAATACTTGGCCCAGGTAGCTCCACCCTTCTGAGCTTGCTGAGCATGTGCTAACTGGAGGAACAGGTTAAATGAGAGCTCAGAAGCCCAGGCAAAGGGTGGTGGACAGTCTGCAGGAGAGAGGAATGCTTCCCCAGGAAGCTCGACAGAAGGTTGAGCCTGAGAGGGGATCACAGAGCAGGTAAGGCCCCCAGACAGTGCCTTCTCCATCTACCATCCCCAGAGCCCTGCTCCTTTGGACTTTTTTTTTTTTTTTTGGTTGAGATGCCCCAAACGGAAGAGCCCTATTGGCAGGAAGTAGCCCAAGGAAGTGAACTTGGACTTACTACAGGGAGGATTCTGCTGCTGTTGCTGCCCTGTGCTGGGACCCGGTGAAGAGAGAGGTCCCACTACCACATCCCTTAAGGGCCAAGGCCCAGATGTGGGAGGAAAGCTGAAGATTCCTGGCTTAAGGTCAGGAACAGATATTGCTACCGCTCTGACAGGGAAGCCTGAGGCAGAAGTCTGGTGTTCTAACCACTAGGCCACCCTGGCCTCTGAGCCTCCATCACACATGGAAGAGAATGTGGGGAGCACAGTGTCCCAGACCTGAAAGTTGGCCAGAAAAGAGTGGGAGATGGAAGACACAAATAGATTTTGAGAAGTTGCTGAAGTGGGCCCTGGAAAACCATTAACAAGTAGCCCGGCAACAGCAACAGCAGAGCTAATGGCTCCAGCACTCTCCGCCCAGCAACAGCAGCTGATTAAAGAAATGGGGACACAACAGCAGCTCATCAAGCAGATGATTACGCTCATACAGCCACTGGGGGCAGCAGAAAGTCTCACCAGAGGAGGGGGAGGTACCACCCTAATGCCATCCATCCTGGTGAAACTGACAAAGACGGGGCACACAGGTGGCCCAGAAGCATTCCTCGTCACATTCCAGAGAGTCACTGCCATGACTACGTGGCCAGTGGAAAGCTGGGCCAACCTATTGACCCTCCACTTGTCAGGTCTGGTCTAGGCTGCATACTGGGTCTTCGATGTGATGGCCACCCAGGATAACACCCAAGTCAAGGCAGTAATTCTGGGTGCCTGAACATCTCTCCCAAAACCTACCACCAGTGGTTCCTGCCAGGAGGAATTCTTGCTTGGGGCTCAGCCCTGGGCCATTGCCCAGAGTCTGAGAGAACATTGCTAGTGGTGCCAGAGAGTTGCACAGGGGTTTAGGTGGCATAGAAGGTAGGCATGGAACAGTACACACAGATCCTCTCTACAGTGGTGTGTGCATGGATTATAAGGCAACATCCTGAAATTCTCACAGAGGTCATTGCCCTGGCGGAGAACTCTCTCAGATCCCTCGGGTCCAAAGCAAAAATGCCCAAAGTCAGCCTGGCATGACCCCAGGGCATACATATTACTGACCTCCAAATCCAGCCAAAGGTTCCTTGGGAACTGGGATGCCCAACCACAGGGGTTAAGGATACAAAGGTCTCAAAAGAGCCCAGAAGTCCAACCTTAGTCTGTTAGGAGGGATTTGGAGCCAATGGAATGACCTTGCCCGCAGAGGCCATTTCCACTGGGACAAGCAGTGATGGGATTGCCTTTAACCACAAGGGTTTGCTTTGCCTGTAGGCAACAAAGCAATTTTTGGCAAGACCGCCTATTCATGGATTGTAATTATGAGCAGGCCTGGACCACAGACCCTCAGAAAAGGGGCCCAAGGAAAATGTTAGTCCAAGTGGACAGAGTGACCATTCAAGGACTGATCAGGGTCACGGAATGGCTGGTGGGGCCAGGAGGGAAGCACGGAAGTATGATCTACCTCCAGTTCATCCATGGAAATATACAGCGTATGCAATGAGACAGATTAAACTGATTGTGCAAAACCACACCAAGACGGTACAAAGACTTGGCCTATCTGGTCACCTGGGGTGTGACTGGTGGTTTTGGAAGAGGTTGTCAGAGGGTGTCACATCCCTAATGGAGGCAGAAAATCTCCAAAAGACCTCAGAAAACAGACGTCAGAAAACAGGAGATGGCTACAGTGGCCAATGAAGGGTGCCACAAGGGAGTGCCTAGGATATGTCGAGGATCCAGAGGAAGGACTGTCCTTGATAAATGACCATGCACTGGGGCCACATTGGAGCAGTAGGGGTCCACCACTACCCCTCAATGTGGGCTTGTTGTCTGGCAAGGTAGACTTTGTAGACTGGAAGCAGCAGACTATATAATCCACTCTTGACCTAATGAAAGGGTATTGGCAGATACCCTTGATGCCCAAGTCTAAAGAAACAACTCCCTTCTCCATCCAATTTGGTGGTATCAATTTAAGACCATGCCCTTTGGGATCCCTGGGGCCACTGCCATCTTTAAAGTGCTGCAGCCACATGGGGCATAAACAGCCACCTACATTAACAGTATTTTCATATATGGTGAAGAGTGGGCTGACCATATAAGGCACATTATTGCAAACTATAAGCTTTTATTGAGGCAGTGTTTATGGCCAACCCAATCAAGTGCCACCTGGCTGCCAAAGATGTCACTTACCTGGGGTATATAATGAGAGGGAGACAATTACGATCTCTGGTGGACAAAGTCCAAGCCTTACCGGATTGCTCCATCCCCTCTACCAAGAAGCAAGTTTGCTGTTTATTGGAACTGCTGGGGCTGAATCTGACAGTACCCCCACTTCTACTACCACTACTGACCCTTTGATGGACCTTGTAAAGGATTCAGGACCCCAATAAATCCATTGGATGAAAAACTGTGATGAGGCATTCAAAGCATTGAAAGACCAGTTGAGCCAGGAACCAGTGCTATTCCACCCAAAGTTCACAAAACCGTTTATTGTGCAAATGCTCAGGGCACTGCTGTCTCAAGAATTCAGTGTAGAAGAGCATCCCATCCTCTTTCTCAGTAGAAAGATGTTCCCCTGAGAGGTGGCATGCTCAATCACTGAGAAAGAGGGTCTGGCTCAGTCACAGAAAATCGGCTGTTTCTGTCCTGTGATATTACTTATGGGGGCAGTCCTTCCACCTAGTAGCAGACCATGCATCTCTCCTGAACTCCATGAAAGACCACAATCCATGCATCGTACAGTGGTATCTCTCACTGCAGCCATATAGCTGCCACATATCCCACTGCACAGGCAGGGAAAACAAAAATGGCAATTTCTTCTATGAGCCAGAGGAGACATGGATCAGCCCTGTGACATCACAACTTGATGGCTAAGGGGGAGGGTGTGTGATGGCGTATACAAACCCCACATAGGGCCCGAAGGTGTTAAAAAGACAATACTGGGACCAAGTAGCCCTACCTCTCCAGGCCTGCTGAGCATGCTCCATCTGGAAGAACCAGTTAAACGGGAACTCAGAGGCCCAGGAAAGGGGTTATAGACAGGCTGCAGGAGAGAGGAATGCTTCTCCAGGAAGCTAGACAGAAAGTTGAGCCTGAGAGGGGACCACACAGCAGGTAAGGCCCCCTAGACAGTGCCTTCTCCAACCACCACCCCTTCTGAGAACCTGTAGGGCCCCTGGACTTTTTTTGTTGTTGAGAGATGGACTGCACTATAGGGGCCAAACCCCAAACTGAAGGGCCGTCTGGTATGAAGTAGCCCAGGGAAGTGAACTTGGACTTACTGCAGGGAGGACCTCACCAGAGTTGCTTTCCACAGGCCTTGGATTTGGACCCAGTGGAGAGGGACGGCCCAGCTCCCCATACCACATCCCTTTAAGGGCTGAAGCCCAGATGCTGGTAGAAAGCTGAAGATTACTGACCTAAGGTGAGCAACAGATATTGCTACCACTCTGACAGAGGGGCAAGGGGCCAGAAGTCAGGTGCACTAACCACTAGGCCCCCTTGCCCTCCAAGCTCCCTATGACAGCGACATTCATATTTTTAACTCTGGGCTCAGATTCACTGGTATGTTCTTACAGCTTTGGTGATGTAAAACAGCTCTAAATCCAGCTTTTGGTAAACTTGGTTTACCTGCTTTGTATCACTGGTATAGGGTGACCAGACAGCAAATGTGAAAAATCGGGATGGGGGTAGGGGTAATATGAGCCTATATTACAAAAGGACCCAAATATCGGGACTGTCCCTATAAAATCGGGACATCTGGTCACCCTTCACTGGTGCAGCTCGAAGCAGCTGGAGTTTACCAGGGAATCTGGCCCCTATTTTGCAAGTTGACACATTGTGACCCAAGAATACTGACATACTGTACTCTCCTAGATGCCACTGTGTGGTAATCACTGGCAAATGCTGATTTTCGAAAGGCAGTGACTGCACTCTCCATGCAGTATTTTCAGGCTCAAATTGTGTTATGAAGCAAAAAACTGTGCAGCTTTAGAATAACTGCTATTAAAAGGCCAAGTGGGTGGAAGCTTCTCTTTATGTATTCCATATACCCTTTCACAGCATGCATTTCATCTTGGCAGCAGAAAGTTATTCACTACTTTATACTCAATTAGACATTTTTATTTTGTTGAAAACAGAAATATAGATGTTCACCCCAGTTTTTTGTTTTAATCAATATATATATTGAAATACTGAAAAGATCTAACATTGAAATTATTACACCAAGTGAAAGACAAGTACATGTCCCTCTACCAAATGATTACAAGTAATTTCATCTCTGTACTGTGATTAAAAAAACCCATCAAAACCCACTATAGATATTACACTAGCATTCCTTTCCTTCAACTAATGTCCAACTAACATAAAAGATAAGACATTAAAATGTGACTTAGAAGTGGAACTAAACAGGTCTAAGAGCAAACAGGCTAGAATTCCAAAGTCATGTGGCTATTTACCATCACCACTAATGGACAGCAGACCTCACCAAAGATGGCAGCACTCTCGATAACTCCTATCCATTTGACTAAACAAACACACGTATGTTTCTTTCCAAAACAAACAAGTATATCAGGAATTCAGGAGAGTTATATTTGGTGAAGTGATAACAATACCTTGAAAACAGCCTGCCATTTCAATGTTCCATCCTCAAGGCACTGTACCAATCTTAGCTATTTAATACATTTAAATAGCAATCACATAAAAACTGAGAGCTGTTGCTAATGTCACATCAGCAGGTTTACTGTGGTTTTCTGCATGATAATTTGGGGCCAGATTCATATAGGGACTTCGGCACCCAACTGCTACTTGAGGTGCCTATATCCAACATGTAGGCATGACACATTCACCGAATTCCCACTCAGCTGCCACCTAAGCCTATAGGTGCCTAAACACACCCAGTGCCTAAATTTCTGCTGCAAAAGTTCCCTGGACACCTATATTTCTGCTTCTGGGCATGCGTAGTCACTCTAGGCATCTGGAAGTCTAGCCCTCAGGGTAATACTCAAAGCAAGGAAAATAGGTGTTTCCCTGAAAGGCCTGATCCTGTATGTGAACTCAGAGCTCCCCTACTCGACTGGGGCCTGTAGTTATGGTGGTGATGACTATATAACTTTTAGCTCAGTCGTTAGACCATTCACTGGGGATGTGGGAAACCTAGCTTCAATCTCCCTCTCTGCCAGGGAAGAGGAATTGAACTAGCAATTCCTACCTCTCAGGCAAGGGCCTTAACCACTGAGCTATAGGATAGTCTGATGTGTGTGTGTGGGCGGGGGGGTCCCTCAATCTCTTCTGTTGAAGCTGTAGCACTTTGGATAAATAAACAGCCACTGAGCCAGAGAGAGAGTAAGAATGCCTCTGTAGGCTGGTGGGTAGGTCCCTCACCAGGGGGTGGAAAAGTCAGATCCCCTGCTCCTATCACTCCCTCATCACACCTGAGAGGTGGGAGATCCCTGGTCCAATCCTTTCTTCTCATCAAGCAGAAGAGAAAGACTGAATCTGGGTCTACCACATCACAAGTGAGTGCTCTAACCACTGGACTAAAAGCTAAAGGTGTATGGTGGCTCGTCCTTTTCCTCCCAAGGAAAAGCTCCTAACTCCCTGAGAGTGGTGAGGCTTAGTGCACACCTCTCTCCTCGGCAGCTCCCTGCTCAGCATGCTGGCGTCAGCAAATTTCATTCTTAGGTGCCTCTCTCTCCCCATTCATTCTAGAAGGAGCCCAGATGCCTACCACAGCCTTTGTGAATCCCATGCTTTCCTGGATGCCTAAAAGTCAGTAAGTCCCTTTGTGAATCTATCCCTTGGTCAACAGATTACCTACCATAGCAAACCTGCTTTATGTGGCTTGGAGGAATTAATGATACACAGCCAAATGATGTTCCTGGAATGAGGGAAACATTTTTGCATATCTGCCAGCAATAACTGATTCTCCAGAGTCACACTGTAGTTGAACTGATGAATAAACTGGTCTTATTGGTATGAAGAGTACTGAACCAACAAATTCTTCCAAAATGTGGGAAAGGACAATAAAGAAGAACTTAAAAGATTTCATAATATGACCCATAATCATTAATGAAAGAAAAACACAATGTGCTGAAAAGATCTGCTATCAGTGCTGGACAAGTTTGAACATTTAGGGGTGGCTCTAAATAAAACAGCAAGTTCAGAGCAATCTAAGTTAGGGGAGACATTGTTCCATCTAAAATTGAATCTATATTTCTAGCTATGACAAATACATACAACCCCTAAAAAGGTATCATTATTTCTAGATGTTAGGGACTTTCTGAATGAAAAGGAAACACAATTTTCAAATCTAGAAAAGAAATCTTGAAATAAAAAATATATACAATGGAGCACAGTTCCTATTAGAAGTCAGAGGTTACCATGTAGAAGTACCATCACAGACAGAAAATACCAGATACTTAAGGACTGTTTATTCTAGCAGAGAAAGATAGAAAAAGAGTCAATGGCTGGAAGTTAAAGCTAGACAAATTCAAATTAGAAATCAGGCACAATTTTTTTTTGTTTAAACAGAGAAGGTGATTAACCACTGGAACAAACTATCTAAGAAAGAGACACAAACAGTGCCATGTGACTGATCTCACCAATCACACAAACAATACAGCTCAAACTTTTGGTATCAGTGATCACTTTTTAGGGTAAAGTTTTAAAAAAGATATTCCTCAAATAAATTCCAATAAAGAATACATTTGAAGAAACTGGGTTCTGCTTGAAAATCTTCCATGAACAGAAAAAAACCCCTAAATTCATTGACTATATATGTCTCAAATTATGTACTCTGCTTTAGTCCTGACAACAAAAGCTCAACAGTAACCTTCAAAACATCAACAAAAGAAAAGGCTAAATCTCAGTCATAAAAATATAATAATTTTCCCTTTAGCACCAAGACCATGAGCTGATATATTGTAGAATTGTATTTTTCATAATGCAAATAATGTAACCAAAAAAGCAAACAGATGGAAATATTTTTAGCACATGACTTAGTGGTTCCTTAGTATAGCACTTTGACAAAATGTCAAATATACAGTTGTGATGCTTTTATTTACCTATCAATTTTGCAACCATGATATTTTCTGGTTGCAAAGTGTTCTAATTTTAGAGTATATTTCATGCACACACCTGTACCTGCTATCCTCAAAAGTTTATATTTACATGTTCTAATCTGAAAGGTAAAACACAGTCCCTGCAATTTCATGTACATCCTCAAGAAACTGACATCAAAGTAACTGGCCACAGACAGCATATGCCAGTTCCATTGCAATATATTTATTTCAGAATCTCTCTTAGGTTTTAAATATCTCCTTTTTCCATTGTCAGCTGCTAACTGCCTTGTTTGTTTATTTATTTATGGTGCTGCAGCTTGAATAAGTGAAAGGCTGAATTACTCTGTAAAAGAAGGGGAAATGATACGTCCTGAAAGAAACACTGATTCCATTTGAAATAAAAAGGCTATAAGTCACTATTCAAAATGTATTGCCATATGCACGGATGTGCAGTTTGCATACGCCTACAAGAGGGTTGCTTACGACCCCAAGCAGATTTTAAGATATCTTAATAAAAACTAAAATAAAACTATACATTCAGTACTTGTTAGAATGTGCATTTGCTGTGACGTCACTGTAAGATGACTGTATACCAGACTGAGAATCACACATCAACTGAAGGGGCACAAAGGCCCTGTCATTTGTAAGCTTAAGCTGATGTGATTCACTAATGGGCACTGCCGAAACCAACAGTGCTGTTTTGCAGAAAAGATAGCTCTGGAGTTCTTAAAATGGGTGTTGGTATTAATCTCTTATGTATAGAGCTATTAGTACATACGTTTTGGCTCTACTTGGGTGACATCCACCTGCAGTGCAGAGGGCCAGCCCAAAGCCCTTTTTACTATTTAATCTCTGTATGGGGAAAGAACTGGGGTGAAGCAGCTGTATAAGCGTGCCTGCATTCTCCTCCATGTGCCACAGATAGTGTCTCCATGGCAGCCCTGCACAGATTAGCATGGAAGGCTACAGTGTGGGCGGGTCTGATCAGTATTTATATGAATCCATTAGTCCCACATATCGCGCACACAGAGGGATGCAGCCAATATTCCAGCCAATAGGCTGGGATAGAAGTTGTGGAGTGGGGACAAGAGAAACAGTTGCACACTGGTCCCAGGTTGGGAGTTTTGGATTTAACCCCCTCCCCCACCTTCTGTACTTTACCTGCAGAGAATCCAGGTATTTGAGTTTTGTGTGGATGGAGGATTTTGCCCCTCATGAATAGCAAGTCTCCAATCAATATGGGCTAGATTGTAAAATAGCTGCATGGCCCCAAGAGCAAAGAATGTATTATGACTCAGAGTCACAGTTCATCCCCAGGCCCTCACTTGCCCTGTCATTTGTTTTCATGGACCAACTTACTTCTGTCCTACCCCCCACCCCACTTTTGTGCCCCATCAGTTGCTGCTTGTGAATAAGAGGAGATGCATCCAGGGTTCCTCCTACTTCCTACTTCTATCCATTCCCTCCCCATCCAGTTGATCCTGGCAGGGAGTAGTCCCAGTTTGCCCCATTGCACCTGGAATTGCAATATGAGCAGGAGGAGGGTTGGGGCAGAGGAGAGAGGGGGAAGGAAGGGGTGGCTACTTCCCTAAACAGGAAAATAAGGGCAGGAGCAATCTAATCCTTTAATCACCATGAAGCCCTGTTTTGAAATGATCTTAGCCAGTGAAAATGGGCTAACCATGTATTTAGACTGTATTAAACTTTCGTCTTAATATTGCGAGGGCGGAAGTATACATACATATAGAGAGAGACACTCTGTTGTTCACACTAAAATTTACATTTCTGAAGACACCATACAGATTACACTTCATTTTATATTGTCACTATATAGTATTGTACAATAAACCAGAACAGCATGTGGGATTCTGGTGAATTTTGGACATTACCTGCTGGCACCATAAAATGCCCAATGCATGGAAATTATAAAGCATATTTGGAGATATGGGGCCAAATTCTGTTCTCAGTTACACTAGTATAAATCTGTTATCGATAAAGGCGACTGCACTGGATTTTCCACCAGTGAAACTAAGTTTAGATTCTGGCCTTTGAACTATAATATGAACAAAGACGAGTCATATTACATTGCATCCAGAAAGGCACTGATTTCATCCAACCTCCTATCAGTTTGATATCCTTTCAAGAGCCTTTTAACAGCACCAGGAAAAGCAACAATGGAACTGCTTAAAGGCCCAGTCCAATTCCGCGGAGGTGAATGGAAGTTAGATCAGGCACTACAATGCCAACCACAATATAGACCTAATATAGCATTCCACTTCTACATTAAATGTTTCCCAAAACTGTGCAGGTCTAGGAATGGCGGTGTATGCCCTTGGTGGAAAAGAGGGGACAATATCATAATGACAATACTAACAGCACAAAGAAACATTTTTATTCATTTTTGTTTTGAGCACATATTGCCACAGCAGCAAAGTATTTGAATAGCCAAATTACACAAACCTACTAGCAATGGGTAACATTTAAAGTCTTGGATTTTGGAGGTATAAAAACTACTGGAGAAAAAGCAAAAATTAAATGGCTTTGAGGCAACCTAGAAGATACAGTGATTATCCAACTAAGGATTCATCCCAGGGGAAAAGCAGGGAGTAGTACAGACAACCTCCACCACAGAAGGGCAGCTTTTTTTCCCACTGAGGATCCATACAGAAATCTCCAGCGAAGTCTACTCAGGAGATTCTCTGAATGATTACCAGGCATCAGGATTATGATTGGGACATCGATGGTCGTGCCTAATCATTGGAGCCATGGAGGTGGCCAGGCCTGGAGATCAGAGCAGAGCTAAGCCAAGCTGGAGTCAAGAATCAGGACCATGGGACATCCGGGGACATGGTCAAGAGTAGAATCAAGGTTGGGAACCAGGGATCAGAAGCTGAAAATCAGAGCCAATGAGTGAGCGGAAGATGGTCAGGAAGCAAAGCTGGAAGTCAGGGCCAGGGACCAAGCCAGAGCCAATACGTGAGCTGGAGCTGTCAGGAAGCAGCACCAGAACTCAGAGCCTGGGGTGTCAAGGATGGAGAAGGGCAGGAATTGAAGTAGGCACAAGAGCAGACTGGATAGGAGCAGGCACAGGAAGCAGGACCAAGTGCAGCTGCAGGCATGCAATGCATTGAGTGGACAACAAGCTCTAGCTGCTCCTGGGTTAAGTAGTAGCTTAGCTCTGCCCCTTCACCAATTAATCACACCGCCCCTTCCAGGATCAGCTGTGCCCACTGTGTTGCTAGGAGACTGACACTGCTGCAGCTGGCTCCCTGATGGTACCCCCTCCCCCACCCTGAGGGAACTTTTTAGGGGCTTAGGCCTTAGTTTTCCTGGGTTTTTCTGGTGAAAAGTGGGTACAAGGCCTGGAGCATGAATATTCCCATCTGGTTCCCAAAACCTTTCTTCCAGTCCACCAGGTGGTAAAGTCAACCTTGGATTCACTTAGAATCCAGGATTTCTCTGATTTCACATTCTTCCTGGCCCTGAACCTCCACAGGAAGTGGGTGGTGGAGCAGAGTGGCCAGGGAAGGGATGTTCTGTGTAGGGCTTCAAGAGGAACAACTGAAAAAACAAGTGGACTTTCAGGGATTCAGGTAGCTGGCATTGGAATGCTCCTCAATCTCAAATGGATTCAAGGTGGTAGGTAACGATAAAATGGCAAAGAAATGAGACCAACAGATCTGTCATTGATTAAAATTATGGACTGTTCAAAGATATTCTAAGTTCTTGTGATTGGTGAGGACCTGGACTGGGAACTGAGCCTCCTACAAAAGATGTCTCCATTCTTTGAATGCTGTTTTAATTGCAAGCAGCTCCTTGTCTCAGATGCCATATTTTTTCAGCAGGAATTAGAGCTTACATGAACAGTATGCACAAGGATGGAGTTGGTTACAAAGATCTGCATTTTGCAAAAATATAGTCACAACAGCAAAGTTCAAGGCATCTGCTTCCATGGTAAAAGGTCTGGCAGGGTCTGGATACACAAGACCACGGGTAGCTAACGTGAACATTTTCTTAAGCTGATCAAAGGCAAATGTACCTTCACCAGACAAAACAAACCCATTTTTGAAGGAGTGCAGTTATCAGTGCTGTTAGCCCGGAGAATCCTTTACTGAAGCACTAATAAAAATTGGCAAATCCAAGAAACCACTGAACCTCCTTTACAACTTTTGGAATGTTCCACCCACTTTCTGTGGGTCACTGTTTGGCCCTCAGGAGAGATATGATATAACTAAGGAACTCGATAGAGTCCTTGTAGAATTGGCATTCCTCTGATTTGGCAGAAAGGCAATTCTGGTGAAGTCTATCAAGGACAAGGTGAACGGATTGATCATGTAGCTTCTGGTTTATGGAGAAGACAAGACTACAATCTAAATAAATAACAAATCAGTCCAGCATGTCCTTGAAAATGTGATTCATGAAATGCTGAAAATGTAGCCAGAGCATTACGTAGCCCAAATGGCATAACTAATTACTCAAAATGCCCATATCAAGCACACAACTGCGAAGTCTTCCACTTGTTGCATTCCCTGATACAAGTCAGACTGTAGCCTCCATGAAAGCCCAGTTTAGAAAAAACTCTGGACAAGCCAAGTCTTTCAAAAAGTTCATTAATAAGTGACAACAGGTATCTATTTCAAACTGTCACTCTCTTTAGAACCTAGTAGTCAACACAGGGCACTAGGAGCCATCTTTTTTTGCCACAAAAAAAGATCGGGGCCCCCTTGGTAGAAGGATGAACAAACTCCTCCTCTAAATTTTCACTGAGGTATTCCTGGAGCGTTTGGAGTTCTAGTTCTGAGAAGTAGTAAATATGACTGAAGGGACTGTCAGCTAGCTCTGGGCTGCAGGTCAGTGGGGCAATCATAACTCTGATGCAGTGGCTAGACAAGTTAATAGTCTGATAATGAGCTCCACTAGAGTCTAGTCAATGGGAAATTATAGGAGTTGTAGCATGAACAGGAGCCAACACTGATTCAGGAAGCTGCAAAATTTCCCATAGTCACTGGGAAATTGGACCAGCGGCAGAATCTTTGGTTTCCTAGGGACCTGGGCAGTACCACTGGCACCTGCAGAGCCATGATATGAGTCTCCAGCATCTGCAAGGTGTCCATTAATTCCCTCAGAGTAATGGAGGTCAAACCTGATCATCGGTCTTTGTCTCTTGGGCTGCACAAACTGTCAGGATCATGATCCAAATGTGGACAGTCACACCTAATGGTCAGAGCCAGGATAGTGGCCTGGCCTGGAGGTTAAAGTGGAACTGAGATGGGCCAGAGTCAGGGCTATGGGCACAGTGGAGAGCAAAGGCAAAAGTGAGAACCAGGGATCAGAAGCCAAAAGCCAGAGCCAATGAGTGAGCCAGAGAAGTGGTGGGGGAAGCAGAGCCAGGGGGTGTCAAGGAAAGCTGAAGGGCAGGAACTGAAGCGGGCACAAGAGTATGCACAGGAAACAGGACCAAGCACATCAGCAGACTTGGAACACATTGATCAGCCAGCAAGCTCTGGATACTGATGAGTCAAATAATAGCTTAGCTTTGCCCCTCCATCAATCAGGAAGCGCAGTCAATCAGGCAGCCCCTGCCAGAATCAGCTGCACCCAGTGTGTTGCTAGGAAACTGACTCTGCTGCCTGGCTGGCTGACACAGTGAGAAGGATGAGTCAAACTGAACAAAGGAATAAGGTCAGGTTTCAGGAAGAACCTAGTGCAGTGTGGCAGCAGGCACTCAGGAATGCAGGCTACATCCTGGATGCTACCCCTCCGACAGTAGAGTTGGAGCATGAAACACTAGTCTCAGATAGCATGCTTAATAAAGATCTCATTCTTGCAATGCCACCTGCCTGCCACATCACTTATTGCCAATGAAACAGGCACCCCATCCCTGCTCTGAGCAGACCCATCCACTCTTTGGGTGTAATCACCAGCTAGGTAGGGGTTGCTATACTGCATCACATTCTAAGAAGACTTTCTGCTTCCAGGAACCTGCAGTCTTGGCTCTGCCAGCTGTGAATCTTATCCAATAAGAATATTTTCTTTTTACAAATCCCAAAGGATCCGAATGCCCTATTCACATTAATTTTAATGGGAATAGCATGTGCAAATCCCTTAGACAGTTTTGATCATCTCCATTTTTGTATTTTGCTCTGATCCCAGGGTCTCTTCAACTGAGGAAGAAACTCTGCTACTGGCTCTGGTGTGGTCAATCCCAGAAACCAGCAGCAACAGCCTCCCACTCGAGTGTAACGGCTATGAGAGGCTACAGTGCAAGAGAGCCAAGTTTCAGTCTGCTCCGGATCTCAAAGATCATCATTAACACCATGGAATTTAGTGCAGACTTGAGCACAGGCATTATGCATTCTCAGCAGTGGCCCCCACTTAAGAGGCAGGCACCTGGATTCTGCATCAGCTGGCGCTTCAAAATGAACTTCAAGGACACCCCAAAGTAAAGTACATTGCTGTAATCTAGTCTGAAGGTGAGAAAAATGTGGATGACTGTTGTAAATCCTGTGAGAGAAGAGTGGTAACAACCTCTTGGCTCGCCATACCACAAGACTGCAAATTTCTTTTCTGAAAGTTGAACAAATAGTTTGACCTGATGGCAGAGATATAATAACTCCCTCCCTGTTATCGGCTTCAAACCCATGGCTTTTAGCATCACAAAGCAGATTGCGACCACTTGCTCTAACAGACCAATTCCATTAGAGGATATCAGCCTCCTGCTGTTAATAAAGCAGCCCCTAAAGGGGGTGATGGCAAACACTATGCTAGTGTGAATTCTGTACTTTCCCTGTTAAAGGCAGATGAGCATGTGAGGGTGTAATGACTTCGTCATGACTCCCTGCACAAACCTCTACCACTCAAATAAGTAACTCTATTAGCTGGCAGCAACGGGAGATTGTCCATAAAAGGGACAACATGCCACACGCTAATGATAACACAGGTCACACAGATACTGTGTCTGCCTGGTCCTCTAAATGATTTACATAACAAATAAGCTTGTCTTTTTCAGGTTAAACTGGAGCTAATTTACTGAGGGGCCTATCCGTCATCAACGAAGCCAATGGAAGTTCTGCTACTGATATCAAGGTGAGCAGGATACGGCCATTCATATAATAAACTGTTCAGAGCAGCAATCTTCTTAACTGCTTGTAAAGCACCTGGCACTGATTGCTGGAGTTACACCAATAATAAATAATCAAAAAGACTATGCTGGGATATGATCTGGAAAAAAAATAGAGACCCAAGGAATGATATATTTATGATTTCATTTCTCAGAGCAAAATATATTCTGGTTATGACAAGATGAGGCATCTCAAATGAGATGCTGGGTGCAAGAGAAAATTGTTATAAAAACCAATTGGCTATTTCTAGCACATCTTCTCAAAGTTTTATTCTCATTTGTTTCTTCCTAGAGTAATAATGTGAATATGAAAGGAGTGTCTATTAATATTAGCATCTATTGAATACTAAATAGATGAATTAAAGTGGACTGTTCTTGAAATAAGATCATCTAATAATCTATTCACTTCAAAATAGGTTTATTTTCCTTATCAGGACTAACCATTTTGGCAGTCAGCCAATATTTTGGCCAGCGGATATTTCTTTAGTGAAGATGGAACTCCTATATTTCAAGCAGTAATACCAACTGCAGCATACTATTGACTTTTGAAATCTTTATTGTAGTCAAACAATTTAAAGTTCTTCCCTTGATATTAAAAAGTCAAAACATTCTGAATGTTCTTTTACAAATTTTTTTTCTTCAGGGGACTGATTGCAATGGACAAATGATTTCAAGCTGGCTCTTCTAAATCTCAAGAATTTTCAAACACAACCCTTTTAAAAATTCTTAGTGCAGAAATTCAATCCATTTGACTTGGCATGAAGGTAGGATAACTAGGCAAACTTCCTTGCAAACATGCATAAATATTGTAATTAATGCTGTGCCCTTCTGTTTCCAAGTGGAAGCACATGCAACTGACCATAGAAAACACAATGAAGTATGCTGTTAGCATAGTTCAACATAGATTGGATAGATTTATCATTAAATCTTATGGCAGGTTTCGACAGCAAGGTTGTGTTGGTCATCTTATATGAGAAAATACATCACACCACCAAAATAGAGTAATAAATCCCTCACAAAATCAACTCACAGATCATTCCCCGTGTCCATAAAGTAAGGGTAAAACTGCTGGCTATTGTTGTTTGCTATTACACTACAATGTGTTCAAATGACAGTCAATCAAAAAAACTCTTCAATATTTAACAAGGTTTGCACACTAACAGCTGTTCATCTACAACATTTTGAAACTTCCTCTGAACCTACATAATCCTTGACTTGAGCCAAAAAAAATCAGGTACTAGATTGTTTTTTCCCTCCATGTTTTACCAGTTTATGACAAGCAAGCCAATTTTGCACCTCAGTGAAGTCGGATTGCCAATTTAACATGAACTGAAACAGTGCATAGTAGCTGAGCTGAGATTTACAACTGGATCAACAACATATTAATATACACACTGAAATGACAAACAGTCATGTTTTTTTAAAACAAATCAACACACCCATTTTACATCCCCCGTGATGAGACCCGGTCAAGTAATCCATAAAACATGCAAGTACATACTTTTTAAAATATTGCAGAATAGATGCCTTAGACAAGTCACAGGAAATGCAGTATTACTATGGGAATGCTGAAGCAATGTTAAAAGTATTTATAGTGTATCAAATTATGCAAACCCCACTGAATAGGTCTGTGATGCAAAATATTGAAAATTGTGCAAGCTGTAAGAAAGTCATATTCTGGTGCAGCATTATGCACAGTTCCTAGCCAAGCTCCTTTCTAGCTCTCAACGAAGCATTTTGAGAGTCCTCTTGCTGCACACTAGTGTTCTACATAGCAGTTTTAAATAATTCGCTTTCATTTAAAATTGCTTTCACAGTTTGTATGAGGAACATACCCTATTGGGATCTGAATCCAAAAAAAGGAAATCTACTATTAGTTCAGCTAAAGAACTATCGGTAGTAGTAGTGCATAAATCCTCTTTGTAGGTCTCTAGCCATTAGTCTCAAGATTATCACCAACTGCTGATAAGCAGGGATGTGATAGTTTAGGGTCACATATTTGCAAATCAGCTTCAGAACTATTTTGAATTGAGTAAGCCACAGCAGCACTTCAGCGGTCCTGGACCCGGATGCTGAAGTACTGCTGTGGCTCCTGGAGCTGTTGAGACAACACTTTAGCAGTGCTTTGTCCACCACACCCTACTCCAGACATATTCAGAGCAACTTGATGGAAGGTCCCAGGACTGCTTTTGCAGCAACTGCGCACTACAAGGAAGCTTCCTTTGCTACGGAGGCATGTTCTTTCAGAGTTTTAATAGTCCCTTTATGACACTAGATTCTATAGCAGTAGAGTCTCCGTTTAGGTCAGAGATACTGTACCATCAATTCAAAACAATAGGCTTACTGTGAGGCTGTTTTAAAGGGGAAGGATATAGCCATAATATAGACTAAAGAGAGGTTTACAGTTATGTGGAGAAAAGCAAATGTTAAATTCATGTGCAGGTGCCCTCTCCATAATTTGGCAGGCCGAGAGTTAGTGTCTGTCTTCATCCCTAGAAGTATCACTAAGATTTCAGTAATTTACAATCCACATGCAGGTTAACTTCATGTACAAGAAGAACAGGGAGTAATTTGATGTCACACAGTCAAAGTGTGGATTTTTCAAAATTAGAACTCAGTTACTCATGCCAAAAGGCACATATTTTATGTGACTTCAACTACATACAACTTTGCCAGCATAATAGTGGTTCTTCCATGAACAAATTGAGTAATTTTGTTTTCAGATGATGCTTCTTAGCCACTAGTGCCACCATTCCTTAATTTACATATGCAACCACTGCAAAGCACATGTAAATAAAGTGCAAATATGGCTAATTTTAAAAATCCTATCTAAGAGGAAATTGTGAAGGTAAGGGTGGTCACCTGTCTGGATTTCAATATAAATTTGAAAGATTTAGGCAAAGATTCTGTCAATAAGTACAATACTGTTTAGCCACCCCGAAAGTCTGCTTTTATCCCAGTTTAGAAACCGTATTCCATTGTACTCTAGTCCAAGAGCTCTTTTCTTATCCTGTCTGCTGTTTCCTAGAGAAGTCGTGATTTCCAGTTACTTCAGGAGGAGGGGACAGCTTGCTAAACTGCATGAGATTTGAGATTTGCCGTGGAGATAACATGTTCTCATCAGTGTAAACAACAGTGGTCTTCCTATCTTTAGTATGCATTGTTCACTTCTGCCCCTCCCCCAGATATTTAATATTGATTATGTACTGTAAGAAAATCAAAAATCCTTTTGGGCCCTGATTCACCCTGTTGCCAACATATACACTTGGAATAGAAATCTCTCTTAGGTTGACATTCCAGAGCCAGCGGATCAATATTTACTGAAGACATGCATTATAGATTTTGTTTTGCCTAGTCCTAGTAAAATCTACACTTGCACAAAGGACAATGAATGCCACTACAAAGAGAGAAGAATACCATAGTGCACAAAAGCTATTTCATAATTTGGAAATCAATAGCATTTAGAATTATTATGTGAACAGAAATAATAGTTATTGAAAGCTACTCTCTATAATCCTATCCGTAATGCCAGACAGTCAACTGTGTCATATCACCCCCTCCAGCTGTGCAATATTTAGGCTCAAGATTTAAAATAAAAATGCAAAAAAACCCATGCAATTTAGATAAGACCAGAGTATGAGAATCAGGAAATAGAACTGAATATGGAAAAGATCCATTAGGTCTATTTGTTTATCCCCCATTGCAGAATTGTTCCCTACAGTGTATTCAAAGGAAGAGAGGAAAGAGTTGATTGGAAATGAGAAGGACTTTAAAAAAGTGTTTTCTCCACTTTTCAATTCTCCAGTGACCTTAAATTCTCCTTAAATTTGCTACAGTGGCTTGGTGAAAATGCCTTTGAAAACATACTAATCTGCCTGAGGGATTTTTCCAAGCTTCTAACAGTTTTATTTCCTCCCCCCTCATCCCCTCAGAGTATAAATAAAATCAGCTAAAATGTCCCAATTAGCATAGAAAACTCACTGGTGGTGCTTGGGCTCACCTGTACCATAAACCTCGCTGCTCAGTTTTTCCCATAACAATTTTCAAACCAAGAAAAAAAATTGAAGCCACAGTATAAATAACAATTCAAATTTAACTCACAGGTTTATCATACAAATCTTTACAGGAAATAGGCAAATTGGTCCTCTTTGTGTATAAATACACATTCATACAAATGATGACTATTGAAATGACAACTTTAAAAAATGTAGCCTTTTCCTTGTTTGTTCGTTAGAAAGCATAGTATTTATTCAGAACTATCTGAAAATCCTACTCCATCCAGATATGGGCTTAGTCTCCTTTTGTGTTTTTAAAATGTTCCAAGATACTACAATATTTGCTATTTTCAATATTTACTTTCATTAAAAACTAGAAGAAAAAAAATCTGATAAACTGGTTTGATACAAATCTTAACTGGGTTCTTGAAGCCAGTATTAAAACAACCACCATTATTTATTTCAATGGTGAAACTGAAGAGTATTTACTTTTCAGTGGATCTGTTCAATCCTCCCTGACTGAGGAATGCACTTAAGCACATGCTTAAATCCACCCCAGTTAGTAATCCACTTAAGCATGTGCTTTCATTTATTAAGCATATGCTTAATTAAGTGTTTTCCTGAACAGAGGCCTGCAAGAACAACAATATCTATTTATGCTTTAATTTGCAAAGTAAATGCCTGATCCAAAATCCAATTAACTCAATGGAAGTTGACTCAGTGCTTTGGAGCTTAAAATGACTAATGACAGAGAAGAGTCTCACAGTGCCTAGCTTGCAATTCTGGCAGTTCTTTATAGTATTAGAATGTTACAAGAATTAGCAAACTGCTACACTTTCTAGCAAGCTTTGCAGGTGGGAAGCACTCCAGAAGAACATCCTGTTTATTTACAAGAAAGCTGCTGTGACAGAAGTCCTGTGGTGACAACTTTAAAGTCAAACAATTTTGTCACATTGCCATCATTACAACCTGATTATCTATGAACAGACCCAGATCTGTAATTCAATGGCTTTTTTTTTATTTACACCCATGGGATCACAGTCTGACCTCCTAAATCTAATATCTTGATTTCCATCTCCCAAGAACTACTCTGCTCACCTTCCAAAGAACAAAAACTTTCTCTTTTCTGTGGCTGCCTATGAAAATGTTCCACGTTCTAATCGTATCAAAGGTATCGTCAATCCAAGGTTTCTTGAGAGGGACCATCCAAGTTAATAGAACTCTTTGACTTATACCTTTCAGAATGATATTGCTAATGTGAAATATTAAGAAGCCCATTTAAACTACTTGAAGTGTTGGCAGGTAGGCCCTATCCTGTAACAACTTATACATATGCTTAACTCAACTGAAGTTAATGGGACTACTCACAGTATGTAAAGGGCTTCTCAGGGCCTTAGCAGGCTAACAGTGATATTTAAATAGAAGCTGGACTTGATCCTCGGGTATCCAAATGCTCAGCATGCACACTGAATCACTACAGAGTTAGTCAGCTAGGCATCACAACCATACCTTTCAAATAGGGTTTAGTATGAGATATGCCACTAATTCTAGACCCACATCTGCTTTCATCCCACACAGAACTGCTCTCTCATTATTACTCTAAATTACTGATAGCAGAGATCTAAAGCGACAGAAAATTGTTGACATGGCAAATAAATTATTCATCAAGCACTGAAAGCTTCCTCCTCTGCTTTATTTGATTATGCCCCTCCTTTTGCATGACCACCTGACATTTTTAAAGGCCAGTGTCTCTCATTTGGTCCCTGGCTGGATTTAACTGCTAAACACCACTACTTTTTGTTTTTAAACACCTAAGAGCATGGAGACAGAAATGAAACACTACTATTACATTTTAAAACTGAATAATTATTCCATTTTCTAGCGTTGTTTAAACACTTGTGTGACTAAACAGCTAGGGCCAGAATGTGAGTGACTGCATGTCCATGCAAGGCGGTAAGAGAGCACGTACCCATCCATGGGCTATCTGAACATTAGATCTGGTCATGTTGGAGCAAGTGAAGCCACTTGCCATTTTACTCCCTCTTCAGGGCAGGCTCCACCCCTCTACTCACTGGCTAGAATAGCTAAAGTGGGGACAGGGGGAGCTAATGTACTGTCGCTATTAGAGCAAAGAGGAACCAGGGAGAGGAATTGTGGAGTGCACCTTATGCATCTCTCCTTGCTCAGTACTGTGCCTGAAGTCACAGGGTGAAATCCTACCCCATTAAAGCCAATGGCAAAACTCCTATTGGCTCAGCGTGATCACAATTTAACCCTCAAACAACAATGATGAGAGAATATCTGGCATGTGCTAGGTTTGGATAATAAATGACCAAAAATTATAAGATTTTTAAACAGACACCCAAGAAGCCAACAATACTTTAGCTGGGGTTAGGAAGGATAAACGACGGGGAACTGTGTCAGTATGAATTACATCTATTTGTAACTTTAAGCTTTAAAAATATTTGATTTAATTTTAAGTGCTCAGAATGGTAGGAAAGGGTTTGTTTAAACTGACCTACTTTTTGAACCAGACATCCCAGAGATACACCGAGAAGGATAAAGATCTTACTAATAGTGCTGAAGAGATTTACTTTTTAAAATGGAACTTTTTGAAATGACCCAAAATGTGATGAAATTTAACATAAAAAGTCAGATGTCTTTAAATGGAAGTGAAACTAGCACAAAAACATAAAAATATAACCATGACTCTGACAAACCATAAATCAATCAGCTTCCTCCAGCACTGGGGTTGCCAACCCTCCAGGTTTGTCCTGGAGTCTCTAGGATTAAAGATTAATCTTTAACTAAAGATTATATCATGTGATGAAACCTCCAGTAATACAGCCAACCACAGTTGGCAACCCTAATGACATACAACAATATTTCTGCTTTTCCTAAGCAAAGATCAAAACATACAGGTCCAGATCCACTCTTTCTGGTGCAAGAAGGTGCTAACCTGCTGCCCGCCCCGCCACTCCAGGGTTACACTTGAGGGAGGGCAGGCTGTGATAGGTGCTACCTGTCCTCGCCCATTGGTTTGGCTCAGAGGAGGGTAGCTCTAAGCTCTGCTGCACTTTTCTCAGGAATAATGCAGGCAGACGCGGCCTAGGAGAAGTGCAGATTCCTTGTATCCTAGGTTGCCATATCCTATCACCTTACAAACTGGACACACACACACACACACACAAAATCCCACTACCCATAAGCCCGGGGAAGAGGAGTATTATCTGGGTAGATATAGGTGACCGATTTCCTGTCTACTAGACAGCAGTAAAGGAAGCTGACATGGTGGGGAGGAGGTAACATCAAGCACCGCAGCAGTAAGTAACCCAGTCAGAAGGCAGGGTAGCCAGAGGGGCTGAGTGGGCATGGAAATAATGAACTGAGTGAACTGAAGGCCTGGGAGAGGACAAGAAGCTGACAAGAGCAACAGAAGGGAGCTGAACTTTGAGTAAGAACACTGTATAGGGAAAACATGTCTCTTTGTTCAGAAATTGCATATGAAAGAAAGCAATTGCTACCCCCTAAGATGGAAATCATAAAAGAGAGGAAAGAAAAAGTGGTCTGTGATGGGATGTTAGATGGGGTGAGATCTGAGTTACTACAGAGAATTCTTTCCTGGGTGCTGGCTGGTGAGTCTTGCTCACACAATCAGGGTTTAAACTGATCGCCATATTTGGGGTCGAGAAGGAATTTCCTCCAGGGCAGATTGGCAGAGGCCTTGGAGGTTTTTTGCCTTCCTCTGCAGCGTGGGGCATGGGTCACTTGCTGGAGGATTCTCTGCAGCTTGAGGTCTTCAAATCACAATTTGAGGACTTCAATAACTCAGACATAGGTTAGGGTTTTTTATAGAAGTGGATGAGTGAGATTGTGTGGCCTGCATTGTGCAGGAGGTCAGACTAGATGATCATAATGGTCCCTTCTGACCTTAAAGTCTATGAATCTATGGAAAGAGAAATAATTTTTCCTCAAAAGGCCCAGTCACCATGTTTCTGAATAAATATTAACTTCATGTTGACCCGCTACTGTATGTTAAATCATTGTAGTAACAAAGCAATTTCTAATATAAAAATAGTCACAGGCCAAATTCTACCCTTTCAGTTTATCCACACAACCCTCATTGATTTCAACAGGAGCTGCACATCAGAGAATAGAATTTGACCTACTAGTATGACAAGATTTTCCTGCTCATGTGAACTGATTACTCTTTTGCTATGTTACCAGCACTTTCTACCAGCTACAGAACAATACTAGGCAAACTAACTTCTATAGATATACATACTAACAAAATATTGACAATATTTTAATAGGAACAAACTGGAGACAAATAAATAAAAAAAAACACAAACCAAGGGAGTTTTTGTTTGTGACACACAAATTACATTTCTTACAGGAGCTGATACAGCCTTGGTAAATGTCATACAATAAAGTTATCAAATTTAAATTAGCCTACAGAGGTATTAAGAAAATGAGAGTCTTTACAGGCCTGATAAGAAAAGTTATTATTATAACCTTGACTGACAATGGAAAACAGAACTGCTTGTGTCTTAATTAAATAAATACTTGGATATTTACAGTATGGCCAAATACCAGAATTAAAACCAATCTCAAGAAGAAGAAACAGCAAAAAGAGAATAAATATTTGCATCTCAGTATGAATAACGCAAGAACACCCCCTTTCAGTCAAACATCCCATGTGATGTATCCTGTGTACCACTAAGCTCTTTAATTTAAGTTATGGTGCAATGCTTGCAGCAACACCAGTGCATCACAGTGGAGGCTCAAGGGCCTGATCCAAAGCCCACTGAGTTCCATCCAATGTCTCCAAGAGTCTTTGAAAGACCATGGCTGATAGGAGGCAGGAACGAGGTTTGCCTATGTAAAGACATCAAAATTGGATCCTAACATACCAAACCGGTAATTTGTTTCACAAGAGCAGAGTTAATTGTAGAACTGAGGCCCAAGTATGGAAATAAATCCACTGATGTCAGAAAGTTGTGTTAGACTGATTGAGTAAAAAGAGCATTGGAATATATTGGTCTGAGTTAAAATGCATCAGATTGTCTAACTATGCTCTGAAAAAAATTACTGTTTTCTTTAGACAAAATGTAATTTAATTTAAAATATTTTAGGTCAGTCTGATTCATGATGTAAACATAGTGAAGTAAATGTAATTACACAAAAGAACAACTAGTCACATCATACAGCCAACATTTTTGTCAAAGTATGTTGTAGTCAAAGCTATGCTACCTCTGGTATAGATTTGCATAATGCATAATGCAAATTGACACCTCCAAATAGACCAGAATGCATTTCTTTCCAGTGAAACAGGTTTTTCTTAGAAAGCTATCAGACATTTGGAGAATGGGCTTTTGATTGAAAATCTAAATATCTCTTTAAAAAAACACAGTATATTGGTCTGAGTAATATATAGGCTGACTTTACATGAAAAACGCATTTTACAATTATTGTTGGTCTCATGGATGACATACACACTTGAAAAACTATTTCTAATTATAAATAATCTTACTTTTATCAAATCCTATTATTATTATATACAGGGCAGCCGGATCGGGGAACCAAAAAAATCCCAAAAAACCTGCTGTGCCGCTCTAGGATTGGGTGGAGTGCCGCCCCACAGAATCTCCCGCCCCAAGCACGAACTTGCTCAGCTGGTGCCTGGAGCCAGCCCTGATGAACTAAGTTAGGGTGTGAATTTAAAACTCAACAGGTACTCTGCAATAATTCTACATGTGCACATACTTATTCCATGTTCAGAGTATCCACAAGGGGTGCTACTATGGAATAGCTATGGGAGGAGGGTGGTGAGAGAGTAAAGAGATGGGAAGGAAAATGGAAGTGGGTGGACAGCAGGAGAGAAATATTTTCCTAATATCTAAATCTTCCTTGCTACAGTGGACAAGGAGAACAGTTGATCACTGTCCTCTTTATAAAAAGCCCTCAACGTATTTGAAGAGTGTTACCATGTCCTCCCACAATCTTCTCTTCTCAAGACTAAACAAACTCAGTTTTTTATCCTTTCCTCATAGGTCAGGTTTTCTAAACCTTTGATCATTTTTTTTGGTCTCCTCTGGACTCTCTCTAATTTGTCCACATCTTTCTTAAATTGTGGTGCCAAAAACTGGACACACTAATCCAGTTGAGGCCTCACCAGGGCCAAGTAGAGAAAGAAAAATTCCTCCCATGTCTCAAATATGACACTCCTGTTAATAAACCCCGGAATATTAGCCTTTTTTGCAAATGCATCACATAGTTAGCTCTTATTCAATCAGTGTTCTGCTATAATCCCCAGGCCCTTTTCAGCAGCTTTCTTGAATTCCTTTTTCTTTTACATTTTCTTCCCCTGGGACCTTGGCCCCTGCTCCAGCTGTTTTCATTTGCTCTGAATCAGACCCCACTTCCCCAGGGTCTGGGGGATCACAAAGTTGGCTTGAAGCCGAGGAGCTGAGGATCTAGCTTCTGGACTCAAAGGGTACATCTACACAGAAAAAACAAAACAAAACAAAACAAAAAATGCTGCAGCAAGTCTCAGAGCCCAGGTCAACTGCCTCAGGCTCACATGATGAGGCTAGAAACAGTCATGTAGACATTCCCACTAAGACTTTGAAACTGACGTGGGCTCTGAAACTTGCTGCCACTGGCATTTTTGCAGTATAGGCATACTCTTAGGGTCTGATACAACTCAAGCTTCCACTGACTTCAACGGGACTTGGGGGGTCAGACTTTTAATTAGCCAGTGTGGATATCAAGATAAGAATCACACAAACCACCTAGATCTCATTTAGGACACTACGATAGCTAAAAAGCAATCCATGGACAAGGTTTGGCAGTAGCTAGGTGGGGTGCCTGTGCAAAAAGACGTTATAATCAACTCCTTGAAAATCAAATGCAACACTGAAATAACAGGATCTGACAAATCTCACATGATAGGAGTCCTGAACAACTTACTGATTTCATAGAAAATGAAGGTTCAGTGCTGTGAGATCCGCACATAAAGGAACACTGATTGTCGGATAGATGATGCCTCCCTTGCTTATTAAATATATAAATTAATTATATATTAATATATATATTAATAAATAAATGAAGATATAAAAGGGTTACAGAATCCGAGAGAAGTCCCTCCCAACAGGCTCAAACCAAAACGTTAACTGCTTCATTAATAAATTCAGGAGAGGGGGAAAAAAGAGACTATTAAAAAACAGTCTGCAAGAAGAAAGATATAATTATTGATGAACATAACCTACTGATTTTTGCTGACACAGTCCAATCACTCAGCAATGGAAGGAAGATTTAAAAAAATTATAAATGGCAATAGCAAAGCCTCAAAATTACATTTGAATTCCATGTTTAGTGTAAAGGAGAGCTTTCTTATTGCCAAATGCTATTTTTTTAATCTTTCTAACTGATTTCAAAATTACTGCTTGCAGCCAGACCATCACCACCACTACATTGGATCCTGACTCTGGATGATGATACATGTTTTCTTTCCTTCTTTGAAATCCTAATTAAATATGAATCCCAGATCTGCATACAGAGAGTGGTAGGCCTGCCTCTTACATGGATATGGATATAGTTGCCTCTGTGGTTATCCCTACTGTCTGGGAGTCTTCAGAGGGCACCCTGGTGGCCTGGGACACTGTGCAGGGGGTGACAGTAGAAAGGAGCAAGCAGGCTGGGATCTAGGTTGAGGATAAGGTGCATTGTCACCCTCATTAGTCTTGCAGAGATTTCCATGAAGAAGTAATAATCTCAGACTCTGACAGTGCTGTTGCCAGCCACAGCCAGGGGAGGCCCAGATAATTTGGCTCCAGTGAAGACAAGAGAGTGAAGGGAAGCTTAAAACACAGACAGCAGAAAGGCATCAAGCCTCCATGTAGATTATCCCTGTCTTCTCTGGTGCCCTGGGATCTGTAGATTTTGTGGACTGGATACACAGTCTGGACAACAGGGAGGTGGAGTGAAAGTGACACAATAGAATGACTTGGGAGGAAACCCCACGAGGAGAACCTTCTAGCTTAGCTCCTTCCCATGAGGAGGATGCAGTCTGGCCCACTCTTCTCAGATGGATAAATATAAGCTACATGTGTTGTTAAATATTTTACTTTTGTCTTCGCTCTATTTCACGAAGATTAGGACCTCTATCTGGAAGGTATAATTCGTTAACCAAAATGGACAGTATGGAAAGATCCTAAGAGAACCAAGTCCTGGTCCCATTTATGACAATGGGAAAAAGCCCTCAATAGGACCAGGATTTATCCCTTACAATGTTCTCTTACATGACCCTATAAATATATTATCAACTATTTGTCATGCACTGGACTCATAAACAAGTGTATATAGTCCTAAAAACAGTATAACAAACAACAGATAAATAAATAAAATACCATGAGTGTCTCTTCTGTGCACTGTTCTCGCTTCACTGGCATGACTGGAAATTCAAGGAGGGATTTCACTGTCTTCCTTTTGGCCTTCTCCATTTGAACGTTAGTAAAATAGTTGACAGCAGCAAACTCAATAAGAGCAGAGAACACAAAGGCAAAGCAGACAGCTATGAACCAGTCCATGGCAGTGGCATAGGATACTTTTGGCAATGAATGCCTTGCACTGATGCTCAACGTTGTCATTGTCAAAACTGTCGTTATTCCTTCAAAGCAAAGAAACAAAGCAAAATTAATTGTTCTATCCATGTAGGTCAGAATGCAAATAAAAAAAAAGAAAAATCAAAACCATCTAGTAGTTTTCCATCTGGGATTGCAAAACCTAATAACATCAAAAAATGCAATTAAATTGCAGATCTCAAGATAATAATCATTTAACTGAATATACCACTTAAATCATCTTGCCAATGAGTAATGAGGAGAAAGGAATATTCAATTTTTTTAAAATAGCACTAGTGATCCTTATAGTTTTAAAGCAAAACAGGCAACAACAATTTGTGAGAAAACACTGCTGTATTGAGCTTGACCTTGCACTCCAGGGATAACGTAACTCTAATGCCATAAGAGGATCTCAATTCAGGTCTCACGCTGAGACTAAGACTCCCATGCTAGTAGAATGCGTGAAGAGCAAGATATCTCAACCCCTCATGAAAAGAGAGCCCTGTGTCTTGCTTTCACGGTCTCTGGGTGAACAGAAACAGTGATTGGACCTGATCTTCCAGTTTTTATTCTGGCAAAACTCCACTTGAAGCCAATAGGAGACTTGCCTGAGTAAGGACTGCAAAATGAGATCCTTTATGGGCTGAGGTGTTTTGATTTGTTTGCAGCTGTTATCATCCACATTGATGAGTTTCCTCAACATGGAACTTCTAAGAGGAAATTAGGGGCAAAATAGGTGGACCCTAAAGGTAAACATAAAAATATGATTGTGCTTCATTATGCAGAAAAGGAATTTATCTGACAGGAGGAGGAAGACAATTACCTCATATGGAGATTTATGCATTTTATACTTATTACAAGGGCTTGCCACTCATGAATAATGCATTAAACCCTGCCTTGTGACAACATACTACCAATCACCACAATGAATTCTATATATATATATATGCAGTTTATACTGTATAAATACCAAAAAAGTGTTACTGCTCAGAGGGAATGCACAGCCACATGAAAAGCCCCATGTGTGAATTGTGTAGGTAATTTGAAACTCACAGCAATAAAACCTTTGTGCCTCCACTTATCAGCAATTTTTCTACATATATTTTTATACAGGAATTGTATGTTATATAATTTCATGCTGTGGGTTGGTATTCGGTAGATATTTCTTTTTAAAAGCATTATATTGTAATATACAGTACTGTACTCAGGCTAAAGAAGAAAAATATCAAATTATCTTCAGTGCCTCCATCAAACTTGTGTTTTTCCCCTATTCTACTGATAATCCAAGTAGAAATAGCACCATTAAGATTAAAAGAAAACAATTTATTTTGGTGCTCAAAAAAATTGGAGCGTTGTCGGGCTGGCAACTTTGTTATTTAACATGGCACCCACAATCTTATCTTTCTGCTAGAAGTATGGAGATGAAACTCAGATATTTTCATCTGAAAGAGAACACTTTTAATTAAAATGTGCATGCATGAAGGTCTCAGCTGAACTCAAAAGCTGCATTTTAGGTATTACAATGAAGTAAACACATACAGTATAAAACTAAGTTGTAAACTTGCTTTCTTATGTTATGTAAAGTACTGCAAGCACTGTTCATGCCTCAAAAAAATTCCCCTTCTTCCAACACAAGATATACTTATTGTACTATGAATATGCTGCTTAAGTTTTAACAGGATAACCCAAAAGAAAACTCTGTGATTACTCTTTACTCTACTTATGAAAACAAAAATCTGTACCAAATTTGGATTAGTGTGTGGTTCATACATTAAGAATTTCTCACCGTGTAAAATGAATTAGTCTGTTTGAAAATAAAGTTTTTAATGGATATTGAAATTCCTGAGCTCATGTTGGTTGGCCCCATTTCTTTTGAAAAGTAAATCTGTGACACTAGCGGTATGGGAATCTAATACATAAATGCTTCATCCAGATAAAACTATATAGGGTCTTTGGAGAACACAAGGAGGCCACCAATGCAGGTTGTATAACAGGTTGAATAAGGAACCTAGGAAGGTTGCCCCGTTGCATGAGAGTAAAAAGAAAAATAGCAGGTTTTATGGAAAGGGAGGGAAATTAACCCCAAGTCAAACCCAACAAGATAAATACAGTTCATTGTGAGCTTGCAGGAGTCTTCCTCATAAAGGTGATGGTGGACATACTGATGTGGGTGATGGCATTGTCTCGGCTAATTAAAGTAATTTAGTTAATAAAGAAATTCCTATGGAAAACGTTGTTTTTAAAGAAGGTGACTGTTTTCCAAGACCCAGTAGTTTAGCTTATATGTCTTTACTGATGGCATTATTAATGTGTTGGTTAGCAGCGGAAGGTGCTGACCTTTCTTAAATATGCATTGGTCAGAGTCCTCCTCAAGAAGACACCACTTAATGCTGGAGTGATTTGTCAATTATTTCCCAGAATCATACCTGTCCTATTTGGGGGTAGAGATTGAAAAGCTAATAGCTATTAAATTACCCATGGACGTCAGTGGCACCATGGGTAAATTCTGAACTAAGCAGCCAATCTACAATTGGAAGAGCTTAGTGACGCTGAGAAGGGGGAAAACATAATAAAATAAATAAAATAAAATGGTGTTGATGGGGCAGAAGTTCTGCCCCAGAATGTTTTCAAAGTATCAGATGCAATTTTCTGTAATTTATAAGCTTTTAAGATATTTCAAAAATATCCCAGCCCCTAACTGCTCCTTATGTTTATGTGTGTCATAGGCTAACTTTCCAGATTGCAAATTATGTTCTATTAAAATGCTAACAGACATGACTCCTAAACACACCTGTGCATTTCCAAACAGATGCACATATAAGCATTTTTTTAAAAAAGAATCATCATAGTAAGCAAAAACATAAACCCCCTAAAACTATGCAGATTATTTCTCCCCCTTTCCTAAGGGACACTGATCTCCCATATCCAACAGCAGCAGTTCTCCAAAACTCCACCTCGTCTATAGAATTCCATACCCAATATGTAAAAATCAGATCTTTTGTACATAGTTTATTGTAAGATTTTGGAACCAAACTTATGCAATAACAACATAAATCTGACATACTACTGTGCATGTTTCTGTTACTTATCAGTATTACAATAGGTTTGGCTACTATAGGATGTGAGCCATACAAGGCAGCATAATTTCTGTGGGCAAGCTTGCAGAACTCAACTCTATAGATCTATAGAACTGGCCCTTAAAAACTGTGAGCTTTGTCTCCCCATGATAACTAGCATTAATGCAAGCTCAGAACTCACTGAGGCCAATTATCTAATTCTTTTTTTTAACCCAGTTATACTTTTGCCCTTCACAACATTCCTGGCAATAGGTTCCACAGGTTCACTGTGTATCATGTAAGAAGTACTTCCTTATGTTTGTTTTAAACCTCTGCCTGTTAATTTCACTGGGTGACCTCTGGTTCTTGTGTTATGTATAGGGGTAAACAACACTTCTGTATTAACTTTCTCCACAACATTCATGATTTTATAGACCTCTATCATATCTTCCTTCCTTAATCGTCTCTTTTCTAAGATGAATAGTCCCAGCCTTTTTTAATCTCTCTTCATATGGAAGCTGTTCCATAACCCTAATCAATTTGTTTCCCTTCTCTGTACTTGTTCCAATTCTAAGATATCTTTTTTTGAGATGAGGTGACCAAAACTGCATGCAATATTATAGCTGTGGGCATATCATGGATTTATATAGTGGCATTATATTTTCTGTCTATGCCTTGCCGAATGGTTCCTAACATTCTGTTAGCTTTTTGGACTGGCTGCCATCATTTGTTCCTTTATTTGCAGTTAAAATGGAGAGTGTATACTTAGAGAATTTTTAGACTGCCGTGCTAAAACAAATAGGCGCTGCTTTATTTTAAGTGATAAAACGTAGCCTTTGACTATAAACTTGTGAATCTAAATCCTTCCCACATCATCAATGAGATGCTGCTTAGGCCACGAACTTAGGCTCCACCATCCCTGTCTATCCTGGGCTGCTCTTTTCAAGTCCTCTATGTTGTTAAATCTACACATTTTCCCTCTCAGAGTAATGGTTGACAGCGGGATTCTTTCAATTGACCCCGTCAGATGTTCCTCCAGCTGCACAATTGCACGCCTACCATGGCAGATGTTCTGGATTATTCTTAACATGTGTCCTAGATATTTTCATCTTCTTTTCAGGATAACTTTGGAAATAAGGAGTTGCAGAACTCTGAGGAATCTTAGCATTTGTTTAAAATTAATTCAGTTTCATACTTAGTATTTTTCTGAAGCATTTGGACATCTGTCTACATCTCTGGTGGATTTCTAGCTTTCAAATCATAATATTTCAGTTGATGATTCATAGTTTGGTCTTTAAGTTGTAGATTTTCAATGGCTAAATCTTGTTTAAGATTGTTACTGCAGCTGTGTTATCGTGCCAATTCATGACATTATTTTTAGTTCAGGGGCCCACCTGGAAAATGCTGCCTGTATTTGAAATTCATAGCAACCACACACACACACACATACACACAAACACAGAGTTTAATGCATTTTAATGTGGGGATTAACCCTCACATGTGATTTTTAGGGTGGGGGAGATGTGGTATATGCAGTGGTGACTTTGAGAATTATGGATTTTTTTTATGAAGTTGTGTCAAATTGCCTTCATAAATTTCTTGAAACAGTCAAAGTAATGACTCTCTCTTAACATGTGTATAATTACATACTAATTTTATCCTATATTGATTTCATTATGGTAAAATTTATTTAAATATGTTCTCTGCTTGTTTTGTCTATATGTGTAATTTATGATTTGCTTATACCATGTAATTTCTGAAAAAAATTAGCTTATTTCAACAGCATGTTTTACAATCTAAAACATAGGCAAAGGATGTTTTAATTTTAGCTCGATATGGTAGTCTGTCAGACCCCTTCTATTCCAGAAGGCAGCTTTTGCACAGTGGCAGCTCAGGCTCAAACAAAAAAAACAGCACCGTAAAGACAATCACCTGAAGCTCCTGCAATGTTCCAAGACATACTGGAATGCAATCCTCATGGGTAATGACCTAATCTTGTGGGGGAAGTAAACAGTAATTGATATACTGATGTTGAGACTTTCCAACAAGCCACTAGCTTTGATCTACAATGGATAATTCTAAGATGCTGCCCAACCAAACTATCTGAGGAAAATTTGAAAAGGTGAATGCTCAGCAAATACCAGGATGGACAGCTTTTAATGTGATGATTTCTTCTGCCACACCAACCGTCACATCTATTGGCTACTGCCCGATGCTGCCAGCACCACCTACTGAACTGAGTACAGTTTTTAGTGTAATGAAGAATGTCAGCAAGATGTCCAGCACTCTTGGCCAAGATTACAGTGTCCCAATATTTGATGGGGCTATATATTGTAAGGCCAAAGAGAGAGCCAGTGGAGGAGCCCAAAGGAATTTTAGAAAACAATCGTAAGAAGGATAGATTCCACATAGCAGACATTTCTTACTGTAATTGGAAAGAAGTATGAAGACAGTAGCCTTGAAGACAATCTCACAGAATTGCAGGTGTATGGTAGCAAGACAGCAAGCAAAGTACTTAACGGCAAATCGTACCACCGTGGAGTAAGGGCCCACAACCTTGTAGTGGAGGCTTTGTCCAGACTGCAGTGGATAACATTTTGTAAGTGGATACAAGACAATGAGAGCGACTGTGATGTAGATGTCACCAACAGCAAGCTCCAAGAATGTCAAAATGTGGCAGCAACACTTTCCCAGCTCAGTGATGCCTTCAAGAATGCACGGGATGTATTGCACAGAGTCTGCAGTTTTCGAACAGCAAAGTTCATAAGCAGTCTGTGCATGGAAATCATGCTGTGGCTAAGTCTAGCAATAAATTCAACGAAGTATGGACAGACATGGCACTCAAACAAAGAGAAACTGTAAGAGTAAAGTAGATGCGAATATATGGGGTTTCATTTTGAAACCAAGAGCCTTGGCTAGATGGTTCATCGCTGCTCATAAGCACTCAGCTATCACAGCTTCCATGAAAGTGATGTGTGATAAGGCAGACTCATGTGTTTCAGAAGGAAAACTCAAAGAAGGCATGCAACATGATGAAGGAGATGTAGATAAGGTTGTTCACACCATCACCAGCTCCATGACAAAGCTATTTAATTTGAATGCTGACCTAACAGACTCACCAACATTGCAACTGCATTGCTGCATTGCCCGCAGAGGTTGCCACCCAGCTTGTTACTAAGAATGATACAGGAATCAAAGCAATGAAACAGTTTGTAGAAGATAGATTAAATTCAAATATCACTGGATTCTTTGAATCACTGCACAAGCTCAACAATCAAGACATTTGCATCACTAAGAAAAAGATCAAATCTGAAGTTAGTAGTGATTGCAGACAGGGAGTTGTTAGCCATCCTGTAGTAGCTGCACAAACAATAGAGATTAATCTGAAGGAAGTTTTCACACATGTGTTTGCCACAGTTCCATATGCTCTAGCACATTCTGATGGTACCCTGAACAAAAACAGCAAAGAATGAGTAATTGCCTGAATTAGAAAAAGAAACAGAGTCAATGTATCCAACATGCCCACAGCTTGGAAAATATAGCTCTTATACAAATGGTCACACAAGGAGGTGCAACTAGTTTGCAGAACTTGCTGAACTGAACTTCAGAATAGTTACACCAGCCTCTACAGAGTTTTGAGAGCCTCAAAAGAGTATATGTTGATCAAAGACAATATGATGTCAAAGATTCAAGTAAAGCTTTTGAGTGCACAAAAGCAATCCTCACAAAGGAATGAAGTCAAAATCCCTAATTCCAAAACACCCATCCTAAAGCAGTGGAGCAGTTCATTGGAAATCCCAAGAATAAAGCACATCTGGTAATATTTTTGTCAGACTCATGCTGTGATATGGCAGAAACTTTACTCATCCCAGCTCAGAAAATGGTTATTGCAGGTAGATTCCAGGTTGGCCTCGTTGCTTGCATGGTCACTTCAGATGGAGCTGTAGATCAAAAATATCTCTTTGCATGAAAAAGCAGATACTCAGCCTCAACCTCAACCTCATGTTGCACGTTTCACAAGAATACCCTTATGTAGTGGTGTGATCTCCAGACACTGACGTTGCAGTTCTCTGTGTACATTTTATCCAAAAGTAACTAGCTCAAGACCTTTGGTTTCATACTGGTTTGAAAGATAAATCCAGGTTTATACCAACCCACACAATAGCAGCTCAATTTGGCCAACAACTATGCAGAATGTTGCCAGCAGTACATATGCTGACTGGGTGTAATTCAACCAGCAGTCTGGCAGAAGTTGGCAGACTAAAACCATGGAAGTTTGTCAGGAAAAAAAAATTAGAAGCCTTACTAATTTTGGCATTACAGTGTATATACTTCCTGCACAACTGAAATCAGTAGTAATCCTTCTCTATGACCCAACAGCTAACTTAATGGATGTAAATAGTGCACAATATAAGCTTTTCTGTTGCAGTCAGGCCTAGAACAAGGCCTTCCCCGAATTTATAGTAGTCTTATGCAACATATCAAGCATGCAAATTACCAGACCCTTATCTAGAACCATGACATGGAAGCACAGCCTGACATCCCTTCCCCAATTGGAAATTACTGGCAACATGACAAGGGTGGACACATTTAACCAACACTAACGACACAGACACCGAAGCACTCCTGGAATTCATTATATGGGATGTAAAAAACCAAAGTATAAGGTCAACTACAGTTGCTCAAGACAGAGCATGAAGTGCACATAGGCTTACTTATGGTGAGAAAGTTGCCAGTGTGGATCCAGATAGAAACTGGCTAGATCATCGGGCTCAACGGGTAGTGATCGATGGGTCCATGTCTAGTTGGCAGCTGGTATCAACTGGAGTACCCAAGGGTCGGTCCTGGGGCCAGTTTTGTTCAGTATCTTCATTAATGATCTGGAGGATGGTGTGGACTGCACCCTGAACAAGTTTGCAGATGACACTAAACTGGGAAGAGTGGTAGATTGCTGGAGGGTAGGGGTGGGATAGAGGGACCTAGACAAATTAGAGGATTGGGCCAAAAGAAATTTGATGAGGTTCAACAAGGACAAGTGCAGAGTCCTACAGTTAGGACGGAAGAATCCCATGCACTGCTACAAAATAGGGACCGAAAAGTTTAGGCAGCAGTTCTGCAGAAAAGGACCTAGGGGCTACAGTGGATGAGAAGCTGGATATGAGTCAACAGTGTGCCCTGGTTGCCAAGAAAACTAACAGCATTTTGGGCTCTGTAAGTAGGGACATTGCCAGCTGATCGAGGGACGTGATCATTCCCTTCTATTTGACATTGGTGAGGCCTCATCTGGAGTACTGTGTACAGTTTTGGGCCCCACACTATAAGAAGGATGTGGAAAAATTGGAAAGAGTCCAGTGGAGGGCAACAAAAATGATTAGGGGGCTGGAGCACATGACTTATGAGGAGAAGCTGAGGGAACTGGGATTGTTTAGTCTGCAGAAGAGAAGAATGAGGGGGGATTTGATTGCTGCTTTCAACTACCTGAAAGGGGGTTCCAAAGAGGATGGATCTAGACTGTTCTCAGTAGCAGCAGATGACAGAACAAGGAGTAATAGTCTCAAGTTGCAGTAGGGGAGGTTTAGGTTGGATATTATGAAAAACTTTTTCACTAGAAGGGTGGTGAAGCACTGGAATGGGTTACCTAGGGAGGTGGTAGAATCTCCTTCCTTGGAAGTTTTTAAGGTCAGGCTTGACAAAGCCCTGGCTGGGATGATTTAGTTAGGGATTGGTCCTGTTTTGGGCAGGGGGTTGAACTAGATGACCTTCTGAGGTCCCTTCCAACCCTGATATTCTATGATTCAGATGAGTCTGAGACTACAGATGGCTCAGACAGACATGTTGCATATGGCAAATATACTGACAAAGGATAGACACACATATATAACGTCATATTGCCCATCACTGAGAGGGTATCCACTGGCTATTAGTGTTTTGTTAACACCATGGTGTTCAGTAGTATACCTGGCTTCTATTACAATGAATGTTTAAAACTTTTGTGTCAATAAATAACCTATGTATTTATCAATACAAAACATGAGGCCAACATTCTTTAAGTAATGAGCCTCAATAACATGTCAAAGAAACCTTTTATATGACTAAGATTTCTTTGTCTTATAAAATAAATTGTTGAAAACCCATTTTATTGGCAATTTTTCTTTCAGACTTGTCTTGACAACTTAAGTACATTTTTGTGGCCTTTTCACTTGTGCAAAATGTTGTTTAGACATGGGGACAAAAATCTTGCATTAGCATACATGGTTATCACTTTACAATACCATATCCACCCTAGATAAGTACCTAAGCGACACTTCTATCAAAATAACATAGTTGTAGATTTCTGTATTGGGGGAAGGGATGCTACATCACCAGCAATGTCCAGCCAGGCCCCCAGACTATTCCATCTGGACATCCCCATTGCCTTGCATGTTACTGCCACTGTACGTGAATTGACCCACCTCTTGTGTACCTTCCCTGTCTAATTTAAGGTTCTCATTAGATTTGGTGTGATTTTTTTTCATTACTGGTTGTTATCGAGGTCTTTTTTTGATGCTGGACAGTCTTTCAGTCTTTGCTTGCATGTTGGTTGAGCTGTCACTTGGAAGTATTAACTTGTAGTATTATTATTCTTTTAAATCTATATATAATACAAATTTTGGCTGAATGCTCTCCAGCTGATTAATCTCACTTCAAAATACAATACGTTATAGAGTCACTTTACAAGATTGCTTTAACCATGCTTGTTTTTTCCATTCCTTTGTTAGGAACCAGCTTGGTTTCATACATTTTGTCTTCCACATATTTGTTGGTTTTGTTTTCAGTGCTCATTGTAGCATCTCTTTTCAAATTGCATGTTAATGTGTGTCACTTTAATATTTTCTGATTGTTTACCTAGCTGCTCTTTCGGTTCATTTTCATGGAGGCAGCAGGAGAAAAGAGACAGTTTCACTGCAAGTACATGACCTAAACCTAAATTCCTTACTCAGACAAAACTCCACTGATGTTAGTGAGACTTGTGCCCAAGATATGTGCAGACACATACGCAATTCCAGAAAAATTAGTTCAATGACACTTCAGTTGGAGTTACTCTAAGAAGAGGCAGGAACATACACCTGAGGGTAAAACTGTCCCTTCTTGATGCCGAGGGCCTGATTTGGATATGGGGGTTTTCCCATTTGCTTCAATGGTACAGGGATAGGTCCCAATAAATTTAACCCTGCTACAATCAACCATATTCCCCTCCAAGTTAAATATTCCAAGTTTCCCTCCACAGTCCAGTGACCCAAGTTACATATTTCTAATATTTTTAATTAGGCAGATAGTAAATGAAGGCCAATCTGCCTTTGAACTTAATTTATTTTCTCATGTTAGCAGCACTGCTTTAGAGAAAGTATGCATATTCTGTCCCATAATGCGGATTATTCTAGTAAAAATGATTAGAGGAGGAAGCATAATTAAATGAAAAAAAAAAGAAGAAGAAAGAGATTATAATTACCAAATACGGTTCTAGCTGGAACAGATTCCTTATTTATCCAAAATGACACTTGCGAGAGGATCACAGTCATAATGCATGGGATATATGTCTGAATCATAAAATAACCCATTTTCCGTCTGAGGTGGAAATAAACTGTCATAACAACATATTCACCTATAAAATAAAGCAAAAGGCAAATATGCTTCTGACCGTGTATGCAATTTTGCAGAATAACCATGTTTCTGACAGCCAACCAGAATTAGATATGAAAATATTATCTTCAGAGCTTAGCAACTCAAGCACTGAAAGATGTGTTGCTTAGGAAACAAGAAGGAAAGGAAGTATGATATCAAACAAAACGAAAAGTAATATGACCTTACAATGCCATTCTGGAGACATAATATAAAAGACTATAAATTAATAGGTAATGTTGGATTGCGTTTTATGGTTTAAGTGCTATTTAAGAGTTCTTTTGCCATCTCAAGAAGAAAACACTCTTAAGGCATACAAGGCATCTATTTACCATCTATCCAGCTGTGGCATCTGCAATATCCATTTCACTGTACATAGACACCGTACTATTATATCTAGGTACAACCTTATGATACCTATTAGTTTATATGGAAACTTGTAATCATTTCAGAAGGTGTTTCCATTCTAGTACTGCTGTCATAATTAAACAGAGAATGAATAAATAAATACTCTGTACTTACATAATGCCTTTAAAATTCTTTACTGGTATCAGTTAATTTAGTCTGACAACCACTACATGAGGTGGCCATCATTATTAAAAGTGTGAGAAATATTCAGAATGAAATACAAACAGTGGGTCTTATCCTGCCACTGAAGTCAATGGGAATCTTCCCATTTCAATCAGACCCATTCTCAGCTAACATGGTGTACGTCAGAACCATGGGGATTGGAAAACAAAATGACTGGAGAGAAAGAGATTTACAATAATGGTTAAAACTAGTTTCAGAAAGTCATGTAAATAGCAGTACAGCAGGAATTATTTTAACTTTAGCTTTAGAATGACACTGTTATTTGTACCTTTATCACTATGACAGAAGTGTATAAAACAATGAATGGGAAAGGAAGGGTAAACTGAGCCTTCAAACATTCACCGTTATATTTGATAGGATAATTGTATATATAAATAGATAGATATAGATTATAAACTGTCATCCTCTAGGGCATAAACCAACCACTGACTGATAAGAGTTAGGAAAAATATTCCATCATGGGCAGGTTAGTCTAAGTTGTCCATTCTGGGATTTCATGTACCTATTTCTGAAGCATCTGGTACTGACCACTGTCAAAAACAGGATGCTGAACCAGATGGATCTAATTTGATCCAGTATGGCAATGCCAGTGTTTCTAGGCTTCCAACCCCCAGTTTGATAGAAATTATTTTGGGGAAGTTCTATGGCCTGCAGGAGGTCACACTAGATGATCACAATGGACCCTTTTGGCACTGGAATCTATGAATTTATGATAGGGAATGGAGACCACAGGTGAGACCAGGCCAGACCAAGAAGAGCAGGGACAGTCCAATTTGGAGCAGGCCTCCTCAAGGGGCATGAACTCTTACTCATTTGAAATCAATGAGGTTATTTCAGTGAGTCATGACTACGCACAAGAAAAAAAAGTTTGCAAGATTAGGTCCCAAGACTGTCCTAGATCCTGCAGAGGAGATCAGCAAAGGCTCCTGTGCCACGTTCTTCCCAGAATAGGACTATGCAAGATCTACCCCCTTATTTTCTCATTCCATTCAATGGAAATTCCCCTCCAAAAAAACCCAAGGATTTCCATTGTAGTGGTAGAGCGGCTCCACCAGTCACCACCCATATAGAGACACACACACACAAGCACAGAGTTATGAAAATTCAGAGTCTTCTGCTAGAAACTATAGTAGTAACGATATCACAGCTGGCCCCTTCAAAAAGCCTGAATTTAAATCCAGAATTTAATTACAGGGAAAGTAACACAAACGATCTAGTACAGAATAAATGGCTTTGAAATCCAGTCTTCATCACAGGTGAAATCCTGGCCCCTTGAAGTCAATGGCAAAAATCCCACTGACTTCTACAAGGACAGGATTTTACTCCATGCATCTCTGAGCTAGTGTTCTGAAGACAAACTAACATAACAAGCTTAGACTGCAAGAGGTCTCCAGAAACCAGTGTTTTGCGGGGTTTTTTTTGTTTTTTGTTTGTTTGTTTGTTTGTTTTTGGGTGGGGAAAGTGGCAGGGAAGTGATCTGGTTTGTCTTCTTATCTTATGGATAATCAACAACATCTCATGCTAATAATATCCAGAGCTATTAAGAAAATATTGTTTTATCTTGAAATAAAAAATAGAGAAATCTGTCAAATACATTTCCTCAATCTGTTGTTTAATTTTGTCTTATCCTGCCACAGCATTTCATTTTACAGTACCAAACACCAAGGATTTACTAATGTAATTTTGTAGCAAACAAACAATAGATAATATTTTAAAAATACATTTTATAAAACAGCTAACCAGTGAGATTTCACTTACAGGGGCTACCTTGTTATTGTCACTTGCCTTAGAAATTTTAGTAGCACAAATAGCAGCATAGGCTCAGTTTTGATTACCACTAAAATAATCTGAACAGAGTTCTAATTTATTACTTTAACAACATATTCTGCATGTTGTATTTCTATTCTGAATTGTTTGCATTGCCAAACAAAAGCAAGTATTTCCCCATATAATACACACAGAGCACCGAGAAAGTACTTCTATAACTGGACTTCAAGGCCTCTAACAGCCTTAGTTACATGGCTCCTGACTCTACAGATTACATTTTACGCAATCATTACATGCATTCATCTAGCCTTTCTGATTGGTGACCTCATACTTGCTTTCTGAAGGGACTCTGAACTCCACTGTAGTGAATCTGCAAGTGGTAATATGAAGAACGAAAACCTGAGCTCTGATTTAAGTGTGTATATGTATATACATAATATGCCAGTAAAAGCTACGGAATACCTTATAGAAAAGGCTAGAACAAAATTACATTGTTAATTCTGCATCTCAAATTGATTCACATTGACGAGATTCTTACCTGTAATAGATTTAACAGTTTCAGTGGACACAGTATGCCCAAGCAGGTCATACTGAACTAAACTGGAAGACTCTTCAGGAACTTCCACGGATTGTTCAGGTCCTTTTGTCCAGGTGTAAATCATTTCACTCTTTGGATATGCATCTAAAACAACATATTGTTAGCATGAATAAATAGAAAATGTCTTATCACTCCATATTAAGGTCCTGATGCAAAGCCCATTGAAATCAATGTAATACGTATGGAACCACCATGAACTTGTGTAGGCTGTGTAGACATAACTAAAGGGACTCAAACTTAGACCCGCTCCCTGCCAGTTGGGTCCTAGGACCCAGCTCCTGGGTACTTGCTGACCTGAGTCAGAGACTTGTGTGTGTGGACAGCAGAGGAATTTTGGCTCAACCTAACTCTAAGCCCAGGTTTTCAATTCAGTGTAGACATACCCCAGATGGATACATCTGAGAGACTGTGGACACATTTATTTTAGGGAAATAACACTTATGCCAAGCTCAGAAATTCTCAAAATATTTGCCAAAATCCAAAGGCCCATAAAAAAAATTCCCAGCAGCCAAAATATACTCCTAGTCTCCAAGAAATATTCAAATAATAATATGAAATAAAGTGATAATGCCTAGCATGTAGTCTCTACATAGCCAATACTCATGTTAAAGCCAAATCCAGCCCTCCTTTTACACGTGAAATGAGTATAACCTTTTTACCATTTCACTGAACATAGGGCTGGATACTCCAATCTGCCAAGTGCAATTTCCACTGCATGTATTTAAACTGGCCAATGATCCCACTGGAGAGCTCTCCCAGTAGGGGTGAGTCTCTGCTAACATGACTTTTGTCATAGCCATATCTTATACCAGCTGCCATCCATCTAGGAAGATGAGGAATTCAGGACAGATGGTGCAACCACACCAATCCCTATGCCTGATTTTCCACTGGTGTAAACTGAATTTATGCCAGTGGCAAACATAAGAGTACCTGCCCCACTGCTCTAACTTCCACTAGAACTGGGTGACCCAGGGAACAGGGAGCTGCACTGCAGGCACACTGTCCACAACATCTGACTGCAGCACAGGGACATGCCAGGGGTAAGACCAGGGGAACAGATAGATTGTAATGTGCTCTAGCAATCCTTAGGTGGTCCCCAGGCCGCTCAAAACTGCTCTGGGGGCACAACAGAGAAACCGGGAGCCATGACTGGCTCTTCCCCACTCTTGTGCCCTATGCAAGATGGAGGCAATACAGAATCTGGCCCAATATGTTACCATTAGAGAATATTAAAAGAATCTGGAGATCTTACAGATGTATGCTATTGGATTTCTAAAGCTTTCCTTTCTGTATCAGACACTAAGGGTCTGAGCCAAAGCCTGCCGGAGTCCCTGGGAATCTTTCCATGGACTTCTGTGAATGTTAGATCAGGCCCTGAAACATCCTTGCAGTCAGAGAGGTGGAGTTTAACTTAATATCTGAATCTGTGCCCCTTTGTCAATTTGCTGCCTTGATAGCACTATGGGCTTGATTCTGCAGCCCCTATATAAACAAAACTCATATGGAAGTCAATGGGATTTTTCTATGCATAAAGCGTGTGGCTCAAACCTAGTATTCAGAAACCACAGTTATGATACAAAGAATTTTTGTTCTTTAAAACTATAGCTACAAGAAATTCATAACTGTAACTTACAACTTCCAAATTTGAGAGGACAAGCATGACCATCCATTGGAAAATCCACTAATCTCATGGGACATTCTGCACTTATGGTAAGCCTATAATGAAACAAATTGAATATGCTTTGGTTTGGATTTTGTCTAGGCAGCATAACTTTTTTCTACAGTAATTGAAAGAAGCCAAACAAATAAACTGAATACCTCATTGTGTATAAGATGGTGCCATTTCTCATTATTCTAAAGAGTTTATTTGGGGCTGTCATATTATGCGAGACGGATTTTTTCCCATTCCTGAAAAAAGTGTCAGGCGTCCACACTTTCGAAACCATCATGTTATTAAGTCTTAAAATTTCAATGGGACCATCATATTTTAATCTTTTGTCCACCCATGTCTGACGAAAGAAGACATCCATTGTGTATTCCTGTAGTATATTGTAGAAAAAACAAATGTTACACTTTTATGTGTATGTTTCCTGTAAAAATCCCTTAGGGGCATACACATGAGTGGCTAAGTAAATGTTGTTAAGTCAACTACAAAATATATTTCTACCAATTAAAGTGAATTGTGCACTTCCTAATACCTTAATTTCCCACATTAGTCATATAAATAAATTGTTATACATATTTAATCATTCAGGAGTAATTACTATAATCTAATAAAATTGCAGGAAGTAGACAATTAAGCTTGTACTATAGCATATAACTGGAAACAAAATGACTAATGTGATAACAAGTGTCAACGGACTGTAAAAAAATCCATGGATTTTTTTTTTTTTTTTTTTTTTTTTTTTTTTTTGTTACAGCTGGACAGATTAAAAATATAAGGACACGTGATTTCTTATTTCTCCCAAGTTCACCAAAATCACAGAAGGAAATATACATCTAATTTCAGCTGACAAAAGCAGGTGGTTTACTGAAAAGGGATCAATAGTTCTTTTGTCACATCTACAAAAAAAAGTGTCTATAATAAACCCTGCTCCTGCAAACATTTACGTTTTAACTTTAGGCACCTGCGTAGTCCCATTGACTAACATGGGACTACTCACGTGCTTAAAATAAAGTGTGTGCACAAATATTTGCATGATTAGGGCCATGAATATGTAACAAGAACACACACACACACATTAATGAATGCATGAAGGATGGAATGTTTACATGGTACTTTTTATCTTGGGATATCAAAGCACCTGCACACCGTCTTACTCACATAATATTGGTTTACCAGTGAAGGGCACTATCCCCTCTAGCTGTAATGTAGCTGCAGTTTTGTGCTAAAACATCTTAAAATTATTGTGATCTAACTTCTTTCTGGCAATTTTCCAAGAAGTGTATGAAACGTAAAACCTCCTCATTAGAGACTTGATCCTGCAAACTCTTCCTCACACAGGTAATCAATCACTGGGCCTCCTCACAATCACTGGAACTGCTCATGTGATTAATGACTATTAGATGAGCAAAGATTTGTAGGACTGGGCTCCTAATTTTATTGTATGATAGAGGTGGCTTGGCTTGGGGAACTTGTTTCGTGTATAGAAGGAGTATGTACCAATATGCATATCTCATGATCTTTCACTGCTTTTGTCCTGTTTTGTCTCCTTCCCCTTCCACCTTGTGTTCATTCTCACCCCTTGCTATATCATGCCTAATTCAGTTTATGGCTATGCAATTCTGCATTATGTCTAATGTTATGTCATTGAGCTCAATAAGGCTGCTTGCATCTGTAAAAAGTACTCAATGTGAGTAATAGTTGTAGAATTGAGCCTTTAATCATTAGCGCCTTGGGGCAGAGATCTGCCAGTTTTAGTTGCCTGTAAAGTGCCAAGCACACCCATAGTGCATAATTGTATAATTAAATAAGCTGAGCTAATAATTCACAATTAATAATTTAGTTGACAAATACAGTCTTTTCTGTGGTGTTACTTAATTATCTCAAATGTATTCATTACTCAGATTTACTTGGGGCAGATCCTAATATCCTTACTCATGCTGAATAGCACCCTAATGCACAAGTGCAACCACTTAACGAGCAAGGTGCTACTCAGAAGCCGTAAGCCCCTTAAAGAATATCTTGTCTAAACTTTACTCCAAAGCTTAGAAATATATTTACATAATTTGAGCTGTGGCGCTTAACCACATAAGCCACACAACATTTTTTCTTTTCCCCTTATTAAGGGCTTGGACTTGCACCATAGAAGTCAATGGGACTTCTTCTGGATCAGGCCTTGAATGAGTGTGGAAGCAATATGTGTGCATTTAACTTTTGTCTTCTGTGACTACTCATGCATGTCACCTTGACATTCACTTTTTGCAAACACTTTTTCTGGTAAAACTCTTTCACTTGAATGTTTAGTGAAAGTGATGCCCAGAGGGGCATGAAGATGGACGACAAATTCATTTGAAGTGAAAATGTCAACAAATATTTGGGGAATAATGTCATTATTTACCCATTAGTAATAAATACTAATAAGCCAGTGAGGCAGAGAAAGGCTAGCTCCAGAAGGGAAAGGCATTTCTGTGACCTCATCAGAGAAATCATCTGCTCTCCGTACAGTGCTCTCAGATACCCCACTGGACCCGAGCTGGCTCTGACACAGTATAAATCCGTTGTAAAGTAATTGATGTCAATTCTTTCTACCAGTCTAAAAACAGTCTGAGTGAGATCAGAATCAGGCCTGCTCTATCTAATTATAGCCTACAAATTAAGCTGCTGGTAATCTTTCCTACTTTGCATGATTGACAGTACAGTACAAAGTGATATGAATTAAGCATTCACTCCTTTCTGCAGTTAATGGTTTCTCAGCATCAGAAAATGGTATTTTAATTCCAGAAGTACATACCATTTCTACATCGGAAACAGGTCCAAAACTGGTGACATATATATCTGTTTTGACTTCAGTAACAGGACCTAACATATAAAAAGGAAGTAAGCAAGAAAAATTGAATTTTGCAGGTTAACATGTCTCAAAAATGATATCAGCATGTATGCCACATTTTATGCAGTTGTCACTCTGAAGATTCTTTGGACTAATGAGAGGAAAACACATAGACACATGTTTTCAGAACTAAGCCTACTGTACTTTACAATGGTTGTACAGCATTAATTATCAGAGAATTACCTTCACTTGCCTAAGTAAATCATCTATGTTTACAATGCAAATTCCCAATCAGAAAATATACTTTGACTCAGTGGATAAGAAAACAGGTGCCACAATGGAAAGACTTAAGCAAATTAGTATTTTAAACTATTAGGGGCCTGATTCAGCAAAACCTTATTACTGAGACCAAGTTATTTACTAGTAACATGCATAAATTTACTAAATTAATGGGAATATAAGTATTGTAAGCAGTATGCTACCTTTGACCCATTCTTGCAACTTCCGCTGATATTAACACGATGATCATGAAAGTTGCACTGAATACTTATGTCCTATACTTGTCAGTAGATTGGATACAGCATGGGAAATAACAGTTCACTGCAAAGATTCACCACCTACATCCATCATTGTTCTTTGCCATTGTTGTATCAACCAGGCAAGGTATCAACAAATTTCAAAAGGACATTATTTTTAAAGTGGAAACCTCTTTACCAAGCTGCTGCTGCACCCACTGTAGCTCTCACTCTGCCTCCTCAACTCCTCCCCCCTCCTTCCTGTTTCCTGTCCTTTCAGACTCCCAACCGCTAGTGCTCCCAGTTCTAGTAATTACAAGCAACATGTAAACACCACAGCCATCCTATAGAGAAACCACCTTCAGAAGACCAATAAGGATCCAACAACTAATAAGGGCCTGATCCAACTCCCATTAAAGTAAATGGAAAGACTTCTGTAGATTTTAATATGAATTGAATCTGTCCCTACTGAGACAGCTATAAGAGTGCTAAGTAGTACTAACCATAATGGGTGTTTTGTGATGTGGGCACTAGTCCAATAGCAATTTAACTTGGACCATCAACTCATGTCACATATGCTATTAAACAGCCATTAGATAGTAACAACTTTGGGACATATTTGAACTGGTAATCTAGAGGCTAAAGGATCCACAGTTTCCAGTCTCCTGAGATTCATGTTTCTAAAGAGAAGACATTATCTGAGTCTATATTAACTCAGGCTTTTTGATAGTTGTTACAATCCAAGAAGAAGCAAGTGAAAACTTGAAGACTTTGCTTCAAAGGCAAAGAACTTCTGCCTCTTGTAAAACTGTTGTGCGCACAGATGTCATTTTAAATCAAAAAGCAGAAATGAAAGGAAAGAAGAAAGTAGACAACTTGCAAACAAGTGAACTATTTCTCTCTTCAGCCAAGCACATACATTGTCAACTACAAACTAAAAGCAAATTAAAAGTTTGTAAAATTATTCCACTGAACAGCCTGCACATTATGTCTTAAGGAAAAGTTAGGAGAAAATGCTAGCACTAATCTCTATTACTCAAGGACATCGGAATATTAGTACCACATTTTAGATTACATAACCACCTTAATCAGCTACTTCATCTGTTAGCTCTAAGAAACTGAGTTTAACATTTCTCAAACTTTTTTACATTCTCTTTCTTTTCAAAGTGTATTTTCCCATTTTAATTTCACAGATTGCTATAATTTTATAACTGCATCAAAATCACCAAAGGCATAAACATCCATTGGAATGAGGGCCTCTTGCAGACAGACTGATTATTTTGATCTGCTAAATTGCTGCAAAATCATGGATGACAAGTGTATTAACTGAAATCACTCTTTGCAAATAGAAGATGCAAAACTAAGGCCAGGAAACTGATTTAAAATCTCAAATTAGGCAACACAGAGGTCTAATGACAGTACCTCATGGGACCAGTGTTTGAGTAACTAGTTACACCCTTACATCACAGATAGGTGGAGGCTAGAAGCACTGCAGCGTAGAGCTGTGTGGCAAGCAGAATTTCCAACATCTCAAAAAACAAAAAAAAGTTCCTAATTTTCCAAAAGAAAGTTATTTTCAGGTCAATTTAAATATTTCATTTTAATTTTGAGAATTCTTTTATAAATATAAATTTCTGAACAAATAGTTATTTTGAAACAGAAAATCAGTTCCAAAAAAATATCAAAATGAAACATTTCAATCTTAACAAAGGCTTTCTTCCCTCCCCTCCCCCCCGCAAAAAACAAACCAAAGTTTTGTCAAAATGGACATGTTCCCACGGGAAGTTTCCATCTTGACAAAATGGCATTTTCCGGTGGGAAAATGATGCATTGGGAAACGTTTGATTAGCTCTACAGCAGAAGTAAATGTGATCTGAAGCTGTGGTAAAGGAACATATGACTTCCTAGCAACTACTTCTAGTCAACTCTAGGAACAGGTTTAATGAGCTCCTGAGTTAAAGGCCCCTTTAGACGGTGTGAATGTGTCTAAGGGAGAATAAAGAAGGAAACAGGAGCTCACAGAGGAGAACTCACTCTCTCTCTCTCTCTCACTCACACACACCCCTAAAATTAAGGGACTGCTCAATGACTTCAGTTGTGTTGTCTCATCTAATGTCAGTGAGAAACTGAAATTAATTCCTTACATTTTAAGGCATTACAACCCATAAACCATGTCAATGTAAATAAAATTATTTAATTTTAAATGTTTTTAGGGGAATGCCATGCTTACAAAAGTAAAAAGTGAAATATTAATGGCAGCAGCTTACAGAATTAGACATAAAGAATGCAAGCAATGTTCAAACTTTCAGCTAGAGTTCTACCACTCATCCTGACTGGCCAACACTCTGCTTTTCCTGTTCTCTGGCCACAGGCTGCCAATCATGCTAAACTGTTTGGTGGTTTGGAAGTGTATACTAGGAGCTGCTGTATAGTCAAACCCACTTTGACTTGAAACTAAATGGCACTCCAGCATGAAAGCACTGTACCACTTAGCTTGAGATTATTAACTATATAATCAGAATGACTTGTTATAAAACCCTAACTTGCTGTTATTGATAGAGTGGATATTTATATATTAAATTACCTTAAGCAGAGGATTGTACAGAAGCCTAACAACACTGGATTTGATCAGTAAAAATTGCTCTTCACTGGACCACGTGAATGTTTCTGCACATCAATAAATTCTCAGAAACATTAAGGAACTATTTACAATACACTTGTAGTGAGTATTTTTTTAAATCTACTAATTAGCAGGGGAGTCCTACGCACTGCTCTGGGCACTCTCAAGCCTGAATCACAGCCTGCAAGATAAAATGCTTCTAGATCTGCTCATGCAGGATTAAAATCAGCCCAGGCAAAAAGCTACAATTAATTGGGTGTGTGCAGGGAAGTTAATGAGTTACTGAAAGGGACAGATTCCAGCCCCTAAAACTATGGACAGGCCACAGGATAATAGCATAGGGTTCCCATGACTGCTATTCCAGCCTATGGGCTGAATTGTAGCCACAGGCCTCCCAATGCCCCCTATGAAGAAGTTCTGGGCTAGTGGAGCTTTGTAAGTTTTGATCCATTATCTCCTTCCCTGTGCCACTCTTGGCCTATCCTTAGTGGACAACTCTAGGGTAACTGCAGGAACCATGTGGACCTTACATGGTGCAGAAAGCCTTGTACAGACCTTGGCAAATTTCACCATTAGAGACATTTCTAACAGAAGAATTAGGAAATTAATTAGGGGTTAAGCTTTGTGTAGAGACATCTATGTGTGAAGTGCAATTTAGGTGCTAAGCATTGTTAATACCATTATTATGAGAACAGTCCTTTGGGCACCTGGGTATATTATCTGTTTTAGGACTGTCCCCAGAGGTATGGCTAAAATCAACGGGTACAGCAAAAGCAGTTTGCAGACGACTTGGTACTTTCTCTTTTTAGGTAACTTCTGGCTAGACAATAGAGGTAAATAACATATGTTTGGGACTGGGAAGCCATCAACCAATATAGTTCAAATAAAACCAAAAGAGCGATCAGCAAGAATAGCAGAAGGAAACCTGAATGGGGCCAAAATTTTGGTTTTAAATTGTGAAGTCATGGTAACTGAGTAGGACATTTTTTTAAAGTGAATGTTTAGTGGTCATGGAAGGTCCAAGATAGACCACACTGGGCAATGCACCTCCCACAGCCTATTCAGACAGACAGACAGAGAGACACCACATAGGCATCATCAGTTCTCAAATACCAATGCCTCTTCATCTGCCCATGTGCCTGAACCCTGACCCTCTCCAGGAATAAGGAAATAGCTCAGTCTCTTTGCCTGTTCAGCAGTTAGTCTCTCTGCTGAAACTGCCAACAAGGATGGTAACTGGTGCCAATTTCATGATGAAGACAGGTGTCTACTGAGAACTGGACAAATATCACCAGCTAATTTTACATAAGTCACTGAACAGCAGACAGATGGTAATGACATCAGTCACTACCAGCCTGGGCCAGATTCAGATCAGCCAACTACAGGTAAACAGTTCCATATCCTGCTAACAATCTCCTGACTCATCCAATCTCACCAGCTGAGGAAGACTGGACAATTGCCTGGAAACCCAAGCAGCTTCATGGCATAGTTCTCATTACTAGCCCACTGATGATTTTTTAATAAGTACATTAGGCCATATGATGTAACCTTGAAGCTATGCATGAAGTTTTAATAAAGGCTAATAATTGTAAATATTTTTCTATCCTCTAGAAACAGACTAAATTACCATTCTGTTTTTCCAGTGTATATCTTGTGGTTATTTTCTGGCTTACTGATGACAAGTCTAAATTAAAGGCTTGACCCCACAAGCCCTTCCTCACTCAAGTATTTCTTGTTCACAATAGGATCTCTACAGATTTTCAAAAGTAGCCTTAAACCATTAACAAAATGATGTACTGGTCTCTCTGGACTGGTAGCGAGTGCAAACTCTCTGGAAGTGACGCTCGGATGCTGAGCACTGAGAGGCAAGCATGTGTCCTGAGGATGGGTGGAAGGACCTTTGTAAGAACCCTTCTCGGTAATGTTTGGAGTGGAGCTGTTCAGCTCCACAAAGAATCCATGCACACTTTCACCAATGGGGAAACAGGCAAATCTTCCTGATCCTCAAAAGTTAATCAATTAAAAACTGAGTAAAAATGCTTATATAAATGTCTATAATTCAAGTGCAGTACAACTGTGAAAATGACTGTGTAGAGTGGCATTATGGGATTCCATGTTTACTGTCTCTCAATTATTTCCAGATCAAGCAGGCACAGTTTACAAATACAAACAAGGTAGAGGGAGTTTTGGAGGCAGGGGTTCTCTTACTGCCAGCTTGTCAAACTCAGTCCAGAATCTGATATTCAAGCTGGTTGTTTCATTTTCAGACATTATCACTAGTAATAAAGACCGTGCAGATCAAATGATGCCCTGAGTGACACCTGTACAGCCCCAGTGCATCCAGATTATGTTCTCAGTGACACCTTTGTAAACCCATTATCTTCCGCTAGCTTATACAGGTGTAGCTCATTAGAAATTAGTAAACAATTCTGTAGATTATGAACAAAAAGGAGTAGAATCCATCTTATTCCCTTTTAGCTGCATCAGCTCTGTCAGCTACATCAGGGATAACGGGAAAAAAACAATATGTACATAGTTTTGCTAGTCATGTATGCAAAAAAACACTGATACATACAGGAGTGGATCTGTTGAATAAAAAGAGGCTACTTTTGCATCATTACTTTTCACACTAGAACTACATGTTAAATTAAGGGGTGATGGAATTAATCACATCTATAATTTTTAACAAAATTTGCTTTTAAATCTAACATGTATTTCATTAGTCTATGAAATATCAGTGATTTTTAACGAAAAATATTAATCATGTCCAAACTGGATCCCATGTTTATTTTACATGATAATTTCACATAAAGGTTAATTATATAGCTTCACCAGTAATTTTAAAAAAGGGACGTATAATACTTTTAGTGATGTAACTCTCCTTAAAGAAATCCTCACTTTGAAATAGTCCCAGTCAGTGTCTGTCTGTGGCATAAGTGTTGTCCTAATCCCCTGGATCAATAATCAATAGATTGAGACTGAATTACTAGTGTAGTCCGGTGACAGCTGAAAGCAAAACTAGCCCATTGAGGTTTAGTCAGAGACAATTTGCAACAGCAGCTAAAGATTGCATAATATGGGATTAAACACAGGCTGGGCATTTATATGAATCATGAAATTTCCTACCATGTCTGGCAGATCAAAAGTTTACTTTGTAAGAATATATGACTTCCCTCACCAGATCAGACCAGTGGTCCATCAAGTCCAGTATCCTGGTCTCTGGCTTTCTCTAGTACCAGATGCTTCAGAAGAAGGTTCACAAAAAAACAAACAAACCACACCAATACTTGTAACGGAAAATTAAGGAATAACTTGCCTACAGTTTCTTCCCAACACCAGTTAGTCAGTAGTTAGCTTATGCCCTGATGCATCCATTATATCCATAATTATATTTTCTGTCACTGAACCTATTCTCATTCTCATTATAAAGGTCTATTTTTCTGAATTGTACTAAGCTCTCAGACTCAATGCTGTCTGGTCACAATGGCTTCCACAGGCTAGTTGTATATTTCATATAAAAAGATTTCCTTTGATTCATTTTGAATTTGCTGCCTTTTAGCTTCATTGAATGTGCCTTTGCTCCTGTGTTATGAGAGTGGGTAAACAGGAGGGCCCCATTTGCCTTCTCCATGCCATTCATGGCTAAAAGAGTATCTGAGTGCAGAGCTCAGCTGTGCCAATCCTATCTGGGTGCATAGTGCAGGTGGGGATTTAAGGTTTCCAGGAAACTTCTCTGCCCTTTGTATGTCCTCACTGAGATTGGGTATAGTGGCAATTCATTTCCCTGCCCTAAACTCATTGACGGCTCCAAGCAAACAACTCCATCAGCACTAGCCTCCCCAAAGTGAATAGCAAAAGGGATCATGGCCCCAGTTGACCTCCTAAAGAGCCAGTGGATCTGGCGTAATGTGGGAAGGAAGCACATGCTGCAACCTCAAAGAGGGTGGGGTACCAGCTAGACTCCCCCATGCTCCAGGAATTATTGACACTCCATGGGTTGCCACTGGGACTTTCTGCTCTGCACTACCACTTGTGCTGGGATGTGTGCCTTCAACTCCCTAGAGTCATAATACCTACTTGCCTTCATCTGTGCACACAACTCCCATTAACTTACCATAGGGGTTAGGCCAAAGATCAAATGCTATACATGGGCCTTACCCTAAAGAAAGAGCCATTTGAGTTTACTTTCTCAATAGTAGTGCTTTCAGACTTAGCAAATGTACAAAAATACAGACTTGTGCTGATCCTGTTCCCATTAAATGCAACAGCCAGCATTCTTCGTACTTCAGTAGGAACAGGAGCAGGCTTACCGTGTTTACCTGAGAAACTCTGCAAGTTCTAAGGGACCATACAATCCATTAAGAAAACAAACACACCAAAAAGCATGTGTTTATATATATATACACATATGAAAGTATGACCCTAATTGGGATATCACTTGCACTGGTGTAAATCAGGAGTAACTCCTTTAAAGTCCATGGAGTTGCATTAAACCAGTATACATGAGACCAGATTCAGGCACTATATATTTACTCAGGTAAATAATATACCTTTAAAAATCACTTTTAATTATATTAATTTAGTACAAGATCACCAGTCAAATGTGAACATACAGAGAAAATACAGGTGTTATAGTTGTTTATAGAAAATTTCTTTTTTCCTTTTCTATTATGATAAAATAAAGGAAACAAGCTGTAAATTCACATTGTGGCTAGAACTGGTGCTCTAACTGATTTTTGCTTCTGAAAATTTTGTGGCAGGATTACCATTTTTGGTAATGCTTTTGCAATTTTGCAACAGATGAGGATGATATATGCAAAATCATAACTTTCTTTTTGTAACTACATCACAGGTATTTACTGTAAACTCCATGCTCTTCTGATCCGGTGCATTATAATGTTTTGATTTGGAAAGTAGGGTGCATTGTAAATTGTAATGAGAATACAGAGTGCAGTGTAATGGAATACACATATTGCAGCTAGTGTAATTGACTTGAATGCTACTATAGTATACTTCCAAACCTCACTGAGCAATATTTTATTCATTAGTCTCTACATATTTTCCCACTCCTGAAACACCACCTGATTATCTTCAAAACAGTTGTACACTAGAAATCTTCCTGATTATACTTCACAGCTTTCTTCTACAAAATTGCCCTTTTAAGTTTTGGAAAAACTAAAGCCATGCTATCGATTTAGTTTTATGTTGCTATTCATCAGGTTATTCCACTCTTCCAAAATCTGTACTACTACTATTCTGAAAACAGCCTTCTAAAATTTAGAAATCATTTCATAGATATCATGGCCTTTTTCATGAAAATGTCTATTTTTGTGTGCAATAACTGTCAAACTCACAATGCACAGTAACCAGACATGTTTTGGGGTTTGTATTTGTTTTATTAATTTGGTTGACTGTTAATGAATGGCACCAGCTTGACTTGCATGGGAGACCTGATTCCTCCATTTATCCACAGAACTGATACAGAATTGGCAATAGCTTCCCATCCCCAGTTTTACATGAGGTTCAATCCCATACACTTAGAAGCAGTCCCACAAGTAAGATGGTAGTTTATCTCTATGCTCATTCAGCCTCGCTTCTGTTACTGCTAACAACTGTGCTAATTAATGCTAATTTTGAGAATTTGGATCCATATTAGGTTTGATCCAATTCCTATTAAAGTATTTTCCATTCAGTTTTATAGGAGCTGGAGCTATCCCGTTTTTATGCAATCATTCCCCTCCCCCCCCCCCGGCCAAAAAAAAAACTTTCCCATTTTGCCTGTGCATGTAGAATTTTTCACAAATTGTTATTGTGGCAAAGCTGGCATATGCCAGAAAAATTCAAAAATTATGGCTAGCCTCCTGAATCTGATTCTAATCTCACTTACACTAGTGTAAATCAGAAATAACTCCATTGAGTTTGGGTGTATAAAACTAAAGTCATAATAATGCCAGGGAAATAAGTTCCTCGGCCTTGTCTGGAGCTGCAAGAGCTATGGGTGGTAAATAAGCTTCAGCACTGAATAGGATGTTGTTTGTCAGCATGTGACATAACTTTGACATTACTGAAACATACTGTACTTTTCCCCTGTGACACTTGCTGTCCTCTGTGACACTTGTTTACTATGCATTCATTGGTGAATGACCCACTTTTAAAATATGAATCACATTTACCATAAATATTTATCAACAAAGACCAGAATACAAGAAAAAACATGATTGAGGAAGTAAATATTTTAATGATTAATCATCTGCTATTACTCTGAGTTCTGTCAAAGATTCAAACCTCAACATTTATATGTATTACTTTATGCTAAAAGCGATTCTTGCCAGTTCAGGTGAAGGTAACTTTTGCAACTAAAGGCATCTTCTTAAAAAATTACAGTGTATTTTTCATGTATTACTTATAAGCTTTATAAAATTAAACCACTCACCTTTGAGTTTTAAAGTTAGCTACTGGAAGAAACAACAAGCAGTCTAGTCCTCATATTTTAAAATATTCACCAAAAATACATTTTTCAATCTCAACTCTGGGTTTTTCTTTCACCTGCAAAACCTCAACTATTTATTTACATTTGTAGTTGGGAGGTGAGAAGGAGGATACAATTCTCTTTTGCTTCCTGCTAGAATTTTTAAAAAGCCAATAACATGTTTTTAATTATTCTGTATTTAGACAATAAGCTGCAAATATAAAATCTCCATAAACTGTATATTGGGTTACAGATTCAGCATTCTGCACTCATCTTAGACATTCAAATACTTCAATTAAAGCATATCTTTACATGCTTAACAACTGTGTGTTCAAAAAAGAATGACAAAGTCTTTTTCACAGCACATCCCTCTGAAACAAACCTGCAGAAGAGTAATCTGTGTTTAGGAGAGTCAAACTGCAAAAGACCATCTGTGTAAATTATCCTCACCGGTACTTTAACAAGATTAACTTTATTTACACCTAATGTCCTAAGCCTAGCTAATAGAAAGCCCACTCCATGAGGTAAAAGACATCTAAAATAAACAAACAATGATTTATGGTGCTGTGTGTGTTTTTATTGTATGGTAGAGTCGTGCATGTGTGCATATTATTTGGTGTGTGTATGGAGTGCTTTAACTTGGTGTAGATGTATCAAGTGTAAGAAGAAGGTATATCAGGACAGGAGCAAAGTATTTCACAGAACAAGCCTACATAACGCCCTCTTTCAAACCTGATGAGTAGCAGCCCCAGGACTGTCTTTGTCAACCTGGTGCATCACCAGAGATGCTGTGTCATTTTTCTTTTCCCCAAGCCTACATTTTAATACCCTCATTCCAGGAAAAAGTAAAAGCTGGATTTATCTGGATCCTGATTGTTTTTAGTCCCTAGCTCCCAAATTGTACCATCAAAAGAGAGAACACACTGCCTAGCTTCTCCTGTAGCACCAGAAAAAAAACCCTGGCCCCAGATACTTCCTGGAACAATTGTGCCACAAAAACCCAGATTCAATACATGGAGCCAGCTAAATATTGTTCTAAAGAAAAGGCAAAAATTGAGGTATTTCAGATAAAAATTGACAGGGTCTGATGTCTAATTCGTATTTTTTTCCCAGTACTATTTGAGCAGATGCATCAGGGTCCAGATTTGTCAATGAAGTAGGAGTAGCTATGCTGGTTTCTATTTAGATTGTACATATAGCATCTTGGGGCCCAAAATTGCCAAAATCCAGCTGGATTCAGGAGTTAGATACATATTTTCGCACCCCCATTGTGCCAATATATGTTCAGCTCAAAATATTTGTAGAGCAGTGGGAGCAGCTAAACCCATTCTGTGTTAAGCAGTGGAACTTGGGAGATGGGGGCTAAAAATTAGCAGGATCCAGCAGCGTTCAGGTGACAGATCTGAATCTTTGAGCGTTGTTATGCTGAAATTTTTGGCACACTCAGTATAGCTAAACTGGTTCTATGCAGTGGAATTTGGGCTATTGCTGCCTAAATTTGTCAGGACCCACATGCTGGACTTGGGCATCTATGACACTTCTGCTCCAGAGTCCAGATTCTTTTGGTGCAGTAGGTGCTCTACTTCCTCTTTATTTTGATGGTATGATTTGGGAATCAAAAACCAGCAGGATTTGGCAAGATCCAAGTAGATCCAGCTTTTTTGCTCTCCTTGCTCCCACTGGTTTAGCTTCTCCTCACTTCTGAGGGACAATATTTTTGGGCGGGAGGAGCAGGAGGGGTATTTTCACATTATCATTTGTCAATAACAATCAGGATCATTACTTATGTTTGTTTCTTTTTTAAACGCACAAAGCATACCTATTTCTCCCCACAGACAGACACACAGGCAGACTGACAGACAGGAGGGACCGTGCACAGTAACCATACCCCCAAATCCAGGACGCAGCCTGTTGTCATAACCATCCAGGAGACTGTTCAGGATGCTTGTAAAATTCTCCGGCCATAATTTCTCCTCCTTTTTGATCTGTCCCGGAGGCTCGGTGACACTGCAGGGGGAACAGACAAGCCATTATCATTGTTGATGCGAACGGGGGGGTAGGATCAGCCAGTGGTCAGGATGGGTTGTCTTCAACACCACCCCTTCCCCTGGCCCGGGTCAGAAGCAAGGTCCAAAGCCAGCCGCGCCGGGAATCAGTCAAAGGGCAGGTGGCGGCGATGCAAGGTGGCCTGGATCCGCGGGCTCGGGGGTACTCACCAGGTCGCCAGGCACAGGAAGTGCAGGAGGGTGATGGAGAGACCCGAGGACATCGCGATCACTAGCTCCTTGGCAGAAACCATCTTTGCATGCCATTCTTCAAGCCTGGCCGCGTCCCTTGTCCGGAGGAGACACCCCAGCCGCTGGCGGGGAGGGGGCAGCCCGCCCCAGAGCCACCGGGCAGGGACAGGCACAAGGAACAAATGTGGGGGGGCAGGGGGGACCTGTTTGCTCGCGCCGCTGCTTTCCCTGCCAAGCTACATCTCGTGGCTGCCGTGTCGCCGGGCGCTTTGCACATCCAGGCGGCTGGGCGAGGCTGCCGAGCCTCTAACTCTCGAGGGGGCAACGGGCTCCCGCTCCCCACCTGCTCCTGCCTCCGCCCCGTCGTCCCGCCCCCTGCTAGTCCCTCGCAAGAGGGGGTTCGACTCGATCACATGGAGCCAGGCGCTGCGGTTCGCCTGCTCGTTTGCCAGGCTCCATTGCAAGCGCCACAGGAGAGGGAGGATCAAACGTGGCAACTACAAGGCAGAAATGGGGTGCGGGGGAGTCTTCTCCCTCCCTTTCTCTCTAGTTCCTTCACACTACGGCTCTGGGGGGGGGTGTTAAAGGGTTAACGCTTCGCACCCCTGCCAAGTGTTAATTTTATACTGGAGAGGGGAAGGGTACAGCCAGTAAGTGGCGAGAGAAAACCAAGAATAGTCTGTTTGAGGACACCCCCCTTTCCCCAGCAATTCCACCCCCACCTGAAAACACACCCCCATTCCCTTTTGGGGCATTATTATACCTTGTTGCCTGCTAGTGACAAATAATTTCACTTCTTTGAAACCCTGTCTCCCAGAATGACGCAGACTTGCTGTGAGACGTCCCCATCTCTTCCCCTGGTGGCTCTCTCCCCAGCTGTCCTGGTGATGATCATGGTGATGAAGTCTTCATTTGTCTCGACTGTCTTTTCTTTCTTAGGAATGGGTGGGGGAGAAACAAACCCACCAGCCACAAAGAAATGAAAGCCTGGCGCATGTATTTCCTAGGTGTAGGAGGTTTGAAAGAAGGAGACTTTTTCCCACGTAGATCGTGGTATAAAATAAGGGGGGGAAAGGAAGGGAATTGTAGCTACAGTGTTCAAAACAGTGCACACCCAAAATGGATGCAATAGAGCTAATTGCCCTTGGATAGAAACCCGGAGATGCCACACAGAGAGCTTGCACATTCAAGGGCTGGTTGTTTTGTGGTTGGTTGGTTTGGGTTTTTTTTCCCCATAATGATGACACCAGCTGTGATGACCTAAATCATTTCCATTATATTAAGTACAAAGGGATTATGCACCAGTTACAGAGAGATCCCTTTTGAAATGTTACTACTCAATCAGAGGTTGTTGGGTTGCAAGGTGTCTCCCCCGCCCCCTTCCTTTTTCTCAGTCACACTGAAAGTGTTTACTATGAACATCAACTTGTTCTTCTGATCCAGTGTACTGTCGAGTTGTTTGTATTTGGAAACTAGAGTGCATATAAATCTTAATGAGGATTCTGAATTTCATTGTGCTGGAGTATATAGAGCAGATATTGTAATTGACTCAAATGCTATTGTACTGCCGAGCCTGCCAGAGAAGGGCTTTATTCATTACTTGCTACAAATTCTACAACCATTGAAATGATTATCTTTAAAACTGCTCTACACTTGAAATCTTCCTGATTGTACTTCAGAATTTGCTCCAAGGAAAGTGCCCTTTCTTACTCCTTTGAAAAACAATTAAAGCTGTGCTTGAAATCTATTTAGCACATACTGCTGTTTATCTTTCATAAGACTCCATCTAGGAAGGTCCTCTTTAAGGTTGTGCAAATTCTTAGTCTGCTTTCTGGCAGTTTCAAAGGGTGAAATGCAAGAAGCTTCCCTTCAGGGTTTTTTTCTCTATACCATATTTCGTATGTTACTTAATATGTAATAGACATTGTAAATTAAATTAATTATTACACATTATAAGAAACTGAAATCAGGGCCTCATTGTGCATGAGGGAGTACATACAAATAGTAAGAGACAGTTCCTGCCATGAAGAGCTCACACGGTAAATAGACAAGACAGATCAAGAGTGGGAGAAAGGAAGTATTATCCCCATTTTACAGATGAAAACAGAAAATCTGAGTGATTTGACCAGAGTCATGCAGGATATTTGTATCAGCACCAAGAATTTAACTCAGATCTTCTGAGTTCCTTTCTAGATCTTTAGCCACAAGCTCATCCTTCCTCCTAAGGCACAGCAAAAATCTCTGTGTAAAGATGTAGTATTCAATGGCCCCAGCTTTGCCCTCACTCAGAATTCCTACTAATTCACAGCACTTACGCCAGGAATGAAGTCAGCCCAATATATTTTACTCTGAGGTGTGATATTAACAAGAGCGTTTTGTAGTATCACTTATTTTAACACACACTTCTTCAGCATCCTGTAACAGTGATGGGGAATCCTTTTTAGTGCAAATGCAAAACAACTCCATTGTTGCTGACTTTAACTGGGTTTCTGTGGTTCTTGCCAGCAGTGAAAATGTGGATGTTTAAGGAGGAGAACTGTGAGCTTTGTGTATAAGCTCTGCTAAAGCCACAACCGCAGCTGGAGCAAGACTTATGACAGTGCTCACTGCTAGGGATTGCCAATTTTTGGCCAAAAAAGTTCTCAAACTCAAAGACTTGTGGACCTCCATTCCTAGTCTCCATCCCCCAGCTTCCAATGTTGTCTCTCCTCCATCCAAGTCTTTTCTTCTTACATTAACTTAAACCTTTAAGTTAATTTTTACAGGGAAGTTTTGCTAGCATTAGGCCCATTCCCAGCCCCTTTTACCCACCACCTACCCCCTCCATTTGGGCAATTTGCTCCATGGAAGGAGCAAGGACAGCACAGTTCCTGTGCACAAGGATTGCTCTGGTACTCTGTCCCTACTTTTACAGTCCCCTGCGCACCCATGCAGGGGCAGCTCACATTTTTGTCCTCAGTGGCAGAAGGGGATTGGAAGTCATATCTCCTGCCCCTGGGCTTCCCTGGAAAATCTTGCAGAATAATCTTGTCATTTGAGGATACTTTCTCAGTATAAGGCAGACCTTGTCACAGAGGCATATCAGTTTCATTTAGCCTGAGTTGAGGGGGACACGGTTAGGATGAGGAATCAGGTGAACATCTGCTCAATATACCATATTGCCTTTTAAGGGCTGCTCAGTTATAATGTGAAAAGTATCATAAATTTCTGTTGCCCAGAGCAACAGTAACAATCCTGCTGCAGCTTCTTACACTGTGGTAGGATAGGGGTAGATGGCTGACAGCTTCAAGACAGCAACAGTTCTTCAGGGACAAGCCCATGCTACGGCTGCCTTAGTGAATCTGAAAGTAAGTACAGATGAGCTGAGAATTATCCTTATTCTTCTTGCACACCTATGCATTCTGGTAGAACGTCCAGCCCTCGCCCCTGCTTTTCTACTCTGCCACTGGCCCTGGCAGTACAGAAAGGACATCCAGCTGTAGGGATTGAGATGCTCTTGGGGCATACACAGCACATAATGAGTAGAGCCCTGGGAGTACAATTCAACCTGCCACGAAAACCTTAGACCCAATTGTTGCATTATGGAGTACAGCCCACTCTTGTAGTTTTACTGCAAGTCTCACAAAAGTTTTTTTCCCCTTAAAGCCTCAGCTTGTGGAAGCAAATGATTACATGAGAATCTCAGCTTTCATTAAAACATGGAAAAGAAAGTTTCAGCCCCTTGTTGTTGCAGAGAAGAGCATGAAACTATGACCTGAGTGCCTCCTGCAGACATAAAAACCAGAAGGCAAATCAAAAGAATTATTTCTTATTATTATTAAAACTCACTATTTTAATAAGGGCTTACTCATGATCCTTGAACAGTTGGGACTGGCCATACTGTTTATGGTCCATTTATGTTACTATAATATGAATTCTCTGTTTGCTTGTGGTGGGTTAGCACAGCCAGGTGCTGTCTCTGGAACGATGACGGAGGCACATGTTCAGTGAACAACAGAACTACATCTATATTACTGGAAGAGGGTACAAAGGCAGCTACCCTCCTGCTGGTATCAGAATACTTTCCCTTTCACCCTGAGACTAGGGCCTTTTCCATCTGGGAGAAGCCATATCCTTACGGGGCTGTATCTCTGAGTGTGCCATGACAAGAAACACCCCCTCACCCGGGTAGCACAGTAATTCTAATGCACTGATGGCCTCAAAGGTCCATAAAGCCAATGGAGCTGGTCCTGATGTAAAGAAATTCTTCTGTGCCATCCCCTCCACTTTGATCCACATGATATGGTGGGCTGCAGCCAACAGGAAAGGAAAATAGCCTCGCTGCCGCTGCAGTCTGGTTATTCACAGCTGCTGCATATTCCTTGTGGTCTGAAGCTGTTTGAAATGTGGGGAGACACAAAACTGTGTTAAAGCCGCCCTTTCCTCTCTCCAGTCCCAAGCAGGGCTGTCCAAACTGATAATCAGACCCATTACATCTACATTTCCTGGCTACTGGGGATTCAAAACTGTAAAGTTTAGCAAAGCAGCAGGTGTAACAGCTGTGCTGAATAATTTAGATTCCTTATTTTAATATTTATAAATGTTTACTGGTCTTGAAGAGTAAAGTAGGTAGATGTGATTTTAATTATTAAAAAGACGCATAGAATCTACCTGCATATAAATGGATATTGTCGATCAAATATACTAAAACCAAATCTTCTTTTGAATTATACCATCATTGTTCTAAAGGACAATAGACTCATTTAATAATACCATGAATGCTTTGACACTAGATGTAAAAATACTTCATGTTTTTTTCTAAAGAAAAAAAAACATTTGAAGAGTCTGTAATGCAAACAGACTCTATAAGTTAGATTTTTGTAGTGGCCCAATGAACAATAAAGAACTGAGCAGTTTAGCTTTTAGAACCGAACTCATGTAATCCCAGTGGCAAAGACTAAACATGCCACAGGAGTAATACACTACATTCTCAGACAATACACAAGCCAATCTGCTCTTCATTAGCATCTGGTGGTTGCTGTTTGGAATGGCATTACACACATTTCTAAAAGGAAGTGAAAGGTACTTGTAATGTCATTGCCAAGAGCAACAGTGGCCAGAAAAAAGTAGCAAAGGAACAATCTTGTCTTAAAGTATGCTGGGGGGGGGCGCTGCAGGGGGCAGAGAGGTTGGACAGGATCATACTTGGGGCATCTAGCCCACTCAGCTGCGGGAGCTGCACCTCTATTTTCAGTGGGCTACCTTGATCAGAGCTATTGCAGGTATATCTATCCAAGCTGGAAAATGCACCTCCAGCTCCAATGTAGCATACCTTAGGGGCATTGACTGTAAAAATATCAGGCTGAGAAAATATTGAAAAGGTGAACAGATGGAGGAAAAACAAAATAAATGAACGTTTGGTGTTAGTTCATCAAGTAACACAACTGTGACAGGTTCCCCCCAGGGTGCCACGTGGAACTGGGGTACCACTGAGCCCTCTGACCCCCTAGCCTGGGCTTCCTTTCACGCTGTACTGCTGTGACAAGCTACAAAGCCCTCCAGCCTTCATTTTCACCAGCATACAATCAGGTAGAGCAGGGGTGGCAACCTCTGGCACGCAGCTCACCAGGCGGCCCGGGCCAGTTTGTTTACCTGCCGCGTCAGCAGGTTTGGCCAATCGCGGGCCATCCCAGGCCAATGAGGGAGGCGTGAAGCCATAGCCAGCACATCCCTCACCCACGTGGGGGGGGGGGAAGAGGAGGCTGCGCACTCCAGTGGATCAAAGCAAGTTCAATATAACGCGGTTTCACCTATAACACGGTAAGATTTTTTGGCTCCCGAGGACAGTGTTATATCAAGGTAGAGGTGTACCTCCTGTATCTTACATACAACACTCCTGTTAATACACTCAAGAATTTCACAACTGCATCACATTGTTCACTTATACTCAATTTGTGATCCATTATAACCCCTAGATCCTTTTCAGCAGTACTACCACCTAGCCAGTTATTCTCCCATTTTTCCTTCTCAACTGAAGTACTCTTCACTTGTCTTCACTGAATTTCATCTTCAAGTATAATTAGGCAAGCCAAAAAAGAATTTGAATAACAACTAGCCAAAGATTCATATACTAACAGCAAAAAAACCAAAACAAAAACTAAACCTCACCCCCCTCCACCCCCACACACATTTCAGTACATCAGAAGCAGGAAGCCTGCTAAACAATCAGTTGAATCACTGGACAATAGAAGTGCTAAAGGATAACTCAAGGCCATTGCAGAGAAACAAAATGAATATTTGCATCTGTCTTCACTACAGAGGATGTGAGAGAGATTTCCCCAACCTGAGCCATTCTTTTTAGGTGACTAATATGAGGAACTGTCACAGATTGAGGTGTCATTAGAGGAGGTTTTGGAACTAATGGATAAATTAAACAATAAGAAGTCACCAGAACCAGACAGTATTCACTCAAGAGTCTGAAGGAACTCAGATATGATATTGCAGAATTACTAACTGTGGTATTTAACCTATCATTTAAATCAGCTTCTGTACCAGATGCTCAAGGATAGCTAGTGTGATATCAATTTTTTAAAAAGGCTAAAGAGGCAATCCTGCCAATTACATGTCAGTAAGTCTAACTTCAGTACTAGGCAAATTGGTTGAAACTATAGTAAAGAACAGAATTATCAGACACATATATGAACAATTTGTTGGAGAAGAGTCAACACTGCTTTTGTAAAGGGAAATCATGTCTCACCAATGTATTAGAATTCATTGAGAGGGTCAACAAACATGCGTACAATGGTGATCCAGTAAATATAGTATACTTAGATTTTCAGAAAGTCTTTAACAAGGTCCCTCACCAAAGGTTCTTAAGCTAAGTAAGAAGGTGGGATAAGAGGAGAGGTCCTCTCAAGGATCAGTAACTGGTTAAAAGATAGGAAACAAAGGGGTAAGAACAAATGGTCAATTTTCACAGTGGAGAGAGGTAAATAGTGGTGGTTCCAGAGCTGTACTAGGACCAGTGTTTTTCAACATATTCATAAATGATCCAGAAAAAGGGGTAAACCGTGAAGTAGAAAAATTTACATATGATACAAAGTTACTCAAGATAGCTAAGGTCAAAGCAGACTGAAGAGTTAAAGGGATCGCACTAAACTGGGTGACGGGGCAACAAAATGGCTGATGAAATTCAGTGTTGATAAATGAAAAGTAATGCATATTGGAAAACAATCCCAACTACACATACAAAATGATGGGGCCTAAATTAACTGATACCACTCAAGAAAGATTTTGGAGTCATCATGGCTAGTTCTCTGAAAACATCCACTTAATGTGCAGTGGCAGTCAAAAAAGCTAACAGAATGTTAGGAACCATTAGGAAAGGGAGCTACTATAATAATGCCTCTATATAAATCCATGGTATGCATCTTGAACATTGCATGCAGATCTGGATGCCTTGTCTCAAAAAAGATCTATTAGAATTGGAAAAGGTACAGAGAAGGGCAACAAAAATGATTAGGAGTATGGAATAGCTTCCATATAAGGAGAAGTTAAAAAGACTTGGACTTTTCAGCTTGGAAAAGAGATGACTAAGAGGGGATATGATAGAGGTAGATAAAATCATGAACGATGTGGGGAAGGTGAATAGGGAAATGTTATTGACCCCTTTACATAACACAAGAACCAGGAATCACCCAAATCAATTAATAGGCAGCAGGTTTAAAGCAAACAAATAAAGTGTTTCTTCACACAATGCACAGTCAACCTGTGAAACTCATTGCCAGGAGATGTTGTGAAGGCTAAAACTATAAGAGGGTTCAAAAAAGGAGGGTTCATAGTGGATAGGTCCATCAATGGCTATTAGCTAGAATGGTCAGGAATGCACTCCATGCTTTGAGTGTCAGTAGCCTCTGTTGCTAGAAGCTAGGAGTGGACAACAGGTGATGGATCACTCGATGACTGCCTGTTCTGTTCATTCCCTCTGAGGCACCTGGCATTAGTCGCTGTTTGAAGACAGGATACTGGGCCAGATGGACCATTAGTCTGATGCAATATGGCCATCCTTATGTTCTCCAATTTGTTAAGGTAGTTTTGAATTCTAATCCTGTCCTCCAAAGCGTTTACAAACATTCCCACCTTGGTGTAATCCACAAATTTTATAAGCATACTCTCTACTTCCTTATCCAATGACTTGGATAATGGAGTGGAGAGTACGGACTCACCAATTTTAAAATGTTGATCCTAACAGTAAGACTCATAGAAACCATCCTCAAACCACTCACCATACAAAGGGCCAGCATCCTGCAAGACACAACTGACTTCCTCCATAAACTCCACAACATTAATGACTTCCCTCAGAACACCATCCTTTCTACCATGGATGTCAATTCTCTATACATCAAGATGCATCACAATGACAGCATAGCTGGCTGTCTCAGATATCTGCAAGACAGGGGACAACCCTCAGATATCCATCGCAAACACATTGCCAAACTCATCCATTTCATTCTCACCCATAATTTTACATTCAACACCACTTGTCCAAACCATGGGACAGCCGTTGGTACTAAGATGGTTCCCCAGTATGCCAACCTCTTTATTGACCACTTGAGGAAGAATCTCTGGACAAATGCACCACAAAACCAATGGTATACCTGACATACATCAATGATATTTTCATCCTCTGGACAGACAGGTTAAACTCCCTCATAGATTTCTACCACAACTTCAACAACCACTATCCATCCATTCAGTGCTTTCTCGAACACTCCCACACTAGCATCAACTTGCTGGGCACCTCAATCAGCTTCAACAATGGAACCCTACAGACAACCATATATACAAGCAACCCATGGATCACCACACCTACCTTCGTAGATCCAGTAACCACCCCAAACACTCCAAGGAATCTGATATCTATAGCCAGACACTGAGATATCACAGAATATGATGCCCCAAGGAGAAAGTCTGAGATATACATCTTAACACACTTAAAACCACATTCACCAAATAAGGATACTCCACTACAGGAGTAGATTGTATCATGGAACAGGCCATCAAAATACCCCAGGAGAACCTGCTTAAATACAGAAATAAAAACTCTGTTCACCGTACACCCCTATTTGTGATCAATCACCCCACACTAGAATGCATATGGGGTATCATTCAACAATTACAACCAATACTCAACTCATACTTGAAATAAATCTTTCCTGAACCCCCACTTCTGGCCTTCAAACAGCCCCCCAACCTCTCCAAGCTCATCAGAAGCAAGATCCCCACTGATCAGACACACCAACTCAAAGTAGCACCAGACCTTGCCAGAACAACTGATGCAAAATCTGCAGACATATCTCCACTGCTACAATGATCAACACCCCGCACAAGACACCTTTCAAGATCCATGGCTCCTACATATGCCTATCACAAAGTGGTATACCTCTTCCAGTGCAATAAATGCCCCAATAACTAAGTGGGTGAAACTAGACAATCATGATGCTCTCAAATGAACTCACACAGGAAAATGGTAAAAGACAAAAACACCCTATCACCTGTAGGTGAACACTTTTCACATAGTGATCATTCTACATCTGACCTCTCAGTTCTCATCCTCAAAGGAAACCTGCACAACAGTGTTTTAGATGTTTGGCTTCTTGTATTCCCTCTTTATGCCATCTCAGCTCTGCACAGGTAACTGGCCAAGCAGACCTCAAGTGAACTGCCCAATGCCACAAGATCCGTTAAGGTACGAAGGCACCCAGCCAGGTTTATTGTAGACAAAGAATAGTATTGGTATCCTGCAGACTCTACCAGATGACAATACATATATGCCCATAACAGACCAGCTCAGTAAACAGAGGGACTTTCTGTTCCTCCTTAGGCCAGACAGAGACATTTCCTCGGAGATACCTCTTTATACACCAATATAAACAAGTTACATATTGCCACTCTGACATAGCTAAGTTCCCTCCTCTGACATATCTGGGTGCCACCTTCTGCCTTATACTTGTTGGTTCAATCGAAACATCAAGCTGTCATTCTGACCTTATCTTTAGGATGTGTGAGCATGTTCCTGTTTTCTTTGGGGGGTGCTGGTATTGGGGTGTTCTGGTACCATTCTTCTGGAATGTGTTTGTGTATATATATTCTTATACCTAGCACTACTTAGGAATGTGTGTTTCTGCAATAGCAGCCCTGTTCTTGCCAGATTCTGTGAGCAGGGCCTGCCTCTTGCTTACAACTTAACTTTGTTTTAAAGCTGCAAAGTTTTCATTACTACTTTAGTTCAGGCCTCAGGCCCAGTACCAGGCTTCTGATACAAGGGCTTTATGTTTCAGGCCCACTTCCTACTTCAAACACTTTCAGAAGATGAGCCCAGGAGCTTAAATTCAAAACTTTGCTAGACTAGACACTAAAAATCATGAACTGAACAAAGACACTGGATTTATGGCTTATTACAAAAATCTGTAACACACTAACTTCCTTTTTTTTGTCCTATGACTACAGAGGTGTTAATGGACCAGTCTGCCTTGAATGGTCCCTTAAAATATGTACTCGCTACTTATGCTAAATCTGTTCTACCTTGCATTTAAATGCTCAAAATATCTTTCCCAAACCTGAATAAGAGCTCTGTGTGGCTCGAAAGCTTTTCTCGCTCAACAAAAGAAGTTGGTCCAACAAAAGGTATTATACCCACCTTGTCTCCTTAGTGATTCTAACCACCGTGAGTCTGAATTTCCCATTCTGTAAAAAAGAGATGATATGTATTTATATATTCCATAAGGACAGTGTGAGGATTAGCTTATATTTGCACAGTATTTTGAAAGAATAAAGCAGTATATTATAAGTATTACTACAAAATAGGTCAATATTTAACCCATACTCATGTCCCTTTGTAGATCTCAGTCTATGCATTTTGTCTGCTTTGTATCACATTCTGCATGTTTAATCCTTAATCGGCTTTCTAAATATTTCTTTGCTGGACATAGGCCATCATAGCAAATGAGATTAACATGTGAGAAATAACCTATTTTGGGCTGAAACTCCAGCATCTAAAAAGCTTAGCCAACATACTGTCTACATGAGCAGAAAATTCATTGTCACTTCACTGATCAGTTGGCAGACATGAGGTTTGTTTTTGTTTTTTAAATGATACAAAATGAGAAGATGGTGAATACAAGGTAAATAAATTAAAATCAACCTTTTCACAAAAATATACATCTCCTCAGAAGGAATTTCAACAGCATAATTCAGGCCTGCACTCAGTAAACTACCAGCAAAGATACAGCTCACTGCATCTCTTGGAAAATCCTCTCCCCGTACCCCTGCCTACTGCTTCAGGGCTTTCCTATTCTTTTTCCTGCTGTGGTGTTCAACACCGAGCCAAAGAGATGAACTGTTTGTAAATCTGAATTAAAGTATGACTTAGATACAGGGGTCTTCTGGGGCCTGATGTAAAGCCCAATCGAGTGAATGGAAAGACTTCCATTTGCTTCAATAGGCTGTGGATCAGAACCAGGGCTGGTGCAACCATTTAGGCGAACTAGGCGGTTGCCTAGGGTGCCAAGATTTAAGGGCGCCAAAAAGCAGCACCCCAAAAATTTTTTTTAAATGGTTGCAGCCGCTCCTGCTGGAGAGGTAGTCTGAGCTGCCTACAACCAGCAGCCCAGGGTGCCCCCGGGGTCAGGGCGCCGGCACGGCAGCCCGGCAGCCCAGGGGGCCCCCGGGGTCAGGGAGCCGGCGCGGCTGCCGCGGCAGCCCAGGGCGCCCCCGGGGTCAGCGCGCCGCCGCGGCAGCCCAGGGCGCCCCCGGGGTCAGCGCGCCGCCGCGGCAGCCCAGAGGTTAGGGCTGACGGCGGCTGCGCTGACCCAGGGGAATCCCTGAGCTGCAGGCAGAGGCTCAGAATCCCTCTCCCTCCCAGAGCAGGGGCTCCAGCCTCTGCAATTTTTCTCATTGCTGGCCAGGGCGCCGGCGGCTGGGCAGAGCTGCGCAGCTCTGCTTAGGGCACGTGGCAGGGGCCCTGCGACAGTGGCGCAACATCAGGGCTTCGCTTCTGGAGGAAAGCGGCGGCTGCCCCCTGGCTCAGCCTCCACATCAGCCCCAGCGAGGGGCATGGAGAAGAAAAGAGCCTCAGCAGTGGTCTGGTGGAGCGGAGGAGGAAAGAGGACCCCAATGTTCATGCATTGGGCAAGGTAACCAAGTGCCTCCCCACAGGTCGGCCTCAGGTGCCTGTGCTCCTGCCCCCTTGGTCCTTGGCTGGTCCCTGCTCCTGCTCCCCTTGTGCCTGGACAGCTGGAGAGAACAGCAGCCTGCAGAGCTGAGCTACCCCAGTTCCCCCCCCGACCCCATCCCCCCCACAGCCCTGACCCCCAGCTCCGAGCCTAGTCCTTCTGAGCTGGAAACCCCATCGACCTCATCCCCCCACAGCCCTTACCCCCAGCTCCGAGCCCAGTCCCTCTGAGCTGGAAACCCCCTCTACCCCATTCCCCCCACAGCCCTGACCCCCAGCTCCGAGCCCAGCCCCTCTGAGCTGGAAACCCCCTGACCCCATCCCCCCAACAGCCTTGACCCCCAGCTCTGAGCCCAGCCCCTCTGAGCTGGACACCCCCCTGACCCTATCTCCCCACATCCCTGAGCCCAGCCCCTGTGAGCTGGGCACCCTTGAACCCAGAGCCCAGCTCCCCACCCAGCCGTGGGCAACAACAGCACCACCCCCAGGCAACGACAGCCCATTGGTACCAACTATCACAATCACCCAGCAACTGCCCATTATGTAATTGCAAATATATACATACCATTACAGCTTTTAATGTTTTTAAATAATGTATTTTGTTTATTTTCAAATTATTACACATTAATTTTTGAATGTATTTCACTAGTTATTTTTTACATTTCCTAATACATGTTACTATAGTATTGCAAATGTTTTATGGAAGGGGCCCCCGATTTTGCTTTGCGCAAGGCCCCCTGAGTCCTCTGGGTGGCCCTGTCTGAGTTTTAAGCCCTGCTGCTGTGTTTTGCCTGCAGCAGGCAGGCCTAAGCCTGTGAGTGACCCCCATAGCAGCTGCCTGAAGAAGTGCTTGGGGGAATCATGCAGAAGGAGTGTAATATTTGTTTGAGTTCTCTCCTCATGGAGGCTGTGCTCCACTTGGTGCAGGACAGCAGTCTCAGCAGGACTCTAGGCCCAGCACCTTGCCTCAGTTTGTAGATTTGTAGTGCACCCATCACCGGGCTCAGTCTGGCACCGCTACCCCTCACCAGTGCCCAAGAAGCAGTCAAAAAAGTTGGATGGACTGGTTAGGTTAGTTGTCATGCTGTTGCTTGGCCAGTGTAGAGACCACTGAATGCATAGTATTCCTCTATGATGTTCTGTCCTGAGCAAAATTGGCATGTTATGAGGTAGTGCCTGTCAGGGACAGGTGTCTGTTTATGTATCCAGCCATCATGTCCTAGGTCTTCTTGGGGGAGCTTTTCCATCCTGCTTTCATTGGTGACATCTGTGATGCTCTGGTAGACATCTATGAAGACAATACTCTGACAGGATCATCTGGCAATACATCACGAGTTGATGCAAAGGCTCTTACAAAAGCCATTTCTAGTTTCAAGTTTCTTGTTTCTCTTGTTTTGTGGTATGACATATTGTTTGAGATCAACATAACTAGCAAACAACTTCAGGCAAAAGAATTTGATATATGTGATGCCATTAATCAACTTGGAGAAACCAAGAAGTTTCTTGTGGGCCGCAGAAGTGACGCAGCCTTTAAGAAAACATTGGCAGATGCAGGTGAACTTGCGGAGGAGTTGGATGTACCGGCACTTTTTGAACCAGATCCAATCCGTATTAGAAAGAAGAGGAAGCAGTTCACATATGAAGCAGATGACGAACCTATTTATGATCCGAAAGAAAAAGTCAAAGTGAACTTTTACTTTGCAGTCATTGACACAGCAATACATTTGGTTGAAGAAAGATTCACATTGATGCAGCAAATTAGTTCAGTATTTGGCTTTATATATGATCTTTACAGTTTGCAAAATAAAACACCAAAGCAAATTATGGAACATTGCTTGATTTTGGAGAAAGCTTTGCAACATGGTGAATCCAAAGATATTGATGCCTTTGACTTGTGCAGTGAATTGCAAGCTATTGCAAGACGAGTCCAAAGGAGTTCATCACTGCAAGATGTATTGAACTTCATATGGGAAAATAAGCTGACAGATAGTGTCCCTAACACAGTTATTGCTCTTTGCATCCTCTTGACTCTCCCAGTTTCTGTGGCCAGTGGTGAGCAAAGCTTCTCGAAGCTCAAGTTGATAAAAACATATATGCGAACATCAATGTTGCAACAAAGACTTGTTGGGCTATCTACCTTGTCAGTAGAACATGACATTGCTCACAGCATTGACTTGGAGGAACTTGTTTCTAAATTTACTAAACTTAAAGCGCGGAAACATAAATTCTAAATTATTACATGTTACTCTGTGACCGTGTATTGTGTATAATGTATGTGATTTGGGGGGGGGGGGGCGCAAGATGGAAGTTTCGCCTAGGGCGCAAAATATCCCTGCACCGGCCCTGATCAGAACCATAATGTAGCTTATATGTTAAGTGCTTCAGTTACTGACTTTATGCCACTGTTTGGTTTTATGCCTTGTCACGGAGTCCCCAGGCGATGATCTGGAACTGCTCCCCACAAAGCCAATCAGAACTTTGGGGAGCATCCTCTCCCTTGGAGCAGACTATCTTCAGGGCAAGAAGCTTACACGGCTTCACCTCCTGGGTCTCTCTTTGGAGCATTCAGCATCCTCTGTCCCTCCATGCGCTTCCCACAGTGAGCCCACCCGGCAGGTTCCTGGGGAAGCCAGAGGGTCCTGCACCCCCACTTCACAGTCAGACGTGACTCTTAGCCAGCCAGTAAAACAGAGGTTTATTAGATGACAGGAACACAATCTAAAACAGAGCTTGTAGGTACAAAGAACCAGACCCCTCAGCCGGGTCCATTCTGGGGCCCAGTGAGGCAGACCCTCATGTCTGCCCTCACTCCTCGTCCCCAGCCAGCCCCAAACTGCAAACCCCCTCTAGCCCCTCCTTCTCTGGCCTTTGTCTCTTTCCCGGGCTAGGAGGTCACCTGACCTCTTTATTCTCCCACACCCTTAGCATCCCCTTGCAAGGGGGAAGGGCCTGGCTATTAATTGCCACGGAGACTGAGTGCTGGCCAGAAACGGAGGCACCCACACAGTATTCAGAGGAAACATTAGGAACAGTCCCACTTCGTCACATGGCTATTTGTTTTATTAGAGCTCTTTTTTGTACATTCGATCATGCAAGTCTCCTACCTGTTCTGTTCTTCATCTGAGACAGAAAAATGTCACTTACCTACACCAAAGGGTGATCGCAGCTTTACCTTGTTGATGTTTGCAAGGCACATGCAAACCTTCCACCTGAAGGCTCTATACAAGTACATTTTCCAATATTCTGTCCATGTGATTGCTCAGTATTAAGATTGCTTTAGGTTTTTCTGGGTGGTACCCAGAGAACAAAACAGGACCTAGGCCACATTGTGATAAGTCACGTACAAGACATATAGCAAATGACAGTCCCTAGATTAAGGACAGAACAATCCAAGTAGATGTTTGGCAAGAAAAGGAAAGACACAACCGAGAAAGAAGGTAGAGGTATAAGGGAGTAGTGCTTATAAGTACACTTTAGCTTAGTGATCCTGCAAACAGCTTTTCTGGGAGCAGGCAGGAAAATTTCAGCCTGAACTATGAAGTCATTTACTCCTACTACTACCTACAGGCTATTCTCTCCATGGAGCAACCCCTACCTCTCCTCCTTTTATTTCTCATTCATCCCACTATCTGGATCGCTCTCATTGGTCACCTGGAATGTTGTTGGAAAGTTTCAGAAAACTGGTATTGCTGACAACAGCGGTCTCCCAGTCTTGTGAATGCTCCAGCTGCTCCTTCTCCTCCTGGGGGAATCAAAAGGGCACTCTGCAGCCCTTTATTCACCGTCTGTTCCACTGCTGCTGCTTTGGCTCCAGCTTCGCTCCCTGGTTCCCCTGGTGAGTCACTTCTCCTAGAGCCCTCCCTTGGAGAGGTGCTGGGGTTTTTTTTCGCTCTTAATGGCTGGAGTAAGGGTTGCCAATGAAACCATTTTCCCTATAGCAGCTCAGTCTGGTTTCTGGGGTAGATGAACAGAAAGATACCCAATAGCCCCTCACTTGTCATCTGCTCCACTGGTGCTGCTCTGTCTACTGGCTGGCTGGTTCCCCCGAAGTAAATCTCTTGCCTCAGTGGTCCCCCTTCTGAGAGGTGCTAAGCTTCTGTGCTAAACGTGGCACTGTGTGTGTGAGAGAGACAGAGAAAGTGACTGGGGCTGCATGCCCCATAGTGGCTCAGTGCTATAAACTGTAGGGCAGATAAGGGGGACTCTGCAGCTCCTTAGCAAAGTGGGGTGGGATGTAAGTGTGTTCCTATTTTTATTAGGTTTCATTTTAGCTTTTTTGCAAATAGCTGAAAACACTACATGTGTTTTATCATAGGTTATCTTGGCACAGAAAAGTATTTCTTCTAAGAAGGAAATAAAAGTTTCTTTATTCACTACATTGAAGAAGTGTCACCTCTAACAAATGGTTGATAAAGTAGCATTTTGTCAATGAGATGGTTCAGGATATGATGCTATAGCACATTTGGAAAGTTAGAACACAATGTACCAGGATTTTTTTTCCCCAGAACCACAGTAGTGACAATAATGTGCCTCACTCTACGCAAAATACAAAAATACAAAAGAGCCTGGACCCAAAAATCTTACAAATTAAAGGCCTGATCCTACAAACTCAGGCATAGTTTTGCTCACATGAATTGTCCCATTAAAAACAAAAACAAAACAAAACACCCATAACAAAAATCAGTGAGACTGCACACAGGTTAAATTTACATATGTGCATAAGTGATTGCAGGATCAGGACCATAAACTCCTTAACACATTGTAGTTTGCCCCTGATATCAATTATTAACTCTATGTAAGAGTCTGAATCTTTAATTGGTATGTCCCCTTGTGCCTGCACACAATGTAGCAGGCTTTCCTTCATTTGCACTCACTTCTGACAATGGCTCCAACCCTGAAGTGGTCTGCTTCTTTTTGAGACTCAGCCCCTATGTTGCTTCACATCTGAGCCTACCCCTTCCAGAATAACCCAATAGCTCCACAAACAATAGACCAACAATTTCATGTTGGCCACTTGGTCCAGCTCCAGACTCACTAGTACTAACTCCTTGTGTCGGGGGTTTCAACACTTCATACCCTTTGTCTCTAGAGGTTTCCTCAGTTGGCCAGTAGGGGAACCCAGGCCTCACCTCACATTTGGGTTCTGGTCCAGAGATCCTTTAATAAGCAGCCATGGCCTGACTATGCAGACCCCTTGCTGCCTCTCTGGACCACTTCCTACCACAACCTATCTTAGGTCTTTCTCACAGCCTCTTCCCAGGCTGACTGTGCATCCACATCACTCTTTCTAGACCTCTTCTCTAGGCTGACAGCAGAGCTTCTTAACACTTTCACCTGTCTGGTTGGTTCTGCTTCAGGAGTGTCCTTGATCCTGTCAAAATGTTTCTCCTCCCTGCAGGACTCTGTGCCAGCATTGAGAATTCTGGGCAGATTCCCTTTCCCCATCTTTACTTCACAACTAGTTTGTGTTCCCTGTTGCAGGCCCAGTTTCCTTCTGGGAGGCTGTCTGGCCACAGGCTAACCTAGCTCCCTGGCTCCAGCCAGGTATCTCAGTAAGAACCAGCTCCACCTGACCCTGGTCCAGCCCTTTTAACTTCTCCCTCCAGGCTTAACACCTCCTGCAGATGTAACAGGGTGACACTAATTGAGCCCACAGGCTCTCATTAACCCTTCTGGCCTAGTGTAGGGGTTGGTACACTCCATCACACTGTTTCCCCATTCTGATTGAAACATCTTCCATGCTGTAGAAAATATCAGCTATGTAGAACTGTTGTAAAAGTAGTACCATTTCATCTGTACAACAGCAGAACAGCTTGAACATTTACTATACGTTTTCATCTTTTAAATCTCTCCTTACAGCCAACTTCTGCCATCATGCCTAAAAAGCATTACTAATAAATCATGCAAATGTGCACAAACTTGTTACCTCATTTGCCTGTTTATATAACTGTTGAATCCCCTCATCATCCATTGTTAGCTCTCTGAACCAGGGGACTGTCCTGTTTAATCATTTGTACAGTGTACAGCAAAGAACCCCAAATCTTTGGTTGGGGTCATCAGACTCTACAGCAATATAAATATACATTTTACTAATTACATAATAATTTTCTCCTCTGTCTGTTTATTTTGACATATCACCACAGGGCAGAAGAAACTCATAATCCTTCCACACTTGGAATGAAAAAAAAGTGTCACCTACTGGAGGCAACAAAAGCCACATTCCTCCAGTGTGTCCAGGAAAAGTGGAGCATAGTAAGTGAGAGTGTTTTGGGCCATTATGCATTCAGGCTTGGACTTGTGTCTGGAGGCAAAGCAAACTTTGTACTGAAATGAATAGCTGTGGGATGTATGGTGTACACAAAACGTTGAAAGATATAACGGGTGGTTTAGAAAGACTAGTTCTCTGTCTACATGGAATTATGAAAGGGGCACTAAATCATTCTGGTAGTGGAAATTGGAGGACAGAAAAGAAGGATTATGTAGTCTTTATTTCATATTTTCATCTCACTTTAAGGATCAAACAGCAACCCAACTTCAGTATTCAGATGTATTTATTATTATTCCTTTGTATAGACTCAACTGTGTACTGGGTGTTTTACAGCTTTGCACAGCACCTGTACCACAAAGCTTACAGTCTAACTGCACAGCATACAAATAGAGGGATGAGAAAGGGAGGGCACAAAAAGAAACATGAATGAGCAGTTAAGAAGGACATCTTGTTAGTTGTGCAATTTCTTTTTCTTTCCTGAGAGAAGCACTAGGATGCATAGGAAGAGCATGAAAGAGGACTGGGTTGGGGAGAAGGTTCTAGGCATAGGAATCCCACTCAAAAAAACACTGAGTCAAATGGTGACAAAGGAGTTCATGAGGCAAGCCGCTTGGGTAGAGCAAAATGAGCAAGATGGTGATACTCCTAGTGCATTTCTGGGACCCCAGCATAATGGGAGAGCTGTTAAAGCTACTTAGAGAAGGGGCAGGGAAGAAACCTCAGATATTCCAGATCTGATCGATGAAAGCTGGACCCAAACACTTACAAGAAAAAGCTTGAACTATGTTGGGACATTGTGCTGGGATATGTTCAGAAAGTCACATTGCCTTTCAAAGACAAATGCCACTCTCACTGAGATTTGAGAGGAGAATATACACTGTGACAAAGTTCCTCCTCTACCTTGGTGGGTCCTGTGCTTATTGGCAGATTTTGCTAGCCTCAGAGATCTTCCTGTGTTGGATCAGGAGTTGGGAGGTTCTGGGGGGAATCTCTACCCCAGGTTCCAGTCCAGGGCCCTGTGAACTGCAGCTGTCTAGTATGCCTTCTGGAACAGCTACACGACAGCTACAATTCCCTGGGCTACTTCCCCATGGCCTCCTCCCAACACCTTCTTTGTCCTCACCACAGGACCTTCCTCCTGATGTCTGTTAACACTTGTACTCCTCAGTCCTCCAGCAGCACATCTTCTCACTCGCAGCTCTTTACACACACACCACTAACTGGAGTGAGAGCCTTTTTATACCAGGTGTCCTGATTAGCCTTAATTAATTCTAGTAACTTCCCAATTGGCTACAGGTGTCCTAATTAGCCTGCCTGCCTTAATTAGTTCTAGAAAGTTCCTGAGTGTTCTGGAATAGTCCCTGTTATTTTACCCAGGGAAAAGGGACCTGCTTAACCTGGAGCTAATGTCTCTACCTTTGACCACTTTCTTGTAGACCTCTGTCCTGACCCTGTCACAACACATAGCCCTGCTACCCATGGCAAAACCTCCATGGCCTTGGCTTCACAGGGAAATTTTACCTAAAGTTTCCAACCAACATTACCACCACTGTGCTACCAATAGCTCACTGGTGGCATCCTCAGCCAGAACCCTAGTGCAGACAAGGTTCCAGCTGTTTCCATCATTTTTACTGTCATGTCAATAGAACCTGCTACTACTTGAGTTCCCACCAGCATCTAGCTCTTCAGCAGGGGTACAGCAAGAGGAAAAATGGTTCAGTGACTAGGCCACTAGCTAGGACATGGAAGTCTTGAGTTTGAGTCCCTGCTCTACTACAGACTTCCTGTATGACCCTAGATAAGTCACTTAGGCACCTAATTCCTTTTGTACATTTAGGCCTAAGTCCCACTGTTGGAACCACTGCAAAGCACAAAACTCCCACTGAATCCTGTAAATGCCTAAACTCACATGGGGTATGTATACACAGCAAAGAAAAACCCATGGCTGGCCAGCGCCAGACAACTCGGGCTCGTTGGATTCAGGCTGCAGGGCTGTTTCATTGCTGTGTAGACTTCTGGCTTTGGGCTGGAGCCTAGGCTCTAAAACCCCATGGGGTGGGAGGGTCTCAGAGCTCAGGGTCCAGCTCAAGCTGGGAAGTCTATGCAGCAATGGTATGGAGCGACAAGCCTGAGCTGAATGGCATAGGCCAGCCATGGGTATTTCTTTGCTGTGTTGACATGCTCGCAGTACCTAAGGTTTTACCGTGAACGTTCACTAGGTGCCTATATTTCTGCCTCTGGGCATCTAAACTGCTTCCTCACTCTAGGCAACCAAATGCCTAAGACCCAGAGCAATTCACAAGTTAGGGGAAGATAGGTGTTCAGCCACCTAAGTCGAGTGCAGGGCCTTTTCTGCTAGGCACGCCCAGACACCATCTACCACATCAGGCCTCTCAGATGAGTTCACACAAAACAGCTTGCAGGGGGAGGGGAGAAGAGATGAAGAGGGCAAATAACTCTTAAAGAGAGAGCATGCAAGCATGTGAATGGCTCTAGCCTGGTGGTTAGAACACTCACATGGGAAACCCAGGAGCTAGTTCCTCTGCTCCAATGATTCATTATTCATCCAGAGTGCAACAGCTTCAATAGCAGAGACTGAGGGAGCCCTGCACCAGAACATCCTGTAGCCGAATGGTTAGAACACTCACCCAAGAGGTGGAAGGCCACTCTTTAAATTTCCTCTCCCAATCAGGCAGAGGAGGGACTTGACTTCCCACATCTAAGAGGAGTACCCCAAGCACTGGGCTAAAAGTTATGAGGGAGGGTGCTCATATTACCCCTGACTTCTTGCTAAAGTGGTGTAGATGCCTAGTGCCAAGACAGGGTTTGAAGCTCAGACTTCCAAGCAGAGATAGGTGCCTCCCAGCAGCCCAGACTCAGTTGTCTATGCTGAGATGGGGCACGGCTTAGCCAATGGGAATGGCTGATGACAGGGCTTTGTGCTATCTTAGGCAGCTCCCTGACTCATGTGCTGGCTTTTATGAATCACACTCTAAGATTCCCGTCTCTCCCCATGCATTGTATAGGAACATAGGTGCCTAACTCAGGCTTTGGGATTTGCAGTGATTTTCTAAGTACCTAAAGTCAGGCATTGTGATGCTCATCATCATAATACCCTACTCTTTTTGTGCATTCAGGCCTTATCATCACTGTGCCTCAGCCCCAAAGGGAGCTAGGCACCTATCTCTGCTCAGGATCCACAGGCATGAACCCACTGGTGGTAGTACCTCCTACCCAGTATTCTAAACCTCAGCGGTTAAAGTATTCATGTGGGAGACATGGGTTCAAATCCTATTCTGCCTTGTTTGGAACAGGGATTTGAACTCAGTCTCCTGCCACCCAGATGAATACTTTAACCACTAGGGTTCCCACTAACCCAGTATAGCTACGACTAACCTAGGATATATATATATATATATATATATATAATATATTTTTTTTTGCTTGTGAAGGATGTGGGGACTGCTTTGTATAAGTTTGTTTGATAACCTTGGGTCCCAAATAATTACACATCAATAAAGTGTTCTGCACATTGTATGAAATGTATACAATAGCTGAAATATCAAGTTGTTTGTGCTAGCACAGCCTACATTGCAAATACTTTTGCCAGTGCTTTCCCATTGGCCCCCATTTAGTAGATCATTTTAAAGAGGGCAAAAGGAGAAAGAGCTGAATGCAACTTGGGAATGTGTGCATGTGGCCAACGTAACCATTCCATTTGAGAGGAAATGGAAAGCATCACACTTGTGCCAGGAAGAGGATGGGGAGCATTGAGGTCCCAGTACAGAAAACTCAACACCACAGCAACCATGATAACTGCATGTGAAAAATCAGAACTCTTTAGACATTTAAACACAACTCTTCCTGGCTTAACTGTGGCCATGAAGCATTCTCATAGAAAGGTGCGTGCCCATGCATGAAGTGGCAATAATGTGAGCAATGAAACATAGCTTAATCTGTTGCCCACCTCTTTATTCAAACACCTGTTTGAAATTTTTTGGAAAGATTTGTGTTATTTTCATTCCAAAGTATTCAAAATAGACCTATTAAGTTTAAAAAAAATATTGAAAACATTAATGACTACATTATCAAAATAGTTATTGAAATTCTTTGTCCAAAAACCAGGTGATCAAATGTCAATAACCACTTCAATACCATTTTTGATACAAGTTTGAGGGAATAAGAAGCACACAAAATGTGTTGTGAAAACCAGAAAAATGACAACAGTGACAAGGATTTGTCATGCACATTTTCACTGTTGAGAGAGAAAAAAAGAAAGATGTCAACCAGCCCTAACTGAGGCTATACTCTCCCAAATGCAAAATCGTTGTCTTCTTTGCCATCTGTAATGATCACCTCCACAATAATTTTCCCCTGTATTGTAAGGGACTAACATTTGTGGTTCTCCATACTGCACATATTAGCTAGCAGGAAGTGGGAGCATTTTAACACTGTCTGGAGGACTCCGCATTTCTTTTAAAGAGCAGTTGCTGTTTAAGCAGAATATTATCCTTTCTATTTTGAGCTATGCAAGCTCTTGATTTAGAACTGAAAATGTGTACTAGGGAAAAGATCTTTAATAAACTGGAAAACAGCCTTTGCTAAAAAAAGGTTTCCCAGAAAGTTCTGCACAATGAAGATGAAAAATGAATACATAATTGACCTAGGACAATTTTATGAATGAAGCTGTTAGTTTTTATAATTTTTGTTGCATCTGGTACATATACAATATGCCTCCAAATATGGACACAAAAACTTTAGAACAAGAGTGCATTAATTGCTTTTGAACATGCTTGACTTATGCTGAAAATTTTCATCCCCAATCCTGCAGTTCTTCCGTCACTCACTACACTCTTCACTAGTATCTACATATAATATGCAGAAATTGTTTTAAAGACTTTTTTTTTTTTACTTTCCCACAGCTGTGCGTTCCCTTGGACTTACATAGATTGTTAAAGCCAGAAGAGATCATTAGATTATCTATGTTTGACTTCCTGTCAAGTACGAGTCATAGAATTTCATGCAGTATCTCTGTAATGAGCCCAATATCTTGTGTTTGACTAAAGTATTTCGAGAAAGGCATCCAGTCTTGATCTGAAGACAGCAAGAGATGGAAAATCTACTGCTTCCCCTGGCAGTTTTTTCCAGTGTTAATGCACTGGGCAGCACAATATGGGGAGAAGGTGACCAGCCCTCTGTGGAGAAAGAAGTGGTTCAGGACTATTTAGAAAAACTGGATGAGCACAAGTCCATGGGGCTGGATGCGCTGCATCCAAGGGTGCTAAAGGAGTTGGCAGATGTAATTGCAGAGCCATTGGCCATTATCTTTGAAAACTCATGGTGAACGGGGAAGGTCCCGGATGACTGGAAAAAGGCTACTGCAGTGCCCATCTTTAAAAAATGGAAGAAGGAAGATCTGGGGAACTACAGGCCAGTCAGCCTGACCTCAGTCCCTGGAAAAATCATGGAGCAGGTCCTCAAGGAATCAATTCTGAAGCACTTAGGGGAGAGGAAAGTGATCAGGAATAGTCAGCATGGATTCTCCAAGGGCAAGTCATGCCTGACTAAACTAATTGCCTTCTAGGAGGAGATAACTGGGTCTGTGGATGAGGGGAAAGCAGTGGATGTGTTATTCCTTGACTTTAGCAAAGCTTTTGATATGGTGTCCCATAGTATTCTTGCCAGCAAGTTAAAGAAGTATGGGCTGGATGAATGGACTATAAGGTGAATAGAAAGCTGGCTAGACTTCTGCACAATTGTCGGACTCAATGGGTAGTGATCAACAGCTCCATGTCTAGTTGGCAGCCAATTTCAAGTGGAGTGCCCCAAGGGTCGGTCCTGGGGCCGGTTTTGTTTAATATCTTCATTAATGATCTGGAGGATGGTGTGGACTGCACTCTCAGCAAGTTTGCAGATGACACTAAACTTGGAGGAGTGGTAGATACGCTGGAGGATAGGGATAGGATACAGAGGGACCTAGACAAATGAGAGGACTGGGCCAAAAGATACCTGATGAGGTTCAACAAGGACAAGTGCAGAGTCCTGCACTTAGGAGGGAAGAATCCCATTCACTGTTACAGACTAGGGACCGAATGGCTAGGAAGCAGCTCTGCAGAAAAGGACCTAGGGGTTACAGTGGATGAGAAGCTGGATATGAGTCAACAGAGTCCCTTTGTTGCCAAGAAGGCTAACGGCATTTTGGACTGTATAAGTAGGGGCATTGCCGGCAGATTGAGGGATGTGATCATTCCCCTCTATTCGACATTGGTGAGGCCTCATCTGGAGTACTGTGTACAGTTTTGGGCCCCACACTACAAGAAGGATGTGCAAAAATTGGAAAGAGTCCAGTGGAGGGCAATAAAAATGATTAGGGGGCTGGAGCACATGACTTATGAGGAGAGGCTGAGGGAACTGGTATTGTTTAGTCTGCAGAAGAGAAGAATGAGGGGGGATTTGATTGCTGCTTTCAACTACCTGAAAGGGGGTTCAAAAGAGGATGGATCTAGACTGTTCTCACTGGTACCAGATGACAGAACAAGGAGTAATGGTCTCAAGTTGCAGTGGGGCAGGTTTAGGTTGGATATTAGGAAAAACTTTTTCACTCAGAGAGTGGTGAAGCACTGGAATGGGTTACCTAGGGAGGTGGTGGAATCTGCATCCTTAGAGGTTTTTAAGGTCAGGCTTGACAAAGCCCTGGCTGGGATGATTTAGTAGGGAATTGGTCCTGCTTTGAGCAGGGGGTTGGACTAGATGACCTCCTGAGGTCCCTTCCAACCCTGATATTCTATGATTCACTCTCACTGTTAAAACTATGTGCACCCTAATTTGAATTTGTCTGTCTTTAACTTCCATTTGGTTCTTGTTGTGCCTCTCTCTGCTTAATTAAAGAGCCCTTGAGAACCTGGTATTCTCTCCATTGTGAAGATACTTACACACTATAATCAAGTCACCTCTTGATCTTTTATTTTGATAAACTAAGTTTTCTCTGGGGTTTGACTGAATGATATGATATTATTCTTTTCCCCATAATTGGCAATAACATAGCAGACAGTGGAAACTCAAGAGTACCTAATATAAATCTGATCTGGGCAAACTGAATTTTACCAAAATTATCTGCAAAGTTCATTTTCATTATGAAAATTAGCAAGAGAATTTTTTGCACCCAAATATATACATTTCCAAATTTCTATTGGACAATTCTTTCTCCTCCCTCCTGCATCTGATCACTGTTCTCTAGAAGTTCAGTTACTCAGTTAGCTGGTTAAAATCAGGAGCACTCCTTCTATGGGACACAATTTTCCCTCAACTTACATGGAGTTCATATGTTCATGGCTGAAAGATAATTCAAGGTACTTGGCACTCTTGATTTTAAAAAATATATCTAGGCGATGTGGCGAAGTCCAATATTTTTCTGGTTATTCACAGGTTGCAAGTGAAATTGGACTCCTCTTGGGCCAAAATTAAACTCAGGATTCCATATGAGCCCTATTACAACACACACTCACCCCCCAGAGCACCCCTTATGTCAGGACAAAGGGTTGCAGGGGTTCTTTCACTCTTGCTGGTTCCACAACGGTCTGTCCCTTCTGTGGCCTAGCCCTGCAGCCAGGTAACTTCTCAGTCCACTCCCCTTCCATATACATACAATATGATGGGGGCTAATTTAGCTACAACGAGTCAGAAAAAAGATCTTGGAGTCATCGTGGATAGTTCTCTGAAGATGCCCAGAGAAGCAGTATGTAGAGGCGGTCAAAAAAGCAAACAGGATGTTAGGAATTATTAAAAAGGGGATAGAGAATAAGACTGAGAATATATTATTGCCCTTATATAAATCCATGGTATGCCCACATCTTGAATACTGTGTACAGCTGTGGTCTCCTCACCTCAAAAAGGATATTCTAGCACTGGAAAAGGTTCAGAAAAGGGCAACTAAAATGATTAGGGGTTTGGAGAGGGTCCCATATGAGGAAAGATTAAAGAGGCTAGGCCTCTTCAGCTTGGAAAAGAGGAGACTAAGGGGGGATACGATAGAGGTATATAAAATCATGAGTGATATTGAGAAAGTGGATAAGGACAAGTTATTTACTTATTCCCATAATACAAGAACTAGGGGTTACCAAATGAAATTAATAGGCAGCAGGTTTAAAACAAATACAAGGAAGTTCTTCTTCACACAGAGCACAACTTGTGGAACTCCTTACCTGAGGACGTTGTGAAGGCTAGGATTATAACAGCGTTTAAAAAGGAACTGGATAAATTCATGGTGGTTAAGTCCATAAATGGCTTTTAGCCAGTATGGGTAAAGAATGGTGCCCTTAGCCGCTGTTTGTCAGAGGATGGAGATGGATGGCAGGAGAGAGATCACTTGATCATTGCCTGTTAGGTTCACTCCCTCTGGGGCACATGGCATTGGCCACTGTCAGTAGACAGATACTGGACTAGATGAATCTTTGGTCTGACCTGATACGGCCGTTCTTATGTTCTAATGTTCCAGGGTTAACAAAAAAGTTAAAAGAAAAAAAAAAAGAAAAGAATCACAAAGTCTAATAGCTTCTAAGCCCAGCCCTCAGCCTCCATCTGGGACTGATAGGTCTCAGCTTCTTTCACTCCTGACACCTGTACTTCCCCTCTTGGTCTATGGAAGAGTTAGGGTAACCCAGGCCCACCCTATCCTCTGGGATCCATCCCAGGGACCTTGTTTTAGGCAGCTACAAACTGTTCCTTTGGTCCTTTTGCCACTCCTACTTTTACCCTGCTTGTCAGTGTCTTTACCAGGTCTGCTGACTGCACTGTCCCCATCTTGGAGTTGTGGTTCCTCGTGGCTTCTTCTTAGCCAGTTATGGAGATGCTTCTTCAAAACCATTTCCAGCCCCTTTGCCAGCAGCTGGGATGTATTTCTAACAGTCCCTCTGTCTCTCACCTTAAGGCAGTTGGTATCTCGATCCTTCAGCCAGGAGTCTCTCCCTGCCCTCCTTCAGGGGCTGGGGTTGTGTTTCAGGCAGTCTCTCATACTCTTGCCTTGTGACTGTCAGGATCTCCCCCCTTCAAACAGTAGTTCCCTCAACTCTCCCCTTCTGAGCTGGGGCTGAGGCCAGCTGTAAAGTCTAATCAGCTTCACCTTCAGCTGGACCCTTTTCCTCAATTAGCTCTCCACTTTGAAGAGTTCAGCAGGTCAGTCTTCTCCTGCTGGTCTATGCCTTGTTATGAGGGAGGAGGGAGTATATACACTGCTCCCCTTCCTGGAGCTCATCCCAAATGGCTGGGAGAGTGGAGTGCCTTGCCCTGCCCATTCTGCAAGGCTTCTGGTCCCTCAAAGGCCCTTAAAGAGACAGTAACATCATTCATCCCAAACATCACTTATTCCTGGGACTATTTCCCCTCTCTCAATATCTCCTCCATCTCTGTACATAAGATCACCCAAAATCTTCAGTGAGCTACACTATGTGACAGGGATCAGCTGACTCCAACCATCACTATTCTTAAGGGGCAGATCTCTCCATCATAAACCCTGATAGCAGAAGCTGTCTAGGTGGACATGGGTTGAATCTGTTTGGGAGCCATCTGAAATAGCCAGTGTCTCAGGTGTCCTGACCCCACTTCCTCTCTGCCTAGCGCCATTGATTTTATGGGCTATGGTGGCCAGCCCAGTGTATGCCTTCCAGCGGAAGAGGGGACAAAAGCAGCTTGTAGGGCTGCATCAGAGCTCCTGGTGGACTTCCTGTAACAGGGATCATGCATTCTGGGTTCCATCGAGAGGCCTGAGGTAGTGAATATGGCCCCTAATATTTAAAAGGGAACCTTGCATAATACCTAAAAGGTGATAGAGAAATAAAATATTGATGTAAAATTGAAAATTAATATCTCTTGGACAGAAAGAGGAACATTTTGATCTGGGAAATACTAATTCCAGGTGCCACTGACTCATCAAACTTGTTTAATAATATGTGTCCCTATTTTGGCTTATCCCAGTACCTCAGTGACATGTTTTTTAAAATTCACAGTTCATTTATTTTCTTACATCATTCTGTGCTTCAATTTTGTAGTAGACTAATTTATGACACTCATTTAAAATCAAAACCATACATATAATAAAAAAAATAGAGAAAGCCATTTTGTTTCCAAGATTTATGTCTAATAGACCCTATACATGTTAAACAGAGTGGAACTGAAGGCTGAAAAAGTAATTAAAAATTAACACTGATGATGGTCCAATGGAAAGAGATTGATAGGAATGTAATAAAAGCCATCTCTAGTACAAGGCAAAGACCTCTGCAATTCAAAAATCAAAGCAGTCACAGAAGTTAGATTTCCTTTTACAGATTTTGAAAACAAAAGGCAATGATTTTAGAACTTGGAAGCCTAACATTACAGTCCTAGATCCAAATTTAGGCACTTAAATAAATGGCCTGATTTTTAAAAGCACTAAGTACTCAGCAGTTTTCATTAGGCCTAACCCAAAACTAATTTAAGTTAATGGAAAGATTCCCATTGACCTTAGAGGGCTTGTATCAGACTTATTGCCTCCAATGGGAACTGCAAGGCTCAACACTTTTGCAAATCAGACTACTTATTCAGGTGCCTAAATATGAGTTAGGAGTCTACTGCTATTTTGAATATCTTGGCCAAAAAATCACTAGCTCAGACAAATGCTGAGGATGCTACATCATTTCTAGGAGTTTAGTATATACATTTTTGAGATGTCTGATCACTGGGAGACCATGGGTAGATAATACTGCCTGGATAATAATATACTTGCTATAAAACTTAGCCCTGTACCAAGTTCAGACATTTTAGGAGACCCTTGTGCCCACAAATAGGTCTAGTTAACAAATAGCTACTAACAGTGACACTGATGACTAACAAAAGAATAGTTATTGTTGAAATGGAAGAACGCAGATTCTACCACAGTAATGGCTTGAAAAGTGTTACTGTATGTTAGATCTCTGGAAAAAACAATTTGCTGTAAAGAAAACAAGGTTTAAATGTTCTCACAATTTGCCATAAAGCAATTGAGCATTTCACTAGTTAACAGCATAGACAAGACTGAGTCCTGCTGTTATTGGTTTGCCTTTCCAGGCTTCCAGAAAGGATGGAAGTTTACTCTGTGAGATCAGATCCTGTCCTCAGTATTCACACTGGGATGGAACAAGATCCCTCCTAATACTTCTGCTGAGACAGCATGGTTCCACCCTGCTTCTACTCTGGGACAACTGTTCAAAGCACCATACAAATCCCAGACTTCCAATTACTGAATGGTTTTTCCTGTGTATACCAAATGCAAGCTGCTCAGGCCCCAGCAAATACAAACAATTCATGCCCACAAATAGGATGGACAAGTAAATACTGTGCAATGGAGCAGTGGTGAAAGTACTTATACAGACAAAGCCTCAAATTACACAAAACACACACCTGCCTGTAAACCAATGGACACAGCTTTACAAGAAACCAATGGAGAGATTTTCTAAAGTATAAATGGGAGTTGAGCACCTAACTAACTTTTGTGTCTTTGAAAATCTCCCCCTATATTTGTGTCATTGGAGACCTCAAGTCCCAGCATGCACTGGACATATCCTTAGGTCAGGGGTTTTGAACACTAGGGGTTATTGGTGTGGGAAGGGTGATGCTACTAAATTTGCACAGACAAGCAGTTCCATCGTTTCCAGGTTACTATGGAGATTCTTGATAGTGAAGTAACAAATAAGGAGCTTTATCAGACATGTCTGCACTCACTGAATAATTGCACACTACTGGCTAAGCTGCCAAAGTCCTGTCTTAGGATGCACTGGGCTAAGTGTAGAACCTCGGATGCATTCACTGGAGGAAGTCTCCTTTGGTCATTCCATAGTCCTGATTAAGAATCTGGAGAGAATGTTTCCTCATTACATCTCTCCATATTTCTAGTAATGAAAGTTGTCTTCTGTTTGTGGGAAATACTCAGTTAACTCATGGCCTATGGTACGTTCAATGAGGGTATCAGGGTATTATTCTTAGGAACAAGGCAACTCAGTTAGGTGAGGGCATTGTAGGGAAAGGCTTGTGATGAAGGATATCATTGTCATTCCTTTCCAGAACTACATTCATTTAACTGAGGATTTGGTAATGGCTGAAGTTGAGATGTAAGGCAATAGACTTAGCACATGCCTTTCCTGACGGTCACTATTATAGCTTTCATTTTCTTACAGCCAACAGAGGTCAGTGTGGTAGGGAATGGACAGTTTGCTATGTGGTCATGTATTCTTGCTACCTAATTTCCACTTGTCCATCACAAGAGGCTTGAAGGATACATGTCCCTGCATTTGATTCCACTGCTGGGCATCCATATCCTCAACTTTTTGCATCATTCTTCAACCACAGTGGTCACCATAATATGGCTACTGAAAGGGCACAGCCCCCTCCTCCCAGACACTGGGCTATATGTTAAATAAATTCCTTTCTAGCAAATATTTGATTCAGCTCTTACTTAGCATTCGAACAGCCTGATTTGATAGCTACTCTGAAGACAGTTCCATATGTAGGGAATTATAACACTGGACCCCGAGGAATAAGAATAATTACTGAAGTTGTTTGTGAGGAGATACATTCTGGTGGGCTAAGCAGGTTGACCATCTGTGATGGTCCAAGTGTGATTTCCAAGTGCTCTTTGACAAATTTGAAATGATCATCAAGAAAGACACAGTCCTCCAAAGCAGCCTGGTAAATAAGGAGTCTGTCAAGGGTCTACCGTGCAGCAGACCTTATAACCACTCCAAGGAAGATCCCTTTTTGAACCCTTCAGAGGAGCAATGTCAGTCTATGACACAGCAATGAGTATAAACACTCTATTAGCCCTCAGTAGGAAGGATTTTTTCAAAAAAAGTGTTATACTCAATCAGCACAAAATTCATACATTCCTAAAAGTCACTTGAATAGTGTTGAAATATGCTCAACTTGATTAGTGTATTTTCAAAAGTCTTTCAAAACAGCAAAGCTGAAGGACTGTCAGATTAAAAAAATTAATTATCACAAGATGAAATATTACAGAAAGTAATAAAGGAAAAGAAACATGAGCAAAAGAAAGAAGAGTTCAATGAGAAGTCCAAAAAGTGTATTTAAAATAGAATTTTCCTGGAACAGAAACAGCAAGAGGATAGATAGTTATTATAGATATTACAGAAAAGAGGTAGGAGTAACTTGTTCTAATGTTCTCCCAAATTGTCATTCATTCTCATAAACGACCAGTGCTCTGGGTGTTAGAGGTAGTCATGACAATGAAAGGATCCTGTTCTAACCGCTGTAATACTGATGCTCTCCTATTTCTCCAAGAGTAACAAATTTCATTAGTGAAATAGCTAAGGTCGCTGAAACTGGCATTAGAGTTTATATGACATACTATAAATTTTTCAAATACTGTGGCCTACTTCCACAAAATATATAAATAAATAAATCTGGCTTTTCTGCTAAATAAAAGTTCATACAACACTGCTGGAGCCTCAGAAACATCAATTACATATTCTGAGGTCACTGCACACCGCACTATATAGAGCACAAATGAGGGGGCTGAATTTGAGAAGGATAAATGTTATCTCTGCTGAGTTACTGAGCCAGGGAAATATTTAGAAAGGCATCAATGAAATAACAGATTGTTCTACGAGCCCTAATTAGTCAGTGTAAAATTTCTTGGAGTAGGTCAGGGTAATTAATAGCATAAACCCATATAAGGTTAAAAAAATCCTCTCCTGAATGCAAGATCAGTTACTTTGCCTGAGCAATAGTAACTCAAAATATGTTATGTTTTCGCATATTAATGCCTAGTTAATATGCTAAAAACAAATAATTAGTACTTTTTAGTGAGATAGCTCCGGTGACAAATTACTCAAAGAAGCAGAGCATTACACAAATTTATCATCAAAGCTCAGATTTCTAAAGCTGGTAAATAACGCAATACATTTCCAGCAAATATTCTTTCAATGTTTTTAATTAATTGCTTTGACTATGCTCAGATCCCTTTTTCCATTAGTTTTGAAAAGAATTATGACGTCAAGAATTATAACAGTCAAAAACCAGTAGGAGAACACTTCAATCTCCCTGGACACTCAATAACAGGCTTAAAAGTGGCAATTCTTCAACAAAAAAACTTCAAAAACAGACTCCAATAAGAAACTGCAGAACTGGAATTAATTTGCAAACTGGACACTATCAAATTAGGCCTGAATAAAGACTGCAAATGGCTGGGTCACTATAAAAACTAATTTCCTCCTACTGATACTCACACCTTCTTGCCACCTGTTTGAAATGGGCCACCTTTATTACATTGAACACATTCGCACTACAAAACTGATTTTTCTTCTCTTCTTGTCAACTGTTGAGAATAGCGCACTTCCACCTTAATTGAATTGGCTCGTTAGCACTGACCCCCTACTTGGTAAGGCAACTCCCATCTTTTCATATACTGTGTATTTATACCACCCTACTGTATTTTCTACTCCATGCATCTGATTAAGTGGGTTTTAGCCCACGAAAGCTTATGCCCAAATAAATTTGTTAGAGTCTAAAGTGCCACAAGGACTCCTCATTGTTTTTGCTGATACAGACTAACTCAGCTACCCCTCTGAAAAGAAATAGAATTTTTCAATTCACCTCATACAAGTACTGCGCTGCAATCTCTTTTTCATGAAAGTGCAACTGACTAGTGCAGGGTTTTTTTGTACATTTTTTGTACATAATTCTACATTTGTAAATTTAACTTTCATAACAAAGAGTACTACAGTACTTGTATTAGGTGAATTGAAAATACTATTTCTTTTGTTTCTGTTTTACAGTGCAAATATTTGTAATAAAAATAAATATATAGTGAGCACTGTACACTTTGTATTCTGTGTTGTAATTGAAATCAATATATTTGAAAATGCAGAAAACAACCAAAAATATTTAAATAAATGGTATTCTATTAACAGAACAATTAATCATGATTAATTATTTTTAATCGCTTGACAGCCCTACTATTTTCAAATACCAAAGCTGACTTCAGCTTTGCAAAGTGTTGTGGGATAGTTGACATGAGAGAATAGAATTATGGGGACAGCATAATATAGTCAGTTAACATAATTTCCCAATACTTATATTTACACAATGTATATTATACTAATACCATATACATAATACCTATTAATGTGGTATACAGATATATAGTCTAAAAATGCTGCGTTCCTACTGCTAAAATAAATAATACTTTTGTTTCTAGAAGTTTGTCTAGTAACTATATACAACACTGGTCACAGACTCCTGATGGGAAGAACCGCAGGTATCCAAACAGAGACCTGCTGAGTTAGACTAAAATATACACAAGTAGACTATAGCTCACAGCCTGCTCTAGTAGTGCTGGAATTGTGACATTCCACCTCAAGATAGATAAAGGCACCAGGTCTGACACCTGAAGGTGTGAGCTCAGAGACATGACAAGGGTCAGAGATGCAGCTAGCCCTGAGTAAACAATTTATTGAGAATTATTTGCTCATTTCCTGTAGATGATCAAGTAATTTTATCAAAGTAAATGAATTTACAAGGTCAGATTTGCAATATTCTCTGTCACTAGTAATGCTTTCCATAGCAGCAGTAGAAGCAGCATTAATCCTCTGGCTGCTACAGGGAGTTGACATTGAAAGCAGAATGCTACAAGGCCTTGTAGTTGTAGAAGTCATTTGACATACTTAATATTAGAAATGGTAGATGGTTCCATCCCTGGAAATGATGATGACCCATGACCATACGGAGGGATTCAATTACAGTTCACAGAACCTCAGTACCATCTCCTGGTGATGAAAAATCATTGACCTAACTACATGATGTGGGATTCTGTCAATACATATGTTTCATTGTCAGCAGATATCAATAAGGTCAGAGATTTAGGCTATTTTAGACCAAGAGGGAGTGAATTTCAAACTAAAGCCTCATGTCACGAAGTCAGGGTGAACTGCATCTTAACAGTTTGGCCTTAGATCCTTTCATTTGATGCAGCCAGCTGAGAGACCCCTGGTCAGTGTACACAGTAAAATTTCACCTGAACAGATCTGGGTTTGACTTTTCAAGTCCCCACACTATAGTAAGGCATTCCTTTCCAATAGTGACATAGTTTTATTCCTGGTCCAGACATTTCTTGTTCAGATACACAACATGGTGACTCTCTCCCTTATTAGCATCAATCTGCATTAGCAGAGCACTTAACCCTCTGTCTGAGGCATCTGTGAAAACCAAAAAAAGGATGGTCAAAGTCTGGGTTTACCAGAATCAGGTCTTCTTCGCTCGTGGCTTCCTTCAGAAGGCCTTTTGATACTGTTCAGTCCAGACTGCTTTGTCTGGTTTACCTTTTTTTAACAGTTCAGGGATGAGTAAATCTAGAGAGCTAAAGTGGGGTACAAAGCTCCTGTAATACCGAGCCATCCTGATAAAGGACTGGGCCTGTTTTGGTGTCCAGGGAGCAGCCCAATCTTTTATAGCCTCCATAATCTGGCCACTTCCCACTTTACTGGCCCAGATAAGTCACCTAGGCTATTGCCTGCGCTTCTCCTTTACAGTCAATCCTACATCCTGAATGCATTTGAGCACTTTTCCAACCTGAGTCACAAGATCCTCCCAGGACTGACTAAAATATAAATATCATCAATATATGCAAAGACTTTGTCACTTTCAGTAGCTCATCCACCAGATACTGAAAGGTAGCTGGAGCCCGCTTGAGCACAAAGGGCAAAACCACAAAGTCAAGAGATGATAAATGCAGATTTAGATCTATCGTCAGAATCCAAAGGTACCTGCCAATAACCTTTTGTAAAGTCAACTGTGCATCCCCCCAGCTTGTCCAGTATCTCATTCATTCTAGACATGGGGTACACATCACATACTGTGAAAGCACTAAGCTTTCCATAGTGCACACAAAATCTGATAGTCCCCAAACCAGTCTTTAAAACAAAGCATTATTTATTTATCCCCCAAAGGTACAAAATGCACAGAGCAAACGATTAAACAATAAGCTGCCTATATGCATGGGTCTTACACCTTAAGCTGTGCTTGCCAGCTTTTGGAAGTATCCCTTAACTCAGCTAACTTCACCGCTGGCAGGGAGAAGCAGATTGTCCTGCCCACACCTTCTGGGATGCTCCTTTTCAGTCTCTCTGTCGGCATGTTGACAGCCCATACCCAACTTTCCTCCCCCCTAGGCTAGCACCGCTAAGGTTTTAATATAGCCTTTGATCCTAGGTTCAGCCTGGGAAATAGAAACTTGACCAGCCTGGATGGAGCTGGAGAGAGCATATTCTCCAACTGAGAGTTCCCTGCATTGTTTCCTCTAGGAGCATTATCTTTACCATTGTTTAATTTCCTCTTTGCTCCCCCCGCCTACACACACACATTGATTTTACTCTAGGATAATATCACACAGACAGACTGAGGCACATATGATATTTATAAAAAATATTAACAAAGACTTGCCAGTTCTCCACAGATCCTCACAGAGAACATCCTGCCAGCAGCTCCCCTCTCTTACATCAAGGGAGCTCCTGCTCAAGTACCTCTTCTGATTGAAGCAGTGGTTATATGGCACAGGGAGAGAGACGGTCCCTCAGAAAAGAAAAGATAAAGCTACCTAGGCCAAGTCTACACTTGCAATTTAGGAAAATCTACTCCATGTCATCTAGTCCAACTCTTAAGTAGGGTTATCTAACATGGTACTAATCCCCTCTGTAGCTGGTTTAAACTAGCATTCCCACCATTGCTAGCAATGATGGGAGATTTCCTTCAAATTACCAGCACAGATGCAGACTTCATCGGTTAAAATAAAATCCAGATAACCAAACACACAAACTGGAGGCATCAGGGTAGATCACAAAATACTGGTATATCATGTTCACAGTGAGAAACCTCATTTAGCAAGTGCTCTGCTGCATTCTGCTCCAGCTTCCATTTCCAAATGGACTCACAGTGTGGTTCATGTGCAATGTAGCAGTCTAGTCTTAAGGTTGCCATTAGAACTGGTTGTGGTTTTTCAAATGAAAGAGGGAGGGGATTGAGCAAAAACAACCTTTTACTCAAAAGTAAAAAATAAACCACAAAAATCTTTTGTCACAAAGCCAAAAGTCTTCAGAACAGTTAATCATTTTTTTCAAATTTAAAAATGTTACCAACACCACTACTGAAAGTTTTTATTTCCCAAAACCTGCATGTTTTGGTAAATGTAAATTTTCACTCAGAATTTCAATAACATTGTTGATGAAAAATTTTGAGTTTGAAAGTATAACAGAAAGGTAACGTGGGTCTCTTTTGAACCCTTTGAAATGGAAACTTCAAAATCTTCAACATTTTTATGACATTTCAGTTTTAATTTTTCAGTCAGCTCTGGTGGCAAGAGCATGAGAGTCAATGTAGCTAAGTCCCCGCCTCACAAGCTCTGGCCAAAAGAAGATGGTAAAAGTCACTCTTTATTACTTGATCATATAACGGCAGCTGGGAATCTAACAATACTGTGAGATAAATGGCACATACCTTCTATCAAAGGGGCCGAGATGTCCATATCTTCCAGTTGCTTTTCTCAACCCACCAGTATTACTTCCATTTTGTCAAGAGTGAGCCTCAAATAGTCAGCCTTCATTCACGTCCCAGACTCCGCTGTATACTGAATACATCATTCAGATACTTTAGCAGGGTCAGAAGAAACAGCTGAGAGTCATAAATATAAGCATATTGTTTCCTTATTAATCCTTCCAATGGCCCAATCACATCCCTGGTGAAGCTCCCTCCAGCTGGATGCTCACCAGGCTCTGTGTTTGGACCTCAATCACTGACCCCATGTATTAGGCTTCTTTTGGCCTGAGTAGGCTGCAGCTCTGTCTCTTTCCTTGGCTTCTCTGGCATGCTTCCTAGGCACAGGCAGTGTGCTATCCTTTCACAGAAATGGGACCCCAATGGCCCAACCTGTCCTAGGGCCCCAGAACAGTGCTGACTCCCCAGCCCCTGACTCTCCAGTAGCTTAAACACAACCTTTAGCAGAGCTCCAACCTTGTCGGCACTCTGGGTTTACAGTTCTTTGTGAACATGTGATAGTGAAATCAAATAGACACACAGACTTCGCAAAGGGTTCCAAAACCAATCACTCTTTACTTTAACTAGCAAAAAAAATATAGGGACTTAGACCAGCTAAAAAAAAACACCTCTACACATTTCCCTGCCTCAGTTTCCTCTCCACTATTGAGCATTCTTGGGCTTAGGTCAGAGTCATCTAAAAAGTCTAGGATTTCCCTGTCTTGCAAATGGTTTCTCCAAATCATGGTCACTCTCTCTCACAATTACTCTCTCTCTCTCCCTCTCCTCTGCAGCCAGTTTTCTTCTTCTTCTTCTTCTTCGACTGGTCCAGCAGTTAAGAAGAACCCCTTTGCTTAAAAAAAAATTCATGCATTTCTGTTCCTCTCTCTTGTCCAAACTTTCTTTGTTGTGAGTCCCTTTGAGTTCCCCACAACCACCCATCCCCATGTCTCTGGCTCTGTTTTTTAAGACCCAGCATTAAAATCTGATATCTCTGTTCTCTTGTTTGGGGATATTCTACTTTCCAAATCCCAGCATCCCATAGAGAAGTTGAAGAAAAGTGGTTTCACCCAGGAGATGGCCATCCCCTTGTCCTAAGGTGCTCTTATTTCAAAGGGAGCTATCAAAGTTTAATGCCCCTCAGTTGGAAGATGGTGTATTCCACATACACTGAGGCATTCAATGATACAGCAATTTCATTAAATCAGCCAGAATTAATAGAGAGATACTTCAAATTGTCACAGACCCATAAGGCACACTACACAAGAGGAGTGACAAGCTGGATCCCCATATGACGATGCACATCAGTTGCCAAAATTACCCCCTTTGGAACACTCTGCAAGAAGGGAATGGAATCACCAGAGGTCAAGTCCATTCACTCATGGTAGGGTTTATAGGTGAGTCAACAATACTTCATGATTAGTGGTACCAAGTACAAGGGATGGATTCAGTGCAGTCTCTGGGAGAGATGAGTTACCTGTTTCCCACAGTACAGGTGCCACTTAGCACTAATACAACTTTGTAATCAGATACTGAAGAAGTTAAAAAATTGCAATTAATGTGAAGAAATATGTGAAAATCTAGCTAGAGCATGGATTCTCCTTAAATAAAATTATTTTTCCCTTAGCACTTCTCCACTCTTTAGATGACTGTGAACAAAAGATCATTATGAAGTCTGCTAACCCTTCAATAGAGTGATTTGTTGTAAGGACAGCATGCTTCTTCAGAAGCCTCTGGAAGCTAATCAGGTGCCATTAGGCTGCAAGGGAAGATCAACAAAGCATATCCCTTACCAAAACAGGAAAAGTGTGTCCCTCCCACAAACTAGAGGCTGTAAATGATCAATCCATGACAGCTCCAACTGCAGGCCACATATCAGATCATGAGTATACCCAGTTTTATAGATTGAGCCAACCACTATATACACTAGTGCTGTAGATGTCATGAAGGCCACAGTGCTGCTGGAACTAGGTGTGGGGGGGAGAGAGGATGCTACCGTACTCTCTAGCTTGAATAACAAACACCAAATATATGGTTTCTATCATCAGCACCCCCACTATAAAAATTGTTCCAGCACCCCTGAGTGGCCATAAAAACCATCAGCTGACTCAGACAATCCATCATCCACATCAATTATGAAATAACTGAGCCACAGCACATCAGACAAAAACTACTACTACTTTTAGGCAGAGATGGGTCTGTACCCCTAAATTGAAATCATGTGTCAATTGTCCCCTAGTACATAGTGTGGTTCCAGGATTTTGGTTCAGCCCATTACAGGAATAGGGGGCATTTGTTTGGTTTGGATTGTGATCTGAATTTCTCCAAAGTCTATGAATGCTTAGGTGCAAGGTGCTTGATGTGGGACTATTACTTGAAAAAATAGTTTTATCTTTTAAGATGGAGCAAAAAAAAACTAACCCTAGTTTAAATGAAATTTTTAGAGGACCTAGCTGCAGTACCTGGTTTCTGCAAAGGTTTCTTCCTCCCACTCTTGTATGGGTTTGCAGTGGTTTAGTATAATGCCATCCTTGTCCTTTGACTCCCCCTCCACTGTGACAAGCCCCCTTGGAGGGACGTTTTGCCCAGCGTTTGAGCTGCTCAGAACTACTAAGCGCTCTCACGAACCGTCCGGACTGAGCGCTTGCTTTAAGTATGCATAGTCATGTGCACTGGTGCTCAGGATCCTTGGAGTTTCTGCCTTGGGTGTCAAACACCGGAATCAGCAGAGGGCGGGCGTTATGTCTTATCTGGGTGAAACCCCCTTGGAAAACTCCGAGGCTATTTGTTGCCCTATTACAATGATTTCTGCACTTCACATTCGGATGGGGAAATAAACAAACATGTAGGTACGCAGACTGGGATCACAGATCCCTCAAGCATCTTTATGCTGTGGTGAAAGGGGGCGGATTGTAGCCGTCACAGTCCTCTTCATCAACATTCAGGAAATGTCCGGGAGGAAAATAACAGACTGATGCTTTTGAAGTGCCTCTTACACCCACCCTCTTTCCCCTGGGCATTCTCACGTCAAAGCAGCTGGGAGAGGTGAGAGTTGGTGGTGTGACTCTATGCAGTGAATGCGTCCCTGTATTGTGTCCAGCTGTGCCACAGCAGCACGCCCGTTGCAGTGTTGTGTCTCTCCATGGTGCACACATAGGATTCCTTCCCAGGTGTGTCTGCCACCCCTCGGGAGCCGCGTAGGCTATTCATTGTGCTAAAATACAACAAAGGAACCAACCCCAAGGCAGGGTGTAGGCTACCACTGTATGCGGAGGGCTGCGAGGAAGAGAGGTAGTAGCGATCAGGTGTTGCACAAGCTTTTGCTGATGCCTGCCGGGGCTGGGGGGCGGAGGGGAAGCGGATACTTGCCACTTATGTGATGGCTGTAAGTGTGGGAAGCCGAGTGGCTCTCTCGTTTGTGGAGCTTCTGTTGTCCATGTCAGTTACAATAGAGGTTTTTGCTCCAGCCACAAAACATAATCGGAGAACAGCTCGTTGGCTTGCTGCTTCTCTTATTCCGCCCCACCCCCCACATCTGGGACAGACCTGGTTATAGTTTCTCTGAACACTTTCCACCGCCTGCTATGTCCCGAACCATTTCCTGTGCTCTAAGCTCCGTCCAGATCGACAGCCTCCAGTTGCAATATGCAATCGGAGACTGTCCACACTAGATGCCAAAGCAGCGCCTGGTTCTGTTTGAGCCCATCACGCTGGGCTCAGCTTGTGTGGGGGAGAAAACCTTGCTGCCACCGCAGGTGCTTTCCTGGTCTGCTCTGAGAAGCCTGGCTGAAGAGATCGGTAACTTTGAGAGATTTGGATCTGTTGATTGTTTTACACAAATTGTTTTCAAGGCAAAAGGTGTCTTTGGAGATCAACCGAGGTCCGCGCATGCGTTGGTCTATTGGGAATTATTGCTCTGCCTTGGACTAAGTTGCATTCCTTGGATCTTCGCAGAAAAGCCAATTCTGCAGACAGAGTTAGGAATGTGGACAGTTCACAGTCGAGAGTATTTTGGGATTCTCTCGTTCCCGGTGATGATAGCCATGGTCTGCTGTGCGCAAAGGTGAGCATTATTCTCTGGCGTGCTCTCTCACGGTTGTTAGTGCCTGTGCGAATCGTTGATCTAATTATTTTTGGAGGTGTACGTGCATTCTGTCTGCCTGCAGTTTTAGCGTTGATTCTCAATCCAATCCGTCCTTCTTCCCTTCAGCGTTAATGAGCCTAGCAACATGTCATACGTGAAAGAGACAGTGGACAGATTGCTTCATGGATACGACATTCGCTTGAGGCCAGACTTTGGAGGTAATTTGTCAGTCTTTTTCAACGTGTAGCACAACCGTGTTGCATTTCCTGTATCAGAGGGAAACGTCAGTTGAAATGCAAATTAGTCTTTGTAAATGGTTGTGGGCCAATTTATGACCAAGTACACACACAAACACACATACTCACATGCGTGCACACACCTCCTGATGTACCCAACTCACACGTGCAAAGACACACACGTTTATATATGCCACTCCACAGCCAGGCACAGGGATGATGCTCTTAAATGTCTATGATGTGCATAACAAAACCCCCTGTTTCCGATTGAAGGTGCTCCTGTTGACGTCGGGATGAGGATAGACATTGCCAATATAGACATGGTTTCAGAGGTCAACATGGTGAGTACACGCTCTGCATTAAACCAGAGCTCTGAAATTGTTACATTTTGTGCCTGCCTCTTAGAGTTCAGTTGGGGGAGAGGAGTCTCAGACTCGTATCTGTGCAGCTTTTTCTTTCGTGCCAGAGCAAAGGACGATGAGCGAAGAGTTAAACACGATGAGTGCTCTTTGGAGACAAGCTGTTGATAGCTGCGCTGGGGAAACCTGCTTGGGACAAATTTGTACAGTGCTGTACCGTCTCCTTTCATGTCCTTTTAAAACACGGCACGCCGCCATCTGCCGATCGTTGCGCCTTACTGCCTTTCAGCACCAAGGACAGCTCCACGCTTCCTCGCTCTCTCAGCCCCCAGAGCCCTGGGCGGCTGGGGCCGGGAGTTTAAAAAAAGGCATATTTGACAAAATGACAATGCTGTATTTGTGGAGTCTGGGGGGCGGGGTCTAGGGGCAACCACGCTTCCCTGACTGTTGACTGGTCAGGAGACGGAGATCCTTTGCCTTGGCAAAGGTTGCTAACAGTGTTCAAGGTGGGGGAGGGAAGGGATGGTGGATTTTGCGTGTCTCTATGCAACTTCTAGAGCTACATATTCAGACTGCAGGAGCAGAAATCTGCTCTGGCTGAACCTCCCATTTGCTTTTGGAACCCAGAGGCACCTGTGGGAAGGGGCGAGATCGTTGAATTAGGAAGTTAGAGGGCAAAGCGTAGTCTGTTTATACGGTATTTTAATCGCCTCTTGTGATTTGGTGTGGAGGAAATAGTCAAAGCAACAGTAGCTGCTGCTAGGCTGTCTGCTAAGCACCATATTCTGCGTGAGTAACAATGCTGCTGAGACTCACGACTGGCAGAATTGGTACTGCTTTAGACAGAGCAGGCGCCTGTTGATTTCCCTCTAGTATTCCAGAGTTCTCTTGCCTGGGACAGGTGGATTGCAATTGCTGAATGACTGACAAATCTTGGCTGTGATGTGAAGTACTTTATCACTCCACAAGCAAATATGTCGGTGAGGATTTTAACAGCAATGGAGGTGGGGGGAGAGATTGAACGGCTTCCATCTCGTTTTAGTTCGGCGTCCAATCTCTCATAAATTGCCTGCTAAAAGCAAACAGTTTGATATTGCAGATTGGATCACATACTTTGGAGTAGCAGGATTACTAGCAAATGTCTGTGTAAAGGAATTCAGGGCTGCTAAGAAGAAAAGTCATTTAGAATAGTTCTATAATTTGAATATACTTAAATTAGAATTTTGAAATTGCTCACTGCATTTAAATATATGTAATATATAAGGTTTCTGTTTTACTCTTAGTGTTTTCACCCCAAGTCAACTATATATATTTGAAATACTGGAAATATTTAGAAATATTAAAGATTCCTGGTACATATTTTTGACAGATGGACAGACTGAATTTCTCTGTCAATTGATTTAGATGGTAGAGATAAAGGCTATTATAAAGAAAGAACATCACCTTCACAAACTAAACACTTCTCAACATAAAAGCAAAGAAAAAAACTAATGCTGGAAAATGCTTTTTTTCATTGGGAAAAAGAAAAAAATGTTTATACATGAGGGAAGCTCCACAGCTAATTAGCAAAATTAGAAAAAATGAAAACTGGTTGAGGGTCAAATAAAATGTAACTTCAGACAGAGGTGTGCTACATTGTACTTGATTGTGTTAATTTCATTGCTGAGATGACTGAATTATAATAGGTATGAATGCAAAAGTAAAGCACAAAATATCCAGTGCTGGATTGGTTTCACATTCTCTTCTGTTACCACAGAAAATGAAAATCAGTTAGAACTTTTAATCCCATCAAAATCATTTCTGATTAATATACTTCAAGGACATTTTGGTGGTGGGGGGCCAGTCTCAAATGAAAATCTAAGGTACTTTTGTCCCATCTGAAGAGGAACATCTATGCAACTAAAAGGAATTGGATAGCTGTGCTTTGTTTTGATACCCACTGTCAGTTTATTGAAATTTCATAAAGTACTAAGACATTTATCAGTTTCAAATTAATTTCCCTTTTCCTAATATTAATACAGTCTAATATTTATCACTGGAATGCTTAAAAAGACAGTATTTTTTCTCTTTAGATTTATTTTTACTACTCAACTGTATATCTTAATTTTCTGTTGTTGAATATAGTTATATTTATTTTAGTGTCACAGTTACATTGTAAGTTCTTTGGGGCAGGGACTGTTTTCACTATATGTATTGTACCCAGCACAATGGGGCCATGAATGGGACATAAAAGCTATATCTTAATTCAAATGTTAAGTAACAATAAACAGTAGGTGGGAAAAGGGAAAATACAAAGGACAGACTTTGCAAATTCTAACTTGCAGAGTTCCTGCTGAACTTTCCTTTCAAACAGAAAATGTTAGTGATAGGGTGGAGGAAAGACCACATAAAACTTGCATACGTCAAGGCTAAGCAAGGGGGACAAACCCTATCCTCACCCGCAAACCATTCCCTGGGAGCAGAGTCAGACTCCGCAAACTAGTCACTGAGCAAACCATCTCTTCTAACATAATGGTTGCCTTAGATGATGTGTCTACACCTTCCATGACTTTATGCTGACATCCTTTTCAGGGGTGCAGGAGCAAAGTGAAGTTAATGCCAACACTAATGGTACTAAAGGCCTTATTCTGTGAGGTGCAAAGCATGCTGGATCCTCAAATGGGAGTTTGGGAGCCATGCCACAGGAGGCACACAGTGCTGTGCAGTGTTAATTATGTTGTATTTTCCAGCAGTATTTCCACTTGGGGCTGCATAGAGCATGATCCATAATGTGTCTGCCCTCCCCCAGCTCCACTCCCTTCCCACACCGGCACAACAAAGTCTGCAGATAAAAATATTGGGGGAGTTGCACTGACACAACCATTCTGATAAATGGTCTCTTTAAGCTAGCAGAGAAAGGTATAATATGATCCAATGACTGAAAGCTGAAGCTAGACAAATTCAGACTGAAAATAAGGTGTAATTTCTTAACAGTGAGAGTAATTAACCATTGGAACAATTTACCATATGTCCTGGTGGATTCTCCATCACTGACAATTTTTAAATCAAGACTGGATGTTTTTCTAAAAGATATGGGGAAGTTCTATGGCCTGTGTTATACAGGAGGTCAGACCAGATGATCACAATTGTTCCTTCTGGCCTTGGAATCCATGGATCATAGATTCATAATCTATGAAAAAAACTGACAAGACTAGAAACCCTTCACTCAAACGTTGGCTTTCCTACTTTCCTATTTCTGTCTTGCTTTACCATCACAAAGATATACTTTGCAAACTGGTTTACTATAGTGAAATAAACTTAAATTAACATATGGATGGTCCAATGGTTACAGCGCTAGCCTGGGACTCAGCACTTCTGCAAATCAAGCCGCTTAGGTTCCTTGCTTTAGGTACCAAGTTTTTACAAGCTGATCCAAACCTTCACTTCCTCTTTCTATTTACGCTCAGGAAATACTAATTGATATACTGACAAATGCTTCAAACCAGATAATTATCATTTCGTTTTCATTACATTTCCAAGGCCAACACGGTGGCCTTCTCAAACCTTAGTCCCAGATTTGGACCTTAGCGTCCAAAATATGGGGGTTAGCATGAAAACCTCCAAGCTGAGTTACCAGCTTGGACCTGGTACTTGCTGCCACCACCCAAAAAATTTGAGTGTTTTGGGGCACTCTGGTCCCCCTGAAACCCTTCCCTGGGGACCCCAAGACCCAAACCCTTGAGTCTCACAACAAAGGGAAATAAATCTTTTCCCTTCCCCCCCTCCAGGTGCTCCTGGAGAGATACACAGACACAAGCTCTGTGAATCTAAACAGAGGGAGTCCCCCCTCTGTAATTCCAATCCTGGAAACCAAAAGCACTTTCCTCTTCACCCAGAGGGAATGCAAAATCAGACTAGTAAATATAACACACACAGATCTCCCTCTAACTTCTTCCTCCCACCAATTCCCTGGTGAGTACAGACTCAATTTCCCTGAAGTTTCCCAGAAAAGAAAACTCCAACAGGTCTCAAAAAGAAAGCTTTATATAAAAAAGAAAGAAAATACATAAAAATGGTCTCTCTGTATTAAGGTAACAAATACAGGGTAAATTGCTTAAAAGAATATTGAATAAACAGCCTTATTCAAAAAGAATACAAATCAAAGCACTCCAGCAACTATAGACATGTAAATACATGATCTCTGTACTCACAACTTGGAAACAGAAGATTAGAGAGCAGGAAATAGAAATCACTCCTCATAGCTGAGAGAGCATCAGGCAGAAGAAAAAGAACACAGACACAAAACTCCCTCCACCCAGAGTTGAAAAAATCCTGTTTTCTGATTGGTCCTCTGGTCAGGTGTTCAGATTACTTCTTTCCAGGTGAAAGAGATGTTAACCCTTAGCTATCTGTTTATGACACGCCCCCCAAATTGCAGACAGTGGGGAAGCTCACTGGTGGCGATTTCCTTCTAGAACTTGAAAATAAACAGATTAATACAACACATGCACATTTACATATACCACTAAGTATATAACTAACAGACTTCTACATGGTAAGAACACTTTTTAACTACTGGATTCTGGGAAACTCTCACGGGAGAGTGCATCCGCTACTTTGTTAGAAGCTCCTGAGATGTGCTGAATTTCAAAATCAAAATCTTGGAGAGCTAAACTCCAACGAAGAAGTTTCTTGTTGTTCCCCTTGGCGGTCTGAAGCCACTTTAGCGCAGCATGGTCAGTTTGTAGCTGGAACCGCCGTCCCCAAACATATGGGCGTAGCTTTTCCAGGGCGTACACAATGGCATAGCATTCCTTTTCACTGACTGACCAGTGACTTTCCCTCTCAGACAGTTTCTTGCTGAGAAACACGACAGGATGGAAGTTGTGATCTGTTGCTTCCTGCATGAGAACTGCTCCTATACCACGCTCTGATGCATCCGTGGTTACTAGGAATGGCTTGTCAAAATCCGGGGCCCTGAGTACAGGGTCAGACATGAGCATTGCCTTAAGCTGGGTAAAGGCCTTTTGACACTCATCAGTCCACTTAACTGCATTTGGTTGGGTCTTTTTGGTCAGGTCGGTCAGTGGGGCAGCGATTTGGCTGTAGTGTGGTACAAATCGCCTGTAGTATCCGGCCAAGCCTAAGAAGGATTGGACCTGTTTCTTTGACCTGGGGACAGGCCACTTTTGGATAGCATCCACCTTGGCCTGTAGGGGGTTTATGGTTCCTCGACCCACCTGGTGCCCCAGGTAAGTCACTCTGTTTTGGCCTATTTGACACTTTTTGGCCTTAACAGTTAGTCCGGCCTGCCTGATGCGCTCAAAGACCTTTTCCAGGTGTAGTAGGTGTTCGGGCCAGGAGTCTGAAAAAATGGCAACATCATCGAGGTAGGCAACTGCAAATTCTCCCAGTCCTGCTAGTAGACCATCTACCAGCCTCTGGAAGGTGGCGGGTGCATTTCGAAGGCCGAAAGGAAGGACATTGAATTCATACACCCCCGCATGGGTGACGAATGCTGACCTCTCTTTGGCAGGTTCATCTAGTGGTACTTGCCAGTACCCCTTGGTTAAGTCTATTGTAGAGATGAACTGGGCCCGTCCCAACTTTTCCAATAGCTCATCGGTACGTGGCATTGGATAGTTGTCCGGACGAGTTACCGCATTTAGCTTACGGTAGTCCACGCAAAAGCATATTTCCCCATCTGGTTTGGGTACCAGAACCACTGGAGATGCCCATGCACTGGTAGATGAGCGGATTATACCCATCTGTAGCATGTGCTGGATCTCCCGTTCTATAGCAGCTTGGGCATGAGGAGACACCCGGTAGGGTGGGGTTCTAATGGGGTGAGCATTACCTGTGTCAATGGAGTGGTATGCCCGTTCAGTCCGTCCTGGGGTGGCTGAGAACAATGAGGTGAAGCTAGTGCACAGCTCATTGATTTGTCGCCGCTGCAGACGTTCCAGGGAGGTTGAGAGGTTCACCTCTTCCACGCCACCGTCTTTTTTCCCTTCGTAGTGGACACCGTTAGGCCACTCAGCATCATCTCCCTGGACTGTAAACTGACAAACCTGTAAGTCTCTGGAATAGAAAGGCTTGAGAGAATTAACATGGTACACTCTGGGCTTTAGTGAGGAATTGGGAAATGCTATGAGGTAATTCACAGTTCCTAGGCGCTCTTGGACCATGAATGGCCCTTCCCATGATGCTTCCATCTTATGGGCCTGTTGCGCCTTCAAGACCATTACCTGGTCTCCTACCTTGAAGGAACGTTCTCTGGCATGTCTGTCATACCAGGCCTTTTGCTCTTCCTGAGCATCCTTTAGGTTCTCTCTAGCAAGGGCTAAAGAGTGTCGGAGGGTGCTTTGTAGGTTGCTTACAAAGTCCAGAATGTTAGTTCCTGGAGAAGGCGTAAACCCCTCCCATTGCTGCTTCACCAATTGTAATGGCCCCTTAACCTCGTGACCATACACAAGTTCAAATGGTGAAAATCCTAAACTGGGATGTGGTACAGCCCTGTAGGCAAACAGCAACTGCTGCAACACTAGGTCCCAATTATTGGAGAATTCGTTGATGAATTTTCGTATCATGGCCCCCAAAGTTCCATTGAACCTTTCCACCAGGCCATTGGTTTGATGGTGGTACGGGGTGGCAACCAAGTGATTCACCCCATGAGTTTCCCACAGTTTTTCCATGGTCCCTGCCAGGAAATTAGATCCTGAATCTGTAAGGATGTCGGAGGGCCAACCTACCCTGGCAAAGATGTCTGTTAAGGCCAGGCACACAGTGTTAGCCCTGGTGTTGCCTAGAGCTACTGCTTCTGGCCATCGGGTAGCAAAGTCCACTAAAGTCAGTACGTACTGCTTTCCTCTGGGCGTCTTTTTTGGGAAAGGGCCCATAATATCCACAGCTACTCGCTGAAATGGGACCTCAATTATGGGGAGTGGCTGGAGAGGGGCCTTGACCTGGTCTTGAGGCTTTCCCACTCTTTGGCATACCTCACAAGACCGGACATACTTGGCAACGTCCTTGCCCATCCCCTCCCAGTGGAAGGACTTCCTCAACCGGTCCTTGGTTCTGTTCACCCCAGCATGGCCACTGGGATGATCATGGGCTAAGCTTAAGAGCTTCCCCCGGTACTTAGTTGGAACCACCAACTGTTTTTGCGGCTGCCATTCTTCCCGGTGTACACCAGAAAGAATTTCCTTGTATAAAAGTCCTTGGTCTATAACAAACCGGGATCGATTAGAAGAGCTGAGAGGCGGTGGGGTGCTCCGTGCCGCCGCCCAAGCTTTCTGAAGGCTGTCATCTGCTTCCTGCTCAGTCTGGAACTGTTCCCTTGAGGCTGGGGTCACCAGTTCTTCCTCAGACTGTGGACTTGGGCTTGGTCCCTCTGGAAGCGATGTAGGTGATGGGGTTGTTTCCGTTGCTGGGGAACCGCTTTCCGCTGGTGCACCTGAGGGTATTTTAGGCTCTGGCTGAGCCTTTTGGGTATGGCTGTATGTTGCTTCTGCCAGTTCTGGCTCACTGGTGCCCTCTGGCGTTGAGTTTGAAGATGTGGTTGCACTTGCTGGTGTTGGTTGCTGTTCCAGTTCTGGGCCTGGGACTGGAGGTGCTGTGGCTGTTTCAGTGGTAGGCATGGAATCCGGGTCCACTACCTCTGTCTGGGTCTCTGGTAACACAGACGGGGCCTCTGTGGACGGCTCAGGAACAGGAATGGGTCTGGAAGCTTGCCTGGTTTGGCTACGTGTAACCATTCCCACTCTCTTGGCCCGCTTCACCTGGTTGGCCAAGTCTTCCCCCAGTAGCATGGGGATAGGATAATTGTCATAGACTGCAAAAGTCCACATTCCTGACCAGCCTTTGTACTGGACAGGCAGTTGAGCTGTAGGCAAGTCTACAGCTTGTGACATGAAGGGGTAAATTGTAACTTTGGCCTTTGGGTTGATGAATTTGGGGTCAACGAAGGATTGGTGGATAGCTGACACTTGTGCCCCCGTGTCTCTCCATGCAGTAACCTTCTTTCCGCCCACTCTCAAATTTTCCCTTCCTCCAAGGGTATTTGAGAGGCATCCGGGCCTGGGGATCTTTGGTGTGATGGTGGTGTAATGAATTGCACTCGGATGGTGTTCTTTGGACAGTTGGCCTTGATATGTCCCAGTTCATTACACTTAAAGCATCTTCCATCTGATGGGTCACTGGGTCGAGGTGAGTTACTGGAGACTGGTGAGGTGGACGAATAGGGCGTCTGTGGCTTGACTTGGGTTGTATGTGGGGTCTTTGGCTGTCCTCGGTTGTAGGGTTTATGGTCGGTGTGCCCCCTGGGGTATTCGTTCCCCTTGACCGTAGCTTTCTTGCTTTCTGCCACTTCCATCCATCTGGCTCCAATCTCCCCTGCCTCAGCGAGATTTTTGGGTTTTCCATCTTGTATGTACCGTGTTATGTCCTCAGGAACACCATCCAAGAACTGCTCCATTTGTATGAGGAGGTGCAGTTCTTCCAAGGTTTTAACATTGTGTCCTGATATCCAGGCCTCAATTTTTCCCAACGTAGTAGGCGTGTTTGGGAAATGACACATCTGGTTTCCACTTTTGGGTTCTGAAACGCCGACGGGCATGATCCAGGGTTATCCCCATTCTGTATCTGGCCTTGGTTTGAAAAAGTTTATAGTCATTCATTTGCTGCTTAGGCATTTCAGCTGCCACCTCTGCTAAAGGTCCACTGAGTTGTGGCCTCAATTCTACCATGTACTGGTCTTCAGGGATGCTGTACCCAAGACAGGCTCTTTCAAAATTTTCCAAGAAGGCCTCGGTGTCATCACCTGCCTTGTAGGTGGGAAATTTCCTGTGCTGTGGAACGATAATTGGCGCAGGGTTGTTAGGGTTGGCTGTGTTTTGCTTAGCCTTTTCTAATTCCATGGCCTGTCGGTGGGCTTCCCTCTGGAGTTCCAGCTGTTTTTGGTGGTCTGCATCTTTGGCTGCTTGCTCTCTTTTGTAGGCTGCCTCTCTTTCTCTTTCTCTCAGCTCCATCTCTTGTAGTCTTTTTTCCAGTTCTCGCCTGTGTTCAGCTTCTTTGATTTGTTCTTCGGCCTCCATTTTTGTCTTGGTAGGCATGGTTCCTGTTTTCTTGTGTTGGGTTGCCCTCCGGTGTTTATCTTCTGAACTGCAGGCTCTGTTGTCTCCTGGGGTCTGCCTAGCAACAGGGCTTTTGCCCTTTGTTTTCAATGTAAAGCAAACCAGAAAAACCACTTTATTTGCATGTATATAGTGCTGGTAATTGACTCCTAATGGGAGTGCTATTGTGTGACAAAAGACCCTTAACAGCCTCTTAATGGCTTCTTGCTTACTATGCAAGCCACAAACTGCCAGAGAGAGCAGAAAAAAAAAATTCTCTCTGGTTCCCTTTTAAAACCAAACTGTTTCTCTCTGCTAAAAAGCCCTTAGCAGAGAAAAGAAAAATATAATATTCCTACTGGCTTCTGGATTCTGTCTATCCCGTAACCGCTGCCACTCATGTCAAACCTTAGTCCCAGATTTGGACCTTAGCGTCCAAAATATGGGGGTTAGCATGAAAACCTCCAAGCTTAGTTACCAGCTTGGACCTGGTACTTGCTGCCACCACCCAAAAAATTTGAGTGTTTTGGGGCACTCTGGTCCCCCCGAAACCCTTCCCTGGGGACCCCAAGACCCAAACCCTTGAGTCTCACAACAAAGGGAAATAAATCTTTTCCCTTCCCCCCCTCCAGGTGCTCCTGGAGAGATACACAGACACAAGCTCTGTGAATCTAAACAGAGGGAGTCCCCTCTCTGTAATTCCAATCCTGGAAACTAAAAGCACTTTCCTCTTCACCCAGAGGGAATGCAAAATCAGACTAGTAAATATAACACACACAGATCTCCCTCTGACTTCTTCCTCCCACCAATTCCCTGGTGAGTACAGATTCAATTTCCCTGAAGTTTCCCAGAAAAGAAAACTCCAACAGGTCTCAAAAAGAAAGCTTTATATAAAAAAGAAAGAAAATACATAAAAATGGTCTCTCTGTATTAAGGTAACAAATACAGGATCAATTGCTTAAAAGAATATTGAATAAACAGCCTTATTCAAAAAGAATACAAATCAAAGCACTCCAGCAACTATAGACATGTAAATACATGATCTCTGTACTCACAACTTGGAAACAGAAGATTAGAGAGCAGGAAATAGAAATCACTCCTCATAGCTGAGAGAGCATCAGGCAGAAGAAAAAGAACACAGACACAAAACTCCCTCCACCCAGAGTTGAAAAAATCCTGTTTTCTGATTGGTCCTCTGGTCAGGTGTTCAGATTACTTCTTTCCAGGTGAAAGAGATGTTAACCCTTAGCTATCTGTTTATGACAGGCCTGCTTCATGTTTTCAAAATGCTTGAGCCTCATTAGCTAACTTCTGACCCCAGGCCCTTTTTCCATTCCCTCTGCTGCTGTTTCCCCTTGCTAAATTACTTATTCATAGACACCTACTTTAAAAGTTAGTAAAAAATATTTCTAGCATAATAAGAACCGGCATTTGTTGTTGTTGATTTATCGGTTTACAAAGCAGCAGCAATGAAGTTTCCCTGTTAGGAATTGTTATGCCTCAGGTAGCTTTTTCACTGGGGAATTTAATTATAGCCTAAGAGTAGTAGCTTCTGGCTAAGAGGGGTGAAAACATTATTTACTGCTGGAATCTAAACCTAGGCTAGAGCCCTGATCCAAAGACCACTGAAGTGGAGGAAAGCCCATGTAATATATATCAATATTTGACTTTGTAATACACATTTCTAATCTAAATGGAGCCAAATGGTGATATTTAGCCACAACCCTCAGTAATAGACTGTTTGTAGCCTCACTGCCCCAGAAGGTGTTCAGGGAAGGGTTAAGCCTCTGGTGTCACTGTGGAGACTACACTGTGCTTTAGATTGGTGCAGTCCCCTCCACTTATGCTGCAGGGCCCTGAACCCACCTCCTTCCTGCCTCACTTCCTTTCTAGTGCTGGGCACCTTGGGGCTGCACTGAGAGAGCAGTCCCTGTGCTCTTTTTTATTGTCATGACAAGTTATACCAGCGTTGCAAAAGCAATTAAAACCACAGCCTCCTCCTCCCTCTGTGTGCCCAAGTACAAGCCTGTCACAATCTGGACCACAAGCAGAACAGTCAAAACTATTTTGAAAATGTCCTTAAATATTGAGAGTAAAATGTATATAGTTTCACCCTGGTTTTTAAAGGTGCTGAGGTCCAGATCTTCAAAAGTATTTAGGCACTTGTAGTGGGATGGACCCCACTCCTGCCCTGAAGGGTAAAAACAGCCCTAGGAGGGGGCTGTGGCTGGAGAAAGCAGCTTTTAGGCTGGGCTGATTGGGGGAAGTGGCTGCAGCTGGGGCCACACCCCAAACAGACTCAGCCAGCCCTATAAGGGCAGAGAAGCCAGAGGTAGACAGAAGTCTCTCTCTAACTGTAGAGTGAGATTGGCTTGGTTGGGCTGGGCTGTAGGGAGCTGGACACAGGGTACTTGAGTGAAGCAGGGATGGGGGAAAGGCAGAGGAGCTGGGGAGCTCTAGCCTGGAAAGCCCCCGGCAGTAGCATAGCATTGGGCTAACAGGTACTGGGGGTTGCAGAGGGCAGCCTAGGGGTAGGCTAAGGCAGCAGGTCCAAACCCAACCTTGTCAATGATGAGTAGGATGATACTGCAGTCTGCCCCAGGGCGTGGGGGCTAGACAATGACTGGCAGTAGCCATATACTGAGGAAAGGTGGGAATAGTGGGTGGGGGTTCCCCATGGGGAGACCCTATGATGGAGAGAAAGGGGTTACTTCCAGGGGGCAGCAGCCCATGTAAAAGGGCACTGGGTCCAGGGAGGGACATGAGAGCCAGAAGACAGGTGGATCACTGGCCTGCAGAGGGTGCTCTGAAGCTGGAATCAAGCTAATACCCAGAAGTCACCAGCAGGAGGTGCCGCAGGGGTGAGTCTGCTAGTCTACAGCACTTAACTCCCATTTTCTGGTCCCAAGCACCCACCACTCCCATTGGTTTCATTGGGAGCTGCAAATACTCAGTGTCTGTGAAATTCAGCTCCTTTATTTGTTCAGAATGAAAAATGTTGCTGCCTGTTAATTTTCTTGCCATCTGCTTAAACATGCTTGCAATCACTGTGCTATGAAAACAATGAAAAGTTATTTGCAAACTTTGGTCTCCATTATATTCCAAGAGATCTTTATGATGGGGAAATTGCTCCATTGCTGAAAAACAACAATCATTTTGAACACAAGACACGGAGATGTGACTATAAAGTGTGAAGTAAGATGTACAGGACAATTGTGTTTTGTTAATGATGCTATTAACAGCTTATCATAACACAATCACCACATCCCTCAAGGCACATTAACTCTCCCCCATTTAGGGTAATGTGGCTCAGTCAGTCTCACATGAAGAATATGAAAGTAAGGCCTGCAACCCTTATTCATGTGAGTAGTCCTCACTGATTGACTTCAGTGGAACTAGTTTGCATGTGTAAGGATTGCCGGACTGGGCCCTTAATGTATACCACTGACTACAGAATCAGCTACAGAGCTCCTACTGGGACAAAAGGAATGAATTTGGTCCACCATTGTTACTATAGTAATTAAGGAGTCTCTAGCTCTGCTTAAGCGAAATATGGCCTGCCCAGTAGAAAAATGTGATCCTTGGTCTGTGAATCGCAGCCATGATAGGCTGGCTACTACATCACCCTGGCTCTTGAACTGAACCTTTCCTTTTGTTTTACTAGGCATCATTCATTTTCTATTAAACACATTAGTGGTGTGTGTGTAGTGTAGTTTAGTTTAGTTTTATTTAAAAGGAGCTGCCACTGCTCTGAGTTTCTGGGCCAGAATCACAAGAGGATGCAAGTTACACCTTCTGCTGCCTACTGGGCACCTGTGCTGCTGGACCCATTCATTGATCTAGAAGGACAGGTGGCAGCACTGCCAGCCCTCCTCCTCCCCAGGTGAAGGCACTTTGCTAGTGCAAGAGGCTTTTTTTTTTGGTCTGGATTCCGCATGTTCCCTGTTGAAGGAGTCTCCCTAGGAAATGCACTGAAGCAGCATGTCAGCTGGCTGACTTTCTCCACATGGAGCCATATTTTCAAAATCAGAGGGCCAGATTTTGAAGTGCACAGCACCCACCAATAAGGTCAGATTTTCAACCTAGATGCTTATTTTGGCACTTAAATTGGAATGGAGTTCCTCTGACAATCTGACCCTTACTGGAGTCATGTTTGGGCAGCTGGCACTACGCTGAATTTGCCCTTGATGGACTTCCCATCACTGTGGGGCTAACAGCCTGGTTTCTGTATCTGCATGAATCCTGTCCCCAGACTTGTTGCAACTTTAGCTTAGACTATAGAAAAAGGACTGCTGTGAACTCTATGAATAATAGACTGTCTGTGCAGCTAGCCCAGTGTTGGAGCCTTTTGAAAATATAGCCTTCTATTGTGAAACATCTCGCCCATTTGCGTATTAAAACTCACCCGGCCTTGTAATCAACCCTGCTGGTATTTTCCCCAAATTATTTATTTTATGTCTACTCAACTTCTTTGGACTGCATTGTTTTATAGTTATTGTGTTTAGTAGTTTACTACTAGTGCTACTGCACTGAGCTTTTACAGTGACTTTCACGTAAAAGATTAATCCAAGCATTCATTCTCATGACCTCCCTGTTTGAGACATAGGTTTGTTGCATTATACTCATTTTACAGGTGGGTAGACTCTGGCACTAGGAGAATATGACTTGCCTTATATTAATCAGCAAATCAATGGTGGAGGCCAAAGTGGGACCAGTAGTACTGGCCCCATTCCCCTGTTCTAGTCACTGTACACACTCTCTCCTTCCCTAATATACCATGAGACAGGGTTAATAGGTTTATTTTTGCATCTTTGTTATAGTAATTGAAATTTACAATGTGTTTCCTTTCAAAACTACAAGGTGACCCTTTTTTGCTTTGTCTCAGTTAATGATGTTTGACTAATTTTCTGCCATGACAGAATTCTTATGAAAGTATATTAAACCTTTACATGAATATGAAATGAGTTCATTAGGAACTGTGCTATGACAAAATCTATTAAGTTTCTGTACATGATTTGTCTGGTTTACTGCAATACCTTGACCCAAGTTAACAAAACAGGCAGCCTATAGAAGATGCCAAAGAATATGTCTGGGTAGTATGATGCATGATAGCTGTGCTCAAGCTTCAGGGCAAACAAATGAAGAGTGTATATCTACCAGAAGATGGTCACTAAGAAGTGGGCCTCAGAAATGAATCATTCACATGCAATAAATGAGTTAAAATGTTACCTCCAAAAGCTTTCCCCAACAGTCTCCATTCAGTGGCACAGAGGACAAAGCGTTACAAGAGTAGCAAAAATCTCAGTTGCATGTGCTTGTAGAGATCTGAAAACTCATATATGATATAAAAACAGAGCCAGACTTGTTTATACAGCAACCAAATAAAAACCTGTTTCCATAGTTTGTAGGGCTCAGTTCTTGATCTACCACACTGAAAATACTCTCATGCTAGAGTTTCTGTACTGGTACATGATCTAGCAAAGCACCTAAGCACGTGAGTAGCACTGTTTAAGTCTAGCAGCACCCATGAAGGAAACTGTGCCATCAGAATGAAGGAGGATGCTTTCAGGGTTCTTATGTTAAGTATATGCTTAAGGGACCTTGCTGTGTCAGGGTCGGAATGACTAACCTCAAGCCATAGGGGCTAACCTTATCTAAGTGGGTTCCTAGGGCTTAACACTGGACTGGTCTTTTCAGTTGATGAGAATTCCTCACTGGAATACTATCCATTACCTTACAGAATGCTAGGAACTATTAGGAAAGGGACAGATAATAAGATGGAAACTATCATAATGCTATTATATGCATCTATGGTATGCCCACACCTTGAATACTATGTGCAAATCTAGTTGCCCCATCTCAAAAAAGATGTATTAGAATTGGGAAAACTACAGAGAAGGGAAACAAAACTGACTTGGGGTATGGAACAGCTTCCATGTGAAGAGAGCTTAAAAAGACTGGGCCTGTTCATAAGAACATAAAAACGAGCATACTGGATCCGACTAAAGGTCCATCTAGCCCAGTATCCTGTCTTCTGAGAGTGGCCAGTGCCAGGTGCCCCTGCCCAGAAGTAGAGTTATAGACTCCATCCTGTATATTGTTAGTGAATCATTGAGAATCACTTGACAGATGTAGTGACCACACAACTCACATTCCCTGATACCTTACAAGATGATGAGTCCCTCCAGGGCTGATGGACAGGAGTGATTTTTAACATTTGCTCTGTCCTGAAAAGTGGCTGTAAAGATGGCATTGTGGGGTCCCATGATTTTTATCTGTCAGTGACTCCATAGCAAATGTGCACTTTTTACAAACTAAAAAGACACTTTTCATAACTGCCAGTCATGCAAACTCAGCCTGCATTCCAAACTTCCAATGGAGTTCTTGCTGGCTCTTTTATCACAATCACTAAAGCTTCTTCAAGACTAATTTAATTCACAGTGGTACGGCAGCTTAGCAGAGAGAAGTGGAATAAAAATCTTTGCCAGAAAATTAAGCAGATATGACTAAATCTGTTGAAGAAGCAACCCTCGATACAGGCAGGGGTGGCTCTAGGTATTTTGCAGCCCCAAGCATGGCAGGCAGGCTGCCTACAGCGGATTGCCTGCAGGAGGTCCCCAGTCCCGCAGATTTGATGGCACGCTTGTGGGAGGTCCGCCAAAGCTGCGGGACCAGCGGACCCTCTGCAGGCATGCCACCAAAGGCAGCCTGTCTGCTGTCGTTGCAGCAACTGGCAGAGCACCCCCTGTGGCTTGCTGCCCCAAGCATGCACTTGGCGTGCTGGTGCTTGGAGCTGCCCCAGGATTAACATGGTGAAATTCTTTGGGCCTATGTTATATAGGAAATCAGGCTAGATGATCATAATGGTCTCTTTCAGCCTTAATCTATGAAGGGGCCATTTCTGTCAGGCCTTCTACTGCTGATAATAGCACTCTAAAGTTGAACATCTCAAATGGAAGTGTCCCAGTTGAAAATTTCTGTATGGAGCTGATGCTGTTAGCACAGAGATGAGGCCCATTGGGTTGAAGATTCCACCACATCGCTCCCCTTTCAACGATATCACTGATTAAGGAGTCAGGATTCTCATTTCCAGCAAAGGAGATACTATCTTATCCAGAGACTAGGAACTTGGGCCAACTTCTAGTCTTCCCAGGCAGAATTTTGGATGTCAAAGATACTTCTCTCAACAACTACACTGTTACTTATTTAAAAAACAAGAACAGGGTCTGGAACCACACAGTAGTAATTAGTACAGCACTACGGCTGTGGTAACTACTATAGATATTGTGGTCCTAGCAGGGGAGAAGAGTCCCAGGACCATGAGGTATTACTCCTTACATGTCTTGTTCCCTTGTATATCTCAAACTTTCACCTGTGGCGTGGGTGTTTACCCTGGTGCATCAGGCTGACCCATCTGTAGAATAGGTGGCCTGACAGAGAGAGGAACTAAATCTGAGTCTCCTGAGTTCCAAGCTAGCACCCTCATCACTAAGAACTTGAAGTCTTAGCAAGTTAAAAAACAACAAAAACCTGTTCAATTCTGTAAACTATTTGGGGAGGAAATAGACTAGTTTTGATTTGCTATTTTGGATGTTTTTATATTATTACCAGTCCAGTACCTCTAATACTATCAAATGAGTAACTACTATACTATGATCATTAGATTGTAAAAGCAGCAAAGAGTCCTGTGGCACCTTATAGACTAATAGATGTATTGGAGCATGAGCTTTCATGGGTGAATACCCACTTTATCGGATGCATGTGATTGTAAGTAGATTTTGTTAAAAAAACAGTAAACATTTTGCAAAAACTCTTCATATTTTTATTGGCTTTTCAAAATTTCATTCTCTTCTCCTCCATAAACCCTGCCCCCCAAAACAAACCATTTCAACCAGCTCTAACTGTAAGCTGTGTGGGACAGACTACTACATCTATCACATATAGCACCAAGCATGTGTAACAAATCATAAACAGCAATAATGATTAACTGGTAGCAAGAAAAAAGCTTGAAAGAAGTTCTGATGTGAAAATTCTCATGAGTTACCTCAGCAAATATCTCAGTTGTTTTATCCTATAGCTAAGCTTTTAAAAAAAGAGATGACCCTCATGCACATTTATCTCTTATTTCATTGAAAGTGCACCAGCATGAACATACAGTATAAGTATCATGAGGTTGCAACTATTTTTTATAGTTGGGGAGTCTCATTCAAATGATGATTTATTATAGTGAGGGAAGGTGTAATAACCAGACTAACCTAATTATTTTGCCTCAGGGCCTACAAAAGAAGCAGGTCACCCAAAAAGCATCCTGTTTAGTGAATATTGGTAGGGGAAGGAAGAGGATGAAGGCTCTGTGAGGGAGAGTAAAGGAGTATATATCATGCTATATGTTTCTTTAGAACAAGGGAGTGTACACAAAAGGGGTGTATAGATAGATGGGGACAGAAGGAATTTAGACCTAGACTGAGCCATTAAGCTGAGTAGCACAGAATCACTCAGAGACCCCCTGGTTCCCCTTGTTCCCAAAAGAGAATAATTTATTGCAGCCCTTTGCAAAATGTAGATTATTCCCCATCTTGTGTCAGCTCAGCCCTGCTGATAGACATGTTATGGAGAGTGTAGCCTAGGCTCAGCCTACTCCCACACCTTTGTGCCTACCTGCTCAAGGGACATGTGAGGCAGAGAAGAGGCACACAGACCCTGCTCTACCCCTCCACCCACTCCCAAGCTTGCAGCCATAATGAGGGAAATGACAACTAGAACTAAGCAAATGAACTTTTTGGTTCAGGGCAGAACAAAAAAGTCCTTAAGAAACTGAGTCAGTTCAGGTCAAACCAAAACTGATTTGTTTACATTTTTGCTCATTAAAACAAAAGCCAAAACACAAAATTTTGGTTTGGAGTCAAATGAAACATTTAGTTGAACCCCTTCCAATTTTAGTATTTTGTGTGTGTTTTGGTTTGGGGTGTTTTTCACCATTCTCTAAAACAAATAAGTACTATATTTCTAAATCAAACATCATTTCCAATCAAAACACTTCACAAATTAAAAAAAAATCCAGTTTTTTTTTTTTGGACAGATTTGACCCAAATCAACAAATAGTTCTGATGCCCTGTGTGATAAATAAAATGGTGGAGTAGCTCCCATTTATGGACACCCAGCCAGTTAGCTATAAAATTCCTCTTAGTAGCTGTTCTCTACTTGCTTTACCTGTAAAGGGTTAACAAGCCCACAGGTTTAATAAAATAAAAAAGGAAGTGAGCACCTGACCAAAAGAGCCAATGGGAGGGCTAAAATTTCTTAAAATGGGAAAGAAACTTTCCCTTTGTTTGTTCTCTGGAGAGATGGAGAAGCAATGCTGTAAGCAGGAATGCTGTGTAAGGCTTGAACGAGGTATGAAAATTCATTTTCCATACCTAGAAGAAATTACTGGACAGGGCATGTTTAAATAGATGCAATTAGGTTTCTTTTGACTTGTGGATCTCCTCTGTGCTAACCCCAGATGTTTTTGCTTTGCTTGTAACCTTTAAGCTGAACCTCAAGAAAGTTATCTTGATGCTTAATTTTTGCAACTGTTTCTTTTATGATCCAGCAAAAAGCCTAAGTAATAAATATTTCCTTTCTTTTTGCTTTTAATAAATTTTATCTTTTTTTTAAGAACAGGATTGTATTTTTGGTGTCCTAAGAGGTTTGTGCGTGTTGTTTGATTAGCTGGTAGCCACAGCTAATTTCCTTTGTTTTCTTTCTCAGTTCTTCCCCAGAGGGGGGTGAAAGGGCTTGAGGGTACCCCACAAGGAGGAATTCCCAAGTGCTCCTTCCTGGGTTCAAAGGGTTGCGGGGGGTTGTTTGTTTTTGTTTTTGTTTTTTTTTTGCATTTGGGTGATGGCAGCCTTTACAAGCCAAGGTCAGAGAAAAGCTGTATCCTCAGGAATGTAATACAAGCCTGGAGTGGCCACTGTATCAATGTGTAGAATCTTTGCAGGCCTCCATCTTCTGCACTCGGAGTGACAGAGTGGGGATTCAGCCTTGACACCCTGAAAAATGTATTGGGGGTGGGGTGTAATTTAGTATTTGCCTAAAAAATATTGCCCAGCTCAAATGGCAAAATAGCTGTGTATGGGTCTTAGTCTCTACTATGCAGCCCTATAGGGTTGGGTCACAAAGCCCTTAGTGAATGGAGAAATTCTGATATACACCTGTAAAGATGAAGACAATTCAGATTTGAAATTGACTTTCATATTAGGCAAAGGGTGGAAAGAGGGAATAGTAAATTGAGTAACTAGATGGAATCACCATTGGGGAGGAATGTGAGACCAAATGCATCAAAACTAAGGAAGTGTTATGGGGTGAGAGTACTTGGTAGCATCCAGGAGCAGTCTGAAAAACAGAGAGTGACTAACACAGCAGTTCTCAAACTTCATTGCATCACGGCCCCCTTCTGAGAACAAAAATTACTACACGACTTCAGTTTGGGGGACTGAAGCCTGAGCCAGCCCAAGGCTCACTTCCCCATGTGGGGATCCAAAACTGAAGCCCGAGCCTTGCCGCCTGGGCAGAGCACCAAAGCCAAATCCCAAGGACAGTGGGGCTTGGGCTTTGGCTTCAGCCCCAGGCCCCAGTAAGTCTAACACCAGCCCTAGTGACCCCATTAAAACAGGGCCACGAGCCACAGTCTGAGAATCGCTGGACTAATGTGTGAGATAACAAATGATCTTCTGCAGAAAAGCTGGGAGAATTGTATAAAAATTTATTAAACAGAAATCCTTTGTACTTTTATTATACACAAAACACATGTTAAATTAGTTATGTAAGATGCAAAGTCAAGCACTAGAAAGTTAGGACATGCCAGATTTATGGCTGCCTATGCAACTTGACTCTGCCTCCAGTCTATGTATCCAACTTGCATACTGAATGAGGGCAGGAGTTCTGTGGAAAAACAAATAGTATGTGAACACGTAACTAAAGATTACATCATACTGCAGACTCATAAGGGGCTGAATTAAGGTTGCATGGAAAACTACATATCTGATTTTTCTAAACTTTCAAGTGCTTGGCTTGACAACTTAAATAACGCTCTTTTCATGTAGGGGTTTTGGGGAGTAATTTCCTTTTGGATTGGTTTTTAAAGAAAAAGTTAAAAATAAATTCTATGCAGTGCAACGGTCACAAACCCTCTCCCCTCACAAATCCCATTTTGAAGTCAAATCTTCAACACTGTAACACAGACAACTACAACTTGAGCTAGAGAACCAAAAGGCAGCAAAAGAAGACTGTTCCTCTGTGGGTGGGAGAGGGGGGTGAAGAGATGAGCTGGCCATGTGTTTTCCCTGAATGGGAGGGGAATGGGCTATTGGTGCCATGTGCAGGGTTCCTGGGAAGGGAAAGGATACTGCTCTATTCTCGCCCCCCGGTTATAGTTGCTCCAGGATTGCATGGAGCCTGTTTTAATAATTAGGGTCTGGAAGACCTACCCCAATTGTGAGATCAACTGAGGGAAAACTGATAAAAGTTAATAAAATGATCCAATCACATATAATAATAAATACTTATGGGAGAGGTACAAAGCGGAGATAAGACTGGGTTCATCCAAACAAAAAGGCCTACTGATACAACCTAATGACTGTGCTGAGATCATGTCTAGTAAATTAGAGAAATGTGACACTGAAAATCAATGGACCAGACTTGGTATGTCATAAATGAGGCCTAACTGGTGAGCAGAATAATAGGAGAATGGGCTATTCCACCTATCATTCCGTTTTGGAGCCCTTAAAAAATATTTCAGTAGGAGGATCAAATTAGCTGCTGGCTGGGAACCAGGTGGACTGAAATGAGCAAGCTTTACCATCATGGCTGCCACCTCAACCTTCTCTAGCAACCTCAGGTTCCACCATGATACCACTGAGCCTTCATCACCCTGATCTTGAGAGATGGCCAGACCAGATCAGGCCAGAGAGAGGGACCAAATGGTATTGTCACCTCCACCGGCACCAGCTAAATCCTGACCACCTCTGGGATGAGAGTCTTTGGTTTCTGCTGTCATTTTTCTTCCCCATTTTATTTCTTTCTTTCTTTTTGCTTCTGTTTAATAAGAATGTGACTTAGCTGTCCTAGATTGCATCTTTTGCAACACTGCTGTGAGCCATGCCCACAGAGGCTAAAAGAAATGCCCTAATCAGCCTGACGCTGGTATAAGTTTGCCAGGTCTCAGAGTGGCTGATCAGACTGTGTGCTTGGCCCATGTTTCTCTAGCAGTGAAGTTGCAAATGCTGCAGTGAAGACATACCCTGTGGGTATAACTACACCGGAATAAGAGACCTGTGGCATGGTGGCTGGCCCAGGTCAGCTGACTTGGGCTCGTGGGGCTAAAAATTGCTATGTAAACATTCGGGTTTGGGCTGGAGTCTGGGCTCTGGGACCTGCCCCCTTCACAGGGTGCCAGTGCTCAGACTCCAGCCCGAGCTTGAACGTCTAAACAGCAATTTTACAGCCCCACAAGACTGAATCAGCTGACCCAGGCCCACCAAGGCTGTTACATTGCTGTGTAAACATACTCTAAATGACTGAAACTTACTCAACAAGGGTCATGCAAAAGACCGTAGCCAGGACTCTGCCCTACAAGGAAATAACAGGAACAACAATCTGACCATGCCTTTTGTGCTCAGAATAAACACACGATTTCTATGAGTGAATGCAACCAAAGAAAGTTAATCTCAGTGGTAATTTGGCCTATAATACTACAGTAGCCTAATTTTTATAGGAGTTCTGACTCAGCATAATGCAAAGTTCCCAGAAAGAGAGAGGTTTAATGTCATCTAAAAATTCCCTAACCTATTACTCATCCAAAGAAGGAAGAGAAACAATACCATGAGCAGACACAGAATGGTGGTAATAGTAATTGCAGGTAGCAAACCGCTTATGAGCATGTCACAGGTTGAAATGTGCTTGCATGAACAAATTCATAAAGATCAAAAATTGTTTGGAACTGAAAAGGAGACAAAATTCATCATATAAACCATTCACAATGAAAAGTTCCCCAAGATCTAGCACAGAAGATGTAGAAAGAGGCACATTTATATTACATAGCAACTCTGTGTTGAAAGGGATGAAGGACATACAAGAATATTTGAAATGAATACTAATGAAACTGTTCAGCACCTGATTTTAATTTTTCTAGCAAATACAGAAAAAGAAATTAAGCAATAATTCATAAAGGTCAAATCCTTTTATCACTGTCCATTCAAAAATGGAGAATTATATTAAGAGTGAGACACAGAATGCATTCTTAAGTAGGCAGCTTGAGGTTAAACCACTGAGACACTGTTACTGGAAAGCTTTTTAGCTTATTTTTCATTTGTCTAAATGGGTAAATGATCCTTCAGTGAAATGGACCCAGGCAAAATGAATAAAGTAATACTCAAGCAAAGGTCCTTCTGTATGCCCCTGAAAGGGGACTTAATCTACTTTTTTCAGAGCTTGAATAAACGGAAGGCTTGTCTACACAGGGAAATTTACCAATATAGCTATGCTGATATAATTACACTAGAATGGCTAGGTCAGTAAGTTTCCCCATGTAGACAAACATTTTGTCCCAAAGCTCTCTGGCTTCAGGGTTAAAGCAAACAGTATTCCAAATTCTGAGCCACACATACAGAAGCAAATTCCCTGGCTTCAGGGTTCAAAGCAAATAAAAGTCACAAACACCCTTTCAATAAGGTGTGAAGCAAATAACACTCTGTTACGTCAGGGCTCCCACTCTGAAGCTCAGAGTAACTGTTTGGCTCTCCAGCCACACTCACTAACCTACTCTTGATTTCTCGTTTGGTTTCAATTTAGGCTTTTGGCTTCCAGCTGCTTCTAGTCCCCTTACATTAATCCCTAGTCCCAGAGCTTCCTGACACTCTTGGGCTTCAGCCAAATATTATAACATCACAGAGTACAATGCTGAAGGAAGAATATACAATGGTAACGCCTCCCTTTTGTATGAATAATGTGCTGAGAATGCTGCCAAATAGTATAAGATACGCAAATCATTGTGATAATGCGAATGGAAAAGAAAATGACTGGAGTGGGTAGATTTTTTTTTCCTGTGGGCCACATCCTCCTCATTGTTCAGACCCCCCCATTTTTTTTTTCTTGAACCTGAAGTTGGACAAATGGAACGGGAATCTTGTTGCTATTGCTGTGCCACAGAGGCAAAAATCTGATGCCACGGGACCATCTGCCTGGGTCTGGCAACCCTAAGAAATATGCCAAATTCAGGCACAATTTCTGGGTCATGCTCCTAGCACACTTCTTCATCCAGGTGTAATTCTTGGTGGCTATAGCTACTACCACCACAGATGTAACCAGAGATTCAAGTGCATATAAAATATTGTGTGAAATCCTGGCTCTCTTAATGTTAACAGGAATTTAGCCATTGACTTTGATGGCAGCAGGGGTGTGGAAGAGCAGTGAGAATGTGTTTGACTTGCAATTACAGTTAGAGGATCATCTCCAGAGTAGTAACAACTTGTCCCTGGCACTTCCCATCCAGCCCACCTCCTCCAGCATTTGTACCCTTGGGCATGCCCTCTGAAAAATGTCTGCTGGTTCAAACAGTACTTGTCCTCTGTAACTGCATACATAACTGACTGATTTAGTGACACTATCCTTCTGAGACTATTCAGGACCCTTAATATCAAGACACTTACAGATACCTTAAAATTAGAGCTGGTTAAAATTTGTCATTCAACAAAAATTGTCCTTTTTCTAAAATAATTTTCAGGGTTTTTATTCAAATGTTCTCAGTTGTCAAGCCCCAAAATTTGGGAGGTTGGGGTCAGATTTATTTTTTTCTACTTTCTCTGCCCTTTTCCTCCCACCCTCCCCAATCTCTTTCCATTTTGTCATTTAACAAGCAAGAGAAAGGAGGAAAATTTAAAACTAAAACTCCAATACCAATAATATCAGAAGACTTTAAACATCTCATTTTTTGTGAAACATACAGACCATGTTTTGACCAGCTCTGCTTCATGCTGTAGAACCCAAGAAGTTCCCCCAACGCGCACACACCCCTCTCAGATGCACTTTCCTCAGTGTATGAGTTCACTTTGTTAAATCAAAACCAAAGATTTTCAAGAGGCTCCCGCTGAGGTATGCTGCTAATGTGGGCACTAGAGACAATTGCAGGATGTTAAATCTTGTGGGACCCCTCAGTATGATGCACTTTCAAAGTGACAGCAAAGTATGAAATGTAGCTCTTACCGGATGAAAGAGTCCAAGATGGCAGCCAATAGAGAGACACCTTGCAGATGCTTTTAAAGCTCAATAAGGATCATTTTTCTTTTTATAAAAAACGACTTCTGGAACTCACACAGGTACTTTCAACCTTGTAAAATTTCTCATTTTAAATTCTTCCTCTTATGTGGCCAGTGCTCAAAAAGGCATTTTAAACAGCCTTCTTCACCCCAAAGCTTTTAAAGCTTAAAATATAGCCACAAGGAATTCCATAATGTCAGCTACTGTATGTTATGGTGGCATATGGCCAACTAATGCAGTTTGTTCCACAATTTTTCAAGCAGTAGCCCCGTGTAAAGAATTACATGTTCTAGGGTAGAAAGGTAGGTCAAATTTCATCCCCTCAACCTTGAAAGGGTTTAAAAGTTTGCTTGGCCTAAGTAATGTCAGTTTTCTCCATCTCTGTTTTAGCAAAGCTTTGATGGCTTCTGTTGTGTTATGAACAAAGGAAAGGTGAAGACACAAATGCAGCTTCTAGAAATACAGTGTTGTAATTCTGCATAAACATCCAATAGCATATGTATATTCACTTTGTAACAGGGCATGGTGATGATTGGAAAGGTTTTTTTTAAAACAAAATGTTCGAGAGAGAGCCTGGCTTCAAAACAAAGGATGAATGATTTCAGACTGCCAAATGTAATTACAGGTTGGAATAAATGTTCTCCATTAAAATGCAGCAGCCCTTTGGGCTGAGATTGAAGGCTCTTGATAGTGTCTTTTTTAATTGTCTCTGTTAGAATAGAAAGCACTCAAGTGGCAACAAAGTTGATATCACTGAAATAGATACACAGAGTGTCTAAATATTGTTCAGCATCTTAATCATATTAAAGTAATAGAGTGATTTGTTTTCCCTGGATTTCAAGTTGATGAGACTCTTAACAGCATCAGTAGAAAAGTGAATTCTAGTCACCTGCAGACATATGATCACAGATGTATACAATGGAACTGAATTGGGGTTTTAACAACTATGGGCTGCTCCTGCAAGAGGCTGAACTCTTTGGCCCAAATCCAGGAAAGCACTTGAATATGTGTTTAACACTAAGCATGTGAATTTCATCTGCATTCCTCATACTCTGTTGTTTTGCTGGATCAGGGCCAGGGTGCTCAGCAACTTGCAGGATAAGCCCTCTGCCTTACATCAGTTTTACAATTCTGTAACACAACTGACATCAGTGAAGTTACTCCTAATTTACATCAGTGTGAGAGGATAATATGGGACCCTACTCACAGTCCCTCCCCCTGCTCATAGACTCATAGACTCCAGGACTGGAAGGGACCTCGAGAGGTCATCGAGTCCAGTCCCCTGCCCTCATGGCAGGACCAAATACTGTCTAGACCATCCCTAATAGACATTTATCTAACCCACTCGTAAATATCTCCAGAGATGGAGATTCCACAACTTCCCTAGGCAATCTATTCCAGTGTTTAACTACCCTGACAGTTAGGAACTTTTTCCTAATGTCCAACCTAAATCTCCCTTGCTGCAGTTTAAGCCCATTGCTTCTTGTTCTATCATTGGAGGCTAAGGTGAACAAGTTTTCTCCCTCCTCCTGATGACACCCTTTTAGATACCTGAAAACTGCTATCATGTCCCCTCTCAGTCTTCTCTTTTCCAAACTAAACAAACCCAATTCCTTCAGCCTTCCTTCATAGGTCATGTTCTCAAGACCTTTAATCATTCTTGTTGCTCTTCTCTGGACCCTCTCCAATTTCTCCACATCTTTCTTGAAATGCGGTGCCCAGAACTGGACACAATACTCCAGTTGAGGCCTAACCAGCGCAGAGTAAAGCGGAAGAATGACTTCTCGTGTCTTGTTTACAACACACCTGTTAATGCATCCCAGAATCATGTTTGCTTTTTTTGCAACACTATCACACTGTTGACTCATATTAAGCTTGTGGTCTACTATGACCCCTAGATCTCTTTCTGCCATACTCCTTCCTAGACAGTCTCTTCCCATTCTGTATGTGTGAAACTGATTGTTCCTTCCTAAGTGGAGCACTTTGCATTTATCTTTATTGAACTTCATCCTGTTTACCTCAGACCATTTCTCCAATTTGTCCAGATCATTTTGAATTTTGACCCTGTCCTCCAAAGCAGTTGCAATCCCTCCCAGTTTGGTATCGTCTGCAAACTTCATAAGCGTACTTTCTATGCCAACATCTAAATCGTTGATGAAGATATTGAACAGAACTGGTCCCAAAACAGACCCCTGCGGAACCCCACTTGTTATACCTTTCCAGCAGGATTGGGAGCCATTAACAACTACTCTCTGAGTACGGTTATCCAGCCAGTTATGCACCCACCTTATAGTAGCCCCAACTAAATTGTACTTTCCTAGTTTATCTATAAGAATATCATGCGAGACCATATCAAATGCCTTACTAAAGTCTAGGTATATCACATCCACCGCTTCTCCCTTATCCACAAGGCTCGTTATCCTATCAAAGAACGCTATCAGATTAGTTTGACACGATTTGTTCTTTACAAATCCATGCTGGCTATTCCCTATCACCTTACCACCTTCCAAGTGTTTGCAGATGATTTCTTTAATTACCTGCTCCATTATCTTCCCTGGCACAGAAGTTAAACTAACTGGTCTGTAGTTTCCTGGGTTGTTTTTATTTCCCTTTTTATAGATGGGCACTATATTTGCCCCATATTTGCCCCCTTCCAGTCTTCTGGAATCTCCCCCATCTCCCATAATTTCCCAAAGATAATAGCTAGAGGCTCAGATACCTCTTCTATTAACTCCTGGAGTATTCTAGGATGCATTTCATCAGGCCCTGGTGACTTGCAGGCATTAACTTTTCTAAGTGATTTTTTACTTGCTCTTTTTTTATTTTATCTTCTAAACCTACCCTCTTCCCGTAAGCATTCACTATATTAGACATTCCTTCAGACTTCTCAGTGAAGACCAAAACAAAGAAGTCATTAAGCATCTCTGCCATTTCCAAGTCTCCCGTTACTGTTTCCCCCTCCTTACTGAGCAGTGGGCCTACCCTGTCCTTGGTCTTCCTCTTGCTTCTAATGTATTGATAAAAAGTCTTGTTTCCCTTTATTCCCATAGCTAGTTTGAGTTCATTTTGTGCCTTTGCCTTTCTAATCTTGCCTCTGCATTCCTGTGTTATTTGCCTATATTCATCCTTTGTAATCTGACCTAGTTTCCATTTTTTATATGACGCCTTTTTATTTTGTAGGTCACGCAAGATCTCAAGGTTAAGCCAAGGTGGTCTTTTGCCACATTTTCTATCTTTCCTAACCATCCATGGAATCACCAGCTAGAACACATCCACTTTTTACACCCTAGAAGTGGAGGAGTTTCTTTGACCCACACTTTTGCAAACAATTTACTCTGAATATCTTTAGCACTAATGTTCACGCACCCGGCAGTGGTGCAAACATACATTTCAGAGCTGGTGGCTTCATACTAGACAGCTGGAGAATTTGGACATTTTCATTCCAGTATGAAACAAAACAAATATTTTTTGAAACTTTCCATGAAATGAAAAGTCTAAAAACATTCTATATTCAATTTTTTTAAAATTGAAGTTTTATTTTATTTCATTTTTATATTACTTTTACATTGTTATGGCATGTCACCAGTAGTGCATAATATGACGTTAAGATAAGTATTCTATTATTCTATTTTGTTTTGTTTTTAAAGTCATTAAAAGGCAGCTGTGTATAGTACTAATGGAATGCCTTATCTTAATTTCTAGATTAAAATGTCTCCTGTTTGTGTTGTTATTAAACAGTTTGACCCTTTGAGTTAGAAAATAAGATAAAGCACTCAGCATACTAATTAGATGAGCAGCTGTTTTCAATTTCTGTGTGTTAGCCTGGAATCATTTTCCATTTCAATATTTTTATGGAAAATTGCATAAAAATCTACATGATTTCATGAAAAAATTCAGTTTTGTCAAAGTGACATTTTGCAATGGAAAACTGTTTTGACAAAAATTTTCCAACCTGCTCTACTTCACACATACACCATGCTTCACAGGCAGTGTAGCAACATCGCTAGATTCCTCTGAGGGAACTTTAACACTGAAAACATATTAGCAGACATCTGTAAAGTCTCTGGTTATTTTATCCACTGTGTCAGGATTGAGCAGGAAAAAAAAAAAGAGGAAGCTGCAACTGCTCAATAACATGCTGGGATCTCATCTGAAGTAGAAGGTTCCAGCTTGTCACTCCTTTGCTTGTTAAATGATCAACAGGCTCCTAGAGAAGTGGGGAACCAGGCACTTACAATGCAGTGGTCTTTTATCAGACACAGCCTTATACACAGTGAGCCTTATGGTGAGAGGTTATCAATTTAGTCGTTATAGATTGCTGCAGAAAAGGATAACTTCAGTACAAACTGTCGCTCCCAGTAGTGACTAAGTTATGGCAGAGACATACAGCATGGATGAGCCATCAATTTACTTCATGTACAGGCAGATCTCAAACTGACATTGAACTGTTGTCAAATCACAATGGTAAAGACTCACAGATGAGTAAATGTTGAGCAAGGAATTTTATTAGACTAAGCAAAACCATGTAGTCCCTAAAACTACACTGTCTCTTTCTACTTCACCATACAACTTTCACCTAGAGCCTGCCTGGAACCCGGCCAGAGATTTAAAGACACAGTACACATATCCTCACAGCTTCCCCTCACACTGGCCCTACATCTTCTAACCATTATGCACAAATATTAAACAAAAATTAATATTGAACAAATTCTAGATCAAGAGAAGTCACCGGTTTTACCACTTGCCCAGATTTTATTATCTGGCCTTGAGAAGAATTGTATTCAATTGATCCACTTGCAATATCAAATCAGTGCACACATTCTATCTGTAACCCTAAGCAAATATTTCTCCAGTATAATTTGTACATGATCCACATTAGATAGTTTGTTTTCTTTTAATAGTAATAACCCTTTGCATTTCTAAGGCACCGCCAGTTTCAGGATCTCAAAGTGCTTTAAGTAGATTTATATTGTCTCACTTTTAATTATAATATTCTCCTGTTTGTTTGCTTGTCATTAGTTGCTTTCTTTTAAATATCAGAATGCTGATGAGTTCTTTTAAGCAGGAAACTTCTCTTGGCTCCTTTCCATGAGCATAGGATCATATTCTGGCCTCTCAGTTCTTATATCACCCTCACTGCCACTGTACCTGAGTACACTGAAGTCAATGGGAGTGTTACCCAGGGTTTGACCCAGGCTGCAGGAGATATCTTACATTATACATGCAGGGGTGGCTCCAGGCACCAGCACGCCAAGTGTGTGGTTGGAGCGGCAAGCCACGGGGGATGCTCTGCTGGTTGCTGTGAGGGCGGCAGGCAGGCTGCCTTCAGCGGCATGCCTGTGGAGAGTCCGCTGGTCCCGTAGCTTTGGCTGACCTCCCGCAGGCTGCCGCCAAATCCGCAGGACTGGGGAACTCCCGCAGGCAAGCCGCCGAGGGTTTGCCTGCCTGCCGTGCTTGGGGCAGCAAAATACCTAGAACCGCCCCTGTATACATACATTCCTGATTAATTATTTTAGCTGAAGAATGGATCTGGTATAATACAAAGGAAGAAATTCCTACTTCAGATGCCTTTCCCACATTTCCATATCATAAGTGGATCTTCTGAATATGTTATCTACTTTCTTTAAACTTTATTAAATACTTTTCTTAAAGTTTCAAATACGTGGTCCAAATTGAGGCTCTCTTTTCTTTTCCCTCAGTTGCACATGAAGGCAAAAAAATACAGGAACTTTCCAGTTTCCAGAGAAATGGTTCTGTTTTCAATAAGCACACCAGTATGTGTTAGGAGCCAGGCTTGTTTCTAGATATAATTATTAAAAGAAAGAATGTGTATTAGTATTTCAAAGCAGATGATTAAAATGACTGTAGCATAGTAAGTTAGGAAATATAATGCGAAGACAACTCTAGCTAAAATATCATTCATATATATGATATTTGTAACACATTTGGCCTAGTTCTTATGGCCTAGAAAGTCAACCTATCATTTCACCACCTGAGAAGAAACTTTAACACACGGAGCCAATTGTAATATCAGGTCAGTTCAAAATATGAAGCAAAAACTTCTGTTTCATACTGCAGGGCTTGCTACTGCCAATGCAAGACACTACAGAGCGATGTATCTCAACAATTCCCTAGGTACCCAGTCTTTCCCCAGATATTGTACTTGGAGGCAGATGCAGGCCTTCAATAGATATCAGAAAGGGAAAAGGTATTAATATTAATTCTTTTACAAGCCAGCACTTTTGTGGGGATTTTCACAAGACAAGGAAAACTCCTGGCCTCCTGTTAAAGATGGTTCCCATTGCCAAGGACATCAGCGTCAGTCCTCAGTCCACCAGATGGTGAAAATAGCATGCACAGCGCTGGTAAAGAGAAGCTGCACAGCCAGCTGTGTTCCCAGTATCAGGTGCTAATTTGCAATCAGTCTTCAGAATCTCAGGTCAAAACATGAACAGCAGCCTCTCCCCAGAAGATAACACCAAGTAAGATTGGGATCCTGATACTAACTCCGCTATGAAGTTGGCAGACTAAGGAAAGTTTAATTTTCACATCACACCCAAATCCAGGTTCACCCAGCACTGTGTGGAGGCAGAGATTTTCCTCAGAATCTTGAGGTGAAAAAAAATATATTTCTTCATTATTTTTTGAATTTCCTCAGTAAACATTTTCCTTCCTACAGTCACTTTCCTGTCTATAACCAGCTCCTTCCCACAAAATGCCATCTATTAAGCCACTGATTTATTCGAAACAAGTATTTATTTTTTAAAAATTATCAAATATTAATCTGAAGATGATGCAGACATTAATTATTTAGACACGTTTATTCCATAGGCAATGCCTTCACTTCCTTTACAAGACTTGGTCCAATGATTCACACAGTTAGTATTCTGAAATCCTACCAGGAGGGTAGCTAGAGATGATGGAGGCTGGAAGGACCAACCACCAAGTACAAGATGAGCAGGAACATCATTTTTTATGGAGCCTGAGGATCAGCCTCTTTTTTGATTTGCCCCCCACCCACCTGCCTTTGCGGGATATAATATTTTATTTAGATATATATATATGTTCTATATACTGACACCATTTTTGCCCCCTCCCCAACCAGAATGTTTCTGAAATGATACTCCTGTCGCACAGGAAATAGTCTGAAGTCCCAGTGCTACAAACTGCTCTGTGTGGGTGGAACCCAGTGCTCACATGGAAACCCATCAACATCAGTTGGGTTCTACAGAGGCAGCCCATGCAGAGCAGTTGTCAGGATCAGGACCTACCTCTTCTCACCATATTTAAAACAAAAGAACATATGGGGCCAAATTCTTCGCTCAGTTTTGACTCAGTGTGGCATCTCTAGATATACATGAGTGTAAGTGGGACCACATAAAGCCATTTACCTACAAATATACACAGGACATGCAATCTGATCTTTCTGATCAGGCTTATGAATTGTTTTCCTGGGGGTGGGAGGGAGGCTTAAGGGTGTAGATGGGTGTTTGTGCTAAAGCAAGGCAGGGGATCTCCAGCCCTATTGGTTACTTTTCTTCTTTCTATTCAAATGTTTAAAATAATGGACAGTTCAGCATGATTTTATTGGAAGGGATGAAAAAATTGAGTGTTACATACTGAACTGAAAATACAGTGAACCAGCCATGCTCAGTGGGATGCTTAATTTTTCCCTACTTATACTCAGACAAATTGTGAGTCAGAGTTTCAAATGCTTTCCAGGTATATAAATTAGAATGATAACACATTGTAACATCCAAAAATTTAGTAACATCGGGCCACAGAAATATCAGACAACTGCAGAGTGGTGCACATTTAGAATCAAGGCATGGAACTATTTTTGAATATATTAATATTTAGATTTATCCATGTGCACTTGACCTGCTCTGAATGGTATGTGAATATTAAGGAGAATCTTTAATGGATGATTTCGAAGCCAGATCTTCTGTGGACAGTTCAATGAGAATTCAAATGCACATAAAGAAACATGGGTTTGTAGGAAAAACAAAGAACTCCTTCCTTGTTCTCTCAAACATACACTCTCCTCCATTACATCCGTATGGGTTGCAGACAGCTTGGTTTTTCTTACAGCTATTTTATATTTCCCTGCCACTACATCTATCCATCCATCCTAAGATACCATTTAAATTTTGATTTAAGAGGCTATCACTCCTCCTGACAGTAATCCGACACCTCATTCTCTCAGCTATCCATATAAGCAACTCCCACCGAAGCCCAGATAATCAGACCATTTACTCAGCCATCATTTTTATATCATGTCCACGAATGTGGTATCAGAGTGCCCTATAAGCTTTAAAAGACAAGGTAACAATCTCTCTCCGTATTGCTTAAGAACATAAGAACAGCCATACTGGGTCAGACCAAAGGTCCATCTAGCCCAGTATCCTGTCTTCCAACAGTGCCAGGTGCTTCAGAGGGAATGAACAGATGAGGTAATCATCAAGTGATCCTTGTTCCAAAGGTATGAGTCATTGGCTGGAGTTCATTATATTATTTTCATTTTTAAATAAAAAATAAGGATAAGCTCACAATATGAGTTTTGCATGTCATTCTGAACATGATGAAATCTGTGGGTGGTAACTCTTCTCTCTCAGGGAGTTGGTTTTTTAGTCTCCTGTGATCACATCACCCTCAGTGGTCAACACTTTTATTGTCACAGTGGAACAAAACTTACATGGGAGGTCACAGTCACAAAGGGAGAGGCGGTATTTCAGACATCTTGGGCCAGTCCCATGAAGAGCTTGAAAAGCAACACAGAGACTTGAGATTTGACTTTGCATTCAGTGGGAAGCACCAGCCATCAGAACTCAAGCCACCAATCAAAGTGGTTGTATATGATGGTATTTTGAAAGGAGGGCAGATTGGGGAGCAATAAAGGGTGTGCTCGTGGTTGAAGCACTGTTTGGAGACCTGGGTTCAATTTCCAGTACTTCTACAGATTTTCTCTGTGCCTCAATTCTTCATCTGTTAAAAGTGGATATTATTATTTCCCTACCTCATCGGGATATCCAGGGGATAAATTCATTATCATTTTTATACACTCTGTTAGTCCAGTGATGGGGCCACATAAATTCCTAAATATACAGTGGGTGCATGTTTGCCTGCATTGGGTTGTAGGGTGGTTGTCTGCCTGCACTCGAAGAAAGCATGTCCCGAATGGCCTAAACTCGTAGTAGAACACCACGACCTGTGACCCAGCCAGTCTGTTCTTGCAGCTGTACCACAGTATTCCTACAGCACTGACAGGAATTCATTTCTGACTTACCATGTGAGAAATCCCAAGACAGCACAAGATGTTCCATGGTAATTACACTTTACTCAGTGGGATTACTGAGTGACATATTGTTGTGAGATATCAAGAGGCAACTGTGAAGTTAACTTGAATCACCACACTTGTCTCTTTGTCCACTGCATTATGTTTACAGCTAAACACAATATGAATGTGTAGATAAAAGGAAGTTGCTAGATAGTTCACAGTATCATGCATGCTCTGTCGGTATTAGCCTTCAGAACAAGCATACTTGCTCTTTCACTCTTTTCTCTTCAGAAACTTGTGTATTCATAATTTATTTAGTTTATATATTGGTTTTAATATTTAAGGCCATACTGTTTTCAGAACAGATTCACAGGCGAATGCAGTACTGATACGCATTTGAGATATGATTCAAATATGCCATAGTATAAAACATGCTATTTCTTTCTATTTGTTCTTTAAATCTAAAACTTCTGATGCCAGTAAATGCAGAGAGTATTTCTGGTCAGTAAGGGAAGGGAACAAATATGATGTGGCTATTCTGTACAAGGGCTAAAACATTTTATCAAAGATCAGGTCATATTTGCACAAATTATAGAACATTATACTGGTAGCAGCAAGGACAGAAAGTCTTGCTAATAATAAACATTTGGACTGATTTGTATCCCTCCATGGTCTCTCTGTCTTTGGCTTCCAGACAGTTCCAATCACCATGGTTATGTAGAGCTACAAAATATTAAAGAGGACAAAAGACTGGAGCAAAAGATGTTTTCCTCCTTCCCTTCCTGTAGGGCAGAGGAGCTATACTTTGTGTGTGAGAAGGATTCTTATTTATTTATTTTAAGCACTTTAGTGCATAGTGTCACACTATGTCCTTCCTCCTCCCCCGATGTGGGGCTTTTAAGAACATGGATTTTCATAAGTACAGTGGTCTGTGTCCTGACCTGCCATGCTACTCAGCTGAGTTATAGCTTACTCTGTGAGCAGCAGTGTTGAAGTCTAACCCCAAGGGAGTTGGCTCTTCAGGAATTTCAGTTGTACAGCTGGGCAGATCAGCAGACCTGATCCTGGGAGGTGCTGAGTACCCTCAACTGCCATTGACTTTCAGCACTTGCAGAATAGGGCATGTAGGCCCAGATCTTCAAACGGTATTGATTTCACTGGGAGTTAGACATCTTCTGAAAATCTGGGCCTAGTGTCCTGTGTGAGTTGCATCTGCCTTGCTTCACATATTACCTTTTAAATACAAAGAACTTCACTTTATTTGCCCAGTGCAGCTCAGCTATATTGGTATAGAGGTGCCCCTAAACTTACAGTTACCCGAGCAGTTCCAGAATACAAATTAGAGCAACCTAAGGACTGCTCTATGTTGCATAGCTGATAGCTGGGGATTGACTGGATGTAGTGGCTCTTCAGCCAAACTTCATTTTTCTTGACCATATCCCCTGCCTTGGAGCAACAGGAGATATTATGCCAGCCCTATGCCATCTGGGAATTTTCCCACGCTGAGGGACTCCTTGGGTAGCTGATTACATTGGGGTCTGTAGCTGCCTTACAGAGAAGGACCAGTACTAAGCAGCCTCAATAAGGATGAGAATCTGGCCCATGATTTACAAAACTTATCATAACCAGAGAAGAATTGTTATATCCATAAACAGAGAAGTATAGAAACATTCAAACTAGTGATTCTTTTAAGTCATCTAGACATTCCCCTGGAGTCCAGTGCAGGACTTTCCCTACTGTACATTTTCTATTATTTTCTCCAGGCTAGTTTAAAATGTCCCAAGAGATCAGATTGGGAGACAACTGCATACCCTAATACATCTCACTGTCAGGATGTTTCCTCCCTCTTTGACATTTAACCTAAAGGTTAAAATTAGGAAAAGTATTACCCCTCATTATACCCTTATATACCATTCTAAAATAATTACATCCCCCAGTATTTACACATCCCCCAGTATTTACACCTTTCAGATAAATATAGCTGGTTGTTATGTCCCTCTCTTTGGTACCATTTTAGACTAAAGAAATTCAGTTTACTCAAACTTTGTCATAAATCACATTCTTAAATCCCTGTGCCATTTTGGTTGCCTATCCTTGAAACTTTTCTATCTTTATATCTATTTTAAAGTGAGTGAAGCAGAATTCTGCATATTATTATTCCAGATGTCAGCCAATGCAAAGAGATACTATAAGCTGTTGTATGCAGACTTACCAATGCATTCTACGAACCACTTTGACACATTGGGTCTGATTCTCCTCTCATTTACACTATTATACATCAGGAATCATTCCACTGAAGTCAATGCCCAGGTGAAACCAGTGTAAGTGAAAGAAGAATTAGGCTCACTATGTCTTGCAAGGCCCACTATCTGTTCTATATATACACATCTCAAAATAGAGCTTTTTCATATTCTTTGGATGTGACATGAATTCATATTATCATCCCCAAACCCCTCTCTCTTTCCCCATGACTACTTCTTATACAACACATCTCTAATTTACACTTATGCTGTGGGTTCTAGTTCCCAAGCTGTATTATCATGCATTTCCTTACACCAAAGCACTCTCACTTGAGTCCAGGCAGTCACCTAAGTCATCAGGCAACACCTGTTTTTAACTTGCTGCATTCACTAAATCTCCTAGCTGTGTTTCATCCAGCGGGTGAGTGCAGTGCTTGGGAAGTGCTGGAACACAAGTATAGGAAATATCACAAGAAGCCACTCTGGCTCCAAGAAAAAGTACTGGAATGACATTCTGGACTGTTCTGGCATGACTCAAGCATTGGTGTCATCCTATAGATTGGTCCGTGTTGAAGTAAGCTTCACTTAGGTCATTAATTAATATATTGACTAGTCCTGGTCTAACCCTGAGAGACCCCACATAACACATCCTCCAATCCTACACTGTGCTGAACATCTCCGGCCAGGTGCTGCATGCCTCCAGCTCCCCCTGAAGTCATTGAGGGCACTCAGTATCTTGCAAGATATTGTCCATAAAGAGCAGCTGAACCACACTGAGCTAAGGGCAGGGCAGTAAGTAATTTATACAACATTCCTCAAAGAACAGAGCTAAGACCAGCCAGGGTCATAATCACATAAGATATTCTAGAGGCATAAATCATTCCTGTGAGATTTCCAGGCACTCTTATTAAGGCAATATTTAAATCAATGTCTTTGAGATAAGAAAAGGGGTTAAACTCTTTAGTAACTCAGTCTACTTTTTATTGCTGATGTAAATGAAATATGTTCTCCCTGAAGATACAATACATTTTACAGTATGTACCTTAAGGTAGATGGCATTTTCTATGTTGCTGTCTACGTTGAAAACGTAGCCTGATGCATATTCATTTTCAAGCAAACATGAGTACAAAGTATGTTATAAAAAGTTAAGGAATCTCACACTTTATAAAGTGAGCAATTCACGTCCTTTTCTTGGGGTAGGACTTTGCACTGTGTTTATAGCAGCAGGCAGTCATCACATGAAATTTGTTTTTCAGACCATTGAACATGTCATTCAATATCTTCTTCTTCCTACAGATCAGATATGCATGATGGGATAGGGGCTGGGAGGCAGGGGTTCTCCAGGTGGCTGGCTCATTAGCACAGGAGGGAGAATGGAACACCTGCATGGCAAAGGAGAAGGAAGAACTCTGGCAGAGTGTAAGAAAAGATCCAGCTGGATGTTAGTTATGGGTTTGCTAAAGTTGGCATGCATCCAGTGAGACATTTTGGATGACATTCAAGGGTTTTATCTAGCCCTGGGGAGAAAATTATGACATTTTAAAATGGCAGTGGCTGCAAAGACAAACAGGGAATAAGCTTTAAGCCCAATCAGCAGAGCATAATACAGCCCCCAACTAATAAATAAAAAGCACACTCTCATCTCCAGCATGTCTCAGAGTTACGGGAGGAGGGAGAGATGTTCCTATACAGGCAAATCATCTATATCAAACAAGCATATGTTTCCCTCTTTAGCAGGGGTTGATCTACAGGCTTGGTATGGGACTTAGGCAATTTCTCAGTTCTTTCACAGCCTTTAGACAACCCAGTCTCAGGTATGTCTATGCTAGGAAATTAGTTCGATTTAATAGAAGTCAATTTTTTAGAAATCAATTTGATACTGTCATTTGTGTGTGTCCCCACTAAGCGCATTAAGTCAGTGGTGTGCGCCCACAGTACTGAGGCTAGCATCAACTTTCAGAGCTTTGCACTGTGGTAGCTATCCCACAGTTCCTGCAGTCTCTGCCCCCCATTGGAATTCTGGGTTGTGCTCCCAATGCCTGATGGGGCAAAAACATTGTTGCGGGTGGTTCTGGGTACATGTCGTCAGCCCCCCCGCCCCGTGAAAGCAATGGCAAAAAATCATTTCTCGCCTTTTTTCCTGGGTTTCCCAGGCAGATGACATACCATGGCAAGCATGGAGCCCGCTCAGCTCACTGTCACCGCACGTCTCCTGGGTGCTGCTGGCAGATGTGGTACTGCAGTGCTACACAGCAGCAGCTCCTTGCCTTTGCAAGTTGGCAAAGATGGTTACCAATCATACTGTACCATCTGCTGCTTTGCAAGTTGCAAGTCACACTGTACTGTCTGCTCCTGTCATGGGTGCTCCGGGCCGGCCTCAGTGAATGCTGCAGTGATATACAGCAGCATCCCATTGCCTTGCCTTGTGGACAGCAGACCGTACAATATGACTGGTAGTCGTCGTCATCGTCCCGTGAGTGCTCCTGGCTGGCCTCAGTGAGGTCAGTCAGGGGCGCCTGGACAAAAATGGGAATGACTCCCCAGGTCATTCTCTTATTTAAGTTTTTCTAATGATGATTCAGTCCTGCCTGGAATATCAGGCAAGCCTACTAAAGAACCAGAGAGGCAAACGGCCGCACCAGGTCAGAGCCCCAGACATCCTGCAGAAATGATTAGCTGCATGCAATTCTAGGGGGTGCCCCTACAACAACCCCACCCATTGCTTCCCTCCTCCCTCAACCCTACTGGTCTATCTTGGCAGTTCTCCTCCCATTTGTGTGCCGAATTAATAAAGAATGCATGAATTTGAAACAACAATGACTTTATTGCCTCTGCAAGCAGAGATCAAAGCGGGGAGGGGAGGGCGAATGGCTTACAGAGAAGTAGAGTGAACCACCATTCTGCACTTGCTCAGCCTATAGTTGGACTGCTCCGTACTACTGTCGAGGCTTCATGAGCCATGGGAGCAAGGGTTAGGCTGGGGTAGATGTGACCGCACGATGCTGTCAACTGGGAGAGCAGCCTGAGGCAGAAGCTTCCAGACAGCTACCACTCAACTGTACTGTCCGCTGTCCACAAGCCAAGACAAGGGGATGCTGCTGTGTAGCACTGCAGTACCTCGTCTGCCAGCAGCACCCAGAAGCCATATGGTGACAGTGAAAACAGGAGAGAAATGCTTTGGGCTGACGAACATGTACCCAGAACCATCCGCGACAATGTTTTTGACCCATCAGGCATTGGGAGCTCAACCTAGAATTCCAATGGTTGGTGGAGACTGTGGGAACTGTGGGATAGATACAGTCATCAGTCGCCCCTCCCTCACTGAGAGCAATGGCTGAGAATCGTTTTGTGCCTTTTTTCCGCACAGAAGCCATAGCATGGCAAGTATGGAGCCTGCTCAGACGGTCGCAGCGCTTATGAGCACTGTAAACAGCATGCGTATTATCCTGCAGTATATGCAACACCAGAACCTGCAAAGGCAGGCAAGATGGCGATGGCAGGGCAGTCACGAGCATGATGAGGACATGGACACAGATTTCTCTAAAAGCACAGGCCACGGCAATTTGTCCATCCTGGTGACAGTGGGGCAGGCTCATGCCATGGAACGCCAATTGTGGGCCCGGGAAACAAGCACAGACTGGTGGGACCACATAGTGTTGCAGGTCTGAGAGGATTCACAGTGGCTGCAAAACTTTCACATGCGTAAGGGAACTTTCATGGAACTTTGTAACTTGCTTTCCCCTGCCCTGAAGCACAAGAATACCAAGATGAGAGCTGCCCTGACAGTTCACAAGCAAGTGGCGATAGCCCTCTGGAATCTTGGAATGCCAGACAGCTACCAGTCAGTCAGAAATCAATTTGGAGTGGGCAAATCTACTGTGGGGACTGCTGTGATCCAAGTAGCCAAAGCGATCTTTGATTTGCTGCTATCAAGGGTAGTGACTCTGGGAAATGTGCAGGCCATAGTGGATGGCTTTGCTGCAATGGGATTCCCTAACTGTGGTGGGGGGATAGATGGAACGCATATCCCTTATCTTGGGACCGGGCCACCAAGGCAGCGAGTACATAAACCAAAAGGGATACTTTTCAATGGTGCTGCAAGCACTGGTGGATTCCAGACTACGTGCTACTCGCCTGCTGTGGTAATGGAGGACCGAATAAGGCTGCCCTCCCCAGAAACTTTTTGCTTTGGGAGTACCTCCAGGAGAGCTTCACTGAGATGTCCCTGGAGGATTTCCACTCCATCCCCATACATGTTAACAGACTTTTCCAGCAGCTGCACTGGCCACGAATGCATCCCAAGTCTTCAGGGCAAATTAATCATTAAACACGCTTGCTTTTAAACCATGTACAATATTTACAAAGGTACACTCACCAGAGGAGCCTTCGCTGCCTTCAAGGTCTGTGAACCTGCCTTGGGTGGGTTGGGAGGGTACTGGCTCCAGGGTGATAAACAGTTTCTGGCTGTCAGGGAAAACGTTTTCTCCGCTTCCTTGCTGTGTGCTAACTTCAGCGTCCTCCTCCTCTTCCTCGTTCCCTAAATTCGCATCCCTGTTGCATGAGAGTCCATTGACAGAGTCAAAGCACAGGGGTAGGATAGTTGTAGGGGCACCCCCTAGAATGGCATGCAAGTTATCATAGAAGCAGCATGTCTGGGGCTCTGCCCCGCAGCAGCCGTTTGCCTCTCTGTTTTTTTGGTAGGCTTGCCTCAGCATCTTAAGTTTCACGCAGCACTGCTGCAGGTCCCTGTTATGGCCTCTGTCCTTCATGCCCTTTGAGATTTTTTCAAATATTCCGGCATTTCGCCTTTTGGAACGGAGTTTGGATAGCACGGATTCATCTCCCCATGCAGCGATCAGATACAGTACTTCCCATTTGGTCCATGCTGGAGCTCTTTTGCGATTCTGGGACTCTATGGTCACCTGTGCTAATCAGCTCTCCACGATGGGCAAACAGGAAATGAGATTCAAAAGTTCGCGGGGCTTTTCCTGTCTACCTGGCCAGTGCATCGGAGTTGAGAGTGCTGTGCAGAGCGGTCACAATGGAGCACTCTGGAATAGCTCCTGGAGGCCAATACTGTCAAATTGCATTCATTTTACCCCAAATTCGATGCAGCAAGGTTGATTTCAGCGCTAATCCCCTCACGTAGGAGTACCGAAATTGATTTTAAGAGCCCTTTAAGTCAACAGAAATGGCTGCGTCGTGTGAATCAGTGCAGGGTAATATCGATCTAATGCTGCTAAATTCGACCTAAACTCTTAGTGTAGACAAAGCCATAGTGAGAGCTCATTTTGCAAAGTGACATTATTACTGCATGTGGGACAGTGAATGCTAAATATTTCACCAAGAATGTACAGCTGCAAGTTAAATATCTGAACACCCCAGAACAGAACACAATGAACCATGGATAGTATGGCCTCTGGAGAGAATGCTAAAAAAAACAAAAAAACACCTTCCAAACAATTGATGTTAAGTTTTAGAAATAGCTATGTTAACCCCATATACTTAATTCAAAGTCCTATATTTGTTACCTCTTGCTCCCCTCATCCACCTGTTGTCTTATCTTCTTATAATTGGACTGTAATCTCCTTGGGGCAGGGAGTGTCTTTCTGTTAGATGTTCGTACAGTGCATAGCACAATGGGGCTGGTCCCAACAGGCACTACCGTAACACAATTAAATGGCAAAAAACTCCGGTAGTGCAGAGTGAAGGTTGCTTGGTGGTACATCGTCCCCTTGCAGAATGCTGAGTTGAGGAAAACTCATACTTCTGAAGACCATGAAAAATGCACAGTTAACATTGCCCATGAAAGCTTAACCCTGCTCTCTCTTTTAGCAATGCCCCACTATGCCCCACTAATACACCTACCTTTTCTCTGTCAACCCCCCAGTTGGTGAAATGGACAAGCTCTTCATCTCCTTTTACAACCCATTCGCTCTCACCCATGGAATCCCATCTCACACTATTAGAGGACAAAAAGGGGTGTGGGAAGTAGCCCACACCACCTTATCTCTGTTCCCCTGGAGCTGGCCAATGGGAGTCATTTGCATACGCTCCAGGAGAAGTCAGTGTATATTAGGTGTGCCTGCACTAAATGGTGGAGGCAGGAGTTGGGCTTGCTTGGTAAAGGTGTGTTTGTTGCACATGAATAAAAGAATTTTAAGAGATCCTCCACATCCGTCATTAAAGCATTGAGCTTCCCTCCTTTCCCTCCTTTTCATTTGTTCATACTTTATATAGCCCACCAGCTGCACAGGAAGTTGAATTGTGGCCATATGCTTGTGAAAATGGAGAAGGTAGGCCTTCCAAGAGAACTTATCAGTGCCATTCCTGCCCTAGCCCAAGGAGTTGCTGTTCAAATCAGTGTACCTTCCACAAAGGCTGAGCTTGGAGTCTTTATCCCCTCTCCCAGCCCTTGTAAACCCTGCAAATTAGAGACCATGAGACAATGTTTATCACTGGGAATCATCATGAAAGACAGATTTAATTTAAATGTCCTGTTACATTTGTCATAACATTTTTCCCAGATCTGGACCTTAGCGTCCAAAATATGGGTGTTAGCATGAAAACCTCCAAGCTTAGTTACCAGCTTGGACCTGGTAAAGCTGCCACCAGCCAGGAATCTATACAGTGCCTGGCGCACTGTGGTGTCCCCAAAACCTTTCCTGAGGGACCCCCAGACTCAGATTCCTTGAGTCTCACAACAAAGGGGAATAAACCATTTCCCTTCCCCCCTCCAGGTGTTCCCTCCCTGGGTTCCTGGAGAGATATACAGAAGCAAGCTCAGTGAATCTAAACAGAGGGACTCCACCCTCCCTGTTTCCGGTCCTGGAAAACACAAGTACTTCCCCCCCTCACCCAGAGGGTATGCAAAGTCAGGTTAGTAAATCTAACACAAAGAGATTTTCCCCCTGACTTCTTCCTCCCACCAATTCCCTGGTGAGCTGCAGACTTAATTCCCTGGAGTCCCCACTAAAGAAAAACTCCAACAAGTCTTAAAAAGAAGGCTTTATATAAAAAAGAAAGAAAAGGACATAAAAATAGTCTCTCTGTATTAAGGTGACAATACAGGGTCATTTGCTTAAAAGAAAAAAAATGAATAAACAGCCTTATCCAAAAAAGAATACAATTTAAACATTCCAGCAACTACACACATGTAAATACAAAAAAAAAACCATAAACCTTATTGTCTTACTATCTTGTACTTACAACTTGGAAACAGAAGATTAGAAAGCCAGGAGATAGAAAAATCACTCTCAGAGCCAAGAGGGTCAGACACAAGACAAAGAACTCACACACAAACTTCCCTCCACCCAGATTTGAAAAAGTCTTGTTTCCTGATTGGTCCTCTGGTCAGGTGTTTCAGGTTACTCCTTTCCAGGTGAAAGAGACATTAACCCTTAGCTATCTGTTTATGACAACATTTAGTCACAGAACAAAAAATATTTTTGTCTCATCACTATCCCTAAAACGTAGATATCTCAAATAACAGTTTGCATGGAATCTGTCAATATGTCACTACATGATCAAAACAAAACCAGCAAATTATCTTAACAAAAGAGCCAAAGAAGTATAACCTGGGTTCAGTCTTTCCGCTGAGAGATTAGGGCCTTTGATAATAGTGGAATAGCATTTAATGTCATGAATACTCAAGGGCAAGGTTATACACTGGATCTGTTCTAAGTAGGTTAAAGTCATGCACTTGTACTTTTTGTAAAACCAATCTGTCTTTTTAATGTTGATGTATGAGCTGAAATCCTGAACCAAGCAGATCTTATCTAGGAGCTGATTCCAAATTTTGCTGGATAATCATAGCTTAATGTGTGTAACTTGGGGGGTAAGCAATATGTGTTGATGGTCAGGAAAAGAAATAAAGACATTCAAGTTTACTCTGTTTGCGTGAGCCATTGACATGCAGATGTAAACACAAGATTTACGTGAACAGGGTATCTTAAAGCAGAATTTAGGTTCACAGTGTATAATCTATTTACAAGCATCACCTCCTTTGGCAACAGAGATTTGTTGATTCATTTTGTGGGATGATAACACTAAAGCTGTTCCCTGACATGTCATCTTCACGCTTCCTGTCCCAGAAAATTAATTTGCTACCAGATGTGATTAATTTTGTTCATGCTATGCTGCAAAATAAAAGTACCACAGTATAATTAATACAAACAGCACTGTGCTCACCAGTAGAGCTGTGCGGGAACCAGAATTTCCATTTTAACATTTCCACAGTTTTAAAATTTCCACAGTTATAAAATTTGATTTTGTTCAGAATTGGAACAAAAGCAAAGAACTTTGAAATTTTCTATGAAACAACATTAAAAAAATGTTTAGCATTAATGGATACATGTCATTTCAATTCTGACTTACATTTTTTATAACAAAATAATTTTTCTAAACAAAGTAGTTTTGAAATGAAAAATCAGAAAATGTTGAAACAGAACATTTTGATATTACCAAAATGCTTCTCCCCCCAACTCTTTCTAAATTAAATTTTGTTAACATTCACACAATCCCATGAAATGTGTCAGTTGCAGTTCATTCTATGCAGTTTCAGCATTTTCTAATGGAACAATGTTCCACTAGAAAATTTTCAACCAGGTCTGCTCATAAAGAAAGCAACTTGATTGGAAAATGTGTTTTCTGCTGTTTCAAGCTTTAAATCAGACTAGATTTTCATGGGGAGTCACCATTTCTCTCAGCTTCAGATATTGAGAATCTGATTCTCCGCTCACACTTATTTTGCATTTGTGTAGCTCCAGTGATGACAGGAGGGCTATTCCCAGTTGACATGGATGTGAGAGGAGGATTAGTCTTTGTGGGGTTATTGAGAGAGAGAGAGAGAGAGAGAATAACACATTGCAGAGGTATTTGTATTTAACCATGTTTGAATATAACATCAAGCTAAGATTTTTTTTGTATATTCACTATGTGGATTTGAATACAGGTCCCATTCATCCTTGTCTTAAACCAGTGCAAAGTGAAAGCAAAGTGGGTGTTAAAGGTTGACAAATCATAATAGTAGCCTTTTTAACCCATTTTTCACTTGGGTAAATGGCTACACAAGATACAGGGTAAGTTTGAACTAGGTTCATACAACCCATCAATGAGCTAAAACACACAGGGCCAAATTCTTCCCTTGTGTAACTCCACTGATTCAAAGAATTGATGTATGAAGAGGTCTCATTAGTACAGTGTGCTCCCAGGCCTTTCTTTACTATGTTATCGACCCAGAAGCGTGGCACAAATGTTGAACAGGTGTAACAGAGGACAGAATTTGGTCTATTTCATTTTAAATGGGATCATAATCATCATAATCAGTTGATTTGATTTAAAGTATGTTTGAAAAACTATTTCTATGTGAATAATTAGAAGTTATAGTCAGGTCAAAGGGTCTTAAACAAACCCCATCAGAGTCAGAACACTAGAGTGACCTATCGTTCAGATTTTCACTTCCCATTGTTTCTCCTTTTCCTCTGCACCATTTTGACTCAAAATGGCACAGCACTGCTATGTAGTGTCACAAATAGAATCAGTTGATTCAACACAAATGTACCACCTAGATTACAAATAGAAAGGATCACAGTATTCTAATCCAGACAAAGTAAAGAAGCAGCCAGACTCTCAGGGATGCTTCAGACTCTTGTAGTTCAATATTTTTTCCTTTCCTAAATGTTGTAAATTGAACAGTATAGTCAAAGAGATCGATAATAAATAGACCTGTGTGAAACTAGATATTTTTCCCATCAGTATTGATATATGATTAGCAAAGATTTTTTTTAAAAACCACACAAATGAGCAAATGTGGTCAAAATAGCACAACTCATAATTCCTGCCAACATTCATGGTGTTTCATGATGAAAACTAGTGAGTTTCCATTCTGGAATAAATTTCAGATAATGCCATAATATAACATAATGATCTAAGCACCTTCCTTGGGGTTTTAAACCTGCTCTTTATGTGACTGTGGTGACAGCTGTTCTTCAGGCCCAAAGCAAGAAGGCTCTTCCACAATCTCATGCCCCAGTTCTTTTCTTCCTGAGACTCTCCTGTTACCTTCTCTAACTGGCATCCCCTCTCTTGTTGTCCAGGGATGAACAGCTCAAGTTGAGGGAAGCTCCAGGAACTGCTGATTCTGTTCCTGACCTTCCATGACAGCTAGAACATATTCCACTAGAACAATGGAACTATTGACAAATAGATGAAGGCTCCTGAGTGTGGTAGACAAAATTCTTACGGGAGCAGAACCTATACTACGGAAATGACTCCAACCAGAGATAAGAATGACCTGCATAGACTTAACCATGTTCAGAACTAAATGAAAATTCATTGCCCTATATGCGTTCTTCACTCACCTACCTTATAAGCTAATCAAGCTATTTCTCCTACAGATAGGAAGAAAAGGAGAGAGTGTTATTTCTGTTTAAATTTGGGAGATACATAGATACACAGATAAAACAGCCTCACAAGAAAATAGTGTGTGCGAGTTCATGGAATTTAATTTGCAGCTGAGTTGATTAAGAAAAGCTTCCACAGTTTATGGGTCCCTTTCATTACCATCTATTAGAAAGGAAGGATGGCTTTGTGGCTAAGGCACTGGGGATCTGGTTTCAATTCACAGTTGTGCCACAGGCTTCCTCTCAGTCTCTTTTAATTCTCATCACTAAAATGTGGATGATAATAATTCCTTTCTAGCACCTTCTGTCTGTCATGTCTATGTGGTTTGTAAGCTCAGCAGGCCTGGGTCTGTTTCACTTGAAGCGTTTGTTTGGTGCCTGGCACAATGGAGTCCCTGTCTTGGTGGGCCTTCAGGTGCTACTGCAATACAATGTGTTAATGTGCCATTGTAGCAATGAAGTACAGTGATAGCAGAATGGGGTAAATATATAAAAAGTCTATTCAGTAAATTAATTTAAATCATGTACTAAACTTAAAATATATGGATCATCTCAATAGCTCCACTTTGAATTAGACTATTTTGAAGATATTCAGTTACAGAAAATGCACTAGAGAAAACTAATCTGGGGAAGAACACAACATTATAATTATCTTTGTCTGGTTCTAACATCTCTGTTTGCTAAAGCACATTTAGTTTCTTTACTTGCTCTGTGTTCTCTGAGCTTATCTGTGTTAGCAGCTATGATAATATCCAATGGATTTATTGCTAAAACACAAGACTACAATTTAGTGATGAGATTATATAGGAAGCACCAATGATTTCTTTTTAAAACTAGGCTAGCCTAATAAAATTGGTACAGACACATCATGTCATGTGATTTAATGCTCTGTGTGTGTGCATATGCATGTGTGCTGCCAGGCAAAAGGAACACTTGCTTCCAACTTTTTCAGATCTCTAGAGAGCTTCTTTCAATGCTCCTTCTGAGACACTTAATTCAAGTCACTAATTTCTGGGGGGGGGGAAACATTTTTGTTCAAATGTTTGCAGAAAATGAGATTTTTTTCAATTTCGCCACATGCTGTGTTCCATTGTAATACCTCCTAAATCAATATCAAGTTCTAGTATAGAACTCATCGCGTATTTCTAGTAATTGGCTTATACTTGGTCTATTTAAAAGAGCCAGAAAATGCTCTGCCCATCTTTTTCTTTGCTCTTCTTCTATACTAAGAGTCTTTGCAGTTGCATCTTTAATATAGTCACCAATACTAATAAAGTTTCCTGTTAGTTTTATTGTCTTATGCAAGATTGTAAGGTCACCTCCTTGGCTAGCAATAATTTGCAGTGACAACTGGAGAAAGGAAAAGGTATATTGATTCTGCACTAGTGTTTGCACTTATATTGACTAGGACACGAGGAAAGTAATTGCAGAAGGCAACCAAGGAATATTATAGACAAATGATAAAGCACTATTAACTGATTTTATTTTTGCTCATGATATTGTCCTGCTTACTTCATACATTGCTTAATGGAAGAAAAGACAACACTCAGTTTTTGGCAAATACAGCAAAACAAGTTGTTCTATTCATCAACATGGGACAGACAGAAATATATGACTATTAGTGTCCGAAAAGTAGCCATTAGATGAAGAAACACTAGAAGAAATACATCATTTTACCTTTCTAGGGAGAGTGATGTGCAATGATGGTGACAGCATGCTAGATGTCAAACAACAAACATCAAAAGCAGCACACTACTTTCATAAACTTTAAAAGAGCTGGAAAAGTAACTTGATTGCCACTGACACAAAAATAATTTTTTTTTAACACCAACAGACTCATGGAAATTGATAAGCAGATCAACTCATTCTAAAGTAAATGCCTGCAGAGGATCTTCAAAGTCCAATGGAAAGAGTTTCTTGCAACATCAAAAATTCTAAGTAGAGCAAACCAATCAAAAGCATCAAATGTGATAAGATGCTAGACAAATGTTGAACCACCTTAAAGGATGCCATCAAAACAACTTCCATGGAAAGTGATAACACAGACTCCACCTGAAAGGAGAAAAAGAGGGCGACCTAGAGAAACATTTTGCAGAACTATAGAGAAAGAAACCAAATCCATCAACATGACACTCAGAAGGCTGAGCAGACCAGCAAAAGACTAAATGAATGATAAAAACTGGTGGATTCCCTATGCCCCTGAGGTTGTGGGAGGATAGAGAAAGAAGGGAAGAAGTCTCGTGTTCATCATTTATTAGTGGGGCCAGGAAATTCATGAAAGGACATCATGGAAAAATGAGATTTTTGCTTCAGCAAGTGCTTTTCCCAACCCTGCTACAAAACAGCTTGTCAGTTGCATCTGTTCTTGCTCACATCACTTTTCATGCTCATCTTTTATTCAGTATGGGTCTCACTAGATATCTAGTGCCTTGGTGACTTAGGGTGAAATTTTGCCCCCTTTATTCAATGGGGGTGTTGCTGTGGACTTGAATGGGACCTTAATGTGGCAGATGAAGAGCACAATGCACTGGTATGGTAGCTAGGTTTTTGGCACTGTGTTACATCCTCTAGATTTTTTCTATTAGGTCATCTCCCCTGCCACTGTACCTAGTTCACTTTTTGGTTGGTTCTGTGAAGGAACTGGGGGCGTGAGTTGGGGATCTAGGGCTCCTTACAGCTCAATTAACTTTGTTCAGGCTTTCAAGGTAAGCTCCCTTGCTCCTCTTCAGCTCCGCAGTGGCCCTCTTTTCTCTATATTCCCTTGTAATCAGTCAGAATGAGGAAGGTGCCTCTACGACTTGTGCAAAGTCTACTAGGAAGCTGAGTTTGTCTGTGTTGGTGAGACTGTGATGTTAATTGTTGGGAAGGAAATAGAAGGAACATATTTTGCACAACCAGTGGTGAGTTGGAGCCAGTTCGCACCGGTTCGCACAAACCAGTTTGTTAAATTTAGAAACTGGTTTAGAACCGGTTGTTAAAGGGGTGGGCAATTGGGAAAGGCAGGTTTTCTGTTGTTACACCAGCTCGTGGGCCACATCTGGCCCACCAGAGCTCCCAGCTGGGGAGAATCCCCCGGCCCCTCCTCCGCCTTCCTCCCCTCTTGCAGAGCCCAGCGCCAGTGCTCTGGACCGCTCTTGAGCAGCTCTGCAGCTCCAGCCACTTTGAGTGGCGTGGTAAGGGCAGGGGGCTGCGAGCTCTAGCGGGCCATGAGACATCCATATACGCTGCCCTGAGCAGCATGGTAAGGGGGCTGGGAGGAGGGGTTGGATAAGGGGCAGGGAGTGGTTGGAGGGGCCAGAGGTTCGTGGGTCTTAGGGGGCAGTTAGGGTGGGGAGGGTCTTGGGAGGGGGTGGTCAGGGGACAAGGAACAGGGGTGGGGAGTTGATGGGTTGAGGGTTCTGAGGGGGGCAGTCGGGGGCAGGTGGGGTCAGGTGGGGGTCAGATGGGGAGGGATAGGGAGCTTGTACTCACCAGGTTGTTCCCTACCAGATCTTCAGCTGCAGGTCCTTCACTCGCTCCGGGTCTTCAACCACTTTGAAGGGCCGGCCACCAATGTGCCGCCAAAGACCCGGAGTGAGTCAAGGACCTGCCGCTGAAGTGCCGCCAAAGAACCAGTAGGGAACTGGTTCTTAAGACTTTGGCAGCTTGTCATTGTGCACAACCATGACTGCAACTGCATGAGTACCAAGCTGTGGCAACTACAGTTCTTCAATTGCACTCATTTGGAGATGCCAGCAAGGTGAAGTATCAGATCTCCTTTCTATTGCTGAGACATATTTGAAGAAATAAGACAGCCCTGTTTGGGTTCCTCTTATTTATCTGATATACTCAATGTTTCCCAGGAAATGTCTGTTGAGAAGGTGAGATTACTATTTTGCGTGGTTTTTTTTCATGCCAGATGTATGAAATGCTGTATCCAAAAACAAGACTTTTGAGCAGATGCTACTATTTAATTTTTCATGGGACAATATACTATTTTAGGGTTCTGTTGGGTTTTAGACCATCCTGAAAGCCCCCTACTCTCCTACACTGAGTATATGTGCAAGAGAGAGAATCTAGCCCGGGCTGAACAAACCAATAGGACCTAATTTTTCTGTGTATATCAGGAGTAACTCCACTGAAGTTAAACCAGCATAAGTTAAATCAGAATCATAAGCAATAACTATATTGGCATAATATTGGCTTCCTTAGAGCATTTTGATGGTTTGCATAGTATTTGTGCTATACATTGGCCAGAAAACTCTGCAGTTTTATAGAGTCTGCACTGTAGTACTGAATAAAGTAGAGTTTTTCAAATTTGGGGCCCTGTTTTGCTCTTGTTGGAAGTCAATGACCAAACTCCTATGTGATTTTAAAATAACATATGAACCAAGCAACTGCACTATTGAAAACCAGCAAAAAAAACCCTGAACAGCTGAACAGCAATTTTATGGCTTTCTAACTAAAAATAATCATACAGACCTCACAGAAAAGAGAAGAAAAGAAAAGAAAAGAAAAGAAAAAGAAAAGGCCATTATGGGCTGAGGATTCATATTCCAAGTTTCCTTCGGTTGAATAGCTGTGTTGTAAACCCATCACACTCTTCACTATATTCACACTGCCAAGAATTACTCTAATGGAATAGATTAGAATTGCTCTAATTTATTACCAAAGGCTGCCAGCAGTAATTCTACTAATTCAAACCGTTAATGACACGTACTAGTGCAGCCATGCTGTTTATTGCATCTTTGAAAATAGATGCAAATATTCTACAGCATCTCATTCTAAACAGACTAAATTGAGAGCCCAGGTCTCCACTCCTTGCACTCTCTTAAGTCATTTGCACCAAATCGGAGTGGTAGTATTTTGCATCCACTTTGCATTGTTATAAATATATATATTCAGTCCAAGGGAATGGTTAATTCAGAACTGAGTGGAAGAAGAGTCAGATTTTTAAGGGGGGAAATTACATACAGTGAGTATTCATTGTTTGTTGGAAATCTGAAACTAGCTAAGAACACCGGTATTTACAGTCTTATTCCAGTTAGATAACAGTATAATTCCATAATTATCCTAATTCCAAGTACTCAGATTTATAGGTGTAGTAAAGCAAGTTCTACTGTAAACGTATGTCTTAAAAGTCTATGTCAATGCAGGTGGTTATGCCCTTGTGGAAAACCTTTCAACCATATTTTAATTCCCTATGTTATGGTGCTGGTGGGTGGGACATCCCATTGAGGAGTGTGGATGAAGAAGGGAGCCTGGCCGCAAAAGCTAATTGTCCTTCCAATGTTATAAACTTGTATGATTTTTGTCGCACAGAGTCATGCACACAAAGTAAGGTCCTAATTTTCCCCTGCCTTTTACTTTGTCTAGTCATTTACACCTGTGCCATGTGGATGTAAGAGAGGTAGCCATTTGCTCATATTTTGTGCAAGCGTAAGTAACTACACAAGGGGATAGGCAGTAGAGAATCAGGCCCAAAATCTTCTCTCATAGTTCAGGCTTCAGAGCAAGAATTGTTTGTTTTTTGCAATGAATTGTTGGCCATATTTGGATAACAATATGCGTCAGGAAGCGTTCCTGGATTAAACTACCAAACTTTCATTCAGTCCCAAATAAAGATTGGCAAGTTTAGATCCAGGCCTAGACTGGAATTTCCCCAAAAATTGGAAGTGTTAGATCCATGGTTTGGTTCAGGTGCCTCTCTAGTTCCAGGTAGGTTTATTGACAAGGTAAATCATAAGATGAGAGGGATTTAAGGTCCTCTGATTTCTCCCCACCCAAATCTCCGGGCTGCATTAATCTATGCTGCTTTCTCCTGGTGTTGCGTAAACTCCTTCACTAGCATACCCTGGAATCATGGCTGCAGAAAACATAGGCAGATAGGAGCTTGGAGTGGGTGGAGGGGAAGGAAGTCTTCAGAGTGGACACAAGGGGCATCCCCCAAGATCTGTGTTATAAGGATTATAACCCTGGCATTTTCCAAAGGAGGGACAAGAACACACAGTTGAAACAAAAGAATGCAGAGGAAACTCCACAAGTTGAGACTCATTTACTCTCCCCTTCTGCAGGTGTTTGCACTATCCCCCTTCCTAGGGATTCCACCAGGACAGGAAAGATTTAATCTTCCTGGGATTAGTTGAATTGGCACATTCCCCAATTACCCTGCAAAAATCTCCTCCCTTGCCAGTGCCTACTAGTTTGGAGCCTGCTGTAGCCATCCACAAACCCCACAATGAAGTCAGGGTTTTACACATCTGCCAGCACAACCACCTTTGGTGGACAATCCACCACCAGATGCATTGCACCAGTGTTACAACCTTTAATAATCTCTCTCCTCACTTAGACATGCACATCAATGTGTAACCTTCTGCCAGGTGGAGCCAGCAGCAACCAGGGCTGGGTTCAATATCTAGAGGTTCCTTTCCATCAATACGACATAAAACCAGCACAGGCCCCCACTCGGTAACCTGGGAAAATTACACACCACCCCTGGGTGCCTCTGAGAGGCAATAGTTCCTCACTCGCAAGGACAGAGTCTGAGTGTAGAAAAGAAACTTTCAATAAAAGAAGGGAAGTAACTCAGAGTTAATTTGGGAAAATACCATAAACAGGGTTCATAAACATAAACCATAAGTAAAAGACCACCCCCAAGTAGGTTTGGCAGTGCCCTTTCCCCCTCAGGTCTTTAAGTCCAGCAACCCAAAAGTCACTGTCCTTGCAGACCCAGAGCTCAGAGGTGCATCTGCAGAGTTCACTTCTCACCCTGGATGTGGAGTAAAGAGGCATCTTACTCAATCCACTGGCCACTCACAGGTCACCTGCTCACTGCTCTTGTCACGCCTCTCCACCACCGCCCTGCTGGCTGCTCATCATGCCTCCCTGCCCCTGGCCTGCTAGAGTAACAAAAGAAGCTCTTAATGAAGTCTATTTAGCCCTATTCTTTGAACAGTGGGGAAGAACAAATTAAGCCAGTCTAGAGAGTACCCCTAGCAGGGTTGTGCAGTCTCCTGACCAGGACTCTTGTCCCCACTTTCCTTACTTTCACAGGGCTTTGACAGTCGAGCCTCTGGCTCAATGAGGTCCTGTGCACTAAGGGTGCCCCCTCCATTTGGAAAAGGTTAAACACAGTCCTGCTTCCCTGCATTTCCACAATAATCACAACATTGGTAAGAGCATTTCACTATCCCTGCATTCAGTACGTGATTTGTGACCCAGCACCAGCCAAGTTGATTACAATGAGCAAAACACTGCTCCATCTGCTGAATATCTAAGCAAAGCAGGTGCAAACTGTATTTACATAACCACTCCCAGAGTCTCTCCCCCTCCCAGCTAGCTGTCAGGGAAGCATTCATTCAGACCCTGCTTACAAATGGTATGATACTCCACTGACTCACCTCCTGTGTAGCCACCAATGGAAAACTAAAGCTGGCACGTCCAAGCAATAATTCAAACCTAGTGACTATCAGAAAGACCCATGAGAAATATCAATTGCCTAAGTTTAGTAGTTCTACTGTTGGTCTGCTCCCCTCACATTAATTACTGATCCTGCTTCTCTTTGTTAATATAATCAGGAGCTGTAGGGGGCAGCCTTTCGCCTGCTGCTCAGGAGACGTTTACAAAGCAGTGCAATACATATGAAAATTGACTGTTCAAATGCTCCTCCTCCAGCATCTAGGGCACAAATGGGAACATTTTTCCAAAGGATAACATGCTGTTCTGTGCAGAGGCAGATTTAAGAGTCAGAGCATGGTCAGCAAACATGCAGTATGGGGCCCATTGATCATGTCACCTGAGGCTTTTTTAAAGATAAAATGGGGGTTTTTTTGTTTTTGTTAACATAGAACAAAAATCATGGGCCTAACCAAAAGTAGAATCTCATTAAAATTGTGTTGGCTTGTGTATTTCTGGTTACTGGATCATGACACAACAGTGACACTTTCCTTGGCAAATTGTTCTGTGATGCTGTCCAGCTCCAATCTTGCTACCATGCCTGTGATAGTGCGTTGAATGCATGTAGTTTTTGACACATCTTAATGTGCTCATTGTACACTCAGCATCAGCCACTCCAACTCGTATGGCGAGAAAAAGTCAATATAATATTTCCATTTCTGGTAAAACATCATCAAGCTAGCTGTGGACTCCAAGAGACAAAATGAACACCTCTGTGTCCTTTGTGAAATAGTACATCTTGAAAGACGGTCTCATGAACCAAGCCTAAAGAAAAATATAAGTATTTCCCATGAGTTTAAGAACTACTGCCTTTGACTCTTCAAAATTTATATTTTGGAGTCACCTGGAATGGAAGAAACCAAATAGAGTAGGTACCTCTTGAAATTCCTCACATCAAGAGGTTAGTTCTTTGATTATGTTGTCTAAGACTGAAATATTTTCTTTAATGGTTATCCGTTGCTTCTAACACAAAAGTGTATGCAAATTCATCATCTATGAGGGGTACACATCTCCTGTAGCTTAGATAGTCTGCATTTTCAAAACGTATTGCTTTGCACTTGTTGTGAGATTCTTTTTCTATTCCCCCATACTTTTCTTCAGATCTGAGTTTTCTGAGCTCACCCACTGTGCTCTCAAATGTCCAGAGGATTTGGAACAGGTCATTTGTCTTTGACTGAAAGATTCTAGAGGTTGCAGCTATATAGGGGCGGCTCTAGGTATTTTGCCGCCCCAAGCACGGCAGGCAGGCTGCCTTCAGCGGCTTGCGTGCGGGAGATCCCCGGTCCCACGGATTTGGCGGCACACCTGTGGGAGATCTGCCGAAGCTGCGGGACCAGCGGACCCTCCGCAGGCATGCCACTGAAGGCAACCTGCCTGCTGCCCTCACGGCGACCAGTAGAGCACCCCCTGTGGCTTGCCGTCCTAGGCACGTGCTTGGCTTGCTGGTGCCTGGAGCCGCTCCTGCAGCTAAAACTGAGATCCTATGCCACTATAACAGATTGAGATAGAACATCCAAGGCATCAAAGAATGGTTGAGCAAAAAGCAACCTATGTCCCCACTCTTTCTCTGTTCAGTGACAGTTTCATCTTCTAGACATTCAATTGTACTCTGAACATTTACTAACATTGCCTCAGTGGCTTTCATTCAAGCTGCCCATCTAGCCTTGCAGAGTGCCTTTAGATATGAAGGTCTCCTTCATTCTTCAGAAGCCTGTTCAATTTCATCTGCTGCATCAATCCTGTCAACTGCTTCAGGGGCCTGAATTTACCATCAAGTTTGCAAAACTGTACTCTCTTGAAGTTTGAAGATAAAGATTATTTTTAGTCTTAATCTTTAGTTTTCCCCCTGAACAGTGAGAGTGTGAAAAATATTTATATATTTCCTGCAAAGCTGAGAAAAAAACCTTCAGGTCTGGACTGGCCTTATCTTCAGCAGCATGCATCAAAACTAAGTCAATTTGATGTGCTGGGCAACGGATGTATGGTACGTACATGTTGTCTCCTTTGCTGTGAAAGATATTCTCTCATTTTTGCTTGCAATCCTTCACAAACACTGGCCATAACATCTGTCCCATCCTATCTCTGTCCAGACTTGTATTTGGGGTCTAACACATACTTGCAGAATAAAACATAGTTAACTTTATTGCCACAAAGCTTACAAAATGCTCTTTTATATCTACTTTTCCTTCAACACAATCAATATTAACAAAGCAAAGCAAATTGCCCCTTTGATCAACATGGCTAATATCCATGGTTGCATCTGCAATGATAATGAAAAAACCCACCTAGCTTCTAGACAGCTATTAAGTATGCACCTCCTGGTTTCTGGTGCTGAAAGACATACATTTATCAGTAACTGTCTTGCTCAAGTATTTGATTCTCATGGTGACACTGGCATGATTGGCAAAAGTTGTGTTATGTCTGACAAGTAGCTAACCACAACTGTTGCTCTCTAACACATCATAGTGACTATGGAAGGGGAATAGTTAAACTAGCTAAAATTTTGACTATCAAGCAATATTTTTGTACATCTTGCCATTTTTTACTATTTCCGGATGCTTGTTTATCAAAACAGGCATTGATCCTGTGACTCTTTAAAAATTGGAGAGCTTCCCCATGTGACTGCACATGTTGTTTGCTCCTTCCATGAAAAGACATTGACTTTAATGTATTCTTCCCATCTCTGTTAACCATGTTGATTTTCAAGTTCCTGTATCCCTGAACAACCAACAGATGTGACAGTATTCGTATTCATAAGCTGAAAGATATGCTAAGCCACTTGACAAGCAAATCTTCATGAGATGCATTTTTCATTCTGTGAAATCAAGATTTAAAAATGGTGATTTGTAGGAGAATGGGCTGGCAAGGACAATTCTGCACAAGCATATGCAATTGCTCAGCTGATAAAACTGAATCTTGAAAGTGACATCAAACCTATTTCAGCAGGAAGACTGCTTTTGACCTGTTTCATTTCTGACCTGCTCATCTACAGGGTCTTTAGTTTTGCTTCTTTCAAGTTCATCTACAGGACATTTGGGGGGAGAGGGGTTGGTTTTAAGATCATATACAGGATCTTTGGCTTTGTTGCTTTGTAGACTCTTCCACTGTGCTTGTTTCAAGCAGTTTCTCTGGAAATATCATCAGTACTATATGGGTATCGCACAATTCATTTTCCTGACTTAAGCCTTGACACAATGACAGATTCACGCTTGCTGAATTGAGAGGCAGTTTGTGACTGTAGGAGTTGATCAGGATGTTTACAAAATGGCAGTTTCTGCTGCTTAGGATCTTTGCAGGCAGTTTGCAATAACAAAATCTCTTTTTCTTTTCATTTTCTAAAACCAGAATTTGTACTGATGGCTTTCATTTTCAGATATTTTCTAGTATGAGAATAAGTTGAAAGTATGGGCCTAAATAAAGTGTATTATTGTGCTGCTTACTTTATCCTTCAGCTGTGAGGTAATCTTTTAAAAAAAATGTTGATTTTTCTGTGCAGAATCTAGCAGAGATAGGCAGAACTAGAGTGAGGCAAGCTGGGGAGAGTACTGTCTGTGGGGTGATGCCAGGGCAAGCAGAGACATCTTTCTCAGGGTCTCATAGGGTGTCCAGATGAGAGGGAGAAAATATTGGGACACATGGGGAGCGGGGTCCACTGGCAGAGCAAAAAAAAAAAAAAAAAGCCGAGCGCTGCCGGCAGAGCAAAATATAGGGACAAATTGCGGCGGGACATGGGACAACCAGCTAAATATTGGGACGGTCCTGATTTTATCAGGGCATCTGGTCACCCTAGGGTCTCACAGCAAGAGGAGGATATGGAGGGTATGAAAACAAACTATATTTCCCAACAATAGCCCCTTCAGCACTGGAGCATATCCAGTGACTCCTGCAGAGTTGGTTAGGAAACTTCTACTACCACCAGCCACTGCTAGGCATGCTCAAATGCGGTGGCATTTTGCCAAGGCATTTTAGGACAGGTGGGTGTGGGACCCCTATAAAAATGGGAGCTGAGGGCCTAGGGCAACATTCAACACATGAATCCATGCAGTTGCAGCATCCCTGAGGCAGCAAAGGGGCCCTTTGCCATGGTGACTGACTCAGTTCCTTGTGAATGATTAAAGGTCTTGAGAACATGACCTATGAGGGAAGGCTAAAGGAATTGGGTTTATTTAGTTTGGAAAAGAGAAGACTGAGAGGAGACATGATCGCAGTTTTCAGGTATCTAATAGGGTGTCATCAGGAGGAGAGAGAAAACTTGTTCACCTTAGCCTCTAATGATAGAACAAGAAGCAATGGGCTTAAACTGCAGCAAGAGAGATTTAGGTTGGACATTAGGAAAAAGTTCCTAACTGTCAGGGTAGTTAAACACTGGAATAAATTGCCTAGGGAGGTTGTGGAATGTCCATCTCTGGAGATATTTAAGAGTAGGTTAGATAAATGTCTATCAGGGATGGTCTAGACAGTATTTGGTCCTGCCATGAGGGCAGGGGACTGGACACGATGACCTCTCGAGGTCCCCTCCAGTCCTAGAGTCTATGAAACTATATAAGGGGGAGCAGAATTGAGTGGGGGCAGAGGACAGTGGCACAGCAATAGTTATTGCAGCTGCTCAAGGGTCCATGCACTGGGAGGGGCCCTGGAGGCTTAGAGCTGCTCAGCCATACAACATATGCCCAGCGCAAGCTGAGGCCATTGCTTGTGGCCTGCTGGAACCTCTAGGAAGAGAAATGTGTTGGTCCCCACTGCCCATATTTGAATGTGCCCAGGGAGGGGGCCTCCAAAATGGTGGCTCTGCCATGAACTCTGATTAGTGGGACTGCAAATGGTAGATCCTCCATTTGGGTTGGAGACCCTTGCTCCCCTCCCATTTCAAATTCAAATTCAGGCAACAGGAACCGGCATAATCCTCTTCCTAAAAACTCTGACTCTTGCCCCGGTGACAGCTGTGGCGGCTCATGGCTCTGGCTCCCACAACAGCAGTTCTGGCTTTGGTGGGAGCAGTGACAATGGCTCTTATGGTAACAGCTCTGATGCAGGGCCCAGGCCAGAGGGAGCAGATGGCACCGCAGGGAGTTGCGGGGGGGGGGGGGGGCATTGGGAGTGTAGAGGGTGGGACAAGGGGGTGGGAGGGGCTGAGGGAAGTGAGAGTTTATTTAAATGTGGGACATGTGATGGCGGGAGGGGGGGCATCTTTCTGTTCCTCTGCCACTGACAGATAGGAGAAGGAGACTGGTGGCCCAGACCAGATGGGGCCCATTCTGCATTTGCTAACTTTGCTGAGTGTAAAATCTGTCACTGGGCCCATGCAAACATTTTCAGCCCATATTCCCTACCCGTTCGTGAAACTGGGATAATGTTTGAGGTTGCAAGAGAACTCTGAACCCACTCAAGTGTTCTGCTGATTCAGCCTCCTATGTAAACTTGTCACATAGTCCTAGAACAGTGCTTCCCAAACTGTGAGCCATGGTCCCTTGGGGAGCCAGGAACAGTTCCTGGGGAAAACGTGAGTATTTGGGAAAAAAATAAGCAATATGCCCGTTTAGGGAGCTGGAGGGGGGGATTTAAGAAACTATTAACCTAGGTTTAAAATTAATCTGTGTCTTATCTATGGGTTTGCATCTGATGTTGCTGCTTCAATCAGGGCTGGGAGCCAGAGGGCGTGTCTACACTGCAATTTAAAACCATGCCAGCTGAGTCAGGCTCACAGGGCTTGAGCTGTGGGAATGTTTAATTGGAGTGTAGACTTCTAGGCCTGGGCTGGAGCCTGGGCTCTAGGACCCTGTGAGGTGGGAGGGTCCTAGAGCACAGGCCAGTCACAGGTGTCTAATTGCAGCGTAGACAGACCCATTGTGCCCTACACTCCTGCAGGAGCCAGGGCTTCCCAGAGGATTCAGAGGGCCTGGGGCAAAGTGGGGGAACTGCGGCACTTATACTCACCCAGCGGTCTGGGTCTTTGGCTGCAGGGGGCCCTTCAGTCACTCCACGTCTTTGGCAGTACTGAAGGGCCCCCCGCTGCCAAAGACCCGGACCGCCACCAGGTCAGGACTTGCAGGGCCTGGGGCAAATTGCCGCACTTGCCCCTCCCCCCCCCAGGTGGCCCTGCAGGGAGCCTTCAGCAGAGAGACTCCCTGCTGGGGGGCAGCATTCAGCAGGAAGTCTATTGCTGAAAGACAACTACAGCAGTACTAGCAGCAAGGGGAAGAGGGCTGAAGGAAAGACAAGGTTGGCATATCTTTAAAATGGGATGTCTTTAGAGGGACAGTCAGTTTGAAACATGCTCACTTCAAAGGAAGAGTTTAAAGTACTTTCAAATACTATCCCTGCATTCCCCTGCCAATCACTGTGGGTTTACAATCACATTTTCTTATCTTTACAAAAGTTCTTTTTCCTGTTGCTGTGTGAAAAACCATCTGACATGATGGGAAAATGATGAGGGCCCTACTCCTGCAGGCTGTTCTATGCAGATGGACCCCTGCCCAAAGCCCCATTGATGTGCTACTAAATATAGAGCAACTGGCAGAATCAGAACCCAAATGATTACATGGGGGAAACGGTGAAACTGATTAGATGCAGGTTGCTGACAAATGCACAAAACTATGCAAACTAAAAATATTGACTTTTTTTCTCTGCTCTCTACTTGCTATTGTTTCAAGTACAGATCACTGTAAATTAAAGATATTTCAAGCAGAAGTGTTATTTTAAATTAACGATGTCCTTTCCAGAAGAATAAGCATCTGTAATTAGAGTCAATAGACCTATTACATTTCTCTTGCATAAATACAGACAACATATAAGTCACCAAATTTTAATATAAAACAATTTAGAAAGACGGGAAATGTTGCTATAGGAGAGAAAGACAGAGGGAAAAAAGTTTAGGAACTTTTTTTCCCATGGTTAAAATTTACAGTTAAACCTAAGGGATCTACTATGGAGCTTAAGGACTGTTTTAAAAGTGTGTATGCAATGGAGCTATGAGATGTAATCCTTATTGTATCATGTGATTACATTTGGTGAACTAGAAGATCTGGCACAGTTCCTGAGGGTACGTCTATATTACCCACCGGATCAGTGAGTAGTAATCAATCTATCAAGGATCGATTTATCGCATCTTGTCTAGAAGTGATAAATTGATCCGCGAATTGATGCCCGTACTCTACCTCTGCAGGAGGAGTAAGCAGCATCGACGGAGGAGCCACGGCAGTTGACTTGCCGCCGTGAGGACAGCCACATAAGTCGAACTAAGATACTTCAACTTCAGCTACGCGAATAGCATAGCTGAAGTTGCATATCTTAGATCAATTCCCTCCTCCCATCCCCCATTGCCAGTGTAGACCAGCCCTGAGGTAACATGATCCCTTCATGGCCTCCCCAAGGATAACCCACTTAGGTCTCAGGTTTCTAGTCATCACCTTTCTGGGGGCAGAGTCCTGTGACTCCCTCCCTCTAGACCTGGGCCTCAGGCTGCAGACTCCTGCAATTCACTGTGATTATCTCAGCAAATCTGACTGCAGTCTCATGAACAATTAGAGGGTTATTCAGTGACCAAACAGCCCTCATAAAGCAAAGTACTAATTTTTCAGAACAAAAGCAGTATAGAAAAAACATATCTTGAAAACAAATAAACCATGTATAGGCATATCCAACTTACCATCTACAGCATGGAAATCCTGGCAGGTTCCTAAGTACCTCAGGGCCTGTGTTTGGTCATAGGCTCAGGTCTTTCAGTTCTTGGAAAGTCTGTGACCCTTTTCCCAAATCAGAGTGATTTCTCTCTCTCTCTCTCTCTCTCTCTCTCTCTAGTTTACAGTTCTTTGTTTGCCAGCCTCTTGAGCCAGGTCAAACCAGGATATGCTACTTCCCCAGGAGGTGAAACATCTCCAGACTTGATACCTGCATTAAGTATTTGTATTAATTACTCCCAAGTATAAGAAATATCATTTAGCTCACCAACTGAGCCAGGAACACAATCACTAGCCAACACATAAAGATACACATAACACTTACACAGTTGATACAATAGTCTTTGAATAACCCATGTGTCCATAACATCTGCTACGTCTGCCACAGCCACATGATTAAACGGGCTTTAACTCAGCCTCTAAATTTTCAACTTTAATTTTTACACATACCATTTCCTCCCCATCCCCATATTTAGACCCAAGACAGCATTTTTGGAGCCCTTCCCCAGTTACACGTAATTGTCTGGAAAAGAAGGAAAGGATACACATGTATCTGTGCTTACAAGAGTAAGGGTGAGTATTTCCTTGATAAGTAAGAGCACAGAAAATTAATGTTTTTCTTCTGAAGATGCTTTGCGTGTTGTGGCTAATTTCACACCTCTTTGTGCATATCAGTAATGTATGACTAAGTCCCTCTTTCTGTTTTTGGGTATAAAACACATTCATGTAGAATTAAAATAGACAATATCAACTGTGGAAAGGTTACTTTACAAAAGGAGGGAAATCTGCAAATGACCTTTGGGGATTTTTCTCTTCTGTAGTAATGTCAACAATGTACTTCCTAAGGAAGCACTTGCACCATCCACATTAAGATCTACTGATTAAAACTCACAATTGCTACTACAATGTGCACCAAGGGAGTTGTCACTGATTTGATCATTTAAAATAGGCACCATTCCGCAAAGGCACAAATAAGCTGACTTGGACTTCACTGAGTTGTGTTTCCTGAATGGGTGTACAGGGAAAACAACATTCACATAGATCTCAAGCCCAAACTCCCCTCTACCCTACCCTATCCTTTTTGCCTTTAACCCCAAATGTCCTCCTAACCTATATCTCCCTCTCTATACCTCCCTCTGTTTCTGCCTTCTTAATTGCCTCCACCCCTCCAGTGTCTATATCCATTTATACTAGTAGTTGGCAAGAGGACATGGCGGTCGTCTACTGCTTCCTTTGGATGGCGACTGCCATCCCAGTGTGCTGAGCCTGTCACTGACTGCTGGAATATTGCAAAATACCTTTGATTTTTAAAATCTTTTTAGTGTCAGTATTCTAAGGTGTTTTAGTTTAAACTAGTTTCTTGAAAAACTTAAAAATAAGAGTACGGTCCCACAAAACACAAACGCACATGTCTCTGTTTAGACAGATCTCCATCAGTCTGCATCACAATCAGAGAAAACACATTAATATGTACTTTATGACATGTCAGGTTCTTAGATATTGATCATTGTCTAGACAGATCAATTGGAAAGATAGATATCCTGTCTTTGCCTGAAGTGGAAACTCAGATACTGAAGTAATAGACATGATATAAGTATCTGGGTAGGTAACTAGATAGATCTGATAGCTAGAAATTCTAGTGTGGACAGCCAAAGACTATGACTGGGGGTGCATATGTCCTATGTGGCAGAGAAGCCAGCTCCACGTGGCTTCTTCCACATTGCTGCAGAGGAAGTGTTGAGGGTGAGTCAAGAATGCAGGAGTGGAGCTGGTGAACCCGCAAACACATGTTTTTACTAGCCATCCCTCCACTCTAGGAGGTGGTGCAAAAAGCACTGAGGAACTTGCAGCCCAAAATGGCTGCAGAGTGGCTCTGTTCTCACCCCCTGACTTTCAGAGATGATTTGTCATCTTTTTACCTGTGCATTTCCCTTGTGCCGAGCTTCAGTTCTTAAGACTTACATGGAACAGGATTTACTTCATCCTCAACACTTAACAGGCAGTGTGCTATCGAACAGACCTATATAGATACAATTGCAAAGTAGAAGCCACAGACAACTGCACTGAGAAAAAAAATCCATCACTACTGCCACAAAGGACTGTCCAAATTCACTATTCAGAGATCTTGGGAGGTGGCACCCTATTTGGTCATAAAAAAAATCTCAGGTGCTGTTCGTAATCCAACTAACAGAAATTTCAAAATTCAGTGTCTGCACTGAGCCCCAGATGGCTCATAGACTGATGTGGTTTAAGACCCATCAGTTTTCATAACCAATGATACACAAGGGAGTGACGTGACCAGCATCACAGCCAACCACCTTTGACTGTTCTAACCCTATGTATCAGGTACCACTTGACAGCTGGGGGAATTGGAGGCAACCTTTCAGAGTGAGATTGAGCTGGACTGGAACCCACAACCACCAGCATCTTAATTGTAGGGCCACGGCCTGGCCTGCTCCCATTGAGTGAGACTGGGCAAACTGAACACAGCCCAGACTAAAAGGAAATATACAGCTGCCCTGCTCTCTGTGGGAACTTGAGAACTACTGATGTACAGGAGGAGCTCACCTGCTGATACACCTTTTATTTGTTGCAACGTACTATGTCTCTTGCACGTATATATACACATACATGGCCAATCGGGGGCCCAAATGGCTAAGTCCCTCCAGAAACAAACTGGAGGCAGAGCCTCAGCTGGTGTAAATTTCCATAGAGCCATTGACTCCAATGGCACTGATAACTTACAGCAGCTAAGACGACGCCCTCTAATTTGCACGTGCATGTCAGGAGTGAGCAAAGATACACTTGAAGTTGTATATGCCTAGCTTTTAAAATGTAACCCATTAATATTTAGCACCAAAGGAATATATATAGATATAGCTATAGATAAAGATATATAATATTACTAATTACTTTTCAGTCTTATATTCCACATGGGTGACTCTAAATGCAGATGTACAGAGAGTGCAAAAACTGAACATGCCCTCCTTTGCTTGCTGCAATACATGCTCAATTTGTCTTCTGTTTATTTATAAAATGCTAATATTTAATTGTATCTTATGACAATACTGGTTAGCAACACAATAAGTTCTTGAACACACAAAGGGAGGAAATGGTCCCACACTGTTGTTTGATGTGTTTGTAGAATATGCACTCATAGTTTCCAAGGCCGGAAGATCTACTCTGATATCCTGTATGACAAAGGCCAGAGAAATCCTCCAGAATAATTCCTAGAGCAGATCTTCTAGAAAAGCCTCCTAGCTTGATTTAAAAATTTCCAGTGATGGAGAATATTCTACATTTACATTCACTTTTAGTAAGCCATGCAAGAAGGTATGTTTTCCACTATTTACCACTCAAAATATATTGTCATAGTTAATCTGTATATTTTATATGTGTAATTAAGCCACAAGAGTGCCAAGGTTTAGGGGCACGTGATACTGCTGAATTCAGAAATTTGACTGTTTTCTTTGTGCATTTAGGATTAAATTCAGTTCAGCCATATAAAGTCTGACCATTCCAGATTTATGTGCATGATGTTTGCAGCATTGAGGATGTTGGCCATCAAGAGACCTGTGGCAATGTTCACATAGTAAAGCCAGAAATAATACAAATTGTATAACAAAAATATGAACTTGTACAATACAGGAATGAAAACATATAAAATAAAATTATAGTGGCCAGCAATTATAATTTTGCAGCACCTTAGCTGGGCTCTCTATGTAAACACTAAGTGACTCTTAGTTAACCAAGTGATGCCAATGCACATCTATTAATAAATCTTCAGAATTGCCAAATGTGGATTCTGAAAAAACTGAAAGCCAGACTCACTGAATTATTACAAAACAATGCAGTGCTTCTTATATGTGCTGAAATAAATTACAAAAAGACTTCTACTAGACAATCAGCCCCTAGAGGAATGTACACAAGATAATGTTTCACTGTGAGAGACATTCCATAGCATATGAGCCTGCTTCCTTTGAAGTCAGTGAGCATTTTGAGCATTGATTCATTGGAAGCAAGACTGGGCTAAGAATCTTCTGTAATTCTCTCTCCTTTTAAAATTCTGAACATGTTTCCTGTAAGTTTCTTTGGCTTCCAGCTGACCAATATGTCTGAATTGCTTCTAAAGCTTTTTCCCCTCTGTCCTGGTATAATTCACCATACCAGCTGGTGTATTTCTAATTTAATAATCCTCCACTCTGAATATTATATCAGTTTCCCCAGATGATCTCACACTGTGATCAAATCATTGGATCTCTCTCAATTTACCTTCTCCAGGATAAACATTCTACAACTTCCTCTGAAAACTAGTCTGTAATGGCCTCCACTTTAATGTAAACATACACTGTGCCATCAGGCATCATGGATGTTCAAAAGCTCTCAGTGTTGGCCTAAATTTGTTCCACTGAAATCAGTGGTAAAAACTGATGTACAGTAAATGTTTAGTTACTTATTAAATAAGTTATACTACTGTAAATCATTAGCTCTGAGGCTGCTCATATCCTATGAAGCAATCCATTCATTAAAAAAAATTAATATATGGCTTTAAATTGTATAGCTGGTTCAATTTATCCTTTAAAATCCATAAACATACATAAAATCTTTCAGACTGGTCAGTAGGTATCTACGTCTGTGAACCCTGCCACTGTTGTATTGGAGCATTACAAAGTCTGGTTTTCACTTAGCAGACAAATTATCTTGTCCCAGTAAGATTGTTCCCAGTAGCTAATACCTGATGTTATCTCCAAACGACCCTAAGAATATAGTAAGAGTTTGAGGATACCCTGATGCCTATAGGAACACTAAAATATTTGCACTTTGGATTTCCAAATGTCTCTCATCTTCTATTCACTTAACTAGATTATCAGCTGTTTGAGTTAGGGACTGTCATTACTGTATATTGTACAATGCTGAGTAGAGCTGGTTGTAAATTTTCAACTGAAGAATTTTCCCACTGGCAAATGTGGTTTTGCTGATATTTTCCACGGGAAAAAATGTAAGTTTTGATGAGGTTTTTTTTCCAATTCTCCAGTCAGGTGAATTAAAAAAAAAAAGTTTCAAAATGTTGATTCAAAACAAAACATTTAATTTCATTCAGAGACAGTGAAATTTTCCATTTTGACTTTTCTGATTCCAAACTCTTAGGATTCTTCTTGTTTCACAAACAATTTCAATATTTCAACTTTTTATCCCAATTTGGGAAGGAAAGTAATTGTGAAATATCAGCTTCCCATTAAAAGAAAAATTTCTTCTTTTGAACAGCTCTAGTGCTGGTCACATAATTGGTCTGAATAAATAGATAGTAAAGATGTAGCCTATAACTGGTCTGCAGGAGCACTGCCTTTAATTTCCTAAGTCACGTCCAAGTCAACTCTGATTTCTCCAAAGCACCCAGGAGGTACTGGGTAGGAGCTATGTGAATGACGCATTTTTGGTTCACTAACAGTTCTGGAAAAACCATTTTAAAAATCATCTAGAAAACACATTTTTGAAACTTTTGGGCAATCAAAATAGAAAAAAAATGTTTCCTTGGGTTGAAAGAAAACATTTATTCCAACCCGAAACAAAACATTTCATTTTAATTCCAAGCTCTTTTACGTTTTTTAATTTTAATAATAAAATTAAAAGAAATTTCAAAATGGAAAGGTATTTTGACCCCCAAAATTGAAACATTTCATTAAAAAAATGTTAAAATGAGGAGTTTTAACTTTTTTTGAATTGGTGTTTGTTTGTTTTCCCCAAAACAATTTGGTGAAATTGACACAAATTCATGAAAAATTTCAATGTAGCAAATCTGCATTTTTTGCCAAAATATTTCATCTACGTCTTGCAATGGAACTAGTGGGAAGTATTGCACTTCCTTACAAATAATAAAAGTTACAGGAAACATGTCAAACTAGATTTTAAATCTCAAATACAATTCCCTTGCTTACGTTTATGGGTTTCCGCTAGACTCAATCTTATTTTAACATAGCGTATTTCATTAATACAACTCCTTTTAAATATTGAGAGAAATTATCATGGGGTTATATGTTTCTAGGAAATGTTTAATATGAAATCTAAGTATAGGTAGATAAGTCCCTATAATACTGAGCTGAATCGATAGAAGTTTATAGATGTTTCCTACTCTACATTTTACTAGAAGAATAGACCCTAATTGTTATGGTTGAGTTTTCACACAGGAAATGTAATCACTATTAAATTGTAATTGAAAATCAGCTAGTGATCAATTAACCAACTTCTGCTGCTGGCAGGGCATTTTCCATAAGAGGCATTTGATATAACAACTGGATGAAACAAACAAGCGAGCAGAGAAAAAGGAGAAATAGGACCATACCAATTTCACAGCCATGAAAGACACATTACAGACCGTGAAATAAGCCCTTCCCTGTGAAATCTGATCTCCCCCTGCTGCTAGAAGTGCCCCACCCAGGGGGGTTCTAGCTCTGGCTGGGGTGAGGAGGGACAGGACTTGTCCATCCCCTACACAGCTGCTCTCAGGGGTAGCTTAGACCTACCTGCAGGTGCCTCCCCCTGCTGCAGAACACTCTGGGACTGGGCAGCAGCCCCAAAGGTTCCTGCAGCTGGAAGTGGAGGTGGATCCAATCTTCCACTGCTGGCAGGAGCACCCCAGCTGAGGGCTCCTAGCTCAGGCTGGGGAGGGATAGGACTTGTCTATCCCCTGCGCAACTGCTCTTGGGGGGAACTCACATCCACTTCCACTTCCAGGAACCTCCTGAGGCTGCAGGAAGCTCCGTGGTTGCTGCCGTCACAGTCCAGCTCTGAAGGCAGCACAGAAGTGAGGGTGGCAATCCCGTGACCCCCTCACAACAGGTTTGTGACTCCTGCACCATCCCCTCCATGGTTACAACACTGTGAAATTTCAGATTTGAACATCTGAAAACGTGAAATTTACCAGTTTTCAAATCCTATAGCCATGAAATTGGTCATAATGGACTGTGAATTTGGCAGGGCCCTAATTATGAAGGTTGGTCTTTCTGGGTTATTTTGGCTGGGCTATTTTTGTGACTGTGATATTTTAAATAATGTCAGGATGCTTTGAATTATTACTTGCTTTTGTTACTCAAAATTTAAATAAATAGATGCAAAAAAATACAATGTGACCAATATTTTATGATGGGCCTCTTAATGCATTGTACTGATGATGGAATCAGATATTATTATACACTTTGGCTGTGCTGATGCTCCAGGTACAAAGATGTGGAGTAAAGAGTAGCAGGGAAAGACAAGAGCAGCAAACCTTATATCTCATTGCCTTCAGAACTGCAGCGTTTAGGATGCTTACCCACTGCCCTCCTGGTAAAAACTCATGCACCCGAATCCAAAGTCAATTTTGACAGCCAAAATAGAAAAATATAAACATATGTAAAAATGGGTTTAAAATGAGTGTAATCTTGAGCTACTTAAAACCCCTGCTCTAAAATCTGTGTAGAAATTACAAAGGCACCAATGTTGCGAAATTCTGGGCTCTGTGCATTGGGAAGGAAGACTAGTTTATTAGCCATTTTCCATTACGTGAAACTGATTGTGACTTACAGCTATATTATTTTATGTGATATAAAAGTTATCAGTTTATTTTCAATTGCCTAGTCAATGGGCAGCCCATGGTATGACATTAATAATATTTTTCCAATCATATCAGTAATTATTTTCCTATTGGAGAAAGAAATCTGACAGCATTGGCTAAAGATAATAAGGAAATGTCCTGATAAGAAAATTTACTAAAGATAGATTCCCCCCCCCCCGCATATCATAATGGGGTTACATTTCTGTGACTCTTGGACCGCTCAGTGCCAACTGGCACAGGGCACAGGTTTTACAGGGATCCCTGGCCCAGAAATATGCATAATAGTTCACCGAAGGGTGGCATGTGAGCTCTGTACTGAGAGCTAGTAGCCCACTGGTCAACAGAGTAATTGCAAAATGTATGTACCTATACTCAGAATTATGTTCCTAAGGTCTTGGAGTAGAGGCAGGTCAACAGCTGGTGACATACCTCTGAAATGTTCCTTTCGGGCAGGAGGTAACAGACACCTATCTCCCTGTCTGGCCAAGTGTGCACTATATGCCGCACACTGAGTAGGGCAGGATGGAAAATTGCAAAAATCTAAAAGAGAGAAAATTTAAAGGATAAAAAGAACAGCAAGGGGTGCCCTGTTTATGAACAAAGACGGGTGATTGGTCTGGTGTATCTTGAGGTGCAAGGAAACACAGAGAATCCTTCATCTGGGAGGCAGCTGACAGCCTGCTTGTCTCAGGAAATGGGATCACAGGCAGCATGGCTGTAAAGCACTGCAAGGACTGTGGGGGAAGCAATACTCTACATAACATGAGAGTATCTTGTTAAGACTAGGCTCTAGAATGTGTGTTATGATTTCATATGTAGCCATTTGTTTCCAATACCTCTGCTTGCTATTACTTGAATCTCTACGCTTTCTTTAAATAAACGTATACTTGATTTCACTATAAACATATCTAAATGTTGTGTGTTAAGCAGAGCGGTGATCTGAGGTGGAACTGGTAAGCTGGTGTGTGTTGTTTCTTTGGAAGCAGCAAATCTATGAATACTGTGAGTGTCCAGTAGAACAGGGGCTGGACACTCCAGGGAGATGCTTAGAGAGCTCAGGAGTTGGAGCATATCAATCGCCACACTGTACAGTATCAGCAAGGCCTTGATCAGAGTGCTAGTGTTGCCCGTGGCCAGTGGAGTTGGCAGCCAGACAAGGCTTCCTCACACGAAGAGCAGGTGGTAGCAAGTTGCCTCGCAACCCTTGGTGCCCCTGGGAAGTGTCACAATCTTACCCTCTCCAACATTAAAAACTCATGAAAGGGGGACAGAGGGCCCAAGAAATGCAGCAAGGTTCTTCTCATGGAGTTTCTAGTGAATTTTACTTGGAGAGGAGAAGGGCTGGGGAGCTAGTAAGGAAGCCAGAAGTATGACTTCAAAATCCAAGACTCCCATTATAAAAGTTAACAGTTTCAGTCACTCATTGAAGGAGTAGAAATAGGAGTAGGAGGACTTAGGTGAGCAGCCACTCATCACAAACAGCAGAAAATTCATGACTATCTCTTAGGCTGAAACTGTTCAAACACAGTATCCAAACATATTTCCAATAACAAACCAATTAATGAAAATCCAAGACCATTCACTGATAATTTGTGAATACGAAGAGAGACTAAATTAACTGACTAAATTGGTCACTCTAGATAGTTATACTTGCTGAATTTCAGAAAATAGAGACTCCAAACCTTTATTCAGTCTTTCTGAGGTGATGTATCTGAGTCTAGAATGTAGGAATACTGAAGGCCCAGTTCACTACTGTGTTACTGCAGTTTTTTAAGCCTTAATTCCCCACAAAACTCAGTCTTCATCTAAGATAATATGCTCCTTGGGGCTGGGACTGTCTATTTGTATCTTCTACAGAGCCTTCTACATATTTCTGGTTCCATATAGGTCAAACCAAGGTACTTAGTGGGATTTTTCAAAAGCACCTAACCATGTTAGGTGCTTAGCTCCCACTGAAATCAATTTATGAAATTTTGAGATTTGCAATCACTTTCACAAATACTCTGCAGTTGTTCATGAAGATTCACAAGAATAACAATCTCTTGATTCATACTAACCTCAACTCAGTGCCTTTGCTCACAAAAAAGGGTTCATGGATCAGGCTTCTGCTTTTTTACTATTGTATTAAGCCACTGTTGTATTCTAATTTAAAAATACAAAGGTTGTGGTTTTTTTATATAGCCAAGTACTTAAAACTCTGATGTCTGGCAGCTTTGAGAAGAGACAGGGAAAACATTGCCTAGTGAACTGTTTATACTGTGCTAGAATCAAAGGGGGAAAGCCCAGTGTGTTACACACATCAAATTAAAAAGAAACCTACTGATTAATACATATTGCAGTAGGAGCTGCCATACTCCATCCGCCAACTGTAGAGGGAAGACAGACCAATTAGGAATTCAACTGTGCAAGGGTCAGAGTGGGCTTCTTTGCATATAATATTTATAATAATGTATTTATTTATGATATATTGTGCTGCAGTAGATCTATCAGCATGTGACATTAGGAAAAACTTACATATATCACTGGAGTTTCCAAATTCTTTGAGAGATGTTTGGAAGAAAAGGAATTTTAAAAGCCCATACTTGCAGCACTCTATTATCTGAGTTCCATCTGAATGAATTTAACTAGTGTACAAAGATTAGAGAGAGGTGAATAGTTGAGCACCAAGATCTTTAATCATCATTATTATTATTATCATAATGATTATTTATATGCCATTAGCACCCAGGATCTCCACTCAGGATTGGGCTGTCATTGTGCTGAGTGCAGTATATGTCTCTTAAAAAAGAGTAGAACAAACATTTATTTTACTGTACTTCCACTTGTGTTTTCTTCTACCTGTGAAATAAACATCTGAGATTCTAACACTTTGGGCTAAAATAAGACGTTGCTCCCAGCTCATGTGAAGGGTCTATGCCATCCCAGGAGCAGCCCAAGGAAAGAACTGTGACTCAGAATCACTGTTCCCTCCTTGGTCCCCTCCTCCCCTTGTTCCAGGGGGGCAATAATGAGCTACTGGCCCCTATCAGAGGCAAATTACTGCCTCTTTTTACCATCTCAGGTCCTGTGGCTATACATCGAGGGCCACAGCTCTGCCCATTCTCCATTATCCTGCACAAAGGTGGAGGGTGATTAGGGGCCTGACAGAGTCTCTACACATAGCAATGTTAAGAGGAGCATTGTTGGTGATGGTGGCTTCTTGGGGTGGTTGGTTTGGTTGAGTTCTTTTAATAAGTGGAGCAAACAATACATCCTAGACTTCTCCTAAATTAGAATTCCAAGAGCTAGACTTTGTCACCCACTGTGGAGGTGGGGGAGGGATGGCACACCACCAGCAGTTCCCACAGGCCTTGCTCCTGAACTGGGCACAAAGCCTCTGAGAGGGGGCACATAAGGAGCACCCTCAGCAGGTTCATCTGTTCCACCTGTTAACCAAGGTGCATTGCTGCAGGCATTCCCCACATGCTGACTCAGCTCTTTGTCAGGAAGGAAGGTGGGGCTGTGACTTTACCCATTCCACCTCCTTTGGGATTCCTAGGAGCACAATCAACAGGCATGGAAATTAGGTACTGACAGAAGGGCAATCACCAAATTTGTGCTGGCACCCTGCCCCAGGAAGCAAGGGATGGAGGAGAAAAAATGACAGCTTCTGTTGCTTTCTCCCTTGCCACCCCACACCCTGGCAGTAATATTATGCAGTTAGCTCCTAACGAGTGCATTCTCCTTAGGAGGGATCCTTTGCAAATGGATAAAAAATGCCGTTCCAGTTATTCTCCTATTTCAACTGGTGTGAAGAATCCCCTACCTGCCTGGCATTAGGATGTGCTTTTCTAATTAATACTCTTTACCTGTGGCAATTTCAGGTCAGCCCTAGCTAAGACATATATCTCCAGCTTGATTCTTGTTAACTACTTGCCTGTGACCAAATGTTCTTGAAAATATGGCTATAACTGGGCTCCTTCCTCCAAGTTATGTAACAACAACAACAACAACGTTGCTATTTTATTCTGTTGCTGGATGTATTGCACAATACTCTGTTCATATTCTCTAGCACTGAGACTAGGCAATATAAATACAAGACTCTGTAAAACCAATAGTTTTCTGGATAGGAATGCAAGTTCCATTACACCTTTTTTCCCTTATACCTAGTATCATGGTTCAGGAGTGAAATGCAAATAGGATCTTCCCCAGTCCTCTTTCCAAGTGACAAGCCTCTTCCTGCACTTCTCCCAGAGTGGAAACTTGCCACTCACCCCATTTGAGACTGGATCACCCAGATACAATGTCAATGTTTCACTAACTGGGCCATCACGGTTACAGGATGGCCTGTACCTTAGACCTCTTCAGCATCCCTCACAAGCACACCTCTCAGGTGACAGGGTTCATGACGTTCCTCTTTCTCTGGGTGGAATCTTGCCAGTTCTACCACTCTTATACTGAATCCCAAGGTGCCAGCCCCTGTTTCCAACCATATCAACTCACCAGGCCCAAATGCCTCATCCCTCCTGGAGCCTCTGACCAGCAGCTGACCGGAGTGATTCCAAAAATCTTCTTCAAAACAAACGTGTTGTATATTCACCCAAAGATACACAGCAAGCAGGTGAAAGGGTTAAAACAACACAAGCCTACATTCATCTGATCCTACCTTAACCTTAACCCTCCCCTTGCAAATACTTCTATATTCCAATAAACCCAGATGCCCCCAGCTCTGGGCTGGGAGAAAGACTGCCTTGCTATAGACTCTGCCTTCATCATTGGCTCTCCTTCAGCATCTCCCCTGAAGCAACTGCTAACAGCTCATCTCCACCTCCTTTCCCCAGGGGGTCTTTCTAACTGTTTAAGGTTCTTTTGCTCTCATCATCTTGGCAAAGTAATTGGGCATTTGTTTTGGAGCCTGGAAGTCATCTCTTCACAGCTGAGAGCTCACTTACTGTCTTTCAAGGTTTTGCTGTGCTATTCTTCATCTGGGATTTATTGTGTTGCCTCCCTGCTTGTTTTTCCAGCAGCCTGCCTTTACCCTGAACCCTTACATTCCCACAGCTCAACACTGCCATATATTGACTACCATAAAAGCTAGGTTACATATTCATCAAATTATTACAGATTAACCTCATATTCTCCATATCAAGCAAATTCAGTAATTTCAAAATGCTTTTGGCATATGGTGTGATAGATTCTTGGTGTGATTGATTAATACCCTTGTCATATCCTACTGTGGTTTGAATTTCTGTTTCTTCTAACCTACAAAGACAAATTCTACTCAATCTGAATAAATAAAATTGTTCACAGATTTTCACCTTAAGCTTTTTCAGGGATATTATAACAGATGGAAAAGTTCAAAGAAAACGGACTCGTTACATTTCTTAGGAGTTCTGAATTAATTTTCTACTTACCCCTGGCTTTTTTTTATCTAAATGTAAAGAATTATTTCTTAGTCATGTCCTATTATCCATCACAGTTGTAGATTTACTCGGATTCTCGCTGCTGACATGCTGTTCTTTTTTATCACATTATTAAGTCTCTTTCATCAGGTGCCACTGCTGTGCTAGTTTCAGTTGTAATAGATTTGGTGATGTGGGTATTCAGATAATCTGAACACAACCAGAGCTTTTTATTTAATACAATTGTACATCTTACTGTGGCAATTCCATTATTTTTATTTTGAAAACAAATTGCATACACACCAAATCCCACACCAAGCCTCTTCTAATTTCCTGCTTTTTCACTATTGGGTGAATGCTGTGTACTGAAGTATATTTCATTTTGCAACACAGTCTAGAAAGGCTTTTCCATACTAACACAACTGCTGATGCCGGAATATGATTTTGATACATTTTATCTGACTTGGTATTGAATTTATTCTTCACTGGACTTATTTCAATGTCATTTTAACTTCATTGAACACTCATAACCTTGCATTATTAATAAATATCTTTACCCATCAATCTTGCTCTTTTACTGTGTGGGTCTCCATATATAGTATGGTTCGGAACTCTTCACTTTAAAGGTTTCTACTGGTTTGATTTTTTTAAAACCTGTTTCAGAGTAATACATTAGAACATGTAACAGCAAAGTCAGTAGAAACTCTGGGAGCAAGTTCACTCTGTCAGCATATGGTCTGGGTTTGGTGAATACCATTTGGAATTATTTATCTCTAGGTCACTGGTTCAAATCTGCTTCAGGTCAGTAGTAACCAAAAGTCATTACTATCCAATGGTTGCCTGTAGACCTCTGTGAAGTAAGACAGGAATATCTGATTCCTAGTATTCAACAGTCCATATAATAAAAACCACTGACACAGTTAGCTTCATTCTTAATAGACTTCAAACACCAAGGATGGAATGGGTAGGGAGATTGTCACAGTAGCTCTCCGTGAACCACAGAAGTGCTATCTGCCGGACTGAGGCATATTGGAAAGGAGGATGAGAGGACTTGCTCTGTTGCTGTTCACCCCATAGGTCTTCACTGGACAAGAGGGGGAATTTTTTCGGTGATCACAAACCAAATTTAGCTGACACCTTTCGTCTTAGTTTTATTCAGATTTTCATGTTTATTGATACAAAGTCAAATCCAGGTTCCTCTTAAGCTAGATAAGTCATGTCCAAATCAAAAGAAAATCTGTATTTGTTCTGCACTGATGCTCAAAACAGAGAACTGGAGCTGGCTGAGTTATCACAAGAACAAGTCCATCCTTCCGTTTTCTTTCTGGTGATTTATCTGCAGACAGGTAACAATTTCCACCAACTATTGTTCAAAATTGTTTGATGAATATTTTATGCATGCATACCTTCAACTTATAGAGTCCCTTCAAACTGTTTTCTGCAAGTATTGTTTCGAGCATATGATGTTTGCAGTGGAACTCTTGGGACTGGTCACATGGTACATTTATGTTTGCTGATGGGATGAGCATTACTCTTAGAATCAGGTTTATTTTGTGAGCATTTATGATTATGAATTTCTGCAAATATTCTACAAAACCCATTTAATATTCCTTGATCCAGTGACTATTTGTGCCAGTAAGCTGGAATGTTACAGAAAACAAACATAAAAAGAATGCACACATGGTTGAAGCTAATTTATTTAAACATTCAAACACATGGTTATGAATGTTGTTCTCCCTATTTGCCAGCTCTCCAGAAAATTTATGCTGGGAAACTGTTTCCACATTTGCTGCCGATACCGTAAGTTCTCCATGGTAGATTTTCCTAGAACCATCACCCAGCTGGGGATTTGCGGAGCAGGTAATGCTCCAGCCACTACACCTGCTTGCCCCTCCCCATTCCCAAGCTGCTGTGTGCCGCAGGGAGGGAGGTATGGGAGCTGGCTATGCCAGCTCTACATCTGCTAGAGCCTGCAAGAGGTTTTTGCTCAATCCCCTCCTCTTTAAGCTAGAGTGCTGTTAGTTTGAGCATTCCCACTGCTTGTGACTGCTGTAGAATCAGATGGGGGAAAACAGTTCCCTCTGATAACCAGGTCCCAAAACATTTAGACTTTTATAAGCTATGACCCACACTTTAAACTTTAGCAGGGATGCTAACTGGCAGCTAGTACAGACTACAAAATGCTGGCATGATGTGTTCTCTGGGTGAAGTACTCCTTAGGTCAACAAACATTCAGCTTCCAGACAGCCGTAGTATATGATCCCATCTACACTTTGTTAGTAGTCTAGTCCTAAATTGATAAAGGATAACTCTAGAAAGGTTGGCATCCAAAGGAAATACCATAGTCTTTTCACCAGGGAGAGATGGAAAACCATTTGTGGCTATCTGAGCATCCAGACGTAGCCAGATCCTCAAATTGCAAACTTTTGATAAATGGTGAATGCACTCTCAGGATAAAGTGATTTATCCTAATCCAAGCCTGGGGGCAGGACACAGACTATCAGTGCAATCCCTCTGTTGCTGCAAAGAGCCACTGGATTCACATATACTTGTGGTGTGTCTACACTGCGTTCAGGAGGTGTGATTGCTGCACATGTAAACATATCCAAGCTAGCTTTAATCTAGTTTGCTCAGGTCCAATGGCAATGAAACCATGGCGGTATGGATTTCAACTCAGGCTAGCCACCTGAATACATACCCAGGTCTTGGGTGAACTTGTATAGCCCTCACTGAAAACCATGCAGAAGTCCATACTGCTGCAGCTTCACTGCTATTGGTATCTGAGCTAACTAGATTAAAGCTAGCTTCAGTATGTCTGCACATGCTGCAAACAAACACCCTGATTTCAGTGTAGCTATACCATTAATGGTCACCTCTCTATTATTTTCCGGGCCAGCCTCTCTCTACAAATCTTTTCACCATGAACCTGCAGTGGCAACCACCCTGAAGCTGTGTGCTGTAACCCATGGGCCCAAGTGACTTCCTTCATCACTTCTTTGCACCTTACTCCTCTCTGTGCCGTAGAACTGTCAGATCTGATTTGTTCAGAGCCTTCTGGAGCTCTTAGCTCTAAACAAGCACTCAATTTAAACAAAATAATTTAATTTGTAATGTATTTTTAAAAGTACCTAAAACCTTCTTACTAAAATTAGGTTCCCTTTTTGACTGTATATCAAGGAACTGCATATTTCTTTGCCAGTGCTAAATCTGTATCGTCATTTTGTGGGGGAGGTAACAGGAAAGGTCTTAAATAACTGATGACAATGGGTTTGTGAGTCATCTTTACATTTTTGATCTAATTTAAAGAATCAAAAGGCCATTTCCTTTCCAAGCAAGCTAGAAATCTCCTGGGATTTCAAATCTGTGAAGAAGTTCTGAGTGGAAATCTACTAGAACCCCTGATTAAAGTTATTGAGTCATGTGGACTCAGTTCCTCAAACGATGTCAAGTAGCCCTTAACAGGGTTTTAAAATAAATAAGATCTTCCAAAAGGGTACTCTTCAAAAACATGATGTTGCCAAGTCCCAACATAGATTTTAGTTAGATTATAGATTAGCTGCCTGGTTCCAATACTTGGATTCCCATCCTTCATATTAATGCTAATGACAGAATGATACTATTTGGGGACAGATAGATGGATAGATTTATATTTTAGTTTTAATACACTTGCTTAAAATGATTTGTGTGAAATTTTCAATAAAACAGCTGTCCTACTGATTTCTCCAGACCTAGCATTAATTAGTACTAACAACTTACAAGAGAGTTAAGGGAACCTTGCACAATGGGCACCACAAACATAAATCCCACTCTCCTCCCATCAAGAGGTGAGATGTTATTTATATGTTTTTTTTAAGTATTGCTGTGACATTTTATACATGAAGACTGTAACAATCATAGCTCTTTACTAGGAGATTAATTAAGACTCCAAGACCCCTATGAGATAAATGAGGGCTTGTCTACATCAGAAAGTTGCAGCGCTGGTGAGGGAGTTACAGCGCTGCAACTTAGGAGGTGTACACATCTGCAGGGCACCACCAGCGCTGCAACTCCCTGTTTGCAGCGCTGGCCGTACTCCCGTTTTGTCTCGGGTGTAGAGGATCCAGCGCTGGTGATCCAGCGCTGGTAATCAAGTATAGACACTTACCAGCGCTTTTCTTGACCTCCGTGGAATAAGCAGGTATCCCAGCATACCTGAGGAAGCCTCTGGTAATCAAGCTGGTCTCCTTTCCCGGTTTGCTCTCGCGTTCCCCGAACCCCGAGCAAGCAGGTCTCCTTCCCTGCGGTTTGCTGGGTGGTTCCGGGAACGCGAGAGCAAACCGCGGCGAAGCTGGTCTCCTTTCCCGGTTTGCTCTCTCGTTCCCCGAACCCCCGAGCAAGCAGGTCTCCTTCCCTGCGGTTTGCAGGGTGGTTCCGGGAACGCGAGAGCAAACCGGGAAAGGAGACCAGCTTCGCCGCGGTTTGCTCTCGCGTTCCCCGAACCACCCAGCAAACCGCAGGGAAGGAGACCTGCTTGTTCGGGGGTTCGGGGAACGAGAGAGCAAACCGGGAAAGGAGACCAGCTTCGCCGCGGTTTGCTCTCGCGTTCCCCGAACCTCCCTTGAAGCCGCCCAACAGCGCTGCAGTGTGGCCACATCTAACACCACTTGCAGCGCTGGTTGCTGTAAGTGTGGCCACTCTGCAGCGCTGGCCCTATACAGCTGTACTAATACAGCTGTAACAACCAGCGCTGCAAAATTTTAGATGTAGACATGGCCTAAGGCTATTATTATCCACCTTTTACAGTAAATAAACTAAGGCACAGAGATATTAGTGTCAGGGAGAAGCAAGTAAGAGTACCGAAGACAATCTTACAGCCATCACTGCTTTTGCATGAATATTGTAAAGTTCTTTCATTTAGCTGCCCTGTCTCTGGGGTTGGTCCGAGACAGTGCAATAAACTCCACAGGAACTAGGGACTCATCACCTCCTGCTACAAGTGCAAGGTGCATTTCTCTGATCTTTCATTCTCTAGCATAAACACATAGCAATAGGTATGCATATTAAAAAATCACCACAATAACGAAAAACCCAGCAAAATGAGACACTCCCTTGCACGTGCTTCTTACTTTGTGGAGAGGATGAGAGAACAAACAATGCATGGTAGATGTGTAGTCACATTGCTTAATTAACTATTACAAGGAGCTTAGATGTGATGGGTGCAATATGAAAACAATGTAGAATAGAAGAGACATATGTATGATTTTTCAGAGGTTCTTAGGACCCATCGCTCTAACTGGATGTGAGATTTGGGTCCTTGAGCACCCCTGGATATCAGGCAAAAGATGTCTCAAGAGGAGTACCCAGAAACTGAGGCACACAAAAGTAACGCTTCTGAAAATGCTAGCCATGGAGAAAAAGGAGACAATGACTCATGGCCCAAATCAATATGATCTACCTATTTCACAATTAATGAGATAATGCTGACATCTTACCAATATATATTTTTCCTGAATTCTATATCAGGTCCGACCAATTCTTTCGGGACAAAGTTTTGTAAGGATTGAAGAGGTGATTACAGTGAGTAAAGCAAATAAATAAGTGGAACAGCCAAGAACACTGGAGTGCGTTACACACTGCTGCCAATGCTCCATACCTTTTAAAATCTCTTGGCATTTTAGGGCAGCTAAAAGGGCTTTGAAGTTTCACTTTAGAAGGAAATAAATTTTAATTAGCATTTGGCACTTAAGAATGATGGAGGAAACAGAGAGAGGCTAATGGAATTTCCGGAAGGCTGATGCCAAATCCTTGGCTTGTTTTCCATAACCTGGAAACCAGTGATTTCATTTGATGTGATCCAAGATCACTATCCCTCCCTTTCCCAGTTTAAATAACTCCATTTGGAATATGCCTTGCTTGCCTAATTTTACATTCTCCACATGCCATCAATCTTTCATACTTCTGCACGGCAGCCACTGCATTTCAGAGTCCCTCCAGACAAATTTCCATAAGCACTTGAAAAGTAATTCTATAAAGATTGGCGGGTTCATTGATTTTCCACAGATAACACATTTTCTTTGGGTATTAGTATTCACCTGTGTGAATGCCACCAGCCTTATTCCTTAGCATTTCCCCTTTTCCCATAATAAGTGAGCTCAAGCACAGAATGGAGAAGAATCAGTATCAAGGAAACAGACAACTTTCTGATGATATTAAGTTTGTGCTACGCTGACAAATAGCAGAACAGACTGAAAGCACTGTAAGAATTAAGTTGCTGCATTCAAAAATAAATATTAAATATTTTCAGTATCTCATATTGCCAGAAGGTAACACATATTACCAAACATTCCAAGTGAGCATAAATTCTCATCTGACTTAATCAGTAGACACTCAGAATGGAATTCAAGGGAAAGAGAAATTGCTCATATGGGGCTGATAGAAAGCCATTAGAAGTCAATTAAATGACCACCATTGACTTTATGGGCACTGGATTGAGACCTATTTCAATATGCAAGATATTGTCTTTCAGCTAATTCTCACTTTAGAAAAAGGAGATTCAGATTTGAAAATAAAAGGAAACATTAAGCAGGAGCTTTTTGAACATTATAAAATCAAGATCATGACTCATGGACCCATTCAGTAGTTAAGGTGGAAAAAGTATGGATCAGCCTCATTAACTGGATTATTGGCCCCTTTATTCCACTGCAGTGGTGCAAAGGGGCAGTAATCTGGCTGCAGACCCCCAGAAAAGAATTCCCCAGGTACAGGGTACATCTGTGCTTCTCCCTGACTCCCCCAGCAGCATAGAGGCCATGTCAAAGGGGCCAAGGAGGTAAGTTAATAAAGCCAGTCAGGATTTCCCCCCAGCCCCAAAATGTGATGAAAGTGAAAAATATATATTCACATATCTGCTATAGGTTTCTGGAAATTTTTTAAGTTTTCATTGAGAAATCAAAACCTCGAATATTTTATGTTGTTGAAAATGGACATATTTTGCAAAAACTTCTGCTTTGCAAAAAACCATTTTCTGTTTTAAAAAATTGATTTGACTGAAGAATGGTGATCATTCTATTATCTAAATGGGGAAATTTTTATCCAAAAATAAACATATGCATAGTCTTCACTCAGTAATGAAAAAGGAATGTATAAATCAGAAGTGGCCAATATTTTGCCATTAAAATGCAGTATATGGAGGCCTTCCACATATCTCACCCTTCTCCACCTACCAGATTGGGGTTGGGGGGCTCAGGACCTCTGCCTTGCAATGTTGTGGTAGGTTAGGGGCTTCTTCCCAGCACGGAGGGAGGTTCTCAGGGCTTCAGCCCCTTGGGGATCACCTGCTGGGGCTCAGGGCTTCAGTAGGAGCTGCAGGGCTGAAGCCCCAAGCCCTATCAGGTGCCTCCCACAGGGCTGAAGCCTAGGGTTGCCAGGTGCCTGGTTTTTGACTGGAACACCCAGTTGAAAAGAGACCCTGGGAGCTCCAGTCAGCACCGCTGACTGGGCCATTAAATGTCCAGTTGGCAGCGCGGAGGGGCCCGGGCCTAAGGCAGGCTCCTTGCCTGCCCTGGCTACATCTGGCTCCCAGAAGCGGCCACCAGGTCCCTGCATCCCCTAGGTGAATGGGCAGCCAGGGAGGCTCCATGCACTGCTCCCACCTTGAGTGTTGGCTCTGCAACTCCCATTGGCTGGGAATGGCAACCAATGAGAGCTGCAGAGGCAGCGCCTGCTGGTGTGAGGGCATCACGTGGAGCCTCCTTGGCCGCCCATGTGCATAGGGGCCGCAGAGACCTGGCAGCTGTGATAAGTGCGGCCAGAACCCCACACCCTGAATCCCCTCCCACAAAACAACCCCCTGCCCCAGCCCAGAGTCATCTCCTGCACCCAAATTCCCTCCCAGAGCCATCACTTTGCATGTCCCCCAACACCCCAGCCCTGATCCCCCTCTTGCACCCCAAAACCCACACTCCTAGCCAGAGCACTCACAAACCCCTCACACCCCAAACCTGTGCTCCAGCCCAGAGCCCACTCCTGCACCCCAAATCCCTCATCCCCACCCCCATCCTAGAACCTGTACTCCATCATACCCCAACCATTTGCCCCAGCTGAGTCCCCTGCCACACTCCAAACCCCTCATCCCCAGCCCTACCCCAGACCCTGCACCCCCAGCCAGAGCCCTCACCCCCACACAACCCAATCCTCTGCCCCAGTCCAGAGCCCTCTCCTGCATTCATTTCTGGCCTCACCACAGAGTCCGCACCCCCAACCAGAGCCCTCACACCCCTTCTGCACCCCAACCCCGTGCCCCAGCCCGGTGAAAGTGAGTGAGGGTGAGGGAGAACAAGCAATGGAGGGAGGGGGGATGGAGTGAGCAGGGGTAGGACCTCAGAGAAGGGGCAGGTCAGGGACAGGGCCTCAGAGAAGGCGTAGGGCAGATGTGTTCAGTTTTGTGAACCCTACTGAAGCTCCAAGCCCTGGCAAGTGCACTCCAAGTCTCAAAATTCTGAAGATTGATGGGTCTTCAGTGGGTCCATAAGTTTGGCCACACTGGTATAAATGGAATACCATGACAAGGAAATCATAGCAGCTCGATTGATTAAGTTTGTGAAATAATATCAGGAGCCCAATGAGTCAATTAGCTGTGTGCACGCAGCCTATGGACTCTCTCGGCCTAGGTGAAAATTTACCAAGATAACTCAGCTTTAGTTAGTTAGTTGCTGAAATTGCTACTACTATAGTATGAGACTATTTGATTCATACCTGACCTCACAAATGATTGACTACATGAGATTAGGAACCAACAAAATGTCAGTTGTATTTCCCAATACACTGAAAATGGATGGAGATCACAACCTAAGCAATGGATGTGCAATTTCTATAGAAAACAAGATTGGGTTATTATTATTTATCCCATTACAGATATGAATTTTATCCAGTTAAAGTTCTTTTCTTGATACAGGCACATTCAATTTCATCTGCACCTTTTCTCAAAAACACAGTCCATTACCCACAGTATAACAAGAAAGAACTTTCTTCAGTTCAATGTGTCAGATAGCATGCTCACTTATGCCCTAAGTAGTAGGTAATAAATCCGTTTTGCTATAGAGGAACTGTCTACCATTACATTTCCATTGCCCATGAAAGAGAGGAAGGATAACCTTGTGGACAGCGTACAGGACCGGATATCAGGGGCTCCAGGTTTTGCAATATCTCACTGATGAGCAGACCAGAGTCAAGATAAACCTTTCATTATAAACAGGAACTGTGGACAGCAATGAAGTAACAAAACTCCCGACTACTCAAGAATACACTGTTCACCCCAGGAAGCACATCACCAGAAACCAAAGACTGCATGAAGTGTGTACAGGAAGTCCAGCATCTCAACACTTCCTGGAGGACTTAGTCTATAGCCCAGGCTCTGCCACAGATCTCTTCGCCTGACCATAAAGGGAAAAAACACTGTGGTGGTGAGTCTCAGAGCCCAGGTCAACTGACTCAGGCTACAGGGCTAAAAATAGCAGTGTAGACCTTCCCGCTAGGGCTGGAGCCCAGGATCTGAAATCTAGCCAAGGGGGCCAGACCCCAGCCCAAGCAGAAACATCTACACTGCTATTTTTAGCCCCAGAGCAAAAGCCCAACGAGCCTGGTCAGTTGACCTGGGCTCAGAGACTGTCGCAGGATTGGGCTTTTTTTTTTTTCCCCCGGTGTTGATGTACTATTACTTGCTCTGTGCTTTCAGTTAGGCCATGTGTAAAACAAGGAAAATACCACCATCACTGAAATATTGGAGTTCATTAATATTTGTACAACTCCTTGAGATCTTCAGACAGAAGGTGCTGTAAGTGTAGTGGATTATTATTTTTACTGCCATTTATTTGTATTTTTGTAGGACCCATAAAATATGAGGCAATGTCCACATTCACAGGAAGGCCCTGCCCCATGGAGCTTACCCTTTAAAGAGATGAGCAACATATCAAGTTGTGAATACAAATAAAACATGTCATGTCCAGTTTTATATACATAGGAGTTTTTGTTCTATTTTATTCATTTTTGTTGTTAAATAAATACATAAATAAATAAATCTCCTATGGCCAACTGTCTCTCACCTGTAAAGAGGGTCTTAAGGGGGGATTTGAAGAAGTAGTATTGTTATAGATCTCAATTCAAGGACAATCCTTATGCATGTGCTTAACTTTTAACACAAGTTTAAGTCCCACTAAAGTCAGTGGGGCTTAAGCACAAGCCTAAGTGCTTCTCTGAACTGGGATCAGAAACTGCTGGCAAGCAGTAATGATGAATCCTGAAGTGGCACTTATGCCACCATGATGCATGTAATGCCCTTTGAGGACACTGTAAGTAATAATCACTTTTATCAAACAGTTATTTCCTCCATTTTATTTGATTTTTAACTAAACATTTCAATTACATGGAATCTGCATTTACAATAGTAGATTATTTCCTACCCTGGTGCACATAACGGATATGTGTGAATGAAATTATATGTTAGGAATCCTGTTTTGTTAACTCTGCTACAAGGGTTAAAACTGAGCTCTACTGCTTAGAGCTAAAACCTGACAAAAAAAGAGCATAAAAATGAACTCAACCCAGCTATGATTCTTTGTTCTATGAATATTTCAGTAGAGTGCTTCAAATAATAGGTAGGAGAGGGTGGCACCATGAGTTGTCCCTGAGGTTTGCTTTTTGTTTGTTTTTTTCCTTTAGAGACTTGGGTGAAATCCTGACTCTAGCAGCATTAGTGGGAGTTTTGACATGGACTTCAAAGGGGCCAGGATTTCATCCTTGGATTCAAATTTAAATTTCAGTAAAAGTTCCTAGTTCCTGATGAGCATTTCCATCATTTCTCTTACCACATATTAGCACAAAAAACTTCCCTTGTTTGGCAAGTTAAGGTTTCTAGAGGACATGCCCCACCTCCCAAAAGCAGGAAAATAAGAAGTGAAGGGAAAATCCTCCAGCATTCCTTGCCATCTTCCCTTTGCCTTCAGTGCTGCCAATAACACACTACAACATTTCATAAGGCATTCTCTTCCATCTCCAACAGATACCCAAAAGCACCATGTACCCTAACTTCATGAAACTCCCATTCTAAGAAAAAGCCAACAACCTTATGCTGTCTCAAAGCAGGAGATCAGAACATCTGACTGTCACAAGTTCCATGCATCTGGAAATGTACTCTGCTTTAACATTACTAGGGTGCTCTTGAGGTTCTCCATTAGAACAGGTGTATTGCATTTCCACACTAAGCTCTATGGAGCCAACACTGGAGAAAATGCATGTCTCACCTGGCTATGCTCTGTCCATTTCACAACCCAACCCCTTCCCCGAAGTAGATCCTCAGAGCCACACAGACTGCTTTTCATACAGCCTGGGAGGAAGGGTACTGCCATGGGAGGTCACTGAGCCCTCCTTAGTTTGGAGGGCTCTCAGGGGTATGACTTAGCTCACAGTTCCTGATCCAAAGCCTTTTGAAGTCATTTCCACCAACTTCAGAGGGCTTTGAACCAGACCCACAGTAATTAAGACCAGCATAGCGGTGTCCAGTTCTGCTCTTTGTCTTTCCCAGGTTTTGCAGGTTTACTTATTGTTCTCTCCACTTCTTTGTTACACACTCACAGTTCTCAGTGTCTGCTCAGGAAAGGTCCAGGATTACAATGGCAATGGCATGCAAGCCAAAGTGGCCAGGCAGTAGAAGGGATATCTGGGGAAGCATATATAGGGTTTGCTAACACTAAGGTCAATCCTGCAGCCCTTACTCACAAGAGCAATCCTTTTTGAATAGACTATTCTCATGCATAAGAGTTGCAGGATCTGGCCCATTGTCTCTGATTCTGACAGCTCCTCTTTGTCTCTCATTTCTATGGCAAACACAATTACAATAAAGATTTTAAAGAATGTTTACGTTGTTAATTGACAAGTGTTTACAAACTAAATAAGGAGGGTTAAATGTAACGTCATATAGAATATTTCTAAGAACTAAAGAGAAAGAATAAAATCCATTAATGCCCTTTCATAAAACTACTTTAGGATGCCATAGGATCATCATCATCAGGTTGATATGGCAACCACTATTTCTAAGGCAACTTCCCTTGTGTTTTGAGGATAAATCCAATGCTAATGTCTTTAAGGGGCTCCACTATCATGGTGATGAGCACCATAACACATAAATAAGTTATTATTTATTTATTTGTATTCAGGTAGCAACTAGAGGCCCCAATACGGGATTGAAGAGGCACTGAACACACATATAATGAAAAATATAGTCTCTGACCCAAGCTGTAACGTTAACTACAGGACACAAAATATATTTTAGATACATACAGAAATGTACTTTGAATGAAAAGGGGGAACCAGGATGTTTAAACCCCAGAGCTTAAAGTTGGGGTTCTATGTCTGTGTTTAGGTCCCAAAATAAGTGACCTGATTTTCAAAAGTGCTCAACAGCTCCCACTGAAGTCAGTTAAATCTTAACTTTTTCAAAGTTTGGAAATGGGTGAAGAGGTGTTTCAGTTTGGGATTCTGGCACAAGCCACATCTACTATTAAAGAAGAATGTCACACACAGTCAATACTACCTCTTAGGAAATATTTGTTATTAAAATATTGTTCAATTATGCCATATTTATTGGCTATTTTTCTGACCCTTGGTTTTCGCATTGTTATTAAACAAACTATGTCATAAGCATATTCAGAAATGCCCTCTTTGTTTGTAAAGCCCTCAGAGGAATTCCTGCAGCCTGCCATGTGGACTTTTTCTCTATGCAGTGGAGTCACATCATACGTGCATTTAACTTACACGAATTCAACTATACGCGCTCGTCAAAAAAACGAAAAATAATTTGAATACAGTAGTGTGGGCGATTCTGCCCACCATTCCACTCAATGAGCATATGCCCCGGAGTGAGTGTGACATGGGAGATGTGAATCTGATGTTCCCTCAGTCGGTCTCAGTTCCTGCATGCCTATCATAGTGTGAGCATCTTGCTGCACTGAGTGTGATTCTAGTGTTTAAAGATACGTATTTTTCATACAACATGGCCCCTAAACGCAAGCCAACTACTTCATCTGATGCTCAACTGAAGAAACAGCGATCTGTTACAGTGCTGGAGGAAAAACTGTGTTGGACTTATTGAGAGACGGTATGTCGGTCTCCAGTGTGGCGTGTAAATATGGCCAAAACGAATCTAGCATCCATGCCATCAAGATTAGAGAGAGAGAGAGAAATTCATCAAGCCGTGGCATCAAGTGCTCTAATATCTGCTAAGGTGATGAGCCAAGTGCATGATAAGACTTTAGTGAAGACTGAAAAGGCATTAAACTTATGGCTGGAAGACATGAACCGTAAACGTGTGCCTATCGATAGCAACACATTGCGAGAAAAGGCTCTTAGCCTCTACATGCTGTTAAAACCTCCTGTCAAAGAGGGACAGTCTTCTGATGAGAAGGAATTCAAAACCAGCCAAGGTTGGCTTAACAGTTTTAGGAAGCGCTTCAACCTCAAAAACATGCAGACAACTGGTGAAGCTGCATCTGCCAATGAAGAGGCAGCAAAAGCCTACCCCGAACAATTAAAGAAAATCACAGAAGAAAAGGGCTATCTTCCAGAATAAGTTTTTAATGCTGACAAGACTGAGCTCTTCTGGAAAAAATGCCCAACCACATTTACACTTCGAAATCAGAAAGACAAGCCCCTGGCTTCAAAGCAGCTAAAGACCATGTGACTGTATTGTTTTGTGGCAATGCAGCTGGGCATTTAATAAAGCCAGGCTTGCTCTACAGGGTTGCAAATCCCCATGCCCAAAACACTTGAATGATTTAATTTCTGAATATGATCCCTCTATGGAATGAAGCCTCAAAATCATATGTAGTATTACGGACGATTTGAGACCGTATCAAAAAATGTTTGAGCAGCTCAAGAGACAACAGTAACAGTTGCTGATCACTATGTTTTTCAAGAAAAAACAACCAGCAGCAATCAACTTCTCGAGCTGCACCAGAGCCAACCACTTCATCTACGACTCGCTCTCCATCACCTCCATCTCCCCGATCAACATCAAGCCCTGACAACCCCCCAGTACTGTTGTCAGGGGAAGAAGATGACTAATCATCAGAGTGTGTACAGCACCCATCTTCATTGTCTCATCATACAGGCTCTGTACTAATCATCATCATCATCATTCATTGTTGTCACATCACCATTGTCATAGTCATCATATCACCATTATCATTGTCATTGTAGACTAGCAAGAATATCCAAGATGGATGGAGTGGTTAAGTTTACTGTTTTCCTTTTTTATTCTTTCATTCTTCCATCTCTCTCTCTCTCTCTCTCTCATGTAATTAAAAATACTGTAAAATTATATTTTGCATACAGTATGTATTCTTATATGCTGTACATTACTGTATACATTATACATTTATACATACAGTATTACTGTACAGGGTTGTGTACACAAAACCATGTATAGTATACTGTACTTCATGGGTGATTCAAGGGATTTTCAAGGGTAATTTTGACTATACGCGATTTTCGCCTTACTAACCCCCCGTAAGATGCGACTCCCCTGTATTCCTCACCCAGAATCAGCCTTGTTGGTCTCCTCTCACATTCTCTCTCTACTACACATGAACCTATTTTTCTGCCATATGGAAGATCCCTCCCATGTGCCTCTGCCTTTTCCCATTCTTCCTAAATTTCATTTAAGAATCTTTCTTTTCAGACTTATTTTGCTCCCCCCATTTTTTATTAAATTCATGATCCAGCATGAGGATCCAGAAGCATGGACCCCATGAACTTCCTTGAGACTCTACATGGCCAGAGGTGTTCATATTAGCCCATTTTGATACAGGGTCATTATTATTTATTTATTGTATTACCACAGTGCCTATGAGACCCAGGCATGGAGCAGGACCCCATTGTGCTAGATGCTGAACAAACAAAACAAAAACAGTCCCTGCCTGAAAGGAGTTTACAATCCAAGTATCGGGGCTTCACATACTGTTTTATTTTAATCCTGAGAAGCAGTTTGTATGGAAGTTGCTGTGCAAATAAAATATGGTTAGGGTTGCTGTTTTCTGAGGTTTATTAATCTCATTTTGAGGGGATTTTTTGGGCAGGAGGGATTTAAACAATTTTTTAGTTCCTTAACTCCTACATTTTTATGGCTTGAGCATCTATTTCTGCTGAAGTCCAAACACTCACTGAAGTCAACAGGAGTTTTGCCAGTGTGAGGCTACAGGGTTTGGCCTTTAGTTAGATGAAACGTCCGCTGAGTCAGTAAGCGCTCCTTGGAACCTTCGGTGGTAATTTGTAAATGACTTTAAAACTGAGGCTAGATGACAGTGCATCTAGTTCTGGTGCCTTGTTTCAATTTCTTTCATCCTCAGGAGAAAGAAGGGTGTCTTAAATTCCACCACTAGAAAGTACTTTAACGAGGTTCCTAAACTATTTCTGGTGAGTTGTGAGTGCAGTGCATCTCTAATTTTCCTTCTAGCAAACATATGTTAATAAAGAATAGTTTACTACTAGATGAACTGTAGCCGCTCTCACTTGCATCTGTTATGCTTCCTCCTCTTTTAGCTCCTCAAGAAAGACCAGATTGTGCCTGTCACTGGAGCAAGTGTGCACTGTGGCAGGAAGGCACAGAAAACCTTTCATGCTCTCCTGCATGACAGGTGGAAGGGCCAGGCAGAATTGCAGACTCTGTTCTCACTCCAGCCCTTTTTCTGCCTTGGAGGTGCAAAGTGCCGGAAAGGGACAGGAAGTGTGGGGAGAAGGCAGGCTTCACCCGTCTCTCCACACAGGCCTCTGGAGCACCTAACTGGTGTTCAACAGAGAGAATGGTGAACCCCATAAAGAAGTGCAGCAGACTTTAGCAAAGCTTTCGATACAATCTCCGATAGTATTTTTGCCAGCAAGTTAAAGAAGCATGGATTGGGTGAATGGACTATAAGATGGATAGAAAGCTAGCTAGATTGTCGGGCTCAATGGGCAGTGATCAACGGCTCGATGTCTAGGGGCAGCTAGTATCAAGCAGAGTACCCCAGGGGTCGGTTTTGTTCAATAGCTTCATTAATGATCTGCATGATAGGATGGATTGCACCCTTAGCAAGTTCACGGATGACACTACGCTGGGGGAGAGAGGTAGAAACACTGGAGGGTAGGGATAGGGTCCGGAGTGACCTAGACAAATTGGAGGATTGGGCCAAAAGAAATCTGATGAGGTTCAACAAGGACAACTTCAGAGTCCTGCACTTAGGATGGAAGAATCCCATGTACTTCTACAGGCTGGAGACCAATTGGCTAAGCAGCAGTTCTGCAGAAAAGGACCTAGGGATTACTGTGAAAAAGAAGCTGGATATGAGTCAGCAGTGTACCCTTGTTGCTAAGATGGCTAACGGCATATTGGGCTGCATTAGTATGAGCATTGACAGCAGATCGAGGGAAGTGATTATTCCCCTCTATTCAGCACTGATGCGGCCACATCTGCAGTATTGCACTCAGTTTTGGGTCCCCCACTACAGAAAGGCTGTGGACAAATTGGAGAAAGTCCAGTGAAGGGCAACGAAAATGATTAGGGGGCTGGGGTACATGACTTACGAGGAGAGGCTCAGGGACCTGGGCTTATTTAGTCTATAGAAGAGAAGAATAAGGGGGGATTTGATAGACACCTTCAACTACCCAAAGGGGGGTTACAAAGAGGATGGAGCTAGGGTGTTCTCAGTGGTGGCAGATGACAGAACAAGAAGCAATAGTCTCAAGTTGCAGTAGGGGAGGTCTAGGTTGCATATTAGGAGAAACTATTTCACTAGGAGGATGGTGAAGCACTGGAATGGGTTACCTAAGGAGGTGGCGGAATCTCCATCTTTAGAGGTTTTTAAGGCCCGGCTTGACAAAGCCCTGGCTGGGATGATTTAGTTGGGGTTGGTCCTGCTTTGAGCAGGGGGTTGGACTAGATGACTTCCTGAGGTCTCTTCCAACCCTAATATTCTATGATTCTAAGGTGTGGTTCTCCTGGGTACTGGAAAGCTCTTCAGAAGGCATTTTAACTGCCTGCTGCCCCACTGGACGCAGTGTAGCTTCATCCCACCGCAAGGCGTGGTTGCTCCTTAAAGGCACAGCTGACTCCCAAATGGAGTATCTCCTTTTTGTTACAGCTCTACCAACCTTACATACCTGGAGTTCAGCCTTACTCCATGAGTAGCACCACTGATGTAGGGTTTCAGTGGACTGTTCGTGGAATAATCTATTCATTGTGAGCAAGAGTGGCAGAATCAGGCCCTTATTTATTGTGTTGGTAAATATACATGTAAGTCAGAGGAAGAATGAAGCATAGAACTCATAGTCCACACAGTATAGGAAGTAATTTGTCCTACAAAACAGGGTGAGGTTAACTGTATGCAAGCTAATGGTGCTAGATAAACTCATAGATTGGCCACTTTGAAAGTTAAATTATACAACCTGTTGATCAAATTATGTTGTGACTGTAAGACTCAAGACTTTATACATATATAACTATGAAAACAACAGCCAGCTACTGAGATATTTTTCAAGTATAAGTTAAGATACTGGAAAGACTTATTTCTTCCTCAACTCAGTATCAGAAGTCATTTCAAATCCAGCACAACTAAAAATTTCTTTAAGGATCAAAGGTGAACCAAGAGCAACATGCTTAGAGTCCTTCTGGATGAAACAACAACCCCCAGGACATTTATACAGCATCCAGCACACCCAGTAAAGACAGGAAATTAAGCAACTTGCCAAGAAACTAGCTAGGTGTAAACTCAGATATGCCAGCTGGAAACATGTTGTTGAGCTGGACATCTGAAGCAAGTGTTTATTAACTGCAGTCAGCTGAGAATGATAAAGAATGATTCAATGGAGCAGACAGAAAAGTGGCAAGAGAAGGTAGAGACAAAAATCAACATTTAGGCATCCATTTAATTTTTTTAAAATGGTGCTGTTATTTAAACAAGATTTCAGTTGTGCATAAATAAATGAAAACCATAAATTTAGGAGCAAACAGCTTTAGTCAAAAAGAAAAATTAAAACTTGTGGAAAGCTCTGAATTATAGCAAAGTAAATGTTTAAGCAGGGCTAGCCCAGTGCCACATGGGGGCCCAGCAAGCATGAAAACAGTGACTCACACATCCTCCATGTGACTGCAAAAGCTGCACAGCTCAAATCTGCTGCTTTTGTTATTTATTTATTGCAGTTCATTAAATACAGGTATACGCTCCCATCCCTACATTGCAGAAGCCTGTTCTCTTACATGTGTTTTGACCAAGGACTACCTAAGAATATACACTCCTGCTGTAAGCCCACTGCCACCTCAATAGCCCAAGAAATGATGCCCTTTGCACTGTGCCCAGAAAGTTAACAAATCTGGGCCCTGGTGGACGAAGGGGCGGGGGGGAGGGGGAAAACACAAATTCCAAAACTGAGGACCCCTCACCAAGAAGGTCCTGCCAGCAGCCCCCTTTCATTTATTTCCAGGAGGCGACAGGTTGAGCTACATTCAATGTGGCAGCAGGTCATGTGGAGAGAAGCAGCTTTTCCGGTTCCCAAAATTCCGCCTAGAATTACATCATTAATATTGGAACTTAATCTATGTGCTTGTGAGAATACTGGCTATTAAAATCATAGAATATCAGGATTGGAAGGGACCTCAGGAGGGCATCTAGTCCAACCCCCTGCTCAAAGCAGGACCAATCCCCAACTAAATCATCCCAGCCAGGGCTTTGTCAAGCCTGACCTTAAAAACCTCTAAAGAAGGAGATTCCACCACCTTCCTAGGTAACCCATTCCAGTGCTTCACCATCCTCCTAGTGAAACAGTGTTTCCTAATATCCCTCCTAAACCTCCATCACTGCAACTTGAGACCATTACTCCTTGTTCTGTCATCTGGTACTACTGAGAACAGTCTAGATCCATCCTCTTTGGAACCACCTTTCAGGGATTTGAAAGCAGCTATCAAATCGCCCCTCATTCTTCTCTTCTGCAGACTAAACAATCCCCAGTTCCCTCAGCCTCTCCTCACAAGTCATGTGCTCCAGCCCCCTAATCATTTTTGTTGCTCTCTGCTGGACTCTCACATCCTTCTTGTAGTGTGGGACCCAAAACTGGACACAGTACTCCAGATGAGGCCTCACCAATGTTGAATAGAGGGGAATGATCACATCCCTTGATCTGCTGACAATGCCCCTACTTTACAGCCCCAAATGCCGTTAGCATTCTTGGCAACAAGGGCACACTGTTGATTCATATCCAGCTTCTCATACACTGTAAATGCTAGAGATAAAGTGTTTGTGGGGGTGAGGGTGGAGGGGAAAAGAAAAAGATGGCAATCCAAATCACCTGATTTTAAAGTATAAGCGTTATCTAAGTATTTGGTTTATATCATAGGCTGATAATGATATAAGCATTTTGTATTTCCACACTCTCAAGAAGTACTACAGTCCACTAAGTAGAGAAAATGCCAACACCAGGTCAGGAGCACAGAGGATTAAGTCACAAGCAGAGCTACAAAAGGATCTCACAAAACTGGGTGACTGGGCAACATAATGGCAATATTGATAAATGCAAAGTAAAGCACATTGGAAAACATAATCCCAACTATGCCTATCAAATGATGGGGTCTAAATTAACTGTTGCCACTCAAGAAAGATTTTGGAGTCATTGTGGATAGTTCTCTGAAAATATCTATTCAATATGCAGCGGTAGTCAAAAAAGTGAACAGAATATTGGGAATCATTAAGAAAATGATAGATAATAAGACAGAAAATATCATATTGCCTCCATTTAAATCCATGGTACGCCCACACCTTGAACACTGCGTGCAAATGTGGTCGCCCATCTCAAAAGAGATATATTGAATTGGAGGATTCAGAAAAGGGCAACAAAAATGATTAGGGGTATGGAACGGCTTTCTTATGAGGAGAGATTAATAAGACTGGGACTTTTCAGCTTGGAAAAGAGACTGCTAAAGGGGGATATGATAGAGGTCTATAAAATCTTGATGGTGTGGAAAGTAAATAAGGAAGTGTTCTTTACTCCTTCTCATAACACAAGAGGTGGGGTCATCAAATGAAATTAATAGGTAACAAGTTTAAAACAAACAAAAGGAAGTATTTTTTCACACGAACAGTCAATCTCTGGAATTCCTTGTCAGAGGATGTTGTGAAGGCCAAGACTATAACGCGGTTCAAAAAAGAACTAGATAAGTTCATGGAGGAAAGATCCATCAAGGGCTATTAGCCAGGATGGACAAGGATGGTGTCCCTAGCCCCTGTTTGGGCAAAAGGGGATGGATCACTTGATGATTACCTGTTTAGATTACCCTTTGGGGCACCTGGCATTGACCACCGTCGGAAGACAGGATACTGGCTAGATGAACCTATGGTCTGACCCACTGGCTGTTCTTATGTAATCAAATCCACTAAATTTCATTGGGCTGCTCTAGTTTCTCTCAAAGGTGGAAGCAAGCATTGCTGATTACCTCAAAAGCAACCACAAAGAACTCATACAGCTTCTTAGACTTTCCTTGGAGGGGGAAGTCACAGCAATGGAATAAATATTACCTAGTCCTGGTCAAAAGAAGGGAAATGTTTCTCATGAAAAATCTGATGAAAAATTGTGTCCCTTTTTGTTGAAAAAAAGTCAAATGTTTAACTTTTTAACCAGCTTCACTCAATGTCCAGTCAAATCTAATAACTCAGCTCTCTTCCTTTTTTTAAGATACTGAAATTTTACAAAACTAACATTCAACAAACAATAAAAAATACACTGTTAAATGTTATCACACTCATGCTTTAAAGGGCCAATGTTTTGTGATTTGGCAGGGCAAAGAAATTCTGTGGCAGGCCAGTACAAATGCCTTCAGGACACTGAAATTCTCTAAGCATAGATGCAAGACCAATTATCAGTGTGTCAGGTGAATAAGAGTTAAAGCTGGATGACATTTTTGACCAACATTTGGGGTGGGGGAGAGAAAAATGCAGATTCAGATCAACTGAAACATTTCACAAATGTATCAAATTTCCAAAACTGTTTCAGTTTGAAAAAAAAAAAAAGAAAAAAATCCCCAAAACCCTGTAACGTTTCATTGTGACATTTTCAAAACAGAATGTTTCAGGGTATGGATTTAGAATGACTTTTTGTTTCAAAATTTCCTTCTTTTTTAAAAAAAGGTTTAAAAACCGAAAAATCAAAAGATTTTGTTTTGGGTCAAATCAAATGTGTTGTTTGACTTGAAAATAATTTTTTCCAATTGCCAGCAAGCCAAAAAAATCATTTTTTGCCAAACTTTAGTAAGAGAGTTCAGCTTCACTGGGGATAAGGAACTGTCCTTGTGGCCTGTGCTTACACCTACAATTTGCAACTCACACACAGTTTGCTTCTGCTCTGTGGTGCTGTATCTTGGTTCAGGCCTTAAAATAGTTCCTATTATTTATTTTCTCTCTGATTTCCCTTTTTCTTCCCTGATACCTGTCACAAGACAAATCATTATGAAGGAACTTGACAAAGCCATAGGCTCAATGATCAGTTCTCTTGCCTAGAAGACAGTAATCTCTCTGACAAATAAGCATATTTAGACTAGCATATGTAATAAAAGGCTGAGAGCGAACAAAATTTGACTGAGTCGTGAGCTGGGAAGGGAGGCTGAAAATAACTGAAAGGAGTGAGTAAGGAACTCAAAGAATTCAAATGTTAGGCTCAAAAGGGCGTAAAACCCCAAGAACCACTTTTTTTTGTTTGTACAACCCTGCTAGCCTTCGTGGCAAAATTATCTACAATAAGCAGATTTTAGGTATTCTTCATGCTCTAATACATTTTTATATGGGGATGATTTTTATGATGCAACATTAAAAACGAGGAGAGAACTGTTGGACCAACTGAGAAAAAAAAAAGATTGATGTTGCAATGAAGAGCAATACCCCATCTGGGGCCCTTTTAGTCAACAGAGCATACTGTTTTAACCCAAAAACAAAGCCTATTGAGTGCTGCCTTTGTAAAACACATCTATCTACTACAGGGTTATTTGGAGGGATTTTCTCTTCCATAGAACAATAGCAGATCCTTGGCCCTGTGTGAAAGCAGTCTAGTCTATTTATAAGTACACTTCACTAAAATGAGAGTCATTGCTATGAAGGAATGATAATGACTTTCAAGGCACACTGAAAGCAAACTAATGAAAAATGAGTTTAGCCTAGAAATGAGGCCAACTCCCCCCACAAACCAGGCTGTTGGGAAATTCAGCACAGAACTCAGGTGGTTTGAGTTTTTACTGTGGTCACAAAAACAATAAAACTGAGATGACATGAGTTTAAGAGAGAACTTTTTGTACATTTTTCCCCTCCTACTTCCTGGTTTATTCAAGATGTCAGAATACATTATGGTGTGATTTCACAAACACCAAGGACTGCATGGATCACAAGAGTTTTGTTAAATTATATAGTATACAACAGTGGTTCTCAAGCAGGGGTAACTGTATCCCTGTGGATACACAGAGGTCTTCCAGCAGGTTTCTCAACTCATTTTATTTGCCTTATTTTACAACAGGTTCTAGAGTCCAGCAGCAGGACTGGGATCCCACAGGACCCACTGCCATAACAGCAGGAAAGGGATAAAAATTCAACAAACAATGTGGGAACGGGTGGGAGTGGGTATCACGAGGCAGGAGCAGGATTAAAAAATAGTCTTCCCGTGCTGCAAACAACATGAATGCTATGGCCAGCAGCCACTGATCTCCAGCCACCCAGCTCTGAAGGCAGCGCCGCCATCGCAGCAATGCAGAAGGATGGCACAGTATGGTATTGCCTCCCTTACTTCTCCACTGCTGCTGACAGTGGCACTGCCTTCAGAGCTGGGTGGCTGGGGAGTTTTTAAGTGAGGTGAAACTTGGGGTACACAAGACAAATCAGACTCCTGAAAGGGATACAATAGTCTGGAAGGGTTGAGAACCACTTCTATACAGTGACATCTTCCATATACAAAGGGAGGGTCAGGAAGGAATTTTGAAAAAGTTACCGAAAATGTATTTTTTTTTTTTTGCCAAATCTCCTTACAGCCTATTTAGTGAGGGTACTGACCATATATTTCTAAGTTTAACAGTTTTCATTTTTGCTTTACAGTTCATTATCAGCCATAGTGTTATAGTTATAGCTAAACATTTAATTTACAGTGAACAAAATATTCAGCAATATCTGTTGCCTCTTTCTCTTCATAAATTGTGCATAAGCAGATTATAATTTTCTCTAGTGTATTCATTACTGAAAAGATAAATCACTGAATAATTTTGGCCACTAACACTGATCTGGATATATAGTTGGGATGGGATAATAGTTTTGATTAGACATTGAGGTCACATAAAGTGAGATTTTCAAAAGTGCTCAGAATTGGCGTCGATTTTTATCTAGGAATATAAACTACATTAAAAATTATAAGGGGAATGTTTCAGAGGGAAAATTCACAACAGTTGTCAGATGGCTAGTGCTAGTAATTACAAGGTTTAGATTTGGATTCTCTAACAATACCCCAGAGAGGCTGCCCAGTCCTGTCACTTACTAAGCAGTTTGGATGGTATTTGCAGTAGCAAAGCAGAAAGCTAACATGCAGTATTCAGTATGTTTTAAGGCTAGTTTGTACAGATTGCCTTAATTAAAACACTGATCTAACGTGGTATAAAAAGCAAAATTCAAATTTCAGCAGCTGTGAAATGTAAGAGATTCCTTGTGAAATTGGGGAACTTGCCTAGAGGCTGACACTACCACCTAGTATGAATTAATGCATTTGTCAGACGTCTTTGTTGTTTGCCAGAAACGAGCATCCGTTTTCAAAGGCCTGCACCACCTGCTTTTATGGATTTCTCCTTTGCATGCTAGTACACTGATTTGCATTGCTCAAGGAGCCTTGGGGCTCTTTGGTGGATTTTTCACAGAAACAATTTCCTGTTTTAGCTGGTGGCTATAATACATGCATGTCCCCTGCAGCACGTGAGATATTGCCGGCTTTCGCAGAGTGGTTAAGACACAGCTCTTATTAAGGGTGTCTAAACTGGAGGCTTTCTGTGTGATGTGCCACACATTTTTGCCCATAACCACATTCAAAGCCCTTACACACATGAGTTAAACCCAAGCTGGTGTGTTCATCTGGTTATGGGTCAGAGCATGTGTTGATCTGTGACCCAACCACCCACCATACAGTGTGGAGGTAGCAAAGGGATGGGTACTTGGCCTCAAATCTACATGGTCCTCCACTGCCATTCCCACAATTCCCTGTACACGCATCTTCTGGCCCTTCTACCTGCTCATTTCCCCCTTGAGTTCAATGCACCAGAACCTACCTATTGAGTCCTTGCTTGATGTTTAACCTTTCATTTTCCATGGCCTATTCCTTTTCTTACTTTAGTTCAGCTTGTCCAGCTATTTTGCACAGCTGCCCATTCCTCATGTTACTAGCTGGCTGGCTCGAGCATGCCAGAGTTATTGTTGACCTCTGGTGTAAATAAACAGGACCATGATTTTAGCTCCAGAAATATCCACCTTTACTAGACCATCTTGAAGAGACTGGTGAAGGCGAGCATCGCCAGACTGGTGTGCAGAGCAGAGAGCAGATTGATACCTGAAGCAGCTGTACCACAAGGCCAAGGATGCAAATGGCAGGTCTGGCAGCATGCCCTCTACATGCCCCTTTATGAGGAACTCAACCAGATGCTTGCCACCACACCAAGCACAGCACCCACCATCTCCCATAACATCCTGGAAGCAGGTACTTTTATTTTCAAACCTGTGGAACAGGAGGCACAATTCCTGGATGCTGGAGGCTGTGGACTAGCCCACACTAGCAGATAACTTTGGCCCATTTTTCGAGGACATATTCATGGATGGACTCAGGTAACAACCTGGAGGGGGAAGCAGAGCAGGGCCAGGGGACAGATCTGCAGCTCAGTAAGTGCTGCCTGCCATGTTTGTTGTCATATGGGAAATTTTATTTTCAAGAGGAAGGACTTTCTGGGTTATTACCAATAAAATTATTATGGAGACTAATGCATCCAATGGGTTGGGTTTAGCATCAGCTGAGGCAGAAGCCATGACATTTCTACAGTCTGCTTTCTTCTTCCCTATCCCTTTCCTCCTCACCCCCTTCCATATGCAATCCAAGATGGATGCCAAGTGGAAGGGTAAAAAATTAAACACACAACTAGTTACTCTTTCAAGCTACCTTTGGAATTATTGCTTGCAAAACAATTAAAGGCTTACAGGCCTAGCAGGCATAACTGCATATCTTTGCAATGCAGCCCTTTGGTAACTTCAGTCCTACCGATGTAATGATGTCGATTTACCTTGGCTAACTAGTCATTGCTGCATACAGCATGGATTATAAATCCACAAGGGTGCAGAAAGTGGTAAAGTTCTTTCTGGCCCTTACTGCTTTTTCGTCTTGCTCTGTCTGTTCATGAGATGCTTCCCAGGCTGTGGCAGGGGAGAGGGAGTAGGGTGCTCCATTGCTGGCTGTCCTCTGCATCCTTGCCCAGGAGCCTGTTAATTTTCATCAGAATCTTCTTCCACTCCTAGCAGGTGTTGCTCGAAAATTTTTCATGCAGCTAGAATTCTAGTCAGTTGGTCAGATTCCTGGGAAAGACAAACTTTCCTGGGCCACCCAGGTAACTTCTTAAACCTCTCCGCTTGCTGGCATTGTTCAGACACCAAAATGTCTCCTTTGTATAGACAGATAGAATCCCTGCCTCTGGCCTGAAAAATGACTTCCTTCTTCAATTCTGGTAGTTCCAAGATTTATATCCTGCCGGCCTTCCCTGGTCTGAAACAAAGTTTGAACCAATCCCAGTAACAATGACCTTCTCAGGAATTCACTCCATCCTCCCTCAGCCAGGCCCAAAATTTTTTAAATTTTTCTAAATGAAATTAATATATATTGTTCTTACCGTAATATGTCTCTGCATGCTTCCAATGTTAGCAGCTGAAGAATTCAAAAAGGAATAATATAAGCCTTCCAAAATGATAAAAGTTGCAAACTGTGGCAAAGTGAGGGAATTTTCATTTTCTTCCCATGACAAAAATGTCACACACACACACGTGTGCGCACTCTGTCTTTCATTACCTCAGCAGATATTTCCACATCAGATGGGCCATCCCTCCCAGCAAGGATTATGGGTGTCAGGACTATCCAGCAGTGCAGAAAAAAACAAGAGAGCAGGGATTAGCTGTTTGGCAAAATGCCACACCAGAGTGAAGCATCCTTGGCATACAACAGGGCAAAGGATAAGCAAGTCACACAGTGGGAGGAGCAACTGCTGGACGAGTTCCCTGTGGAAAAGTGGATGACTAGAGAGCAGGACTGCATGCTTATGGACTATGGGTCTGGTGGAGTATGGGTCTAGTGGCCCACAGGATGCAGCTGCCTGCGCCAGCAGCTGCCGCAACTACCTCGAACAGCTCATGAACCAGTGCCTGAGGCAGCATAAGCGTTCCTAAACACTCCTCCATGGTACCACATAAGAATGGCCCTACTAGGTCAGACCAAAGATCCATCTAGCCCAGTATTCTGCCTTCCGACAGTGGCCAATGCCAGGTGCCCCAGAGGGAATGAACAGAACAGGTAATCATCAAGTGATCCATCCCCATTTGCCCATTCCCAGTTTCTGGCAAACAGAGGCTAGGAACACCATCCCTGCCCATCCTGACTAATAGCCATTGATGGCCCTGTCCTCCAAGAATTTATCTAGTTCTTTTTTGAACCCACATCCTGAAGTCAGTGCAGCACTGGAAAATTCGGGGATTGAGTGGGCAATGGACACCTCCATGAAATGGCGAGGACAGGCATACCCTGTGCATGCCACCCCTGTACAATCCATACCTCTTGTGCAGCCATGTGCAGAGTGGGCAAGACATTCTGCCAGGGAGAAGGAGAACAAGAGGAACAACTGAGAATGGCCTCATAAGCATTCAGATTTTTTGCACTGCTTTACAGGGGTTTTTTGCACTTACACTTACCTGCACATAACACATTTGTTATTTTTTATTTGTGAACAAGCAGTTGGCATGCCTTTAATACTGTCACTACGTGTTTTTTTCCCCCCTGGGTTGGTTGATTGTGTTATTAAAGTTGTTTGGTTGTACAACTGGTTGCTCTTTGCGGAAGGAAGGGAGTAAGAGCCAGGAAGAAGTGTATTTACATTTTAATAAAGTAATAAAAGTCTCTCAAATGTATAAACCATATAACAGAACATATATATGTATAGTCACAGAACACCTATAGCATACTGACAGATGTATATTAAAGAAGAAAAAAAGTCTATGAACTGTTCAAACCATTACAGGCTCCCCATTACAGCATCACATTTCACATCATCTTGCTTTTCAAAGCTCAGGGATGGCTTCTGTACCCTCATTTCCTTTGTCTGCCTGAACACAGGCCCAGGGATGATGGGGATTCTTTCAGGCCTGCAAACCAGCAGTGTCTTGAGATCACTCCATGTGAAAATACTTGACTTCAGCCTTGCAGGCATTGTGTAGGATGCAGCAGGCCACAATCACACAGATGGTATTGGTCACATTGGCATCCAAATGGTTCTGTAGGCATCTTGCCTTCAGCCTGCCAAACGTGCACCACACATCACCATCCTGCAACAGCTCAGCATGTAATTGAACCTTCTCTTGCCAGGTTCTCTGAGGTTAGCAGATGGTTTCTTGAGCCATGGCCGGAGTGGGTTGGTGGGGTCTGACACCCTATTAGTAACAATGTCTGTCATAGTATAATCCCCACTCTGAACCTTAGCGTCCAAAAGATGGGGTACCAGCATGAATTCCTCTAAGCTCAATTACCAGCTTAGAACCTGTAGCGCTGCCACCAACCAGGAATTCCAGTGCCTGGTACACTCTGGTCCCCCCAAAACCTTGCCCGGGGACCCCCAAGACCCAGACCCTCTGGATCTTAACACAAGGAAAGTAAACCCTTTCCCTCACCGTTGCTTCTCCCAGGCTTCCCCTCCCTGGGTTACCCTGGAAGATCACTGTGATTCAAACTCCTTGAATCTTAAAACAGAAAGGAAAATGCACCTTCCTCCCTCCTTCTCTCATCCCCTCCCAGATTCTCCCTTAGAGAGACAGTAATCCTAACACAGAGAGAAATTAGCCTCTTTCTCCCCCTTCCCTCCTTTCTCCCCACCAATTCCCTGGTGAATCCAGACCCCGTCCCATGGGGTCTCACCAGAATTAAAAAAAAAAAACAATCACGTTCTTAAACAAGAAAAGCTTTCAATTAAAGAAAGAACAAAGGTAAAAATTATCTTTGTAAATTTAAGATGGAATAGGTACAGGGTCTTTCAGCTATAGATACTGGGAATACCCTCCCAGCCTAAGTATACAAGTACCAAATTAAAATCCTTTCAGCAAAATACAAACTTGAACTCCTCCCAGCCAAATACACATTTGAACTCCTTCCAACCAAATACACATTTGCAAATAAAGAAAAACAACCATAAGCCTAACTCGCTTTATCTACCTAGTACTCAGTATTCTGAACTTATAAGAGCCTGTATCGGAGAGATTGGAGAGAAACCTGGTTGCATGTCTGATCCCTCTGAGCCCCCAGAGTGAACAACAACCAAAACACTAACAGCACACCCAAAACTTCCCTCCCACAAGATTTTAAAATATCCTGTCCTCTGATTGGTCCTCTGGTCAGGTGACAGCCTGGCTCACTGATCTTGTTAACTCTTTACAGGCAAGAGATATGAAGTACTTCTGTTCCATTAACTCTTAACTATCCGTTTATGACAATGTCATTAGGCGGAAATAAGGTCCCTGCTTCTCCCAGCAGGTAAACACCAGATCTCCTAAGAACCTTGGCATCATGTACCTTGTCAGTACTTGGCGTTCATCGACCTGTCTCTGTGGTTGAGCCACGGTCTGCAGAACAAGGGAGCAGTGACCTTTTGGCTGACATTCACTAGCTCCTTCTGGTTGGCAAGCTATGGGTGGATGTGTGCCATTGATTCCCCTAGTGCAGTTTAGGAACCCTAGCCCTATAAGCCAGCTGTTATTTCAGGTACATTTCTTATGCCCACCACCCATGGGTACACTACTGTGCTTACTGCCACACAGACCTATAACAGTCTGGGGTAGCCAGCTTCCAGATAGCAATCGCAACTCATTTCAGTGCTGGTATGGCCTTCCTCAGTTGAGTGTTTGTGCTGGAGGGTTGAGGTGGGCTCTTCACAGGACTCCAAGAAGGTCTGTTGCCTTATGTGGAAGCTCTGGAGCCACTACTAGTTTTTCTAGGCCTGCATGACAATCTGGTTCCATTATACCGTGCTACCTGTCCTGCATCTGAGCGGGAATATGCACCAATTGTGGAATTCATCATGGCTGTCCAGTATGTCACCAATTAACTCCCCATAGGCCTGCCAACTTTTGTGTCGCATCAGCAACTGCTCCCAAAATACTATCCAGCATCTGGCCAATGTTATCAAGGGCTATTCCACTGAATAAACCAGGCAGTTGCTAGCAGAAGTGGCTAGTAGAGCAGCTCCATGGCTTATCCCCCCAGTTGGAATGTACAGAAGTGAGAAGCATGCTGAGCCAGAAGCTCCACAGCTTAATTGTGACAGGCTAAAAACACTTCCACAGAGAAGAAGTTCAGCAAGGACAGAGAAGTTCTCCCAGTGTGCCTCACAAACAAAATACTAGAGAAACTCCCATTGGTGAGGCACTAAGGACTCTGGGATATGCCCCTAGAAATCAAAGTGATAAACACATGTAGCTGCAGCACAAGTATGGGCGGCAGTATGCTACATATGGCATGTATGTGGTTCTGCAGTGTGACCTTCAGAGAAAGGTTTGGCTAATGGGCAACAATATGCATGTGAGCCAGGACAGCATCAGGGGCAGCTCTAGGCAGGGCCAAGGATGCAATTGCATCCACAGAAATCAGGTCCAGATATGGATCTCACATGGCTGGGAGTGTGGCTGCCACCTGGGTCCCATGCCGCTTGCTTGAATCCCTGGCGGCTCCAGGGCTGGGGACCAGCGAGAATCCTCAAGCCAGAAGGGAGGAGTAAGGAGTGGGATGAGGCAGGGAGTGCTCCTTTTGGGAGGGCCTCCCACTGTGCCTGCTGGCTCCCTTGCCTGAACCCATGGCTGCTTGTCTCAGAACCAGGGACTGACAGAAATGGAGGTGTAAGGATTTATGTAGGGTGGCAGGGAATCAGGGCGACAAGCCAGACTGTTCTCCTTGTATGGCCACAGGGAGCTGCAGTGTGGGGAGAGGGGGAGCCTGTGCCACCACTGCTGGGGCAGGGATGCCGGCCTGTGAGCTCCTGCCCATTCCTGCAAAGGCAACTCCCTCTCAGGGAGCTCAGAAGATGGGAGGGAAGCAGGGCTAGATGTGGAGCAGAGAAGGGACGACCCTAAACCTTCTTCCCCAAAGAAACCAGGTAAGGTAAAGAACAGGGTTGGGGCAGGGAGAGGTTCCTGGGAAGGGACACAGTAGGGGGACTCCCGTGAGAGCTGAGGCGGGGAAGGGTAGGGGGTAGAAGGCTTACAAGGGAGCAGGCAGGGGCTCCTGCTTTCCTGGGTGTCTAACTGTTGTAATAATCATATTTAAGTTTTCTTACACTGAACTAACTCGCCGCCATGTTGCTACAACTGTATACATGCACTGTACAAGAGTTTGGTATAACACTGCTCTACAGCCAAAATGCTTCTGAAATAAATGTAGTCCAACTTTACTAATTCTGGGTAACTGAGAACGAAAATGATGCTTAAAATTGTTGATTGGCTCTAGTTTTCAAGATATGCTATTGGGTCAGTATATACGACCGTTGACTTGGGAATGGCGGAGGATAAGTGAGTTATAAAGGGACGGGATCTCAATTTAAACCAGAAATGACTAAAATACATCTTTGACTGGATCTATGAATAAATCTATGACTGGGTTTGGACAGTACTTGCTTTTGAGGCAAAACAATGAATGATGCAATCTGAAGCTGGTATTGCATCATACATGATATGAATTGCATCATGTTATTCCTAGAAGTCATGGATGATGCAATCATAACGAAGCGTACATCACTCTGCTGAACAAATTGCCCTATATCAGCTCTAGAAATCATACAGTGTCGTGCTCTCTTATTTGCCAGTGTTTGATTTTGCAAAGGGACACATTTCTGTTTAGCCAAAGTGAGCAGAGATGCCTCGTACTTGTGTGAACAGTGCAGATAACTTCTGCTATTTTTGTGGTGAAGTGACTTTTGCATCACAAAAGTGCAGTATAACCACTATGGTTAAGAAAGCCTATCACTTTTATTTTGGCTGCAAAATTGGAGATCAGGACAAGAGGTGGGCCCCACACATATGCTGCAACACTTGTGCAACAAATCTTCGCCAGTGGTTGAACAGGAAAAGGAAATCTATGCCTTTTGCCGTGCCAATGATTTGGAGAGAGCCAACAGATCATACCAGCAATTGTTCCTTCTGCATGGTGCCTCCAGTTGGGAAAGGAGTGTCAAAGAAGAAAAAGTGGACTGTGCATTATCCAAACGTTCCATCAGCTATATGCCCAGTACCCCACGGAGGACTGCCGGTTCCTGATGCACCACAATCATTCTCACTTGAGTCAGACGAGGAAGAGGAAGAGGATGAAACTTCTGGTCCTGAACCATCAATGTCACAGGACCCACATTTTCTCCCATCCTCCTCCTCTGAACCACACCTTATAACACAAGGTGAACTGAATGACCTTGTCAGGGATTTGGAACTACCCAAAAGTAAGGCAGAGCTGTTGGGCTCCAGACTACAGCAGTGGAATCTCCTGGCAGGCTATCAGGGCAAATGGGGCCCATCAATGCTTGCAGACTATTGCTGGACAGTGACAAGAGATGCTCCATTTCATGAATACAAGAGACAAGCCAAGAAGCGCCGAGTAGACACTGAATAGGACTAAACTATGTACATAATAGTTTTTTGCCTTTTGTTTCATAATACATTTTATTTATATAACCCTTTCGCTGATTTTTAAAAGTGTTACATAAACAGGACAGGTGAAATATTATCATGTAAAGCAACCATAAACACATGAAAAGACCTAGGTTTACAATTTATGATTAAAACTTTACTATCTACACAATATACATAGCCATAAAATGTAAAAACTTAAATATCTTAGAAACAGTAGCCAATCAGTTGTTTTAATTGTCATATTTGAATTCAGCACATCAAAATACATAATAAATATCACATTTTATCTCTGAAGCAGACGACTTCTCAAGAATTGTAGATCAGTGTAATCAGCCTCCTCTGCAGTGCGTGTATACAGTTATAGCAACACAGCAGAGACTTGGTTCTGTAAGAAAAACTTAATTGTGATAGTTTATGTCTCTACCTGACAACGCAGTAAAAATGTAATAGCAGCTTTCAGTGTTCATTAACTAATGTGAAATTACAGTGACATGCCAGGAGGAAATACCTTGGGGAGACCAACCTGGGCCTTCTCTGTCCTCTCATCTCCTCCTCAACCCCACAGCCTGGACCTTCTCTGGCCCCCACCCCCTTTTATTCTTCATTACAAAAATAGACCTGCATTACAGTCATCATAATCACGTGATATGTTAAAAGTTCCTGGCGTTATAAGTAACATATATTACATAAGCAAGAGATGAAAGTCTTTGCTCATGAAAAGACTTTCATGAAAGTCCTCTTTATTACTAAATAATTACATAACAGTGCTGCTACGTATACCTGTACTTGTGAAACTGCACAGCCCTGCAATATATTTCCATAGTGATCCTACACAATTGTTAGGCTTTTTTTTTTAAAGGATTAATCTCTTTTATTACTTTTTTAAGTAACAGTCTCAGTTCTAGATACTACAGTCTTCATAACCTGATTTTAAAAACCAATAACTCATATGCAGAGGGAGGATATCTATCTCTAAGATTTCTCTGAGCTTACTGAAGTTGTGGGTAGGACAGAAAATAACATGTTGCCTCTACATAAATTCATGGTATGCCCACATCTTGAATACCGTGTACAGATGTGATCACCCCGTCTCAAAAAAGATGTAAGAGAATTGTAAAAACAAACAAACAAATTAATTATTCCCAGCATTCTGTTTGCTTTTTTGACTGCCACTGCACACTGAGTGGATGTCTTCAGATAATTATCCACAATGACTCCAAGTTCTCTTCCTTGTGTGGTAACAGCTAATTTAGACCCCATCATTTAATATGTATACAGTAGTTGGGATTATACTTTCCAATGTGCATTACTTTGCATTTAGCAACATTAAACATTAAACTTCATCTGCCATTTTGTTGCTTAGTCATCCAGTTTTGAGAGATCCTTTTGTAGCTCTTTGCAGTCTGTTTTGGATTTAACTATTTTGAGTAGTTTTGTATCGTCTGCAAATTTTGCCACCTCACTGCTTATCCCTTTTTCCAGATCATTTATGAACATGTTGAATAGGATTGGTCCCAGAACAGATCCCTGGGACCAGTCCTATTCAACATGGTCATAAACATATCAAAAAAGGGAGCTCTAACATGACGTTCACAGACCATCATATTGTTTGCCACATGGATGTGTTATATCCCTTGCCCTAACCCTTTGTGTGTCTATTTAAATTGTACGGTCGTTAGAGAGGGGTTGTCTCTTATTAAGCTTCAGCACTAATCTAATGATAATAATTAATAAAGTGCGAGAGTTTTGGGGGGTTTATCTACAGCATGCAAATGTACCATAGGAAACTCTGTTAGCCTACAGCTTTAGAACAGGCAATTCTAAATTCACTCAGATGTAGCTAGAATGTTTATAGTAAAACACAGCACATGCAACAGACTGTTATGACTGAAAATATGAAAGTGCCTCCTAAAACAAGTCCTTCTAAATAATATGATTAATTTTTAGTTGCACAACAAATTCAAAACAAATGTTAGACTATTTTAATGTTTTGTTCACATTAAAACTTAAAAGAGATACTGTCAAGTAACAAAATCATGGGGGCTCATCCGTGAAATCCTTACTTCTGCAAGTAGTTTCAGTGACTCCAACGAGATTGTTCACATGGATAAGAGTTTGCAATACCAAAGAGAATCTGACTGTAAATAGGAAATTCACACTAGCATTGTCACCTTATACTTTGAATGAAATGAGGAAAGATTTAAAAATATTTTAAGTTGTTATAACAGAGGTAAGGAAAAGTATGCCATAGATACCGTCTTGGAGGTCGGGAATCCATACAATTGGACTTTTCCAGTTGGTATGCGTACTTCCACCTTTTCATGTTCTCTGTATGTATAAATATCTCCTGTCTGTGTGTTCCATTCTATGCATCCGAAGAAGTGAGCTGTAGCCCACGAAAGCTCATGCTGAAATAAATTTGTTAGTCTCTACGGTGCCACAAGTACTCCTGTTCTTTTTGCGGATACAGACTAACACGGCTGCTACTCTGAAACCAGTATTTAAAAAGTTATTGAGCTCAGAGTTTGGTTCTCAAGAACGGCACTTGCTAAAACTCACAAGCCAATAGAGGTTGAGCATGAGGACTAAGGCTAAGGTGTCATAACATATTCCCAGATTTGGACCTTAGCGTCCAAAATATGGGTGTTAGCATGAAAACCTCCAAGCTTAGTTACCAGCTTGGACCTGGTAAAGCTGCCACCACCCAAAAAATTAGAGTGTTTTGGGGCACTCTGGTCCCCCCAAAAACCTTCCCTGGGGACCCCAAGACCCAAATTCCTTGAGTCTCACAACAAAAGGGAATAAATCATTTCCCTTCCCTTCTCCCTTCCAGGTGTTCCCTCCCTGGGTTCCTGGAGAGATACACAGAAGCAAGCTCCGTGAATCTAAACAGAGGGATTCCACCCTCCCTATTTCCAGTCCTGGAAACACAAGTACCAAGAGCCAATCTCTCCCCCACCCCCCCTTCTTCCAGAGGGAATGCAAAGTCAGGCTAGTAAATCTAACACACAGAGATTTTCTTTTCCCCCTGACTTCTTCCTCCCACCAATTCCCTGGTGAGCTACAGACTCAATTCCCTGGAGTTCCCCACTAAAGAAAAACTCCAACAGGTCTTAAAAAGAAAGCTTTATATAAAAAGAAAGAAAAAATACATAAAAATGGTCTCTCTGTATTAAGGTGACAAATACAGGGTTAATTGCTTAAAAGAAATATGAATAAACAGACTTATTCAAAAAGAACACACTTCAAAACACTCCAGCAAGTACACACATGTAAATACAAAATAAAAACCATATAAATCACTATCTTATATTTTGTACTTACAACTGGGAAACAGAAGATTAGAAAAGCAGGAGGCAGAAAAATCCTCTCATAGCCGAGACAGACAGACACAAGACAAAGGACAAAGAACTCACACCCAAACTTCCCTCCACCCAGATTTGAAAAAGTCTTGTTTCCTGATTGGTCCTCTGGTCAGGTGTTTCAGGTTACTCCTTTCCAGGTGAAAGAGACATTAACCCTTAGCTATCTGTTTATGACATAAGGCAAGAGGGTTTCCAGGTAGCCTATGTTCACAATAACCAGGTGGCTCAAAGGGATATGCTGTGGTCACTGAATCTAAGCTTCACCAATGTACAGTGAATGCAAACATTACCCTGGGTAGAAATGTTAGAATGATCTATAGGCATGTTACTAGTATCTGCCTCTGTTACGAGGGTTTTACGCTTTTGTGAAATGTGCCCTGGTGATTTAGAAAGGGTTCAACTCTTTTTCCCTCCTTCCTGAAAGATGATAAATTACACATGCTTTACCCATTATTAATCAGTTAGCACTGATTAACTACAGGGGAGAACAAAGCCAGTTAGGATAACGTAATCCTGAACAATGGAACTGACTGTACTTAAAGGTCAAGGGATTCCAGGTACACAGGCCTCTAACACAGTGGTTCTCAAACCTTTGTACTAGTGAGCCCTTTCACATAGCAAGCCCCTAAGTGCGACCCCCTCCTTATAAATTAAAAACACTTTTTTATATATTTAACACTATTATAAATGCTGGATGCAAAGCGGGGCTTGGGGTTGAGGCTGACAGCTCACGACCCCCCATGTAATAACCTCACGACTCCTTGAAGGGTCCCAACTCCCAGTCTGAGAACCCCTGCTCTAACATGAGGTACTCTTACCACTGTTATATGCTTCTAACTTTTTTCTTTGTGCAGAGCTAGAGAAAATAAGGAGTAGTGTAGGAGCACTGAGGAGAAATTTGGAGCAGTATGGGAGCAGTACTGGGTGTTGGAACTTGGAAAGTGCACGGAGGGAAGGGGGGTTGGGGAGAAGGTGTAGGGAGGGAATAAAGGAAGGTGTTTGGGCCTGCAGAAAAGGAAGGAGAGATTGGTGGGATGTGGATGGATGGTTGGGAAGGGGAGATGGCCCAGGCTAGGGGGGAGGGAGTGGGGATTAGGTAGGTGGGTGACCGTAAAAGGGATTGGGGATTAGGTGGGTGGGAGACAGTAGGAGGGAATGGTGATTAGGGGTGGGCCCTCTCCTGTCTTTTGCTGGGATCTGAGGGCGGGGACTGGCCCCCTGAGGGGGTGTGAATCCCTTCCCCTTCTGCACCATGTGACCATGTGGTAGGTAGGATCTGAGGTGCATTGCATCTGTGGTGGGCTTCAGCCTCTTTCTCTGCCCCTCTGCGTGCTGGGATCTATGAGGCTGTCAACCGGGGCCCCTCTCTCTGATTCCCCATGTGTGCATGGAATGGGGGAAGTCCTGCACCTCTGGGAAGGGTCTGAGCACTTCTTCCTATCCCTTGTGTGTGTGTGTAGACCAGGATTTGGATATCCTGCCTCTCTGGGGGAATCTGAAACTCTCTCCCGCCCCCTCACCTCCACTCATGCCAGGTCCAGGGGAGAAACTGCCCCCTTGGGTCTGAGCCCTGTTCTCATGTGAGCTGGCATCTGGGGAAGCTCTGCTCCTTTGGTGTCAGAAACTGTGATGGGGATGGTCAGTCCTAGTGGTCAGTGCTGTGGCAGTAAGAACCAATCAGGGGATCCAAGGGTCAGAGCCAGATCAGGAGTCTAGAGTGGGTTTGGAGCAAGGCTAGAGCAGGACAAGGAACAGGGTGGGAGCAAGACCAGGGCTGGAGCAGGCTAAGGCTTGGGGAGTCTGTTGCCACTGTTAGGCAGCAGAGAATTCCAAGCCCTGGAGTTACGTTGAGCAGACGGAGCTGCTGTTCCTCCTGTGGGGCTTATATACCTGCCCAGAAAGTCATCAGACCAGTTCCTGGCCTGTGGATTGGCTGGAGCCTTGCCAAGGAGTGACCCATCCCCTTACATTTGGGTGGGGAGCTGAGAACAGGCATGCTTGGAATTTTCACCAAGCACACACTACTGAGACCAGGATGAGAAGAGCTGCAAGAGTGGATCTCACCATGGTCCATCTTGCTCTGTCCTCTATCTCTGGCACTGGCCTGTACAGAGCTTCAGGGAGAGTGTAGAGAACAGAGCAATTAAGGAGTGATCCATTCCTAGTTTTTGGTTATCAGTGGTTTAGGGCTGCCCAGAGCGTGGGATTGCATCCTCGGCCATCTTGATTAATACCCATTGATGGACCTTTCCTCCATGAACTTTAGTTCTGTGTTTGAACCCAGTTATACTTTTGGTTTTCACACTATCCATGGCAATGATTTCCACTGGTTTATTGTGAATGGTGTGAAAAAGTACTTCTTGTTTGTATTAAACTTGCTGCTTATTAATGTCATCAGATGTCCCCTGGGTTTTGTATTGTGAGAAAGGGTAAATAACACCTCTCTATTCACTTTCTCCACGCCATTCATTATTTTATAGTCTCCTATCATATTATCTTCCTCCCCACCCGTAGTCATCTCTTTATAAGCTGAACAGCCCTAATCTTTTTAGTCTCTCCTTGTGTGGAAGCCATTCCATATCCTTGATCATTTCTTTTGTCTTTTCCCAGTTCCACTGTATGCTTTTCGAGATGGGGTGACCAGAACTGGACACAGAATTCAAAGTGTGGGTGCACCATGAATGTGTATAGTGGCATTATTATATTTTCTGTCTTATCTTCTATCCCTTTCCTAATGGTTTCCAACGTACCGGTAGCCTTTTTGGCCATTGCTGAGCATTGAGTGGAAGTTTTCAGAGAACTATCCACAGTGACTTCTTGGGTGGTAATAGCCACTGAGAACCCATCAGTGTATATGTATAGTTTTCCAATGTGCATTACTTTGCCCTTATCAAATGTTAAATTTCTTCTGCCCTTTTGTTGCCCCATCACCCAATTTTGTGAGATCCCTCCAGCAGTGCAAGTAAGCTGGTCCGGTCTGGTATGCCGTACCAGCAAGCTATTTATAGCCAATACGGTGTACTGGAAAGACACCGTACCACCCCCAGCCCCTCCACAGAGCTGCCTCTCAGAAGAACAGAGGTGGGGGACCTGGGAGCAGTGCAGCAGCCGGAGGAGCTGCCAGCGTTCTGCTCCTTTCCCTGCATAGAGTAGCCCCTCGCAACGGGGAAAGGAGCAGAACCCCCAGCCCTGTCCTCCGGCAGGCCTGCCACTGTATGGAGCAGGAGGATAAGCAGCTCCATGGAAGCGTAGGGAGCAGAGCTGGGAGCTCTTCTGCTCCTTTCCTCACTGGGAGGGGCAGCAATGCACGGGGAAAGGGGCAGAATGCTGGCAGCTCCTCTGGTTGCTGTACAGCTCCCAGCACCCCCTACCCCCAGGTAAAGTGGGAAGGGGAGGAGAAGAGCATGGGGGCCCCAGGCTGGGGTTGTAATCATGTGGGTGGGGGTCATGTGGGTAAGTAATCCCTCCCCTTATCTGGTGTGCCACCAACCCCCATACTGGGAAGAAAATAATTTTACTTGCACCACTGGATCCCTCTTAAGTTCAAAGCAGACTGTGAGAAGTTAACTATCTTGAATAATTTTGTATCATCTGCAACTGTTCACCTTGTTTTCTACATTATTAAAGAATATGTTGAACAGCACAGGTCCCAGTATAGGTCCTTGGGGGACCCCACTGTTCACCTCACCACACTTTGAAAACTGACCATTTATTCCTGTCCTTTGTTTCCCATCTTTCAACCAGTTACTGATCCATGACAGGACCTTCCCTTTTATGCCATGGCTACTTAGTTTCCTTAAGATCCTTTAGTGTGGGACCTTGTCAAAGGCTTTCTGAAAGTCCAAGTCCACTGTATCGACTGGGCCACCTTTATTCACATGCTTGTTGAAACCTTCAGAGAATTCTACTAGATTGGCAAGGCATGAGGAGTTGAGAATGGGGATGCTTGGGGCATGGCATAGCTCCTGGGCACTGATATTGGGAAGTGGGGGGGGTGAGAACATCCATTGAGTTTACATGTCTCAAAGCTATTGCTTCTGACTGTATTCATTGCTGTGTTCTCATGCAGTGCAGAACATCTGATTGAGATGAATGGGCCAATTTGCACCTCTCTGAGCTTCCTATGCTGCAGAGGGATGCATAGAGCCCTTTCCCCATACACTAGGCCCAGATCTGGGACAGAGACTTTGCATCTCTATTTTCCTGCCTCCTCACAGCCCCCAGCTCCCCATGGTCCTCCCAAGCTTACCAGGGGCAAGGAGGAGGGTGGAGCTTGTGTGTGTGTGTTGTGCTAAAAGTAGCGGGGATGTGTGTGAGGGGACTTGGAGGAGTGGACGGTGGCGTGTCTTGGAGCAATGGGCATGACAGAGGGAATGTCGGAGCAGTGATGGGGAGTCTGAACAGTTGGAGAGAATATGGGGGTCAGACTATTAAGGGGGAGTTTGGGAACATTGCAGGGAAGAGTGGGTAGAAAGGAGGGGTTGGAGCTATGCAGTAGAGGATGTTGGGGGCTTTAGTTCTGTCCCCCATTATCTCCAGATCAACTCATCAATCAATCAGTTGATAGGTATTTATATGGTCCCAATCACTGTAGTATGAGTGGGTTACACACTGATGCCTGTCTCTCCATAGGGATGGGGGCTGAAGCAGGAGAACTAAGCTGTGCTGGACAGGCAGAGGGAAGGGAGATGATGCAGAGGCAGTGAAGAGACCAACATGCAGCTAGTGCATTCTGTTGCCAGGGTAATCATTGCCAAGTAGCTAAAGGCAGTGGAGGGGGAGATCAGGGCTTTCGTAAATGGGGGTGCTTAGATTTTTTTTTTTAAAAAAAAAACAAGGAAATTAAATGCACCAAAATGACATACATGCTGAGTTAAGGTTGCACAATGCTGCTGTGTGCCTTTCCAGAATGTGGAGTGTAGTGAAACATAAACCTCTGACAACCAGGAAATGAAGAGATACAGTACGCACCAATGCAATCTTAACTCTGCCAATCATGTCCATAACACACACAGTATTATTCTGCCCTTGCAAAAAATGCAAAACCATCAGGGAATAGGGCGCAGCATAGGACAGAGTCCAACACCTTCTCTTTCGCCTCAGCAAACTTCTGTTTAGGTGAACTCTGCGCCTGCCCTACAGTCAAACACTAGGCCTACGCCACAGAAACAACCTTACATTGGCTACATTTTACAAACCTTTTGCTCTTTCCCACAGGATCCCATCTAACACTATACTTTCACTTACCCTTCCTTAAACCCACAGACCACTCTCGTATCTCACCTCACTGCTGACAGTCCCCATGGTAAGAAACCCATGTGCACTGCTAGTGACACAACCCACTTAAGTACTGAAGTGAGGCATGCTGGATCTCAAGGTACACACATGCCTTTTTCCTTCATTCACACAGGCACTGGATGGGGCACACAGGGAAAGGGACTCAGACCCTCTCAGGGGCCAGTCCCCTTAACCCACCAATCTCCTCATACCACAACCATGGCTTTATCAAGCTGCTCCAGCTAATCCTGTCACCATTTCATACAGCTAGCTTTATTCTCCACTCATGTCAGTGCAAATCAGGAGTAACTCTATTGAAGTCTGGTATAAAACTGATGTAAGTGAGAGGAGAATCAGGCCTGAAGTCCTTATGTATATACATTTTTTGTGGGGAGGAGTACAACATACATGATAAGCAGCAATAGCAGTTAATCTACAATTTCTTGCTCACTGAGAGGAGATTGGGTCGGACACCAGCCCACAGAAAGTGACCGGCTATAGCCACCTCACACATGTGAGTCATTCTATTTGCATACTCAGATCAAACTGTCATCCTAGTAGGCATATTAAAAAAGTGGAGAGGCATATGTGGTAGATGAAAAGAGTTGTGTTGGTGTAATGGAAAAAACATTCACAAAAATCACCTATCCATTAATAATATCTAGCACTTGCATAGTGTGTGTGACCCCTAGATCTCAAAGTGCTTTACAAAAAGTAGTAGTGGTATTGTATCACATTTTCAAATGGTGAAACTGAGGCAGAGAGGGGTTAGCTGACATGGAGCATCATAGACCGAGTCATGGCCACAGCTGGCTATAGCACCTCGCTCTCCAGACTCCCAGGCCAGTGCCGTACCTGCAGCATCACACTATCTTTAATAATTAATATTTTCCCAATGTTATAATATCCAATACTCAGAGCAGTGAGCACACTTTGCAGCTAGTAGTTTGTCTAGGTTAATTTGCCCTCATTTATTTTCCCAGTAGCAGGGCAAAGAAGTAGGTAAGAGTAAAATTAGAGTTAAAATTTTAATTAACAAAAGGAAGGAAATTTAGACTTAAGGCTGATGTTTATGCCTTAACTCACTTAATACTGCAAGACCACATTACAGAATGATGAGGCACTGCTGAGACCCATCTTACAACACTGTGCCATTTATAGAGGACAGATTGGCAGCCTTTCCAGTAGATATTTTTATTCATTTTCTTGTTTTGGTTATCAACAAAGTCTGTCATAGAGTTTTCAGTCGAAGTACATGTAGCAATGCCTGGGGTACTCTCTCAGATAGAGAGTTTCACCCTACCTCATTCCAGCCTAAAAGCACTGTGGCATGGAGGGAAAGTTACAGTTAAAACATCTCCCAGTGACCCATTACCTGAAGATCAGTGACATGGAAGACATGGATTGAGGAAACCTTCCTATGGAGTATTGACATTATACAGGCTAAAGGCACTATACAGATCTATCGCATCAGTGGCTACCCAAGAATCCTGAGTCCATGGATCATTGTCCAGTCAATGTTTGCCTGAAAAGTCTTTAATCCTGCGATCAGTGCATGTGTTCTAACTCAGACTGCTAAAAATCTGATTTTTTTGGATGAAAAATACTTGCTGCCCATGAACATTTGTTACTTTGGAAAATGAAATCACATACAGAGATTTAAATTCAGTGTGTTCACAGGAATAACAAATTTTTCAGACTGCTTCTGTATTTTAACTCTCTCAGGTAGGAGAATTCCAATAAAAAATGATTGTTTCAATTTGTTCTTTTCAGGATGCCTCCTTTCTGAATGTAGGACCCCTCTCTTGCTCTACAGCAGGGGGAGTCAATTATTTTTTGTCAAGGTCCAAATTTCTTGGTCAAGCTATAATCAAGCTCCAGCCTCCAGAGAAACACTTTTCACACCACAATAACAGTAATGATAATAAATAAAAAGATTTTGTGGCCCATTCAAAAGTGTCTGGCAGTCAGGATTTGGCCCGCAGTCCACCTATTGACTACCCCTGCTCTGCAGTGCCCTCACAGTTGGTCAGAAAAGGTAACGCGACAAACTATTTGAAAAGTAGATCTTTGCCACTTCCTTCAGGAAGTTTTAACACTCTTCCAGAAAACCAACTATGGATGGTGGTGGTGATGGGTCAGTGTATTTAGAATCCACCAAAGGCCTATGAGTAGGGTGACCAGGTGTCTGGTTTTTTACTGGGACACCCGGTCGAAAAGGGATCCTGGATGCTCTGGTCAGCACCACCAACCAGTTCGTTAAAAGTCCGGCTGGCATTGCTGCAAATCTAAGGCAGGCTAGTCCCTACCTGTCCTGGGGGTGGGGTACCACACTGCACCCCAGAAGTGGCCAGCAGGTCCTGCTCCTAGGCACGGTGGGGTGTGTGTGACAGGGTTCCATATGCTGCCCCTGCCCTAAGCACTGGCTCCGCACTCCCATAGCCCGGGAACCGGCCAATGGGAGATGGGGGGGCAGTGTCTGTGGGTGAGAGTAGCAGGTGCTGCGGAGCCTCCCCCGCCCCCCAGGAGCCGGACTGCTGCCTGCTTCTGGGATGCAGCATAGAGCAAGGACAGGCAGACAGCCTGCCTTAGCCCTTCTGTGCCACTGACTGGGAGCTGCCCAAGGTGAGCCCACGCCCCAATCCTCTGCCCCAGCTCTGAGCCACCCCAAACCCAGAGCCCCTCCTGCACACCAAACTCTTCAACCCTAGTGCCAGCCCAGAGCCCACACCCCCTCCTGCACCCCAACCCCCAGTCCTGACCTCCCCAAACCCCAAGTCCTCTACGCAAAAGAATAAATGAACACAAATCTGACATCAGGAATCATAACATTCAAAAACCAGTGGAAGAACACTTCAACCTCTCTAACCACTCAGTGACAGACTTGAAGGTGGCAATTTTGCAACAAAAAAACTTCAAAAACAGACTCCAAAGAGAGACCGCTGAACTCGAATTAATATGCAAATTAGATACAATTAACTTAGATTTAAACAGAGACTGGGAATGATTGGGTCATTACAGTAATTGATTCTATTTCCCTATGTTAAGTTCTCCTCACACCTTCTATGGGTCATCTCAATTATTACTTCAAAGGTTTTTTTTCTCCTGCTGACAATAGCTCATCTCGATTGGACTCTTCCAGCTGGTATACATACTTTCACCTTTTCACGTTCTCTGTATGTATAAATATCTCCCGTCTGTGTGTTCCATTCTATGCATCTGAAGAAGTGAGCTGTAGCCCACAAAAGCTTATAGACTCAGACTCATAGACTCTAGGACTGGAAGGGACCTCGAGAGGTCATCGAGTCCAGTCCCCTGCCCTCATGGCAGGACCAAATACTGTCTAGACCATCCCTAATAGACATTTATCTAACCTACTCTTAAATATCTCCAGAGATGGAGATTCCACAACTTCCCTAGGCAATCTATTCCAGTGTTTAACTACCCTGACAGTTAGGAACTTTTTCCTAATGTCCAACCTAAATCTCCCTTGCTGTAGTTTAAGCCCATTGCTTCTTGTTCTATCATTGGAGGCTAAGGTGAACAAGTTTTCTCCCTCCTCCTGATGACACCCTTTTAGATACCTGAAAACTGCTATCATGTCCCCTCTCAGTCTTCTCTTTTCCAAACTAAATAAACCCAATTCCTTCAGCCTTCCTTCATAGGTTATGTTCTCAAGACCTTTAATCATTCTTGTTGCTCTTCTCTAGACCCTCTCCAGTTTCTCCACATCTTTCTTGAAATGCGGTGCCCAGAACTTCACACAATACTCCAGTTGAGGCCTAACCAGCGCAGAGTAAATCAGAAGAATGACTTCTCGTGTCTTGTTTACAACACACCTGTTAATGCATCCCAGAATCATGTTTGCTTTTTTTGCAACAGTATCACACTGTTGACTCATATTAAGCTTGTGGTCTACTATGACCCCTAGATCTCTTTCTGCCATACTGCTTCCTAGACAGTCTGTTCCCATTCTGTATGTGTGAAACTGATTGTTACTGTTCCTTCAATATGCTGAAATAAATTTGTTAGTCTCTAACGTGTCACAAGTACTCCTGTTCTTTTTTTAATACTGTTTCCCAAAGGGGCAGCGGGTTCCATACACAAGCTGAGATAAATGTTGAGTGACTGAGATCAGTTGAGGACAATCAGAGCTATAGTTAGAGCTCCAGTTGTGTGCAAAAAAATGTGATGAGAACCAGTTGATTTTGTAAAAGTGATGCTCTTTGAGAGGATAAAACAACGAGGCTGTATCTCAGAAACCTTTTGCTCAAATGCCCCAACTTTTGGACCACTAACATTACCCAGGACCCCCACTGGACACAGAAAATGTCAAGACAATACAAAAAAGCATGCAGATTTTAGAGCAATTACAAAAGGCAATCTTTGAACAGAAAGAGCTGCTCAAATGTATCTAGAGCAGAGATGGCACTGCACTATGAGAATGGGCCCAATTGTAACTGGCCATTTCATGGCTGTGCAAGGGAAAAAGAGATTGCAAGCCATCTTCCCTCCCTTTAATACCCCATCTCACCTCACAAAAGGCATGCCATACTTGCAGAGTTTACATTCTCCATCTGGAGTGACTGCTCCCCCTTGGCACTCCTTGAGGCACACACTACCCCCAACAGGGAGGAGAAGTGTGTTAGAAGGGTTACAGATGAACAGGAGGATTAAAGTTGCCTCACATCCTTCAGGACACTGGGCAGTGCAAGACATCCTGGCTTGACTCTCATACTCAAACCAACCACAGAAACTGAGGCCAAGTTTATACGAATGGGGCAGATTTTCCCCAAAACTGGTGGTCCTTTCTATAATTAGATTTACCCATGCCCCACTGGTTACCAAGAAGCCCAAAAATACAGTTTCCCTTAAGCAATCCATCTTTGGGCTCCCACCCAGACAGCTAAGTCAAATATGGTAAGGATTACTTAAAATTCCAGTCCCAAGAGACCAGACACATTACCCACCAGGTCACTGAATATTTCAGATCTTACCCAAATACACACTTACAGGCAATTCTTATCAACTAAACTAGGATTTATTAAAAAGAGAAAAGAAAGAGTTATTATGGTTAAATATCATTATACGTACAGATATGAGTAAAGTTCTTAGATCAGTTTCATAGTAGAGATGGTGGGCTGCTGATTTTTAGGAAAGTTCTTTCAGAATCAATTCCATAGATTATAATCCAATAGGCAGTCCATGTATACAGTTTGTTCAAAAATTTTCATAAAATTTGCCAGGGCAGTCCAGGGTACTTGGAGAACTCAGTCTTGAAGCTTGAACTTCCCCTGATAAAGTTTAAGCAGATCAGAGAGGACAGGATCAGACCCTAGAGTTCTTTCATAGATCTCTGGTAGGCTATGATAGCCTCTTGACAACAGATGAATACAGCAGATATCCTTGGATGAAGAATAGGTAATATACATTGTTACTTTGAAGCATTCCTCTTTCCTATCTCATAGGTATACACAGGTAATTAGTTGCATTCATCAGCATAAGGTAATTATCCATTCAAGCAATTCATAGTTTACTACAGACTTTAACAAGAAATATAGACAATGATATTATTACACCTAAGTTTCATCTAAATGTTAAAGCAGCAAAGAATTCTGTGGCACCTTATAGACTAACAGACATTTTGGAGCATGAGTTTTCGTGGGTGAATACCCACTTTGTCAGATGCATGTCTGCATTTGTGTCCATTTATTCTTTTGCATAGAGACTATCCGGTTTGGCCAATGTACATGGCAGAGGAGCATTGCTGGCACATGATGGCATATATCACGTTGGTAGAAGAGTACCCAGAAGCCACCTACTACAGGATAGGCCCGACAAAGAAAATAATAGAACGCCACTAGCCATCACCTACAGCCCCCAACTAAAACCTCTCCAGCGCATCATTAAAGATCTACAACCTATCCTTAAAGATGATCCCTCACTCTCACAGATCTTGGGAGACAGGCCAGTCCTCACTTATAGACAGCCTCCCAACTTGAAGCAAATACTCACCAGCAACCGCACACCATACAACATAAACACTAACCCAGGAACTTATCCTTGCAACAAAGCCTGATGCCAGCTCTGTCCACGTATCTATTCAAGTGACACCATCACAGGACTTAATCACATCAGCCACGCCATCAGGGGCTCGTTCACCTGCATATCTACCAACGTGATATATGCCATCATGTGCCAGCAATGCCCCTCTGCCATGTACATTGGCCAAACCAGATAGGCTCTACGCAAAAGAATAAATGGACACAAATCTGACATCAGGAATCATAACATTCAAAAACCAGTGGGAGAACACTTCAACCTCTCTAACTACTCAGTGACAGACTTGAAGGTGGCAATTTTGCAACAAAAAAACTTCAAAAACAGACTCCAAAGAGAGACTGCTGAACTCGAATTAATAAGCAAATTAGATACAATTAGCTCAGGCTTAAACAGAGACTGGGAATGGTTGGGTCATTACACTAATTGAATCTATTTCCCTATGTTCTCCTCATACCTTCTATGGGTCATCTTAATTATCACTTCAAAAGGTTTTTTTTCTCCTGATGATGATAGCTCATCTCAATTGATTAGACTCTTCCTGTTGGTATGCATACTTCCACCTTTTCATGTTCTCTGTATGTATAAATATCTCCTGTTTGTTTTCCATTCTATGCATCCGAAGAAGTGAGCTGTAGTTCACGAAAGCTCATGCTGAAATAAATGTGTTAGTCTCTAAGGTGCCACAAGTACTCCTGTTCTTTTTGCAGATACAGACTAACATGGCTGCTACTCTGAAATCTCCCTCCCTGGTATTTATTCCTCTGATATATTTATAGAGAGCAATCATATCTCCCCTCAGCCTTCTTTTGGTTAGGCTAAACAAGCCAAACTCATTGAGTCTCCTTTCATATGACAGGTTTTCCATTCCTTGGATCATCCTAGTAGCCCTTCTCTGAACCTGTTCCAGTTTCAATTCACCCTTCTTAAACATGGGAGACCAGAACTGCACACAGTATTCCAGATGAGGTCTCACCAGTGCTTTGTATAATAGTATTAATACCTCCTTACCTCTACTGGAAATACCTCGCCTGATGCATCCCAAGACCACATTAGCTTTTTTCACAGCCGTATTACATTGGCGGCTCATAGTCATCCTGTGATCAACCAATACTTCGAGGTCCTTCTCCTCCTCTGTTACTTCCAACTGATGCCTCCCCAGCTTTTAACAATAGTTCTTGTTATAAATTCCTAAATGCATGACCTTGCTCTTTTCACTATTAAATTTCATCCTATTACTATTACTCCAATTTACAAGGTCATCCAGATCTTCCTGTAGGATATCCCGGTCCTTCTCTGTATTGGCAATACCTCCCAGCTTTGTGTCATCCACAAACTTTATTAGCACATTCCCACTTTTTGTGCCAAGGTCAGTAATAAAAAGATTAAATAAGATTGGTCCCAAAACCAATCCCTGAGGAACTCCACTAGTAACCTCCCTTCAGCCTGACAATTCACCTTTCAGTATGACCCATTGTAGTCTCCCCTTTAACCAGTTCCTTATCCATCTTTCAATTTTCATATTGATCCCCATCTTTTCCAATTTAGCTAATAATTCCCCATGTGGAACCATATCAAATGCCTTACTGAAATCGAGGTAAATTAAATCCACTGCATTTCCTTTGTTTAAAAAAATCTGTTACCTTCTCAGAAGAGGAGATCAGGTTGATTTGGCATGATCTACCTTTTGTAAAACCATGTTGTATTTTGTCCCAATTACCATTTCAAGACTACTCTAATATGTTCTAAAGGATTACTTTAGCCTTTTGGTAGCTTAACCCTCACTGGCTCAACGTCAGCTGATTTTCAGTGGCACTCACACTGCCCGGGTCCTGGCCACCGGTCCAGGGGGCTCTGCATTTTAATTTAATTTTAAATGAAGCTTCTTAAACATTTTAAAAATCTTATCTACTTTACATACAACAATAGTTTAGTTATATAGAAAAAGAGACCTTCTAAAAACGTTAAAATGTATTACTGGCACGCGAAACCTTAAATTAGAATGAATAAATGAAGACTCGGCACACCACTTCTGAAAGGTTGCCGACCCCCGATTATATTGTATTATATTATATTAACAGTTAGTCAAATACATAAGTTATCCCCAAACCTGATTCAGTTATCAAAGTAATACCACAGGGAAGAGACAAGACAATTACCGGGGGAGCATACTACATGATCCTAATGGATAGTTCAGTTGACACACTCCCCACATCTTCCTGGAAGATCTGGAAAGGACTGGTCTTTGGGAGACTCAGTCCCTTCCAGAGTACCCTCTTTCACCGTCCTGTAGCTGAAAGTCACAATTTGACCCACTGTATGCAAATAAGCTAATGTGTATGCACAGGAAAGGTGCTGTAGTAGATCAAAGTTCATCCACCTACAGAAGTCACCTGTTTTCAGCTAGTGACCTGGAGACACTAGCTCAACTGTTAGTTTGGCTACTGTTTATTTTATACATTTATCCTACCATTAAAATACCTGAGCATATGAACCCCTGTTCCATGACAAAACACCATGTACATTGGAACTACACAAAAGAGACATAAATATCTTTTCATGCCATGGTCTGAATTGAGAGCATAAGTCACATGGTTTTCAAACTGACTGGTGATTTCTTTGTTGTTGTTCTTGTTTGTTTTTACCTTTCTTTAAATGCCCAGATATCTTGAAAAATACTTTGAAATGTGGAATTCTGAGATACTAGCAATGACACTGGATTTTCATGTTTTAATCAGATTAATCATATTAAGCAGACCATTCCAGTTAGTTACCCAATTAAGTTACGCTATTTCAAAGTTAAAAATAAAACAATCTCTTATTTTCAATGCTCTAAAAATAGTTTGCATTTTGCCAAAGCCAGTGATATACGTTATACATGAATCATGCATCCTCAAGGAAAATTGGTTCTCTTGTGGATGCCTAAAGCAAATTTTCAATAGAAAATCTGCATCAGGCATGTAAACTCATTATGTATCATGTTAAATCATTATGTAAGAAGATTAATATTTAAATTGTGCTGCTTGTAGGAAGTCGCAAGAGGAAGCTCTTTGTGGAATTGTCTTTTGTACTCTGATAGAAAGAGACTGGATACAAAATGACTATTTGTAGAGTGTTTACAAAATGAGACTGAAAAAGAAAACAGCTCAAGCCCCCCTGAAACTGTGAAAAATGAAAACAGACACATTTAACTTCCAGAAAATTTTAATACAAAGTGACTTCAAAATCCTTCTGGAATTGTTATAGTTCAGTGGTGACATCATGAAGCCACTACCTCTTGAGCAATTAAAATAAATTGCCATGGCAACCCCAAGGCTGAATCATTCAAACATGATTCTTTAAAAAATGCTGGGTTAGAGACGTCGCTGGAGGATTATTTTAATAAGGGGACATACTGTTCAGCAACAAGTCGAGTGTAACTGCAGCTCCACACTCTACACCAAGAGCTTGATAAAGCATTGAAATCTCTCTAAAAATAACAGTTTCCAGCCAATGGGAGCGGCGGGGATGGTGCTTGCTGGCGCGGGCAGCATATGGAGACACACTGACCCCCTCCTCACAACGGCACACAGAGATGTGCCAACAGCCGGCCACTTCTGGGAGCAGCGAGGGGCTATGGCAGGCAGGCAGCCTGCCTGACCCCCTACTGAGCCTTTGTCCTGGAGCCATCCGTGGTAAGCGCCTCCTGGCTGGAGACTGCACCTTGCACCCCTGCTGCACCCCATGCCCTGCCCCATGTCAGAATCCCCTCCTGCACCCAAACTCCCTCCCAGACCCCACAGCCCTCCTGCATGCCCCCAGCCTCAGGTCAGAATCCCCTCCGACACCAAACTCTCTCCCAGAGCCTGCACCCTGCACCCCAACACTCAATGGCAGTCTGGAGCCCCCTTCTGCACCCAAACTCCCTCCCAGAAAGAAACAAATATAACAGTTGTTCTAAGGTAAGGAGTAGGCTATTTTGAATTAAGACTGAAGTGTAACCACAGAATGGCTTTATGTTAATTAAAAGCCAAGTTTAGTATAGCATTAATAGCCTCGATGCCATAATTGTGATCATTTTGTTTTAAATTAGGAAAAGACTTGTATACAGGAGCCCCACAAAATCTAACAGTCCCGCGACCACGGGAGTGTTAATCCAGCCCTGAGCACAGACTGCAGGATTGGGCTCTGCAGCAATTCTACTGCAAGCTGTAATGTTTTGGACCAGTGGTTTATTTTTGTTTTGGTGGGGTTTTTTAACAATACTGTAGGGTTGTAATTTTTAAGTCCATCATGGCTGCATGCATACCTATTTTTATTACAAACAGCCAGATCCTGCATTCCTCATACAAACAAAACTGTCTAAACTCTTGATAAACTCAATGGTCCTGCTGGAGGTGCCACCCCTCAGCTGAGATATTAAACTTGGGTTCCTCCTGGCCACTTGTGGCTGAAGAGATGGAAATTAAAGATCTATAGATATTCCTAAAAAAAAACTAGGGATAGCCTTGGAATCCTGGACGGTATAACCCCCCTCAATAAATAATGGTTGATATCCTTGAAGTTATGAACATAGCTGCACTAGCAGTATCTGTCCCACTAACGCAAAGTGCTTTGGGATCTAAAGTATGAAATACATTATGTAAAGATTAATTTGATAATGCCCCTTTCTCCCCCACTTTCAGATTAGTACAGAGCAAGACGTTATGACTTTTCTTATGTCTACATAGAAAAGAAGCCTCCATTCTGATGATTTATAGCTAAGCATTATGAGAGACACCCAGGATGCCAATAACATATAAACAAGAAATCTCTATAGCAACATGACCACATTCATCATCACCAGCAGCATCTTACACAGTCTGATTCATATATAAAACATCAGCAACAACAAAAAAATCATCAGAAAGTTCAAGAGGGATCAGAACAAAACTAACAAATTGAAACAATGGTTAAACATATGGCAACAATTAAATAAGGTGTTTGTGTATAGAGTAAAGAAGTGGCAGCCAAGTGGACTGCTGTTTTTATTCTAGGAAAAGCCACTGACACTTTGCATGTCTGTAGGCAAATCACTTTGACCTCCACGAGCCTGTTTCAAACCCAGAAGAAAACAGTGGGTAAAATTAAGAACCAAACTAAAAGTCAGAAGTGAAATATAAGCTGATTTTTTCCCAGTTGAATCTATTTAAATCAGCACCCTCATAAAATAAAATAAAAACAATCCTAATCTTTGTAAAAAAATAAACTGGCAAAAATAGATAATACTGATTTATAACTGCTGTCTTCTCTGTAGTGTTAGTCCAGGCTTTTACTTGGGCACCACCTCTAACCCTCCTCCCACACATACAAAAACATCTCCCTTGAGTAAAATGGTGTTTTCAACCCAGGCTGGCTCACCTGGCTGCGAGTGTGAGTTAGAGCCTAGGTTCTGCTTTCACCCAGGTTCAACCTGGCCACTATACAGTCAGAATGCAGGCTAAATGATTTGAGTGCAGATAGTCTCCAGTGCCTTCCCACAACTACCACCACCCCCTCCAAGTGCCCAGAATGACAGACAAGTTCTCCCATAATTCACTGGGAAAGAATCAGAGTAGTTCATCTTACTGCAGCACAAAGAATCACAAAATGGAAGGCAGCTTAGGTGACAGTGTTCAGGACATGGTAGAGTTCATGATTCTAAGGAATTGTAGGAGGGAGAACAGCAAAATAAAGATGAAGGATTTCAAGAAGACAGACCTTACCAAACTCTGGGAGTTGGTAGGTAAGATCCCATGGGAAGCAAGTCTAAGGGGAAAAACAATTGAAGACAGTTGGCAGTTTTTCAAAGAGAAATTATTAAGGGCACAAGAGCAAACTATCCCACTGCGTAGGAAAGATAGGAAGTATGGCAAGAGAGCACCCTGTCTTGACCAGGAAATCCTCAACGAACTAAAAAAATCAAAAAAAGTGTCCTACAAAAAGTGGAAACTAGGTCAAATTACAAAGGATGAATAGAAACAAAAAACACAAGTATGTAGGGAGAAAAATAGACAGACCAAGGCACAAAATAAGATCAAACTAGCTAGAGACATAAAGGGTAACAAGAAAACATTCTACAAATAAATTAGAAGCAAGAGGAAGAACAAGGACAAGGTAGGCCCGTTACTCAATGAGTGGAAATAATAACAGAAAATGTGGAAATGGCAAAGGTGTTTAATGACTTTGTTTTGGCTTTCACAAGAAGGTTGGTGGCGACTGGACATCTAACGTAGTGAATGTCAGTGAAAATGAGGCAGGATCAGAGGCTAAAATAGGAAAAGAACAAGTTAAAAATTACTTAGACAAGTTAGATGTCTTCAAGTCACCAGGGCCTGATGAAAGGCATCCTAGAATACTCAGGGAGCTGACTGAGAAGATATCTGAGATTAGCATTTATCTTTGAAAAGTGAGAAATTCCCGATAACTGAAAAAGGAAAATATAGTGCCCATCTATGAAAAGGGAAATAAGGACAACCTGGAGAATTACAGACCAGTCAGCTTAACTTCTGTACTGGGAAAGATAATGGAGCAAATAATTAAGCAATCAATTTGCAAACATCTAGAAGATAATAAGGTGATAAGTAACAGTCAGCATGGATTTGTCAAGAACAAATTGCGTCAAAACAACCGGATAGCTTTCTTTGACAGGGTAACAAGCCTTTTGGATAAGAGGGACGTGGTATATCTTGACTTTAGTAAAGTTTCTGATACTGTCTCGTATGACCTTCTCATAAACAAACTACAGAAATGCCACCTAGATGGAGGTACTATAAAGTGGGTGCAAAACTAGTTGGAAAATTGTTCCCAGAGAGTAGTTATCAGTGGTTCACAGTCATGCTGGCAGGGCATAACGAGTGGGGTCCCGAAGAGATCAGTTCTGGGTCAGGTTCTGTTCAATATCTTCAATGATTTAGATAATGGCATAGAGAGTACGTTATAAAGTTTGCGGATGATACCAAGCAGGGAGGGGTTGCAAGTGCTTTGGGGGATAGGATTAAAATACAAAGTGATCTGGATAAACTGGAGAAATGGTCTGAACTAAATAGGATGAAATTCAATAAGGACAAATGCAAAGTACTCCACTTAGGAAGGAACAATGAGTTGCACACATGCAAAATGGGAAATAACTGCCTAGGAAGGAGTACTCCAGAATGGGATCTGGGGGTCATACTGGATCACAAGCTAAATATGAGTCAATAGCGTAACTGTTGCAAAAAAAACAAACTTCATTCTTGGATGTATTAGCAGGAGTATTGTAAGCAAGACACAAAGTAATTCTTCCTCTCTACTCCATGCTGATTAGGCCTCATCTGGAGTATTGTGTCCAGTTCTGAGTGCCACATTTCAGGAAAGATTAGGACAAATTAGAGAAAGTCCAGAGAAGAGCAACAAAAATTATTAAAGGTCTAGAAAATATGACCTATGAGGGAAGATTGAAAAAATTGGGTTTATTTAGTCTGGAAAAGAGAAGACCTGATGACAGTTCTCAAGTACATAAAAAGTTGCTACAAGGAAGAGGGAGAAGAATTGTTCTGCTTAAACTCTGAGAATAGGACGAGAAGCAATGGGCTTAAATTGCAGCAAGAGAGGTTTAGGTTGGACATTAGGAAACCTAACTGTCAGAGTGGTTAAGCACTGGAATAAATTGCCTAAGGAGGTTGTGGAATCTCCATCACTGGAGATTTTTAAGAGCAGGTTAGACAAATACCTCTCGGGAATGGTCTAGATAACACTTAGTCCCGCCATGAGTGCAGGGCACTGGACTAGATGACCACTTGAGGTCCTTTCCAGTCCTATGAGTCTATGGGCTGTGCCCCCAAAAGTCCTAACACAGAGAGATGAACAGCACCAGTGAGGACAGTAACTTGGGTATGACTCTGCAGGGTGGCTGGTCACATCCAGATTAGACTAACCTACGTGCTGAGACCCAAGTTTGGATCACCAATGCTAATACTATAGTGAAGACACCCTCCGAGACTTCTCAAATCACAACATTTAACAGGAAATGTGTCTCTCTGATTTATGCTTACATTTGTTCTAACAAATATATATAGGTTTGGATCAATTTACTTCAATCTCTGCTTTGGTCTTTGTTTAGTCCCAGGTGTCCCATGCAGATCCAAAATATGAAGAGTACTGTTTAATATTTTGCCCTGTGTAAGAGTATTTCATTTATATACACAACTCAGGACCAACAAGATGTACTCATATCATAAACATTTTTATACTTCAATGTATTTGTTTCCCCAGGCACACACTGGATTATGGCTTCCCTTAAGCACCATACAATACCTACACACTAGGTACCATATTCATTTTCTCCATTTGTTTCCAGAGTTTTAAAGACCAGCATTTTTTAACAACACAGACACTCATCTCACTTCCATGCCTCTCAAGCTTCTGCATACACTAGTCAAGTGCAAGTAAGCCGTTATGCTCCGGTACACCGTACCAGGAAGCTATTTATAGTTAGTACAGCATACTGGAAAGACACAGCAGCAGCCCCACCAGAGGAGAGAGCTGGGGGGCAGGGCTGGGTGTTCTGTTCCTTTCCCCGCTGGGAGGGGCAGCAGGGAAAGGAGCAGAATGCTGGCAACTTCACCGACCTTTGTACCATCCCTAGCCCCATCCTCCAGCAGGGCTGATGCTGTAGTCGAGGAAGGATGGAGAAGCAACTCCATAAAAGGGCAAGGGCCGGGGCTTGAAGTTCTGTTCCTTTATTCAAACATTACATCATCTCATTTGCATAACACCCCCCACTCCCACATTTATTCTTATCTGCCCATACAGTGACTATATAGTATGAAAGTTAAGTGAAGCTGGGAATGCTATAGTCGGCATTCCCTAGGGGGGTGCAGGGCCTGGGACAAATCAGCCTGTATGGGCCCCCTGTCAAGGTATTTTTCCCACTTTTAACTTTAGCGTCCTAGAAGTGGGGACCTGCATGTACCCTTCTAAGCTTAATTCCTAGCTTAGATCTGATAGCGCCGCCACCAGCCAAAATATAGTGTTTGGCACACTTTCTGTTCCCCCAAAACTTTCCCTGGGGAACCCAGGACCCAAACCTCTTGAGTCTTAAAACCAGAAGTAATAAACCATCCCCCCTCCCTGGACTACCCTGAGAGGCTCCACTGATCCAAACTCCTTGGATCTTAAAACAGAGCGGAATTAAGCTTCCCCCCACCAATCCCTGGTGAGTTCAGACCCAATCCCCTTGGGTCTTAAACAAGGGGAAAAAATCAATCAGGTTCTTAAAAAAGAAAGCTTTAATTAAAAAAAGAAAAAAAGTAAAAGTTATCTCTGTAAAATTAGGATGGAAAATGTTTACAGGGTAGTCAGATTTATAGAGCCTAGAGGGACTCCCTCCCCCCTAGCCTGATATTCCAAGTTACAGCAAACAGAGGTAAAACTCCTTCCAGCAAAATACACATTTGCAAGTTAAGAAAACAAACATAAGACTAATCTGCCTTTTCTAGCTAGTACTTACTATTTTGAACATGAGAGACCGTTTCAGAAAGATTGGGGAAACCTGGGGTGCATGTCTGGTCCCTCTTAGCCCCAAGAGCAAACAACGAACAAAACAAGCAGCACAAACAAAGACTTCCCTCCACCGAGATTTGAAAGTATCTTGTCCCCAGATTGGTCCTCTGGTTAGGTGTCAGCCAGGCTTACTGAGCTTCTTAACCCTTTACAGGTAAAAGAGACATTAACTCTTAACTATCTGTTTATGACACCCCCCACTTAAAAATTTTTATACAGGCGAAATCTGGTTGCAGTGAAATTCAAGTGCAGCTGCAGGTTAAATATTGATAGCACCCAGCTGTATAATTAATTATATTGTAGTTCTTATGTATAATTATAATGAAGTTCATATAATTAAAAAAACTCCCCATGGAGCAACCCTGCCCCAAAACTGAACTATGCATGGACCCTTTAGCTGGGAGCGAGTGTCCGAGCCACTCTGCACCCCCGCGGGGAGCTCATGGGCCAAGACCCGGTGGGCTGGACCAGCTCCCTGCCCCACACAGAAATAATCAGCTGCGAACGGGTCTCTCACAGGCTCCCAGAGCCGGGGCCTTCCCACGACCTTGCTACCAGCAGGCAGGGCCAGGGACCTCCACGAGATGGGGCTGGGAGGTCTCAGCCTGTGGGATGCCCCCACTGCTGCACTCCCTGCCCCCGGCCCTGCACTTACCCGGCACCGCCTCCTGCCTCTGATCCCATCACTGCCACAGAACCCCATCTCTGGGGCAACAGTCCACAAGGCCCATGCAGGGGCAATCACTGCCACCTCCAGCACTGTGGGGCAAACCCAAGAACCATCGCCAGGATCCCCCCACAGATTGCCACCGGTCCCCCGGGATCCACCAGCCCCCTGAGCAACACACATGTACACTCTGATGGGTGTGTGCAAAGTATTGTATCTGACACTATGATGTCAAAACATGGGGCCTGGAGTAGTCACCCCAATTCGCCCTACCCCAGGGATGGCTCTGGCTATAGTAATTTCAAGTGTGCTTGTAAAAGAGAATGCATTGTTTAAAGAAGGCTTCAAGGAGAATATTATTAAAACCACAACAGGATATTAATATTCACAAACCAGTGTGTTGGGATCTTATTTTTCTATTAATTTGCTGAAGCCACTTCCCAATCAAAAAATTCCATGTGAGCAGAAGTTTCATTTTAGCAGAAATGGTACTCCTTGATCTCCCAGTGCAAACAAATAGGATATTCAGACTTTAATCCACTTTGTAGGACAGCTCAAACAGTTAAGCAATAACAAAGAGCAAGGAAAGTAATCCCTGGCAGTTACAGCCTGATCCAAAGCCCAATGGAAGCCTCTCCACACCCTTGGAGACTAGCTGGAAAAGATTAAGTCAGACCATAACCCACCAAATTCCAAGAAATGCTCAACCCAGGGAGTGTTACTTCTATTATAAACTACGAAAATATAAAAGTATAAGCAGTCTAGATATATTGATGTGCTAAAACATTATGCAAAATGTAGCCAAGTACATAGTATTCTGTTAACAGGCCTGAATTTTTATTTTGTTAATAACAATTCGAGATAATGGGGTGAAATCCTGTTTCCATTGCACGCAATTCCATTGACTGCTAAGGGAGCAACATTGGGTCCCAATATAGAAATGATTAGGCCTTTCATTTGCCACATCCCTATACATTTATAATAAGTCTTATTTTATTTCTGACTGTGTTTAGAGCAATAAAGAGCATCTTTACGGCCTCTGTGACTCCTGCCAGATTTTTACTCCCCCCCTCCTTTTTTTTTTTTTAAAGACATGACTCCATGCTGTGCACTTAATTTAATTGTGAAGTTGTAAGTGCCAACAATGTTTATGATTCATTTCTCTGGAGAATAAGTAATCAGCAATTTTTCTTCTGAGTGGTAATTTTGAATAAAGACTGTCAATGTTGCTTAGAAAATGGAGCCAGGTTTCTGTTAAATGCAGAACACTTTACTAACCACCAGAATTACTACATAGATCAGATAAAATTTTAAAAAATAGTATTCTAAGAGTTCTATGAAAGACGACCTTTTCTCATTTGTAGAAATGGTCAAGAATTTTCTGTCAGAATGGTTTTCCATGATGAAAAATGTAGTTTCCACAAAATCAAAATTTTTTGTGGGATAAATTTCATTCTATGGACATTTTTCAATTTTCTGTCAGGAAAATCAAAATGCAATATTTCATGTTGAGTCAATTTGATCCAGATCAGAATATTTCATTCTTTGAAATGTTTTGTTTCAAATTAGTTCAACAAAAAACTTTAAACTGCATTTCCCTATCAGCACATTACCTTATGGGAGTTGTAGTTTAGGCCTCCATTCTCTACTGTGGTTCATGGTTCAGACCCGTTTCTAAGGCATGTCCACACTACACATTTTTGCCAACACAAGTTATGTCAGCATAAAGCCATCACAGTTAGCATATTGCTTATGTAAGTGCATACTTGGCTCCTTGTATCAGTGCTGTGCATACTTAATACTTGTGTTTCGGAGCATCTTGCACTACATCATGGGTAGGTATTCCAGTGTGTAATTCACCACCATCCAGCACACTGACTTTTGAGAAGGTTTGGCAATGCATGGTGGGGCAGAAATCAGTCCCACAGGGGTGACTGAGACTGTATCGTCAAATTCCTATCATATGATTTTCTCCACCCCCAATGACATATCCATTCCATAATTTTCATGCCTATTTCGAAAATCCTACACACCCACATGGGACTTGTCACTGTCCACCATCTCTGACAAATGTGGAGCCCACACAGATCTGCACTATTGTCATGAGCATTGCGAGCACAGGACATACAATCCTCCGGTATTTGGAGAGGCACAGGAAGACCAGCAAGGAACATGACAATTTCCTAAAGGGCAGATTGCTGTGATAAATGGTAGAGTGCTATTTCTGGGCCCTAGAAATGAGCACTGATGGGTGGGATCACACTGTAAAGCAGGCTTGGGATGATGAGCAGTAGCTGCAGAATTTTCAGATGCACAAGGCCACGTTCCTAGATCCGTGTGCCAAACCCATCCCAACCCTCCAGCGCAGGGACACCAGAATGAGAGCTGCATGAGCAGCGGAGCAGTGAGTGGTGATCACATTGTGGAAACTTGCAATACTGGATTGCTGCCAGACAGTGGGAAATCATTTTGGAATTGGAAAATCCACTGCAAGCGGCTATTGTTATGCAAGCATGCGAGGCCATTAATTGTTTTCTGCTATGCAGAACTGTGGCTCTTGGCAATGTCCAGGACATAATGGATGGACTTGCAGCAGTGGCATTCCTGAACTGTGGTGCAGTGGCACATTCCTATCTTGGCATCAGATCACCTTACCACAGAGTAAATCAACAGAAAGAACTTTTTTCTTATGATTATGCAAGTATTGGTGCATCACTGGGGACACTTCACTGCATAGGCGCCAGAGCTCGAACACCCATGGAAAAAAATTAGCGGGTGCTTAGCACTCACTGGCAGCCATCAGCCTCTTTATCCCCCCACCAGCGCCTCCTGTCTGCCGGTGGTTCAGCAGATCATCTCCTCCCCCTCTCTCCCAGTGCCTACTGCCTACCACAATCAGCTGTTTCATGGTGTGCAGGAGGCTCTGGGAGGCAGGGGGAGGAGTGGGGATGGGGCATGCTCAGGGAAGGGGGAGGAACTGGGTGGGAAGAGGTGAGGAAGTGTAGGGACTTGGGGCAAGGGGTGGGGCCTGGGGTGGAACAGGTGTGGAAAGAGGCAGGATGGGAGTGGGGACTTGGGGGAAGGGGACAGATGGGGGTAGGGCCTGGTGTTAAGCACCACCAGGGCCCAGAGAAAGCAGGCACCTATGCTTCACTGACATCAATCTTGGCTGGTCAAGGAAGGTGCATGACACTCACAGGGCTGCTCAGAAAGCTACAAGCAGGGACTTTCTTTCCTGACTGGCAGATTCTCACTGGTGATATTGAAATGCCAATAATGACCCTGGGAGACCCAGCCAACCTCTTACTCCCCCTGGCTTGTGAAGCTGTACACCAGCCACCTCAACAGCAGCAAGAAAAGATTCAACTATCGGCTCAGCAGCTGCATGTAAAGCTGAGTTGTCCTTCACTCCCCCTGGTGTGTAGTGGTAAGGATAGGGATGTGGCCTCTGATGCCACCTGAAATGTTAAGGGGGTATAGAGAGGTCCTATGCTGGAGTTCTCCATGGACTGCAAAGAGAGGCAGTAGATTTCACAGTGGTAAGCAAAGTGGTTAGTGTCAGACGTTGTGGATCAGCTGCTGGAGGACTGTTAAGGTCAGCTCAGGTAATGCAATGTTTACATTTGTGATGCATTGACCTCAATACAGAGACCATGGCTCAGTGCTGTTTGGGAAATTGGAGTTGTTATGTTTCCACAATAGAAATTTACAGCAATGGGAGACAAATTTAAGTGTAGACACATACACAATGAAGTTGATGCAAGGTAGGTTACATTGATCTAAGTTTGACTTAGACTAGGCCTAAGTCAAACCTTTTTGTGTATTTTGGTCCAGCTGGGTTTTTGTTTTCCCTGCTTCCCCCCAAACAAGTTTCAGGTTTGAACAATTTCCAAAACAGTTTTTTTTAAAGGAAAAGCTGCTGTTTTTTAAAAATATAAAACTTTGTTTGTCATCAAAACAATCTGAAAATATTTTCCACTGTATTTTTGAAGGTTTATTCCCCTTATCCCCTACTTTTTGCTACTGAATACAACGGAACAAGTGATGGAGGGGGGATATTCCCCCACACGCACTCTCTCTGTTTTCCTTTTTCCAGATTCTCAACTTTTAAAAAGTTATAGCAGTAAAAGGAAAGTGGCGGGGGGAGACAGTCATTTTATTGTACTCAGTAAGAAAAGGAGGTGAAGGAGGGCTAAAAGTGGGGGGCGGATTTTAAGTTTCACAGTTTTTTTAAAAAAATCACAAAATTGAAAAAATGAAACCATTTAAAATGGGGGGGTGTACAAATTTTTTTTTAAACCAGCTCTACCCAAAACACAGAAAACCAGCCATATTTTGCATCACTCTACTGGGAAATTAAATGTGCACCATCTTCAGTCCCCTTGATGTGCAACCCCTCACTACTTACAAAACCCTTCATGGTCGTCCACAGAATTAAACCTTTTTGTAAACCAAAGGGCAGGGCACTGGAGCACAGAATAAGAGGGGGGTTCATAAGATTCTCTTTCTTGAGCTGTCTTCAGAAGGATAAAGCTGGAGAACCACTTATGTAAAGGAGACATGGTGGATGCTTGTGTAAAAACAATCTAATACAAAATGAAATGGCTACATTTTCAGTTTAGTTGTAATGACTTCTAACTGTATTCCCCATCTGATTCATTGGAATAGCTGTTTAAAGAGCTCAATTTTCCTGTGCCAAAACTAATACTTATGACTAAATTGTAAATCTCAAAAAACTACGGGTTAATAAAGGGGAAAAACAGATTTTTAACTACAGTATAAGGCCATGCTTAGATGCCGCTATAATTAAAAGTGGGACCAAATTAAGATTCATTTGCGTTTTATCTCCATAGCAGACTGTCTAAAATCGGAGCAAAATACACTGTACATTTGAAAGGCAGGTTTGAATTCGTTAGTCTCTCTCAATCCTGGCTCCTGTTCATGCTGATGGAGCAGTGCCAAGCAGCCAGAACATCCAGAAAGCCGATAGATCCAGCCCTATGAGGATTCTCTTTATGTAAATAAACCTTTAGTGGCAGAGGATGGGGTAGTGGTTCCTTTGTGCCTCACCTCCCAGCGCATTGCAAAGGGGATGTTATCTGGGAGAAAGGGGACACAGCCAGAGGAGGGATTTCTTTATTCGCCATGCTCACCTATGGCTATCCACAGATATTATTATTACTTGTATTACCGTATCATCTAGGAGCCCTAGGCATGGATCATAACTCCATTGTATTAGGTCCTAGGAGAGAGGATCAAAATCAATAGTTGAATCCAGGGGTGAAAGTAATATTGAATTCTTACCAGTATGGGGGGCCGATTCCGGGCCCTGGAAGGGGAGAGGCCTCAGGCAGAAGGGAAGGAGCTGGTGGAAGTCAGCCTCCCCCAGCCAGCCCATCCGCATTGCCTGGCCCCCTGCCACCCCTGGCTACAATGGTTATTTAAAAGGGCCTGGGGCTCTGGCCACTGCTGTGGTAGTGACAGCTGGGAGCTCTGGGTCCTTTTAAATCATTGGCCCCAGGCCAGCTGCCCCCTTTGCCATCCCCCACCCACCGCCTGCCCCCCCCATGGGCAGCCTGGGGGGGCAAAGGGACAATGAAGTTAAAGTGCTGCCACAACAGCACTTTAAGGGGGGGGTCCCTTGCCACAGCAGCGCTTTAAAGTCACTGCCCCTTCCCCCTGTTCGCAGCCCTGCCAGTAGGGACCCTACTGGCAGGGCCGCCAATGGGGGAGGCAAAAGGGGCAGTGATGTTAAAGGGCTGCCGCGGCAGTGCTTTAACGTGGGCTGAGTACAGGCCGGTAGCAGCTTCTTACTGGTATGCCATACCGGCCCGTCCCAGCTCACTTTCACCACTGGTTGAATCAAACCTGGATGAAGCTCAGAGTCAAATTTCACTTATGTTTTAATGTTTGAAAATGCGTCAGGATTCAGGAAGACAACAGAGATATACAGTAACTTTCTCCTTTGAGCAAATATAGTCCATTTTATTCAGTTTACATCCTTTTTCTAGGTGACACATCAATCCCGTTATTTTGGAAAGGAAAAAGCTTTTCAGGCGCACCCTTTTAAACTGTGTGTAATTTGAATGCACAACACAGCTCTTCTGTTTAAATTAGATAAAATCTAAGATACAGTGTGTAAGTGATGCCAGATTAGAGTCACTGGCATGAAAACATGAGAGGCACAGAAATGCCCAACATTCATCTGTCAGACCTTTGCTGAGCTGCAACTTATTCTTTGCTGTTCTATTTAGAAAGAACATTTTATATTCTGCATTTTAAAAAGAGCACCCTTGCACCGAAAGCTAATTCAGCAAGTCCCCCTAGATACTGATTAATAACCAATTTGGTCCCCGATCCATGGCTGCAGAGTGCCCCATTGCTGCAGAACTGGTCTGGTTCCACTGTACTAAGGGCTGAATTAGAGGATCTTGTGCAAACAGTCCATAACCCCCAGGTCAATATTGCTCAGGTGTATATATGGATTCTAATTATATACAACAGCAGCAGGTTTCAAGGCAGGACTGACAAGGAGTTGGGCAAGTAGGGTTGTCAACCCTCCAAGATTGTCCTGGAGTCTCCAGGAATTAAAGATTAATCTTTAATTAAAGATTATGTCATGTTATGAAACCTGCAGGAAGATGGCCAACCATTATTGGCAACCTAATGGACTGTCAGTTTAAAATGAGTCAAGCATACTCATTGCAAGGGATCTCCTACATAATGCAGGCCCACGCAGGCTCTGCATGCTCTGAGTCTGTAGGAACCATCTTGTTACATATCTAAATGAGTTGTGGTTTCAGCATTATATCCCGGTCTCACTCTGTGTTCCTGAAATACAGAGACTGCAGCATACTCACAAGGAAGACACTCTCAGCAGCCAGACTGTGCTATAATGTATGAGAGTAAAGGCCTTGGAGTAAGTCTGTTACTTTTGCTCCATAGTGTGGTGAGAGTGAGAACATTACTTTCTCACAGTCTTGCCAAATACCCTGCATCATGCCCAACAATTTATGGGGAAATAGCTGGGAGTTGCTGGGAAGTACAGGATTTAATTCTAGGCAACAACCCATTCTTAATATACATTATTTATAGATCAAGATATACTTTCAGATATTCCCCAGGAGTTCCTAGGTAGATCAGTGGTAAGAATCAATGTGATTTTGTTGCCAGCTTGGCACTAACACTTTTTTTGACATCCAGGCAAGCCGTAACTTATGAGTTAATATGCCATTTTCAAAATTGCACTTCCAACTATTAACACATCCTCTCAAAACCTTACCCTTCCCATCCTGTTTGGTGTCCAATACATTTGAAAAATAATCTTTTTTCCAGTTAATCATAGCTTGCAATCACAGCAGGATTTACATATGTTGGTGTACCACAGTATATAGCCCCATTTCTATCAATATTAGTATTCACATCACTCTATATTTCATCTTAAATTGTCATTTCAATTATGTTTGCACTGATTAAGTTATACATATATTTGAGATGCATTGCATCTCATTTTCTGCAGTACCTCCAGATATTTAATTATTGGATGTTTCTGTAGGATATTTAAATTAAAGGCAGTTTTTGTATGCATTCCTCATGTGTACATATGCACATGAGGTACTTTGATCTATTAAAAGTATTTTATTGATGTCTTAAATATATTTTATACCACAGTACAATCTTGGTATAATAGAACTCCAATATTCAATTAACATGATGGCTGCTGCCTCTTATTTAGTTATTGCAGCAGTTCTCAAACTTTAGCAACCCGAGGACCCCCATTTTGATTTAAAAAATTTTGCAAACCCCCAAGCCCTGCCACCACTCCACCCCTTCCCCCAAGGCCCCACTCCTGCCCCAACTCTTCCCATCCCCGCTCCACTCCTGCCCCTCCTTTTCCTCACCTTTCTGCCTCCTCTCTTGAGCACACCCTGTCCCCACTCCTCCTCCTCCCTCCCAGCACCTCCTACCCACTGCTGAACAGCTGTTCCCCTGCATGCAGGAGGCACTGGGAGGGACGGGGAGGAGTTTATCAGCGGGGCCAGCAGCCCCAGACATGACTCGTGGACCCCCTGGAGTGCGCTCACAGACCCCCCACAGGTGCACAGACCCCAGTTTGAGAAACCCTGATTTATTGCATTACGAGAACTCAAGAGTTTGGGGGTTTGTTTTGACCCTGTGCTTGATTCCTGAATAAATATTTATTAGTGTCAGCAAGCGTTCGCCCACAGTGAAGGACAGGGCTGCCCAGAGGAGGGGGCAAGTGTGGTAATTTGCCTCAGGCCTTGCAGGGGCCCTGTAAGAATATAGTATTCTATAGTATTGAAACTTTTTTTTATGGAAGGGGCCCCCGAAATTGCTTTGCCCCAAGCCCCCTGAATCTTCTGGGTGGCCCTGGTGAAGGAATTCTCAGCAGTCTGATTAAGGTAGCTTTAAGTCTCATTTGCACACTGAAGCAGCACATTGGTGACTTCACCAGAACCTTGATGATCTGTTTCACTAATTCTTCCTGATACAAGGGCAAGTGAAAGTGAAACTAGACAAATGATACATTTACCAAATTAAAATGGTACATATTTTTAATGATGAGACGCCTACCCATTGCATTTTTACCAGTCAATTGTGCAATTATAGCTGTCTTTGGACTCAGCTAGAAATGTAACAGCTAACATTGTTTTCACCAAGAAAAGAAAGATTTGCAAGCATATGTTTGCATTTACCAACTTTTATTAAGAATTGCTTTCACAGCCTCGTGTTTCAGCTGGTAAGACTTTGTGAAGATGCTTTGGTTTTCAGTTACTATTTAAAGATTTGTCATGAATGTATTAAGCAACTCCTGAAATTCATGGAACAATTACTGTTGTAATAAAAAATACATTTAAGTCTTAAGAGCAAACCAGAATCAAAGGTCATTTAGACCAAATTGCTGGATGTTGAAAACAAAATTATTCCAAATTTTCCTTTTAAACAGATACGTGTGCCTATAAAATCTGTCGAATATCAGCATGTGCCAGTCTGGAAATATTACAGTCATTACTTTAGTCACTTATTCTACTGCTATCTATATTGAGCTGGTGAGGGTTTCATGTCCTCATTTATGCAACCATATGGCCTCGCAGGCCAGATTCCTTTGTGGTATTTTCTATCACATTCTGTTCTGTCATGGTGGAATGACATGAGAGGAGTTGACATACTGTGACAAAACACCACATAGTAGAAATTACAAGAGTGTCTACATTAGAAACTTTCAGATTTCTACTGAAAACATATGATCAAATCAGGAGGGTTCTGAGTTACTACAGAGAATTCTTTCCCAGGTATCTGACTGCTGGATCTTGCCCACATGCTCAGGGTCTAACTGATCACCATATTTAAGGTCAGGACTTCAGTAACTCAGCCAGAGATTAGGAGTTTACTACAGGAATGAATGGGTGAGGTTCTGTGGCCTGCAATGTGCAGGAGGTCAAACTAGATGGTCATGATGGTCCCTTCTGACCTTAAAATCTATGATCACAAAGTAGTAGTATTTTAACAATGCAATACACACAAATATATTAACTCCAGTGAGCTGCTATGGATTTATCACAAGTGTTAGTCTTAAATTACATATAAGTTACACATCAATCATACACTATGAAACAACTAAAATACAGGAATAAGTTATTTGAGGCAGCATCAGTGAAACCAATTATTTTAGCTCTCTACATGCTAGTAGGGTACCAGGTTTTATGGTGGGGCAGAAGCTCAGTCTCTTGGAGAGTTCAGATACTTCAGGTCCAGTCAGATCTTGATAAATTGGATGAACAGTTATTACAAAATGATCACTTCATATCTAACCTATCAGTCCTCATTCTCAAAGGAAACCTGCACAACATCTTCAAAAGATGAGTTTGGGAGCTAGACACTGAAAATCATAAGCTTAATAAAGACACTGGATTGATGGCTTATTACAACAATCTGTAACCCACTAACCCCTTTTTTGTCCTATGACTGCAGAGGTGTTAACGGGACACTGACCTTGAATGGACCCTTAGAATACGTTAACTACTTATGATAAACAATCTATTTCACATTGTATGTGGCTGTGACACACTAAGTTTCCCAGACCTGAAGATGAGCTCTGTGTAGCTCAAAAGCTTAGCTTTTTCACCAGCAGAAGTTGGTCCAATAAAAGATATTCTCTTACTCACCTTATCTCTCTAATGTTCTAATCCTTGGACCAACACAGCTACACCAACACTGTCAGAAGCTGGGAATGGGTGACAGGGAATGAATCACCTGATGATTACCTGTTCTGTTCATTTCCTTTGGGGCTCCTGGTACTGGCCATTGTCAGAAGATAGGATACTGGGCTAGATGGATCTTTGGTCTGACCCAATATAGCCATTCTTATGTACTGCAAACAGCAATGGAAGACATCAAATTTGGCTTTCTGAAATGAAAACTCCACAGCACAAAGAAAAAAGAAGCACAATATAACAGTGGCATCTACTTCCCTAGCAAATGAAAGAAACAAAACATCATTCCCAAAGGACTCACCATCTCTAATCCTCTGATCACTACATAGAACTCCAAATATGCTGAATACCTCAGCAGAAGGACTTCCAAAAAACTTCACATACTCCAGAAGGGACCACATCAAACAAGAAAATATCACATACTCCCACACACTGGAAGGGAAAAACAGGAAAACTACCTGGAGACCAGGAAAGAAACCTAAAACAGCTATCAAAAATCCTGATGATAGCCATCCAACACAAAACAAAAAGTGGAACCAACTACAACAGCTCCACAACCCACCGACCATGACCTCCAGGAGAAACCATGCCACCAGGAAACACATGGACAGTACACAAGACCCCAAAATCATTCATTTATAAAGACTCCCCCTAAGCAGAGCTAAATAATCTGTACTCTCCAAAAGACTGAACTTCTGCCCCACCACAGAACCTGATCCCGTATTAACATGTGAAAAACTGGAAGAATTATTTCACTGACTCCACCTCAAAGAATTATTTCCAAAATAATGACAACACCATCCACAACTACCTCGTCTCCACTGATAGTCATAAGAAAAAAGAATAATCTGACTAGATACCCCACAATGGGCGAAACCACACATTTGATCATTATATTTATTGCTTCAGGAAGAAAATTGACTGTGAAATCCTTAACAAACATCACATCCACCACATATCTCTCCACCACCAAGAAGACAGCTATATAGTCCCTGAAATCCAACCACCAGATAGTGATCAAAGCAGCAGACAAAGGGCGTGCCATCATAGTTCTCAACTGTGATGATTACGTCAACTAGGCCAACTGACAACTCCCCAATACTATCTACTATAAAGAACTCAAAGAAGATACCACACCACAATTCACCCAAGAATTTAAGGATATCACCAAATCCTTCTCCAAACAACTCCAAGAGAAACTCTACAACCTCATCCCCCATGAACCCCCACCCCAGGGACCTTCTATATGCTTCCCAAGATATATAAATAAGGGAACCCAGGCAGACACATCATATCTGGCCATGGCACTCTTATTGAAGAAATATGAGGATTTACAGAAATCATCTTCAAACCACTCACCACAGCAACAGCCAGCTTCCTCCAAGACACAGCTTACGTCCTCTAGCTATTCTGCAACCTTAAGAACCAGAACGCCATCCTTGCCACCATGAATGTCAATTTCCTATACACCAACACCCATCACAATGACGGCATCGCTGCCTGCCTCAAATACCTACAATACAATGGACAACCCTCAGATATCCACCCCAAACACATTGCCAAATGATCCATTTAATCCTCACCCATAACAATTTTACATTCAATGACAAAATACTTTGTTCAAACCATAGGAACAGCCATGGGTACTAAGATGGCTCCCCAATATGCCAACTTCTTCATGGGTAACCTTGAGGAAGAAGTTCTGGACAAATGCATCACAAAACCAATTATATACCTGTGATACATTGATGATATTTTCATCCTATGGATGGATGACCTAAACTGTTTCAGATTTCCACCACAGCTTCAACCACCACCACCCATTCATCACTCTCTCTCTAGAACACTCCTGCACTAGCATAAAATTTCTGGAAACCACAAGAAGCTTCAACAATGGAACCTTACAGACAACTGTGTACAAGAAACCCACAGATCATCATATTTACCTCACAATCTGTTATCTATAGCTAGGCACTCAGATACCACAGAGGAGAACGTATGGGATACACACCTCAACCCAAATGGGTACCCAAATACCTCAAGAGAACCTGCTTCAATACAGGGTGGGGGGGAAAACTCCGACCGCTTATCCCTGCTGAAACTCATATGGGGTATCATTAAACAATTGCAATCAATATTTGATGGGGACCACATTCTGAAAGAAACCTTTCCTGAATCCCCTCTTCTGGCCTTCAAACAACCCCCAAACTCTCCAAGCTCATCATTAGAAGCAAGCTCCCCACAGACCAGATCCTGCCATCACAACAAACACAAAATTTACAGACATATCTCCACTCCTGTGGTGATCAACACCCCCCACAACACATCTTTCAAGATCCATGGATTCTACACATGCCTATCACAATATGTAGCGTACCTCATCCAGTGCTCTAGATAACCTAATAACTATGTGGGTGAAACCACACAATCACTACACTCTTGAATGAATTCTCACAGAGAAAAATTAGATAAAAACACCATATCACCTATGAGTGAACACTTTTCAGAAAGCAATTACTCCATATCTGACCTGTCAGCTCTCATCCTCAAAAGGAAACTGGCACAACACCTTCAAAAGACAAGCCTGGGAGATTAAATTCCTAACTTTGCTAGACACTAAAAAGCACAGTCTTAATAAACACACTAACTGTATGGCTTATTACAACAATCTGTAACCCACAACCCCCCCTTTTTTGTCCTATGACTGCAGTTAATGGGACATGTCACTTTGAACAATCTTAGAATGTGTGTTAACCACTTACGCTAAACAATCTGTTCCACCTTGTATTTAGCTGTGACACCGTGTACCTTTCCCAGACCTGAAGAAGAACTCTGTGTAGCTCAAAAATTGGTGTCTTCACCAACAGAAGATGGTGCAATAAAATATATTATTGCACACACTTTGTCTCTCTAATGTATATAATGTGCACTATTAGAAGACCACATAATTGTTGTTGAATCAAAACCAGTATTTGGAGCCAGGGCCAAATTCCAATATTGAGATGCTCTCCAAACAAAGTTATTGAACGTTCACATGTACACAGAAGTACGTTGCTGTGCAGATCTGGCTGTGGAAAGTTTCCACATCTTCATTCTCTGAACTCATAATCAATCAGTGTTCATCCAATAGTTAGCTCTGTGCCTAGAGACAGATTTAGAAAAAGTTTGTTGGTTCAAGGCATTTTGTTCTAGCTGCCCAAAAGAATAGGTTCTCTTATTCACTAAATATTCACAGAGTGTCTTTTAACCAGGACAATCATCAGCTCATGGGAAGCTGATGAAGTTTGTGCTGAGGGACCACTCAAAAACTTTCATCCAAGCTCTCATCTTGAGACTCAATTTCTGCAACATTTCATTTCTCTGCCCTTGACAAACACAATCTTTGGAGCAGAGAAATATTTCTGTTCTGTCTTTGTACAATACTTAGCACAATGGGGTCCTGGTCCATGCCTAGAGCTCCTAGGAGCTACAGTAATGCAAATAATGAATAATAATGAGCAGCCCAAAAGATTCGTCCCTGTCAGCTGCTCTGTCTCTGACATGGCTTACATAGTCACCTAGAGGTTAGGATCCATACAAGAAGGGTTTCAAGCAATTTATCACATACATATCCTTGGTTTTCACTTGACCAATTTTTTTTTAAACCAACATGGGGCTTTCTTATCCCATTCATAACTGCTGTTCCTGCCATATGCCACAAAATGCTGCAATCCCGTTTCACATTTTGGATATACAAAAATTCTGCTCTGCTGTGTTCTACCACACATGGCATTCAAAACTAGTCAAAATTGTAGCTATTTTGCTCATCCAAGAAGTATGACATTTCACAAAATGATGCCAAATTAATTTTAATGTGTGTTTGGGATTATTTGCACTAAAAATAACCCTTTTTCTTTATTTTCAAAAAGCTGATTTGAGGAAAATGAGCAGATTGACTTAAATGACATGAAACATATAAGAGAACCAGGATTATATCCATGTCAGTGTTATTTTAATATAACTGAAATCATCCAGAAATTGCCCTATTTACCTATGTTCTTGATCACTGATGTTTGTGCGGGGACTGTTACTTAAGCAGAAATATATAAAATATATGTTTCTTTCAAACTATTAACCAAGTGGCCCCACATTTTAAAAAACTGCTACTGATCTAAAAGTGAAAGTAACTTGCATTTTACTACAGGATTGTCTTCAATTTACTGTGGCATCAGGATTCTGGAATGACATTTACTAGTACATTTTGCTCAAATGCCATCTGAGAACCAAGTCAATGAGAGATCTCTGTCATTTCCACCACTATCCCATTTATTTAAAGCAGGTTTGGTGTTGAAACCATGCAAAAGTATGGATTTGACTGAAAAATCATAAGCTGACCCGGCTTTATTCAAAACTGGGGTCAGTGTCCTTCAAAAGTATTGTCATTCTTAGTGAACCTTTCTATGAATCTGCACTATAGTTTGAGTTTAAAATGAATCTCCAAATCTGGTGATTTGGGTCTTTATTGTGCACACTGCTCAGTGTGGTTCTAACCACTCAGGAAATAAAGGAAGTGTGATATTTGATTAGACTAATGGCCAGCCTGTTCCAGTATGGAATAGAAAAGGCCATTGCTGAGAAGCTAAATATATTCTTTGCATCAGTCTTCAGTGCAGAGGATGTGCGGGAGATTCCCACACCTGAGCCATGCTTTTTAGGTGACAAATCTGAGGAACTGACAGGTCAATAGAGGAGGCTTTGAAACAAAACAATAAAACTAAACAATAAGTTAACAGGACCAGATAGTATTCACCCAAGTGTTCTGAAGGAACTCAAATATGAAATTGCAGTATTGTGGTATGTAACCTCTTGCTTAAATCAGACTCTGTACCAGATGACTGGAGGATAGTTGACATGACACCAGTTTAAAAAAAGAGGCAATCCTGGCAATTACAGAACATTGTGAATCATTAAGAAAGGGATAGATAATAAGACAGAAAATATCATAATGCCACTATATAAATCCATGGTACAGCCACACCTTGCATACTGTGAGCTGTTCTGGTCGTCTCATCTCAAAAAAGATATATTAGAACTGGAGAAAGTACAGAGAAGGGCAAAAGGATTGGGGTATGGAACAGCTTCCATATGAGAAGAGATGAAAAAGACTGGAAAGTTATCTCCTTTCTAAACAGAACAAAGGGTGGGGATATGATAGAGGTCTACAGAATCATGAATGGTGTAGAAGAGGTGAATAAAGAAGTGTTATTTGCCCCTTCACATAACAGAAGTACGAGGGGTCACCTAATGAAATTAATAGGCAGCAGATTTAAAATAAGGAAATATTTCTTCACACAACGCCCAGTAAACCTGTGGAACTCCTTGCCAGGGGATGTTGTGGAGGTCAGAAGTTAAGTGAGTTAAAAAAAATTAGATACATGCATGGAGGATAGGTCTATCAATGGCTATTAGCCAAGATGGCTAAGCCTCTGACTGTCAGATGCTGGGACTAGACAACAGGGAATGGATCACTTGGTAATTGCCTGTTCCGTTCATTTCCTCTGAAGCATCTAGCATTGGCCATTGTCAGAAGACAGGATACTGGGCTGGATGGACCATTGGTCTGACTTAGTATGGCCATTTTTATATTCTTATCCTGTCATCTACAGTGGCCAGGGCCATATATTACAGAGGAAGGTGCAAAAATAGATCAATCAGTAGGTTGTTAAGGGATAACCTGCCACCAGGAAGAAATTTTCTCCTAGCTCCTAATAGTCATAGCTTGATGCAATGCATTCTAGTCATATTATAAATGACAGGACACAGGTATACATACCTAGAATAAATTCTCTTCTCTGTAACCTGAGGCTATCAATACCATAAGCCAAACATTAACACCACAAAAAACCTAATCAACTCTCTGCCCCCACCCAAAAAAGGGAAATTAAGTAACTTTACTTAATTACCTTAAAAATAGGTTCCAGTGGGCACTGCTACGTAGAGCTTGAGTCCAGATTCCTAACTAGTGAAGAGAAACAGGAGATGTTCTGTACCATAAACTGGAATTCTTCAAAGTCTCCATTTCCTAATCTGGAACCTGTCAGTGACATGACCTGTTAATATGTCAGTATCCTTGTTTGAATCATTTGTTGTCTTATCCAAATAGTGTAAAGTTTTAAGAGCTACAGAATAACTTATTTGATAGCATCCTCATTGGGAAATTTGCTTTCAGGGGAAATCTGGAGATTAACCTTTGTGAAATGATACAAAACAAAAAACCCATTGGTCCAGACTGCTACAGAGAGTTTGCAGAAACCTGATTTACTAGAAGGGGAAAATGTCCCTGGCTCTCAAGCCACAAAATGTGAGTTACGTGTTTATCCTAAAAATTTTAAATACTTGTCTTTGCCTATCTGGTCCAGTCTTTTCAACATCTATCCCTTTCTGCTTTTATTAATATTGGCCCATTTTCTAGTGACAAGAACACAGACCAGGCACTGTTATCTTTTTGTAACTTGATTAATTAAACTTTGTTAGCAAATATCAATACACACTTCGTAATGGGTTCTGTTCAGTTCATTAATTAATGAGACATCAAATGGTTATGCTCAATTGCTTTTTATTTATCAAAGATTAGACATCTAGGATTAATCAGCACAAAAACAGAAAGGCAAAATCTCTAGTCACCCTTCCTGGGAATCCAGGTTGTAGCATTTCTTAGGTCTAACTTGGTAATCATTTCATAGGTTTTTATTCATTATGTGTTTACTTCATTCTATAATTTGCAGTGAGCTATACTCTTATCACCACCAATCACCATCAGATGTCACTCTTGAGGTCAATCATCTATATAGTTACATATTCCATTATCTCCCAATACACTCCAAATTTCCAAAGTACAAAAGGTCACAACAAAGACCATACTAGATTGCAAGTAACATTATTCAGCCAATCATGAAATTTTGCTTTTTGCGGTTGGTTACATTTTATATATTGCCCAATCACATGTTAATGTCATATTGAGGTTATATACTTATAAAGTGAATCATGTTCCTTTGCAGATTTCCATTATATATGCCCTTTCATGTGGTTCCCATTATAATTTCATTTGCCAATCACAAGCACTGTTTTCTACTTTAAAAATAGGCTATCAAAGTTTGTCATGAACTTAGATAGATATTGCTTATAAAGCAATAATATATATTAGTAATTCTGTATTGTCTCTCTTTTAGCATTACTTTGCAGCAACACTTTTTTGGGAACTTGGCCAATAAGCTAACAGTCAAATATGCAGTACCTTTTTGGTTCACTTGAGGGATGGTGAGAGCTCTAGGCTCATAGGATATCAGTACCCATTAACTATCATCATTTACAGATGCCAATACATAAAAATCTTTGAGGCAGGGACTCTTCCTGTGTGCATGGACAGTACCTAGCACATTGTGGAGTCTACCAAATACGTATAATAAGAACTGGAATGCCATAATTTCAGCGCAATCTGACAGGATCTTGCAATTATGAAATTCAACATCATTTTAGCCTGCTAAATAAACAGTTCTACATTCTACAAGAGAAATGGTTCAAGACATGAAAGATTAATACTGCAGAAATTCACTGAATTAATGTTGTAACTTGCATAGGTTTTTATTTTAATTTTTTAATTTATCATACAAGAAATATCATGGAGAGACATAAATAGAAATGTTCGAAAAATATGGTTCTCAGCCTTTTCAAAACCATGATCTGATGTTAAAATGGAGAGAAATTTCAGGATTCCTCTCCCATCTACACATAAAGACGGGGAGAAGGGGCATGACTAGAGCTCAACAAACTTTGTTGGACTAACAGCTTATTCACTAAAAAAATGCAGATTCAGGTCAACTAACATGAATATATTGAAGAGCTCCAGCCCTGTCTCAGGGTTTGCTGCTCACCATTTTGTTATCTGTAAGCACCACTCTTGAATGGCCTTGGGAATCTGAGCTCCACACAGAATGGTGCACAAGTGTGATGCTGTTATGCTGGTGCAAGAGACAAGACATGCAACTTGACCACCAACAAAACAGAGACTGACTATACAAATTGCTGTCAAGAGTACAATGGAAAAGAAAAATGTTTTCATTAACTTCTCTCAGTTGTAGTCATCTTGTCATTTGTAGATCTAGCAGGCACACCATTTTCAGACAGAAAAATGATTTGCAAGTTGGCCATATACTTTTAATGCTCTTCATAACTGTGCATTAAGAGGTCCTTGTAGATAAAAAGTGCAAACACCACATTAAAGAGTTTATGGTGCCTTTCATTTCTTCAAAAATTTACAGTCCAAGTTAGGATTTGGTAGTCTGACAGGCATAAGACCCTCTCTCAGAGTAGAGAAAATTCTTCTCTCGCAATCTGTTTGGCACAGTCTCTATAATTTTGTTACACTGTTATGGCAGTGAGAAAAATGACCAGGCACTTGGAATTGGGGGAGGGAAACTTTAACAGTCCACATGCTGCAGCTGTATTTATCTTTTAAGAGCTCCATTAAGTACACAATTCTTGGGGTTTTCCACTTTAAAAAACTGATTACACTTAAAAATGAGCAGATTCAGAGGTGGGGGGAAATCAGACAGTCTTCAGAAGCCTTTTGAAACATTTTCATTCCACATCAAGCCGAGTAGAAGACCAAAAGCCTACGTAAATGCGGTCTCCTCTGCGCCACAATCTGATAGTAAATAGAAGATAAGAATTCACTTCACGCAGATGCTCTGGCCTGATCTCCACAAGAAAAATCCATAGTTAAGCCAACCTAAATCCCTGTGTAGACAGTGCTAGGTCAACAGAAGAATTCTTCCATCAACCTAGCTACTGCCCCTCATGGAGGTGGATTTCTTGCACCAATGGGAGAATCCCTCCCATTGGCATAGGTAGCATCTACACTGAAGCACTACAGGTGTGCCTCTGTAGCATTTTAAGCATAGACAAGACCTCAGTTTTCAGGCCTGGAAAAGTCTCAGGACCAAAGTGAATCCTATATGACTGTAAATGGTGAATTGGGATTGATGGCCTTAATAAACAGTGTTGGAAAAGTACCTTATCTTGTGCTTTGAGATAAAATATTTACTATCTGCTAAAGGGTGTAGGGACAGCATACCCTCTTGGATTGTTGTAGAGTGGAATGTGGAAGATGAGAGAACACATCAACAAGAGCTCTGCAAGTGCCCAGCTTGGCTGAGATCAGGCAAAAGCAGCTCTCTTCAGGTTGAGGATAAATCTCAAGAAACATGTAACACATGATTTATGGACAGGAGTCCCTTAATGTTACTCCCTAATGCATGAGTGACAAGTATTCTATTTTAGTGGCTTTCAACCTTTCCAGACTACTGTACCCCTTTCAGGAGCCTGATTTGTCTTGCATACCCCCAAGTTAACCTCACTTAAAAACTACTTGCTTACAAAATCAGACATAAAAATACAAAAGTGTCTCAGCACACTATTACTGAAAAATTGCTTACTTCCTCATTTTTACCATGTAATTATAAAATAAAAGAATTGAGATATAAATATTGTTCTTACATTTCAGTGTATAGTGTATATACTTGTTTATACTGCTCTATATACCAGGGATCGGCAACCTTTGGCACGCGGCTCGCCAGGGAAAGCACCCTGGTGCGTCAGGCCGGTTTGTTTACCTGCCAGGTTGGCAGGTTCAGCTGATCACAGCTCCCACTGGCCATTGTTTGCCGTCCCAGGCCAATGGAGGCAGCAGAAAGTGGCGCAGGACAAGGGATGTGCTGGCCGCCGCTTCCCGTCGCCCCCATTGGCCTGGAGCGGCGAACCATGGCCAGTGGGAGTCGTGATCGGTCAAACCTGTGGACGCAGCAGGTAAACAAACTGGCCTGCCCACCAGGGTGCTTACCCTGGCGAGCCACATGCCAAAGGTTGCTGATCCCTGGTATATAGAGCAGTATAAACAAGTCATTGTCTGTATGAAATTTTAGTTTATGCTGACTTTGCTAGTGCTTTTTATGCAGCCTGTTGTAAAACTAGACAAATATCTAGATGAGTTGATGTACCCTTGAAAGACCTCTGCCCACCGCCATGTACCTCTAGTTGAGAACCACTACTCTATTAGATGTGGGAGGAGACACTGCAAGGATATTTCAGTTTACCAGCTGTAATCAGAAGGAAGCTCAACATTAACATATACAGTTCAAGAGCCACAGATGTGGTTACTGAATAGAGATCTATGTTTGCTACAAAGTTTCAGTGATCCTTAAACTTTTGAGTGTGCTATTAATATTAATGTAATGTATTCAATAATTAAGTATTGAACTTAAATTATCAACACTAAAATTATGGATACATTAACTATTGTGCAAAATACACAACTACTAAAATATCTTTTTTCTTTTTTGCTTCCAGGACTACACACTTACAATGTATTTCCAGCAGTCCTGGAGGGACAAAAGGCTGTCTTACTCTGGAATACCTTTGAACCTAACTTTGGACAATAGAGTAGCTGACCAGCTCTGGGTCCCGGACACGTACTTCCAAAATGACAAGAAGTCATATGTTCATGGGGTTACAGTGAAAAATCGAATGATTCGACTACATCCTGATGGAACAGTCCTTTATGGCCTACGGTATGTAGTATTTTACTTTACATTTCATGTCTTTTTGGAATAATTGTACACAACACTGTAGCAGCCATACAGCATGACTTATCACCAACATATTTTCCTTTATTTTGTCTTATTCTGAAAGCTTTACTCAAATTCACTGGGGCTATAGGTTGAAGTAACTAAAATATCCACCTACAGCATAGGAACCTTACTTAGCCTCCAGGTATTTTCCACAACACACCACCACTACCATTTATGTATTTAACTACGACTGATGTGAAAGCCTAATGCCTTCACATCTTTTGGCTCTTCTGAGCATGTTGGTGCTGCTACGGAGTCTAGCATTACTGTGTTACTCAAGCAATGAAGTAGTATAGACTGGAATGAGCTTTAGGGCTGAGTATTGCTTAGTAAGGGTGCAATGATCTAAAATCAAGAGGTAGATGAAAAAGTACAAAAATTAGCTAATCCAAATATGCACTATTCCATGCTCTCCAGTGATGGAATTTTTCATGTGTGTTTGGCTTTATCATTTAACATGGCTGGTTCAGATTTCCTGACCCATTTGCTCATTCCCACCGGAACATGCTCTTAGTGAACTACAAGTCATCAGTATCTTGCAAGCACTGAGAGAGGAGGTAGGAAAAGGACATTTTGCCTTCACCAAGTCAAAAGAACTGGGTTTGGGAGATGTGGATAAGTTCTACTCAAAAAAAATCAGTAAGTAAGGAGGTATGAGAGTTGTTAAAGCATACAAGGATAGTTCATCCATCCTGTGGACATGTCACAGGACATTTTCAATTATTTGTAAATATTTTCTTGGAAACCTAGATGTATTTTAGGCATGAATTATTTACCATATAGCTTTTATTTTAACTTATAACCAGCAAGGTCCATAAGTGTTTTTATTGACATACTGCTCTATATCTACTTACATCTTCTATGCTTGTAGGCAGATTGGACCATAATCTGGCCCATTTTTACCCCCCACTCTCTGTTCCATCAGTATAAAGGTGCCACAGCTGGCTAGATCAGGATTCTCCTGGTGTAAAGTGGCACAGAGCTCATGTACGTGCCCTGGCATTGGGGCATGGCTGGAGAAAGGAGTTGTGCTGCTATAGGGATTCTGAGCTGCATAGGCAGCTTTGGAGAAGCCCTATGGGCTGCTCTAAATTATGCCAGCAACTGTTTCAGGGCCCACAGCATCCCAGCTTCCATATGGCACAGAAGTGGCATTAAGCCACTACTGTCCTATTCCTCCTAGGCTATACCCTGAGTGAAAGGGTGTTTTTTTCTTATTTTAATGTGAGAGTTCATTCAAGAGTGTAGTGATTGGCTGGTTTCACTTATTATAGTTATTGGGGCATTTAGTGCACTGGAGGAGGTATACCACGTTATGATAGGCATGAGAAGGACCCACAGATCTTGAAAAGTGTGTTGTGGGGGGTATTGCTCATCATAGCAGTGGAGATACATCTGCATTGGTTGTTAGGGCAGAGTCTGGTGCAGCTTTGAGTTGGTGTGTCCTGGTCTGTGAAGCATTTGCTTCTGATGATGAGCTTGATGATGCTGGGGATTTATTTAAACAGAACAGAAATATCTCCATGATGATCAGCACCTCCCACAACACACCTTTCACGATCCAGGGGTCCTACACATGCCTCCTACAACACACAGCAGACCTCATCCATTAAATGCCCCAGTATCAACTATCGGAGGGGTAGCTGTGTTAGTCTGGATCTGTAAAAGCAGCAAAGAATCCTGTGGCATCTTGTAGACTAACAGACGTTTTGGAGCATGAGCTTTCGTGGGTGAATACCCACTTCGTCAGATGCATGTAGTGGAAATTTCCAGGGGCAGGTATATATATATGCAAGCAAGCTAGAGATAACAAGGTTACTTCAATCAGGGAGGATGAGGCCCTGTTCTAGCAGTTGAGGAGTGAAAACCAAGGGAGGAGAAACTGGTTTTGTAGTTGGCAAGCCATTCACAGTCTTTGTTTAATCCTGAGCTGATGGTGTCAAATTTGCAGATTAACTGAAGCTCAGCAGTTTCTCTTTCAAGTCTGGTCCTGAAGTTTTTTTGCTGCAGGACGGCCACCTTAAGGTCTGCTATAGTGTGGCCAGGGAGGTTGAAGCGTTCTCCTACAGGTTTTTATATATTGCCATTCCTAATATCTGATTTGTGTCCATTTATCCTTTTCCGTACACGCTGTCCAGTTTGGCCGATGTACATAGCAGAGGGGCATTGCTGGCACATGATGGCGTATATTACATTGGTGGACATGCAGGTGAATGAACCGGTGATGGTGTGGCTGATCTGGTTAGGTCCTGTGATGGTGTCGCTGGTGTAGATATGTGGGCAAAGTTGGCATTGAGGTTTGTTGCATGGATTGGTTCCTGAGCTAGTTACTATGGTGCAGTGTGCAGTTACTGGTGAGACTATGTTTCAGGTTAGAAGGTTGTCTGTGGGCGAGGACTGGCCTGCCACCCAAGGCCTGTGAAAGTGTGGAATCATTGTCCAGGATGGGTTGTAGATCCCTGATGATGCGTTGGAGGCGTTTTAGCTGGGGACTGTATGTGATGGCCAGTTCAGTCCTGTTGGTTTCTTTCTTGGGTTTGTCTTGCAGTAGGAGGTTTCTGGGTACACGTCTGGCTCTATTGATCTGTTTCCTTATTTCCTCATGCGGGTATTGTAGTTTTGAGAATGCTTGGTGGAGATTTTGTAGGTGTTGGTCTCTGTCTGAGGGGTTAGAGCAGATGCAGTTGTACCTCAGTGCTTGGCTGTAGACAATGGATCGTGCCCGGGATGGAAGCTGGAGGCATGAAGGTAGGCATAGCGGTCGGTAGGTTTTCGGTATAGGGTGGTGTTAATGTGACCATCACTTATTTGCACCGTGGTGTCTAGGAAGTGGACCTCCCGTGTAGATTGGTCTAAGCTGAGGTTGATGGTGGGGTGGAAGCTGTTGAAATCGTGGTGGAATTTTTCCAGAGTCTCGTTCCCATGGGTCCAGATGATGAAGATGTCATCAATGTAGCGTAGGTAGAGAAGGGGCGTGAGTGGATGAGATCTGAGGAAGCGTTGTTCCAGGTCGGCCATAAAAATATTGGCATATTGTGGGGCCATGCGGGTGCCCATAGCGGTGCCACTGATCTGGAGATATATATTGTCATAAAATTTGAAATAGTTGTGTGTGAGGATAAAGGCACAGAGCTCAGCAGCCAGTTGTGCTGTGGCATCATCAGGGATACTGTTCCTGACAGTTTGTATTCCATCTGTGTGTGGGATGTTTGTGTAGAGAGCCTCTACATCCATGGTGGCTAGGATGGTGTTTTCTGGAAGGTCACCAATGCATTGTAGTTTCCTCAGGAAATCAGTGGTGTCACGGAGATAGCTGGGAGTGCTGGTGGCATAAGGTCTGAGTAGAGCACCATCCACCAATGTAGTATATGCCATCATATGCCAGCAATGCCCCTCTGCTATGTACATCGGCCAAACTGGACAGTGTGTACGGAAAAGGATAAATGGACACAAATCAGATATTAGGAATGGCAATATAAAAAAACCTGTAGGAGAACACTTCAACCTCCCTGGCCACACTATAGCAGACCTTAAGGTGGCCGTCCTGCAGCAAAAAAACTTCAGGACCAGACTTGAAAGAGAAACTGCTGAGCTTCAGTTCATCTGCAAATTTGACACCATCAGCTCAGGATTAAACAAAGACTGTGAATGGCTTGCCAACTACAAAACCAGTTTCTCCTCCCTTGGTTTTCACTCCTCAACTGCTAGAACAGGGCCTCATCCTCCCTGATTGAAGTAACCTCGTTATCTCTAGCTTGCTTGCATATATATACCTGCCCCTGGAAATTTCCACTACATGCATCTGACGAAGTGGATATTCACCCACGAAAGCTCATGCTCCAAAACGTCTGAGTATCAACTATGTGGGTAAAATGAGAATCACCATTCTATCAAATGGACTCAAAAAAAGCGATAAAAGACAAGAACACCATATCAACTGTTGGTGAACACTTTTTATAAACCATCACTTCATATCTGACCTTAGTCCTCGTCCTCAAAGGAAACCTGTATAATACCTTCAAAAGACTAGCCTGAGTGCTTTAATTCATAGCTCTGCTAGACACCAACAATCATGGACTTAATAAAGACACTGGATTTATGGCTCATTACAACAGTCTGTAACCCACTAACTCTCCTTTGTCCTGTGTCCACTTCATCTTGAATGGTCTCTTGCAAGTTGTGTTAATTCCTTATATGTTCCACCATTGTATTTAACTGCAACATTGTGTACCTGTCCCAGACTTGAAGAAGAGCTCTGGGTAAGCTAAAAAGTTTCTCTCTTTCACCAACAAAAAATGGTCCAATAAATTATATTTCCTCAACAGCTTGTCTCTAAATATTCTGGAACCAACACAGCCTACACCAACATTGCATGTATGTACAAAAAACTGTACATGGAAATGTAGTGCGTGCATATAGAGAAATAGTAACACACTGGTGTCCTTTTACAAAGATAAAATGTTAATGTCTTACTTTTTCCATTTCCAAGAGACTGTATTATTTGATAATCATCATTCTTTAAATGTTAACATACTCAACAGCAGCTACAAATTCACTTCCCTTTGATTATGTATATTTCTGTCCCCAGCACTGAACATATTACAACAAATGCTGGACATAAAGTATCAAACAGCATCTGTTCAGAGAAAAAAGCTGTTTTGATTGTTCTTTTATTCTTCATCTTATTAAAGTGTCTATATAAAAGTATCAGGCCTTGCTTATGCAAATAAACTGCACTGCTATATAAGGTGGAAGATGCAGCCTCCTTTTGACAAGCCTGGATCTTTCACCTGTGAAGTTCTAAAAGAGGCCTTTCTCTCACAGAGGGTACGTCTACACTACGGAATTATTCTGATTTTACATAAACCGGTTTTGTAAAATAGATTGTATAAAGTCGAGTGCACACGGCCACACTAAGCACATTAATACGATGGTGTGCGTCCATGGTCCAAGGCTAGCGACGATTTCTGGAGCGTTGCACTGTGGGTAGCTATCCCGTAGCTATCCCATAGTTCCCGCAGTCTCCTCCGCCCCTTGGAATTCTGGGTTGAGAGCCCAGTGCCTGATGGGGCAAAAATCATTGTCACAGGTGGTTCTGGGTACAGCCTCACCCCTCCCTTCGTGAAAGCAGCAGACAACCATTTTGCGCCTTTTTTCCTGGGTGAACTGTGCAAACACCATAGCACAGTAAGCATGGACCCTGCTCAGGTCAATACTGCAATCGTGGACATTGTAAACACCTCGCACATTCTCGTGCAGTCTATGCTGAAATGGGACCTGCAAAGCCAGATGAGGAGGAGGCGGCGGCTACAGCAGCGCGGCGACGAGAGTGATGAGGGCATGGACACAGAATTATCTCAAACCATGGGCCCCTGCACTTTGGAGATCCTGTTGGTAATTGGTCAGGTTCTAGCCATTGAACGCCGATTTTGGGCCCAGGAAACAAGCACAGACTGGTGGGACTGCATAGTTTTGCAGGTGTGGGATGATTCGCAGTGGCTGCGAAACTTTCGCATGCATAAGGGCACTTTCATGGAACTTTGTGACTTGCTTTCCCCTGCCCTGAAACGCCATAATACCAAGATGAGAGCAGCCCTCACAGTGGAGAAGCGAGTGGCAATAGCCCTCTGGAAGCTTGCAACTCCAGACAGCTACCAGTCAGTCGGGAATCAATTTGGAGTGGGAAAATCTACTGTGGGGGCTGCTGTGATGCAAGTAGCCAAAGCAATCATTAAGCTGCTGCTACAAAAGGTTTTGACTCTGGGAAATGTGCAGTTCATAGTGGATGGCTTTGCTGCAATGGGATTCCCTAACTGTAGGGGGTCGATAGATGGAACCCATATCCCTATCTTGGCACCAGAGCACCCAGTACATAAACCGCAAGGGATACTTTTCAATGGTGCTGCAAGCACTGGTGGATCACAAGGGACGTTTCACCAACATCCATGTGGGATGGCCTGGAAGGGTTCATGACGCTCGCGTCTACAGAAGCACTGCTCTGTTTAAACTGCTGCAGCAAGGGAATTACTTCCCAGACCAGAAAATAACAGTTGGGGATGTTGAAATGCCTATAGTTATCCTGGGTGACCCAGCCTACCCCTTGATGCCATGGCTCACAAAGCCATACATAGGCAGCCTGGACAGTGGTCAGGAGCTGTTCAACTACAGGCTGAGCAAGTGCAGGATGGTGGTAGAATGTGCATTTGGCCATTTAAAGGCGCGCTGGAGCACATTACTGACTCACTCAGACCTCAGCCAAACCAATGTCCCCTTTGTTATTGCTGCTTGCTGTGTGCTCCACAATCTCTGTGAGAGTAAGGGGGAGACCTTTATGGCGTGGTGGGAGGCTGAGGCAAATCACCTGGCTGCTGATTATGCGCAGCCAGACACCAGGGCGATTAGAAGAGCACACCACAAAGCGGTGCGCATCAGAGAAGCTTTGAAAATGAGTTTCATCACAGGCCAGGGTACGGTGTGACTGCTGTGTTTGTTTCCCCTTCATGAACCCCGCCCCTTTAGTGACTCCTTCCCTGTAAGCAACCCACCCTCCCCCTTCGATTACAGCTTGCTTAAGGAAATAAAGTCACTATCATTTAAAAATCATGTATTCATTATTAAAAAGTAATTAGAAAAAGAGGCAGAGAACTGAAAAGTATCCTGGGTGTGGTTTGGTAGGAGGATAGGAGGGAAGGAAAAGGCCATTAAACACATTTCAATGTAATGACAACCTTTAGGTTGGACTGTCCAAGGGGGTGGAGTGGGCGGGTGCACGAAGCCTTCCCCCACGCATTCTTACACGTCTGGGTGAGGAAGATATGGAACATGGTGAGTGGTGAGGGTGGTTACACAGGGGCTGCAGCGGCACTCTGTTACCCCGCTGCTGTTCCTGAAGATCCACCAGACGTCGGAGGATATCAGTTTGATCACGCAGCAGCTCCAGCATTGCATCCCGCCACTGCTGATCTTCCTGCCTACACCTCTGATTTTCCTGCTGCCACCTCTCATCTCGAGCGTCTCTCCTATCCTCACGTTGGTCCCTCCTGTCCTCACGTTGGTCCCTCCTGTCCTCACGTTCACTGGCATCTTTCCTGTACTTCGCTACCACGTCCTTCCACTCATTCAGATGAGCTCTTTCATTGCGGGTTACTTCCATGATTTCCGAGAACATTTCATCTCGCATCTTCTTTTTCCTCCACCTTATCTGAGATAGCCTTCGGGATGGAGTAGGGAGGCTTGAAAAATGTGCAGCTGCATGAGGGAGGGAAAAAAGGGAGAGAAGTATTTAAAAAGATACATTTTACAGAACAATGGTTATACTCTTTCACAGTGAACAACACTATTCACCTTACACAGCACATGTGATTTCACTACAAGGTCGCATTTTGCATCTTAATATTGAGTGCCTGCAGCTCTGGTGTTACAGATCTCACAGACGCAGGTCCGGGCATCAGAATTCAGCTTGCATGCGGCCATGGTAAGCCATTGTCTTTTGAGTTCTGCAGCCTTCATATACACAGTGCCCTCTGATGCTTCTTTCCTGTTAACATGCAGCAGCAGAAGCCAACCCCCTGCCATCCAATTCTCTAGGATGATTGCTTTACCCCTCCCCCCACCGCATGGCTGGTATCATGGAAGATCACTGCTAATCACCCCCCTTCCCCCTCCCCCACCGCGTGGCTGGTAGCTGGGAAGATTCCTGCTAGCCAAACGCAAAAAAGCTCAGTGCTATCTTTCCTCCCCTCCCCCCGCTTTGCTACATGCAAGGAAGGATTTCTTTTAAGCAACAGCCCAGCAGGAAAATGGCCATCTCCGTCCCCTTAATTAAATTCCTGAATTTCAACCAGGTTACCATGAACGATATCACTCTGCTGAGGATAACAGAGCGAGATAAAGAATGGATGTTTCTTGAATGCCAGCAATCACCGGGACCATACGCAGCTATGCTTTGTCATGCAATGATACCCGATTACTTGCTACGTGCATGGCGTGGTAAAGTGTCCTACCATGGTGGATGGAACAAGGCTGCCTTGCCCAGAAACCTTCTGCAAAGGCTTTTGGAGTACCTCCAGGAGCGCTTCATGGAGATGTCCCTGGAGGATTTCCGCTCCATTCCCAGACATGTTAACAAAACTTTTCCAGTAACTTTACTGGCTGCGAATGCATCCCAAGCCCTCATGGCAAATCAATCATTAAAAAATACTTGCTTTTAAACCATGTTTTATATTTACAAAGGTACACTCACCAGAGGTCGCTTCCATGGCTTCACTGTCTGGGCTAGTGGCTTCAGAGGGCTGGGAGGGTAATTCCATCAGGGTCACAAAAAGCTCCTGGCTGTTGGGGCTAATGGAGTGCTGTGTGCTCGCTGCAAGGTCGTCCTCCTCCTCCTCATCTTCCCCCTCCTCAGAATCCTCAGCCATGGTTGAGATTACAACCCCCACCTCAGAATCCATGGACAGGGGTGGGGTACTGGTGGCCCAGCCCCCTAAAATTGCATGCAGCTCAGCGTAGAAGCTGCATGTTTTCGGCCCTGACCCGGACCTTCCGTTTGCTGCTTTGGTTTTCTGGTAGGCTAGTCTGAGCTCCTTAACTTTCACTCTGCACTGCACTGAGTCCCTGGTGTGGCCTTTTTCCATCATAGCCTTGGAAATTTTTTCAAATATTTTTTCATTTCTTTTGGAATGGAGTTCTGTTAGCACTGAATCCTCTCCCCATATAGCGATCAGATCCAGTATCTCCCGTGCGGTCCATGCTGGAGCTCTTTTTCGATTCTCAGGAGACTGCATTGTTACCTGTGCTGATGAGCTCTGTGTGGTCATCTGTACTGATCAGAGCTCCACGCTGGCCAAACAGCAAATGAAATTCAAAAGTTCGCGGGGCTTTTCCTGTATACCTGGCCAGCACATCCGAGTTCAGATTGCTGTCCAGAGCAGTCACAGTGGTGTACTGTGAGATACCGCCCGGAGGCCAATACCGTCAATTTGCGGCCACACTAACCATAATCCGATATGGTAATACCGATTTTAGCGCTACTCCTCTCGTCAGGGAGGAGTACAGAAACCGATGTAAAGAGCCCTTTATATCGATATAAAGGGCCTCATAGTGTGGACAGGTGCGGCGTTAATTCGGTTTAACGCTGCTAAAATCGGTTTAAATGCGTAGTGTAGACCAGGCCTGAAACACTCCTTTGGCACAGAGCCACAAAGAGGCTTCAGCTGGAGCTGCAGAGCTGACAGAAAACATCCTGCTGTTGACAATGTAAAAGCCAGGGACCACTACTGAAACCATAAGAATGTTCCAAGTGAAAGGCAACATGTAATCATCTTATTCTGAAGATGATTGTCGGGGGGCGGTTCCCAGTGTGTTGAGTGGGGCAGGGAAAGGAGAGACACATGAAGCTTGAACATCAAAAAGACAAACTTAGAAGTGGAGACATATGGGAAGAACATAGTCACAAAAAAACACTTCTATATACTTTAACAAAAAAGTTTTCAAACATTGATTTTCAGGAGCTTTCTTTAAAAACTCACTAGAGGCCAGATTATTGGCTGCTGTAAACAGACTTTCATGACATTCCAATTTACACCGTCCCAGGATCTTTAACAATGGAGGGCCAGATTTACTGAGGTATTTATGTGCCTAAAGAGGAATATAGGGCCAGTTCAGGGTCCAATACTGTTCAATATTTTCATTAATGACTTGGATAAGGGAGTGGAGAATGTGCTTATAAAATTGGCAGATGATTCCAAGCTGGGAGGGACTTAAGCACTTTGAGGGGGGGCGGGATTAGAATTCAAAATGAACTTGACAAATTAGAGAATTGGTCTGAAATCAACAAGATGAATTTCAATAAAAAGACAAGTGCAAAGTACTTAATTTAGGAAGGAAAAATTCAAATGCACAACTACAAAATGGGAAATAACTGGCTAGGAGATAGTACTGCAGAAAAGGAACTGAGAGCTGTCCCACCTGGATGCTCTCATTCCAGTTCCTAACAGAAAAGTATCCACACTTCCCAAGACCACTAGCACAATTGGTCCCAGCTAGCACCATTGTTGGTAATTTCATTAGAAAGGCTAAGGACTGAATGGACATGGAAATCAAACAACTTTCTGACTCCCTGAAGCAGTCAGTCCAGGTCATCATGGAAGCAGGGCAATACAAGGATATTCATGATGTACCTGTTCTGTACATAGAGGACTTCAGGCTCCTGATCTGTCCATTGGCACCTTTGTTTTCAACTAAATTAATTTAAAAGCAAATTCTTAAGAGCTTTAAAAGCATCTTACATGATAAAGATTATCAATGGGGGTAGGAGAAGAAAGGGGCTGAGCAGAAAAACACTCTGTCCTAATGTCTCAAGAGAAGTAAGGAAGAAAAATTAACCCACAGGCTTTTTTTTTTTTTAAAACGTTTTGAGAGATGTTCAGATACTTCAGTGATAAGTGTCATAGTAAAGACCTGGATGGATTATAGTACATTAAGAAGGAGCAGTACTTGGACCTGAATGGTTTTCAAATCCTAATAAAATAGATTTTGGTGCTCTCTCAACATAAGGAATAACATGATCTAGCTCTTTAATTTTAGATTTGCATATTTGAGACTTTTTATAATAATAATTTGTACAGTTTCCAAGAGAGAGGGGACTTTGCCAGGAAGAGAGTTGGCTACTTGTGACAAATTTTGCCCATAGTTGTGGAAATAATGGCAAGAGAATATAGTGAAAAGAATAATTCAGTCAACCTAAAAAAAAAAAAAAAAAAAGACATAAGGCACAATGTATCTTGGATCCATTTGGTACATTTTTTAAAAATGTGGATAAGATAGGATTGACAAGCAGCACAAATTGCTTCACAGTCCAAAAAAGGGATCAGTTTCTGAACATCTTAACGATGGCTTAATCTGTGCAAAATAAAATCTCAAATATCACATTGGTTCTCTGACTATATTGCCAAATACAGTAACTTGAAAACTAGTAAAATATACCTCTATACAGGTGTACAAAGTACACCTCTACCCCAAAATAACGCTGTCCTCGGGAGCCAAAAAATCTTACCGCATTATAGGTGAAACTGTGTTAAATCAAACTTGCTTTCATCTGCCGAAGCGCGCAGCCCCGCCCTCCTGGAGTTCTGCTTTACCGTGTTATATCCAAATTCATGTTATAACGGGTCGTGTTATATCGGGGTAGAGGTGTAACATGTTTCCAATTATCAAAATCAAGCTTAAGGTATATTAGCAGGAAAAAAAGATATTAAATATTTGTTTATTGATTATTTTGACCCATCATGAGTTTCCTGTCACACTCTTCAAACTGACGGCTGGGTGGATACTACAAAAACTGTATCAGGTCTAGCAGGGAATACTAGGACTTCCTGATACAGAGAGATGTATTCTGTTAGTGGCAAACTGGTACTTCAATTGTGAAAGAGAGAAAAACGCACCCATAAGGAAATGGCTGTGAGCTTGAAGAATGTGGTTTTCATTTGTTAAACAGAGCACATGGAGAACATGTTTCCATTTGCCTTCAGACTTCACGTCTGCAATTCCCTTCTGTCAAACTAACTGATGAAAATCAGCTTATCAGGTGAGTTATGCTTAGAGAATTTCTTAGAGAAAACTTTCTAAAATGTTTTTTGAAAATAGGTAGTGGATTTGCCTTCCTCTCTTTGTGTAAAGAACTATTCATAATTTCAGTCCTTTAAAATCAGAATGTATGGGAACCATATGTATCTTCAGCAGTGATATTCAGATTAGCTGAACTCACTGGTGAGTGTATTACAGGTCCCACTCTGTGCCTCATTCAAAGAAGAGATGAGTCTGTCACTGTCCCAGCTAAGTACTTTTGGCTCTTTAGCCCAAGCTGTGGCAACTCATGCTTTTAGCTCTGGAGGTCCCTGGTTAAATCACCAGTGTGCCAGCCAAGATGGGGGCCACCGCATAGTTATATCTGCATATACACTAATCAGTCATGAGCTCACCTAGTTAAATAATAATTATTGATCATTTGCATTCTAATAGTGCCTAGAGATCCCAATAAAACTCAACTTCCCATTGCTCTGGGCAACTAACTGTAGAAACAGATAGTTATGGACAATCCCTGCTCCCAGATGCTTACAGTCTAAAGCCCCATTCCTGCAAGTCATGGCATGCAAGAGGACCCTTCTGCCCACATCAGACCAGATTTAAGACAAGATACAACAAGTGAAGGTGACAAACTGACAGAGGAATGGCTACAGGAACATGTTTCATAGATGGAGTAATTTTTTTGAGGAGATAAAACAAGCAAAATTAAATATCAGTAACTTCTAGTGCCACCTTTCTTGATGATAATAGTTCTGTTACGGCCATTCATCCTACATTGTTTATAGCTCATATGAATGAGGATTTCATACGAAAGGGCATGCACTGAATGACATATGGTAAATACCTCATAAAAGAGAGGAAAGGAGAATGAAGAATCGGAGAGAAAGGCTGCTAACAGAGAAATGATTCTTCCATGAGAATATAGCAGAGTCTCCAGAGTTAAGTCTCCTGGGTAAAAACCAAGCATTGCAATATATTAGTGAACATTTAGCAGCTGCTGCACAGTAGATGAGTGTAAATAGACTATCATCAAGCCTCTCAGAGAGATGCAATGACCTGCAAGTTTCACTTTCATTACTGAAAGTGAATCATCAGCCAGGCAATGCTTGAACAAGACAACCCTAATCATGCTGGAAACAAGATTTGAATTTCCTACAAATCATTAGTTCTCTCAGACAGGTTTTTAAACTGTATCTATAACATGATTTTAATGCTTGATTTCCCCCAGGTCTTCTATTCCCATTTTCAGTCCAGAGTCAAACGTTTATTTTCAGACTCAGATATGAAAAATTGCTGGCACTTCTTAAATGAGAAGCTGGAATACTCAAATTCTAAATAACATTTTGTCTGCATCTCAGAAGTTGGCAGTTTGGAATTAATACAATATACAGTTTAAATGGGCAAAGAAAAACAAAGCAAGATTAGTAAAAGCAGCAAAGAATCCTGTGGCGCCTTATAGACTAACAACGCAAGATTAATAATTCAGTTCCCCATGAATAAATACAAATATAAACAGAATACATTAATATGGCATTAGATTATCTTTCTGAAACTCAACGGCTTCACTATGTGTTTATTACATAGTAGTACTTCTCTTATTTGACATAACTCTACAAGAAGGCCCCTGAGCCATTATTTTACAACATTCAACTGCCATAGTAGAGTTGGTTCAAGACAGACATGTACGGGCATTTAGCTACTCAAGTCCAGCGTTGAATATTTCTGAACTCTCCAACTCACTGACTTACTATTATCTATCTCCCAGTGCAACTACTGCTTCTGGAAATGATTAGCCGTAATGAGGTGTAACATGCTGGTAACAGTATTTAGATAACTGCTCCATCTAAAGTCACAATCCTGGAAACACTTATGCATGTGCTTAATTTTAATCCCATTGATTTAAACTGAAAACATGTCAGATGTTTTGACCAAATATTTTTATGCATATGCAATATCTATGCCCTCATATGCGTATAAAATATTTACACACATCTAGATATATTTATGCTTACATTTTTATTGAATATGGCAGTTAGTGTCTTACTAAGTTCGTATCTTATAGCAATATTGCTAACATTTCTTATGTTGTACTTTATTGTCCAATATTCTTGCTATAAGTTAGTAACAGACCCAGTTTATAATTCAGGCCTCTGTATTTTTCCTTTTCTGGTGAACATTAACTTCTTTCAGGATTTTTTTTTTTAAAGCAGCAATTCAGGGAAAATTAAACAATCCTTTTGGGCACTGTGTCTAAAATTATTTTCTCTTTTGATTTTTCAAAGCTCAGATTCCTGAAATCACAAATGTTTACTTTCACATGCTCATATGTAAGTTTCTGTAGGACCCAGGAGAGCAACTCTGTAGTTAACTATACTGTTAAGGGATTTTTGTTAACTTGTGGTGCTGGTGTTTCCTACAACTTCCTACACAGTATCAAAATGAAAGCTTTCATGTAAAAGATCCTATTTTCAGTAACCCTCCCACCCCTTTCCTTGAACTCTTTGCAACATTTCAATATTATCACCTGACATCACATGCTGTTCACCATTCTAACCAGATCCAGTTCTTTACAGTGAAGTACTTGGTTCTGGACTATGCTACAATCTGTGGATATGGGAACCAATTCAGATCACAAAAGGAAAATAGACTCAAGCCTCTGACCAAAATGAACCTGATTTGTGTAGAGGGGTGTGTGTGTGTGTGTGTGAGAGAGAGAGACACACACACACACACACACAAATCAGGTTCAAATGAAGTGACACACACTCCTCAGTACTATTACTAGTTTTTCCCATCTGGTCCACCTCTGGAAGTACCAGCAATATCATTACTCTAATTTGCAAGATTTACAGAGCAAATATATTTGGATATATGTATCTGAAGTGAACCTCAAATATTTTTATAGTGTTGCCCATTACAACGACAACTTTAATTGATAAACGAGAACAGAATTTTTTCCAGTGTATTTCAAGAATTAATACACTGCATGTACCTCAGAAGTGTCAACTGCTGTTTAAAAGTTCATTTTAACTTCACAAGTGCAAGGCAATTATTACTGAAACTGCATAGTCACACTCTAGCAGTGTTTTCTGTTTTCTTAGGTCCTGATCTAACTTGCATTGATATCAGTGGGAGTCTTTCAATTAACGTTAATACAATTGGACTGGGCACAGTTTAAGACAGATGCAAAAGGCTGGCTCAGATCAGTCACAATTTTTTAGTGTTTGCTTTTAGCCATCCCATGTTATTCTTATTATTTGTATTGTAATAACGCACAATACAGTTGTGCTAGGCACTGTACAACATAAATGAAGAAGACGGTCCCTGCTCCAGAACATTCACAATCCTATAGCCTGTAATTTATGTCTCGGCCATGTAACATAAATGTTCTGGCAGAGAAGTTCTCTATCCACACAGTGCATATGACATGTCTGTAGTGTGCACATTACTGATCTGCTTAGAATTCCAGCAATCAGTAGTAACGCTGTGATGGATTTAAAAGTTTTCGATGTGTACATTATGGTCCCGTTTTCAAATGGCCTCCCTTAACTGCACCAACAAAATTTGCAGATATCGATTTTTGCATACAAAGGTTTAGATTGTGCAACAATTCTTATTGTGCTATCCACTTATTCACACAAGTGCCACTGAAGTCAGACTAGCACAACCTAGCCAAAATGAGTAGTAGTACAGGCAAGGTAGTATTTGAACTCACAGTTCCCTATTTTGAGTGTGCGGGTGCTGTTTTTTAAAAAACATGAAAATAGTTTTGCCAGCAAACATAACCGGTATATTCACAGAATCTAGTTTTGCCAGCAAATACTATAACTATATTCACAGAATCTTACAAACGTAGAACTGGCAGGATGAAGTATGCCTATGCCATGCCTCACAGTTGTCTGTCTAAGCTATTCTTAAACACGAGGATTCTATAGACATCTTGGATAACCTGTTCCAGTGTTTAACTGTCCTTGTAGTTAGAAAGTTTTTCCTAATATCAAACCTGAATTTCCCTTGCTGCAAATTAAGCCAATTATTGCTTGTCCTACTCTGGGTGGACACAAAAGGCAATTGATCAACATCCTCTTTAGAACAATCTTTTACATAGTTGAAATCTGTTGTATCCCCCATTTGATCTTCTCTAAACTAAACGTGTCCATTTCTTTCAACATTTCCTCATGGGTCAGGTTTTCTAAACCTCTTATTTTTGTTGCTCTCCTCTGGACTTTCTCCAGTTTGTTTACACAATTCTTAAAGTATGGTGCCCAGGACTGGATACAAAATTCCAGCTGAGACCTCACCCGTGCAGAGTAGAGAGAAACCATTAGCTCCTGTGTCTTACGTATGACGCTCCTGTTAATATATTCCAGAATGATGCTTGTATTTTTCACAACAGCAAAATTGCTGACTCGATTCAATTTGCAATCCACCATAACAACCCCTAGATCCTTTTCTGCAGTATCTCTGCCTAGCCAGTTATTCCCCACTTTGCACTTCATAGCCAAATTTTCAAACAGCACTGTCTCTGATTGGCTCATTCTACTTTAGTAACACACCTGTCAGCAACATTAAAGAATTCTAATAATCCACAGCACAAGTCTTTTAGTGCAGTGGAACTTCATAGCGTTTTGTGGATTTCACCCCTCGTCTCCTGCAATGTCTTTAACGGACTGAGGATGTTGAGCCTTTGCTGAGGATAGGCCATCGTAGCAATGTAGAGAGTCTGCTATTGCTAATATTCAAGCATTACATATTTTCTTTTGTGCTACCACAGAATTCTGTTCAAAAGAGACTGTAGTTTAAAAAAAAAGGTAAAAGTAATATATAAAAAGCTACTTTTACTTCACTCTGTAGAAAAACACAGGGCAACATGCTGTGCATTCTTTTATGAGGTGATAAAGTAGCTTCGAAAATGAGCCAACTAGTTATCTCTCATCTTCCATATATCCATGCCAAGAATCATGTTGTGCTACAACATCCAAGGAGGAACAAGAAATTATAGTTGAACCAGGAAAGATTTACATTCTTCCATTTAGTATGCTCATGTTGTACAATTATCTGTTTTTTGGGAAGGCCATAAAAGTTGGTGTCAGGCTTCCTTTATTTTGCAAACCTATAAATGTAAGATTGATTTATATTTTTAAAGCTGTTCCTAGGGCTGAATATTTGCCACTATGATTTTTCCTACAGCTCACAGATTATTAATGGTCCCTATTACAGTGCTAGCTTTTGGAGCCCATGAATCAGGTGACTGGTCTGCCCCCCAATTTATGGTTCAGGAGGTGGGAGTTTCCCATGACAAGTTGTGGGTGCCATATAGGCTGCTGCAGGTGGTATTAGAGTTGCTGCAAGCTTTGCCCCAGCTGGCTGCTTTTAAATGAGCCAATTTGTGTGCTGAGCAGCCAGCATGGCCCCTGATCACAAGAGGTCCAGGCTAATGAGGGTCTAAGGTACATTGCAAGGTCCATTTGTTCTCCATAACTGCAAGGAAGTGGGAAAACTGTGGAGGTAGAGTTTAAACATGTTCCAGCTGGTTGGTGTCAGAGCTCTCAGCTGCACTGGTATTAAAGGCTGTGAATGCTACCCCAGACATAGGTGGTGTCCTTCAGGACAGGGGCCAATAGCTGACTAGTGGGGAAAGATGCCCCTCCTGCAGACTAGCTCTGGACCCTCTCTGCTCTTCTCCCCTACTCCTATGAGGCTTATGAGGGACAGCTGCCACATGTCAACAGGAGCATTCAGAGAGGGGATGGTTGAACAAGATGAAGTTGGTGGGCCAACACATTCACAACAGGGAAGAGAGAACAGGAAGCAGATCCAGCCTTGAGCTACTGGGCTTCTTCTGTTCCCTCCCTCTGCCTTGCCTTCCCATCCATGGGCCCTCACTCACATAGCTAGTTCCCTCCTCACCTCTCTCCTATTGAGAGTCTGTCATCTCCTCTTCAGCAGCCCCAGGGCTCACTGGCTTCCCTGTGCTTCTGGGAGAGAAGGGAAAAGGAGATCAGCAGTTGCAGCAGCCCTACAGGTGGGAGTGGGGGAGAAGAGGGAGGCAACACTGTAATTAGTTGGGTGGTTGTGACCCTGGAACCTCTGGCAGAGACCACAAGGGGGGACAGAGTTTTACAGGGATCCCCTGGGTCGGGTATATACATATTAGTTCACCAAAGGGTGGCATGTAAGATCGCGACTGAGAAGCAGTACCCTGCTGGTCATCATAATAATTGTGAAATGTATATAAGGATAATATTTAAGAAGTTACTTTTCAGGATAGATGGCTATGTTCTTCAGGGAAGGCAGGTCACCAGGCAGTGACATTCCTTCAACAGGTTCCTTTCAGACATAGGATAACAGACACTTCTCTCTGTCTGGTTATTGTGCTCTGCCCGCTTCACATTGGTGGTCTATTTGAATACTGAGCCTGATGCTAATGAAAAGATTGACAAGAGAGGCAAGCCACAGGAAAAAGCAATCATCCAAGGATATTTATGAAGAAGAACAAAGGACTGTCCTAATATATCTAAGGATATCAAGAGACCCCTTGTGTTCTTCACCTAGGAGACATGCTGACAACATGTGTTGTCTCATGAAAAAGATATCACAGCCTGGCTGGAAAGCATTGGTGAACAATGTCTTATTAATTCTGTTCTCTAGAATGCTTGTTATGATTTTATGTAATATATAATCCTTTGTTTCCAATACTTCTATTTGCTGTCACTGGAATCTCTATACTTTGCTAAATTAACTTTTACGTGTTTCCAATATAAACATATCTAAGTGCTCTGTGTCAAGCTCAGAGGTGATCTTAAGTGTAACTGGTAAGCTGGGGTATACTGCTTCCTTGGAAGCAGTGAATCTGTGAACACAGTGAGCAACCAGTGGTTCAGGTGCACCATGCTCCAGGGAGACAATCAGAGGTTGGAGTGTGCTAATCACTAACTGGGGAGCTGATCCCTGGAAGGCACAGAACAGGTTCTCGCTCTCAGGGAAAGTGATTGCAAGGTGCTTCACATCCCTGGATGCCCTAGGGAAGTGTCACGGGGTAGAGAGCTGGTATTAGTCTATGAGTGAAAGCAGCCAGCCTTAATTGGATCTGTGTAAAGGGCACAGGTTGCATTGAGGAGCTTAATTGTATGGGTTGTCTGCACCTAACCCTGCACTGGGGCCCCATAAGAAGCCCAGCCCCTCCCCACAGCAGCCCAGGCAAGGATTCCTCCTCCAAACTAGTCAAAACATGGAACACCTGGCGTTTGATTATGCATCGCAATACATAAAAACTATAAAACTCATTTTTCAGGATGTTCATCTTACTATTTTTACCAGGCCACCCCCGCCATATACACACACCAGTTAACCTGTTACAAATTGCAAAGCTGGTTTACCTAATGCAGCCAGTGTGGAAAAACGAGTTTTCCTAATTTAAAAAGTTAGAGTCTGTCACTTAGTGCATGATGTGCACCAAAATACAGGTGTTGCACTTTTCATTTCAGTGGCTTGTCTCTCACATTGGCAGATTCGCAGATTGAGAGGTATGGTTGTTCATATGCTGACTAAAGATAAAAGGGGGATAATAGGAGTGGTCTATTTTATAGTTGTATATGTTTGAATTGTGCAGGAGCCCTTAGCTCAAGAGATAGGTGCTCTTTTTTTAGTGGTGGTGTGTACAAATCTAAACAAACAGCAGCAGTTTTACTGACAGCAAGGGACTCCTGCATTCCAATACCAGTGCTCTCACTGACTCAAACCAGTTAAGCCAACTTGTTCAATAGAGTGAGTGCCTCATTGTTTGGGTCTCGGTTTAGGGGTTTCAAAATTGAGGACCCCAAGACGGAGGCACCAAGAAATAGTGCCCTCTTTTGAAAATTGTCCTTAACCTTTCTGTCTGTTCTCTTCCTATAAAATAGAGATGATACATACTTACTGTCATGCTGTCTGGAGTGGCTGATGACTGTGAGTGCCTACTTCAAGGCAAACTCCCTAAATTGGTAATGTGTTCTATAATTAGAACTCCCTAAATTGGTAATGTGTTCTATAATTAGATTTCACAATCCAGGAACAAACGTGAACTCCTGGATCGCTATACCAGGCTTGCCACAAACAGTCCACTCAGACTCTCCAGTTTATCTTACCACTCAGACAAACTGGACTTTGTGATAAAAAGGTCACTTATACCAAAAATCACATCAAATCAGTTTGCTCCCAGTCTCAAGAGACCAGTCACTTACCCCAGATCAATTGGTTCTCTAGATCTTAGAGACAACACTAGTAGCCAATTCTATAGTAAATTAACTGAAGATTTATTAGCTAGGAAAAGAAAATGAGTTATTGAGAGGTTAAAGTGTGTAAAATATATGTACAGGCGAGTCATAGTCTGCGATTCCAAATGTTGTCAGCAATGTAATAAACTGCTAGTTTCCCAAAAATCTTTTTAGGGTACCGAGATTGTCTCTGGGGATCTCCCATGTTGGCTTTTCCTTTGATGACAGAGAGTGAGGAATGCATTTACAGTCTTTGACCTCTGATAGCACACACAATGGCCACTTGCTTTGAAATTAGCACTTTTCTGTTATTCTTCATTTGCATTCCACAAGACCTCTTCCTGTTTGATGGGTTATTTAGTTTCAGGGTATACACTAGGTAAATGTTTGCTATTACACCATAACTGGATACAGATAAGTAAAAACAATGCAACTAACATTCTATTCATTTTCAAGACATTTAAACACCAAATACACTCTTATACATTTAACAATTACTTTGATCTATATTATTACACAAGTGAATTGACCAGGGGCTTTGGTCAATTCACACTTACCTCACCAGGTGATGATCAGTTAGTTAATTGTTGGGAAGTGTTACTGTATATGTTAAAATTCTACAGAATGCACACAGTATGCCAATGGCTGGGGCCTACTTGTTCTAAGACCCACGTTTTTTCTGAGAATTGTCCCTGGGGAAGAGCCCTAAATCATTTCCATAATCCTAGAACAAATCCTAGTCTTATTATAGTGGACATCAATTGGTTACATTTGCTCAAAGGTGGGCCTGGAATAACGTTTCTCAGGCTTACATAAAAATACTAAAGCAAGTTCTGATTAACAGGTTGAGAAAGTTAATTTGATGAACTACTTCTATCTGTTCATTGAAAGTGCCTGGACCCTTCACCATCACTTTGGAAATTCTGCTAGTTCTGTTCAGTTTACAGATTCAGAATCAAATTAAATTACATTTAGTCTCTAATTAAAAAATGTGATGTTGGACAGTTAGTACCCCAGTAAACTAAACCAAAGATTGGAAAAGGCACAGCATTAATGCTATTGCATGACAACGACTGCAGAAACAATTGGAAATTATGCAAAGTTCACTGCCTTCTTTCTATGGCTGCATTCATCAACACTTTACTCTTCCAGTATATAAGTGGGCACTGGTTACAAAATTAATATACATATTGCTTTATGATATACCTGCTATGATTACCTGGAGTCATTTGACATGTTTATTATTTTGTCATTAGAGATGAAGCTGGAAGCTGCACAAGCAACCTTAATTCTGGCATTTCCTAATTTTTTAAGTGCTTGACTTTGCAACCTTAACATTTTCTTTTAATACCATTTTGTATGTAATATCTATTGAGAACATGAAAGTTACCTCACTACCACGGCACATAACTTTTCATAAAGTAAGGTAAATAGGACATAATGTGTTCATAAATGCAGCTTTATAGTTTAAATGCCATCATTTGGTGAAGAGAGAAGGGAATACTCTTGAGTGAAATATAACTGCAGGGGATTACAAATGAAAAAAATATATCCGCTAACTGCAGAAGTTGAGGCTAAAATCTAGTTTAAGACTCACAGGGGTGAGCAGCATAATGTGGATCTTTACTACTCAATGCAAAATAGAGAAAACCAATAACTCTTCATGGGCTACCATTTCCAAATCAAAATATCACTTCCTTGTGCTCTCAATGCCAAGGCTATTCTCTCAGTCAAACACAGGACCAGAGATATGGGGAGCTTACAAGGTAAAGTTGTAGATCATAAATAGCATAAATCTAAACATGAGGAGGAAACTGAAAACAACCCCTCTGGACTTTAAAACTTTCACTGTACGAGAGTCTGGATCTGAATTTCATTTAGTGAATTTCATTTCACTAAAATCCTTTTATACTTCTTTGGAAGTATAAATAAGGCCTTGGTGTAAATGACAGCAAGTCCCTCCATCTTACTTCGTAACAGTGGCCTCATAATCGGGAGCAGGCCTGCTTTTAAGACATTTCCCTGAGAAAAGTAACGGACTCCACACACCAAAAATTTGATAGCGTGCAGCACCCACTTGCCTTTGCTGAAAGCATGATGGCAGCCATATCAATAAAGGCTACACAACAGTACAGCAGAACACAGGACAGTAAGGAAAGCAAAATGGAAGAACATGATACAGACAGGATAGATAAAGACTGTCCCTATGTACGAAATGTTCTCACCCTGGACTGAAGTAAAATGTTTGGAATCTATATCAGGGCTAAAGGTGTTATGAACCTACAAGTCCAAAAGGGTAGAAAGGTGATGATAGTGGCCAGTTCTTGTTTTAATTGTTAATGGAGTATCTTTCAGATTTTCCAGAATCAAATGGGAAAAAAAGGCTCAGATAGGGCATTGCCTAATTCAGCAATGCCTGTGCCCATTGAATAATATTTATTCACAGGAATAATCCTACAGATTTCACAGAAAATGAACACAGAGGGCAGGAGCAAAGCTGAAATAAAAATTCACTTTTAAATTCCTGTGAATGTTCATAAAGAATGTTTGGGGGCTTTTTGTCCAGATTTACTAATAGTCTTGCCTCAAAAATACTTCCCTGCCCCCTCAAAGGAAGCAACAACATAGTGTGTTTTCCTGAAGTGGTTTGTGTCTTAACATTGTGTTAAGAAATTTCATCACAGAACAGTGCCAGGCCCAGTCATTCTTTGAGGCCACTGTGGAATCAGTGATTTCCAGACTAAAATCTTATTCTCCCATTCCAACCAAAACATAGTGCAATGCAGCAAAACTTTGGGGCAGAATACATTTTAAATACAATATTTTACAGAATAGAGTGCTAAGAGAGAATCACCTATAGGTCCCAATATGAAAAAGCCTTTACAATCACACTTGTAAACACATTTAGTCTCTAGTCTCATAGACTCATAGACTCATAGGTCAGAAGGGACCAATCTGATCATCTAGTCTGACCTCCTGCACAAGGCAGGCCACAGAACCCCACCCATCCAATTTTATACAACCCCTATCCCAGGACCGAGTTATTGAAATCCTCAAAAATGGTTTAAAGACCTCAAGCTGCAGAGACACCACCAGCAAGTGACCCGTGCCCCACGCTGCAGGGGAAGGCGAAAAACCTCCAGGGCACCTGCCAATCCGCCCTGGAGGAAAATTCCTTCCCGACCCCAAATATGGCGATCAGCTAAACCCTGAGCATGTGGGCAAGAGTCACCAGCCAGCACCCAAGAAGGAGTTCTCCGCAGCAACTCAGTACCCATCGCATGCAACATCTCCCCGCAGACCATTGAGCAGACCTGTCTGGTGGTAATTCAAGATCAATTGCCCAAATTGACGATCCTATCATAACATCCCCTCCATATACTTATCAAGCTTTGTCTTAAAGCCAGGAAAGTCTTTTGCCCCTACTACTTCCCTCGGAAGGCTATTCCAGAACTTCACTCCCCTAATGGTCAGAAACCTTCGTCTAATTTCAAGTCTAAACTTCCTAATATCCAGTTTATACCCATTCGTCCTCGTGGCTACATTAGTACTAAACTTAAATAATTCCTCTCCCTCCCTAACGTTAACCCCCAAGAACAAAACTGGTCTAACTGAAGTCATCTGGACTAGTCATGTGCTTAAAGTTAATCATGTGCTTTAGGAGCTCTGTGAGACTGAGACCATAACGCTGAACACCTTGTAGAATCAAGCCTTAAGTATTTTGCTGAACAAAAGCCAGAAGGCCAAATATAAGGTCCACTGAAATTAGTCATGGTCTCCAACAAGTTTTGGATCAAGTCCATAATTCTTATAACTGAAATAGTTCATTGCTTAATGACCCAATTGTTAACAATATTAAATCCACCCAAAGAACAATGAAGTCATACAAAACAAGACTAAGAACAAAAAAAATGGGATGAAAATGGAAGTTATATCGCAGAAGTTATTTTTATGGTGAAGACATCTTACAAAAGAGAATTACATATTTTCATACAGCATAGGTACATTAAGTTTTTATTCATCATCAATATAATTTGGAACGGGTTTCCACATATATTCAGGTAGATTTCCCCCATTCGATACTTTATAAATTGTTCTCTAGAGATGCAATCTGAGCCAGGTTAGTTATCCATTTCACCTCTACTAGAGAAATTGTCTATCCAATTATTTGAAATTATTCTCTCTTCTATTAATCCAATCTGCATTAAGGTTGCCTTTCTTGATTTGATATTCTTCAGATCTGCAGAACTTTTTTGGAAATGCATTGACATTTGGCATGCAGAGTAACTGTAGCTGAGTCAGTCCCAACATATTACATAGATAAGGTGGGTGAGGTAATATCTTTTATTGGACCAACTTCTGTTGGTGAGAGAAAGAAAAGCTTTCGAGCTACACAGAGCTCTTCTTCAGCTCAGACTCAAAGAACTACTCTGTGTAGTTCAAAAGCTTGTCAGGCTCTTAATATCTGGTAGGCATTTATATTAAAGCACACTTAAGGAACTGTATAAATACTGACAAAAAGTCCTGTGGCACCGTATAGACTAACAGACATATTGGAGCATAAGCTTTTGTGGGTGAATACCCACTTCGTCAGACACAGGTGGTGGAAATTTTCAGAGGTAGATATAAATATGCAGGCAAGAATCAGTCTAGAGATAACAGAGTTAGTTCAATCAGGGAGGATGAGGCCCTCTTCTAGCAGTTGAGGTGTGAACACCAAGGGAGGAGAAACTGCTTTTGTAGATGGCTAGCCATCCACAGTCTTTGTTTAGTCCTGAGCTGATGGTGTCAAATTTGCAAATGAACTGAAGTTCAGCAATTTCTCTTTGGAGTCTGGTCCTGAAGTTTTTTTTGCTGCAGGATGGCTACCTTTAAATCTGCTATTGTGAGTCCAGGGAGGCTGAAGTGTTCTCCTACAGGTTTTTGTAGATTGCCATTCCTAATATCTGACTTGTGTCCATTTATCCTTGTTATAGTCTTGGCCTTCACAACATCCTCTGGCAAAGAGTTCCACAGGTTGACTGTGTGTTGTGTGAAGTACTTTCTATTGTTTGTTTTAAACCTGCTGCCTTGTAATTTCATTTGGTGAACTCCAGTTCTTATATTATGTGAAGTAAATAAGATGTCCTTATTCACTTTCTCCACACTGGTCAAGATTTTATAGACCTCTATCACCTCCTCCCTTAGTTCTCTCTTTTCTAAGCTGAGCAGTCCCCGACTTTTTAAATCTCTCCCCATACTGAATCTTTTCCATATCTCTAATCACTTTTGTTGCCCTTCTATGCATTTTTTCCAATTTTAATCTGTGTTTTGAGATTGGGTGTCCAGATCTGCACACAATATTCAAGAGGTGGGCATACCAGGCATACAGAGGCATTATGATATTTTTTCCTCATTCTCTATTCCTTTCCTAATAGTTCCTAACCGTCTGTTACCTTTTTTGACTGTCACTGCACATTGAGCAAGTGTTTTTAGAAAACTATCCACGACGACTCCAAGATCTCTCTCTTAGTGGTAACAGCTAATTTAGACCCCATCATTTTGTATTGGGATTATGTTTTCCAATATGCATTACTCTGCATTTATCAACATTGAATTTCAGGCATTTTGTTGCCCAGTCATCCAGTTTTGAGAGACCCCTTTTTAACTCTTCACAGTCTGCTTTCGCCTTAACTATCGTGAGTAGCTTTGTATCACCTGCAAATTTTGCCATCTCACTGTTGACCCCTTTGTCCAGATCATTTATTAATATGTTGAACAGCATTGGTCCAAGTACAGACCTGGGGGGACACCACTATTTACCGCTCTCCATTTTTCAGAATAAACTGGCCATTTATTCTACTCTTTGTTTCCTATCTTCTAACTAGCTACTGATCCACAAGAGGATCTTCCCTCTTATCCCACAACTTCTTATTTTGCTTAAGAGCCTTTGGTGAGAAACTTTGTCAAAAGCTTTCTGAAAGTCCAAGTATACTATATCCACTGGATCACCCTTGTCCGCATGTTTGTTGACCCCTTCAAAGAATTCTAATAGACTGGTGAGACATGATTTCCCTTTACAAAAACCATGTTGACTCTTCCCCCACAAATTGTGTTCATCTGTGTGTCTGATAATTCTGTTTCTTACTATAGTTTCAAATTTGAAGATAGGTTTACTGGCCTATAATTGTTGGTATCACCTCTGGCGCCTTTTTTAAAAATAGATATCACATTAGCTATCCTCCAGTCACCTGGTTCAGAAGCGGATTTAAAATGACAGATTACATACCACAGTTACTAGTTCTGCAAGTTCATATCTGAGTTCCTTCAGAACTCTTGCATGAATAGATAACATTAGAAATAGATACCATTCAGATGACTGTGACAGACGAATGGATTTTGCCTGTGTCCAACTCTGATATTTTTAGGCTTTAGGGGTTATCACAGAAGGGATCCACAAAGCTGAAAATGCTATTCTGATGCAGTAACAATACTGAATGATGGTGCTTTATGGATGCTAAGACAACTGATTCTCTGAAGAGGCTCAACATGGGGACATAGGTTCAGTCAAATGCCTTCATAAATCCTGACAGGCCAACCTAAATAAATAAAAAATGGGGACTCGTTGAAGCTGCTGGCTGGTCAGACTTTCAATAAATTAAGAAAGCCAATAAACCAATGCTGCTGTTACTTCCTCTGTGATCTATGGCACTGAAGACACCCTATCAGGTGTGTAGTAGTTAACTGTATCAGTAGAAAAGTTGCTTGCCATCCTGTGTGTAATCTGTGAGCAAAGATTTATAAAGTACTTAACCACAGAACATAGTAATACTAGTACCATGCACAGAAATTACAGCCGTGGACAATGTTCATCACTCTTACCTACTGCTACTCTTCCTCAGTAATACTGCCTGAGAGTGACAATGTCAGAGTTTGACTTCTCTTCTTGCATATACTTGGTCTATTTTTCCAGTATATAAATAGCTGGAGGAAAGGCAAAGTGTTATTTTAACTGTTTGCTACCCAGAGCAATAGCCAGCACTAGAGTAGGATAATGAGTGGAATAATAGAGTGGAATGTCAGATGAACTTCCATTTATTTTCTCTGATATATTAAAGACAGGATTTCATTAGTTTCAAGCCAAAATATTCTCATATTCCTTTCTATTATTCAAAAACCATAAAATCACTCTAGTTTTTCTAACTCCTTTACAATGGTCCCATTTAATTTACAAAGACATACTAACATCATGACTTTCCTAAACACATGTGAAAGCTGGCAATTAAATCTCACATCACACCACCAGTAGAGGCCGAATGTTCTGATAGTATTTATACATATCACTATATGTGAAGTGAAATTGCATCTAACTAAAATAATAATATTACCTGAGGAGACGAAAGAACCAGATTAACAGAGGAGTAGGAGTCATGTTTAACTCAGTAAAGCAGTACAAGACTATTTTGTGACCTATGCGAACTGAGCTTGTTATCTCAGTCCATTTCCTAGTAAGAGTAATGTTCTGGCCATATTACCACCCAGATTTGTACCCTTGTTATTAGACTTGGCAAAGAAGCCAACCTCTTTTGAAAATCTGGCCCAATATGACTCTCCTGCCAGTTTGGACTAGATTTCATGTAATATCTCAGAAATTGCTAGGGAGAGTTTAAATTTCAGTGACTCAGTACAATTGGTTTTTAACTTTTGTACATTAAGACGAGGCTGCACTAATTATGTTAAGAACAGAGTCACCAGTGTCATGATAAGAAACAGTGTAAAAAGTGAAGCTTTGATCCACCGCTCTGGAATTCTCAAAGGAATTAGCACAGCAACATTTAAACTGATTTTATGGCACACTTTTATTCATTTCTTCTATTTTTTATTAAATCTATTAGCTGTGTACCATAGCTTAATTCAATACCCGGACATTTTAAATACACAACTTCTATGCAAATGCTAGCTGCTATTATGAGTTAAGATTACTCAAGATTTCTCAAGGTAACCAGAGAGTCCCCTGCTGGGAATCTGCCTTCATGAAGCATGCAAAGAAAGTGTCAACATGAAGGTATAAATACTGCAGATGTTTCAGTAATAATTAAATATGGTACATATGGTGTGTTGTCCATTGGATTGACTGAATCCTTTGCTTTACATAAGCGAATTCCTGTGCAGCAAAAAAACAACTGTCTATTCCATGCCTCAGACTCATATAGTTCCCTTGACACTAGTTAAACTATGTTATATGTACACATTTCTGTAGTACTCATCACTGTGGTATCTGGGTGTTCTCAAATGTTAACAGTATATTATTATTACTATTTTGTGGGCTCTGCAAGCCAGCTGCAGGCCTGCTTAGGAAGAGGGACAATAAGCAGCTTGCACCACTGGTTCCTGGACTCCATGAGAAGTGAGGCCTGCTTGAGACCCACAACCTGGCTTCCACTACTGGAACCTAGTGAATGAACCTGATACAATGGACACTTCTGAGACACGGCTTCAGCACAGTAAATTGCATGCAAGTCAGTGGGGATCATTTATTGTTTACTCAAAGAAATATTAAAGGCCATGGTACTGGTTAGTATGTGAGTGGCTATGCAAATAAGACGACGTAATACTAGTATGGGAGTGAGTAAGCAAATTTCTGCATTAAAGCACTGAGTGTGCCCAGAGTAAACAAGATGTTTCCAGAAACCTGTGATAACTCAGTCTGAACTGAGTTCTTATGCAATTAAATGCCATGTCTTCTCTCCTGACAAACTTGACTCCTGAGAGCCTAAAACCTGACACACCATGGTTGAGATCTTCAGATCTGTCTAGGGGATGTAGACACCCAAATCCCATTACTTTTAATGAGAATTAAGTGTCTAAATCCCACAAACAGCTTCACAAAATTTCAGCTCATGACTCTAGTGCTATAGTGACCAGAGCTTATTCTAGCTTTCTCCTGTAATTTACTGTGCATATTACCATACTGACACCTATCTGTAGAAGAGTTCCTTATAAAGAGAATTATAAAGCTAGTAGCATTATTACTGAGGTTGCCCAACAATTCCCATTCAGAACCTATTTTCATTCTCTTATGTCTTTGCCAAACTAACTATTTGAGCTGAAATTTCCCCTACTGTGTGTCCGCTTCAAGCCCAATTTTTTTTCCATTTAAGCCAAAATGATTCAGCCATTTGAAAATGAGGCTACTGAAAATACACGGCTTTTCCCATGTTAAAAAACATATCTTTCAGAACAGGTACTTCACAGTTGGCAGATGGAAACTTTTGTGCCTTTTGCCATACCTGTGAAAATCCACCCAAATGTGACCTATTTATAAACTTTTGGGAAAAATCTCAATTTGCACATGCTCATGACCAATTTTCTAGAGTTTCACAACTAAAAATTCCAAAGGTTCCATCCACACTGAGTTTGCTCCATCCTGAGGGCTCAAGGAGCTGATCAGACTTTCCCTGTAATTGTTGATCTGGGCTTCTGTGGGCTAGAGATGGACACCAGAGCTGAAAGTCAGGAGACTCTGTCCTGTGCTTTCAATGCTTGCCCTGGTAGCGCCCACATAACATGGAAGAGCAAACTGCTTGATTTGAATTCAGGGCAGGGATATGAGCCATAACTTGGGGAAAGAGGATTAGGACAAGGAGCCCGGAGAGAACACACAACTGGGACTAGAAGCTGGCAGGGAGAGAAAGGGAAACTAGGACTGGGATAGGGGGGAAGACTGGGACTGCCTGGGCAACAAGGTGGGGGAGCATGGAAAAATCTATAGATACTCAGATTTTAAAGCAAGTAGTGGCCATTAGTCATCTAGTCTACCCTCGGAGGAGACTGGTACTGAGAACCAGTGGGGCAGAAGGAAAGAGGTGAGATGGGAGAGACAGATCTAACAATGAATCAGGGTGGGAAGACCCATGATTTTTACATCTCACCATTCCTTTGCTGTCACCAAATATCTATGAAACTGTGACACTCTGTACCTCCGAGCAGCACCCTGAAATCCCCATATTCACCACTGTCATATAATTAGGATATGTTTTGTACAAAGTATACCTTGTGAAGTATCATTTTAAAACTCTTGATCTGTTGAATATTAATATCCTGTGCTATCATTGTATGTGAAGTTATGAAGTTTGCTATGTGTGTGTCACTGAAATATGTTGTGATGTTGGGAACACCCACAACCAGCCTTTCACATACAACAATGGAGTAGCCAGACAGCACTGATGGCCATTAAAGGTAATCAGTGCTCCGAAGGGCCATCCCAGAGACTCCTCAGAGGGAGCATGTTTACAATGAAGACTGCTTGACCAACGGGGACTGCCTGATCTCCTCGTCACAGCAAAATATCTTTCCAGCAAGAACATATAAAAGAGGGGAAGTGACATCAACACTTAGCCTATTCCCCCTACCCCCACCTGGAAGAAATATCTGGAGGACAAAAACTTTGAACTGGGGAAGATGGTCCTGGGGTGGAATGCATTTCCAGTCTGTGTATTGAGAATCTGTGACCTGTTTGTACCATCTGTCAGGGTGAGTCACAGCTTGATTTAAATCCTGTTTAGTTTGTAGAACTTAGACTGCAAACTTATTTTTATTTCTTAGATAACCAAATTTGATCTCTATGCTTGCTACCTTTAATCACTTAAAATCTGTCTGTATTTCTGTAATTAATAAATCTGTTTTCTGTTTTATGTAAAAACAGCATGTTTTGGCTGAAGTGCTTGGGAAATCTCAGCTGAGCTTACAAAGGTTATTGTGCGTCCTCTCCACATTGAGGGAGGGGCAAACTGAGTAATAAACTTACATGGGCCAGGCTTGTGACCAGTGCAAGATGGTACAGTTCTGGGGTGCAAGGCTGGGGGGAATTGGCCAGAGCCTCTCTATTATTGGTTCATGAGTGGCTGCGAGATCATTCATTAACTCAGTTAGAGACATGTTTTATGCTGGATGGGATCTGATTCAATATGGTGGTGAGGATACTCAAAACTCCTTGTCAGAGCCCTGGCAAAAAGACAATTAAAACTACCAGGCAAGGAACTTACCACAGTCTTTACAGCCAGAACCATACATGCTGTTATTCTGCATCAAAGTGATAAAGAGTAATTAAATTAAGACTTATTGTGTGATCCAGAATAAAAGAGGTTAAAATATTCTAATCCAAGCTATCAGCTACCACTCCCAGAAAGATTCCAATCCCTCTCCTTGATTACAGGAATTCAACATCCAATCAAGGAAGAAATCATTCCATGTGATTTGTGTGACCATGACAATTAACCAACCATTTGAATTTCGGTACCATTTTATGGATATTTATAGTGAACTGCTTACAACCAATCCACAGAGGGAAACCCCTACAAGCTATTTTGAACAAGTGCATTGAGGAAATCATGGCCTTCTCAAAGATGTTCCAGAAGCAGAAAAAGGAGCTACATTCAGTGTGAATAACTGTCTACAAATTACGCATTCAGTTCTTATCTTAATTATTATTTTTAAATAAGACACACTATTCTCCGCAGAAAGAGAGAGATGAAAAGGCACAGTTCAGAAGGTAATCCCTTATAAAGGCTATTCACCATTATTGCAGTCCCTGCTAGTATTATTTTTGAGTGCCAACAGCGTGTTAGGTACTTCACAGAAACAAGGCAGGCCATGTTCCCTGTCCTAAGAGCTTGCAGTCTAAATTTAGACAGGACACAGGTAGGGAGGTCATAACTATACAATAAGGGAAGAAAGAGAGATGACAATGATTTCTTTCATGAATTCTTAATAGTGTGTGTTAAAGCATTGTCCCAGTGAAAGCATGCCCATATAAGATGATCACATACTTTCTTTGTGGTTCAACTTTTCAAAATCAGGAGGAGGAGAATTGCTGGATCTTGAAACCCAGAAGGCAATATTATTCCGTGGTTGGGCAGCAGCTTCCCATTTCACATTGCTGTCCTGTTCACGGAGGAAAAACAAGCAAAATCCTTTAAATATCCCTCTCATACTTCTGCAAGGCAAGAAATAGTGCCAGAGATGGGATGGAACGACACAGAGTGAGTTAAACATTGTAAACATCCTCTGTGTTGGTTTTAGCTGAAGATTTTCCTCGGGGTGATGGAAAAAACTTTTAATAGAAAATAAATGAGGCTGTTCATAAGAACTTAATAGAGCTTAAATCTTAACTCAGTGTTTTAACATTCTGAGAAATAGCAGCTCTATCATCTAAACATTACCATCTGTCACAAAAATCAGGAGAAATCATTGAATGTGTTATTTCCATCTCATTTATTTTTTTCCTTCAGAGACAATTTGCTCTGATTATTTGCAGCCTCATCTTAGTCTGTTCTGCAATGCTCCATTGAAAACAAGGTTTATTTTTTATCATAATTGGGTTGTAAAGGACATGGCTGAGTTCCTGTATACATGATGGTACTTGCTTCTTGTACACACATGTACATTACAGGTACGCTACGAGAGATGTAGGTAATTCAAAATACCAGTTCAATCTCTGAGAACTCATGCAGTCCTGGTGAGATGGGGATTCATCTGGTCACTGAATGGGATGTGGGACTCTTTCCATACTTAAAGGAAAGCATCTTTGCTGGATCAGGGTCAGATCATTCAGCAACACGTTGCAGGATTGATCCACACATCTGCGTAACGCTATTGTTTTCAGATTAACCTCTGTTACTCCTGTTCAAGTGCACTGAGGTTAATGGGGTCGGTACTGGCATAAGTGATGGCATAATATGAAAACAATGAGATTACACAGATGAAACAGATGGAATGCATCATTCATCCTGCAGAACATCCCCGACAAGCCTGATCATTTTTCCCCTGGCACCTACAGCCTGTCTTTGTCCCAGTCTCTCCATCTCAACCCCTACTCCATGTCGCAGTCCCACTCCATCACCTGTGGTGTTTAGATGTTGCTTGTAATTATTAGAACTGGGAGCACTGACTGTTGGGAGTCTGAAAGGACAGGAAAAACAGGAAGGAGGGAAGAGGAGTTGAGAAGGCAGAGTGAGAGTTACAGAGGGTGCAGCAGCAGCTTGGTAAAGAGGTTTCCACTTTAAAAATAAAGTCCTGTTGAAGTTTGTTAGTACCTTTCCTGGTTGATACATCACCCTTGACTCCTCATCCCATTCCCACCCAGCCTCTTGTCCCAATCTACCCTTTCACCACCTTTCCAGGACCATCTCCTCATCATGCTGCATTCAAGAGTTCCAGCATTCCAACAAAACTTGCTGTCCAATATAAAACCTCAAATGCAACCTCATACTCTCCAATATCAAACACATCATCTCATCTGGTTGTCACACATTCCATGCATTTAGGAAGTTATTTTGCCTTAACATTGCCAAGAAGGAACCAGAACTGACAGTGATATTTGAATTACCAGGTTATATGCCCTTTCGTGTAGGTCTTTATTCTCTCATGCTGTTTAAAAAGCATGTGTGCACATTGTACATTTATATCTCTCTATATGTAACACACAACAACATAAGGTGCTTTAATATCTAGAAGAAAGAATTAATACCATGCAACTAGATATTTATAGACTATACAGGATTCTTTACTTTTTGGTTTATATTTATTTCATTCTGAAAGAGACTGTTTTCTATAGTGAGCTAGTATGCTATGCCTTAGTATTTATGTATTTGAGAGGGTGTGCCATGTGTATGGTTGGGAAGATGTAAGCTATGTACTGCATACACAGTAACTATTCTGGATCTATAGGACATATGCTAACTAGTTAGATGCTTTTTGGAGATGAAGTGAAGCGCAGTATAGGACAGTACTTAGAGTACAAGAGTAAACAGAGAGAATATGTTGATGAGTACCACCAAGAAGCCTACAAACAAATGAAAAAAAAAATAAAACCTCAGCATCAGAGCTGGTCAAAAAACAGAAAATCAGTTTTTCAGAAAATTCTGAACATGTTTCTGATCTACAGGGCTTGAAACATTCATTTGGCATTTTCAGCACACAAAAGTGTTCAATGTCAAACAATTTCCATTAAAAAAAATTAGAAATATCAATAAACAGTTACTAGAACTTTCACAAGCCCTAGAAAACACCAAAGGTATCAGCATCGCTGAGTGTTATGTTGTCGAAAAAGGCCATTTTTTGTTTGGTCAACATTTTGTGTGAGAAATGTGGGTTCTAACATTTCCTTTTCAAAGAACTCATCCACTCAGGCACAGCCACACTGCTCTCTCCATACACATGCCTCATCCATGACTGTTAACTGGCAAGCAGGAGGCTCTAATGTGTGAGGCACAGCCAAGCCACTTCTTGTGTGAGCATAAAGTCATTGACCTCCTTGTAGCTCACATAACCCCAGCAGTAAAACTTAGTAAAAAGCAGGATAATGCTTAAAAAAAAAGAAAGGAACTGAGATTTGCTGTAGTAAATGGTGCATGGGGGGATGGGGAATAGGTGTATTTGAAATACATAAGACATGATACAATATAATACAAAATAAAAGTTTGCACCCTATGGTTACCTAAATATTACTTATTAACTATATATTCCTTTTTTAGTATTTTAAATGGAATTAATATGCTATTCTAACATCCTGCACCACCGGTATCTGGGCACTAAGAATCTCTACAATGTCAAATTGTTCCACACTGATACAGTCTCTCTCGGGCAGAGTGCAGAGCAACCACCATTTCTTCTTCCCTGATGTGTCTTGTTTTCTAATTAAGATCAATTGACAGGACATGATCATCTTAGTCAGTTTTCCATATGGAGTTATGTCAACATTCCTCCCTGTCTGGTGCTGTCTGACAAGCCAGTCTCATTTCCTTGTTCATACTTCACATTGCAACTGAGCTCAAGATTCTGGCAAAGGCAGATCTCTTTTGCATACAGTCCTAATGTAATATTTTCATTTTACTTTTATTTCTCTAATGGAATTAGTCACTGCACCTTGTAGATTAGCTGCAGCAGCCGGCCTCTTTAGATTCGCTTGAATATCCTCTCAATATACATAGCAAAACATAATTACGCAACAAAATCCAATCACTAGACTTGTTAGGAGTTTTTATCATTCAGCTGGGACTGAATTTTTGTCTTTTCTTTTCCTGAATTGCGATTTCTGACTATTAGGGAGTTGTGCAAAAATCGTGTTATGAAAAATCAGTCACACCTTTTATTAAAGGTGCATTCATACATGGTTTATAAAGGGTTAATAAATGTTCATTACTTATTATAAGCATATTGCTGACATTAGTATTGTGTGTTATGGATAGTCATAAGCATATCAGCAGAAGATGTGTTACACTGTTATAAACAGGATTAAAACATCACAACTACATGTAAATACTCTACTGCATTTTGACCTTGATCTACAGACTTTAAAATAACTATAACGAAGTCCATAGGGGAGTGATTTTTCTATGCTCCAAAATTGCCATAACTTTAGTATAAGAATTAGTGCCTTGCCTTTATATGCACTCTTCAGGAAATTATTAGAAAGAAACACAAGTTAAACAACAGTCAGTAACGGCTTAATACCAATAATCGGGCACTCTATTGTTAGTATTTCAAAACCATAATCCTGTCTTCTACTTATATTTGACAGAAAGGGAAATAGTAAAAAATTGTGTTGAATTATAAAAAATTATTGGAAAGGTTTCCATGCCAACCATGAGAGTTTGGAACATTCAGTTCACTTCTCTTTAAAAATAACCATTCTGTATACTCAGTAAAGGCTTAGCGATAGTGGATCTCCCGTTTTCAAACCATTTCTGACGGCTAGAAAACTGGTTCAGTCTCCACAATAAAAAAAACCTATAGGAGCAGAGCAGAAAAACAGAAAACTGAAATGGCTTTTGGCTCAATGTGGTTCCACTGGACTCTTTCTCTCTGGCAGCATAATTCCTGCAGGAGCCATGCTGCCATTGACTAGTTCTTATGTTCTTAACTGGCAATCACCCCCTGTCCCCCGGCTCTAGTCTCTTCTCATAGACTCATACTTTAAGACCAGGACCATCATGATCACCATGACCTCCTGCGCATCTCAGGCCACACCCACTCTTGCAATAGGCCCACAGCCTCTGGCTGAGTTCCTGAAGTCCTCTAATCTTGATTTTAAAACATCAGGTTACACACAATGCACCATTTACTTTAGTTCAAACCAGCAGATGACCCATGTTCCATGCTGCAGAATGTGGTAAAACCTGCTCCTGGGTCTCTGACAATCTGACCTGGGAGGAAATTCCTTTGTGACCCCAAATATGGCAACCAGTTGGACCCTGAGGATGTGGATGATATCCACCAGACAGACAGACATCCGGGAAAGAACTCTCTATAGTAACTCTGAACCCTCCCATCTCCAGCCATTGGAGATATTTGCTAAGAGTAGCTGCCAATAGGCCATACACCTTGGTGGGCAACCTCATCACACCATCAAACTCAGTCTTGAAACAGGTTAGGTGTTTTGCCCCCACTACTCACCTTGGAAGGCTGATCTAAAACTTCACTCCTCTGATGGTTAGAAGCCTTCATCTAATTTCAAGCCTAAACTTGTTGGTGGCCAATTTATGTTCATTTGTTCTTGTGTCAACATTGGCCCTTAACTTAAATAAGTTCTCTCCCTTTTTTGGTGTTTATCCCTCTGATGTATTTATAGAGAGCAATTGTATCTCCCCTCGACCTTTCTTTGTTAGGTTAAATAAGCCTAGCTTCTTAAGTCTCCTCTCCTAAGGGAGAGTCTTCATTCCTTTGATAATCCTAGTAGCCCTTGTCTGCACCTGTTCCAGTTTGAATTCAGCTTTCTCAAATATGGGAGACCAAGTCCTGCTCCCAAAGCCCCAGGGAACCCGAGGGGAGGGGCTTTTACAGGTTGCAAGGGAGAGTGGATAGTGAAGGTTCAGAGGCACCACTTCTTACTAGACCTGGTCAAAACATCTGTGGAGAAATAAAAAGTTTTTCTGTTTTGTAGAAGCTGAAAGTTTTTGGAGATGTCATTATTAGAGTTTTCATCGGTGCAGGGAGCAACAGAGCCTCTCTCTCACACTGTATTTCCCAGTGATTAGGGCCCTGGGATGTGGGAGACCTAGATTCAAGTCCCTGCTCTGCCTGATACAGAGTGATCTGGGATGAAAAATTCTGATTTGAAGTAAGCAGAGCATGGTCTTGAACCTTGGTGTCCCACATGCCCCGGTAAGTGCCCTGACCACCATGTCACATACACACCCTGCTGCTTCCTGAATCAAAAGCTCAGGTGTTGGTTAAAAGATGGACACTTTGCTGGCTTGCAGCCACAATACATAGAGTGTGGGGAAGGAGGCAAGCTGAGTAACTTAACAGAGGGGGAGAGAGGGAAATGCTCTTGGGAGAGCTATTTTTGTTTTGTTTCAACTGCAGGTTTCACAATCCAATTTGGACTGTCAAGAGCTAGATGATGAGGCCTGGGCAGATTACTACTGGGATGTTTGATGAGAGGAGTGAGTTTTGAAGAAGGAGAGTGAATATCACCAACTGGCACAGGAGGGAGGAAACTGTCTAAGACACCATGGAAAAGGTCATGGAATTGTGCACTCAAGGAGAGAAGGGGGGTATCTAGGTGCACAAAGATACAGCGTAAGATGAGCAAGAGGATACAATAGGAGACAAAGGCAGAGAGGGTGGCAGGAATTAGCAAAAAGCTTGATATTGAAGATGAAGTATTTATGAAGAAGGAGGCTGAAAGCCTCAAGGGGAGAAGAGACGTGATCAGAGTCACTGGAGCTCTCCTTACGTGTATGATGCAGGTGTTTGTTTTCCCTTTGTAAGGACTCAGAAAGGTCTCCAGCATACACCTATTTGCAGACTTTTAATGTAGTTAAACTCAAACCTCTTTCCAGTAACACTGCAGCCACAGACACAAGTAGGAGTGGAAGTCTCCTATGATATTGGAGCAGTCCCTAAACAAGTCTAGCCATGATTCCTTCCAGTGAAATAGGCGATCAGGGCATGATCACTTTCTCCCAAGAGCTCAAGCAGTTACAATGGGGGGTTGAACTGGTAATACTGCACCTCCTTTCCCCAAGAATGAGTTTTCCCCAAGATTTCTCACTCCTAATGATGTTGGCCCAGGTCCTCTCAACTCAAAGATCTCCTGCACTTCCAGGGAGTGGTTGGCTGGCACTGCAGGTTGATCTATTATCTGTTTTGTTATCCCTGGCCTCCATTTACTGGCTCCAGGACTTACCCTCAAATCCTCATATCACCACAAGACTGGGCTTCGTGTGTCAGATTATTTAATTAAATTCTATATGTAAAAGGGAATCAAGATTCTAAAACCAATTTCAGCTCCTCTGAATATAGAATTAGGAACTCCTGCAAGTATCTAATGAGTATTAATTAGAGATTGCAATGCACTTTGAAGATATAACAAAGTGCTAAAGAGAGGCTGAGTGTTATCTCAGATACAATACACACAAATTAACAATGTTCATTACTTTTATTATTTCCCTTTAACATTAACAGTAAAAACCCAAAGGGCACATCTGAAATCATTACCATAGACAAGTAAGCAGGTGATGATCAAGGATAGATTTTAACTTTAGTTAAAAATGAGATCTCTGTTAACACATGTTAAACCTTTATGTTTAATCTGTCCCAGTTTGTATTCAGCTCAGACACTTGCGTTTCCTTTCCCTGACCTGAAGAAGAGCTCTGTGAAGCTTGAAAGCTTGTCTCTTCCACAACAGAAGTTGGTCCAATAAAAGATATTACCTCACCTATCTTGTTTATCTCCAGTATTATTCAGACTAGATATGGTCCTGAGCCAAAACCCTAGATACAAAACAACCTCCTCCCTTCCTCCAACTGTGAGGTAAGGAACTCAATCCAAATGTTATGACTTAAGACCATTCCAACATTTTTTGGTTTGCCAACAATTCCAGAAAGACAGACGCTAGCTAGCTTTGGGTCAAATTAAATGTTTTATTTTGATTGAGCATTTTTAATATTATTTTAACATTAAAAGAAACTTTAAAGTCAAAAGTTGTTTTAAATCAAAGGAACCAAAACATTTCATTTTAAAAGTGTTGAAACAAAATGTTTTGATGGGAGGGTGAGAAATTTGGGGCTTTGTCCCCAAAAAGAACAATTTGGAAAAATGTGAATTCACAAAATGTTCCCAATGGCACTGAAACTCCATTTTTTGCTGAAAAAAGTTTTAGTCAAAAAAATTTCACTCAACTCTAAGTAAAGCTGAAGAGGGCCTGGTAAGGCCAAAGGAGAGGAACAAAATCTAACCTTTACCTCAATTGCCCAGCCTATTGCTGACCCTCACCATCCAAGCACACACCTGTAGATGACTTGCTAATGAATAGCTTTTGTAAGGTTTAAAAAGAAGAACTTAATCATTTATTTGTAAGTTAGACAATTTCAGTTTGTCATTGGTAGTTCTCATTCAGCACTTTCCTGCAGATCACAAGCATGCAACTAATGGACCAATGTTAAGACTCAGGGCATGTCTACAATTGCCATTTAAAGTGGAAAAAGTCCCTTTTTTGCACAAAAACTGTGGGAGCGTCTACACTTGTCAATGACTTTTTGCTGCGAAACTCAGAAGTTTCACTGCAAAAAGAAAACCACCGCCATGAGAGGCATACAGCTCTTACTGGTGATGCCTTTGCGGTGATGTGCAAGTGAAGACACGTTCTTCCTGTTTAGCCTCCGCAGGATATCCCATAGTGACTAGGTGACCACTCTGGCCAGCAGCTCTGCTGCTCTGACGCCAGGTAAACAGACATCCACCCCTCCCCTGTAAAGCCCCAAGGAACTTTGAAACTCCCCTTCCTGTTTTCTTGGCAAGTGCTCACTTATCTGACCAGGGGACCAAGATGCCCAACAGTCAGCCCACCTACCTTCCCACAAGGCCCATCGTCAAAATGGAGAGAGCTGCACTGTGGGATAGCTGCCCTTAGCGCGCTGCTCTCATCGGTGATAGAAGTGCGGCAAATGATGCCTGTGGAAGTAAGTGAGTTCACAAACCAGTGCTTTTCTTTCACTGGTTCACTATCACCATTGAAACTGACAGCCCCAAAACTCTGCAAGTGTAGACACAGCCATACAATATCAAACCTCAGTTTGATAGACCAAATCCCTGGAGATCTAACAAAAGTTCAAAGTCTTGACTTTGAAAGGCCCTCTAATCATTTCTAATCCTAAAAACAGCAGTGACTGTTTTGAAGGACTATGTGCTAGAAAAGAAGACCAGACACGTATGTTAGATTGAAAAAAAAAGAAGAAGAAAAACAGTATACTAAGAAAATAATGGTCTTCTCTAATGTAGACTTTTGATATATGACAAGGGGGATCCAGGATCCCCATAAACAAAATTATGTTCCTCAAAAGGAAAATTATGAAAGCATTTGTACGCCCATCCAAATTCCGGCTTAGCACCCAAAACATATTCTGGAATGTCCAGGAAACAATCATCTATCGGAAAAAGCAGAAGTTTTCTGGATTAGGATAAGTTTTAGAAGCACTAGACACAAACTGTGTAGGGTTGAGAAATAAGATATTTGCCCCCTTACAGATATGACACAAACAAAAAATTGCAGATTACGTCAAGATTATTTATGTTTTTTGATTAAAAAGAAAAGCATAGTTATTCAACTGATAGTTGCAATTATACAAATATTTTACCTAATTATTATACTTCCAGATATGCAGCTTTGCTCTCACAAGGAGTGATGGTGCTATGATTTAAATAAAACAAATGAAAAAGTGGAAGAGGATTAAAGACATGGCCATTGCTTATTTCTTCTTTTCTCCTATTCTCCAAGGAAAGTATGGACTGCAGAGTATACATAGGGTCAGATTTTCAAACTCAGAAACGCGAAATTGAACTCCTGTTTTACAGACAAACACCCATTCATGCTAAGTGGCAATGCATGTGTGCAGATACCCAAAGTGTGTGTGCAGACTGGGTCTCTCCAAATATAAGTTTGGTGCCCAAACAGGTCTCCAGTTATGCAAGCCTAACTGAAAAATCTGATCCACTCCGTATTATTGCCAAACCCAAGCATTCAAAACTCAGTCAGTCCCTAGCAAATGATATTTTGTTAATATATATTATTTATATTGCAGAAGCACCTAGGACCAGCAGTCCTTGACCAGTACCCCACTGTGCTAGTCATTGTACAGACACAGAATAAAAAGATGGCCCCTGTCCCAAAGAGATCACAATCATGTTCTTTGTCACCTTTAGAGTGCTCTTAGATCACATTTTCAAGCTTTTCTCCACAACCATGAGGACTATAAATGTACCTCTTTTTAAAATGAAAACTGAGATTTTCACCTAATCGTCTGCCTCTGGGAATTGGGGATTTAAGAAAAAAACAAATATGGCAAGACTCAAGAAACATGTTTCAAGCTCTCGCATGATGTCAAATATAACAAAAGTACTAATAAGGACTGTTGTTTGCATTTGTGGAGGACTTGACTAGCCCCTGGGTTACAGCTGTTTTATTTAACTCATATGGCCTGGGCCAAAGCCCCCTGAAATCAATGGGAGTCTTTCCTGACTTCAGTGGACTTCGATTTTAACACTTCACTAGGGGCCCAATGCAATCAATAAAAATTATTCAAACTCCAATGAAATTACACACCAGTTGCAGGGTTATTGACTTTCCTAAATACAGCTCTCAAATAAGCATGAAAATAAATCTTTAGTGGGGAGTTGGAGTGAAAATTTCTACTTGAATTCAATTCCCTTTCTGTCCAGATAAAGGTATGTCCGTGTTTTAATTTGGTGTGTAACATGTCTTGTACCGGTTTATACTTAACCCCTGAAAGATATATTTGGAGGACACAATTTTTGAGTAACAATTCAAAGTGAAATGAAGTGCAATAACATTCCTTCCAATTAGTTACAGCCCCCCAGAGAGTGGTGTTGCAATGAGTTAGCAGGGGCTCAGAAGACACTTAGTACAAAATTTCAAGGGTGCTCCTAAATGCTCCTGCTTAGGTGTCTACACCATTACCTTTCTACTCTTGCATTACCTTTGCCAGTATTTTCTTTATCTATGATGTATAAGATGAACTATGAATGAGTTGTGAATTTTTCTGATCTTGGCAGATGGGAAAGTCCACATCTGATCCTATATATGATCTCATTATTGTAGTTTATGCAGCGATTAATTGACAAGCATCGCTGAAGTAATAAGAAAGACATGGTACATTTATCTATCTGTCATGCTTCACTGAACAGATTATGGGCCCTGACCCTGCAAATCTTTACTGACACAGATAGCCCTCGCTCCCAAGAATAGTTCTATTGACTTCAGTGCGCCCACTCAGGTGGTTAAGAGTTTGCGTGACTGGACCTTTCAGTGGAATCATTTAACTGTAGTGTCAGTGAACTTAAAGATCAGATTTGGGGATAAAGCATGGTAAATGGCTACAACTTCTGTTGGATACTATGGAACATTTGAAATTTTGTAATAAGTGTTTTCTGAGCCTCTGAGTTTACTTTTAAAAAAAACTTGAAGTGCTGCATATTTTCTAATGAATCTTGCTTTGGGGTTGGACGGGACTAACAAAATTAGAATGTTTGGCCATCACCCCTCCCATCCTCCAGCTTCTCTTAGATTGTGCTTTACCTTTAGGCACTTGATTCCATAAAGCAGCGAATAGACTTGTCTGAGGAGAATGTGCATATATAAACATGGTAACAGGGTCAGATGCAGCAATGACTTTTATAAACAATTTTCTTATTCCAAGCCAGTTCAGCTGATTGACTTGACTCATTGTATATTAACTTTTCATGTCCCTATTTACATTTGACAAGAAATGTATTCCTCCTATGAACCTTATTGGGTGTACAAGAACTGATGAGAAACTCAAAATGAATCCTTCAGGATTCAATTTGAGCTCTATTACATCAGTACAGGATACAACTATATTTTACTACTTTTTTTAAGAGGTTCTTTTTTCTGATTTTCTCAGTATTAACCTCTTTCTCCTGGCCACCAAGAAGCTTTTTTCCCATTAGAAATGAAGTTTCTACTTTGAATGGCATCTCAGCACACATTCCCTATATGCCCACCACTCTTCTATTGACTTGTGCAGCAGATGGTGGTCTGTATTTACTTGCGTAGTCATTACTGAGCAAATGGCTCAACAATAGAGTGGAAATTTTTTGTGCAAAACCTTTTTTCGTCAAAATTGCAAATTTGAGTAAGAGTAAACAAATTCATATTGATTTCAGTTAATTGTTTTGGTTGGGAAAAAAAATATCAAACATTCCAAAAGAAAATGTTTCACTGTTTCAGAAAGAAGTTGCATTTTGGAATTTCCATCCATTTCATTTTAAAACAGTTTAAATGTTTTTAAAACCCTTTAAATTGAAACATTTATTTTTGTGTCAATAAAAACATTTCATTCAACCCAAAGAGCTTTTGTCGGCATTTCAATTTGCCAAAAATTTTAAAACATTTTCATTCAGGTTAACCTGGAAAAAATATATTTTTTGGACATGTACCAAAACCAAATGTTCAGTCATTCATACAGCCCTACTCAGCAAATACTTGCTCAAAACCTACCTGAGTGACTGCTGGTTATTTTGACTTTGTTCATTATGGCACCAATGACTCATTCGGGATAGCAACATTACTTAAAAATAATTAAAACAGTTTTCACAAGTTTTTGACAAGTGACTTTGGGTTCATGGATATTCCACACCTTGAAAATATATATATTTTTTAATAAAGTTGTCTGGCAGTGCAGGTGAGAAATATAAGGACAGGAAACCCAGAGGGGAATGGGGAGGAAGCAAAAGGCACATGAAGGGTGGCTTAGGATACAAGAAATGGGAATAGGCATTGGCTCCTAAACTTTACTGGTTCATGTCCCACCTTCTTAAAAAATAGTTGTGAAGTGAATGGATTGAACATCAAGCTCACAGACCCAGTTTGGGAACCCCTGGATTAGAGGTTACACTTTATATTAAAGTTCTATTTCTAAAGAGTTTATAAGAGGATAATAAATGATTAAAAGATATTTTAATAAATGGTAAAACTATGGTGATAGATAGTTACAGAACCTGTTAGGTTCTGTAACGATATGTGACTTGGGAACTTACATCACATTTGCCCAACTGTCAGTGAGACAGGATCCTAAATCACTTAGTCTGAAAATTCTGTATCATGCTTATAACATCCATTATTCATGTATTAATCCTTTATAAGCTATTTATAACTACTTTTAATATAATGTAACCAGATAGATACCGAAGGAAGTCGATTTTGTAACCATATATTAAAATAATGTTTGATCCAGCAAACTTCAATTAACTCCAAGCATATGTGCAGCACATAGAAGTAAATTGGAATACTCTCAGTGCATGAAGTTCAGCAGTCATGTTTTCAGGATCAGAGCCTATTATCAATCCTGGAGTTCTGGTGGCCATGAACAAAGTGCTCAGGCTTTGCTTTTGTAATGTATGATGTCACCAGATTCTCTGGAATTTAAAGCCTTACATGAGGCATGTATAGGTAAAGGATGTTGGTTTTATATTGTAAACCACATGCATCATTTTCTCTTATGCAAAGTACTCCATTTAGGAAGGAACAATCAGTTGCACATATACAAAATAGGAAATGACTGCCTAGGAAGGAGTACTACAGAAAGGGATCTGGAGGTCATAGTGGACCACAAGCTAAATATGAGTCAACAGTGTAACACTGTTGCAAAAAAAGTGAACATTATTCTGGGATGCATTAGCAGGAGTGTTGTAAGCAAGACATGAGAAGTAATTCTTTCGCTCTACTCCACACTGCTTTAGGTCTCAACTGAAGTATTGTGTCCAGTTCTAGGAAACATATTTCAGGAAAAATGTGGACAAATTGGAGAAAGTACAGAGAAGAGCAACAAAAATGATTAAAGATCTAGAAAACATGACATATGAGGGAAGATTGAAAAAACTGGTTTTGCTAAGTCTGGAGACGAGAAGACTGAGAGGGGACATGATAATAGTTTTCAAGTACATAAAAGGTTGTTACAAGGTGGTAGGAGGAAGAAAAATAGTTCTTTTTAACCTCTGAGGATAGGAGACGCAGCAATGGGCTTAAATTGCAGCAAGGGAGGTTTAGGTTGGACAATAGGAAAAACTTCCTAACTCTCAGGGTGGTTAAGTATTGGAATAAATTGCCTAGGGAGGTTGTGGAATCTCCATCATTGGAGATTTTTTAAGAGCAAGTTAGATAAGCACCTGTCAGGAATGGTCTAGATAATACTTAGTCCTGTCATGAGTGCATGGGAATGGACTAGATGACCTCTTGAGGTCCCTTCCAGTCCTATGATTCTAAAATACTATGTTTCTTCTAATAATTTTGCAACAAGCATAGAACAGGCTGTCTTAGACTTACATTTTAAACAGAAAAATTGAGCAGCTATTTTCAGAGATGAATCCTGGGCCTGATTCTGATCTCACAGCAGTGCGAGGGAATTAATCCAAAGTCAATGTGTACAACTGATACAAGATCAGGAAGAGCAACTTTTCCCCCTGGTGTAAAAGTTCACTTTCAAACTGCAGTTCAGGCTGAGTTTTTACAGTGTGCACAAGAGACTTAAAAAACAAAAACGCTAGTCTTTCCCAGTTCATACCCTTGTTCACATTTATAATTTATACCATGTTGGCTGAAAGAGGCAGCAAGAACACATTAAAATTGTATTGCTTCTTCTCCAAGTGGGACAAGACTTTCCATGACAGGATTTGTATCATTTAGCTCTGGGTCCTCTCCATATTTAATCTTTCATGCTAGGTTAAATATTGCTTTTTTTTCCCTCTATAGAGAACTCTGAAGAATAGACAACAGCTTTTTGGCAATGCTGTTGTGGTGAGATACTCTGACCAAGTATTAAGCAATAGCTACACTGCATGTTCCTGCTTCTGTGTTTATTTTAACCCTGGTAGTCTATACTGCAATTAAACAGCCCTGCAGCCCAAGCCAGCTGGCACAGGCCAGCTGCGGGTTTTTAATTGCAGTGTAGACATACCCATAGTAAGAGAGAGTCCCAGAACTTGCCATCTAAACAGAAACAGCAGGCAAAGGTGGAAGGGGAAACCAATCCAACTTTTACACACACGACTAGTTCCACTGAAGATAACAGGACTAGTCACATGTGTAAAATGTTCACAGCACCTTGCCACAATTCAGTATCATCATGAGAGATGCCTGTTCAATGAAGTTTTTAGGGATAATCTTCCTGCCTACAAAATTCTTGCAGCTTGTCCTTTTCTTTTGTCTGACTGAGAAATACAAAAATTACATAATTCTAATACAGCCAATAAGTAGTACAATCTCCCTGGAGACAACTTGGGAAATTCTATGGAAAAATCAGTTTAAACTGCATCACAATACATGTTCTTCATGCACAGAAATTCTGTATTATGGTAATACCTAGAGTCTTCAGCCGAGATCCCAGTATGCTAGGCATTGTACAAAAAACACGTAAGAGACAGTCCCTTCCCTGAAGAGTTTGTCTACAAACAACACAGACAAGAGGGGTAAGGGAACAGAATTGGAAACAGGCACAGATAGGCGAAGTCACTTGATCAAAGTCATGCAGCAGGTCACTGGAACCCAGGTCTCCAGACTCCCAGTCCAGTGCCATTAGAACACACAATCTCCCAAGAATGGTTGTGCACAGAATCTCACATGCAGTATCTGATCCTTCTTCCACTGAAGTTAACAGGGCCAGTATCAGTCCCAAACTACATTTTTCACAAGTCATCACAAACTCTGTACCATAGCAGTTCCTACATATTAGCTATTTATAAGACAATTCAAACTTGTCTGTAATGCTAGCAGCCGTTTCCTTTGGAGTTAAGAGAAAATCAGCTATATTTATATTCTCTTAGGTTTAATAAAAACTTGTTTTAAGAAATCTAAGTATTGGGCTCAATTTGAGTTGACAATAAAACTAAAACCCACAAAGCTCAAAGTATATTTTCTGGCCTACTAACTCAACTACATGCCCAGTGCAAGGATGAAATCTGAAAAAGGATGAAAAGAATACAAAAATTTCTGTATCATTGAATGCCTCATTGTATACTGAATTAGCCATTTCATGCCAGGGCTGGTATCACAGATGTCTCTGAACAGGAACAATTGAAAGTCATTAACCTGAATAGCTTTCCATTCAAATGGGAGCACCTTTGAGCAATGGGACCACTGCAGCCTACAAGAAAACCAGTTCCACCCAGGTTGCCTGCCAGAGGCTGAAGCAGTGGAAAATTCCTAGCAAAAAAAAAAAAGAAACAACCCATTTTAAAAGTGCATTAAACTAAACAGGACGAAGGCTCTCTTATTCTGGAATAAAAGTATCCAACATAGAGTTAATCAGAAACAAGTCCATGTGTATACATACAAGCCCTCCAAACTGACACTTAACAGTCTCTGGCACATCTCTCTGAGCTGGGAAACATTTTGACTGCTGGATCCAAACAAGCTGAGGGGAGCTTGTTGCAGGAATCAGAGGGGGCTTAATGATCAGGAAGAGAAGACTGAGCCAGAAAACTGAGATCCAGAAGAGAGGACCTGAGGGCACTGACCAAAACCCATAAAATGTTCAAGAATGGTGAGGACTCTGAGGAAGGGAATTGCATACTGGCATTTCTGATTTTTCCTATATCTATGTATCTCCTGTGCTTTGTCTATGAGTAATGAATTATTGATTTAGAAATTCCTCTGCATAGAGTGTCTTACTTCAACCGTCACGTTCCCGGAAGGGTTAAAATATAACAGTGGTTCCCAACTGGGGTTTGTGAACCCCTGGGGATTCGTGAAATATTACAGTGGGCTCTCAGGAAAAAATTCCCTAATGGGAGACAGAGCTGTCCCTAGGAACCCTGGGCAGCATGGGGCCAGCAGCCCGGAGCCCCTGGACTTCCAAGAGCTAAGCAGATCAAAGCAAGCATACCTATCACACTAAGGAGATTTAAACTTCAAGACTCCTTATAAGAAATGGAAAGGGAGGTGAATATTTTTTGCTGTTTTTAAAATTAAATAGGCAGCTAGTATTGTTTTTAAAATTATGAAGAAGAAGAAGTTTAAGCTTTGTCGTAATGTGCGCTGTTTGCCTGGACTGCTCAAGACCTGAATGCTTGTGCAGGAGGAACTCTTTTGAGTTGGCTTCTTAAATACCTTCATGCCATTTCACATCTAATACTCCTTGACGAAATACAGGAGCCTTGTCTTATAACAGGCTTATTCAGTGACACAAGCTACAAAAGTGAGATCTTGGAAGAGTGTTGCCGTTTTCATAATGTAATAAAAATACTGCAATGATAAATAGTGTGTAATAGGCATATCATAAAAACAAATTTTATATTTCCAAGATCACTGCTTTTATAATTTATACTCAGGTAAAGGAGAAAATCCCTGGATGTATTCCTTTTTAAAAGGGGGTTCATGAGACTTGACATGCTAGTGAAAGGGGTTCACAGGCTGTTAAAATGTGGGAATCACTGAAATATAAATCAGAGTACCCATGGGGGTGGAGCTCTGGTGACGGTGTATTGGAGGGTCGCACTGGTCCTGGAGCCCATTCCTTAGAAGTGACACCAGACACAGTCTGTGCCCAGAAGGTATGTCTGAGAGGCCGGAGCCTACCCAGAACCAGGGGAGTGTAGAAACACACAGATCCAGCACAAGGGTCCAAACACAGTTGTCGGGTGAGCAGCCACAAGGGGGAGCTCAGCCAGGACTGATCATTTTCTTGCAATTTTTTATTTTGTTTCTTTTTCCCTCTAATTCACTAACTATTTTTCAGCTTCTTAAAGTGGTTCATGAATCATTCAGACTCAGTAGAAATGAATAATAATGAGCCTATTTACATTGTGTTCAGTATGCAACTAATTACCTGAAAATGACTGCTTGGTATTGCATCAAGGATTGTCTCATTAGCATTCAGTGCTGCTGTTATAGCAGAAAGGAGGAAAGAAAACAAGAGGAAAAAGCGGAGTAGAGAGCAGAAAACCAATTTAACTGTGCTTTAAATAAGAAAAAATATAATAATAGGAGATAGATCTATCTCCTAGAACTGAAGGGACCTTGAAAGGTCATTGAGTCCAGCCCCCTGCCTTCACTAGGAGGACCAATTTTTGCCCCTGATCCCTAAGTGGCCCCCTCAAGGATTGAGTTCACAACCCAATGCCAAAGCTCAAACCACTGAGCTATCCCTCCCCCCTTTGGACTGCTCATCAACCCTTTCCCCCAAATATACTAAATGGTATGTATGATATCATGTCTTGAGGCATGATAGAAGTTACAGAATGAATGGTGTAGAGAAAGTAAGTCCAGTGCTGTTATTTACCCTATCTCAAATTACAAGAGCAAGAGGATATATAATGAAAATTAAGGGCACCAAATTTAAATCCTACATAAGGAGATATGCACTGGAGATAAATTGTGAGATTCACTGCCATAAGCTACCACTGAAACCAAGAATTTGGTTTATGCAGCAGAGGAAAGCTACCTATTAAGCACTCTCTTGCAAGTTCCACTCAAATTCCAAATACAGTAGTAATATAGTGTCTTACCACAAAAACTGCAGGACATTGCTATTTCTTTATTTGTATTGCAGTAGTGCTTAGAAGCCTCCATTAGGGATTGGGTCCCACTATGTTAGGCACTGTACATGCATAAAATGAAAAGATAGCCCCTGCCCAAAAGAGTTAATTCTGCTTTACAGAGTAATTGAATAAAAAAGTTGCTCAGTGGAACATTTGAAACTAAAGTTTATAGGATAATTGACCAACCACCATGATTTCATTTTTACAGTGGATTATTTGCAGCAACATAAAATCCTTGAAACTATGAAGTAAACTGGTATAAAAAAATTATGACTATGTATAGGATGGGATTTTCAAAAGTGAGCACAAGCCCCCCATCATCAGTCACAGGACATTTGCTCCCCTTGTCACTTACGTGCTTTTGAAAATCCTACCTTATAATCATACGAAAGCAAGCTGGCCACTATAGTGCTATGATCACTGCACCATCCAGGAAATTTTGTACTGATGTCTATGGGTTGTGCAATCTTTCTGAATCAATCTACTGCAAATGAGTTAAGTTAAGGCTGATTAACTGGGAACAAAAAAAAATGCTGTTTGGAATCTTCATAAAAAAGCATTTAACTGGACTAACACTAATATATGCAGTTGTGTATAGAATTAAGTAGGAAAGAATAAATGCCTTTCTTACTGTGCATTCTCAATAAGTCCTTTGGCAGAAGGTTTCTCTGCCACAAGGACAATACAAACTAGCTCATATCTTCATTGAAGTCCTTGACCTTCGCAACAAACACAGCCCTATTAAGACAAGCAATTCAGTTTAATATGCAAAATCATGTGGCTCTCAAAACCAGCCTTCCAGGAAGAATGCAGTTTGTTCAGAATATGTGTTTGCATTGTACCTGAAACAGATAATCTGAAATATTCCAATGTATTGTGATATGACCCACATAACAATGCTATCTTTAATTAGTCCTTAAGTACAGAGTTTAAAACCATGTGTGTATATATATAATTTTTACAACTAAGAAACTTTAAACACACTGTGGCACTAAAGTATGCAGCATATTTATATTTGTAGCAGATTATTGCCCCAGTTCTGGACAGTACTTAGATTGTTGCTTAACTTTCAGCACACCAGTAATAAATTTCTGTAAGTCTTCCTAGGTACGTCTATGGCATTCATCACCACCATATTTGAATGCTTCAAAATTATTAATTAATCTTATCCTCACAATACCCATGTTAGGTACTATCCCCATTTTACAGATGGGAACTGACCATTGAGTATTAAGGGTAAAATTTTCACAAGTACCTACATCTCATTTTCAAAAGTGATTTAGGCATTTAGGAGCTTAAGTCTCATTGAAAGTCAATAGGACTTAGGCTACTAATTCATATTGGGTAACATTTTCAAAAACACCAACTGACTTACCCAAGGCCAGACAGGAAGTCTATGAGCAAGTTTAAGATTTGAACCCCAAATTCCTGGTTAAGACCAGTGATTAATCCTGCCTCCCATTGGCTTCATGTGCTGAAAATTAAGCACCTGCTGAAGTTCTCTGCAGAACTGGGATCTAACCAAAGTCCAGGAAGGGAGCTAGTTCCCCTACAATCATAAAAATATATGGTCCCTCATTTCACTGGTACCTTTTGCTATTTTCCCATTTCAGTTCTGTGCCAATTTCCTGTTTGGTAGCTCTTAGGAACATTTCTCCAGCTTAGAGATAAGAATTTATCCTTTCTGAACTACCGAACCATAAAAGTGAAAAATGGTAAAGACCTCCTAAATCATCCATTACACATCCCCATATATGAAGGATTGTTCCTTCCAGTAGAATCACTAGTGTTATGTCTAGTCTCATTTTCAATGCCACAATCGCTTTTCTAGGACTGCTTTAATTAGTAGGAAGGAGAATGTAGCCCATATTGTGGTTATTATCACAGAGAACAGTTGTTTGAAGGAGAACATGTTATCTTTATGTTACAGTGCATCATTTTTTGATAGCATAGCTCTATTTTGGGGTAGTCTAGTCTATTTATCACTGATAAATGATGGATTGATTTATGAAAGCATATGCTAGTTCACCACCTATTATTTAAAACTCTTCCTTCACTAATATTTAAAGCTTGGATGAAAATTGTTATAGAAATTTTAAATATAAATGTACAACAACAGTAAGTAAAGATAGATCAGAAAGTTTTCACTTTAGGCAGCACTCAATACATAGGTTATAAAGAAAAATGTTTATAATATAAATTTGAAGAGACCTTGACTGCCAATCTTAAAATGAGATACCCAAGTTGAATTTTCACTAAAACATCAGCGCTTCTTTTATGTGTTGAGCTGCAGTTCTCAGTAGGAATTTTGCTAATGTATTTTAATATTCAATAGATTCTCTTTATGGAACATATGGTTACCAGACATACAGAATAGCAAATATTTAATTGTAAGACACATAGAGCCTGGTGATGTGGCTAGCGGATGTAAAAGAAGCTGCTCAATAAAACAGTAAAATATTTTGTCACAGATACCATACCCAGGGACTTTTTTCATGAAGCCATCTTTTTCCTTCTTATAGGATTACAACCACAGCTGCTTGCATGATGGATCTACGCAGATACCCTCTGGATGAACAAAACTGCACACTAGAAATTGAAAGTTGTAAGTTGTGGGAGGGAGAGGGTTGACCACACTGCATCTTTGAACTGAAAATAATTTATTGGTTAAGTAAAGTTTATAATTGGTCTAGAACGGAATTCAGAGCCCTACTATATTCTTATCAATCTGGTTTGTGTATAGAAACTATATAAATGCATTAAATGAAATAAATTGCATAAGTGAGCCACATTTAATTCACATTATTTTGCTGATCCAAGACTATCAAATTTCTGTGAAGGTCTCTTACCTAAAGGAGGGAGTGCTGTGTAATGGTTAGATCAGAGCCCTGAGTCAGAGCTTTTGCCTTCTCCGTCACCTGTTCACCATAGTATCTTATCCTGGGAAAGTCACCTCACCTCAATTTATTCATCTAAAAAGTAACACTAATATTAACATTTGCAAAGCACTTTTAGAATCTCAGATGAAAGACACTATAAAAATGAGGTCCTGGATCCTATATCATTAAAGCCAATGGGAGCTTTGCCATTGTCTTCAATGGGCACAGTTTCAAGCTCTGTAAGATTAAATTCTTCTTCCTCGTATCTTAATATTTCTCTACAGATAGGAGAATCACAAAAAACTCTATGGTGAAATTTATGGAATGGTGCTTGTATACTTGCAATGTTATTAAAGTCAAAATGGAATCCATTGGCTACATAGAGCAAATTATTTCAATATATCTGATTAAAAACTTCCGAAGCAGAATATCTCAAATAGGACATTGCAGCAGTTTCTATGAAACAGTTCCAGTTGTCACATTACAACTTTTGTAAATTAAGTATAGCAGTGTGTTAACCTATTACTGTAACTAGTATTTATTTCTGCTTTTTTGTGAAACTCCCAGTAAGTGTTGTAATACAGTACTGTAACTGGAAACTTCTTTCATAAGCCGCAAAGCTGCACATAATGGTTGGTAGCTCTGCTACTTCAGACTTTGCAGTCCCAGCTCACCATCTTTCTGGCACAAAATGCTGTAATGCTACTTGCTGCTGGGCTCATCTCCCGGTTTGTGATTAAAAAGCCCTGCAGTCAGTACATTTGGAGAACAATTCATCCCTGGACTCTCAATAAGGGGTCACCTTATCTGCAATAACTACTAGCACTGTGAGTTAATATAAATATATAGGATACATAGTAATAGTAATTAAATGAGCTCCCCAGTCCTCTTTGCTAGGGAAGCACTTGAATAATCAAGCCCAGTCATTAGCATTAATGACTAGAGCTGATCAACAAATATAAAAACTTGTTTGTAAAGAGTCTAGGGAATTAGAAACCAGTTTGTGATTTGGTCTGTTCGTACTTCATTATTTACTGTTTGAGAGCCTTCATACAACTGAAGCTTTGTTTGGTTTAAAATTCGCTGTCACGAGCATTCAGTTATGTAGCTGAGATCTGTGTAATCAACAAACAAAAATATTAGAATCAGGTAATAAAGATTAATTCAAATCTAATCAGGAAACAGACAATACCATGTTATTTAAGCAACCAGTGACAAACCTTAACTAGAGAATGTCAGATAATCTACTGAACTCAGTTTCAGTGTGTTTATAATATTTGCTAAGCAGTTTCAAATTGACAAAATCTTTAAAAACTGATCTGTTATGCAAAATTACTGAATACATTGTTTTCAATCAGTAGGTAGACCAGCTCTACTGAAAATTAAGGGAGTGATTTTCAAAAGGCACAAATGGCACTGCAAGACGTAACTCCCTCTGAAAGCCAATGTGTTCAGATACCACAGCGCTGTTTGTGCCTTTGAAAATCCCCCTCAGAAATGTCTAACATTATAATAATTTTCTCCTTGGTGTACTGTCTCAGATATACTAACCTTTTAAAATAATGGATATAGTGTCTCTAAATAAATTTTAAGAACTCAAAATTATAGGCAGTGCACCTGAAAATACAGCTATATGATCAAAAAAGTTTTTAAAAAAATGCCAAAAATTTGGCTCCATAATCTATGTTTTAATTTTGGCAATTAAATAAGCAGCTTGATTTTCAAAAGTGCTGAGCACTCAATTGCTCATATCGACTTCACTGGGAACTGCTGACCTCCCTCGCTTTTCAAAATCAGGGGCTAACAAACAGTCACTTTTTTAAATCTTAGAACAAAGATTTATCCTTTTCATAATCTTATTCCAGTGTTAAGAAAAATCACTAAACAGTCCCAATGGGATTACATGGGAAGTCAGAGAAGAATGTGATTATTGAATTTGAGGGTTGTTGGGAAATCAAATTTCAAACTGCATTAAGCAAGTTGAAATAGCCCGAGTACCAATGAACTGTGGCATTCACCACCATGTAGAAATCTCACACTACATGATTTATCAAGCCACCCATTCCAGACAACTGGAAAGTGTTTCTTCTCAATTTTACACCCTGTTCTACAGTTGCAAGAATTAATACACTTGGGACAGAATTCCGGGGCAACATGGATCATGAAAATCCTCACTGAATAGCCATCACCACCCACTTTGGGATGACAAGCTCCCAATTGTCATTATCTTTCTTTTGCTACCAGAGCTCCCATTGATTTCAGTGGGAGCAGAGTTAGCCTAATGCTGACTGCTTTTGAAAATCCCTTGACTTTTTAAGTATCTCTCACCCAGCCTCACCATCCTGAGAGTTATCATCTACTAACCTTTTAAAATAATGGATATAGTGTCTCTAAATAAATTTTAAGAACTCAAAATTATAGGCAGTGCACCTGAAAATACAGCTATATGATCAAAAAAATTTAAAAAAAAATGCCAAAAATTTGGCTCCATAATCTAGTAACTGATGCTACTGACATATCAGTGTACCCTCCACACGTGTAGGATAGACATGAAAACCAGGTAATTGAATGAAAGAATGCAGATAGCAATATCCCCACTCAGCGCTAGAATGAACCACTAAGTGTACAGCACTCAGTAGCATGTAATTCAAATAGACTTAATGGTCCAGCTCCTCAGCTGACCATTTAAAAATCAGAGGAGCTCACTTAATTTAAACCAGCTGATAATCTGCCTTGTGTTCTTTATTCACCCATTTTAGCATGCTCTCTAAGTGTTGGGCCAACACTGGGCACTAGGTCTCAAACCCCCCTTTAGGCTGACCAAACAGGAGATATGGTAAAAGTCATTTTGGAAACAGGATGAAATATTAAGAGAAGTTTAGGACAGCCTGTGCACTGCTATTTTCCTGACTGAGAATCTAAATTATCCAGCAGCATCCAAAATTAAACAACGGGAAACTTGCATGACAATTAAAAATGTAAAGAACATGATGAGAGATGCAAGATAAACACGTTTAACGTCTAAACACTATGTCTTTAGAGAACTATATTCTCAATTTAGAGGGCTTTTTTTCCCAGGAGCAACAACTACACTGATCTAAATTCATTCATAGATGAAACAAGGTTTGGGGGAGTTCACATACTATATATTTATACAACTGTATTTGCATGAGCTAACGATTACAAACAAAAGCCTTAGACTGCTTTACTAATGGCAGGGTATCAGATCACTATTTCAGATTGGCACTAAAAATAGCATCTGATCCTCACACATGCTATTCACAGATGTTAAATGCCAACAAAGAGAAGGAAATTGAACTTTGTGAATGATTCATGATTTTTTTTTTTTACATGTTCATCTAGTCCCATGATCAGGGAAATTAGTGCTGCTGGATAGCTCCTTAAACAACACTGATTTTGCAGAACTCAGCTGACTGCTAAGAGAAGATGGATGTTTTAGAGTTACGTTCACAGAAGCATCTCACACTGCACCCTGTCACCTCCACATTTTGTTAGTTTTGTCTTACACCTGGATTAATAATTTATATATTAATTGTGGGTCAGATTGTGACTGGGCGCTGCATGTGGGAGTGCACCAGCGGGGAGGATGCTGGAGCAATCCTTTCCCTCCCTTCCATATGTGAAATAGCTACAGCTGCAGCCCATGGTTTCCTGAGCACAGACACCCCAAAGGGTGGGAGTAAAGAGACTGGCCATCCCTCATGTCATCTCAGCCCACTGGTCAGCTGAACTAGCTGGGAGTAAAACAGAACAAATGCTTCACCCTCCTAAGGGTTCCCTGTGTGCCCAGGAGTTCTGGGAGGCATTTTGTCCCTCCTCCCCCGGCTCAATGCTTCCTAGTGCATTCACTGGGGCAATGCAGCTTTGCACCAGCCCCATTTAACCCCACAATCTAGCCTTACCTAGGGAAACTGGAGGTACGTGAATTACTTTCATGCCATTTCAGCAGTGATCTTCCCCCCAGTTTAGAAGCCCCATAGGAATTAGACTGCACAACAAACAACATATTCCTAAACTATCCATAGAAGAGACAAATATATCACAGGGTGTCAATATAAACAGGGCTAGTGAGTCATTCTGTCTCACAGAGGGGTTGGGAGAATTAGCTAATTACAATGCTCCAAAGATGTAAATTGCTATATAAAGGCTAAGAATTCACACTTCCATTATTTACTATTTAGTAAATGCAATATGTTATGGAAAACTGTTACAACAGCTGCACTGGATAGGAACAGAAGTTGACTATGGACCTATTATCTAATCTGGTATCATGCCTCCAGCAGAGCAGAGGAAGAGAAATAGAATTAGCCAGCAGATTATTTTGGTATTTTTATAAAGCTTTTCAAAGTCAGCTTTTTTAAAATTTTCTTACTTGTATCTGTGCAGGCCACTATTTCCATTACTCCATAAACTGCACAGCTACCAGAGAAATGTGCATGTTTAGGCACAGAAAAGATGATTAATTTATGCATGTTTCTGTACCCAGAATTATACGATCTTTTCTCAATTTGTTCACTAAATCCTGAGTTTTTAAAGGCAGAAAGCTGCTCTGAGATGTCGTCATGCCTCAGAGGGTGACAGCCACAATCTTGGCTGACACACAAGAGATTAAATCAGGGACCTCCAGAGCTAAAACCATGAGCTGCCCCAGCATGAGCATAAAGTCAGTGTTCCCTGCTTGGGACAGCAACAACTCATATCCTCTATGGACTGGCACAGAGAGCGACTTGTAACATATACTCAGTAGTGACTTACAAGAGCACTTAGGCAGTGCACACAGCAGCCCCAGCTGCTGCAGTTCACCTTTATCATGCTGCACTGCCAACATATATGACGACCTAGCTCTGCTAGCCAGTGCATAAGGGAGGGCAGGACTAAGGCGGATATCCCAATGCCCTACTTTTTCCACTCTTTGGGGTTTTCGGTCATGGCAGGAGCTTAAGGACCACATTTCTGCCAGCCTGTGTAACACACAAACCTCCTGGGTGTGATGTTCTGTCCTGCCTGGCTGGCAGGCAGGGGCGGCTCCAGGCCCCAGCACGCCAAGCATGTGCTTGGGGCGGCAAGCCACTGGGGGCGCTCTGCTGGTCGCTGCGAGGGCGGCAGGCAGGCTGTCTTCGGCGGCTTGCCTGCGGAGGGTCCGCTGGTCCCGTGGCTTCGGTGGACCTCCCGCAGCGGACCTCCCACATGCCTGCAGGAGGTCCGCTGAAGCCACGGGACCAGCTGACCCTCCACAGGCAAGCCGCCGAAGACAGCCTGCCTGCCGTGCTTGGGGCGGCAAAATGCCTAGAGCCGCCCCTGCTGGCAGAGAGAGAGAGAAAGATTAAGGAGTCTGCTCTACAGCTTTAGCTAACAGCCAGTTGGCTTTTAGCTCATACAGTAGAGGCTCATACACCGAGGTCCCAGGTTCAATCCCACTTGCCAGCGACCAGGGTCTGTCAGTGTTACACCTGCACTCAGCGAAATAAAGGGTGGGGAAAGGGCTCTGCTTCATTTGTATGTCCTACTATATTTCAGCAACACGGCTGAAACATGGCTCACTATTGAAAGACAGACAGGAGTAAACTGTGTGTCTACTCTGCAGAATTATGGACTTGATGCAGAAAATTTGGGGTAAGGTTCTATAGTCTGTGTTATGCAGAAGGTCTGAACTGATGATCAGAATGGTCCCTTCAGACCTTAAAAAGCTGTGACAAATTTAAGGCTGCAGCGTAGTTCAAGAATGCAATTAAAATATGGTTTAGTCTCTTCTACATAACACTGAATTATGTTTTAACCACGTCAGGAGCTTTCTTTTTGTAACCATAATCAATGTGGTAGGATTGAGCAGACCCAATGAAAACTATTCTCCAAACCTAATTAGAAAGGTGTGGGAGGAACAGAGAGTAGTGTTTTAAGCCAGCTACAGCATGAGAAAAGGCATCCCCCATTGAGAAAAAGTCTGTTATTCTCCATTGTTTCTATGTCTATTTCTGTACAAAGTAGAGACAACCATAACACTAAATACATGTAATGCTTGAATGAAACAGCAATCAATTTCAAGTAATATTATAGTGAATCAATGAGATAGTCCACTGGACTCTATAGGTGGTTTGTTGTCAGGAAAGAAGAACCATGTTCATAACTAAACTTTCATTGTCTTTTCTGTTGGCGCACAGTGTTGTGACAGAATGAGATTTGAACAGATTTATCACAGCTCCCCACTTGAAACAAGATTGCATTGATCTGGAATAGGATTGCATTTGAACTACATGGGTGGTAGGAACCTGTGCTTCAGAGTAAAAGGTTTTCTTATTAGAGCCGAAAAACTGTCTTAAATTCAAGCCTTCCTAGATAGGGGGACTTGCTTGTCAGCAGACACAAGAAATTTAGTACTTAAGTGCCTGACGCACCAATCACATCTAGCAGGGTGAACACCCATCCCAAATTGGGCAGGACAGTCCTGAAATGCAGAGTTCAAGTCCCAGTCCTGGGCTGAATGACTCCGGGACAGCAGGTGTCCCAGATTCACTGAAGCTCAGGGATGGTGCCAGCCTCTTCCCAGTGGGGGTGGGATGTGAGGTGGGCCTTAGACCCCCTTGCCACAAGGACCCAGATCCTGCTCCTCCTCTCCTCCAGAGCTGCCCAGGGAGTCCAGGCTGCTGTGTGGAATCCCAGACCCTCCACTTGCCCTGGGCAGTGCAACCCAGGCTTGGGGACACAGGCTGGGGGCTGCTGTCAGGTACCCCAGCCCTGCACCTAGGGAAGGTCAAGAGTCCAGGGCTCCCCACTGTGGCCTGGGCTCACTAGGCAACTCTTACTACAATCCCGCTCCAACTTCCAGCCTGGCTGGGGCCACAGAAGAGGGCGGGGCTTGGGGTTGCCAACTTTCTAATTTCAGAAAACCGAACACAGCCGATATGCATTACTTTGCATTTATTAACACTGAATTTCATCTGTCATTTTGTTGCCCAGTCACCCAGTTTCATGAGATCCTTTTGTAGCTCTTCACAGTCTGCCTGGGACATAACTATCTTGATGAGTTTTGTATCATCTGCAAATTTTGCCACCTCACAGTTTACCCCTTTTTCCAGATCATTTATGAATATGTTGTATAGGATTGGTCCCAGTACAGACCCCTGGGGGACACCACTATTTACCTATTTTCATTCTGAAAATGGACCATTTATTCCTACCCTTTGTTTCCTATCTTTTTAACCAATTACCAGGAGAGGACCTTCCCTCTTATCCCATTTTGCTTAAGAGCCTTTGGTGAGGGACCTTGTCAAAGGCCTTCTGTAAATCTAAGTGCACTATATCCACTGGATCCCCTTGTCCACATGCTTGTTGACCCCCTCAAAGGAACACTAGATGGGAAGGGCTCTGAGTTACTATAGAGAATTCTTTCTCAGGTGTCTGGCTGGTGGGTTTTGCCCGCATGCTCAGGGTTTAACTGATCACCATATTTGGAGTCAGGAAGGAATTTTCCCCCGGTCAGATTGGCAGAGACCCAGGGGGTTTTCTCCTTCCTCTGCAGAAAGAGGTGCAGGTCACTTGCAAGTTTAAATTAGTGTAAATGGTGAATTCTCTATAACTTGAAGTCTTTAAACAATGATTTGAGGACTTCAATAACTCAGCCAGAAGTTAGGGGTCTATGACAGGAGTGGGTGGGCAATGTGCAGGAGGTCCGACTAGATGATCATGATGGTCCTTTCTGGCCTTTAAGTCTATGAGTCTCCTCTCTCCACTTTTGTAACATCATGTCTAATTTACTTTGTATGCTTGTTGGAGCAGCAATCAAGTTTTCTGTTTCTGGAGGTGCCTAGCTCTCCCTTAGGTGCTGATAGAAACTGATAGAAAAGTAATTGAAATAACCATTGTGTTTGCCTTTCATTTGCATATGTAATTTGTAACAAAGCTAAAGGGGTCAGCAGGAAAGCACTGGAGACTGAGACAGACTCTTGCCTCCAATGCAGTTTCTATGCTCTGCTTTAGCGGTGCAAGGGACTGTTAATCTGTCCTAACTAGATAGTTGAGGATTTCTCTGGGCCGCATAGTTGCTGTAACCACAGCATAGGGAGCATGTTGGGAATGCATCCCAGGGAAGGGGTCTGGCCATTTTGCTGCAATGTTCCAGTGTTCCCTGGTTGGCTAACGGCCCCTTGGGACCCATTACCACTCACTAGCATAAATTAGAGTAGCCTCAGGACTGCTCTAACTTACACTGGCCTGAACTGTCTCTTGATGGCCCCAGCGGCAACAAAAGCTGGCACAGAAACCTTTCCATACCAGCTCAGTCAGGCCCAAGAATTAAGATGTTATGGTACATCATAAGGCTAATGCTAGGTTGAGAGGAAAAACAGCCTGTTACTCAGAACTGAAGTTCTGGTGGAGGGAGGGAGGTATGGACTTGAACAAGAGATAAACTGTTCCCCTGAACAAGGGATTAAAGACTGTAATTGGAAATGTATTCTAACTCATTGCACAAGTCCGTTTGTGAATCTTGAGAAAATGGTCCAGCTTCTACTCTTAAATTAGCTTAAAGGATTCCCATTGAATTCATTTGGAGATATACATATGCACCTGAGATCAAAATCCTGCCCAATATTTTTCAGACTGTATTATCTCCAGATGGCATTGTAAGGGTGTTTTAATTATAGTTCCACTGTTCATTAGATACCAAAATGATAGCCGACTATTAAATCGTTGTGAGCTATAGAGTTTTGCCAGAAATACCTAAGTTCTAACATTCACATCCACAAAGATGGCAAAGAAGCCTTACACAATGATGTCACCAGAACTCAGGGTTATTGCTATGTTGCAATAGCTCTTGGCAACTTTTCAGTTGAAAAGGGAAATATTAAATCTCTTTAGTTAGAGGCAGTCAAAATAAGCTCTGAACCTTGTCATTTCACATTTTGGAAGACCAGGCATGCACTGTTTTGAGTTAATACAATCGTTGTGGTATTTTATGGCCTTTAGCACAGTTTATGCATTTCCTGATTTTCTGCCAAGGTGTGAACAGCAGCTTAAAATGTAGATAATCAAAACCCAGGATGAATTTAAAGATTCATATGTCTATTGATTCGGTTCAGGTTGTGAGAGCCAAATCCAACCCCAAATATATCTCGACCCATCTAGTTCCCTCATCTTAAAAATAGATATGACCTTCTCTGCTACCAAAAGGACAAGCCTTCCCCTAAATCCTATTGTTATCTGCAAAGAACTCTACCTAAGAAAATTCAATGTTATTCAAAAGATCCCCTTCCTTCCATGCCCAGCCACCCAGGATCACTTTCTGGACTTGAATTCAAGTTTTAGTGCCAAAGGATCTCACATTCCATTGAAAACCCCATGCAACAGGGGTATTAATTCAAACATTTCACATGCTTCCACATGGGCAGATTTCATGTTAGTCAGGCTAGGGGCATAGGGTGGAATTTGTGCAGAGTTTAAGGATCAGTAAGGAAATCTGGCCCAAGTCCTGCAGCTGTTGGAGCTTCTTTGCATGGCATGCCTGCTCTTCTGTTGGTCTTACAGTCCACCCACTACTCTGATATCTGGTAGTGTAACCCACTGGTAAGCAAGGATCCCATCTTTCTGACCCACAGAAAATATGAGTTATTACAGCCCGCTATTAAGGAACTTTAGCTCAAGCTGTAGCAGCTCATGCTTTTAGCTCTGAAGGCCCCCAGTTCAATCCCATGTTGATAGCCAAGATGGCCACAGTAGCTTGACCAGCTTGGTGGACATGATACCAGTAGTCCCCCGCTCTCTCCCAATATATGGCCACACTCTGCTCCTAACTTCAAAGGGGATAGAAGCCAATGTTTGAAAGTTAACACTGCTCTGAACACCATCAGTCTCTCTAATTGTAATCACTATTATAGGCTGTATAGTAGTGACACCTATTAGGCTAGTAAGGCCTAAAACTTTCCATTATACCCTCTCCTTTTATTGGCTTTTCATTTTGACTTTTCAGTGTGAAATTTTCCTTTAGGTTGAGTTACTAGATAGTATGTTGTGTTCTAAAGAAATCATGACACCTCAACCTCCTGCTCCCCAGTTCACCACTTTACATTTGACCACATCCCTTTAAAAAAAATAAGTCAGATGTGCAATGTCATATGCACATTGTTCATGCAGAAAGACCACTGGTAATATGAGCAGCAGAGCGTACCCAGAACTTACACCCCTCACCTTTAAACTCTCAGCCTTATTTTGCTGGTATTTGGACACATTTCCTCTAAACCACTGCAATGGAGAATAGGACTTTTAATTTTTCTCTACTATAATCTTGCAAAATTTTTCCCACCATTGCTAGCACCAGCTCTGCTCCTCACAGTTAGCAAAATTGAGAACCTACTGTAGATGGGCCACCAGCATTTCATCCATTGTAATCATTAGCCCAGATCTGAACTGGGCTAAATGAAAAAGGTGTTTAAAATGGGGGTGGCTCATACACACAAGGTCTCCCTCATGAAACTGAGGTCAGAACTGAATTTTGATTTATCCTATTATAACAGTAGATGTGATTTGGATCTGGATTTTAATCAGGATCTGATCTTCCCTAATTTTCGGGTCTGGTGCTCTGAATAGGCTTTTCTTTGCTCCTAGTAATTGTAAAAATGCTTGATTAATCTTTAACCGTGGTCACAAAGATCAACTAGATGAAAAAAAGCATTTGAAAACAGAGGTCAAATAGATATATATTAGAATGTGTGGGTCATTGCATCAACACTGAAGTTTTCCTGTTATTTTTATTAATTCTTCATTATAGGTCACCCTTGGGTTAGTAGGACATAGGAAAAGTATCAACCTAAAGGGGAACCTTTTAGTCAAATATAAACATCCGTATTAGGATTAAAATAAAACTGTCTTCTCTATCATGGTCATGGTAACACTAACACTACATGAAAATAGGTTAGGCAGACATATTTTATATTATGACATGAGTAAACATGCAGTGTTGTGCACTGGTTCATAGACTGGATCAATCACCAATCGATCCTGGTCCCACTGAAATCAAAACTCTGTTGATTTAAATGGAATCCAGTTTTGGCCCTAAATACCATAGAACACAGCACAGGTGGACCTGTATTCCCAGTGTCTGCATCACGAAGAATAAAAATAGTCACATCTAAATTTGGAGGAATCTGCCTGGGAACAAAATGAGTGTGCTTAGAAGTAGATCTTAAGCAGTCAGAAGAAATGAATGCTCAAAGGCAAGATGTGTTTACAATATGAGCAGGCAAAACTATGTACCATGCAATATTGACTGAACTACATTAAATGAATGCTAATTAGCTGGACATCTGCAGCCAATGTTGACCTAATGTGCTTACAAATAGGTTTGGTTTAGTTTTGTTTTTAAATTTCTAAAGCATTTGAAGTTGGAAAAACTTCCAGGATTATGGTCCAGCAATGACATAACCACACATTACAAACACCAGTGGAGTATGGCAGTCCAAAATGGGGAATAAAAGATGAACTAAGGGGGCCAATGCTGGGGGAAAGCAATTATTTCTATTGGCTGTATAACATACAAAGAAAGAAAGATTTTGAAACAAGGGATAGAGTCAAAGGGTTAGAACTTTGTCTGGTATAAATTTGTGTCGCTCCACGGAAGTACATATTGAAATCACTGGAGCTATACCAAATTACCAGCTGAGCAGCTGGCTCAAATTTGTAGGAACTACTGGATGAAGATCGCATATATAAGGGCTAATTTTTAAATGTCAAGTGTGCATCTGTGCACAAATATTGTATATACAATTACTTCAGCTACATACATAATATCCAGTTTGTGCAAGCACAGAATGGTAAGTTTTTCTACTGAGAGGCAAAAAATGCATGCCTGATTTGTTTAAAAATAAAAACCCAAAGAAAGCTGTCAATATCACTGCTGTTAATTTTGAGAGAGTAACAATCAAATGTCTTTGAAATAGAAGTTAAATAATGGACAATATCTGCGGAAAGAGTCTCCTCTTCCCACATTTAAATGAATTTAAGTTTTCAGGCATCTTTCGCCTGCTGGATTATGATGATAATTAAATCAAGTCTCTTCACTGATAAGCAGAATTTGAGAACCAACAGGATTTTAGAAATAGAACTTAAAGTTTAAGTAAATTACACACAAAAAAATTGAGGAAATAAAAGCCCTGGAGAACTGGTTAAAAGTCAGCTTAGACAGAGCAATAGTGAAAATGTGGTTTACAAAGGCCAAAGATAAAACTGACAACAATCTAGTTAGCAATGGGTCATATCATGATACTGTATAACACTCCTGTACACAGGGCTGGTGCAACCATTTAGGTGACCTCGGTGGTTGCCTAGGGCGCTGGGATTTTGGTGCAACATTTTCTTTGGCAGTGACCGCGGCGGCCGGATCTTCGGCCGCCGTCGGCATTTAGGAGGAGGGAGTTGGGGCAGGGGAGCATGCGGAGGGCTGCCTGCAGCAAGTAAGCGGGGGGCGGCATGCAGGGGAACTCCCCGCCCCAGCTCACCCCTGCCCCGCCTCCTCCCCGAGCCTGCCGTGGCTACTTCACTTCTCCCGCCTCCCAGGCTTGCAGCGCCAATCAGCTTAGGTGCCACAAGCCTGGGAGGTGGTAGAAGTGAAGCAGCCATGGTGTGCTTGGGGTGCCCATGCGCAGAGCAGGAGTGAGCTGGGGCGGGGGGGGCTGCCTCAGGGCGCAGGGTGGCGGTGGAGAACTGCCGCAAGGGGGGTGCCTCAGGGCGGGGGCACAAGGTGGAAGTTTCACCTAGGGCGCGAAACATCCTTGCACCGGCCCTTCCTGTACATATATGATTGCATTCTTGGAAACAGGAAATTGCAGCAAGTACAATATTTGATGTTTGAATGCATCATTGCAAAGGAAAGAGGAGCCAGTAGAGAAGTTATGTACTGTTGAACAGGGAGAAATTTAAGGGGGAAAAAGAATAGCAAGGAAGTAATTAAGATCATCAAGGTGTCCTATAGTGATCAAAGTGGGCATCCCCCCATACTTGAATACCTTAGAAGATTAGAAAATAGCAATATGTAGGTCCTGGCTGTCCTCTCCCTTATATCTGTCTGTTTTACGCAGGTGGCATTCCATTGAAGTCACTGGCATAAATCCAGAGTAATGGAGTGATGTATCAGACCCAGTATTTTCATGGAATGCCAAAAGCGTTACAATTTGTATGAATCTCCAAAGTACCAAGAATGTAGTGTAAATCTTCTGCTATGTAAAGTTTCTATCGATAGCTCCATTATTATGATTACACCACCACCTAGGGCTAGATCAATAAAGGGGACTTAGAATTGCAATGCTGAGGGCTGGTCTACACTAGGGGGGGAAAATTGATCTAAACATGAATAGCGTAGCTGAAGTCGAAGTATCTTAGATCAAGTTACCTACCGTCCTCATGGCTCGGGATTGATGTCCGCAGCTCCACCTGTCGACTCCGCTACCGCCGTTCACGTTGGTGGAGTTCCGGAGTCGACAGGAGCTCGTTCAGGGATCGATATATCGCATCTAAATGAGACGCGATATATCAATCCCCGAGAAATCGATTGCTACCCACCGATACGGCAGGTAGTGAAGACGTAGCCTGAGTAACTTTTAGGCACTCTGACACCTAGTGGAATCCACAGTCCTGCAGTTGGGTGCCTAAGTTAGGCACCTAAGAATGGTATCCACAAAAGCCAACATGCTGAGCAGGGAGGTGCCTAGAGATAGTCAAGGAGAAATGCCAAAAAGAGTGGTTGTTCATAAATCCGGCCCTTCAAAGGGTCTTAGGCAACTAACTCTAGGCCAGATGGAGAAGCCACCTTCTGCTCAGGTTTCACAGCTGTGAACCCTCTCCTGGAATCATATGCCTAAACCCTTTCTTGCAAAAGTAACTAGGTTAAGGAGGGAGTTATTACTTTATTACCTTATTACTTTAGCCCAGTAGTTAGAGAACTCACCGGGATGTGGAGACCCAGGCAGGGCCAGCTCTAACTTTTTTGCCACCCCAAGTGAAAATAAAAGAAAAAAAAAAAAAAAGGCGCCGCCCCACCATAACACCCCCTCCCCACGAGCACCGCTGAACCCCTCTCAAGCACCGCCAAAGCCCCCGCCCCCCCCCCCCAAGTGCCGCCCAAACCCACACACACTCCTCCCCCCGAGCACTGCCCGGCCGAAACAAAAACAACCAAAAAAAACCCGAGCGCCTGCCACCCCAAGCACGTGCTTGGTCAGCTGGTGCCTAGAGCCGGCCCTGGACCCAGGTTCTAGTCTCCCTCTCCCCCACACCAGTATGGAGAAGGAATTTGAACTTGGGTCTCTCCCCTCCTGAGAGGGTGTCTGAAACACTGGGCTATGGGGTATGTTGGGGCAGGTCTCTCTCTGTCTGCCCTGTTGAAGCTGTTCCACTGTCTATAAATAATTAAATTTGCATTAGGCAAAAGCAAGCATGAGAATGACTCTATAGCCGAGTGGTTAGGGCACCTGAGTGGTGGGAAACCCAGGTTCCAGTCTCCCCATTACAGTGCACTTAATTTATGCACAATGGAACAGCTTCAACAAGACAGACTGAGAGCAACCAGCCCCCAGAATACCCTATAGCCCTGTGGTTAGGGCACTCTCCTAGGAGCAGGGCAACCCCAAGTTCAACTCCCTTCTCCACATCAGGCAGAAGGGGGGGATTGAATCCAGGACTCCTATACCCTGAGCAAATCTTCTAACCTCTGGGGTAAAAGTTATAAGGGGGGAGGACCCAACAACAACTAGTGAGATAGAATTTAGACACCTAAAGTTGCAGTCAGGCACCTAAATCCCTTTGTGGATCTCTCCCTTAGAGACTTTGACCAGATCCCCATTGTGCTAGGTAGCAAACAGATATTAAACCTAGACTGGCATGCTGTATTGGTGACCTTAGACAACATGCAGTAGTAACAATTACTGTGTGTTTTTAATAGACGTCTATGGAATGGGATGCCCCCAACTGGAAAAATCACACATGGTATTTGTTTGATGTCTTTTTCCTTGTCAGACTCTGGGCATCTGCCAAGTGCTCTCCATCAGCATCTGTTTGAGGCAATGCAGTCCCAAGTTCTGACTCAAGTCCTCAATTCCAAACCACCATCTGTCATTAGGTATTACAGGAAGTCTTCCTTACTATCAATTTGTCCAAACTTCTTAAGGAAAAAAGCACATGCACTCCATACATTTGTAGAAAGATAGGCCAGTCCTAAAACAAATCTCTGAGCAGGCTATGTGGGGTAATACCAGTTTAAAAACAGCTTTGGGCTTCTGCTTTCCAAACTGAACCCATTAGATCTTTGATTTCTTGGTCATGTTTTGGGGAGCGGCAGTGCTGTTCATTGTATCAGTGTAGGATTCATTTTCTCCCAGCGGCAAGTGTTTTAATGTATTAATGGCAGAATGAAGAAAATGGAGTCACGATGGTAGTAACTAGATAAAATAAGGAAATACTGTAAAAATGTAACTGGCAGCAAAGATCAGAATGAGATAGTCTGCTGGAATTCCAAGCAATGGAGCACTAACAGGAAGGATGGTCTGATGGTTAAGGCATCTGAAAGGCCTCAGGAGATCTGGATAAGTTCCTTGCTCTGCAACGAAGCAACCACAGGTTAATCACTTTATCTGTTTGTGCCTCATTTCCCCATCTGTAAAACAGGGATATTAAATACTTCTGTTGTCCAACTTGTCTATTTAGATAGTGAGCACCCCACTACCACCTTGGGGCAGAGTGTCTCAGTTGAGCGTTACTGAGATAAAATAGGAACGGATCTGAGACTTTGCATTAGTAAATGTAGACTTTGCATTATTTTAACCTCTAAGGGGTCATGACACCTAAGTAGCAGAGAGGAAAGAAAGAGCCCAATTATATCAGGAAATGGAGTAATCTCTAACATCGCTCATTTGCTGTCTCATGTGGATAGTAAAACTCCTTCTATAGCAATTGTTCTTGGAATAGTAAGATTTGTACCTTACTTCTTTCACAACCTATTTGCTTTTTAGATATATGGAACTTGTGTCTATATCCATGCTAAATAACTTCTCAGATGTTGATCTAAGAAAATGTAAAGCAGCTGGATTGACAGTGCTGTGTTGCATTGACAATTGCTGACAATACAAAGATGCAGTATTGTATTATTGTAACTATACAATAGCTTTTCTTTGGTCTACATAGCTGAATTGAAAATATTGAAGTCAGAATATCAATTCTGCTATTTCTAGAGAGATATTGGAGCTGGAAAAAGATTTTTTCCTCCAGTAAATTAACTCTTAAACAAGGCAGGAGGCTTCAGTATATCTGTTTGTTTCTGTAGGAGTACACTTTTTCTAAAGAGCCTAAAACCCTTTTCATTCTTTACATGGACAAAAAGTGTCAAAACTAGGTGAATCTGTTGAATGATTAATATGGGCTAGCCTGTTATGGTGTCAGTATAAAAACAGGCCACATTCTCTCTGACAGCATCTAGGAAAATTTATTAAACCCCAAATTAATCTTCTATATGTAGCCTCATGATTAGTTACAATTTCACATATCAAACTACTTACATTTTCATCCTGAAATCCTGCTTTTTGCTAATGTATGCTAACTGCTATTGTACAAAATTAGCTAGCATGAGTAATCCTCTACAATACAAAGTTTGTAAGGGTGAGTGATCCTAAATTCACACATGGAATGAAATGTTTGATTAAGTGTGAAGGATAAATGAAACTAGATCCCAAACCTTCAGGGACTGCGTGGATGCAACTAACTATAGCAGATCTTGACTGCCCCCTTGTGCTCTATTTCATCTGGTAATACTCCGCTAATCAAAGAGAAGAGATGATGATGATGGAATAAGATTTCTAAATTTGTTAAATACTTGCAAGCCCTGTGTTTAACATTCTTTAAATGCATTTTAAAATACTGTGTGTTCATGTATTGGCTCAAGTAAAGTCAGTTATTGTTTTTCCCTATTTGGAAGAATACACCTGGACTGGGATGAAGAAGGTTTGTGTTCAGAGTTGCATATTCTGATTTTAGGGAACAGAACGTAATTGAATGAATAGGATTCAATTAAGCTGAATGCGTAATATAGTTAAATATTACTGATCTCACACACACACAGAGTAATTATGACTAAAAACCATTACTCGGGACTTCAGATTCCCAGTTTTTGACCTTGTTTTAAAATCAATTAAGTATTTCATTAGATTTTGTTTGGGAAGCAGCATAAATATTGTCTGGATTATGAATACTACTTTTTCTATTACAAAAAAATTCCACCATTATAAATACTGACAGGCATATGTGCAAGAGAAATCACACCATCGAGAAGAACAGCTGCTGAAGGAATGTGTACAGTATAGAAGTTCAGTGAACAATCAGCATATTTTAGAGCCATGTTTAGCCCACACTAGTACCAATTTTCTATCATTTTTAAGGCTATTCTGGGCTTGGGAAGGTTAGAACATGACACTGCCAGAAATGAGAGCTGTTTATTATTTGCTAGCCAGAAATAGTAGCTGCTCCACACTGTATATTTCTTATTTTATGTTACTAATGCTCTTCACCATGAATTAAAAGGCACATCCACTTTAGTAGGGCAATGCAATGATTAATTATCTGTGCTAGCTCAGTTTCTCTTTTTGACTCTGTCTTGTTCTTTCCAAACCACAAACCTCTTATCAAATATTGGGCTGATTCTTCAAAACCCTGCTAATGTGAGTAATCTGTAGGCCTTGTCTACACTACAGGGGGAGATTGATCTAAGTTACACAACTTCAGCTATGTGAATAATGTAGCTGAAGTTGACGTACTTAGATCTACTTACCGCGGGGTCCATACTATGCTATGTTGACAGGAGACACTCTCTCGTCGACTCTCCTTGCGCTTCTCGTTTAGGTGGAGTACACTGATGGGAGAGCAATCTGTGGTTGATTTAGTGGGTCTTCATTAGACCCGCTAAAACAACCATCAATGCATCAATCGCCACATGTCGATCTCCCAGTAAGTGCAGACAAGCCCTTATTCATGACAGCAGTGCCATTGACACATCTATTGAAATGCATATATACCATCATGTAAGGCTATAACACAAGGTGAACCTCATCACACTGAAATATGTATTGCTCACTAGACCACATACATCACATATTTAATACTGATATAAAAAGAGGCCCCCAATCAGAATAAGGACCCTTTGAGTTATGGTCCTACACAAAACAAATAATAAAGTCCCTGTCCAATTACTGTATTACAGGAAGATCCAATATCACTCCCTATTAAGGTTGCCTGATGTTTCCCATTCAAAGACCTTGTTTTCAGTTTCTTATACCTTTGCAAAACTTTAAACAGTTGGGCTGAAATTTTCCATGCTGAATGTCTGCTTCAGGCTGAAGCTCTTTGGAAAACTTCAGCTAACACAATTTGGCTATTTTCAAGAATGAGATGAGGGCAAACATCTTGTCATAAACAGATAGTAGAAGTTAATAGAACAGAAGTACTTTATATCTCTTTTGCCTGTAAAGGGTTAAGTTCAGTGAGCCTGGCTGTCACCTGACCAGAGGACCAATCAGGAAATAGGATACTTTCAAATCTTGAGGGAGGGAAGTTTGTGTGTGTGTGCTGTTAGTTTTTGGTTGTTGTTCACTCTGAGGGCTCAGAGGGACCAGACATGCAACAGGTTTCTCTCCAATCTCTCCGATACAGGCTCTTATAAGTTCGGAATAGTGAGTACTAGGTAGATAAAGCGAGTTAGGCTTATGTTGGTTTTCTTTATTTGCAAATGTGTACTTGGTTGAAAGGAGTTCAAATTTATATTTTGCTGAAAGGATTTTAATTTGTACTTGAATACTTAGGCTGGGAGGGTATTCCCAGTGTCTATAGCTGAAAGACCCTGTACATATTCCATCTTGAATTTACAAAGATAATTTTTACTGTTCTTTTCTTTTAATTAAAAGCTTTTCTTGTTTAAGAACCTGATTGTTTTTTTTATTCTGGTGAGACCTCAGGGGACTGGGTCTGCATTCACCAGGGAATTGGTGGGGAGAAAGGAGGGAAGGGGGAGAGAGAAGCTCATTTCTCTCTGTGTTAGGATTACTTTCTCTCTCAGGGAGAATCTGGGCGGGGAAGAGAGAAGGAGGGGGGGAAGGTGCATTTTCCTCTCTGTTTTAAGATTCAAGGAGTTTGAATCACAGTGATCTTCCAGGGCAACCCAGGAAGGGGAAGCCTGGGAGAGGCAACAGTGAGGGAAAGGGTTTACTTTCCTTGTGTTAAGATCCAGAGGGTCTGGGTCTTGGGGGTCCCTGGGCAAGGTTTTGGGGGGACCAGAGTGTACCAGGCACTGGAATTCCTGGTTGGTGGCAGCGCTACAGGTTCTAAGCTGGTAATTGAGCTTAGAGGAATTCATGCTGGTACCCCATCTTTTTGACGCGAAGGTTCAGAGTAGGGGTTTATACCATGACACACCTTTTGCCCATGTCAAAAAATTCTGGCAACTTCTTTGAAAAAGGGAATTGAGGTTTGGCAGGGGGTGGCTTTTGTGTCAGGGATGTGCCTTTTTCTGTCCCCACAGAAATTCAGCCAAATGTGTCCAAGTTATAAGCCAAGGATTGGCAACCTCTGCCACGTGGCTCGCCAGGGTAAGCACCCTGGTGGGCCGGGCCAGTTTGTTTACCTGCCGCGTCAGTGAGTTCGGCCGACTGTGACTCCCACTGGCCTCAGTTTGCTGTCCCAGGCCAATGGGGGGGGGGAGGTGGGAAGCGGCATGACTGAGGAATGTGCTGGCTGCAGCTTTCTGCCTCCCCCATTGGTCTGGGACGGCGAACCACAGCCAGTGGGAGCCGCGGTCAGCCACACTCACCGACGCGGCAGGTAAACAAACTGGCCCGGCCCGCCAGGGTGCTTACCCTAGCGAGCCGCATGCCAGAGGTTGCCGACCCCTGTTATAAGCCTTTGAAAATCTCAATTTGTACCAGCTCAAGGGAGACATCTTAGATTTTAGCAGCTAGATTCCCCAAAGACACTGGCCACTGGGCTGCTGCAAGCTGTGCCAGGTCCATGTTAGGATACCAGAACTGAGAGCAGGGAGCCTCTCTCTCCAACGTGTGCAGTGACACCCCACCACCACCACACAGGCCAGGCAGCATGAAGGAGGATGTTGCCTGATTCAAATGCAGGGGGATTAGAGTGGTACCAGGGAGCCTCAGAATGGAGGCTGGGGTGAGGGTGGGAGGAGAGGAAAACTGGAAGCAGAGTTGGGATGAGGGGAGAGCCTGGGACTGGCTGGGCAAAGAACATGGAATTAAGAAGCAGTGGAGGGGGATGGAAGAAGTTGAGGAGAGAGGGGGAGACAGCTTTGATAAATAGCTGAGGTGCAGAGGGAGAACTAAGACTGACAAAGACTGAGACAAGGAGTCAGGTGGCAGAGACTGGGGTCAAGGAGCCAGTAGGGATACAGAATGGGAGGTTAACCAGAGGCCATGATGATGAGAGAAGTAAATTGGAAGAGAGGCCAGGAGGAAGGAATTGGGATTGGCCACGGGCAAGGAGAACAACACTGGCATTGGAACAGTGAGACCAGAGAATTGAGACTGGTGCTTTCTGGACACACAGATGGGGGCCATAATGATAAGCCTGAGGAGTGGAGACTGATTGGCTGGGTGAGGAAAATGAGACTGGGATGAGGAGCCAGAGTTGGGGAACAGCAAGAACTGGTACAAGAGGTCACATAGGGGGAAAAAAAAAAAAAGAGTGTGACCACTAGAGCACATTCCCCTCCAGAGCCTTCAGGATTCCCAAATCTCACTATCCCTCCACTATCAGCAAGTACCTATGAAATCCACTGGCAAAATTTGTGTTTATCACCTTTTAATGCTGGTCCACAGAGGTAGACAACTTATTATTGCCATTAGTTACTCCAGTAGCTCAATTGGCAGAGATCATCAGACTATTAGCTCTCACTAGGGATGTGAAATATCTAGGTTCATATCCCTGTTCCAAGCAAAAAAGGTTTTGGCCCAAAAAATTGCCCTGGCTCTAGCAATTATGCATATTATATATATGGGCACAAAAAAGTGCTATTGGTCATGTTTCTTCCTCATTGTTCAATGTGTAGCCTTAGGCCTTATTTACCTGCACACTATTCAAACCCTGCTCTGAAGACAGAGCTTTTCATTTCCTCCTAGGCTTTTCTGTTGCACTCATCACTGTAGTATTTGAGTGCTTCACAAACAATTCATTTTCATGACTCCCTATAAGGTGGAGGGCATTATCCCCATTTTACAGATAAGGAACTGAGGCACAGAGATTAAAGTTAGAAAGGTGTCCACCAATCATGAGATCCTAATTTAAGACACCTACGGCCTGTTTTTTCAGAGTACTTAGCTTATATAGCACTTTGTGTGTTCCAAGTACAGCTCCCATTCATGTCAGCTGTACATGTGAGAGTTCAGCACTTCCACAGATCAGACAAGATGTTTCAAGTTGGGCACTCAAAAAAATTAGGACACAGTTAGTGGTCACCTGTGAAAAGTTTACTTTATGGGACTTGACTAGCATCACACAAAACCCCTGTGCCAGAGGCAGGGATTCTCCCACATTCCCCTGCCTTAACCATGAGGCTGCCCATTCTTGCCTCCAGTAATCTCCAGCCTCATTCACCACACACCTTCCAACCTCTGCAACAAAGGCAGGAGTCCTACAGACAGCCTCCTTCACTGCACAACCCTGATTCATTCCCAGAGCAGGTTCATCCAGTGCCTTAAACGAGGCAAGGGTCCTATGTTGAATATAGTAGGTGATCATGTAAAGACTACATTATAATGCCCAAGGGGACTAAACTATTTCCCAAACTATTCTCAGAAGTGGCTGAACCATTTTTGATGAAGCTCTTCAAAAAATTTTTGCCTGATGCAAACACCCAGCACACAAAAATGTTAACCTGAACAAATAAAGTTTGGCAAAATTGTAAGTACTGAAAGCAGGGTCTAGTGGGAAGTGTTGGGCAACCTTAATTACAAGCAGTACTATCAGCTTCTCCAATAATTTCTCATCTTATTTCTGTATTTTTATTTATAATCTTCTGCATATCCATTCTCTTAGATATTGCCTCTTACTAAAAAGAAAACAATGACTTGTGTGTAACTTGGAATTCATGTAACAGCACGTTGAACTCATGATTAAAGTCGCTACATTTTTAAAAACAAGCATTCCAAACCCGGAATAAATAGATGATGGCTCCTTCCTCATTAAAAAGTGTGGCTTGGAAAACCAACTGATCAAAAAAAACAAAAACCCAAACAAACAATAGTCAAATTGTGTTTCTTTGTTTTAGATGGATACACCACTGATGATATTGAGTTTTACTGGAATGGAGGGGAATCTGCCGTAACAGGAGTTAATAATATTGAGCTCCCACAGTTCTCAATTGTTGATTACAAGATGGTATCAAAAAAAGTGGAATTTACAACAGGTAAGCACTGACTAGCTCAAAAAGTGCACCTGACACAGAAGTATCAATGGCTGAAGTTTTCATAACGTCACTTTCATCCTTCTTTCAGGGGCATATCCTCGATTATCACTTAGTTTTCGGCTTAAACGAAATATTGGTTACTTCATTTTGCAAACCTACATGCCTTCCACGTTGATCACAATTCTATCGTGGGTATCTTTTTGGATCAACTATGATGCCTCTGCTGCAAGAGTTGCCCTAGGTAATTTATTTTCACAGCTATTGAAGTGGCTTGAGTACTGAGCTGTGTAACTCAGCGTGGCCCCATCGTCAATGCGACTACGTTGATTTACAGTTACTGAAAATTTGACCCTGTGTTTCACCCACCTGCCAGTTCATATTGTGATACTATGATACCTGCTACAATTTTACCTGAGCAATCTGAAAGGCGAGGCCTCAGCCTGTTAGCATCGTTTATTAGGACAGTCTGTGGTTTAAGCCTATAACCTTTTCAAAGGCTAACTGCAGTAAATCATGTGCTCCCCAGTCTCATTTAATTGGAGCACCTTATGACTGAATGAGTCTAGAGCTATTCATTAGATACATTAATGGCCTGTGATTATAACAGAATAGAAAATGGTTTCATTCTCATAGACCAACATCAAAAATTCATCATATTGTGGTTAATAGATTACAAAGCCATGAGCTGGCAAAGTTTCACCTCATAGAATGAAGTAATCTCTTTGAAAATTAGTGAAGAGGGCTATTATGATGGCACCACCAACCTCCCTACACTAATGCCCACGATTCTGTTCTGGAGCCTCCATTAATCCCCTCAACTCTCTTATCCTCAGTCAAAATTAGTCCTAATACCTTTCCTCTGGCTAGGATACTTACTCTGACTCCAAGAACACTAGTAAATTTAATTCCAGTATAGGGATCAGGCAGAATGGCTATGTTAAGAATCAAGTTAGCAGTGTTCCCTCATCTGACAAGACCAAGTGTCTTCTCCATAACATCCCTGTTCTGTAGTGACTACATCAACCAGCACTGGAATGTGCCTTTGTAAACCACATATTATTTGGAAAGAGTCTTAAGTGAATTTAAAAAAAAAATAAGCAGGGTAGGCTACTAATGAGACAGGCAATTGGACAAGAATAGAGTGTTCAGGTAACTGATTGTCCCTCCTGCTATGGAAAACGCAAGGGGGTTGACCCCAAATGCCTGCAGAGCTTGCAATTTAATATGTCACTTAAGGCACCTGCTGTTTCAAATTTTCCACTTTCCACCTCACTGGCTCCCTTCACTACCAGTTTATGTATATAAACCTAGCATGTTACATAGAACATACTGTCTTGACTCTCGGTAATATTTTTTTGCTAGATGACAAATGCATTCCCTTAATGGTTAGGAATCTCCCATGAAATAATTAAGCCAACTATGTCAAACTCAATGGCAATGTGTTTGAGCAATGATGCAGCTTTTATGCCTTCAAAGTGACGAACAACGTATTAGAGTTGCCTTATCAACATTTTTTTTTAAACTTCACAGGAATCACAACTGTGTTGACCATGACCACAATCAGCACTCATCTCAGGGAAACACTGCCAAAGATTCCCTATGTAAAGGCAATAGATATTTACCTAATGGGATGCTTTGTGTTTGTATTTCTGGCCTTGCTGGAATATGCCTTTGTAAACTACATATTCTTTGGGAAAGGCCCTCACCGTCAAAAAAAAGCAGCTGAGAAGGCTACTGATGAGAAGGGCAAACCAGAGATGAATAAAGTCCAGGTAATTGATTCAAGCTAATATTTCATATATTTTTATTTCTAATAGGGCAAGGCACCCATAAATGAAAGCATCAACAATTTTTTTTCCAAAGAACTTTATATAATAAGGGAGTTACTGCAACTAAAATATGGTGCCAAATTGCTCTCAGTGCCAATGAACTCATCATCCTCATTGTACTACATGGCCAGATAAAAATACTTATCTACATTCATCTGTTGTCTAAAATCATACAGAGTGACCTATTATGCTACATGGAAATACAGTTCAAGATGCTGACACCCTACAGGTACTCCAAAGTGTTATCCCTACACTGTTAAAGGCATAAGCCATTCCTTTATGGATTGTTCGCTGGAGATGCTGTCCATACCTATGCTGCTTTCAGATGAGGGCAGTAGTCCATTCATCATCCTCTAGATAAATGTACTAGCTTGAGTTTCTTTTAATCTTTACTGAGCAGTCACCCCCAAGGGATCACTAATGAAGAGTCATGCATACATGATCTATTGTGATTTAGGTCTCAAGCAGCTTCACTGAAGCTTTCTTAAAGTGAAAAACAGAGCAGACTAAAGAAATTGTAAATTCAGCCAAGACAAGAAGTGATGTTTTCACTATAAAGAAATGTTCATGGTACATCCTGCATATCCATTCAGGAGAGTAAGGGGGTGGGGTGTACTCACTCTCTCTTGCAGGTGGGTGAAGAGTGGGGAGGCAGAAACATGGAGTGGGCAGAGCTTTGGTGGCATCCCCACAACCTCTAGTATTCTGGCCAGCACAAATGTGCCTGTGCACCAGGGGATGTAGTCTGCACTAGGTATAGGGCTGGGATGTGTTCTCCAAAATTGAAAGGCAGATTTTGACCAAGTCAGAATCTGCTTCCTAGGCTGCTCTTGGGACTGCATATTACCCCAGGCACAACCAAGTGTTGTCCTGTGTTAAATATTATCACCACCAAGACCTATTTATTTATTTTTTTAAAGAAACACTAAATGTACATGGTTTTAATTGGAAATATTTGTTATAAATTTCAATCTAAAATTAATGTAGGCAGGGATTGTCTGCAGTGTCGTTGTAGTCATGTTGGTCCCAGGATATGAGAGACAAGTTGGCTGAGGTAATATCTTTTATTGGACCAACTTCTGTTGGTGGAAGGTACAAGCTTTTGAGCTACACTGAACTCTTCTTCAGGTCTGGGGATGGAAGCAGAGTGTCTGAGTTAAGATACTTTTAAGTAAAAGATTGCCTCACCTACCTACCTTGTCTCTCTAGTCAGGGGTGACAGTTCTGCAAACAAGCCTTTTTTGGAGGAGATTTCTTTTGGCAGTTGCCTATTTTTTCCAAGATTCTTGTTATACCTCAGTAATTAAATGTCTGCTATACTTTTGATTTTTTTTAAACAGTATTTTGATCTGAAGTTTAGTACACCCTGAAATGACTATTAAAGACACAGGGGTCAAATCCTCTGATGACCTAGTTCCATATCATTTGATCAAAGATATATATAATCTTTGATCGAATATATGATATATAAACTTGTTTGCTTCTCTTTTGGATATTTTTCTCAGAGATCATCATAAACATTTTGCTATGAATTGTAAACCTATAATTCTAAAATAGTGAATTGTTTTGCTGATTTATTCAAATTAGCAAGCTTAAAATGGTTTAAAAACTCATTTAAAAATGTAACAAGATCATAACACTTAAATTAAAGCACTAATTCATATGGCACTTGGCTTGCAAATATACTGTGAGCCTATATTAGTTTACAAGGAAGCACCCATATGAATCAATTTAAATTGTAAGCACTTACGAGTTATTTGTCTTTATAAGGAGAAGCTATAATAGAGTAACTTGATGCTTACACTACTGTTTCAACTGATTCTATTTTACACAGCCCAGAAACCCTTAATTTACATATAGGATTATACAGTAACAAACAGCCATGAGATACATGCCCTGTGAGGCTTTATTTCCCGATTTAATATACATTCATATTTTTCCTCCCTCTGAAGGTTTTCTTGTGTCTAGTTCTCAGTCAGACTATTAGATCCTTGGGACAGGGGCTTTATCTTCCTTTTTGACTGAAAGTACCTTGCATAGGTTTTAGTGTCATCAGTTTGCAGATGACATTCAGCTGTATCTTTCCTCATTCAAATGATGCAGATCGCTTTCCTCACTGTCTGGTTGAGACTGGGACATGGATGACAAACAGCTGGATGATGCTCAATTGAGATAAAACAGAAGTGACAGAGGGCTAGTGGAAGGAAGTGGAAGATATGGTAAAGGTTGTACTGTCCCCTTTTATTGAGGGTGGTTATCCACCACTTATCATTGTCTTCACAACTTGGGATTCTGATTAGATTTCCACTTATGGTTGGAAGATCAGCAATTAAGACAGCCTTTCATCATTTGCATCTGACCAGGAAGTTACAACTTATGATATTTCAAACATACCTTGCTACTGTGTCACCTGAAGACTAGATTTCTGCAATGTGCTCAACTAGGGCCTATTTCTGAAACCCACTCAGAAGCAGAAGTTGGAGTAGGAGTAAGATGAGACAGCCTGGTTGTTAAGCAGGTGATATGCCTGCAGCCAGATACCACTCGTGCTTTATAATCTGGACTAGCTTTTTGTGGATTTCTGGGTGGAGTTTAAGTGATGGTTTTGCCTTACAGGAATTAAGCCCTACATGTCCTAGAACCTGTCTGAGAGACTGCTTCACTCTCCATGTCATACTACTGCAGTTAGTGGTGACTCTGAAGCAGAAGGCTCCTCTAGTGAAAACAGAGGGAGCTAGTGGCAGATCATTCTCTATGTAACTGTGTCCTGAACTTGTAGTTCACTCCTTAACTTGGTCTGATACAGCCAGAACATGTTGCCCTTCGGGGAAAAGCCCATCATTTTTATGGAGGATTCTCAGGAGAAGTTGTTACAGGAGTAATTTTTAGGGAGGAAATGTCATTTTTCTCACCATTTCTTCTTTAAAGTATACCATGGAGATTGCTGCTGGGTTTCATCTTTATTTATGTTGATAAATAACTGTTAATGGCAACTAGAGCCTCTTATTGGTTTTTGAAGAACAGGCAAAAATATAACTTCTCAGTTGGAAAAAATTATGCAAAGAAAATTAGATACCTCCTTTGAAAAGATGTTTAAAATAATTGAGACAAGCTAACAGCATTGTGGACTAGTAGAATGTTATCACCCTTTCCCTCCTCTTCCCCATATCATTACTATATGGTCTCTCTTCAAAGCTCCAAAATTGGCTCCTAATTGTAATAGTTTACAAATCTTTTCTTTTTTAAACTACTAAATGCATAGAATTCCTGCCTGAGCCATCCATACCCTAATTTTGACTCTTTTATATTTATTCTTGAAATAAGTAATTTCTGGATGACATTTCCTTCAGTCCAGACATAACCATTTTCCACTTTTGGTGGATTCTTCCTTCTCTGATATTTGCATCTCTTTCCTCCTTCAATAAATTCCATGATGAAAAACAGAATCCAAAACTTCCATTTCTTTATGGCAACTTTATAGTTTAAAGTTGGGTAGGACAAGTAGTAATGGGCTTAATCTGCAACAAGGGAGATTTAGGTTAGATATCTATGGTCTAACTATACTGGATACTTAAATACCAGAATAGGCTACCAGAGAAGGTTGTGGAATCCTCCTACTGGAGGTGTTTAAGAATGGGTTGAAAAAACACCTGACAGGGATGGTCTAGGTTTACTTGATCCTGCCTCAGTACAGGGAGCTGTCGAGGTCCCTAAACTTTTATTATATGAGTATCTCGAGTCCTTGCGTCATTTAAAAGTCAAGTATTTTAAGAGGACTATGAAACATGATGGGAAGTCAGTGCAGAAGAAGAAGAGGATGGATGGGGATGATGTACCTTAATAATTTAAAGCTAGAAAGTAGTCACACAGCCATAATTGTACTCCTGTGGATTTATCAAATACTGCACTCCAGCTAGAGAAAAGTCTTGCCTTGACGTGATTACAGCATGAACAAATAACTTAGCATGACACTGGAAAAGAGTTTCACTCTAGAAATATTATTCAAATAGTGATAAAATCATAATCTATAGCTACAGGCAACAGGATCAGTTATTGAATGTAAACTTTAAAATTATATTTTAACAAGTCTAGGAGGAGAATCCAAAAGAAAAACTGTGAGAACAGCATCCGTTACTTAGAAACAATGCAAGAACTGATTGATAGCCTCTTTGTGCAACTGGTATTTCATAAGAGGTGTTTAAAGTTCCTAATACAGAGGTTCACTGACCTTTCCATTGTGAGGCCCACACCTTAAAAAAAAAATTTTCTTGGGGATACCTTTCCTTGCCATTAATTACTCCACAGACTGTGCACTGATGCGCAACTACAGCAATTGCTATCATGGAAAAATAATATTAAGGATATATTTAATGTATTTTGTTATCTTTTAATGACTGGAAATAAGCAAACTCAACACTGTGGACCGTTACCTACTGGCATCAATTAAAAGACTCCCACTGAAGGCCAGGCCCTAAGTGACTAGCCAGTTCTCTGCAGATCACCAGATGTTGTGCCACAGATCACCAGTAGTCCACTGACCAATTTGGGAGCCTCTGCCCTAATCTTTAGGAATATAGAAGTGACCTGTAGGAATTGAAGAAATGTGTTTCTGAGTGTTCCAAAGAAACAGTGTAGGTTGGGTCCCTGGTCAATCAGTGGGAAGAGAATAGCTTTGATATTCAAAGGTGAAAGAAGAAATTTCAAAAATCGTATGTTTGATGTCTATTTCCTGAATGAATTAGGGTGGCCAAGTGTTGGTTTTTTGACCAAAAAGTCCAGTTGAAAAGGGGACTTGCCGGTGTCCAGTCAGATCTACTGAAACCCAAAGTCTGGTTTCTGCAGGCAGGAGAAGCAGGGAGGGGCTGAGTCATCACCCTTGCCAACCCCTACTCAGCCAAGGCCACCTCCTACCTGCACTGAGCAGCTGCAGCTCCCAGCCCCAGCTATGCAGGCAAGTCTCTCCCAACCCACACAGGGAGAGGGGAAAGGCAGTAAGCAATGGAGCGAGGGGGAAAGAGGAGCAAACAAGGGGCAGGACTTTGCGGGGAAGGGGTGGGGCAGGAGTGGGGTCTTGTCCTCAGGGAGAAGGTGCGGGGCATGGGAGGTTCTGGCACTCCTGTTGGGGTGTCTGGTTTTTAAATATTACAAAGTTGGCAATCCTAGAACGAATTCTTGTCTAATATGAACTATTATAGGAGATTTCTCAGATATTTATATTCCTAAGACTATCCTGGAGAGGCCAAAAGCATTCCTACACCAACAGAAGTTTTACCACCCAGGAGTACATGCAAACTTGAGAAGGGTGAAGAGTGGGGGAGGGTGTCAATTGTGACTATTTTAGTGAGTATAAAATCAACTATTCAATTTGGCCCAGCTGTACTCCTTTGTTTGCTTTTCATTCACAGCCAGGTTGGAAGGTGGCTTGCAAAGGACTATGTTACCACTATGTTACCAACATGAACAAGGGTTCTGAGATGCATATACAGCTGTAGTATTTGTTCCAGAAGTGCTCACTCTGTTTTTAAATTTCTGGTCATCTAATCTGGGAGCAGCAACAATGCTATGTACTGTAGGTGCCCAATCATAACAGCATAATGAATATCAAATAAGTGAAAATACAGTTGAAACAACTAATTCAGGAACAGGTTGAAATGCATCCATATTAAACATCCATTGAACATTTTAGTACATTTGTAAAACAAAACTGAAGTTTGTTCATGCTAATGCACATATAAACTGTTTGCTACAGACAGCTCACCTGCCCCATACATTGGCAGCCTATGTATTTTAATACCCAGACTTTAAATCTATGCAGGACAATATAAATTAATACTTATTTCTATCACTACAAAAGATAGTTAATATGCATTCTGCTAGGGCTGGTTGATGAGATACATCCATACCCTGGGACATTTTTCCTGGGAAGGAAGCCCACTGTTGCGAACCATAGCGACAGTAAGTTTTAGAAATGAGCGCACAGCCCTGAAACTGTAAAGCAAACAAAAAGACAGAAATATTGTATTTTCAGCATAAATACATAACAATGCCAGGGTAACCTGACACCCTTTGTTAAGCAGATGTCACATTTTTATAACAAAGATTGAGCCTTAAAGGTAAAACTAGCAGAATTTTAGTAAGGGGAGCAACTGTGCCCTATAATTGAATGAAGCAATCCCCAAACCAAGATACTGTCTCATGATTTATTTATTTAACCACTGAACAATTCATTTCATCTTTAGCATCAGGCAGATGGGGAACAGTAGCAATATCTTCAGGTAATACTTATTCTCTTAAATTGTATTGATGTTCTACCCTTTCTGATGCTGTCGCTGCTCCTGAAGCAGCTTCCTCATTTGTAAAATCAAGTGAGATTTGCAAATTTGCAAGAGGAAAAAAATATGCTGATACAATGATAACTACTTAGATGAATATAGTTTAGATAATTTCTTTCTTGCCACAGGTTGATGCCCAAGGAAATATTCTTCTTACGACTCTGGAATTAAGAAATGAGATCAGCAGCTCAGAAGTGTTCACAGGTATCAGTGACCCAAGAGCCACCATGTATTCATATGACAGTGCCAGCATCCAGTATAGAAGACCCATCTCAAGCAGAGAACTCTACAGCAGAAGCACTTTGGACAGGCATATGGTTCATAAAAAGGGGAATTTACGAAGAAGGGCATCACAGCTCAGAGTCAAAATCCCAGATCTGACAGATGTTAATTCTATAGACAAATGGTCAAGGATGGTCTTTCCTATCACATTCATTATTTTCAATGTAGTTTATTGGCTTTACTATATCCACTAATATATGCACTGATCATCCCATCCCTAGATTTATTTTCTTCCCTTCATTTTGTTAACTCTCCAGGACTGCAGTAGCCATAATGCTACATTTCCAAGGTAAGATATTCAGCCATTGAACAGTTCTTGTTTAAAAAAAAACAATTTAACCATGTTCACTTCAGAAAAGTACAGTGTCTACTCCAGCATATTATTATTTGAGATCTGTTCTTAAAAAGCAACTTCAACAAGGAAATAAGTGTTATTCCTTTACTTATCCAAAAAAATTGTGCATCTTCCATGATCTTTTCCTACTTTTTTTAATCTGGATTTTTTTAAGTTAAATAAAAGATTGTCTTATTTTCCACCACATTCTGGTAGAATAACACTTGTCAAACAAGACTGTATAGTGTCTCAAATCGGGCACTTGACAAGTTACAGCTTTTCAGCATAAGCAGGACTCAAAGACAATGTGGAAAAATACCTGTTGTAAAGACTATATCTACTTTACAGAAAGTACTATTCAAAAGTGAGTACTTATGCCAGCGCTGGCCTTTGACAATGTTTGCAGGAAGTACCAATCAAGGGTACATAAGTCCCAACTATTATTTTCCATAAGGCTAGAATTTTCAAAGGAGCATAAGGGAGCTAGGTGCTCAAATTAGAGTCGCTGGAACTGGAGGCCAGAGGGCCCTTGCTCCATCGCTTTTAAAAGCTATGCACTCCCCCTTAAAGCCAGTTAAAAAGTGAGAGTGACAGAGGGAGTAGTTTTGGGGGGAAGAGGCGATGTGGGGGCGGTGCCCTGGTTCAGGCACCAGTGGCTCCCCACTTCTAGGGAGCTTCCATCGCTCCTGGCCCAAATCCCATTCAGATTCTATCAGGCAAGTGGCTGATCTGGTCTGACCTGGAACTCTGTTATTTCCATGAAGGAGTGAAGTAGAGAATCGAAAACATTTTGTAATCTGGAATTTTATAGTAAAAAAAGATTAAATGGATTAATTCTAGATAGCTACTAACCATTCTACTAAAGGAATAGATTTTGCCTTATCTCTCATCTCTCCCTTTATTTAGGGATTGCTTTGTATTTCCCCCCTTGTTTTACTTGGCTGCTTAGTACAACAGCTCTACTTCAAGAAGACAATGTATGCTAATCTTCCTTTTGTGATGGAAAAATTTCATCATGTTTTTAGGAAAGCAAGATGCACAGGCTGAGCAATGCTGCATAACTATGAAGACTATGTCAACTGCCATTCATACTCATCAAAACAAATATTGAGATAAATACCACAGGTAGTTAAAAAGCGGGTGGCTAACAAAGATGACCCTTAACAGGAGCCAGCTAAAAGCTGATCTCCACTGAACTGGAATGGATTCGTATTCTCAATCTAGCGGCTTTACCACCAGTTGACATTATGTCATTTAGTATGGTTGTCGTTAATTTTTAGATTGCCTTGTCATTATTATTTTTGGACATTCATCTTAAGGATCGACCCTTCTTCCAGTCCAGAGAACAGGCTCCTGTCCTGTGGCCCTCTGAGGAATTCCCCAGCTGCAGGAAAGGTATGGGTTATACACAGTCATAGATTACTGGGCAGAGAAGGGCCACATCGGAGGCAGGAGAGTCTGTAGCCTGCTATGCTAGAGCAATTCTGGACTGTGGAGTTAAAGTAGTCCTTGAGGCTACTGCAACCCCAGAGCACCCAAAATTCCAAGCACAGATGTGGCGTAAAGTCACCTTTGCAATCAGTCCTCCTGGACTGCGTCTTCTTTGTTGTGACTTCTGAGAGGTGCAGCACAATATCAGACCCCAAACCTACATCTTACCCATCAACCACAAAAAAGCAGAACATGTAATAAGGGTTGCCAGGTGTTCAGTTTTCAAATGGAACGCCTGGTCAAAAAGGGATCCTGGCGGCTCCGGTCAGCACCGCCAACCAGGCTGTTAAAAAAGTCTGGTCAGCAGTGCTGCGGGTCTAAGGCAGGCTAGTCCCTACTGCTCTGACACCGCACTGCGCCCCGGAAATGGCCAGCAGGTCTGGCTCCTAGGTGCGGGGGGGAGGGCGGCGACGGGGCTCCGCACGCTGTTCTCACCGATTGCACCAGCTCTGCACTCCCATTGGCCGGGAACCACAGCCAATGGGAGCTGGGGGGCGGTGCCTGTTGGCAAGAGCAGCACACAGAGCCTCCTGCCCCACCTCTCCCTCCCGTGTAGGAGCCTGACCTACTGGTCATTTCTGGGGCACAGCACGGTGCCAGGATAGGTAGGGAGCCTGCCTTAGCCTCACTGTGCTACAGATCAGGAGCCACCCAAGGTAAGCCCATGTCCCAACCCCAAGCCCCAGCCTTGAGTCCCCCCAAACCCAGAGCTCCCTCCCACACCCCAAACCACTCAGCTCCAGCCCCACACCAGAGTTCACACCCCCAGCCCCATCTCAACCCTGAGCCTCTGCCTGCACCCCCAACCGCTGCCCCAGCCCAGTGAAAGTGAGTGAGGGTGGGGGAGAGCGAGCCACCGAGGGAGGGTGAATGTAGTGAGTGGGGGACAGGGCCTCAGGGAAGGGGTGGAGCTAAGGTGTTTAGTTTGTGCAGTTAGAAAGTTGGCAACCCAACATGTAATGGAGTCTCTGAAAGTAAAAATCCTAACTGTGGATGGCCTGGACTAGTTACTATTGCAACAGAAGAGCTTTGCTGAGTTTATTGCAGTTTTTACAGCAAAACACACACAAGACTAAAAAAAAAGATGCAATCCAGTAAAACCTGATATTTTGTGCAAATTGATATTGATAAATACAGCCCAAATCAAAATATCACTTCTGATCATAAATATGAACTCTGTAGCCAGCTCCCCAGACTAAAATAACTCCAGATGAAAAGTGAAAAGCTTGCATTGCCTTAGCAATCTGAAATGAAAATCAATATATAGTGCTTCCTTTCACCCAAAATTACAGACTTTAGCTGTGACAAGGTTGGGACTCACCACCACAGTGCCTCCCACTAGTTGCTCCAGGAATTAGCGCCCTCTCCTGGTGGTGTCTCGCCCATTGTCTCACCCTTGCTTGGCACCTGAGCCCGCGTCACTCTTCAGCTTGTGGCATCCTCTTCTGGACTACTGCCCTCCGGCAGTGCCCCTTAGTCCATCCACACCCCCTTCCGGGGGAGGGGGTGTATCAGTAGTCTCTCTACACCTCAGCCACCATGTCCAACCACACATCCCAAAGTCTAATCCCTCCAGTCAGGGATCTGGCATAGTCTGTGATGGCTGCTCCCCATGGCCGATGGCAGAGTGTACTGCAAGGAGGGAAGGGGGGGAACACAGGCCCATCCACTACTCTGGGTCCCAACCCAGGGACCCTCTAGTGGCAGCCGTCCTACCCTCCTTCTCTCCCTCCGTCTGTCCACATCCCTGGGCCGCTTCCCCTTTGGCCCCTCGCACCAGCTAGGCCCTTCCCCTCAGTGCCTGCAGCCTGGCAGACACCAGGCTGCAGGCCTGCCCAGCATTGCATTGGTGCTGGTGCTGGTGCTGGTGCTGGTGCTGGTGCTGGTGCTGGTGCTGGTGCTGGTGCTGGTGCTGGTGCTCTGGAGACAGACCTTTCCCTCTCAAAGGCCTGGGACAGACTGCCTACTGCTGTTCTGGGCAGCCTTTATATATGGCTGAGCCTGGCCCTGATTGGCTGTCTCCAATCTGGGCCCCAATTGGCTCCCAATAAGCCCTTTTCTTATTGGCTGTTCATCTGCACAGACCCACTGGCCTGCTGCAGCCTAAATTCTCAGGGAGTAGGGCAGCCGCCCCACTACAAGCCAATACAGGGTTTGCAGGCTGTTTTGCTAAAGACTATTTTCATAGTAAGTATCAAGACTGCTTTGCGATGTGATAACATTCCATCAGCAAGGCATACAAAACACAGAAAAATTACGTGCTATCAACGACATGTCTCGAAAATGTTTGAGTTAAGCTGAGGTACAGAGTGATAAAACATGGCTTTTCTTGTAAATCCAAAATGTACAAAACACATGTACCACTGAATAATGTGTGGTGTTCAAATCAGACAAACATGTACCAAACCTAGTACAAGTACAACAGCAACTGCTACTTGCCATTTCCAAACACCTCAGACTTCATTCTCTAACTTCTATAGACTTCATTTCTTTTGAATACAACAAACTATGTTTTGTAACATCCTGGCACACACAATATTAGAAATGTAGGGCTGGAAGGGACCTTGATTGCTCATCATGTCCAGCACCCTGCGCTGAGTCAGGACCAAGTATACCTAGACAATCCCAGTCAAACCTCTTCCTAAAAACCTCCAGTGATGGGGATTCCACAGCCTCCATTGGAAACCTGTTCCAGTGCTTAACTACCCTTATAGTCAGCAAGTTTTTCCTAATATCTAACTAAAATCTCCCTTGCCACAGATTAAGCCTATTATTTCTTATCCTACCTTCTGTGGACCTGGAGAACAATTAATCATCATACTTCTTTATAATTGCCCTTAATGTACTTGAAGATTTATCAGGTCCCTCCTCAATCTTCTTTCCTCAAGATTAAACATGCTGGGTTTTTTAACCTTTCCTCATAAGTCAGGTTTTCCAAACATTTTATCATTTTTGAAATTGGGTCAATTTTATAAACATCGATCTTTAGAAAACAATTTTTTACAGTCGATCATGTATGTCCCCACTAAGTGCAGTAGGTTGGTGGAGTGCATCCTCAATACTGTGATTAGCATCAACTCACAGAGTGGTGCACTGTGGGTAGCTATCCCACAATGCCCGCTGCCCACTGGAATTCTGGGTTAAGCTCCCAATGCATGATGGGGCAAAAACATTGTCATGGGTGATTTTGGGTACATGTCATCAGTCTCCCCATCCTCCCTCTCTCCCTGAAAGCAACAGCAAACAATCGTTCTGTGGCTTTTTTCCTGGGTTACCCATGCAGACGCCATAGCACGGCAAGCATGGAACCCACTCAGCTCACCACTGCTGTTTTGAGCATTGTAAACACCTCGCACATTATCCTGCAGTATGTGCAGAACCTGGCTAGGAGACAAGGACAATTGTGAGGAGGACATGGACACAGACATTCCTGAAAGCACGGAATGTGGCAATTGGGACATCATGGCAGCAGCGGGGCAGGTTGATACAGTGGAACGCTGATTCTGGGCCTGGCAAACAAGCACAGACTGGTGGGACTACATAGTGTTGCAGATATGGGATGATTCCCAGTGGCTGAGAAACTTTCGCATGAGTAAGGCCACTTTCATGGAACTGTGCGAGTTGCTTTTCCCCACCCTGAAGCACAGGAATACCAAGATGAGACCCGCCCTGACAGTTGAGAAGCGAGTGGCGATAGCCCTGTGGAAGCTTGCATCACCTGACTGCTACCGGTCAGTCGGGAATCAATTCAGAGTGGGCAAATCTACTGTGGGACTGCTGTGATCCAATTAGTCAAGGCAATCAGTAACCTTCTGCCAGCAAGGATAGTGACTGTGGGAAATGTGCAGGTCATAGTGGCTGGCTTTGCTGCAATGGAGTTCCCTAACTGTGGTGGGGCGATAGACGGAACGCATATCCCTATCTTGGCACCGGACCACCTTGCCAATCAGTACATAAACCACAAGGGGTACTTCTCAATGGTGCTGCAAACACTGGTGGATCACAAGGGACGTTTCACCGACATCAATGTGGGATGGTGGGGAAAGGTGCATGATGCTCACATCTTTAGCAACTCCAGGCTGTTCAAACATCTGCAAAAAGGGACTTACTTCAGGGATGTTGAAATGCCAATAGTTATCCTTGGGGACCCAGCCTACCCCTTGCTCCCATGGCTCATGAAGCCATACACAGACAGCCTGGAAAGTGGTAAGAAGCAGTTCAACTGTAGGCTGAGCAAGTGCAGAATGGTGGTAGAATGTGTCTGTGGCTGTTTAAAAGCTCTCTGGCGCTGTTTGCTGACTAGGTTAGACCTCAGCGCAACCAATATTCCCACTGATATTGCTGCTTGCTGTGTGCTCCACAATATCTGTGAGAGTAAGGGGGAGACGTTTATAGCGGGGTGGGAGGTTGAGGCAAATCGCCTGGTGGCCAATTTTGAACAATCAGACACCGGGGCCATTAGAAGAGCACATCTAGGTGCACTGTGCATCAGAGAGGCTTTGAAAACCAGTTTCATGACTGGCCAGGCTACGGTGTGACAGTTTCTCCCTGATGCTAAACTGCCCCCTTTGAGGAATTTACTTCCCTGTAAGCCAATCCCCCTCCTCCTTCGACCACAGCTGACAAAGGAAATAAAGTCCCTATGGGTTTGAATCCATGCATTCTTTATTTATTTAAAAAAAGTGAGATCACTGACAAGGTAGCCCACGTGGGGTGGGGGAGGAGGGAAGGACAAGGCCACATTGCTTATTATAGCCACACTACAAATCAAAACTGTTTGAATGACAGCCTTCTGTTGCCTGGGCCATCCTCTGGAGTGGAGTGGCTGGCTGCTTGGAGCCTCCCCTGCCACATTCTTGGGCATCTGGGTGAGGAGGATATGGAACTTGAGGAGGAGGGCAGGCAGTTATACAATGGATGCAGCGGCGATCTGTGCTCTTGTTGCCTTTCCTGCAGCTCCATCAGACGCCTGATCATGCCTGTTTGCTCTCCAAATTAGCCTCAGCATCTCGTCCTGTTTGTTCTGATCATGCTCACTGAATGCTTTCCTGGCCTCTGCAACTGAATGCCTCCATGCATTCAGCTGTGCCCTATCAGTGTGGGAGGACTGCATGACCTCAGAAAACATGTCATCACGAGAGCATTTTTTTCACCTCCTAAATTATGATAACCTCAGGATGGAGATGATACAGGGAGCATAGAAACATTTGCAGCCGTGGGGGGGATAAAAAGGGAGAATAAAATTTAAGAAGATACATTTCTGAGAACAAAAAGGGAGACTCTTTCAAAGTGAATCAAGCAATTCACAAAAGACAGCACATGTGCTTTAGGTACAAGGTCGCATTTTGCCTTTTATATTGAGTGCCCGCCGGTATGGTGATACATCACGCACAGCTGGGCAACAGAATTCAGTTTCCAGGCAGCCATGGTAAGCCAAAGGGTACGCGGGGTTGGCTTCTTCTGCCTTCAGAACATGTGGGAATGGTTTCAAACTGCAGCACCCTCCTTTCCCATAGCAAGCAATGCTGGTTGGGTTTGCCCTTTAAAAGGAGGGGGATGCGGTTTTGGGTTGAATGTGCAGCACATCCCTCCCCCACCCCACGTGACTATTCTCTGGGATGATCCCATTTAGCCAAGCACAAACAGCCCAGCATGAACGGGGTCCTTTTACTGTTCCCTTACAAAAATTCCCCTATTTCAATCAGGTGACCATGAATATCACATCACTCTCCTGAGGCTGACACAGAAAGATAAAGACTGAATGTTGCATCAATGTGACCAAAACCCAGGACCATTCGCTGCCATGCTTTGTGCTGCAATGATTCCAAACTACTTGCTACTGGCTTGGCATAGTAAAGTGTGCTACCGTGGAGGATAAAATAAGGCAGCCCTCCCCAGAAACCTTCTGCAAAGGCTTTCAGAGTACCTCCAGGAGAGCTTCATGGAGATGTCCTTGGAGGATTCCCGCTCCATCCCCAGACACGTTAAACTTTTCCAGTAGCTGTACTGGCCGCAAATGCATCTCAATTCTTCAGGCAAATCGAACATTAAATACAATTGCTTTAAACCCCTGTAGTGTAGTTACAAATGTGCACTCACCAGAGGTGCCTCCTCTACCTTCATGATCTGGGAACCCGCCTTGGGAGGGTATTGGCTCCAGGGTGATGAAAAGGTCCTGGCTGCTGGGGAGAACGGATTCTCCGCTTACCTGCTGCGCATTCTCCTCCTCCACCTCCTAATCCACAAAATCCTCCTCCATGTTGCGTGAGACTCTCCCCTTGCTGGTGTCCACGGACAGTGGTGAGGTAGTGGTAGGATCCACCCCTAGAATGGCATGCAGCTGATCATAGAAACGGCATGTATGGGGCTCTGAACCGGAGCGACCATTTGCCTGTTTTGACTTGTGGTAGGCTTGCCTGAGCTTCTTAACTTTCAAGTAGCACTGCTGTGTGTCCATAGTGTAGCCTCTTTCCACCATGCCCTGTGCGATTTTGGCATATATATTAGCATTTCTTCTTTTTGTTTGGGAGTTCTGCCTGCACAGATTCTTCTCCCCATACAGCAATCAGATCCAGTGTCTCCCATTCACTCCATGCTGGAGCTCGTTTACGATTCTGGGACTGCATGGTCACCTGTGCTGCTGAGCTCGCCACGCTGACCAAACAGGAATTGAAATTCAAAATTTCATGGGGCTTTTCCTGTGTACCTGGCTAGTGGATCAGATTTGAAAGTGCTGTCCGGAGTGGTCAGATTGGAGCACTCTGGGATAGCTCCCGGAGGCCAATACCATAGAATTGCACGACGCTGTGTCTGCACTAGCCCAAATTTTACCCAAGAACGTCAATTTTAGCACTGCCCCCCTCACTGGGGAGTAGTAGAGCAGTCAATTTTAAGAGCCCTTTAGGTTGACGGAACGGGGTTGGCTGTGTAGCCACATTACTTATAAAATTGACCTAACGCAGCTAAATTCGACCTAACCTCGTAGTGTAGACCAGGGCTAATTGTAGTATTCTGCCCTTCTCTAATTAATTTCATCTCGATTTCAGAACAATACTCCCATTTCTAAAGGTCAACTTGAATTCTAATCCTGTCCTCCAAAGCGCTAGCAACCCCTTCCAGCCTGGTGTCATCTGCAAATGTTATAAGCATACTCTCCATTTCATTATCCAAGTCATTAATGAAAATATTAACTACTATGAGACTCAGGACAGACCCCTGTGGGACTCTGATAAATACATGAACCAATCTGACAGTGAACCACTGAACACTATTCTTTGAGTATGATCTTTCAGACAGTTGTGCACTCACCTAATAGTAATTTCATCTGGACCACATTTCCCTAGTTTATGAGGTCGTCATGTGGGACTAAGACATACAAGCTCTCCTCCTATCCAGTAGGCCAGTATCTCTGCCGAAGAAGTAACTAAGATGGCAAACTCCACCCTTCCCCAGGATGATTTGGGGAAATCTCTCTGAGAGTAACTTCAGAGTCCTCCTTCCCATCAGCACCTCCTAATGCAGGGAAGCATTCATGCTGTTTGTTGTTAATAAATATTTAATCAGAAATTATGCAGATTTTTGCTCCCACGAACCAGACATAGGCTTGCCAGCTTTGAGATGCAGAAAAAACAGTAACTACCCACCACAACCAACAGAAACTGGCCACTGGTCACCAACTCCTCTTCCCCTCAACAAAAAGTGTCCTAGGGCCAACTATAGCTAATTATTGCTAAAATGTTTTGGAGAACCATTTTATACCAAAAACAAACCAAAAATGTGTATTTTAATGATATTTTCTAACCTTATCCTAACACAGCTCTGCAGTGCAGGCCACAGGGCTGTGAATTGTAGAGCAAACTGACATATCCCAAGTGAAAAAAAATTGCACATCAAATTTTTTCCACCATCAAGTCAGTACAAAACCAGCCAGGAGGCAACCCTAATGAGATGACCAAGATTAAGCTCCAGCTTCAGTGAATTAAGTTTTGTGATATTAATGGATTTACAAAACCACCAGAACTTTGTAAAAATATAAAGCTCATAGAACTTGTTGTGAATGGTTAAATGAGCCACATGATAGCAAACACTCAAATACAACAACCACATAACACAGGGTCTGTCAAGGTATTTTTCCCACTTTGAACTTTAGCGTCCAGGAAGTGGGGACCTGCATGTACCCTTCTAAGCTTAATTTCTAGCTTAGATCTGATAGCGCTGCCACCAACCAGAAATTCCAGTGTCAGGTACACTCCCTGTCCCCCCAAAATCTTCCCTGGGGAACCCAGGACCCAAACCCCTTGGGTCTTAAAACAAAGAGAAATAAACCATTCCCCCTCCTTTCCCCCTCCCAGACTTTCCCCTCCCTGGCTTACCCTGAGAGATTACACTGATCCAAACTCCTTGGACCTTAAAACAGAGAGGAATTAACCTTTCCCCCCCCTCCTTTCCCCCCACCAATCCCTGGTGAGTTCAGACCCAATCCCCTTGGGTCTTAAACAAGGAAAAAAATCAATCAGGTTCTTAAAAAGAAAGCTTTTAATTAAAGAAAGAAAAAAGTAAAAATTATCTCTGTAAAATCAAGATGGAAAATGTTTACAGGGTCTTCAGCTTATATAGACTAGAGGGACTTCCTGCCCCTTAGCCTGAGATACAAGTTACAGCAAACAGAGGTAAAACTCATTCCAGCAAAATACACATTCACAAGTTAAGAAAACAAACATAAGACTAATCCACCTTTTCTGGCTAGTACTTACTATTCTGAACATGAAAGACTGTTTCAGAAAGATTGGAGAAACCTGGTTGCACGTCTGGCCCCTCTTTGCCCCAAGAGCGAACAAAGAACAAAACAAACAGCACAAACAAAGACTTCCCTCCACAGAGATTTGAAAGTATCTTGTCCCCCCATTGGTCCTCTGGTCAGATGTCAGCCAGGTTCACTGAGCTTCTTAACCCTTTACAGGTAAAAGAGACATTAACTCTTAACCATCTGTTTATGACAGGGTCACTCTGTGAATATGTCCAGTTCTTGTTAGGAAAAGGGAAATGGATGTAAAAACAAAGTATGACTGTCAAGGTTTTTTCCTCCACTTTGAACTTTAGAGTAAAAATGTGGGGGACCTGCATGGACCCTTCTAAGCTTAATTCCTACCTTAGATCTGGTACGCTGCCACCAGCCAGAAGTCTGTGTCTGGCACACTTCTGTTCCCCCAAAACCTTCCCTGGGGAACCCAAGATCGAAACTCCTTGGATCTTAAAACAAAGAGGAATTAACCATCCCCCCTTCTTTTTACCCCCCATCAATCCCTGGTGAGTTTAGACTCAATCCCTTGGATTTTAAAACAAGGAAAAATCAATCAGGTTCTTAAAAAGAAAGCTTTTAATTAAAGAAAGAAAAGGTAAAATTTATCTCTGTAAAATCAGTATGGAAAATGCTTTACAAGGTATTCAGATTCATAGAGACTAGAGGGACTCCCCCCGCCACCTAGCCTGAGATTCAAAGTTACGGCAAACAGAGGTAAAAATCCTTCCAGCAAAAAGACACATTTACAAGTTAAGAAAACAAACATAAGACTAATCCGCTTTGCCTGGCTAGTACTTACTATTTTAAAACATGAAAGGCTGATTCAGAAAGATTGGGAAGCCTGGGTGTACATCTTGTCCCTCTCAGTCCCGAGAGCGAACAACGAACCAACCAAACAGCACAAACAAAGACTTCCCTCCACAGAGATTTGAAAGTATCTTGTCCCCCTATTGGTCCTTTGGTCAGGTGTCAGCCAGGTTCACTGATCTTCTTAACCCTTTACAGGTAAAAGAGACATTAACCCTTAACTATCCGTTTATGACAATGACATACACTATTGTGCAAAATTCTGGAATTCTGTAACTTTGAACCATGAAGTGCAGGGCTCAGAATAAGATGTGTGAATGAGAAAGTGAGAGAGTCAAGTTTAAGGATCCCCAACACCCTTCTCCAGTCATTTGCATCTCATTTTTGCCATGGAAAGTAGCATTTTGCCATATTAAAGTTCCTCAACGTGTTCAAGCTAAGCTAAGCAAAGCAGGGTACATGGTTTTAAAAAGGCAAGAATCTCTATTAATAAACAGAATTGCCCAATCAGTGCTGTAGTCTCCTGTTTTAAAATATATATTTTAAAGTTCAACATAAAATAGAGCTGTCCTATGCAATTGTAAGCTGGGTAACAGGCGCCTGCTTGTGTCTGATCCTGTGTGGGTGGGCAAGGAGGCAGGCACACACAAGAGGCCTATCCACCCCTCTTTACACACCTTCAGGGATGGCACAGTCACAGTCTTTGCATTCCATAAAGTACAGCTGTGTGAAGCTAGTTCCCATAGCCACTCATCACAATGACAGGCCTCATATTGCTAGGCACAAGTGGGAGAACATTCTGGGCCTTGTAACAAGGTGGCTCAGTGACTGCACTCCTCCTGGGACAGTTACACCTCCACTCCAGGACTCAGGCGCAGTTGTGTCTGTGAAACACAATCAAGGCCTGGCTCTATGCGCTAGTCACCCTCTTGTATCATCATACATTGCAAGGGATGTAAATATTACAGAATGTGTCCCAATACATGTTAAACAAAGAAGACATTCCATAATACATGTGAAATATGTACCATCAAAAAGGACGAAACAGAATTTTCTCTGCTGATAACGTACCCAGCACAATCTCCAGCTGCACGTACAAAATAACTATAAATTCACATACACTGATTCATCAACTGCGAATCAATTAACAAATCAACACAAAAAACACAACCAGCACCAATCCACCCTTCAGAAGGCCTGAGTTAGGCCTTACAACATGCGCTGAAAGTCATTTTTCAGATCTTTCAAACCAAGAAGAGAAAATGAATTCCAATGGAGAGCTTATTGCTGAAGACACCCTGTCTCTAGCCTCAGAGACAATCAAATCTAGGCACTATCAGATCAAGTGACCCAGCTAATCTGAACTGCCAAGCCTGGGGCATGAGGGGAGCATGAAGAAAAAGGAAGTTTGCCACATATACAGGACTCAAACCATAAATCTAACTCAACACCTTAAGTTGCACCTGTAAATAAATGGGAAGAAGAGAAAGCATTCTGTGGCACTCAGGGGTAAGGTGCTCCATACACAAAACATTTAAAGTGACCAAGCAGCCAGAATACGCACTAACTGAAGTTTCCGAGTGGTCTTCAAGGATAGGCCTAGGTCGACCACATTCCAAAATTCCCATCTAGAGTTGATAACATAAATACTACAGCAAAGTCCCCACTAGGAAGCAGTTGCAATATCCTTACCAACCAATGAAGGAAAAAAGCCCTCTGGGTCACCATTGTAATCTGGACATCTAGAAGCAACCACAAATCCAAAGTGACTCCTAGATTGCAAACATTAGTAACAAACACTAGGCATTTGCCTTCTATTAAAAGAGCAGATAACATTTCCACCACACCCTCCAGCATTGCTTTCTTACAGATTCCTACTATCAACTATGTCTTATCTATATTAAGTTTCACCCAGCTAGCTCTTATCCAAATACCTGACACTAGGAAAACAATCACTCATACCATGGAATTCCAGTGAAAGAGGCATAGAGATGAGTGCCATCAGCATACTGAAGGCATTGCAAACCCAAACCATTTCCCCTTGTGACCTCTGCAACAGACTAAAATAGGCAGGTGATAAACAGAGCACTGTGGTACCCTGCTTAGAAAAGGCCAAACTCTAGTCTCACTCTGAGCAGCCTTATCCAAAACATATAATGGAAAGTCTACAATGAGAAACACTAAACTCTATACCTGAGTAAAGTCAACCATTTTTTTTCCCAAGCGATCACCTGAAAGAGCTCCATTTATTGGGACCTTCCATAATGTGAAGAAGCAGCTATTCTTTGCCTCTATTGTAGCCAGGGCATAGGATTGAATTAATTCAAAATACAATTTCTGCTAATGGTATTCTCCGTCATTCTTGCTTCATCTATCACAAGTCATTTGTGCATAACAGTGACTTGTAGAGGATGGAACAAAGGGAGAGGAAACGTGATGGAGAAAGCAGTCACTGAGAATGTGAAAATCTAGGGAGTAGTAGGTCTATGAAAGGAATAATTCAATAATGTATGTTATTTGCATTCAAACTCCTTATTGAGTTATATATAAAGTCTTAAGGGAAAACAGAACCCAATTACAGTGTATAGATTGCAGTGTTGGCTTGTTTCCCCCCCATTATAACTACCCTTTTCTTTAAAAACAGAGACAGGCATTCTTACCTTGGGGTAGCACTTTAGTGAAGTTTTCTCTATAACCAGCATTTGCTGCTAGTTGTTGGACTCCATTTTGGGTCCTATAGGGGGACTTGTAAGTGCTGCTACTTATACCTTTGTACGGTATCATCTAGTGTTAGGAATGCAGTATTGCAAAGGTGGCACCACTGCAGCTTCCCATTTAAACTAATTGGCTAAAGTAATAAGATAAGAGACTATAAAGCTGGTTTCCAACACTAGACACATACTTTTTGGCAGGCTTTAGTCTAGTTTGAGAACTTTTTCTAGTCTTGGGAACTCATTGTAGTTTAAGAGTGTTGCTTTAGTGAGAGGCTCACAGCCTAGATTAGGACCCAGTGCTGGTTAGATTTTTAGCTAAGGGTTTTAGTGGATGTCTTCTGGACCCTAAAGCTGGATTTTATAAAGGGGTGGCTACATAGGTGTGGAAAGTAGGGGTGGAGGAGGGCTGCAGTACCCTCAGGTTTTATGCAGGGCTGCTGGCTCTGTCCCCTGCTCCCTAGGTGCTGGATCCACACACAAAACCTGGGGGTGCTTCCCACACCTATGCCCTACTCCCAGCCCTCTGTTTCTATTTCTGTTTCTTCCAGAATTCTGTAATTTAAAATGTATATTTTTAGGGTTCTTGCATTAAAACCCCCTTATTTTGATACTTACAGTGACTTCCTGGTTACATTTGATCTTACTTCTCTTTACTATATTTACAGATCTGTTATCCACATTTCCTGCACTACAATCACAATATGACCATCTGTTTAGGAGCCCCGCACCGATAATTAATGAAAAGGATGGTCATAATATCCCACCAAACTATTAACAGAGTGGCCCAGGGGCTGAACAGGAAACATTCTCAGAGTAGTTAGTTAATTAATCTCCAGAGGCAGAATAAAACAGGCAACTTAAATCTGACATTCCCTAACTGCAAGTAAAGTTACCATGGACTGCTCATGTGGTACTGAAGCCCAGACTGAACTGTAAGTATTTTGTTTACTCCTTATGACATTAGTAACTTTTTATTTTATAACTCTTTTTGTATTTCTTAACTTCTTAAGATAGGATAACCTCTTGCCTCCGGGCAGAACTGGTGCCAGTCTCACAATCATCCCCTTTTGGCCTTGTCTACCTATTACTTTCTTATTTTGGCGGGACCTGCCCAATTGCTGCCGAAGAGCCGGATGTGCCGCCCCTTTCCGTTGGCCGCCCCAAGCACCTCCTTGCTGGGCTGGTGCCTGCAGCTGGCCCTGGCCGTAACAGCTGTGGGAATTTTTGAGCAAAATGTATAGTCTGTTGAGCATCCTGTATTTTCTCCCACAAAGCATCCTAAAATGTAAGGCCTTGGTAAATTATTAGTGGTGTAAAGGGACCTTACCGTACATAAAAAGAATCAGGTCTAAAAATTTTAAGAAAGAATAATTAAAAAAACTTCACAGACTGACTTGGTATGCTCACAAAAGTACTCTTCCAGCAACCAATCAAGTCAAAATCTCTACATCACTAATTCTTCATTACAAATTTTAATCCACTATTCAATGCATGAATATAATTGCACATGCTTTAGGACAAGCAGTGACTGAGTATATTTCAGCTTATTTGTTACCAGAAAGGCTAACACCAGAAATGTACATTTTAATTGCAGACTCAAATAAATTGCAATTTTTTTTATAATAAAGCTATTTTGGCATACACCATTGCTTTGTTACAAAAGCAAATTTTTGCAGTAATAATTTCTGCACCTACAGTGTAAGGGTGTGGTCTTGCTCCCAGTGAAATCTGTAGTAAACCTCCCATTCACTTCAAAAGAACAGGATTAAGTCCTAAGTGATAAATCAAGAAAACCATTACATTTGTGGGGTTGTTTGTTTTTTTGGAAATCAAAGGAAGACTTCTATGAAATGGAAAAACCTACTGTATGTACTTGTTCATAAGCTGAATTTTTTAAGTAAAAAAGGGAAGCATCAGAGAAGGGGGTTGGCTTATGAATGGGTATATAGAGGAAGAGGTGGGACACAGCCTTCTCCCCCCCACCAAACAGAGGATAAGGAGAGGCAGCACAGCCAGGGAAGAGGTGGGGCTAGAGTCTCTCATCTTCTGGCCATGCTGCTCTCCCTCCCAGCCTCCAAAGCAGCTGCAGCTTCATGGCTTGCAGGCTGCAGCAGTGCCGCTCGACCCACCAGAGCAGGCTGTGGCCAGGCCAGAGACATCCTCCCCTGGCCCTCCCCAGATAAGATGGGAAGGGATGGGATGGGGAAAGTGTGGGTGTCCCAGGCTAGGGTCATGTGGGGGTGGTCACAGGGGTTACTCCCCTGACCCCCAGCTTCCCCCCAAAAAATTTCCCAATCAGTTGGTGTCCTGGCCTGTCAGGGTAAGCCCCTGGCGGGCCAGGACACTTTGTTTACTTAGGTTTACTTCTGTGCCAGCAGATGCTCGAGGTAAACAGTCTCGACCCGCCAACAGCTTATCCTGATGGCCCAGGAGCCAAAGTTTGCTGACCCCTGAATTATAGGGTCAGCTTATGAATGGGTCATAAAAATTTGTCATTTTTACTTATTCATAAATGACCCAGCTTATGATCAAATACATACAGTAATTTAATTAATGTCAAGGGAGGACACAGAGACTAATTTCACATATAATTAACTTTTCTACTTTGTATCAAGACATGCTGCATTTTCTGATTCAAATTGCAGGTCTGTCAGTGCAGTGTAAATCTGTGTAGATGCTTTTTACATGTTGAAATACAATTTTCATAGGGTGTGTGCACTACATGTACCTTTTTTGTTTGGGATTTTTGTTCAAATATTCTACTGTACAGTTACTTTCTTTTATTATTACATGCTTAAAAGATCTAAACAAGGTACCGTTAGAATATCCTGCTCTTACAAAAGCTGATGTCTATGTTTACCTGAGTTACTTTCCTGAACTAGATTCTACATTTTGATATATGACAATTTCCATAAGGGTCTCAATACTGTGACTTTTACATACAGTGACGTAAGCAGAAATGGACCAAATTGTGCAGTTGTTATTCAGACAAAACTTCCACTGACTTTAACAGAAAATTTTTCTAAGTAAGAGAGGCAAATCATGCAAAATTGCAAAAGTAGCCATGCAATTGCCAAAACCATGAGGAAAACTATGTGAAAAAAGTGTGTTCAGTCAAAGAGGAGGTTTGTCTTCAAAGATGCAGAAAACCAACCCTTGCATGGTCAGTAATAATAAAGAACGAGCAACATCTGTAGAGGGCTAGAATCTCCTTTGTCCTAATCTAAGAAAATCAAGATTTTCTAACTTTGATCTAGCAGACAACATAGTGTGTTATGTTACAGTAACTTATCTGAGATGGTTTGTTCACCTGGATCCTACTTCTGGTGCCCATGTAAACACATAGGCACAAGAAGTAGGATCCACCTAGACAAAACATCTAGATTAATATGATTTTTTAAATCATATGTATACCATTAGAGTGTGTGTGTGTGCGTGCACACACTGGTGAAGGGGGAAAGAGAAACAAAGAGAGCCTATGTCGAGACTGATTAATGGATTTATAGTTTTGTACAGTACACATATACCATAGCAATAAGCATAGTATAAATAGCTAAATAGATTGAGCATGTGACAAGGCCTGAAAACATGCAGAGAAACATGGAGATGAGCCAATTTCTGTGCTAGGAACTAATGGACTCTCCTATCTCTCCTCATATATTGGTCTAACTCTTGTGCATTCAGAATGGATTGGATGTTTCCATAGTGTTCTTTATTTCTCTCCCTTTTGGTAGAGACTCATGTGACTTTGATGATGAAGACAAACACTTTCTCTTTACATTACAGTCCCCCACATAACATACTGCTTTCCTCAGCTGGGTGTGTTTTTCTCTGATTTGTCCCATTTGGTAGTTCACACAGGGCCTGTGCTGTGCAGTACAATACTGCTTGGTCTGTATGAGAACCCGTAGAGATGTGATGTCTTCTTCCTTCCTTAATATCCCACTTTGCATATAGCTTTCTAAGCACTGGAGAAAACACTGCTGGGTCCACGCTTAACACACAAACTCCTTGGTGTACCCTCCAGCCAGATGAGCTTGTTTTGAGCTCTTTCCTTGTACATGCACCTTTAACCTGTGTCTGACTCTTCATTTCTCTGTACCTGTGAATGCTGAAGCTGACAATTTACCAAGTTTTGTAGAAATTAGTTTTGGTTTGGCCTGGTGTGACTTCCAGATGTGCAATTGTAACTTAGGGAAAAACTTTTCTTAAACCTACTATCTCCTGGAGTTCCTTCTTTCCATAGCATAGCCACATATATGCTATTGTCCAAACATACTACATGATGCCATAGAAAAGTGGGCTCTCTCTTCTGTTGCTTTTGGTCCATTTCCTCTTATTTTTACTGTAGGCCACTACGTGCCTTACACAGAAGGTGGTTTAGCCCTATGTAAGAAAATGGCAGGACACAAACAAGAAAATATCAACAAGTAAATAACACACACCTACAGTGTAATTAAAGCCATTTTTGCGTAGCTTCAAAACATGTAACATAAAATGTGTGTAAACTTTATTAACCTGTTTCTTCCTAGCAACCAAATAAATAAATGCTTGATTTTAAAACTTACTTTGTACGAGCTGAAAATCATCTGATCTGTTTTTTATAATTCGAATGAATGCACAATCTGAACCTATCATTTGGGCCTATTTAAAAATAAAAAAACTTGTTTTGAAGCATTTAAATTTGAAGTACTTTTTACAATATTTCTGAACAATAGATTTCTGAAAATTAAAAGGCATCAACATGAAAACCTGTATCAAAAGCATGTTCCTGTACCAACTTCACCTGCTCACTTTTATATCCTTTAAAATAGAGACCTTGTAAGCATCTGCAAACTTTCTTTAATGCATTCATGGTGTTTATAAACTGTAAAAAGGCAAAACAAAAAAAAAAAACCAAAGTTGTCCTCTACTCAGAAATGTGCAGAATTCACTTAAAACACATATTTGTATGGCAGCTGTTCTTACTTTCAACACTGTAAATGTAAGCAACAGGTTTTTTAGCCTGTTTGTAACTCCTTCTAGCAACTCACTAAAAAGGAGGTGTTGATAATAAAACGATTAAATTAGCAAGTGAGGCCTCCTTTATCAAGAGTCTTTTGGTTATGTATTTGGCAAGTTTTAATTAAAGCTAATTTTGCTGTGCAGGTCCCCACTTTATTCCTGAGGCACTTGAAGCATACAAGCATAGTATCCATGTTTATGTGATGAAGATGATTGTGGAGTTGGTGGGGAAAAGATAAGGCATGTATAAAGGCACACTACCATTGTAAAGACTGCTCTAGATAAAATAGTGTGTGTGGTTCGGGAGGGGGGCAGTATAAGATAAGCTATTCAATCCAAAAATTGAGCAAGGTCAGTCTGAATAGAGGAAAGTCACTGGTTTTACTTGAATATCTTATGATTGTATGTCCATTAATTTATAGCTATCTGCATTCAAGTTTTAAGAATTCCAGAGTTACACAGTCACCAGAGGCTATCAGATAAATATACAGGGTGATGATCTCCCTTTCCACTGTGAATCCCATAAGAGGGGGAAAACTTCTAGTTGCTGAATTTCAACTAAATTCTCCCCTCAGGGAGAGGGACTGGAAAAATCTGCAGAGAAGGCTAGAAGCATAGGATCTAAAGGAACTAAGAGATTTCAGGTGTCTCAATTTTTGAGTGCCTGGAGCTCCCTGAAAAACAGGCCCCTTTAATGTGGATCAAATTGGGCACCTAAAATCACTAATCGCTTTTGAAAATTTAGACCACAGCATCCAAAACCTGAAGAGCCCAAAGACACACAAACCACGCTGTTAGTTTGTCCACACTACTAACTTTCTCTATTCTCTGGCACTCTGGCTTCTTGAGGAGCTCACAACCTCAGGGAGTTGCTGTTGACGCTACTCTCCCTATCAGACCAGTGATACTCAAACTGAAGCTCATGAGGTGCAAGTGGCTCTTCAATGTTTCTCCTGCAGCTCTTTACAGCATATGATATAAAAACATTGTGATTTAATTATTAACCAATCAGGATGCTTTTACTATATTAACCAATGGTAGTTGATAAAATAATACCTGGTCAATCATTTTGCTGTGAGAATAATACATGTACAAATTAGTATGTCCCACGTCATACTGTTTAAATCTGAATATATAGTACTACAGTAAATGAAACAAAGAAGTCACACTATTGTGGCTCTTTTAGGTAATACTGATTGCTGATGTGGCTCCTGAACCCCAGAGGTCTGAGAATCACTGTAAACGACGGAAGTTACTAAATTGGATAAACATGACTGCATAATTTAGATCCATTCAAGTATATTTCTCCAGCCAAGTTAAAAAACTGGTCTACAATCAATTAATATAAAAATAAACTTTGCCGACAATGACTAAATGCCTGACACAGAAATGAAATACTAAAGATATATTTTGGGGTTCTCTCTTCTCGGGTTAACCACTCAGTACCCCTTCCTTGGTACCTTTACTATACATATATTCAGCAGGATGCTGGTCCATTACTAGGGCTCCTAGGTAGTACAAATAATATACAATATTACTCGTCCAACATGTAGTACAGACATGGAGGACTTCAGGGTTTGGAGGGATTTTACCCCATGATGGGTACTCTACATGAGAAACACTATCCTGAATATTCCTTCCATAACTTCCCAACAATCCTGGGGCGTCAGTTCTGCACACTAGTGATCAAAGGTGGCAGCCCTTGGGGCTACTGCCATGCCAGCCTACAGCAGTAGAATTTACATACACAAATCAATAACAGATTGTGTTAACTTGATAAGCAAACCTATTCCCTTATTTCAACAACAGAAAACAAAAACAAGGCTAAAAAAGAAATAATAGCCTGAATATCTTTGAGCAAGCAACAAAATTGCTATATTTCAATCAGAAAAATCCAGTGCATCTATCTTCCTCTAAAATAAATTGCTTGAAGTTACATGTAACTATTCTATGTGATATGAAGGTTGTTTCTCTCTAGTTCATTCCTACTTTAAATCCCATTACAATGATACAGTAAAATAAGAGTTCATTTGCAATTATCGTTTCTGAAATGTTATGTAGTACTCTGACCATAATATTGAATAGTGGTGGTTCATGGCTTTTTCATTAGTTTGCCATATGAAAAACACAAAAAGTATTTACACAATCATTTAATTACAAATACTATTCACAATGGAAAGAGAAAATTAAAATTCTATCTAAGGCAGAAAAACAGAAAATAATTAGTATGAATTTGCATTTCAGTAATTAAGGTAATGTAAAGTGAATTCCTTCATATTACTAACTTAAAACACACCTATATTTTATGCTGGTAGGGCTAATGTTTCCTTAGAGGGCCAGCTTCTTAAGTGATGCAAGTTGGCAAAGCTCCAATTGATTTATGCCAGGTGAGGATATGGCCTACAGATTGTTTTCTCTTGGAGATGTAAATCTGAATTCAGGTCTTGCTCCTATACAAATCAATGGGAACCTCACTACTGAAATGAATGATAGTCTTGGGTCTTGTACCTCACAAATCACTATTATCTGGGTATGAAAGCAGGATCCTGCCCTTTACATCACTTCCGCATCCTTCTGCTGAAAGAGAGTCACAAGAATTTATTTGTTAAAGGCAGATAACATTGTAATTTATTACAGTTCACTGCAAATAAAATGAATGCATAAATGTTTTTCTATTCTATTTAAATACAACTAAATGTGTTTTGATATTTAATAATAATTGGAGATATACCAATCTCCTAGAACTGGAAGAGACCTTGAAAGGTCATTGAGTCCAGCCCCCTGCCTTCACTAGCAGGACCAAGTACTGATTTATGCCCCAGATCCCTGAGTGACCCCCTCAAGGATTGAACTCACAACCCTGGGTTTAGCAGGCCAATGCTCAAACCACTGAGCTATCCCTCCCCCCAAGAGAACAGTGGGGTTTGAACCAAGAACCACTTGATCAGCAGTCAATACTTAAACAACCATGTAATTATCTGAATCAGACAGATTTCTGGCATCAATAAATTCTCTTTAGAAATTTTGCATGTAGTCTAAATCCTGCCCCCAAACTCTGCAGGTGTGTAACACCCTCCCTGCAGAAAAATGGCTATATTGGGCTGGGAGCACTATTCTGACAGCCTGTGTAGAGCATATACACTCAGACACACTTTGGAAATAGCTGACCTACTGTTCTGCAAAGCCACCACTTGATTATCTTTTGAGTCACACTTGTCAGCTTAAAGCCATGTGTTTCTTATTTAGAACTTTGACACTGGTCCAGTTTTCAGAGCAGATTCAAGACAATTATGTGCAAGACACAGGTCGGAAGGTTCTGAATGTTTAAAGATCTTTAAATTTTCAAGAGCCATTATCTATGTAAAGCATCAACTGTTTATTACTTTGCTATTCACAAGTATCAAATATTTATGTTCCAGGACACAGGTATGCTTACCTTTCCCAGGAAAGCAACTCATATTACACTGTTATGTATAAGTTACTGTGAAGGCAAGATTTCTTATTCTGAACAAAAACAAGCTTATGTACATCTGCAAAATCTCCTCTCCAAAGTCAAACACAGCACTCAAATTTTTCATAAATGCTACTGCAGTCTTTCATAGGCCTATATAACTTTCAGCATTTTCTACAAGGCAACTGTGTTTTGGGTCTAGTGGACAGCAGGCTCTCTTTTTCCAGCAAATTTTTGATAAATCTTCTGGTCCACATTAGTATGGCTCGCTTAACTCAGTACTTTAATAGCATCATTACGTTCCCACTTCATAGAATATATCTCCATTCTCTTTGCAGTCTCTTGTGGAACCATCGCCAACAGATGTCACTGATAGTCAAAGTCTCGTCATTTCAGCTGCAAAACGACCTTCAGAAAGAAATTGAAAGAAGAATGAGACTCAGCTACAATCAGCGCCAGAGTGACAGGCTCAAGAAGCCTGAATAATACCTTACAAACAGTCTGCAAATATGCCTGCAGGTTTCTGCCTCACACAGCAGATATGGACACCAGTCACAGAGTGAGTCCCTCCTCTCAATACATACAATCAAGTATGAGAACTTTATCTTATCTTCCCCTGCAACCCTGAGGAGAGCACCGAGCAAGCTGGCAGCTGCTGAAGCCTGGGCTAAAGGAGCCCTGGCTGGGTAGCCCAGAATCTTGATGAGCAACTGCTCCTTTGGCTTCATTTGCAAGGAACTCAGGGGTGCCCAGAGGCCTCAAAGTTTTCCTGTGATCAGCTCTGAGAAGGCCCAAACAGGAACTGCTGCCAACTGCTTAGGAGCCTGCTCTGCCAAGAAGAAACAGTTCCTGTAGATAGCCACAGAGCTACTCCCAAAAGCAAAAGACGACTGTTGGCCACAGCAGGGCACATATGGAAGTTTCTGCTGCACCTGGGATGAAGATGACCAGCCATGACTAGCTGTCAGGTTGCTTGGTGGCCCGGTCCTGGCACTACTACACTGAGATATGCTCGTACCACTTTGAACTATGTATGACCACTTTTTAAAAAAACAGCACTATTACTGACATAGTTCTGCCTCATTTAGCATTTGATACTAAAAGCACTAAGAATTACAAGCCAGGATTTTCCAGTAGCCAAGCACTCTTGAAAAAACATTAGACGAGCTGGCCTGCAAACTGCAGCCACGATACTAAGACATTATGGATAGATAACAACAAATAGTTTGTCAGCTAAGTTTAAAAAACAAAAAACAAACAAACAAAAAAAACTTGACCTAAGAGATAAGAAGTCAACTTCTAAATGGATCCTTCTACTTTATTCCATCATTTCTCCACTCATTCTACTGGGAGACAGAAGTTTGTAAACAGTCATTATTAGTAAATCAACAGATATTTAAAGCATGTACATCATTCGTCAACAGTGCTAACAAACCACTGTACCTTATGAAGTGCCTTGAATAAATGCTGCAATTTGGTTGAGGATACCACCAATCCCTGTGATTACCATCAACGTATGTACAAGTCAGACAATACCATGTCTTTCCCTATCACCATACCACTCCAAACATGTTTAAGTTACTTCTGCTTATCTTCTGCTTTCCATTGTCCAATTTGGAACTATTCCAGGGGATTTAGTTTCCATTAAAATTAAATTTTTCAGTGTCAGATATACTGGCATTCTCAGTGTCCAATTCCCTTTCTATCTGTTCTATTAGCCCTCAGGAAATAAAGGATTGCTTGATCTAGATCAGGGGTGGCCAAACTACGGCTACGAGCCATTTTAAGCCGGCTCCTGAGCCGCACCACGCAGCTCAGCCCCTCTCTGACGGGAGCGCAGGGGGAGGGCCGCACCACGCGGCTCAGCCCTGCTCCGGCTGGGGCACAGGATCAAAGGGCACGCCCCTGAGCCTCTCCCCATGCCCCAACATCCTGCCCGAGCCCTGATCTACCTCCACTCTTTAAACCCCTCAATCCTATCCCAGAGCACCTCCTGCACCCAAAACCTCTCATCCCCAGCACCACCCCAGAGCTTACACCCCCAGCCAGAACCTGAACCCCTTCCTGCACCCCTGTCCCAGCCCTGATCCCCCTCCCACCCTCTGAACCAGGGCTTTGGAGCGGAGCCTGGAGCTGGAGTGTGGAGCAGTGGAGCTGCAGGTTTTTGCCTGGGGCTGGAGCACAGCTCCAAAGCCCTGCTCCAAACCCCTCGGACCCAGCCCAGAGCATCCTCCAGCACCCCGAACTCCTGATCCCCAGCCCCACCCCAGAGCCCACACCCTCTCCTGCACCCCAACTCCAATTTTGTGAGCATTCATGGCCATCCATACACTTTCTATTCCCTGATGTGGCCCTCGGGCCAAAAAGTTTACCCACCCTGATCTAGATAAACCCATATAATGTGTCAAAGAGTCCGTTTTCAGCCATTGATGCTTTGTGAGGGTCAGGAGGAAATTCTGTCTTCAAATCATTCTGTATGTGGCTTTCAGCTAAAATGCTGTTCTTTTCATATTCTTTTCTGCTGCTACAACTTTCAGGACATTTTAATCCTGATCTCAGCTGTCTATTGTGCTTGCTGCATTCCTGCCCCTGTAGAAAGAATAGGGACCTTTAAAATGGTAGCAATATCCTGGGCTCTGTCTTGCTACACAGAACCAGACAGGCTAACCATGGTAACCAAACACTATGAAACAAAACAATATAAGAGGGGCATGCAAAATTTTGGCCTACGCCAGAGAACTCCAAGCAGGGGTAAAGCAGCAGAGAAAGAAAGTTTGATAAAAATCAACTAGTGTAAATGACAAAAAAATTTTTTTACTGTTTATTGGAGGAAGAGATGATTTTTATAAAACTGTGCCAGCGATAAACGAACACTGCTAAAGATAAACATAAACAAGCCTAAATACAGTAATAAGATCTAACTCCACAGAAGCATGTTCCACTACCAAGTTACTTCCTATAAGGGCCAATAAGAACAGGAATACAGTAAACTAAAATGATTGTAGTACTTAGGACCTAATTAAGAAGGGATGTAATAAAAAGTCAGTAATAAATACCTTATTAGCTGCTTCCAGTGCATTTATTAGGTTCTGCAGTTCTTCCTTATTCATTTCTACAGAGACTGGCTTAATTTCACCATTTTCTTTCACATCCAGATCAAGATTGAGAAGTGGCATTTGCAGCATGGAGATCTTATCACTGGAAAGAGCAAGCTGTACATGATGAATTAAAAGTCATTTAAAATAAAGCCATTAAATGTTATATGTTCAGCAGGCCACCACATGTACGCTTTCTCTTGAAAGGGCACTGTCAGGATTAATGTGAAGTATAGGTAGCAGCACTGAACCATGTGTTCAACTCAAAACTTGGGTTGCATGAACTTTGCAATCAGATTTTTAAAGCAGATTACATTTTGGACCTGCCAACGCTTAAACAGTGACACTGTCAAGTTTCTTGCTTATTTGGTTTTTCAAATACTCCTGCATGCAAGTTATACAATATAATTGAAATATACATCCAACAAGGGTCAGGATTAGATAAAAAGGGCAAATTGCTGAGAGCGAGCCATGAAAGACTATAAAGGTAAAAGAGATGACAGTAGGCCTGACTGAACAGTATTTACAACTTACTCAACAAGTACCAGAGTCAAAATACAAGAAAAGAACGGGGGGATATAACAGAGGTCTACAAAACCATGACTGATGTGGAGAAAGTAAATAAGGACATGTTGTTTACTCCGTTTCATGACACAAGAACTTGGGGTCACCAAATGAAATTACAGTAAAAACTGTGTTATCCGACACTTTACCAACCAGAGAACTCTAGTAACCAGCATTTCTGATATCCATTAAAAGTCTAGTTGGTGCAGGGTCAGCAGGCTCCCTAATTGGCTCCACATAGCTCTCCGGAAGCGGCGACATGTCCCTACTGCTCCTAGGCAAAGGAACAGCAACGTGGGCTCTGTGCAATGCTTCCGCCTTGAGTGCTGGCTCTGCAACTCCCATTGGCCAGGAACTGTGACCAATGGGAGCTGCGAGGGTGGCACCTGCGAGTGGAGGCAGCGCACTGAGCCACCTGGCCACGCTTCCACCTAGGAGCAGCAAGGACATGTCGCTGCCTGCAGGGAGACACCCAAGGTAAGCGCCACCTGGATCCGGCACCCTGAAACTCCTCCTGCGCCCCAACCCCTGCCCTGAGCCCTCTTCCGCACCCAAACTCCCTCCCAAAGCCTGTGCCCCAACCCCTCCCACACCACAATCCCCAGCCCTGAGACTCCTCCCATATCCAAACTACCTCCCTCCCTTGGTAAGTATAACTCTTAGTTAACCAGAATTTTTGACTTACCAGAACCCCCCATTCCCACAACATGCCGAATAACAAAGCTTTTACTATAATAGGCAACAGGTTTAAAACAAACAGAATGAAATATTTCCTCACATAATGCACAGTCAAGCTGTGGAACTCTTTGCCAGAGAATATTTTGAAGGTCAGGACTATAACAGGTTTGAAAAAAGAACTAGATAAGTTCATGGAGGATAGGTCCATCAATGGCTATTAGCCAGGATGGGCAGGGATGGGATGCAAAACCATGCTCTGAAGAGTCACTAGCCTCTGTTTGCCAGAAGCTGGAAGTGGACGACAGGGGATGGATCGCTCAATGATTACCTGTTCTGATCATACCCTCTGAAGCACCTGGCATTGGCCACTGTCAGAAGACAAGATACTGGGCTAGATGGACCACTGGTCTGACTTAGTGTGGCCATTCTTATATTCTTAAGTAGTTTTTTGCACTTTCCAGCCAACTCTGCAGCTGATCAAATACTATTTAACAAATATACAATTTTATAAATACTGGTAAAATTTGTCAAATGGCATGTCAGTGTTTTTCTACTACTTAAATCAGCCCTAGTAAAAAAGTTATTTTTTAAAAAATGTAATAGAAATTTTGACAATTTTGCAACTAAATACAGTACACAGCTCTATTCCTTTAAATTGCAGGATGTGAAGTGGTGCAGGTATTTTTCATATTAGCTGGCAAACACTGAATACATTTTTCCATTTACTTGGCAGTATTATCATATACTAGATACAGAGAGCCTGTGACTTGGTTTTGGTCCTGTACAACTAGGGGAAGGCAGCTGGTCCTATATAACTGTTACAGCAGCATTTCCCCAAAGGAGAGTTTCTGATTTTAATAAAATTACACAGGTGACTAATGGGAATAAAGGATAAAGCAAAAAGTGAGCCACAGAGGAAGAAATGGACAGCTGTGAATTAGTTCATGTTATATTAATTCAGAATTAATTCTTAGCCAGAAATTAAAAAAACAAAAACAAACCCTCAATAGGAGAAAGTAACAAGAAACTGCAGGCAGTAACTGGGTGTTTTTATAGGTCTGGTTTATAATCTTGGCAACGGTAAATTCAGTCAGTGAGACAGATCAGTACTTAACAGGCAGCTCATCTGATGCACAACATGATGTTATGCTATCAGCTCCTGCAAAATGTGGTCCAGTCAGAAACTGACTTGGAGTTCAAAATCGTTTTTTAGCAAAAAATATCTACAGTGCTTGTTAGGACAAAAAGCTAGTCTGTTATTTAACAACTAACAAGGACAGATAAACATAAGCAATATTACCAGGATTATTTCTATAATGCATTTCTGGCAGATTAAAATGTTCATGCAAAAGAGCACTTGTACAATAGGCAGATGTTCTTCCAACTTTGGGCAGCACTGTTCTCTTTAGTAAAATAAAACTAAATATAACTGATGTCAATCTATCCCTTAAACGTACATACATTTAGTCAAGATCTAGAGGGTTTTTATTTATGAGTCAGAGAATTTCACATAGTCTTCATGTAGCTTTACTTTTTTATTTTATTCTAAGTAAAGGTTTTCTTCTTCTATTCAGTCAAGTGTCCCAGTCAGGCCTCAAATGGTGATGGGGCGATGTAAATTAAATGTGTGTGGAGAATCAAAATATCACAAAAACATCCAAGAGATGGCAATAATGCAGCAACAGCAAAGGGGAACTTATTTTCATGAGCTGTATGCCTTCCCAGCAATTCTTCTGCTCTGGGTTTCTGGTATCCATACAAGTCTAACCTTATCTCTGAATCATGCAGCCTACCAGAGGCTGTGTTTGTAGCCTTCTAGGCTCTGGACAGTAAGCAACACAGATAGTGTCTCACCTTCAACTGCCAGTCAAAATCCTGTAGCTGGGCAGAGGAGATTGCACTTATGCTTTCTACCAGTGCATGCCTGATTTCTTCCTTTCTGCCTTTCAAGCATTTTGTGATTGCTTCTTGATAGCTTGAGCTCAATTCATTTAACTGCTGAACAGCCTGCAAATATCAGTAAAAAGAGAGTTTTAATTATGAAGCAGAAAAGGTTAGATTTACAATAGAATATAGCTGTACTGGATAAGAAGCCAAAATGTTAACTGTTACCTGAAGTTACATTCAGTTTATGCCCTTGCCTCTCCCAACAGGTCACAATGGCAGACAGTGGAGATAAGCAACCACCAAAGCACCCTCGGATACAGTGAAATTTTTATTCACTATAAAGCCTTGTTTATGTGTTAGGGAAATCTGTGAAGTGTTTACTCACTGTTGTTAAACAATTCAGCTGAATACACTTGAGGCTTGAAAAATTCAAGGAAGTTTCCCTATCTGTGCCCCTTTCCCATTGATTTCCTCCATGTGTGTTTCTTATGGTGCATAAGCAAACATGACTCCATTAAGTTTATCTCCATAATTGTAAATTAAATATATGTATAAACATTGACTGCAGAATGGTCTCTCAAAGGGATACTATTAACCTGTTTAGATTCCTTTCTTAAAAGAAAAGTTCCAATTAGAATCCATTGATGCATGCTTTAAAAAATAAAATAAAATAGCTAACTCTCCAGTGCTAATTTGAAAGGACACACTGGTATTGACTGTTTATCTGCACTTAGCTGCCCACGTACATTCTGAAGCTAGCATTCTGATTGCTACCTCCCTGCTATATCCATAAAATGAAATAAATACATTCCTAACTGTATTTATAAGCACCTATAAGTTTTCCTTAGAATTAGTCACACTGTCTTCCACAATATCAATACCACATCTCATCTCATCTCTGCTCATCCTCCCAATAAAATAACATGCTGACACGCTGAATGACTTATCTCCCAGACAGAGAATGAGGGAAGAGAGGAAATGGGGACATACATATAGCCCAGGCACGAAGGGAAGGGGTCACACAGAAATGCTGGTGGAGGGAGGAAGAAAATTGGTGAAACCTAGTCAGGGGAAGGGAGCAGACAGAGCCACTAGGATGGTGGAGGAAGGTGGGAAGGCTGGGGAGCAGCCAGAGCCCCTGGCATGGGTGGAAAGGGAGGAGAGTTTGCCGAGTCCCTCCTACGGGGGTCCCTGCTATGTGCGGATGGGGGGGAAAAACACAGAATCCCTGGTATGGGGGCACACACACAGCCCCTGCCATGAGTGGGAAGAATGGGTGGCCCCAGAATGGACTAAGGGGGGCACAATAGCCCTGGCCCAGGGGAAAGCAGTATAGAGAGACCCTTAGGGGAATGGGAGGACTGTAGACCCTCATTGGGGGGGGAAGAACATAGAGCTCCCAGCGTGTGGGAAGAAGGCAGGAATGGGGAGGCACACACAGTCCATGGCACGGGAGAAGGAGGAGGAATGGACCCCACGGAACCCTGAAAGGCAGTATTAGGGACATGAGAATGAGAGCACACACAAAGCCCTTGCCATGTAGAGGGAATAATGGGGGAACTTGGAATGGGGGCACATAGAACCACAGACAGCGATGGAGGGGTGGGAGGAAATCTGTCATAGGAGAAGGGAGGGTGAAGAAAATCCCTGCCACGGAGGGGAAGTGAGAATAGGGTGCACACAGAACTGCTGGCATAAGGATGCTGGTAGGGGAGGAAGGAAATGGGGGTTACAAAAAACCTGGAACAGAGAGAGGATGCAGGGAGCTGCACAGAATCCCTGAAATAAAGGGGGATGAGAGGAGGTAGACAGGGAGCTGCTTAAGGTGATCAAGATTTGGTCTATTTTATTACTATCCAGATCCTATATTAAACATATGAACCCCCACTTAAAATATATAAATATTTCAGGATAGAATAGCAATAGCACTTGGCTTGATGGCAGAAAGTCAAATCTAATCAATGATGATAGTCTTACCTCTTCATCTGACAGATTTTTGCCAACTGTAGTTTTGAAGTATGTTGTTGTTTCTTCTAATATCTCCATCCATTCTGCCAAATTCCAAACACTGCCATAATCCTGATATCGACAGTATGCACGGCCACATATGCCATCAACTATTTGGTGAAGGAACTGGAGGATAAAAACAGAAGAAAACCTCTAAGGCTTTATAATGGCTCCACTATCACCCTACACAAGAAGCAAAGTTCAGCAGACAACTCAGGTGTCACGTTTGCCTCAGCATCTGGATGCTGAATGAATGCCACCCTGGTATTGTGTAAAGGGATATTGTGCAGCTAGAGGTAGCCTATTCTGGACGAGCTGTTAAAAAAAATAAAAATAAAGAGATCCTGACTACATCACACAACACTTTTCATTAAAGGAGATATGTTTAATTCCCTTGCTTTGACCAGGGACCACACAGGGTAACTACATCATGCCTTTTCATCTGGATAGTTTTGTTTTTTGTTTTTTTCCATTTTCTGTTATGCAGTATTGATATGTGCTATTAAACTATCACTGAGTTTCACCTAAGTATGGTACAATGATCTTTCTGAAGCACTTTGGAATCTTCAAAATTAAATGTGCAACATAAATACAAGATGTTAATAAGTGAATATCTACTGCTACCATAATTCTCCATTCTCCAAATCACCAGCCACTTGCATCCAGAAACTCTCCCCTAGTTTCTCTATCCTCAAGGCCCAGTGCAGCAACTACTTTCTTTGTGACTGAAAAGGACTGACCAGTACTTCATTTACAACAAAAATCAACAATAGTCAGATCTGTTGTGACAGCAGCAGAGGATTCTGGGTTATCATCAGCGAGGAAAGTCATAGTGTTTAATTTGTTTTGTGCTGACAGTTGTGAGAATGACTGAAGAATATCTCAAGTGTTTTATTTGTACTGGTAGAAAAGTTTAAGAATATTTTCACTAGTCCTCTAGGTATTTTAATCAAGATATTTTTCTTATCTCTCTTGTTAAATATAAAACTGCCAACTGTGTGTGTGTTTGGACACTGATTTATACATATCAGATGTGGCTCTTTTACCGTTAAAGTGCAACTTGTGGAGTCCCTCACATCTCCCTCCATTGTCCACCTACCAGACAGTGGGGGGGGAGCTTGGGACTTCTGCTTGCAGTTTGGTGGTAGGGCAGGGGCTTCTGCCCAGCGAGGGAGAAAGATCTCATGGCTGCTGTCCAGCAGAGTGGGAGGGTCAGAGCAGGACTGAAACCCCAAGCCCCAGCAGGTGTGGCCTAGCTCTCTTAACTTTTGAAGACTGTCATATGCGGCTCGAAGAGTCAGTAAGTTTGGCCACCCCTGTAATAAACAGCTTGTCTGTTTCACAGTTCTTTAAAGATCAAAAAGTAAAAAAAAAAACTATTAGATACATGATAAGTAGGGCTGTCGACTAACTGCAGTTAACTCACACTATTAACTAAAAAAATTAATCACGATTAATTGCAGTTTTAATCGCACTGTTGAACAATAAAATATCAATTGAAATGTATTAAATATTTTGGATGTTTTTCTACATTTTCAAATATGTTTATTTCAATTACAGTACAGAATACAAAGTGTACAGTGCTCACTTTATATTCTTTTTATTACAATATTTGAACTGTAAAAATCATGAGAAATATTTTTCAATTCACCTCAAACAAGTACCATAGTGCAATCTCTTTATCGTGAAATGGCAATTTACATATGTCGATTTTGTTGTTGTTATATAACTGCACTCAAAAACAAAACAATGTAAAACTTTAGAGCCTAGAAGTCCACTCAGTCCTACTTCTTATTCAGCCAATCATTAGGACAAGCAAGTTTGTTTACATTTACGGGAGATAATGCTGCCCTCTTCTTATTTACTGTGTCATGTGAAAGTGAGAACAGGCGTTTGCATGGCACTTTTGTAGTCAGCACTGCAAGATATTTACGTGCTAGACATGCTAAACGTTTGTATGTCCTTTCATGCTTTAACCACCATTCCAGAGGACATGCTTCTATGCTGATAATGTTCATTAAAAAAATAATGCATTAATTAAATTTGTGACTGAACTCCTTGGGGAAGAATTGTATGTCTCTTTTTCTGTCTTTTACCTGCATTCTGCCATATATTTCATATTATAGCAGTCTCGGATGATGACCCAGCTCATGTTGTTCGTTTGAACACTTTCACTGCAAATTTGACAAAACGGTACCAATGTGAGATTTCTAAAGATAGCTACAGCACTTGACCCAAGATTTAAGAATCTGAAGTGCCTTCCAAAATCTAAGAGGGATGAGATGTGGAGCATGCTTTCAGAAGTCTTGAAAGAACAATACTCTGATGCAGAAACTACAGAACCCGAACCACCAAAAACGAAAATCAACTTTTTGCTGGTGACATCTGACTCAGATGACAAAAATGAACATGCATTGAGCTGCACTGCTTTGGATCATTATTGAGCAGAACCATCATCAGGATGGACGCAAGTCCTCTCTAGAATGGTGATTGAAGCATGAAGGGACATACGAATCTTTACCACATCTGGCACATAAATATCTTGCAACACTGGCTACAACAGTGCCATGGGAACAGCTGTTCTCACTTTCAGATGACATTGTAAACAAGAAGCAGGCAGCATTATCTCCTGCTAATGTAAACAAACTTGTTTGAGTGACTGGCTAAACAAGAAGTGGGCTTGTAGGCTCACTTTACTTTGTTTTATTTTTGAATGCAGTTTTTTTTGTTCATAAGTCTACATTTTTAAATTCAACTTTCACAATAAAGAGATTGCACTACAGTACTTGTATTAAGGAAACTGAAAAATACTATTTCTTTTATTTTTACAGTGCAATTATTTATAATAAAAATAAATATAAAGGGAGCACAGCACACTTTGTAGTCTGTGTTGTAACTGAAATCAATATATTTGAAAATCTGGAAAACATCCAAAAATATTTATATAATCATGATTTTTTTAAATCATGCGATTAATCATGATTAATTTTTTTAATCGCTTGAGAGCCCTAATGATAAGCTAATAGGAGCTGTCTGGAGATAAGGGAACAACAGGAGAAAGATTTGCCCAGCTCATTTCATTAGGGTATGATGAATTAATGCAGCCTCGCTCAAAATTACATTTAAAGACAAATGTAACCGATACCCTTCTCCTGACAATTAAAAGTATTTCTCTCATTACTTCTAAGAAGTTATGACTCAATTATCCCTTCCAGTTTAGTGAGCAGAGGGAATCCTGATCCATACACAAACGTGTCCACAGGATGGATGTCATTAATGATTTATTCTATTTTTGGGTGCCGGGGGGGAGTAGGAAAAACAGTTGGGGGTGGGGGCAGGGAAGCCTCCCAGGTGGGATGAGGGGGAGTCGTTGTCCTGAACATTCTTCCCTTCATAGACAGCAAGTATCAATGTCTAAGTTACTTAAAATATTGACCACAGACGTTTAGCCCATGAATCCCAGAACCAGCGTGTGTCCTGGGATTGCTTCCCCATGTGTAGGGTGTGAATGCTGAGGGTGGAACGGGGACCCCAAGCCGGAGGTGTAGTGGCCCAGGGGTCACACGCAGGAGCGCCCCACACTAGGTGTTACTGCCATACACCCGTAACACAACGAGGGAGGCTGGATTGTGTGTCCCCGAGGAGGGGCGGGCGGCTCCTGTCAACTTCACGCGGTGAGGAATGCGGGGCGCTGGCTCACGTACAGCAAAGGGGGTTCTCGTTATTAGCAAGGACGAGACACACACCCCCCCCCCCCCGGCACTAGCCCGGAGATGACGGGCCCAGGCGGGCTGCGGCGCCGCCAGCCGAGGTGCAGCATGGAGCAGGGCGTCCGGCCCCGCGCCGGGTCAGCCAGGTCACGGCCGGGGCCCCTCGCTGCCCACGGACAGCCCGTCCGGCTGGGCGGGGCCGGGTCTCACCTTCAGGGCCTGGTCAGCCGAGAGCTTCTCCAGCAGCACCAACATGGTCCCGTGTAGCCGCACCTCGGGAGCGAGGCCAGCGAAAGCGCGTGACCCTCACCGCTCCAGCCTCGTCCCTCCTCCGGATGTGCCGTCAGAGACCCTCATCGGGAAGGGGGAGCTATAGAGCGCATGCGCAGGGACAGTAGGCCTCGCGGGGCGGGGCGGGGCGGAGTCTGACTAGAAGCCCGCATGAGCAGCGGAGGGGGTGGGGCTTGTGTGGGTGTAGCCGCTGCAGGGATACCTGGTTGCGGCCAGTGCCCTAGGGGGGTGGGGCTCGGCCCGGCCCGGCCCGGCCCCCGCGGGCAGAAGGGGCCCCCTGCGCTGTCCGGCCAGCCGGAGGGGCGCGAAGCCGTTAGCCTGCGCTGCCGCCAGCCGCCCACTCCCGCCCCGAGCTGTCCGGGGTGCGGAACTTGCCAGCCTCACAGCGGGGGTCCCGTAATGTTTGGGCTCGTTCTGCGGAACAGGGGACCACAGCCCCTGTCCGCCTCCTCCCTGCTGTGCGTCCCTCTCCCGCCCCGGCGCAGGGAGGTGGCCGGGCTCTACGGGAGACTCCTGGGAGCTAGAGAGAGCCACGTGTGGAAGAGGCTGAGACTCAAACGTCACTGCTGGCTGCAGGTCTGCGTGGGACTTCGCCAGCAGCAACTGGGGGGGGAACTGGTGCAGAGGGGCCCTAATGTGGCTTGGCTACACTGGTGCTTTACAGCGCTGTAATAACCTTAGTCCCAGATCTGGACCTTAGCGTCCAAAATATGGGGGTTAGTATGAAAACCTCCAAGCTTAGTTACCAGCTTGGACCTGGTACCTGCTGCCACCACCCAAAAAATTAGAGTGTTTTGGGGCACTCTGGTCCCCCTGAAAAACCTTCCCTGGGGACCCCAAGACCCAAATCCCTTGAGTCTCACAACAAAGGGAAATAATCCTTTTTCCCTTCCCCCCTCCAGGTGCTCCTGGAGAGATACACAGACACAAGCTCTGTGAACCCAAACAGAGTGAATCTCCCTCTCTGTTCCCAATCCTGGAAACAAAAAGTACTTTCCTATTCCCCCAGAGGGAATGCAAAAATCAGGCTAGCCATCCAACACACAGATCTCCCCGATTCCTTCCTCCCACCAATTCCCTGGTGAGTACAGACTCAATTTCCCTGAAGTAAAGAAAAACTCCAACAGGTCTTAAAAGAAAGCTTTATATAAAAAGAAAGAAAAATAAGTACAAATGTTCTCTCTGTATTAAGATGATACAACACAGGGTCAATTGCTTAAAAGAATATTGAATAAACAGCCTTATTCAAAAAGAATACAAATCAAAGCACTCCAGCACTTATATTCATGCAAATACCAAAGAAAAGAAACCATAGAACTTACTATCTGATCTCTTTGTCCTTACACTTAGAAACAGAAGACTAGAAAGTAGAACTACTTCTCCAAAGCTCAGAGCAAGCAGGCAGGCAGAAAACAAAGACAAAGACACTCAAATCCCTCCACCCAAAGTTGAAAAAATCCGGTTTCCTGATTGGTCCTCTGGTCAGGTGCTTCAGGTGAAAGAGACATTAACCCTTAGCTATCTGTTTATGACACGCCCCCCAAATTGCAGACAGTGGGGAAGCTCACTGGCGGCGATTTCCTTCTAGAACTTGAAAATAAACAGATTAATACAACACATACACCTTTACATATACTCCTAAGTATATAACTAACAGACTTCTACATTTTAAGAACACTTTTTAACTACTGAATTCTGGGAAACTCTCACGGGAGAGTGCATCAGCTACTTTGTTAGAAGCTCCTGTGATGTGTTGAATTTCAAAATCAAAATCTTGGAGAGCTAAACTCCAACGAAGAAGTTTCTTGTTGTTCCCCTTGGCAGTATGAAGCCACTGTAGTGCAGCATGGTCAGTTTGTAGTTGGAACCGCCGTCCCCAAACATATGGGCGTAGCTTTTCCAGGGCGTACACAATGGCATAGCATTCCTTTTCACTGACTGACCAGTGACTTTCCCTCTCAGACAGTTTCTTGCTGAGAAACACGACAGGATGGAAGTTGTGATCTGTTGCTTCCTGCATGAGCACTGCTCCTATACCACGCTCAGATGCATCGGAGGTTACTAGGAATGGCTTGTCAAAATCCGGGGCCCTGAGCACAGGGTCAGACATGAGCGTTGCCTTAAGTTGGGTAAAGGCCTTTTGACACTCATCAGTCCACTTAACTGCATTTGGCTGGGTCTTTTTGGTCAGGTCGGTCAGTGGGGCAGCGATTTGGCTGTAGTGGGGTACAAATCGCCTGTAGTATCCGGCCAAGCCTAAGAAGGATTGGACCTGCTTCTTTGACTTTGGGACAGGCCACTTTTGGATAGCATCCACCTTGGCCTGTAGGGGGTTTATGGTTCCTCGACCCACCTGGTGCCCCAGGTAAGTCACTCTGTTTTGGCCTATTTGACACTTTTTGGCCTTAACAGTTAGTCCTGCCTGCCTGATGCGCTCAAAGACCTTTTCCAGGTGTAGTAGGTGTTCGGGCCAGGAGTCTGAAAAAATGGCCACATCATCGAGGTAGGCAACTGCAAATTCTCCCAGTCCAGCTAGTAGACCATCTACCAGCCTCTGGAAGGTGGCGGGTGCATTTCGAAGGCCGAAAGGAAGGACATTGAATTCATACACCCCCGCATGGGTGACGAATGCTGACCTCTCCTTGGCAGGTTCATCTAGCGGTACTTGCCAGTACCCCTTGGTTAAGTCTATTGTAGAGATGAACTGGGCACGTCCCAACTTTTCCAATAGCTCATCGGTACGTGGCATTGGATAGTTGTCCGGACGAGTTACCGCATTTAGCTTACGGTAGTCCACGCAAAAGCGTATTTCCCCATCTGGTTTGGGTACCAGAACCACTGGAGATGCCCATGCACTGGTAGATGGGCGGATTATACCCATTTGTAGCATGTTCTGGATCTCCCGTTCTATAGCAGCTTGGGCATGAGGAGACACTCGGTAGGGTGGGGTTCTGATTGGGTGAGCATTACCTGTATCAATGGAGTGGTATGCCCGTTCAGTCCGTCCTGGGGTGGCTGAGAACAATGGGGCGAAGCTGGTGCACAGCTCCTTGATTTGCTGCCGCTGCAGACGTTCCAGAGTGGTTGAGAGGTTCACCTCTTCCACGCCACCGTCTTTTTTCCCGTCGTAGTAGACCCCGTCAGGCCACTCAGCATCATCTCCCTGGACTGTAAACTGACAAACCTGTAAATCTCTGGAATAGAAAGGCTTGAGAGAATTAACATGGTACACTTTAGGCTTTAGTGAGGAATTGGGAAATGCTATGAGGTAGTTTACAGCTCCCAGGCGCTCTTGGACCGTGAATGGCCCTTCCCATGATGCTTCCATCTTATGGGCCTGTTGCGCCTTCAAGACCATAACCTGGTCTCCTACCTTGAAGGACCGATCTCTGGCATGTCTGTCATACCAGGCCTTTTGCTCTTCTTGAGCATCCTTTAGGTTCTCTTTAGCAAGGGCTAAAGAGTGTCGGAGGGTGCTTTGTAGGTTGCTTACAAAGTCCAGAATGTTAGTTCCTGGAGAAGGCGTAAACCCCTCCCATTGCTGCTTCACCAACTGTAATGGCCCCTTAACCTCGTGACCATACACAAGTTCAAATGGTGAAAACCCTAAACTGGGATGTGGTACAGCCCTGTAGGCAAACAGCAACTGCTGCAACGCTAGGTCCCAATTATTGGAGAATTCGTTGATGAATTTTCGTATCATGGCCCCCAAAGTTCCATTGAACCTTTCCACCAGGCCATTGGTTTGATGGTGGTACGGGGTGGCAACCAAGTGATTCACCCCATGAGTTTCCCACAGTTTTTCCATGGTCCCTGCCAGGAAATTAGACCCTGAATCTGTAAGGATGTCAGAGGGCCAACCTACCCTGGCAAAGATGTCTGTTAAGGCCAGGCACACAGTGTTAGCCCGGGTGTTACCTAGAGCTACTGCTTCCGGCCATCGGGTAGCAAAGTCCACTAAAGTCAGTACGTACTGCTTTCCTCTGGGCGTCTTTTTTGGGAAAGGGCCCAGAATATCCACAGCTACTCGCTGAAATGGGACCTCAATTATGGGGAGTGGCTGGAGAGGGGCCTTGACCTGGTCTTGAGGCTTACCCACTCTTTGGCATACCTCACAAGACCGGACATACTTGGCAACGTCCTTGCCCATCCCCTCCCAGTGGAAGGACTTCCCCAACCGGTCCTTGGTTCTGTTCACCCCAGCATGGCCACTGGGATGATCATGGGCTAAGCTTAAGAGCTTCCCCCGGTACTTAGTTGGAACCACCAACTGTTTTTGCGGCTGCCATTCTTCCCGGTGTCCACCAGAAAGAATTTCCTTGTACAAAAGTCCTTGGTCTATAACAAACCGGGATCGATTAGAAGAGCTGAGAGGCGGTGGGGTGCTCCGTGCCGCCGCCCAAGCTTTCTGAAGGCTGTCATCCGCTTCCTGCTCAGTCTGGAACTGTTCCCTTGAGTCTGGGGTCACCAGTTCTTCCTCAGACTGTGGACTTGGGCTTGGTCCCTCTGGAAGCGATGTAGGTGATGGGGTTGTTTCCAGTGCTGGTGAACCGCTCTCCGCTGGTGCACCTGAGGGTATTTCAGGCTCTGGCTGAGCCTTTTGGGTATGGCTGTCTGTTGCTTCTGCCAGTTTTGGCTCGCTGGCGCCCTCTGGCGTTGAGTTTGAAGATGTAGTTGCACTTGCTGGTGCTGGTTGCTGTTCCAGTTCCGGGCCTGGGACTGGAGATGCTGTGGCTGTTTCAGTGGTAGGCATGGAATCCGGGTCCACTACCTCTGTCTGGGTCTCTGGTAACACAGACGGGGCCTCTGTGGACGGTTCAGGAACAGGAATGGGTCTGGAAGCTTGCCTGGTTTGGCTACGTGTAACCATTCCCACTCTCTTGGCCCGCCTCACCTGGTTGGCCAAGTCTTCCCCCAGTAGCATGGGGATAGGATAATTGTCATAGACTGCAAAAGTCCACATTCCTGACCAGCCTTTGTACTGGACAGGCAGTTGAGCTGTAGGCAAGTCTACAGCTTGTGACATGAAGGGGTAAATTGTAACTTTGGCCTTTGGGTTGATGAATTTGGGGTCAATGAAGGATTGGTGGATAGCTGACACTTGTGCCCCCGTGTCTCTCCACGCAGTAACCTTCTTTCCGCCCACTCTCAAATTTTCCCTTCGCTCCAAGGGTATTTGAGAGGCATCCGGGCCTGGGGATCTTTGGTGTGATGGTGGTGTAATGAATTGCACTCGCATGGTGTTCTTGGGACACTTGGCCTTGATATGTCCCAGTTCATTACACTTAAAGCATCTTCCATCTGATGGGTCACTGGGCCGAGGTGAGTTACTGGAGACTGGTGAGGTTGAAGGGTAGGGTATGTGTGGCTTTACTTGGGTGGTATGTGGGGTCTTTGGCTGTCCTCGGTTGTAGGGTTTATGGTCTGTGTGCCCCCTGGGGTAATCGTTCCCCTTGACAGTAGCTTTCTTGCTTTCTGCCAGTTCCATCCATTTGGCTCCAATCTCCCCCGCCTCAGCGATATTCTTGGGGTTTCCATCTTGTATGTACCGCGTGATGTCTTCAGGAACACCATCCAAGAACTGTTCCATTTGTATGAGGAGGTTTAGTTCTTCCAAGGTTTGAATGTTGTTTCCTGTTATCCAGGCCTCATAGTTTTTTGCAATGTAGTAGGCGTGTTTGGGAAATGACACCTCGGGTTTCCACTTTTGGGTTCTGAAGCGCCGACGGGCATGATCTGGGGTTATCCCCATCCTGTATCTGGCCTTGGTTTGAAAAAGTTTATAGTCATTCATTTGCAGCTTAGGCATTTCAGCTGCCACCTCTGCTAAAGGTCCACTGAGCTGTGACCTCAATTCTACCATGTACTGGTCTTCGGGAATCTTGTACCCAAGACAAGCTCTTTCAAAATTTTCCAAGAAGGCCTCGGTGTCATCACCTGCCTTGTAGGTGGGAAATTTCCTGTGCTGTGGAGCAATAATTGGCGCCGGGTTGTTAGGGTTGGCTGGCACATGCAGCCCAGCTTTTGCCAACTCCAGTTCATGTTTTCTCTGTTTTTCCTTCTCTTCATTCTCTTTTTGTTGTTTTTCCATTTCTCGGTGGTGGGCCGACTCTTCTTCTGCTTGTTTCCTTCGGTAGGCCACCTCTTCTTCTTCTTGCTTCCTTCTGTGGGCCAACTCTTCTTCTGCTTGTTTCCTTCGGTAGGCCACCTCTTCTTCTTCTAGTTTTCTTTTGTGTGCTGCCTCCTTGGCTGCCTCTTTGGCTGCCTGTTCTCTTTGGTAGGCTGCCTCTTTGATCTGTTCTTCTCTTTCTTTCATCTCCATCTCTTTTTGTTTTATTTCCAGTTGTCGCCTGTGTTCAGCTTCTTTGATTTGTTCTTCGGCGTCAATTTTTGCCTTAGAAGTCATGGTTCCTGTTTTCTTGTGTTGGGGTGCCCTCCGGTGTTTATCTTCTGAACTGCAGGTTCTCTGTTGCCTCCTGAAGTCTGCCTAGCAACAGTGCCTTTAGCTAATTTTCCTTTTCTCTTTCTAGCTAATGTTCAATGAAGGGAAACCAGAAAAACCACTTTATTTGCATGCCTATAAGTGCTGGTACTTGCCTCCTAATGGGAGGGCTATTGCATGACAAAAGACCCTTAACATGCAAGCCACAAACTGCGAGAGAGAGCAGAAAAAAAATTCTCTCTGGTTCCCTTTTAAAACCAACTGCTTCTCTCTGCTAAAAAGCCCTTAGCAGAGAAGAGAAAAATAAAATATTTCCACTGGCTTCTGGATTCTGTCTATATCATCCCACCGGCTGCCACTCATGTAATAACCTTAGTCCCAGATCTGGACCTTAGCGTCCAAAATATGGGGGTTAGTATGAAAACCTCCAAGCTTAGTTACCAGCTTGGACCTGGTACCTGCTGCCACCACCCAAAAAATTAGAGTGTTTTGGGGCACTCTGGTCCCCCTGAAAAACCTTCCCTGGGGACCCCAAGACCCAAATCCCTTGAGTCTCACAACAAAGGGAAATAATCCTTTTTCCCTTCCCCCCTCCAGGTGCTCCTGGAGAGATACACAGACACAAGCTCTGTGAACCCAAACAGAGTGAATCTCCCTCTCTGTTCCCAATCCTGGAAACAAAAAGTACTTTCCTATTCCCCCAGAGGGAATGCAAAAATCAGGCTAGCCATCCAACACACAGATCTCCCCGATTCCTTCCTCCCACCAATTCCCTGGTGAGTACAGACTCAATTTCCCTGAAGTAAAGAAAAACTCCAACAGGTCTTAAAAGAAAGCTTTATATAAAAAGAAAGAAAAATAAGTACAAATGTTCTCTCTGTATTAAGATGATACAACACAGGGTCAATTGCTTAAAAGAATATTGAATAAACAGCCTTATTCAAAAAGAATACAAATCAAAGCACTCCAGCACTTATATTCATGCAAATACCAAAGAAAAGAAACCATAGAACTTACTATCTGATCTCTTTGTCCTTACACTTAGAAACAGAAGACTAGAAAGTAGAACTACTTCTCCAAAGCTCAGAGCAAGCAGGCAGGCAGAAAACAAAGACAAAGACACTCAAATCCCTCCACCCAAAGTTGAAAAAATCCGGTTTCCTGATTGGTCCTCTGGTCAGGTGCTTCAGGTGAAAGAGACATTAACCCTTAGCTATCTGTTTATGACAAGCGCTGTAAAGCAACTTTCTCGCTCGGTTGTGAAAAAACACCCCCCTGAGCGCAGCAAATTACAGTGCTGTAAAGCACCAGGCTATGGCTGCTGTTTTCCTACAGCTGTGTAGGGAAAGCGCTGCAGTGTGGCCACATTTGCGGCATTTGCAGCACTGTTGGGAGTGGTGCATTATCCCAGCACTCAAGTGGCTGCAGCGTGCTTTTCAAAAGGGAGGTGGGTGGGGTGGAGTGTGACAGGGAGCGTTGGGGAGACAGTGGATTTTTGGAGGTGACACTGTCAGCTCCCTGCCTTGTAAGTTCTAAGGACTGGAAGATATACAGCACCAATCTTCAATCTTTTTAAAAGTTTCGACCCCTTCCCCCACCCCTTTCTTATTCGCTAAATGCAAATAGCCTTTAGACTAGATAAGCAGCTGCTCCAAAACGGACTCCCCCCCTCTCTCCACCCTGTTGCTTCTCTCCTCAAGCAAATACTATCAAGCTGTGAACATTCCAAAGGAATTCCCCTGCCTTCCTGTGCTCGAGCAAACAAGCTGTGTTTGTTTTTTAGATAAGCAGCTCCGGCAGCCCGGAGTTCACAACAAAACAGCAGAGTGGCTGAATAGGCATTCTGGGATACCTCTGAATACCTCGGAGGCCAATTACAGTGCTTTTGGTGCCACACTTGCAGAGCAGCGCTGCATCACCAGCGCTACAATCCTTATACCTGAGGCAGAGCAGGAGTACAGCCAGCGCTGCAGCCAGGGAGATGCAGCGCTGTATGTGCCTTGCAAGTATGGCCGGTGAGTAAGTTGCAGCGCTGTAAACCCACCACCAGCGCTGCAACTCTCCAGTGTAGCTAAGGCCCCAGTGTAAACAGTGTCCCGCAGTGCTGTAAACTAATCCCCTCCGGGAGGTGGAGCACCTGCAGCACTGGGAGAGCTCTCCCCCCAGCGCTGGCACCATGACCACGCTCATACTTCAAAGCGCTGCTGCAGGAGCGCTTTGGAGTTTCAAGTATAGCCAAGCCCTTTGTCTACCCTGCCACTTTACAGCGCGGCAACTTTCTCACTCAGGTGAAAAAACACCCCCCTGAACGCTGCAAGTTTCAGTGCTGTAAAGTGGCAGTGTAGACAGTGCACCAGCCCTGGGAGCTAGTCCCCTTGTGGGGGTGGTTTTTTTAGGGAGATGGTGCTGCAACTGCCACAACAGTGCTTTAATATCGCTGTGTAGACATACCCTTGCTCTGGCCTGGAGCCATGCAGGCTCCCATTTGCTAGAAACGAGTGGAGAGGGCACCCTGGGGCCTGAAGAGCCCTGATTCTGAATTAGACTGATGCTCTGGGACTCGGACAAGAACTGCTGTTACTCTTTTTGAACTCTTAACTGTTTAAGCTGCTGTACACTCAGGATATATGCAGACATTCCTTTTCCTGTCTGCCCTAGTAAAATACCCTTTTGCTCAGCCATGTGGCTGAGTGGTCATGAGACACCGAATAGTGCCTATAAGGCCTAACTGCTGAAGCACCTACAGTACTTGCATCTGAGTACTTCTGGGGGAATTGTGTGCCATTGTGTGTGCGTAGAGTTCATGTCTCACACAGATTTTTTTCTTTTTGCTTCCGTGCAGATAAATGATTTTCTGACAGGGAAGCTGCAAGAGCATTCACTCACCGCTCCCTTGCTGCAGATGTACATGGTTTCAGGCACCTGGTTTCAGGCACCTGGAGCAGCCGTTAGAGAGGTAAGTCACCATAGGGCTGGCTACACCCCAGCCAGTGGCTCCCACCCTGAGCAGGATCGCAGCTGCTGGGCTGGAGGCAGGAGAGGATAGAACATTCTCTTCCCCCACAGCAAGTGGATGAAGTGTCAGACCCATCCCTAGAAACCTCCCCAAGCTACAGGAAACTCAAGATCCTCCCCTGCTTCCTGCCCACATCACTCCTCAGCTGTGGGAGGAGGGGTCACTGTACGGAGAGCTGCTCCCCCCTCTGCCCAACTCCCATGCAGCTAGACCTCTCATACCCAGACATCCCCTGCCAAGCCTCACCCAGTACCCCCAGTCCTCCATACCTGAACCCCACCCCATTGAACCTCAAGCACTGCATTTGGAGCCCCCTGCACCCAGACTCCCACACTGAGCTCCCTGCATTCAACCCCTATCCTGATGAACCCCACCACCCTGAGCCCCTGACATACAGACCCCCCTGACACTGACCACCAACTAGCCACACCCCGACCCCTACCAAGCCCCACCCCCACAGCACCCAGACCCCTCCACTGACCCCCAGTCACTTTCACCTGAAAGCCCCAGCAGAGTCCCATTGCACCTGGAACCCCACCCCCAATGAGTCTCTGTGCATCCAGATCCCCCCCTGAGCTTCCTTCACCAAGACTGTCCCACACAGAATCCTCTCCCCCTGCACCGAGCCCCTCCACACTCGGATCCTGCCTGGTTGAGCCTGCCTGCCTGCCCCACACCTGGTGCAGAGAGGCAGGGCCACAGGGTGTTTCTGGGGCTACATCTTCACTACCCACTGTATCGACGAGTAGCAATCGATTGCTCGGGGATCGATATATCACGTCTCATCTAGACGCGATATATCGATCTCCGAACGTGCTTATATTGATTCCGGAACTCCACCAACCCGAACGGAGTTGCGGAGTCGACATGGGGAGCCGCGGACATCGATCCTGTGCCGTGAGGACGGTGAGTAATTCGATTTTAGATACTTCGACTTCAGCTACGTTATTCACGTAGCTGAAGTTGCGTATCTGAGATCGATTTTCCCCCGTAGTGTAGCCCAGCCCTGGGGCAGGCCCAGGCCTTATGCTTTGTTAGGGTCAGGTGCAGCCTTACCACTGAGTCTGGTTCCCACGCAGAAGTTAGAATTCATAGGAGCTACTCTGGACTCCAATGTAGCTAAGGCCTACTTACCACAGCCGCGGTTTCAGGCAATGACAACAATCATCCGAGGTCTACAGAATTTCCCGACGACCTCGGCTCACACTTGTCTCGGTCTCCTAGGTCACATGGCTGTCTGCACATTCGTGACCAAATACGCCAGACTCCGCCTCCATCCTCTCCAAACTCGGCTCAACTCGGTATACTGCCCGGGCAGGGACCCAATAGACATGATAGTCACCATTCCCCCGAGCACTCTAGGCTCCCTAGACTGGTGGCTGACTCCCTCCCTGGTGTGTGCAGGGCTGCCGTTCCATCTGCCCCAACCCTCAATGTCCCTGACGACAGACGCGTCATCTCTCGGCTGAGGTGCTCACCTCGGACGCCTTCGTACTCAAGGCCTCTGGTCATCTCAGGAACTGGCGCTACACATAAGTGTCCAAGAGCTGAAAGCAGTCTGCCTGGCGTGCCAGGCGTTCCAGCAACATTTACAAGGCCGTTGTGTCTCAGTGTTTACAGACAACACAACAGCCATGTATTACATAAACAAACAGGGAGGGACTCGATCTTCCCCCCTTTGTCAGGAGACCATCCGACTCTGGGACTTTTGCATAGCCCACTCGATAGACCTGGTAGTGTCCTTTCTCCCAGGAGTTCGGAACACTCTGGCGGATCAACTGAGCATGTCCTTCCTGTGCCACGAGTGGTCGATATGCCCGGATGTTATTCATTCAGTTTTCCAGAAGTGAGGATTTCCCCACATAGACCTGTTCGCTTCCTGCGCGAACAGGAAATGCCAAATGTTCTGCTCCTTCCAGGGTCTTTCACCGGGATCAATCTCGGACGCATTCCTAATGCCGTGGAAGAACTGCTCTATGCCTTCCCACCGTTCCCGCTGGTTCACAAGGTCCTGCTAAAATGCCGCAGGGACAGTGCTCACCTAATCATGATCGCTCCAGCGTGGCCCAGGCAACACTGGTACACCACGCTGCTCAACCTGTCAATAGCCAACCCAATTACCCTGCCACTCCACCCTGACCTCATAACTCAGGACCACGGCAGTCTTCGCCACTCAGACCTGCAGGCCCTTCACCTCACGGCGTGGCTGCTGCATGGCTAAACCAGTCAGAGTTGCATTGCTCTGCCTCAGTACAACAAGTACTCCTGGGTAGCAGGAAGCCTTCCACTCGGTCAATGTGTCTGGCCATGTCATAAACAGATAGTTAAGAGTTAGTGGAACAGAAGTACTTCATATCTCTTTTGCCTGTAAAGGGTTAACAAGATCAGTGAGCCAGGCTGTCACCTGACCAGAGGACCAATCAGAGGGCAGGATACTTTCAAATCTTGAGGGAGGGAAGTCTTTGTGTGTGCTGTTAGATTTTGGTTGTTGTTCACTCTGGGGGCTCAGAGGGACCAGACGTGCAACCAGGTTTCTCTCCAATCTCTCCGATACAGGCTCTTATAAGTTCAGAATAGTGAGTACTAGGTAGATAAAGCGAGTTAGGCTTATGTTTGTTTTCTTTATTTGCAAATGTGTATTTGGCTGAAAGGAGTTCAAATTTGTATTTTGCTGAAAGGATTTTAATTTGTACTTGTATACTTAGGCTGGGAGGGTATTCCCAGTGTCTATAGCTGAAAGACCCTGTAACATATTCCATCTTAAATTTACAAAGATAATTTTTACTGTTTTTTTTCTTTAATTAAAAGCTTTTCTTGTTTAAGAACCTGATTGTTTTTTTATTCTGGTGAGACCCCAGGGGACTGGGTCTGGATCCACCAGGGAATTGGTGGGGAGAAAGGAGAGAAGGGGGAGAGAAAGGTTAATTTCTCTCTGTGGTAGGATTACTTTCTCTCTCAGGGAGAGTCTGGGAGGGGGAGAGAGAAGGAGGGGGGAAGGTGGATTTTCCTCTCTGTTTTAAGATTCAAGGAGTTTGAATCACAGTAATCTTCCAGGGTAACCCAGGGAGGGGAAGCCTGGGACAGGCAACGGTGAGGGAAAGGGTTTACTTTCCTTGTGTTAAGATCCAGAGGGTCTGGGTCTTGGGGGTCCCCGGGCAAGGTTTTGTGGGGACCAGAGTGTACCAGGCACTGGAATTCCTGGTTGGTGGCAGCGCTACAAGTACTAAGCTGGTAATTGAACTTAGAGGAATTCATGCTGGTACCCCATCTTTTGGACGCTAAGGTTCAGAGTGGGGGATTATACCATGACAGGCCAAGTGGAAGCATTTCTCCTGCTGGTGCGGAACGCAGAATGTTGCTCCCACTGAGGTCTCGATCCCTACCATCTTGGACTACGTCTGGTCTCTTAAGCAGCAGGGCCTGGCAGTATCTTCATTGAGGGTGCACTTGGCCATCTCTACCTTCCACCCAGGGGAGAGTGGCCGCTCCGTGTTCTCGCATCCTATAGTTACTAGATTTCTCAAGGGCCTGGAACGCCTATACCCCCAAGTACGCCACCCCGCCCCAACATGGGATCTCAACCTGGTTCTAACCAGACTTATGTCTGCCCCATTTGAGACGTTGGCAACATGCTCTTTGCTATACCTGTCCTGGAAGACAGCTTTTCTCGTAGTCATTACATCGGCCAGACGAGTTTCCGAGCTTCATGCTCTCACGGTAGACCCACCGTATACTGTGTTTCACAAGGACAAGGTGCAGTTGCAACGACACGCAGCATTCCTCCCTAAGGTGGTTTCGGCCTTTCATGTTAACCAGGACATCTTTCTCCCAGTCTTCTTCCCTAAGCCGCACTAATCACGATGAGAGCAATGATTGCACTCCCTGGATGTCCGTAGAGCGCTCGCATTTTATATCGAGTGGACAAAACCATTTCGTAAAATGCCCCAGCTCTTCGTCGCAGTGGCGGACAGAATGAAGGGTCTCCCTATCTGATCCCAGAGAATTTCATCTTGGGTGACGGCGTGCATCCGTACTTGTTATGACTTGGCTCACGTTCCCTCGAGCCACCTCACCGCGCATTCTACCAGGGCTCTGGCTTCATCTGCCACCTTCCTGGCTCGTGTACCTATCCAGGAGATATGTCGTGCAGCTACCTGGTCTTCGGTCCACACCTTTGCTTCACATTATCCTCTGGTTCAACAGTCCAAAGATGATGCAGCCTTTGGCTCAGCAGTTTTGCATTCTGCCACATCTCACTCCGACCCCACCGCCTAGGTAAGGCTTGGGAATCACCTAATTGGAATCGATATGAGTAAGCATTCGAAGAAGAAAAGATGGTTACTCATCTTTGTAACTGTTGTTCTTCGAGATATGTTTCTTATATCCATTCCAAACGCGCCCTCCTTCCCCACTGTCAGAGTTGCCGGCAAGAAGGAACTGAGGGGTGGCTGGGTCAGCAGGGGTATATAGCCAGTGCCATAGCGGCACCACTCCAGGGGGCGCTCAGCCAACCCACCGAGTGTTGCTAGGGTAAAAAGTCTTCTGACGAACATGCACGCGGTGCGTGCACACCTAATTGGAATGGATATGAGCAACACATCTCGAAGAACAACAGTGACAAAGGTGAGTAACTGTCTTCTTTGCTCAAGTCAGCATTCTGCAAGTGGATGACGTATCACCAAGCATCTTTAAACTCTGCATTAACGTCACTTGGTGCAATTATATATAAATTTGCATGAAAACTGTAACATTACTTAGCAAATGAGTTTTTAAGGCATCTGTACAATCAGGAATGCAAAATAATATATGAAATATAAGTTGTAAGAGTGAAATTCAGGCTTCCCTATTAAAGCCTAATTACTTGGTCTTAATGTAGGGAACTAAGCTGAGTTAGGATGGGCAGGTTATTAGGCTGCTGAGTAAGCGATTAAAGTCCAGGACCTCCTTGGTAGCATTCTCTGAAATGCTTCCAGTTCCACATGCAGGGCCAGTTAGCCAGGCAGAACTTCAGGTTTTCAATATGCATGTTGGATGAGATGATGCTGTAAGGAGGAGGAGTTTAGATTTATTAGGAACTGGGGAATCTTTTGGGAGAGGAGGAACCATACAAGAAGGATGGGCTCCACCTAAACCCAAATGGAACCAGGTTGCTGACATATACAATTAAAAAGGTTGTAGAGGAGTTTTTAACTAAGGGCCAGGGGAAAGCCCACAGCTACAGAGGAGCACACGGTTCGGACAGAGACATCCCTAGAATGTCTATTAATGGGGATTCTCTATATCCTAGAAAAGAGGAGAGGATAGAAGTTGGTAAAGTAAAGGTAGGAACTGAAGAAAAACAGTCAAATGAAAAAGAGTCCCATTCAATTACATCCCCTAACAGTAGACAGCTAAAAAGTGACAAATTTGATAAGTGTATATGTCAAGGTTTTTTCCCCCACTTTGAACTTTAGGGTATAAAAAGTGGGGACCTGCATGAACACTTTTAAGCTTAATTAGTAACTGAAATCTGGTACGCTGCCACCAGCCAGAATTTAGTGTCTGGCACACTTTCTGTTCCCCCAAAACCTTCCTTGGGGAACCTAGACCCAAACCCCTTGGGTCTTAAAACAAGGAGAAATTAACTATCCCTCTTCCTTTCCCCCCCAGACTTTCCCCTCCCTGGGTTGCCTTGAGAGGCAACCCATCCAAACTCCTTGGATCTTAAAACAAGGAGGAATTAACCATCCCCCGTACTTTCCCCCCACCAATCCCTGGTGAGTTCAGACTCAATCCCTTGGATTTTAAAACAAGGAAAAATCAATCAGGTTCTTAAAAAGAAAGCTTTTAATTAAAGAAAGAAAGAAAAAGTAAAAGTTATCTCTGTAAAATCAGGATGGAAAATGCTTTACAGGGTACTCAGATTCATATAGACCAGAGGGACTCCTCCCCTAGCCTTAGATTCAAAGTTACAGCAAACAGAGGTAAAAATCCTTCCAGCAAAAAGACACATTTACAAGTTGAGAAAACAAACATAAGACTAATCCACCTTGCCTGGCTACTACTTACAATTTTGAAACATGAAAGACTGATTCAGAAAGATTTGGAGAACCTGGAATGATGTCCCGTCCTTCTTGGTCCTGAGAGCGAACAAACCAAAACAAAAAGCACAAACAAAGACTTCCCTCCACCAAGATTTGAAAGTTTCTTGTCCCCCTGTTGGTCCTCTGGTCAGGTGTCAGCCAAGTTTACTGAGCTTCTTAATCCTTTACAGGTAAAAGAGACATTAATCCTTAACCATCTGTTTATGACAGTATACATATGCGATAAGTCTAAATACTAAGATGGGTGAACTAGAGTACATGGTTTTAAATGAGGATATTGATATAATAGGCAACACAGGAAGCCTGTCTCAAAAAGATATAGAATTGGAAAAGGTGCAGAGAAAGGCAATAAAAACGAGTAAGGGTATGGAAGAACTTCCATGTGAGGAGAGATTAAAAAGACTGGGACTATTCATCTTGAAAAAGAGATGACTAAGGGGGGATATGATCGAGGTCTATAAAATCACAAATGGTGTAGAGAAAGTGAATAGGGAAGTGTTATTTACTCCTTCACATACCACAAGAACCAGGGGCCATCCGATTTATTTCATAGGCAGCAGGTTTAAAACAAACATATGAAGGTACTTCTTCACACAATACACAGCCAACCTGTGGAACTTGTTGCCAGGGGATGTTGTGAAGGCCAAAATTATAAGTGGGTTAAAAAAAATAATAAGGCTGTGTCTACACTGACTACCTTACAGCAGCGTGGCTGTGCTGCTGCAGCCGCCTGTTGTAGGGTGCACAGTGTAGCTGCTCTTTGTACCCCAACAAGGGGTAGTAGCTTCATCGATGGGAGAGTGGCACTGTCCACACTGGCGCTTTTCATTGTTAAAACTTTTGTTGTTCAGGAGGGTGTTTTTTCACACTTCTGAGCAACAAAAGTTTTAAAGACGAAAGTGCCAGTGTGGACAAAAAGTCCATCAACGGCTATTAGCCAAGATGATCAGGGAGGCAACCCCATTCTCTGGGTGTCCTTAGCCTCTGACTGCCAGAAGCTGGGGTGGATGACAGGGGATGGATAGGGGAATAGAGAGTATGCTTATAAAATTTGTGGATAACTCCAAGATGGAAGGGTTTGTAAGCACTTTGGAGGACAGGATTATAATTCAAAACTACCTTAACAAATTGGAGAACATAAGAATGGACATATTCAGTTAGACTGGTCCATCTGGCCCAGTATTCTGTCTTCCAACATAGCCAGTGCCAGGATACTGGGCTAGATGAACTACTGATCTGACCCAGTATAGCTGTTCTTATGTTCTTAGCCCCTCCATTGCCCTTATTCCAGTCTATAGGATGAGTATGTGACTGCAACTTCCATGGTATTTAATGCAGAATGTATTGTATGTCACTTAATATTTGAGAGAGACAAGAAGAACTCCATGTAGCTTGGAAGCTTGTTTCTGTCTCTTCCACCAACAAAAATTGGTCTGATAAAAGATATTACCTGACCCATCTTGTCTCTTTCTGAAGGACACAAATCCATACCATGTAGAGGTCAAGCATAGGAGTTTATTACACACAGCGCTGGTGGAGTGTCACCTTGCTTATTAGGCTCAGAGACACTATCAATTGATTACAATAGAATATATAGATTTTCCATGTGTGGGGGAAAGTGACAGGATAGGCAGTTCAACATCCCAGGATAGGTTTTGCAGCAAGACAAGATAGCACATTAGCCAATGGTTAAAAGGTTACATAATGTCTCCGCCCATGGTCTCAAGTTAGCAAGTTAACATTTAATTAATACTTTGATAAAATGTTATTAGTATAAAAGATATATGTTGAATTCTGATTTGAGGTCCATAGGAATGGAGCAATTCCTTTGATTGTCCCACAGGTACATTCCTAGGGGTTAAAGCAAAAAAACAGTGCAAGTATATGGCAATAAAGATTGTCTCCTTTATGTCTTAAGGCAGGACATTGGTCCCTGGGAAGGGAGGTGGAAGGATGCCATATCTTATACTGACGTGCCAATTTTCATAAACTCAAGGTTGGATCTGTGGGAAGAACATTCCCTACAGAAGAGACTGAAACAATAGGAACAGGGATCCCTTGTTCAATTTGCAACTTTGAATAAGACACAATTATTTAGTTCTTAGCTCCAACATCTGGCAATTTGCTGACCAGGCCTATTTTAGCAAGGGCAATGTTATCTTATTTACCCCCAGCTTTCTCTTAGCTAATCACTATTTGCTAGGCCTCTGGTCTCTTGACCAAACTCTGGACATTGGGTCTGAAAAAGAGCTGGCACAATCCATATACCAGGTTGTTATATAAAGTGCACATGGATTTTAACCCTTCACTCTCTCATATCCTGGGACCAACATGTCTACAATAACACTGCAAACTAAATATTTATGTTGTGGGTCAAACCTCCAGCGTATAGGCATGCATGTGGTAGGGAGAACACATCTGTGAGGCACTGCTAAATACGGATGTCAGTTTTTTATTATGATTTAAATTGTGGTATTGAGGTTGTGCCTGAGGGCCCCAGTCAAGATTGGGACCCCACTATACTAGGCTTTGTACATCCCAAAGAAGTTTTCTAAAACTCATCCCTCCTCCCGCCTCCAGAAGATGGTGTCAGAGTATGAATTTCTCCTCAGTTCCTTGTAAATGGACACAGTCTGAGATGTGATTTACTTGAGAAGACTTTATGTGTGTTTGTTTTGGGGGAGTGACTGTGCAGGAGATAAGAATACAACAGTTGTGTTTGGACCCCCTAACAGGTGTTTGAACAGGATTTATTGGCTCATTCAGGTACCTGTTATTCAAATCCAAACAAATGATTTGAGAACTTGGGCACTTTCTCCACAGTCAGAAGCATACTCCAAGCAAAATAAAAAGGGCATTGTGTGATTGCATTGATAAAGTGATTAGACGGAAGGTACGGTAGGGTCAAGCTGTCTCAAATGTCAGCCTGACCTGGCAAATGATCAAACTTGTCAATCTCCCTTGTAAAAATGAAGAAATATTAACCTCCATCATAGCAGTACCCCGAACATTGCTTCCATCTGCTAAGAGAAACCCTTAAAAGGTGATCTGTGCTTTATGTATACAGCAATATAGAGAGAAGGCCTGAAAGATTTGTGTAACACTTACACATAATGAGCATTTGGAAGAAAGGAGGCCTTTATTAAAGAGCAACTGCCTCTCTCCCTTTAACTAAGGTGTGAGAGCTCACAAAACAAGGACTTGTCTACACAGACATTTTGCACAGTTTCTGTTGATTACTAGCCCCATTTTAGCTCCAAGAGTGGTAATGATATTAGACAATCTAATCTGCATATTAACTACCAGCTGAAGTTGGCACTCTAAACACGGCCTTAGATTAGCCACGCTCTGGGGTAAATGACAATGTGTTAAAATGCCAGTCAGCAATTACTTTCTCACTAATTGCACTGTTTGCCAAGATTCATACTGCTGTGTGTTTTGTAACCAAGTGTTTCCTCATAGACTGCTGTTGGATCAAACAAGATGTGTGTAGTCTCTCATATCCCAATCAGTGTGTGTGCCTGTATTTTACCTACTCTATTTAAGTAATACAAACAAAAAGGAAAACACCACTTTCACCAATCCTATAGCTACTCAGTAACTTCTTTTATATGTTCATTATTTTATCTCTGTTTCTAGGGTTGCTGTTTCAAAATAAGTTAATTTTTTACATAAGGTTAAATTAAAATAATCATATGTTAAGTTTTTAATATCTCATTCAAACACACACACATTGCAAAAGCAATTAAAATACTGCCCTAAATTAACTCCCAAAATAAGGAAGTCTCTTCCTCCAAATGAACGTGAGTTTGCAGGTCTACAGCTTTTAAACCTGTCGTCTGCAACTTTGTTAAAACAAGTTGTGAACATCAGTACCTCCAAGAAATCTGTACTTTGAATGGGCACATATGCCATTTTTCCCCCTCAAAGCCCTATAGACCAGGAGGATAAGGGCAGAGTAGAACAGCAGAGGAGAAGGAAAGAAGAGAGGGAGAGGATAGAACAAGAAAAGAGAGCAGATAAGAAGCAAAGAACAGAAGACAGCAAGGGCAAAACTAGGAAGAACCCAGGTCTGGAGAAAGAGAAGAGTGAGGGCTGTGGTGCTCCAACAGCTGGAGTTAGGGAGAGCCACTCAAGAGGTGCCTGGAGGAGACGTCAGAAGGGGCGAGGTCGGGCTGTGATTCGTTGCTGCCTGCAGCCCCCGAAGGAAGGAGGATGGCCCAGTCGAGCCTCGGGGAGGAGGAACCTGGTGCTGAATGAGGCAGCGGCGCTGGATTCGGCCGTGGAAATAGCTGGGGCAGAAGCGCCATCCGCGTGACCGGGATACGCTGCGCGGCCGTATCTCCGCTGGGGCTCATGGCCGTGACGCTGTGATGCGCATAGCGGGACTGGTAAGTGTGATACCCCTTCTGCTAACTCTTTCCTTCCACTCCCCCCCTTCCTCTGTGCTGCGTAGCTCAGGTTCCTGCTAAAGCTTGTGGTGGCTTGTCTGGGGAGCAGCGTGATAATCGCTCAGGAGTGCCCCATAGATTAATTCAGGCCATTCGTCTTGCATGCTTTTCTTTGAACTCCCCCCGGATTATGTTTATTTATGCCCCATAGGAGTTAATACATTAGCTCAATTTTGTAAATCTAGCCAGCCCTACATCTTCTGTAGGAACGTTACACTAGGCCGCGGGGGAGGGGAGTGGGGGCGCTGGTGAAAGAGAAACATGAAATACAGTCAGACTCGGGGTATATTTTGTGGCTGATTTTTTTTTTCTCATTGCCATTAGTAGGGGGGAGGGGTTGCAAAACTGCCAGTGATAAGGTATGTAAAAGCAAAAGCTAGATTTGGTGTTTGGGTGGAACGGCATTATACTTATGAAGATAAAGGAGAACTTGTATATTAATTCAGAGAGACAATTGCTGGTTTGCCTGTTGGCTGTCATAAGGTCTTGAAGTAGGCACTATACAGTATACACATTTCATACCAGATCTCTCTTGTGTTGGGCTTGGCCAACTGCTAATACATTATTAAACATGCCAGAACTGAGGACACAGTCTGAATGAAGATCTTAGTCTGTGGTGTTATGGTCTAACCACAAAGAACTTAGTAGCTGGACTGGCCCCTTTCCTATCTCTTAATGCCCCTAAATGTGGGGAAGGAAGCAGAGAAAATAATAGGTAGGAAAGTGAGTGGTTATTGTTGATTTCAGTCTGTACACAATTAATAAAATATTATGTACCTTCAGACTAGGAATCCTTCAGTCTCTGCTGCTGTAGCATAAGCTATGGCAAGTGCCATCTTTTCATGTGCTATAATATATATACTGCTTACTGTATTTTTCACTCCGTGCATCTGATGAACTGGGTTTTAGTCCACAAAAGCTTATGCCCAAATAAATTTGTTAGTCTCTAAGGTGCCACAAGGACTCCTCATTGTTAATGCCCAATGTGTGAGACCTTTGAAGAATCAGACTCAAACTGCCTTAACAGTTCCGTGGAAAAATTGATAATCAGAAAAACTTGACTAGAAAATATTTGTTTAAGTCAGAATTTGATAATGAACAAACTAGAAAAGTTTGCCAGTATAGAAATAGGTCCAGTCCTGAAAGTCTGCTGCAAATGGGAATACAGTATGTGTAGTTCTTTCAGTGAAATCTGAACTCTTTATTCAGATAAAGTTTTAACTGAGTAGAGGGAAATGGTGGATGAGGTAATATCTTTTATTGGGTCAACTTCTGCTGGTGAGAGAGGCAAGCTTTCAAGCTATACAGAGCTCATCTTCAGGTCTGGGAAAGGTACTAAGAGTGTCACAGCTAAATACAAGAGTATTGTACCTTTTCCAGACCTGTAGAAGAGGTCTGTGTAGATCAAAAGCTTGTCTCTCACTAATAGAAGTTGGCCCAATAAAAGATATTACCCCACCCATTGCCTCTCTAATATCTTGGGGCTGACTGAGCTACAACACCACTGCATAAATAGTGCAGGGTCGTGCCTGTGGGTCTCAGTAGAGTGTTAATCATTCTGTAAGAAGAGATGCTACAGTGCAACATATTTGACCTTTGAATTTCAGTATTAAACTCAGAGATGCATTGATTGTAACGTAAGAGAAGTCCCGTTTATACTAATTTGGTAGCTTTCTTTTGCTTTGAAAGCATGTGATCTGTAGTGTTGCTGTTTAGCATTATCGTCTCCATGTTACTCTTTTCACTAATAATATAAGGGATTATGTGAAAATGTCAGACAATGGAGAATTTGAAGTGAAACTTACTTATGTTAGGGGGCCGCTTCACAGCAGGCCTTTCCTTTTTATGTAAATATAGTCTGTTGAGCTTTGCAGGAAGACAGAAATTGTGTAACTGAAACCTTAATCTAGTAAGTAGAAGTCTGTATTGGATTTTTTTTTTAATAATTATTTATCACAGACATTGAGGAGAGGGACTGAGTTTTTTTCACATTTTGTAGTAATTAAGGATTTAGTCCCTAAAATTTGTAGCAAACAGACCGACCTGGGCACACACAGGGTCTTATTGAAATCCATGGGGCTTCATGTGGTAACAGAGATGTACCTACACAAAATAAGTTGCAGAATTGGGGCCTTCTTCTAAAATTGATAACAAAAAGTTGCTTAAAATTACACAAAAGGGGAAACTGTTGTGCTGCATTTGTGGATATTGAACAGTAGGATTTATTTTAATACTATTTTAATACTTCAAGGTACTTCTATATAGTATCTGAGTGCCTTAGAATCTTTAATGTATTTATCCTTGGATCACCGCTGTAAGGTAGGGAAGGGCTATTATCGTCACTTTACAGATAGGGAACTGAGGCACAGAGACACTTGGGGTATGCCCACACTACAGTGCCACAGCTATGGCACTTAGCTGTTCCAATATAGTATCTCTAGTGTAGAGACTTGCTACAGCGGTGGAAGGGGTTTTTCACACCTCTGAGGCCTTGGCTACACTGGCGCTTTACAGCGCTGCAACTTTCTCGCTCGAGTGTGAAAAAAACACCCCCTTGAGCGCTGCAAGATACTGCGCTGTAAAGCGCCAGTGTAAACAGTGCCGCAGCGCTGGGAGCGTGGCTCCCAGCGCTGCAAGCTAAACCCTATCAGGATGTGGAGTATGTGCAGCGCTGGCGCTGTGACCACACTTGCGCGGCAGCGCTTTGAAGTTTCAAGTGTAGCCATACCCTGACTGACATAGCTAGGTTGACCTAAGTTTTAGATGCAGACCAGGCCCAGGTGACTTGCCCAAGGTATCACAGGAAGTCTGTAGGAGAGCAGGGTTTTGAATCCAGGTCTCTCAGATCCTAGGCTATCCTAACCACTGGATCATCCTTCAAACTATTGTACTGTCATTATCTAATAATAGATCTTCACAACTGACCCGTGAGGAAAGTATTATTTACAGGAGGAAAATCTGAGAGAGAGATGGAAGCTAAAATTTTCTAAAATGGTCATTGATTGTGGATGCTGCAGTTGGTAGATGCGCAGCATCTCTGAAAGGGTATGTCCACTCTAAGACATCTTTTTCTAACAAAGACAAGGCCAAAATCTCTAGGGAGGCACCAAAAACCTTGACCTTAGTGACTAATTCAAGGTCACAGCATAAGTCAGTGGAAGGGTGAAGTGTTAGAACCGGGGAGTTTTTGGTCTCTGTCTTGTGTTCAGGCCACTACATCATATAGTTTCATTTTTTAGCAATATAAGAAATTTAAAATAAAGACTAAGCATTTGTGGTTGAGCTGTGAGATATTTTAGGTAATGAGCCTACTGAACTTGTTTCAGAGTCTGAAACTGTTCTAGCTCAACAGGCATGCATTATAGTATTGCAGCACCTTTTGTAGTGGTTAAAGTGGATTCACAGGTTATTCCTGTCAAGAATATCTTGGAGCAATGGACAAGTGTGTATTATTACAGACAAATGTACTGATTGTCTCTCATCTGGTAGGCACTTCAGCTTTGTCATTGATTCATTGCAGAATTGAGCAATTAAATTTCACTTTTATCTTTAATTCCATTGTACAGTATATTGTTTTGGGGACCATCTGTGTAATGGCAGCAAAAATTCCCTTACAGTAATAAAACGACTTCTCTGGATGTTGCTATGCTACTTAAAAAACAAAGATACACACCTCAGTATAGGGAAAAAGGATAGTTCTTGCCTCTAGGAGCTTACAACCTAAATGTTGGTGTGCACTTAAGTGGTGTACACTTAAAATTTAGGCTGATAGAGCTGTGGTGCTGAGAGATGTGAAAAATCCATATCCCAGAGCATCGTAGCTATGCTAGCCTAACCCCCTGTGTAGACATAGCTAGCTTGATGGAATAATGCTTCTATCAACCTAGCTATGGTTTCTCTGGGAGGTACTGTTCCTACAGTGACAGTCTACAGCAACAAAAAGTGTTTTTCTATCTACATTATGGGGTTATGCCAGCATAGCTACAGTGCTGCAGGTGTGCTACTATAGACCCCGTAGTGTAGATGTAGCTGCAGACTTCTGAGAGCAATGGCTAAGGCAGGGATCTCAGACACATGGCCCATGGAATTACTTCCTGCAGCTGCCAAGCTCCCCTCACTTGCCACTCCCCCTCCCCGTGTGCTGCGTCCCCACTTCCCACCACCAAACAGCTGTTTGGGGGTGCTTAGCACTTTCCAGGAGGGAGAAGCGAGGAGCTATGCGCTTAGGGGAGGAGGCGGAGAAGAGGCAGGGCAGGGGTGGGGATTTGGGGAAGAGGTTGGAATAGGGGCAGGGAGGGGACGGAGTTGGGGTAGGGACGTTGGAGAAGGGGTGGAATGGGGGCAGGGGCATAGCATCATGGAAGGGGTGGAGTGGGGCCGGGGGCCTCATGTGGCCCTCGTCGTGATTTGAATTTGAGATCCCTGGGCTAAGGGGAGTAGGTGATTGTTTCTGCTAAACTGAAAGCAGTGATATTAGTGTTGACCTTTAAATTACTATTTACTTTGATGTTAACATCCCATTGAAATGAATGGGTACTTCACACCTCCCTAAGGGTTATTGTTCCAGCGTGTTGTGGGGAGGAACAACACTACACTGGTTCACATTTAGGGCTTGTCTACACTGGCACTTTACAGCACTTCAACTTTCTCGCTCGGGGTGTGAAAAAACACCCCTGAGCACTGCAAGTTTCAGCACTGTAAAGTGCCAGTGTAGACAGTGCACCAGTGGTGGGAGCTATGCCCCTTGTTGAGGTGTGTGTGTTTGTTTGTTTTTTATAGTGCTGGGAGAGCTCTCTCTCAGTGCTCTGCCATGACTACACAAGCCACGTTAAAGTGTTGCCAACTAGTGAAGATGTGCTGTTAGAAGGCTATATTCAAAATAAGGTCTAAAACATTTGTTTTCTTTGAAGATGACTCACAGGATTTTTTTTTTTTCCAAATGTGGGTTGTGCCCTTTTTGTCTTTCTAAGAAGGCCTGAAGGGATTTTTTCCCCTGCTTGTTTTTTACATTAGAATTTCAGGTCTTGCCTATATAGCTTGTTTCACTTGTGGGTAGCAGTTTTGCTATCATTGTACTAAGTGTAGTTCTGGCAGTACAGTTGCATCCACACTAGGAGCACTTTGCTAGTGTAGTATGCTGGTATTTCTATACCAGTAAAACACTTCTAGTATAGGCATGGCCCTAAATAGATAGAAACACTTGAGAGCATAGATGAAGAATAGAATAGACCATTGTATGTTGGCCAATGTTTGCATTTCATTTATGAGAGGCTGTGAGGAGAAACAGAAAGAGGAGTCAGGATGAAAAAAGCGGGGTCCTATGTTTAAGGATTCCGGAAAAGGGTTTGGAACCTGAAACTCCATGGCATTCATGTATCCCCATTCTGAACGTGGTGAGCCTGAGACTGAACTGCAAAATTCAGATCTGTGGTTTTGAACCCTCAAATCTGGGGGCATTTAGATTTGGTCTATTCTAAGTACAAGGACTAAATGTGAATTTGTGATTTGGATCCTAAATATCCTCCTCCAATTTTGGGGCCATATCTAGTTTTACTTAAAGGTATTACTCCCATTCCCTGAAACATTATCAGCATTATCCCAACCATGTGGGATTTTGTTTACAGTTTAAATTACTTTGTAACTGTCCATGTGCCAGCTCCCCAGCACGTTCTGGTTCTCTAACAGCTGCGGAAGGCACCTGCTGATTGCTGTGTTGGGCAGAGCCTTCTGTATTTGAACTACTTAGAAACCAGAGGAGGTCTTCTGCAGGTTGAGGGTGTGTTAAGGGTTCCAGAAGAGGATGGGAAATATGAGAAAGGGATTTCCAGGGAAGACAGCTTGTGGGATGGAGCAGAGCATCTTTCTATGACGGGGGCAACTTGTAAGCTGTAGAGACTTCTTTAAAACCATTCACTCTCAGCGTTGGGGAGCTATTAATGGGATAGAACCAACATGAAGGCAGCAGTGCTGCTGAGGAAGGGTGTGCAGAGAGAAGCCACAGTTAAAAAATCTTCATGTTCCATGGGGAAAACTTCTCTGTTGCTGCTGGCTCCTACTGCTTTTCAGGTGTCATTTTGCGTAGTGTTGGAGTGAGCTGAGTGTGGATTCTTGTCACTTTATTTGTTCAGATCCTACTTCTGTGCCTTTGTGACTCTGAGTATACAGTAAACTCTGATTGTATTGTAACTCTAACCCACTGTCAAGCTTTCCGCTTGTTCCTCGTACTAAATCAGACTTGTAGGTAGCATTGAAGGATCAGATACTGGCATGGCTGTGCACCTTTCATAGTTATTTTCACCTGTGTGCTATTCTGATCTGTTAGCGTTTTACATAGGTATAAATTACTACACAAGTTACAAGGCAATGGAGGAGCAGGGCCTGAGGCTATGTCTTCACTACCCACTATATCGGCGGGTAGCAATCGATTTCTCGGGGATCGATATATCCCCGTCTCATCTAGACGCGATATATCAATCCCCAAACCCGCTCCTGTCGACTCCGGAACTCCACTGGAGCGAGCGGCGGTAGCGGAGTCGACGGGGAGGCGCAGACGTTGATCCTGCGCCATGAGGACGGTAGGTAATTCGATCAAAGATACTTGCGTATCTTAGATCGATCCCCTCCCCTAGTGTAAACCAGCCCCGAGAATGGAAAGCAGCCAAAGCTTTCTCTTAGTTGGTGAAGTTCAGATGTCTACAGGCTATTTTGTATGCCTCCAGCCATTTAACTGCAGAGGTGGCTTCTGTTGTTTGTTACACAAGCATCCCAGAAAAAACATTGATTCTATTTTATAAGTGAGAATTTAAATTCTGATTTATAAAAGGCACCTCCATGCAGATTTGATTCGGGTTTGCAAAGACTTTTGTTAGTGCCTTTTGCAGTTTCTTGTTACAGAGAAAGCAATAACAAATGCCTTCCTAAGAGAAGATTATTATTATTTGCTTTCCACAATATAAATTGATCCTTAGGTCTGTGGGTGTCCATTACTTCTCTAAACCCCTAGATGTTTAATAACTCTTGGTTGTCAAAACAGATTAGGAGGCTAAAACATAAAGCCTTTCGTACGTTTAGTTTTGACACTGAAATCAAAGGTTTATTATTTATGTACTGCCACAGGTATTTGTAGGCCTGTGCAGTGGGTAAAGTTGGCCAACTAACAGAGGCCCGTATGATTCATGTGCAGCTGCGACTTCTGTATGTAGATCAAATCCTTCCTGTGGAAGGCGGTATCAGCTGCTTCTGAACCAACATCTGTCACCCTTGTACCTCTGCTTACAGAGCTCTGGAAGAGGCTGAAAACCCATGAATAGGAGCTGATGGAAAGTGGGCCTGGCGAGAATATGCACTGTCTATCTTTCCCTTGATTGGCCCCTGCAGAGATCTTCCAGGAAAGCTAATGTATCTATTCAGTATCCTTTAAAAAGGAGCCCTGGCAGAGTGGCTCCATCGGAGACCCCCTGTTAGGAGCTGGCTACCGGGAGCAAAGACCTGGTTCAGAAACAGAGGGTCTTCCATTGATACCTGTAGGTCAGAGTCTAGACATATGGAGGTACAGTATAAAATGATACCAAACCAGAACACATGCACACAGTGAGTTAGAGACATTACAGTTAGAAAGCTTTATTGAACAGGAGTGTGTATGTTTATTTATACATGTGTGTGTGAGTGAGCTCACATAGCTAACAATGATTTGGAGATCAGTACAAGTGAAAATGTTGACCTGAAAGGAGGCATACTGTCAGGGGAGGATGGAAGGAGTCAAAGGGAGCGGTCAAGAAAAAAGTGAGGGTGGTGTACAGGGAAATGTAAATGGTGTGTGAGTGTAGTAGCGCAATATATAGCGATGTACAGCTTCAAAGCACCATAGCTATTAACTAATTAATCCATACAACATCACTGTAAGACAGGTAATCATTTTACAGAGGAAAAGCTGATGCAGAAAGGTTAAGTGACTCGACCAAGGCTACATAGCAAGTCAGTAACAAGGTGATAATTAGAACGCAGCAGTTGCAGGCATCCAGTCCTATGTTCAGTCTGCTAGACCCTGTGGACTGTAGGGGGGATGTGGAAAGAGTAGGAGTGAAGCCTTGCAAATGAGGATGAGATGTTCAAAACTTGGAGGTTGAAGGAGTTTGCAAAAGAGCAGGGAATGCAAGTGATGGAAGAAGAAAAGTGACATTATTTTGACAGTACCATGCAGTGTAAACTTCAGTGCTTGTCTCCCCTATGGTATTACAACAGGATAGCTAACATTAGTTATCCTGTTGCAAAAATACATCTTTTCTTGGCAGTGAAGACATAGCCTTAGTGACTCTGTGAATCCTGTTATTTAATGACTGCAAATGTACCACAGAGATCAGAATCTGCTCCACAGGATATTGTTTCAGCTATCAAACCTAACATTTGACCTTGTAGCTTCTTTTCTTTTCTGTTTGCAAAGTCCCTTTTTTTTTTTTTTTTTTTTTAAATAAGACTTGTAAAGATGGTGCAAGTGACTATGTCTGAGTAAGGCTCCAACTGCAGGTCATTTTTGAATAACTATGAAACAAAGAGGGGAAATGGGGCTTGTACCTTTTTTGAATTCTTCGTTGATCAAAAAAGGTGCGAAAAGTAGCTTTAAAAATAACCAGCTTGTTTTTTACATTGCAATTTCCTGTCCTGTGTAGGCCAGAGAGCTTATATGAAAAGTGTCAAAGTAGAACTGTTTAAAAGCAAAGAGGATTTTTAAAGCTTTGGTTTTTGTTAAATCTTCAGCATCTTTACCTCTTCAGATACTATGTTAAGAGTTAACAGTAAAACGTCCCTTATATTTTCCAGTATTCAGGGAAGCCCAGGCTTTACATTCCTGATTTTCATAAGGTTAAAATACAAGCAGGAAAAAAAAATGTTTATTTCTAAATTAAAACAAACAAAACCTTTCAGGCTTTTAAAGAGCAGCACAATCCCAATGAAAAAAAAGTATTTAAATGAATCGAGGAAAAGCAAGTCAAAGGGGTAGTAAGCCTATGTGGGTATGTCTACACTCCAATTAAACCTCTGTGGCTGGCTCACGAGAACTGACTTGTGCTTATGGGGCTTGGACTATTGGGCTGTTTAATTGCAGTGTAGATATTCAGGCTGGAACCTGGGCCCTGGATTCTGTGAGGGAGGAGAGTCCCAGAGCCTGAGCTACAGCCTGAACGTTTACACCACCATTAAACAAGCCCATAACCTGAGCGCCCCACATGCCTGAGTCAGCTGACATGGGCCAGCTGCACAGGTTTAATTGCAATGTAGACATACCATATGTGGCCTGTCCAGATAGTTTTCCAGAGAGGTGGGCTCACTGACATAGTTCTCCCTTTCGTGCTGTTCAGGGTGCATTGTGACTCAGGCTTGGACGTATCTATTGTTCCCACTCTGACTTGAGGGTATTTTGTGTATGAATTCCTGTGACTTGATTTCTTAAAATTGTTTTTGTCAATGTAATTTCCTTGTGACTTTCCCTAAAAGTCGCTACAATAAAATTCTAGCATTGCCCTCTGCATAAAGAAATCTGGTATAACAGTGACTTAAAAATGTTCAACCCAAGTCCTTTTTTAGCAAAGAAACGATGTGTATCTTAGGTTTCAAGAGCACAGTAAGCAAGCCACAAGAGAGAGTGAGTAGTTAGCTGTCGGAGTTTGGGAGATCTTGAAGTTTGAGGAATATTTTCTCTTCTGTTTCCCTTTTCTCAACAGCCAGTCTGAAAATACTTTGTTTCTGTTGCTTATTACTGAAGACACAACTCTTCAGCTTTTAGAGACACCTGATTTTAATCTCACATGACTAGAAATTTTGCATGCAGTATATTTGTTTTGTTTTATAATGCATTCAATGAGTGGAAGTTTTTTCAAGCATCTCGTGAAAGAACATCTCCCTTTGTGCTTTTCCCTCTGGCCTCTGTCTGCCAAAATATCCCCATCAGATATGTTTGATGTTTATTGGAAAATAAGTGCTGTTGCCCATAACAAAAACGAATTTCTCATCATTTTAAGTCAGTTCTAAAGAGTGTTGGCAGATACCCAACCCTAGTTGTGCTCAGAGCTGAAGAACACATCACAATTACTGATTTAGTCTTACGCAAGAACATTATACATTGCAACAGCTCGTTGCTACTGATTTGTCATTTTCCTGTGGCTCATGGGAAAGACTCATAGCTTCATACAAAAGTGCAGTAATAACCCTGTGCAATCAGGCTAAAGATGGCCGCATAATAGTGGTAGCTTGACAGAGATTAAGGGCTTGTCTGTATTGGCAACTTTCTCACTCAGGTGTTTCTCGGCGGCCAGGGGCGGGGGGGCAAAAGGGGCAATGATGTTAAAGCTCTGCCATGGCAGGGTCCTTTGCTGTGGCAGCGCTTTAACATCTCTGCCCCTTTTGCCCCCCCCCCCCCCCCCATCGGCAGCCCTGCTGTGAAGGAGGCAAAGCTGTGAGGTTTGTGATTATGGAGAAGGACAAGGATCATTTTTATATGCATGCACTAATGCTAATATGTTGGGGGGGGGGAGTTAATATATGCTAAATGCTTTCTAGAAAACTTAAGTTGGGGTGAGATGGGGCATCATTAGCCTGATTAGCTGATTCTCCACTGTGGGCCCACTTACTGCCCTCCCTCCCCACCCAAATAATAAAATACAATCTTAAAACAGTAGACTACTGTTTAAGACTGGGATATTAGTTACCGAAGTATTTTCAAGGACACTACTAAGATACTGATTTTTTTCATTATTAAAAATATCCCCCTTAGAAGCTTGAAACTGTCTATATAGTCAGTATTTCTCCCTTTATTGTATGCATGCAATGGCTTGTTGTTGCAGGATTCCTTTTGAGAACTGGGCCTTGGTGTGATTTAATCCAGGCCTATCAGGACTTGAAGCGGATAGTGACTGATCTATGTGAAATGAAATGAGTTGATTGTCTAGTTAAAGTTTTAAGTGGGGATGTGTCCACATAACAAAAAAACAGTATCCCAGTTGGCACTAATTCACACCCTTCCTGGCAGCCTTGATAGATACATTTAGGATTGAATGGATATGGAAATTGACTGTTTCATTTTCAGGTTAGGGATGATGATGAACTTTGTGAAGCTACTGTAGTGTAGTTTTGTAGATTTTCTACAGGAGAGTTTTATTTTTGTTTGTTATTTCCTGGGAGTACTGAGCATGAACACTCAGATTAAGATGATGTCACTATTATATATATTTTATTTATCTTCCTTTTGTATTCAAATTAACAAGGATATATATTGCTTTTTGGTTTCTCTCTGTTTCCACATGCCCTATGGGATATATATCTAAAGGGACATATATGTGTATCCTTTTTAGATGAGGAAATAACTGTGAGATTAACATACTACCGTTGCATGTAGAAGTGCCTGTCCAACTTCCATAGTATTTGTGTTCAAAAATGTTAGTGAAAATTAGGAATTTGGAGAGAGATAGCAACTTTCCAGATACTTTGTTACCATATTAACGATGCAGTTGGTCATGCTTAATTAAAAGCTGCTGGAAAATCAAACTTCTGTTTCACTTCTCCCTTCACACGGGATTCTGGTTACATCTGGTCTTACTTCAGGAAACGTATTTAATAAAAGTTGTCAGAAACAAGTTGACCTCAAATATAAGAAAAACAGTAAGACAAGGAAGATGAGCAATGCATTGTAGTGTATTTCAGAACTTAGCTCAAAGAGCATCATGCAATGCTTTAAAATTGTTGCATGCCTAATAGAAAAGTTCAAATATTATTTGAAATACACTGCTTAGGCACTTGCAGCAGGACATTGAACTTTTTATCTCATAATTTTTATATTTTCTCTTTTAGTTGCTTATTTAACAAGTGCAAGTGCACATCCATAGCATTCCTTGTACTAAGGAGTATACATTATGGTGTGGAGAAAAATAACTTCATGTCAATTGCTTCTAAAATATAAACTCTGGATGAAATCCCAGCCCCACTTAGATTAAGCTAATCAGGTCACTTTTATTCCACAAAAACAGTATCACGTACAGTGAGTTAATATCTATTCCATGTGCAGACAAGCCCCATATCTTCATTAGATACCGCAGCAGGATCGGGACGTTACAATATAAACGGTAGAATAAAAAGATGGTGCCTGCCTCAAAGACTTTACAGTCTAAGACAAGAGATAACAAACGGCTACAGACAGACAGGTGGGGGAGTATGGGAAAACAGAGATGGTATTGATCCCGTAGGCAGTGGTCTCAGCACACCAGCAGCCTAACCTTTGTTAAGTTGCTGTTGTCATCATAGCAAAGGAGCATTTTCAGGAGGGTTTTGAAAGAGGACAATTACATAGCTTTGTGGCTGTTTTCGGGGAGTGCTTCCCAAGTGTGAGGTGTGGTATGAGGAAATGCACAAAGATGCTTATTGAAAATTTACTAAGTAGATGATGGAGATTGACATCAAGAACTGATCAGAGGCAAGAGTTGAATGACAAATGATAGATGTGTGGATAGGCTGTGAAGGTCTTTGAAAGTGAAGAAAAGTTTGATGAGATAGAGAATGGGGAACCAATGGAGGGATGCAAAGTGATGGCCTAGGACAGTGACTCACAATAGTCTAGAAAGCTTGAATCTCTTTCAGGAGTCAGATTTGTCTTGTGTAACCCCCCAAGTTACACCTTCCAAAAAAGTACTTGGTTACAAAATCAGACAAAAATACAAATAGTGTCACTATTATTGAAAAATTCCTAACTTTCTCATTTTTACCAAATAACTGGATTTGTGTATAGTATACAGAGCAGTATACACTAGTCATTGTCTGTATGAAATTTTAGTTTGTACTGACTTTGCTAGTGCTTTTTACTTACCTGTTGTAAAACTGAGCAAATAGCTAGATGAGTTGGTATATCCCCTGGAAAACCTTTGCTTCCCCCCCAGGGGTACATGTACCCCTGGTTGAAAACCATTGGCCTAGAAAGGTGATCAGCAGCATTCTGAATGGATAAGAGCTGAGCAAGATTGCATTTGTCAAGGCCAGAAGAAAAGCTGTAGCAATAATCCAGATACAAGATGATGATAACTGGGATGAGCGATTTAGCTCTGTGGATGGATAGGAAAGGCTGCATCTAAGAGATGTTTGTGGAAAGAGTCAGGAAGATTTAGCCTGGATGTGAGGCTCTAAAGAGAACTCTGAGTTGAAGATCATATCCCAGTTAGAGGCCTACCTGCTAGGCAGGGTGATGGTGTTGCCTGCAGTGATTGAGGAGCTGGGTGTGTGTGTCGGGGGGGGGGGGGGGGGGGGCGGGCGGAGGGGTGTGAGGATTAATCAAGTTAGTCAGAAAGAACTGCCAAAGTCCAAGTGATGTTTTCACAAGTTTTAACAGAACACTTGGTAATAGTTTCATGCATCATAAAAGTTAAGTAGCTTGCCCTCAAGCTAGTTATTCACCATACTCCTTCACTGGAAAGATTTTTGTTGTCAGCATTTTTCCTTTATCTTTTTCCAGCAGTTTGGACCTGCTCCTGCAAGGTGATGAATGCCCTAAATTTCTGTTGATGTCATTGGGCATTGAGGGTGTAAGAGACCATTCAGTACTTGTGTTATTGGGCCCATAATTAATTGGAACACTACTCCACCAAATGCAAACTTCTTTTTTTCTTTGCTACTTGGAATTTGGCTGAGAAACAACTGATGCTCCTGCTTTTTCATACCTTTTACAACGAATCTCCCTTATTGCACGTTATCTTTCATGAAGAATGTCTTTAAGATAGATGGGGAAACACTGTTCTCTTTATGGATGTTATTAATAGAATTTGCTATTCTCGGGAGAATTCCTGGTCTGGAACCCAGATAAGGAAACCTGGATTGTGCCTCCCTTGCTGCTTTTTGTCTATTTCATCAGAATTCAGAAGACTTGGTTGGTGTAGAACAGGACATCATTAAGAGCCTGTCATGAACAGATGTTTAAGGGTTAATGTCTCTTTTGCCTGTAAAAGGTTAAGAAGCTCAGTGAACCTGACTGACACCTGACCAGAGGACCAATGGGAGGACAAGATACTTTCAAATCTTGGTGGAGGGAAGTCTTTGTTTGTGTTGTTTGTTTTTGTTGATTGTTCACTATTGGGGCTAAGAGGGACCAGACGTACATCCAGGTTTTCCCAATCTTTCTGAATCAGTCTTTCATGTTTCAAAATTGTAAGTATAGCCAGGCAAGGCAGATTAGTCTTATGTTTGTTTTCTTAACTTGTAAATGTATCTTTTTGCTGGAAGGATTTTTACCTGTTTGCTGTAACTTTGAATCTCAGGCTAGAGCGGGTGAGTCCCTCTAGTCTATATGAATCTGAGTACCCTGTAAAGCATTTTCCATCCTGATTTTACAGAGAGAAATTTTGCCTTTTCTTTCTTAAATTAAAAGCTTTCTTTTTAAGAGCCTGATTGATTTTTCCTTGTTTTAGAATCCAAGGGATTGAGTCTAAACTCACCAGGAATTGGTGGGGGGAAAGGAGTGGGGGATAATTAATTCTTCCTTGTTTTAAGATCCAAGGAGTTTGGATCGGTGTGAAGCTTCCCAAGGCAACCCGGGACGGAAAAGGAAGGGATGGTTAATTTCTCCTTGTTTTAAAACCCAAGGAGTTTGGGTCTTGGGTTCCCCAAGGAAGGTTTTGGGGGAACAGAAGTGTGCCAGACAGAGACTTCTGGCTGATGGCAGCGTTACCAGATCTAAGCTAGGAATTAAGCTTAGAAGGGTCCATGCAGGTCCCCCACATTTTTACTCTAAAGTTCGAAGTGGGGGAAAAAACCTTGACAGAGCCTGATCCTGAAATCCTTAGGCGACACCATATCTCACTGAATTTAGTAAGTGCGTGGGGTTGGCAGTAAATGGGCACTCAACAAATCGAATCCTACATTATGAAGAGTTTAGGAATGAAAGACTCATTGAGTGCAATATTAGGAGTTCCATTATTGCCAGTACCTAGAACAAGGGTAGGCAAACTACGGCCCATGGGCCGGATACAGCCCACAGGACTTCACCCCATGGCGCCGTGGGCCCTGTTTCACTCTCCAGAAGTGGCCGGCACCACGACCCTGGGCTGGAGGGCAGAGGGCTCCATGTGTTGCTCTTACGTTCAGACACCACCCCCCGCATTGGCCAGGAACAGGGAACCTTGGCCAATGGGAACTTCGAGGGAGGTACCTGGAGGTTCAGCAAGGGCAGCACACACGGAGCCCTCTGGAGATGCAGCAAGGGCAGCACACACGGAGCCCTCCCTCCCCCCTCACCCCATCCCCAGAGGCCGCAGCGCTTCCTGGAGCAGTGCAGGGCCGGGGACAGGGCAGGCATGCAGCCTGCTATGGCCCCAGTGTGCGCCACTGTCACCCCGGAGCTCGAAGCCTTCCTGCACCCCACCCCCCAACCCCCTACCCTAAGGCCCCTGCCTGTACCTTGCACCCCTCCTGCACCCCAATTCCCTTCCTTGAGCCCCCTCATGCACGCTGCACCCGTCCTCTGCTCCAATCCATTGCCCATAGCCCCTTCCTGCACACCACACTCCCTCTCATACCCCACCCCCTACCCCAGCCCTGCATACAATTTCCCCACCCAGATGTGACCCTTGGCCCAAAAAGTTTGCCCACCCCTGACCTAGAACATGCATATTTTACTATTTGATCTAATTCTGTCTAGATGATTCCTTGCAGCAATTGCTGCCTGTTGTGGATATTTATTGGTATATCCAGACTGCTTTTGGGCCTCCTTTTCCTCATCTGCACTCTCTTCCACCTTCTCAGCACTTGTAGAATTTATGCTATGATAGTCAATCTTTGAGTTCAGAAAGCTTCACTGCTATCACTTTATTAAGGAAATATTAACAGGATTTACAAATCCTAGCCATGTAAAAATCGGAGACAGTATAATAATTGTTAAAACAGTTAGCTTTTTTTAGAGAAACATTATACCGTAATATAAACATTGGATCTCTCTATTTAACAGTGTTCCATGTTACTGAGTGAATATCTTTACCCTAGTTGTTTCTAGTGATTGTATTAAATTGACTGAAATCTCTGATTATACATATTTAACAATCCAGGCATATCCAAAAAAGTAGTGTGTGTGTGTGTAAAAAAAAAAAAAAAAAAAAAAAAAAAAAAAAAAAAGGGGGAGGGGGAGAAACGGACGGACAGTTATGCTCCACTCAGGATGTTCTACACGTGTTGTGTGCTTTCAAGTGGACATATTTGCTGCCCAAAGATCAGTATTGATCATACATGCAACATGGAGCCAGTCAGTTTCACCTCTGCAATCTGCTTGATGCTAAGAGAAGGATTCTGCTCCCAGAATCCTCTTTCACAGTTCAGTCATGTCAATCCATGTTCTCATCATTCATTCAGTATGGCCACACCAATTCGGCACTATCCCAACAGTCACTAACCATGTCCACTTTTAATTTTATTGCCATTAATTCTTTTCCATTAGTCAAAAAGCTGATATTTAAACACTTAAGGTAGGAGACGGGCACACATCTCTGCTCTGTCTCATGGTAAACCTTGCCCCTCATGAATATAAATAAATATTTTCATATTGTTACCCAGGATTTTCAGAACCTAAGCAATTATCTCCGAACTGTTTCTTTCCAGGTGGTGTCAGGAATAAATCAATGGGGACACAGTTCCTCTGATATGATTGATACAAACCAGAATGCTTTTACCTAAAACTACTTTTTATTAGGTCTCAAGTACATGCACACACTTACACGCTATAGTAGTAGATTCAGAACATCCTATACTTCTGTATTTACTAAAGATAAGATGGTTTTGAGGAATCAGCAGCCAGTCTTCCAGGGGCACTCCTTCTGTCTCACTGCTGGGGAACTTAAGTGTCAGATCCTTGCCCAAAGAAAAGCTTCTTCGGACTGCCCCAAATCACACTTTCTAACTTCTTATAAAGCAGGTAACTCATGATAGACCCTAATAGGCTAACAACTTCCCTAACAACAACCAATAACAATTTATTATTCTCTTTATCAGCAAAACATTTCTAATCATAACAATGAAACTTGCATGTCAGAGGCACCTAAAACCTAAGTCATCTGTCCAAACATTCATTGTTTTCATGGAACATTAGCTCCCTGTCCCAACCTCTCATTCTGATTAACAGAGGTGCAAACATGCAGCTGCAGGGCCTTTCTTAGGGTCTAAGATTAATTGTAGCTATATGATGTTCAGGTTTCAGCTGGCAGTGGTTGAACTTGCAAAATGGCTGACTGCAGGTACGTGCGGGAATGTGAAATTCGGGGGCTACAATATAAGTTTCCACCTTTTTTTTTTTAAATATCACTAATGTTGGACCTAAACTAACCGGCAGTGTCTCTTTAAATATAACCATAACTAAAAACTAACTGTATTTAAAAACAGTTGTATACTAGTGGTGGAACGTATAGCAATACCTATATTAAGGTTATACCCACATACTTTAGAATGAAAGAGTTGGCCTTTTGACTGAAATTTGGTAGGTCTGTTTTAAGTCAGATAGCAATTTGTTTTTTTCTTAAAATTTCACCAAAAATGGTTGAGCCATCTTGAAGCATGGAGAAGGTGTTAACAAAAATGTGTTTGTGGCGGTGGTGGTGGTGGTGTTGTTTTTGTTTTTAACAGCTTGTCATACCTCAGCTGGAGGTGACAGGTAAAATTATTAGGGACGTAAACTGCCTAGTTGGGTCTTTTGGTGGTCTAATGAAAATTACTTTTGATTTGGTTTATTTATGAGCTTCGTTCAGTTGGACAGCTATGCCCATGAGAAATCCTACTGACTTCAATTAGGGCTACATCTAAGTGTGATGGCTGGACTTCCCTCATGGATCTTATAGTAGGAGTGGAGCTTTGGCCCACAGTAAGGATTAGTGCATAAGGCATGTTTGCAAGGACTTGGTTTAGAAGTCAGCGTTATCTACTAACAGTTTTATTTGAATTAGGTTATGCTGACAGGATATGTAATGTGCATTTAAAAAAAAAAAAGTACTGAATATCTTAAAGCCCAGAGAAAAATGTATCTGGTTTTTGCAAAGATGCTTACAGGAAGGCTGAATCCTGCAAACACAGCAGGTGCATAATTTTTCAGTGAGACTGATCAACATAAGTAAAGTTTTTTTCACTTTCTTAAGTGTTAGAAGGATCGAGGTCTGAGACAGTAGCCAGAAGTGCTCAGTTACAAGGACTACAGAAAACACAGCATTTAAAAAGGAACTTTTTTCCTAACTGCAATATAGGAGAACCTAACTTCAATAACAACATTTTATAGTACTGGTATTTTAAGGCCCCTCTCCCTCAAAAAATCCCAACCACTCCCAAGCAATGCTTCCTTCATATTTTGCATGTGTCATAACAGTGCCTTGGAAAAGATGCAGAGAACTGGAATGCTAAACTTTTAAAGCAAAATTCTAACCATGCCAAATTAACCACATATTCAGAAGAAAAGTATATTTAGTTAATGAGTTATAGACATTATAGAAGAGGTAAGATGAGACATAAGAATAGAGGAAATATAAAGATAAATAGGTAATGTTGGTCTGAAAACCCAATGAAAAATATTGCTCAAACTAACTTACATGCTGCTTATAATTCAATTATTATTATTGCCTAATAGTTGTTTGAAGTAATCCAAATCCTTTATGTTTAGCAAGAGGCTCTTTCTAATCTGTGAATAAATTAATCCTCCAAACCAGAGGTTGGCAACCTTTCAGAAGTAGTGTGCCGAGTCTTCATTTATTCACTCTAATTTAAGGTTTCCTGTGCCAGTAATACATTTTAACGTTTTTAGAAGATCTCTTTCTATAAGTCTATAATATATAACTAAACTATTGTGGTATATAAAGTAAATAAGGTTTTAAAAATGTTTAAGAAGCTTCATTTAAAATTAAATTTAGATGTAGAGCCGCCCGGACGGGTGGCTAGGACCCAGGCAGCGTGAGTGCCACTGAAAATCAGCTCACATGCTGCCTTTGGCACGCGTGCCATAGGTTGCCTACTCCTGATCCAAATCAATTTGATTCATGTATGGGAAAAAAATATCCTGCAAAGTTGGTATTAAAACCATTTTAGAAACAGAATGTGCTTAGTTTGCATTATTGCAACAAAAAGCAAATTCTGCAGAGTCTTAGACATAGTCTGCATTTCACTGAAATCTTGCAATTAAATACCTTTTGCAGTGGTTGAAACTACAAAGCCCAAAAATTGCTCGCTATGGGTCTGTTCATCCAGAGTCCATTGAAATGATGGGGAGTTTGCCCATTGACTTCAGTGGGCTTTGGATCAGGCGCCATATTGGTTATTTGCCTCCATAAAGGTTTAATCTATACGCATGAGAATAATGATTCCCTTGCATCTTTAAATTCCACCTCTGTTTTTCAATCCATGGGTCAGATTTTCAGGTCCGACAGGGTTACATTTGGGGAGGGGGAGGAGGAGAGAAAGGAGGCCTAAAGCTGTCTTTTCACCACCAGACTGGCACAACTTCTACACCAGGGGTAGGCAACCTATGACAGGGGTGCCGAAGGCGGCACACGAGCTGATTTTCAATGGCACTCACACTGCCCGAGTCCTGGCTACCGGTCCAGGAGGCTCTGCATTTTAATTTAATTTTAAATGAAGCTTCTTAAACATTTTTAAAAACCTTATTTACTTTACATACAACAATAGTTTAGTTATATATTATAGACTTATAGAAAGAGACCTTCTGAAAATGTTAAAATGTATTACCGGCATGCAAAACCTTAAATTAGAGTGAATAAATGAAGACTCGGCACACCACTTCTGAAAAGTTGCTGACCCCTGTTCTACACTAAGGGGAGCTGAGAGGGGTAACATAGAGCCTGCCATATTGGGCGGTTAAGGATTCTCTCATGCCTGGACAATCTCCATCTGTCTTGTTAGGCCGGCTTTCTGGCCCATTTATGTTGTTGGAATTGCACAAAGGGGCCTAAGACTTTTGCCATGTGTATGGGAGAGAAGTTGTTAATTTTGCTGTTGATCATTAGTAATAAGGTAATTTATTTTCAAGTGTTTATCTCAGTTCAGGTTACTTTGAGGTGAGATTAATAATTTCTTTGAGTATTTAACTGAAAATATTGTACTGAGATCACTTTTTCTGTTGAATTTAAAAAAAACATTATTTGCACAAGATTTTGGAGAACTCAAGCACAATATTATAATATTTGATCCTGTGTGAGGCTATGATTTAGGAAATGACTAAGTCAGTAGAGAACCTTGTAAAGGTATGTTAATATTATTAGAGAAATCTACATTTTTATACATGTCCTCCTGGAATAATCAGGAAGGTTTTATATTTTCTTGAACTGTAAAAACATCAGTAAGTTGTCATTTTGATATAAATACCCTTTATGAGGGATGATTGACTTGCTAGCTGAAAGTTGCATTGTCAATCACAAACAGTGAATGTTGCAAAGCAATGATAAAATAATTAATACCTCACTCATTTTATTTAAGAGGAGGCGTAATATTTTAATTAGCACTGTCCAAAAATTGGGGAATTTTTTTTGAAAAAAATTTTTTTGGTTACAAGTTCGGAAAAGGAACAATTTTTCAGAATTTTTCATTAATATATTTATTTTTAAAAATTATTTTGGTGTTTAATTTTTGCACACATGCCCCGTTATCACCCTGTTTTTCCACTGAAAAAAGGAGGGAGAGGAGGAAAAAGAAAAATAATAATATACTGAAAAATGACTACGTTTGTTTTCCTTAGTATTGTTGAAAAAGAGAAAATGGAAAAAAAATATCCAATTTTTCCACAAAAGACTCTCCATTTAGAAAATGGTTTTGGGGAAAAAATCTTAAAATTTTCAATTGCCTTTAATTTTAACATGAGTGTTTGTCAGCCTATACTTGCTATTAACTTTACAAGAGGAAGAGAGTATAAAATTAATTAATCACCCACCCTCTATCTAAAGAGAGAGAGGTAAACACTATAAAACTTCCCTTTTGTGCAAGTGTAGCCTAGGATAAATTAATTTATATAGGAGCTACAACTTCACAGTGTAAGGGCTAGCTATTGGATGCTTCATAATAAATTGTTCCCAGTGGTGTAGTAGCTATGTTTGTCCCAGGATATTAGAGAAACAAGATGGATAAGGGTAATATCTTTTATTGGATCAACTTTCCAGATTACCTGAAGAAGAGCTCTGTGTAAACTCAAAAGATTGTATCTATCACCAGCACAAATGGATCCAATAAAAGATACTACCTCATCCACCTGGTCTGTCATAAGAAGTTATCTTTCTAGGTTTGATCTTGTTGAATTTGAAAAGTTAATCATGTATGTATTGGATTAATATTTGGACAGATGACATATTGCACTGTATTACAAACTGCTTGCATCCTTGTAGGAATAACAGCAGATAGCAAAGGTGTGTGATGGTATGATCTCTTATGCAAAGCTAGATTTGACATGGTGGGCTCTTGGATGAAACAGTTGGGGTAGTTTGATACTGCAGTTAGACACGCGTGACTAAACAACTCTTTAGCCCTAGCACTGCAAGCGCAAGTCAGCTGGTACAGACCAGCCAGGAATGTCTAATTGCAGACGTACCCTTGGAGAAAAGCAATCCAGGAAGCACTTGCATATTTTGTGCAGCTGCAGGACTTCCCTCCCCTGCCTTATTTCATATTTAGGAATGTTGTGGACCTTGAGGGAGGGCTGAGTCAGGCATTTTTCTTGAGGTGTTCTGAAGAGCAAGGGTTCCTTATTGGCTGGAATGGAGGAGTTGGCTTGGGAAAGGCTTGTGTCTTTTTTCCTTTCCCTCTATCTATCCTTATTTATTTAGTTAGTTTTTAATTAAGGAAATATTTTTGTGAAGGCGAAGTGAAGAATTAATATTTACATACAAAATAGTCAGGACAGTCCCAACTAATTTCTGCATTCCCAAGTATATTTGATTTGTTCAGGAATAAAAGAGTGGGAGAAAATCAAGTAGGCGGTGAGCCCATAGGGGAGGCTTTTGAACAGTGGTGAGTGGAAGGAAGAGCAAGCCAGAGCAGAGAGGAGTGGCAAGAAAGAGGAGTGGAGCAGTGGCATCCCGGTTGGTTGGAGAAGGAGGAGGAAGAGATGCAGCCCTGTGGGGAAGGAGGAGATAAAGAGGTAGCCCTGGGCACAATGGAGAGGAGCAGGAGTCATGAGCTTGGCTAGATAAGTAAAGTTACAGATGAGAACAAACTGAGAGTTTTGAGATTTATCTATAGCAAATGATGGTTGGAGGAGGATGTGGGTGGTGTTTAGTTGGAGATATGACTAAGCACAGGGGGACTAAGCAAAAAATCAGAGCAGTAGCAATATGGCTGCAGTGGACATGGGAACAGGTGAAGGACAGGTGCTTCAGGAGAGCTGAGAGGAGAGTAGGAGTTGCAGCTTGAGAGGAGTATGAGACCAAGGACTTTTCACTTAATCTCACAGCTGTACCCAACTTGCCAGGAAACGTGACATGAAGATCACAATGAGGTTTCCATGCTAAGCTGACCACCTCCACTTTTTTCCCAGGCTTTTAAATGGGCTCTTTCATTTCTGCATTGCACAGTGTAAATGCAGGAATAAAATAGCACAAGTATAAAATAATGCACTTGAGGTTAGAGAAAAAAGACCCGCTCCAGTTTTCATAAGATCACACATTGAAAAATACAATGTGTGCACTGGGACACTTGCATGACTTTTTTTTGTTTGTGAGAGACATCCTCCTTTCTGTCTAGTTGTTTCAGCCTCCCTTTCCTCCTCCTAACCTTTCAGCTGCATAGTTTTCCTGGCCCTTTGATCAGAGCTATCTGACACTGTGTTCATCAAAGTGCTGCAAAGCCTAAGAATCTTTCGAAAGTAATCACTAAACCTCGATAAGGAGCTAGGCTCTTAAAACCCTTTAAATGAAAGCTTTATTGAATAGATACAGTACAAAATTATAATTGTGCTTATATTCTCCTGGCACCTGCAGGAGCAGGGCCCTGTTGTGCCATGTGCTGGAGAGGAAGATGCAGTCCCTGCCCCCAGAGAGCTTACAATCAAAGGAAAGGTTTCAGGGTAGCAGCCATGTTAGTCTGTAAGGTGAATCAAAGGAAAGGAAATTGTCAACCGATATGTATTGAGTTTATAAATAATCTCAAGCAAGTAGCTTTATTTTCATTGTGGAACACAAGACTCTCTCATTCACCAAATCCATATTTTAGTAAATGTCTCCATTGGTTCACTCATCCCCAGTGCTTGGGGGGTGATGGTGGGGGATGGAATCATAGCATGGAACAAAGTCCACTGGAAACTACATGTTTCTCCTGTGATATATCCTCTTAATAAGGGGTTCTCAAACTGGGGGTTGGGCCCCTCAGGGGGTCGTGAGCTGTCAGTCTCCACCCCAAACCCCTTTTTGCCTCCAGCATTTATAATGGTGGTAAATATATAAAAAAGTGATTTTAATTTATAAGGCTGGGGATCACACACAGAGGCTTGCTATGTGAAAGAAGTCACCAGTACAAAAGTTTGAGAACCACTGCTCTTAATTATCCTCTGAGGCAACGGGGTTTGGATCCTGCAGAATCAATATGGTGTGTGTGTGTGTGTGATCCGAAAACCCCATAGAGAAACGGGGCTCCATCCTCCTGGGTCTTGCACCTCTCCGGCTGGTCCCCTTTCCCACAGGCAGCATTGCTTGTTTAGATCCACATTGCCATGGCTTTCATCCACATCACCCAGGGTGAAATCCTGGCCCCACTGAAGTCAATGGCAAATTCCCATTGTCTTCAGTAGAGAGAGGATTTAATCTTTTTGTCTACACCAGGTGGAAGGGGCTAGAAGGTGCAGAAGTTAATAGTTGCCTGGATTTCCACTAGATCAGGGGTTCTCAACCTTTTTCTTTCTGGCCCCCCCCCCCCCCAGCTTGCTATAAAAACCCTACGGCCCAGCTGTGCCACAACTGTTTTTCTGCATATAAAAGCCAGGGCTGGTGTTAGGGGGTAGTAAACAGGGCAATTGCCCGGGGCCGTACACCACATAGGGGGAACTGCAAAGCTAAGTTGCTCAGGCTTTGGCTTCAGACCCAGGTAGTGGGGTTGGGGCCCCGGGCTGCAGTCCTACGTGGTGTAACTTTGGCTTTCTGCCTTGGGCCCTAGCAAGTCTAATGCCAGCCATGCTTGGCAGACCCCCTGAAACCTGCTTGCTTCCCTCCTGGGGGCCCCGAACCCATGGTTGAGAACCACTGCACTAGATCACAGGGGGAGCATGCCACAGAGAAGGCCACTTTCCAGCCACACTTGTTCACAAACCACCCTGATCACACAGAGTTCTGGAAAGGGCTTACCACCTCCTATGTGCCCCAACCTCAGTTACATAAAAGGAGAGAAATTCAAGCCTAAGCTGTGCCTTAAGTGCCTGATACTTTGCCCATTGAAGGCTTCCATCCACTTTAGTTGTGCAGAATCAAACACTATATTTGTGCAGTGTCAGCATTTTGTACAAATCTAATTTTAAAAAGAAATGTCCCATCCAATAATAATGAACTGACTAAGAAATTCTTGAAATACAGGAAGTAAAGAAATGGAGGAAAACTTTTAGCATCTGTGGTAGACAGTGTGCTAAACTGACTAAAAAAAAAAAAAGGCAGTCATTTTCTGACACATCCTATGCTCTTTTTAAAAAAAGATCATTATGATTGTTTCCATGCCTTTTTTGTGGAAAAATGAGCTTAAAAGTCTTCCCACTCGATCAGTTTGAATTCTAAAGCCCTCTTGCTGCACTGAATATGTATTAGGAGAGTGATTGGTATCGTTATGCAGGCCCTCTGCGAATAATGCAAAGACAGGCATGCATGTGAGTCTGGCAAAAATATACAAACCTTGCCATATCCTACTGTATTTTCGGTGTTCAATGACTTCTGTCTACTGGAACCTAATGTGAGATCAGAAATGAAAACTGTACATTTTGCAGATTTCCTCTGCCTTCCCTTTCCCCCACCTCTCATATACTGGTATTGTGATATCAGAATATCCGCAGCTAGCAGCAGCTTCACTGTTGATCTAGGAAACTAAATATGATACTGGCTGTCTTACAAAACAAGAAACTACAGTCTAAGAAGCAGAGCCACTAAGCATGGTGGGGAAAATAAACACCTTTCTTGCTAGAATCTAGTTGAGGTGAGTGGAACAGAAACTTTGCTGTCAGGTTTATCTGTTATGGCAGAGGAAACTTTTCTCAGCTGGTTAAGAAAGTGTCAGACATGAGAATGTTTATGGCCTTTTTAATTCATTGGGGAGAATTCTTTAGGTAATGAAGTCTATTTGTGTGCTGTTCACAGGCTAGGTTTCCAGGCATCTTTCAATAACTTTGGAAGTGCTGTGATTTATGGAATTTATAGGGCTGGTCATGGTCAGCAGTGGTTGTAGAGCCTGACCTAAAAGGAATTCCTTTTAAAATTCTGCTGCCAGATGAGCTAGCAGGCTCAGCTGGTTATGCAGCCCAGGGGACTGGAAGGATGAGTGCCTTGTTGAGCTGGCGATCCTGCTCTGACCATGGAGGGACAATCAGTCGGGCTCCGTGTTTGTCGCAGAGGTTGTGGAAGTCACAGATTCTGTGACTTCCTGCGACCTCCGTAGTTTCTGTAGCGTTTGGTGCGGCTGTCCCCAAGGACTGGCTGAGCAGGGGTCCCAGAGGTGGCTAGAGCAGCTGCTGGCCCCCAGGACTCCCCCCTTGCAGCGGTGCCATGGGTTCCACACCCCACCCCCAGCAGGTGCCTTGGGCATCCCCCTCCCCCTAGCAGTGGCGCCCCCCCACAAGATTCAATCAGGGATGTTTATGGTATAAATCATGGACAAGACATGGGCTGCAATTTTTTGTTTCTTGCTCATGATCTGTCCAGGAGTTTTACTAAAAATACCCATGACTAAATCATAGCCTTAATAATTGGTAAATGACTAGAGGAGGAATCAAACATGTCAAGTGGTGGTTGGTGGTCTTCTGTGTGTGTCAGTGGCCTAGGAAGAAATAACCCCCTTGGCCTTTGTTCCTGGGTTGAAAAAGCAGGATCATGATAAGAAAGCCAGGACGTTGCAGAGAAATATCACAAGTGAGAATTGAGACCTATAGCTGGTTGTAATGCATACAACTCAGAATGCAGGACCGGCAGTTCCAAGAGGCCTCTGTGTGAGGTCCAGGAGCTCTGTCCTCACACACCCACAAATGCCACTATTCTCTCATCCTTCTCATAAGGAAAAGCCTGTTGGAAGCTGACTCTTAACAAAAATATTAAATAAGGCCAGTCATTGTCATGGCTATTTAATTTTTTAAATGTAGGGGATTTGTTTTGTTTTATCAAATCCAAATTTAAATGATAGGCTGTGCACATAAAGCGGCACTAGAATTCTAGAGCAGCTCTGAACTAATGGAGTGCCACTCTTACTGTGAATGCTAGAGGGCCTGCAGACCCATAAATCTGCAAAAGAATTAATATAACAGTGTATGTATGGGATACTGAGCGATGTAAATATAGCTGATTGGGTTACTGCTTAAATCAAGGACTTTCTCTTGTTTAGTGGAGTTGAAGAATGCCTTAGATTATATTACTGTAAAGGTGTTGCCGTAGATTAGACACCCTGTGCTGGCCTAGCTTTCTGAGTGAAGAGCATGCAATATTGTCTTATAATGGTCAATATATAACCCCAAACATCTTTCTCGCTTGGATCTATCAGACTTCAGGTCCCAGTTTATTGGATGCACATCTTTAGGTCCTGTATCTAGAGATCTATACGATTAATAATTTTAAATGGTACTGCTATGTCACGCTGTCTGGTATGGCATACAGTTGAGAGTGCCAGTCTCAGGTCAGACTGCCAGAAAACAAGGCAGACACCCCAAACTGGTGGTATATTCTATAATTGGATTTCACCAAGACAGTAACAAATGTGTGCTTTTGGATTACTATATTAGTTTTACCGTGGAGCCACAGACAGGCTCTCCAGCCCCTTTTTACCACCCCAACAAACCGGACTTTGTGAAGAAAGGTTATTAATACCAAAAATCACTGCATATTAGGTTACCCCCAGCCCCAAAGGCCCAGTCACTTACCCCAGGTCAATGAATACTCTGGATATCACACCAAAGAGAATGCTGAAAGCTAATTTCTCTAGTAAGCTAAAGGTTTATTAGCTAAGAAAAAGAAATGAGTTATTGAGAGGTTAAAGCAAGAAAAATTACATTAACAGGCAAGTCAAAGTTTGTAAGTGCAGTATGATAGCAGAGATGTAGTGATCTGCTAGTTTTCCATAAGTGTCTCGGGGTACCCAAAATAACTTTGGGGACTGCTGTCCAATTGCTTAGTATTCCACCCTGTCAGAATCCATCAGGCCAGAGATGCAAGATCATTCCCTTAAACTAGTATTTATAGATCCTGCTTGCAGAAGACACTGTCTTCACCTGCTTGAGTTTTCATAAGTAGCAATTGCAGATTGAGCTGTGGATTTCCATTGTTGAATACAATGACCTTTGCTTTGAAATTAGCATTCTTCTTCCTGGCATTCACAAGTAGTTGGTTACAGTGATATACATAATGCCATTGCCTGCCATTACATTATAATCGGGATTTATAAGTGAAACAATATAAGTATCATTCATTAGTATTCATGACGTTCTAATGTCTGAATATACACTTACTTTGATCTAGGGTTTATTTAATTACAGGGTTATATGTAATATGATAGCAGTCAACAAGTTTATAAGTAAGTGAAGACAATGCCATTAGCATTTCTTTGAACTAAACTACTAAAGGCAATCTGCTAGACAGCATCACATAAGTACTCTATGGGCAAATTTTTCACCAGTCTTTATATCAGGAGATGATGGATATCGAGGTGGGGATTGTGCTTTGTATTTATGGTACAGTTCTTTTAAACAAACATTAAAACAAACTAAAACTGGTCAGGTTAACAAACCAAGTTGACCTCACTTAAAGGCCTTTGCAGTAACCATTGTGAACAGCTTTTCCCTTGTAATTTTTTGTTTGTATTTTGAACTAAAGCTTCTCCAGACTTACTGTGTAATTTTCTTGACTTGAAAATTTTGCTAGATAGAAGACTTGGCCTGGGTCACAAATCATTTCAGACAATATGGCAGACCCCATCCGATGGGCCCGATATCGGTGGCAGCGTCTGGTATCTGCAGAAGGCAGGGATGGAAGCAGCAACAGCTCCTCATGTGACAAGTGTTATCAATCATCCAAAGTGCCTAACAGACATAGAATAGTTATACCGTGTCTGGGACACTTTAAAGAAGAGTATGAAAAGGTATCAAAATTATATATGAACAACAGAATACGAACTACGAAATACACTTTATTCAACTTTATACCACGGAATTTATTTGAACAGTTTCACAGGTAAAGGATTCTTGTGTATAATTGTAGAAATTATTCCAATGTGGGGTGGGATTTTTTTGGGTTTGTTTAAAATGTATGTGCTAACATGTACAAATTTGTTTTTATAAACTATTCTTCTCGCCTGAATTTAGCAGTCAGTTCTGATAACTTTGTAATAAGATACCGCTTTTGACTATCAGTTTTGGGATAACGTATCTCTCCTCATTTGGTGTCATGTCCTTTCGTTCACCATTTTGGATCACTTAGATCAGGGGTGAGGAAACCTACAGACTGCAGGCTGGATCCTGCCTGTTGGTTAATTTCATCTGGCTCGCAGCTTCCCCCCTCCCCCCGCCGTGGGGCTAGAGTCGCGAATGCCAACTCACCCTGCTGCAGGGGGAAGCCCTGAGCCTCCACACACCCTCCCCCCCAGGCGGGTGAGTGGTCTGTGATTGATTTTCTTCTGTGGGTCAGTGGCCCATGACAGGAAAAGGTTCCTCACCCCTGAGTTAGATGTTCCCTCTTCTTGGATGACTGACATAGAGCAGCATATGATAGAATTCCCTCTCTTCTCCACCACCTCCCATTCTGTTTGACAGGTGTAGAGGTGGAGAAGAATGAGAGTGGCTCTCCTCTTCTTCAGCCACTCTATGAATTTGCCTGCCAGCTGGCTTGAAAAGTTATCTTAAGGGGGTGGTGGGAGGGCTTACTTGGGGAATCAAGGTGACATTGAGGGGGGGGGGGTTCCAAAAATGGGTTTTATTAAACCAACAAGGACATTGTCAGAAGCCTTGCAATTGGTGAGATTTTTGGTACACCCTAGCTTTGGTGGAAGAGATATGTAGAACATCTGTCAGGTCCTTGGTCCAAGCCTCCTTAAGTCATCAAAGGGGTGGTACTCCAGTAGTTTTTGCCTCTGTGGATACTCTTTGACCACAAAGCCTTGAGGGCTGTAGTTCAGCCAAAGTTTCTTGACCTGCTCTTCTTTCTAGATTGGGAGATTGCAGTTCTATCAGTGGCAAATTTGTTTAAATGGTGGGTGCAAATATAGAGTTTTTTACCTGTTAAGTTTTTCTGGATTGTCTGATCATCAGTTTGAAACAATCATCTCAGCAACTCTATTGGTTGGAGCATGGTAACAGGGTTTGTGTCTCTTTTTTATTCTTAATTTTGTGGGGAGTGGATGAGTTAATGGTAGCTTCAGTCTCTGTGTATTATACAATGGGAGACATGGAAGAGGATGTCTCAACACAAGAAGTGGAGTCAGAACAAGGAGAAGTGACATAAACATCTGAGGGAGGAGGGAACTGGTCACAGAGACCTCCTTGGGACTGTCACTTGCTGTGCTGGTATTACCTCTGAGCCTGTTTTTTTCCTGCCAGCTTGGGATTCCAGAACCCTGCCTTGTTGAGCCAGACACATTAGCCTGCTGTAACATAGACCCATGCTCCCAAAGCTGCGGATTTTAACTAAAACCTGCTGAACAGGTTTTCCCTCTCCAGACACCCAGCTCCCAATGGGATCCAAACCCCAAATAAATGTGTGTTACTCTGTATAAAGCTTATACAAGGTAAACTCAAAAATTATCCACCCACTGTAACACTGATAAAGAGATATGCGCAGCTGTTTGCTCCCCCAGGTATTAATCACTTACTCTAGGTTCATTGATAAACAAAAGTGATTTTATTAAGTATAACAAGTAGGACTTAAGTGGTTTCAAGTAATAACAGACAGAACAAAGTAAGTTACCAGGCAAAATAAAGCAAAAAACACGCAAGTCTAAGCCTAATACGTTAAGAAACTGATTACAGATAAAATCTCACCCTCAGATGTTCTAGTAAGCTTCTTTCACAGGCTAAACTCCTTCCTTGTCTGGGCACAATTCTTTCCCCTGGTACAGTCCTTGTTAGTTGCAGCAGATATCTAGGGCGGAAGGTGGAAACTAGGGGTGTTCTTGTGACTGGCAGTCACCATTGTTCTGTTCCACCCACTTTTATAGCTTTGGCACAAAGTGGAATCTTTTGTCTCTCTGGGTCCCCACCCCTCCTTCTAAATGGAAAAGCACCCGGTTTAACATGGATTTCAGTATCAGGTGACATGTTCGCATGTCTTGTGAAACCCCAGCCTCCATTCTTCCAGGACTGACCCACATGTACTCAGGAAGGTTTGTAAGTAAACAGAGCTATGTACAACCAATTGTCCTAGTCAATGGGAGCCATCAAGATTTAAAACCACCATTAATGACCCACACTTTGCATAATTACAATAGGACCTCCGAGTTGTACTTCATATTTCTAGCTTCATATACAAGAATGATACCCACATACAAATAGGATTAATACACTCGGTAGATTATAAGCTTTGTAATGATACCTTACAAGAGACCTTTTGCATAAAGCATATTCCAGTTACATCATATTCACACTCATAAGCATATTTCCATAAAACATTATGGAGTGCAACATCACACGCCCTTCACGTACAAATTCATGAGCTGAAAATGTAGGAAGCCAGCTTTAGCAGGTAAGAATTCCTGAGAAGATCTGACCTTGTACTAGTGATTTATGTGGAAAGCTATACCTAGGGCCCTACCAAATTCACGGTCCAGTTTTATAAATGTCGTGGTCATAGTATTTTTAAAATTCTGAATTTTACGGTTTCAGATATTTAATCTTAAATTTCAGAGTTGTAACAAAACATGAAGATGTATTTAAAAATGGCAAAATATAAACATGTAAAGCCCTTAAGTCAGCATTTCTAAAACTGGGGGTCCCGACCCAAAAGGGGGTTGCAAGGCTATTGTGGGGGGATGGGGGTTTTGCCACCCTTCTGTATTGCCTTCAGAACTTGTTGTCTGGGAGCTGCTGGATGGATGCTGAACTCTGAAGGCAGTGTTGCCACCAGGATCAGCGCAGCCTTCAGAGCTGGATGTCTAGAGATTAACGGTTGGCTGGCTGGGAACGCAGCTCTGGAGGCAGTGCCACTGTCAGCAGAAGCACAGAAATAAGTGTGGCAACACCATACCATTCACCTTTACTTCTAGGCAGCTGCTGACAGTGACACTGCATTCAGACCTGGGCACCTGGCCAGCAGCAGATCTCTCTGGCCACCCAGATCTTAAGGCAGCACAGAAGAAAGGGTGGCAATACTGAAACCCCTCTACAATCAGCTTGACTCTTTTGTTAGGGACCTCCAGTTTGAGAAACATTGTGTACTTTTACCGTATAGTATAAAAGAGTGCAGTATAGGGTAAAAGTACACAGACAACCAGATTTCATGGGGAAGACAAGATTTCATGGTCCATGTTGCGTTTTTCATGGCCATGAATTTGGTAGGGCCTTAGCTATACTAAACATGGTTACATTTGAAGTATCAAAGCTACAAATGGTGACTAATCTGTTGGTGTGTACAATATGCCTTCTTGACCTGTTACTTTAGTATGTTTTACTCCATGAGAATATTTGTAAGCACCCTGAATTTTCTTTATAGAACTCCCTCTAATGCTCTCGAAGATTATTGCTATGATGTAAAATGTGCACAATTTGATGAGTAAACAATTAAATGCTGAAAGTGCTTCAACTCTTTCTGTATCCTTTGTTTATGGTAGTTGCTTGTTTACATCTTTCCACTTACCAAAGGCCAGAAGTTGCTGGTGATCTGTATTTTTTTTTTTTCCTCCACTGGACTGGATCATTTATGTTACTCTAATAACTTGTACCAAGGAAGACTGTGAATGAAAGATGTGTTAAAAAGTGGAAAGGTGAAGCTGCAATTATGTAATTCTTCAATTAATGCCTAAGTGTTTCATGATTTGTTTAGGTTATATTCCGATTGTTTAGGCAGGTGGCAGATTCATGATGCTTATTGCTTGTGTGTTTTACCTCAACATTGACAATAGAAAATTTCTACCTGATAGTGGGCATGGCTGAAGCCGTTAATGCTAAAATTGAGATGAGATGACCTTTAAGGCAATACGTTTGTGTTTCTATATAGGGTAATAGATCTTTTGCAGGAAATGTAATTAAAATTTGTTGGTGTGACCTCATCACTGAAGATCTGAATGATGCTGAGATGTGTGGACATAAGGCTTCTGCTAACATTTTAATAACTTTGGATATAAAAAAGCATGGTATCTTCTAATATGTTGATCTGTGCTGATAACATGCTCATTTTGTACAAAAATCAAGCTGAGAGCTGTAGGAATGTTTTGGCATTATGTTACCTGTGGAAAGGAGTGATCATTTTGAAGCTCTGGTTGCATGGTAAGAGCTCATTTAGTTTCTTGGTATTTAAGCCACATGGATGCCATGTCTCTTCAGCATACTGCCTCTTGCGCTACATAAAACTCTGCATAAATACTCTGCAGACATGCATCTGACGAAGTGGGTATTCACCCACGAAAGCTCATGCTCCAAAACGTCTGCATAAATGTTACTTTTAAAGTACATAGAAGCTTCTGCTTAACGCAGTTTGCTAGTGAACTGCAGGTCGTGATGTACATCACCTGCCTTTTACTCACTTCCTAAACTTCATTCCATTCCTAACTCTTGCATCTGTTTTTTTGTTTGTTTCAGAGCTGCCAATTTATATTTCCTATTTTTAGTTGTCCTGAACTGGGTTCCACTGGTGGAAGCCTTCCAGAAAGAAATTACCATGTTACCTCTAGTAGTAGTTCTCACAATTATTGCAGTTAAAGATGGCCTTGAGGATTACTCAAAATACAAACTAGATAAGCAGATAAACAACTTATTAACTAAAGTATATAGCAGGTAAGTGTTTTTTTGTTTGTTGGAGTTTGTTATTGATGAATAATGTACAGTGTGTTTTATTAGTATGAATATAAAAAGAACAAAAAAGTAAGTTTGAGGAACCTTAACAAAATTCCTTTCTGGATTGACCACTTGGCCACATTCTTATTTTGGTTTAAAAGTGACTTATTTCAGTCACACTGCTATTGTCGCACAGTTTGGAACAGTTGTTAGTGTCTGTTAAACAGTCGCAGAACCAGAATGTCCGAGATGTTGTGTCACAGGTTATGATACACCTATAACACCTTTGTGAACTATGCTTTCCTTAAATTAATGCTGTTATGTTTTAAATCATCTAGTAAAGAGTTCCGAAATAAGTGTTGATAATAGAACCTGACCTGTTCCTTTCTTCACTTGGACATTGGCTAGGAAGTTAGGGAGAAATTATTGGTTCTTTTCCTGACACTACCACAAATTCCCTAGGTGACCTTTGGCAAGTCACTTAATATCTTTGTACCTTAGTTTCCTCATCTGTAAAACAAGGATAATAGTTCAGGCATGCCTACAGTGAAAGGGTATTGTGGGGATAAATCAATTAATAATTATCAAATGGAAATGGAAAGTACTATGGACTACATTACTCTTGCTGTGTGATCGCGCTAGGGTATAAGGAGCCCCATTATTCATTTGCTGTGATACCTATTTCAGGGAGTAGCATGCAGGGAGAGCAAGTGGGCAGCTGAAGCATTGCAGAGAGAGAAGTAAGCTGCACCAGGAAAAGGGGTGGCACAGTTTACTTCTCGCACAGAAGGAGCAGGGACTGGGTCTGGGTCTGTGCAGCCACACACTGGTGCTCACGCCTTGTTTTCACTTTAAAAAAAAAAACAAAAAACCATAAACTGAAACTTTGAGTTTCAGTGTGTTGTCTAACAGATGTTCAAATCCTAGTGTACGTATAAGGCAAGTTACAGTTTTTTAGCATGTGTTAGCTCAGGGGTGGGCAAACTACACCCTGCAGGCTGGATCTGGCCCCTCGGGGCTTTGGATCCAGCTGGCGGGATTTCCCCCCTCCCCCCTGTGGCACCGTGGGCCCTGGGACCAATGTCCCTGCGGCTCCTGGGGCCTTGCCTCCAGGCACCGCCCTCCGCAGCTCCCATTGGCTGGGAATGGGGAACTGCGGCCAATGGGAGCTTCAGGGGAGGTACCTAGAGGCGTGGCAGGGGCAGTGCATGCGGAGCCCTCCACTCCCCCTCCCCCAGGGGTCGCAGCACTTCCTGGAGCGGCGTGGGGCCGGGGGCAGGGCAGGCATGAAGAGATCCTGCCCTGGCCCCAGTGTGCACCACTGACACCCTGGAGCCCGAACTCCTCCTGCGTCCTGCCCTCAACTCCCTGCCCTAACCCTCCTGCCTGCACTGCACACCCCTCCTGCACCAACTCCCTGCCCTGAGCCCCCTGCTGCACTCCGCACTCCTCCTGCACCCCAACCCCCTGCCCTTAGCCCCGTCCCGCAGTTTGCACCCATCCTGTGCCCTGCCCTGAGCCCCTTCCTGCACTCCGCCCGCCCCTCCCCCCCCGGACCCCAACCCCCTGCCCCGGCCGTGCATACAATTTCCCCACCCAGATGTGGCCCTCGGCCCAAAAAGTTTGCCCACCCCGGTGTTAGCTGGTTGAGGTAAACCCTTGGCTCCTCCTAGTGTAGACATGGCCTCCCTCAGGGCAGATTGCAAAATTACAATCTAGCCCTATGTAAGTGTGGAGTATTATTTTGTGATTAATTCTCAGGATAAAAAATTTTAGTTCTCTGACATGTAGCATGCCCTGTTGATTTTTTTTTTTCCTTAGAGCTAGTTCCATAAGAATATGAATAACCTGGAGAATGCTTTCGTAATGTAACTGCAAAGAAACAAAATTGCATCCGGTTCTGTAAATATAAATATCTCCTAGTTACAGCAACTTTTCGGGAGTCAAATTATTTAGCCAATTATGATTAGATCCTGAAACAGGAATAAAATTAAACTTTTAGAGACCTGAAGTAATTTCTCTCCTTTCAAGTCCTGCATGTGTTAATGGTAGAAGACTTTAGGGCAAAGTCTGTTCTTTTATGGTCTCTTGTGGTTGCGCTGATAAACGGCATGTTCCATGAATTGCATGAATTCCATGAATGCTCAGTTGGCTGGAGCATCCAAATATTTGAGTTTCTAAATTCTCTGTGTTACTCAGACTAAATAAGTGTAGCTCCTGTCAGTAGGAATTTAGTTCACAACTACTACTATTCCTTTGTGACTCTTTTTTTTTCAATTAATAATGATGAATAGAATATGGGAATTTATTTTTGTAAGAATCTGTAAAATTTTCCAACTGTGCCTGTAAAATAGGTATGTTTTTTTAACTGGTATAATTTAATTTTTTTCTTAGGTTCCTCTTCATAAAGTAGATTGTTTTACTAGCTGCTGTTCATTCTCCTGCCCCATCCCTACCTTCAGCGCTAATACCTGCAATAACAGATAGCAAAATAGTTTATTGTGCTTATATGTACAAATAGCTTTAGAAGATGTATTTTAGGAAAATTAAAGCTAGTGATACATATGAATGTTTACTATGTATAAATTTATTGTTTTGAAGGTACACTTTTAATAAGAAAAAATCATTGATTTTCAGTGTAGATGCCCCTCTTCTGTGGCACAGACATACATTAAAGTCCCATGAGTTCCTAAGGTAGTATTCTCTGGTAAACAAATTAAGAACCAATTCTTAAATGTACAGAAGGTGTGATTCATCAGATAATGTAGACACCGATAGAGCTGTTGATGTTAGTGGGTCCTCTAGAACATTCTAAGCAGGAGTGCCATGAGATGTTAACACGTGGTGCATACCTCCTTAGAATGTGGTTGTCCAGTTAAACTCCAGATTTCCTATGTCTTGGTTCAGATATAGCATTACAACATTATTGGGAATGAGCAATGCATAAAGGTGGTAATTAAATTTTAACACCTGGAATGTTTTAAAATATACTATGCTTCTAATATACATTAATGTAGGGTTATTTATGCTCTATGTCCATACTACAGTATTGATTTTATGACTGCTTGGAAAACCCATAATAATGATCTTGAGAAGAAGGCAGGCATGTAACTTGACTAATTTTATTTTTAGACTAGCTTTAGCTTTTATTGCTTCCTGCTCTTGGTTCTGTTGCACTTTGAAGGATATGAAGTCACCTGTGCTTAACTAGGGAAATCTGTCAGTACAGTAACTCCTCACTTAAGGTTGTAGTTATGTTCCTGAAAAATGCGACTTTAAGTGAATCCAATTTCCCCATAAGAATTAATGTAAATTGGCGGGGGGGAGGGGTTAGGTTCCAGGGAAATTTTTTTTCATCAGACAGAAAACTATATATTATATAGATATACACTCAGTATACGTTTTAAACAAACAATTTAATACTGTTCACAGCTATAATGATTGTGAAGCTTGGTTGAGGTGGTGAAGTTAGAGGGTGGAAGAGGGAGGGATATTTCCCAGGGAATGCCTTGCTGCTAAATGATGAACTAGCACTTGGCTGAGCCCTCAAGGGTTAACACGTTGTTAATGTAGCGTCTCACACAGGGCAGCATCAACATGAGGGAGGAGAGATATCATAGCACACAGAGACAGACACACCTTGTGTGGGGGGGGGAGAGAGAGAGATGCACACTGCCCCTTTCAGTAAGCTGACCCACTCTTAAGTGCATTCTCTTTTTAAGTGGATCCGGAAGTTGAGACAGCCGCTGCTGCCCCAAGCTCTCTGTCTCTCTCCATCTGTGTCCCCTCCCTGCTCTATATGGAGAAGGGGTAAGCAGGGTGCAGGAGCAGGGGGGATGGGGACACCGTGACATTAGCCCCCTTCCCCCTCCTGCACAGCAAGCAGAAGTCTCTGGGAGCAGCTCCAAGGCAGAGGGCAGGAGCAGCACATGGTAGTGGGGGGAGGGACAGCTGAACTGCCTTGATAGCCTGCTGGGCGGCTGCAGCAAAGGGAACTTAGGGGTGCAGGGGGCTGCCGGTCCACCCTGATTACAAGCCCCCACCAGCTCTTCCTACAAGCAGTGGACAAAGCAGGCGGCTGCAAAACAACATTAGAAAGGAGCATTGCACAGCTATAAATGAGAATGTTCCCTAATTGATCCGCAACATAACAATGAAACAACGTTAACCAGGACAGCTTTAAGTGAGGAGTTACTTGTACACTGCTTAATTATTTTTCCTTTGTGGCGTCTCCCTTTCAGGCTTGCACTTTTAAGGGGATGCTGTCAAATAGTTCAGGCACCAAAAGTTTTAGTTACATGTATGAAATATTTCTCTGATATTTTTCTTTTTTATTTAAATTGTTTTTATTTGCCTGCAACATTTTACTCAGCTAACAATTTGATTAATGCTAGTATGTTGATCTGCCAGTCTGAAAAAATATAGTGCACTGGTTGGTCTCCTAGGCCCCAGGTTAAACGGTAACAGTACCTGACACCAGAAATGCCTTTTGTCCATTCACAATAAGACAGAGAAATGTCCTTACCACCAAGAAGGTTTGATCCCTTGGAGCAATCATCACACTCTGTCTACTTGCACTGGTGCATTCTGTACTGGTGCCCACCGTTCATCAAATGCTTTTGCTTACTCTTCACCTGAAATCCTAATCCTGTTGCATCAAAATAATGTTCATATTAACCAGCTGTGATCACATAAAAGGAGGATTATGGTCTCAGGTAAGCACTGAACAGCAGAAGTAGATGGAAAGTTGAAGAAATAAGTATGGAAAACAATATTTTAAGGGCTTTCCTAATAAATGGGTTCTATTCTGCAAGGTGCTGAGAGCCCTAAACTCCTTTTTGACTTGGAGTTGCAAGATCTTTGCATCTTACAATGTTGAGCTCAGAGCTATTCAACAATACATAAATACAAATGTTTTAAGTAGAATTGTGTTCTAAATATTTAATGATATGCCAGCTAAATGTTTTAGATTTTTGTGTACTTGCCTATCCAATTAAGAGACAAAAATTTGGGTTCTGGAGTCACCATCAGGAGTAAGGGGGAGAGAAAGAAATGAAGATTTGACACTTGGTTTACATAATTTGGAAGTGTAATTCACCTAGTTAGAGAATTTTAGAACACTACTTCTCCATGGGAATAGAAATCATAGGACCAAGTTCTGTGCTGAGTTTTACCCCAGTCAACCTCACAGAATGTTTTTATACTCATGGATAAGGTATGGCCCTGATCCAGCAATTGATTTATGTTGTGGGTACACTCACCTTAAATTGGTCAACTGTCTCCCCAGCACTTTGTGGCATACTGATTTAGACTAACTAGTTTATAATCAAAACAATCATCTTTTGTAGTTCGTTTGTTCATTTGAGCTTGCAGCTTGTGGAATTTTTTCATTTAAACTTTTATATATATTTCAGGAAAGAGAAGAAATACATAGATCAGTGCTGGAAAGATGTTAATGTTGGGGACTTCATTCGACTTTCATGTAATGAAATAATTCCTGCTGATATGGTGGTGTTATACTCTACTGATCCAGATGGGATCTGTCACATTGAAACAGCCAGCCTTGATGGAGAGACCAATCTGAAGCAGAGGCAGGTGGTGAGAGGATTTGCAGAGCAGGTGACCATTGTGCATTTCTAATCATTTTAAAGAAAATGGATGTTTCAAGAATTTATTAAAAAAAAATTATTAAAAAAAAAATCCCTAGTTCATCTACTTGGTTGTTAGACTCATAGACTCATAGGTCAGAAGGGACCAATCTGATCATCTAGTCTGACCTCCTGCACAAGGCAGGCCACAGAACCCCACCCATCCAATTTTATACAACCCCTATCCCAGGATTGAGTTTTTGAAATCCTCAAAAATGGTTTGAAGACCTCAAGCTGCAGAGACACCACCAGCAAGCGACCCGTGCCCCACGCTGCAGGGGAAGGCGAAAAACCTCCAGGGCACCTGCCAATCCGCCCTGGAGGAAAATTCCTTCCCGACCCCAAATATGGCGATCAGCTAAACCCTGAGCATGTGGGCAAGAGTCACCAGCCAGCACCCAAGAAGGAGTTCTCCGCAGCAACTCAGTACCCATCGCATGCAACATCTCCCCGCAGACCATTGAGCAGACCTGTCTGGTGGTAATTCAAGATGAATTGCCCAAATTAACGATCCTATCATAACATCCCCTCCATATACTTATCAAGCTTTGTCTTAAAGCCAGGAAAGTCTTTTGCCCCTACTACTTCCCTCGGAAGGCTATTCCAGAACTTCACTCCCCTAATGGTCAGAATGGTTGTTGAGGTGGGGCTTGTCTGCACCTGCATTGGAACCAAAATAACTAAATCAGTTTTAATTCACACCTTTGGTTATTTCACTGCAAATCTGTGTGTGGTCACTCATTTCAGGTTGAGTGTCCGATTTCAAATCAATGTAAGTCAGTAAAAAAAATCCTTCTTCAGGTACATGTCAGTGTGGATTCCGCAATAGGTCTTCCTTTGTGCCACCATGAATGTGAGACTGGAGTCTTCTGAACAGCAGTGTCCATCAGTGCTGCATGTGCTTGCTTTACCTCCTTGTGCTCTCGTGCAAGGGCATAAAGGGAGGGGCATCCCTGACTCTCCTTCTGTTCCCTCTTACCACCTGTGGCAGCAAGATATAACCTGGCAAGTGTCCAGCAAGAGACCTGCTGGTTCTCGGATTTGGCTAAATTCTTTCACTCTTCATAAAACCTTCTGAACCCTTCTGATTTTCTGACATACAACAGCCATGAACAGTATCAGCCCATCTGGACTGAATATTGGATGGTCACACTTCCCTTGTAGAGATCCCCTCATACACTCTTCCACCTACAAATCCCTTTATGGAGCTTCACAACATGGTGGATTTGAAACCTGTAGGCTACAATCCCTGCCCATCCTGTGGTGGGCTAATTTCCACTGAAAGATTTGATGGGACTGTCAGGAGTCACAGATCCAGTCCAGACAGCGTGACCTTTGGAAGCTGCCTTGTCCTATTCCACCGGGCATGTTATGTCATGCCATTGGACAGATGGACGCTAGAGATCATTGCCCGTTGCTACCCCATCTAGTTCTATTCTCTATTTGCTATCCACTGCTCTCCCAGTTCCTCTTCAAGTACCCTTCTCACAAAAGCCTTTTACAGATGGAATTGGTCTTGTTGTTTGTAGCATCTAAGATCCATAGTAGAGATACCACTGGAATTCAGGGGCGGAGGCTTGTACTAGTATTTCTTTATCCTGAAGACGAATGGGGGAAGAAAAAGGGGAGGGGTAGTCCTATCCTAGACCTAGGGAGACTCAACAAATGAATGTTCAGGATGGTAGTGCTTGCCTCCCTTATTCCATCTCTCCAAGCTTAGGACTGGTTCATCGTTATGCACTTCCATGTATCTACCCATCCAGCCCACAGGAAGTAGCTAAGATTCACAGTGAGGCCCAACTATTATCAATACAGGGTTCTGCTCTTCAGACTCCCCATAGCACCAGGAGTATTCACAAAATGCCTGGCAGTTGTGGTAGTGCACTTATGGAGAAAGGGAATTCACACGTATCCCTCACTGGGTGACTGGCTGATCAGATGCAGGTTCCTGCAGACTTTGGCAGCCCTGTTGTACATCCACTTCCTGTTCTCCAAACTAGGACTTCTTGTGAATTTGAAAAATTGTCACTGATTCCATTACAGACAACTGAGTTCGTAGGAGCTACGACTGTCTCTCGGCGGTAAGAGGTTACTGTCAGAGGACAGGTTCCAGTCCCTTCAGTCATTGGCAAGGGACTTCAGACATGTATGCACCAATGATCTTGGGTTTGATCTTAAGTACTAGGCCATATATCAGTGCATACATGTGTGACACTGCTAGCCAAGCTTCATCTGCAGCCCTTACAATTATGGCTGAGGTCGGTGTATTCTTCATTCAAGCATCATGTGATCAAAAGTCATGGTCCTGCTCAAGGTCTTACAGAACTCACTTGGTAGCTGGTCTCAGAGAACATATGAAAGGTGTGCCATTCTACCTGCTCCTCAATAATGACAATTAATTGCCTGCAGTGGCTTCCTTCTGCTTCAGAATCATGCTTATGTCCTTGATTTGCAAATCAGGAATGTGGAGCTAAGTGCTAACTTCTGTAAAATATTTCACCCTTGTTAACATATTACATGCTTGTCATGACTGCTAGGTTTGATGCCAAGTTTCGGAGATTGTCTCTTCTTCTTTTTCAATCTGTGTTTGACTAATGTGGTATGTGTTGTTCGTTCCCACGATCAGGCGGGGATCCTGCTTGCCAGTCTCCCATAGTGGGAGTCTCTCTCTCTCTCTCTGGTTCTTTCAGATGTTGCAGTCAGTGTGGGACCCAAGACCCGTCCCCACTTTTCAGAGTCCTCAGCAACACAGGACTTGAATGGCAAGGAAACTGAGTGGGGATCGTAGCCATGCCATCCTTTAAGCCCTTGTACAGGAACACAAGGAGATACAGGGCACGTGCATGGCTCCAGCTGACACTGTTATTCAAAAGTATCCGATCTTGTGTGCATGAGGCACATGTTGGGTGGGATCCACACTGACTTGAACATCTAACGAACCACAGTTGCTGTAGGATAAGTAACGATTTCTATTTAAATGAACTCCAAATAGGACACGCTTAATCTGCAATAACTTTCTCTACATAGATTAAAATCAAAATAACTAAAAATGTGAATTAAAACAGAGGTAGTTAATTTGGTTCTGGTTTGTGTGTAGATGAGCCCTGATTTTCCACTGCCTTGTATCTTGTGGAATAACTTACTCCTGTGCAAAGTGGGTGTAAAATACTGCTAGATCAGAATAGTAGCATTTTACAGTCACTTTGCACTCATAAGAACATAAGAGTTATCATACTGGGTCAGAACAATGGTCCAACTATTCCAGTATCCTGTCTGACAGTGGCCAATATCAGTGCTCCAGGGAGAGTGTACAGAACAGGGTAATTTTGGAGTGATACACCCTAGTCTTTCACTCCCAGATTCTGACAGTCAAAGGTTTAGAGTTGCCCTGAGCATGGCGTTATATCCATGACCATCGTGGCTAATAGCCATTGATAGACTGATCCTCCAGGAACTTAACTAGTTCAGTTTTGGGATGGGGAGGGGGGTTGGTTGTGGGTTTTTTGTTTTTTTGTTTTTTTTTAATCCAGTTATAGTTTTGACTATCACAACATCCAAGGGCAATGAGCTTCTCAGGTTAATTGAGCATTATGTGGAAAAAGTACTTCCTCAAATTTGTATTAAACCTGCTGTCTATTGATTTCATTGGTGACCCCTATTTTTTGCATTATGTGAAAGGGTAAATAATACTTGCTTCTCCATTCACTTTATCCACACCATTCATGATTTTATAGACCTCTATCATATCCCCCCGTAGTTGTCTCTTTTCTAAGCTGAACAGCTCTGGTCTCTTTAATATCTCCTAATGTTATGTAAATAAACGAGGAACAGGGCAGAGGAGAAAGAGGCCCTATATATTTTATTATTTATATTTATAAAATGACAAGAGGCGCCTATCAGAGGTTCCAGGCATCTCTGACAATAAATCAATATATCAAAATTTACAGCAGGTCAGCAAGGTATGTGCAGATAAGAAAATGCCAAGCTAAGATTTCTAACTTTCAAACTCTGCCTGTGGATTTATATCTTAGCCTCAGGATTGGCATCCTCCAGAGATGGAAAGAAGTCTAATGGTGAGAATTCAGGGTTCTTTGAAACCCTTAATTATGGAGAAGACATTTCAAATGAAACCTATGAGTTGTAGACTTTGAATTTGACAGCCTGAGTCTAAGTCTTTCTTTAAAGAATAGCTGACATATCAAGGAATTCTCTTGTAAAGCATTCTACTGAGAAAGCATTCTATTTTCATATCAGAGTCCAGATTTGCAAAAGTGCTGAATCTTCATGTATCCCATTAATTGCAGCTGGAATTGTGGTTCTATGTACTTCTGCAAAATCACATACACTTTTCTGTAGTACTTGCCAACTTTCAGCCCTTCTTAAGAAGGGAATGTTCTAAAGGCAGGTAACTTTTTTTTTTATTTATTAATTTTTGACATTCTATTGCTCAACTGCTCCTGCTTATTCACCACTTGTAGTTCTTGTTTTTTGCAATAATCATTTCTCTAGCACTAATTAGGCTTCATCTACACTAGAAAGTTTTATTGGCAAAACTTCCCTTCTGTTGACACAGTCTACAGCCCGATTGTGTCCATGAAGCATCAGCAGCTCATCTGATACATCCCAGGGTTTTATGTTGGCTAGGGAATCTCTCCAGTCATCTTGCGTTCTGATTTAGCAAAATACCTTCTTTTGTTCCACGTTGCAATACTTGCTAGTATGAAGTATTGCAAAGTCTGAAACTGCTGCTGTGAATTATTTTTTGTAAGCAATATCACTCCTTGTCTGTTACATTCTTCTCTGTGAATATAGGTTTCTGAAATTGATCCAGAGAAGTTTTCAAGTAGAATAGAATGTGAAAGTCCTAACAACGATCTCAGTCGATTCCGTGGCTTTGTGTAAGTAGGCTTGGGGGAAATTTGCCATTTGTTATGGTAATTTGGCTCATTTGTTGAAGGCTTGTAACGTTCACTTTTTAAAACACCATATATTTAAATCACACTGTCCGATTCTAGTTGCACCCTTAAGTTTCTGTGTGTGGCTGAGAAGGCCTGGAGATCTGAAAATGCTTTCTGTACTAAAGCTTGCGAACGGCGGAGGCTTCTTGATTTTGTAATAATGAAATTTTCAAGCGCTTAGTTTATAATGTAATTCACATGGGTACCACCTTTATTCAAAATGGCTCTCTTACCTGTTTTTAATGGTTTGTGATATTTGCACTAACGCCTTCCGTAATACTCATTCTGGACTGTAGTCTGAATAGGAAGACAGTATTGTCTTATGATGATGAAAAACCGGAACTGGGACCAAAGAGGCCTGGGCTTTATTTCTGAGGGTTAGTCTATTCTGCAAAGGTTTTGCCAATATAGCTATACCCGCAAAGCCCTCTAGTGAAGAGAGAGCTTATGCCAGCAAAAGGAGTTTTTTTTGTTGGTATGGTTCAGGGATCTCAAACTCAAATCACCATGAGGGCCACATGAGTACTAGTACATTGGCCTGAGGGCCGCATCACTGACACCTTTTCATATAAAGGTACAAAAGCCCCGCCTCTATCCCTGGCCCTGCCCCCACTCCACCCCTTCCATGAGGCCCCGCCCCTGCCCCTCCTCTTCCTGTCCCACCCCTCCCCCATTCCAACCCCTTCCCCAAATCACTGCCCCTGCCCCACCTCTTCTCCATCTGCTCCCCTGAGCACACAGCTCCCCGCTCCTCCCCCCTTCATCCTGGAAACCGCTAAGCATCGCCTTTGGCGATGGGAAGCGCCTGGAGGTAGGCAGAGGAGCGGGAATGTGGCGTGCTGAAGGCAGGTGGGGCGGCAGGTGAGGGGAGCTTGGCGGCCGCAGGAAATAACTCCGGAGGGGGTTCGGGGAGCTTGGTGAGCCTCAGCAAATAACTCCACTAGCCACATGTTTGAGACCCCTGGTATAGTTAAACCACCTCCTCAAATGACATAAGCTGTGTTAGCAAAAGAACTCCTGTTTTGGGTATAAACGGCATCTGCCTGAGGTGCGGGGGAGGGGGGGTTGCCAGTCTAGCTAGGTTGGTTAGGAGTGTGATGTTTGTTTGTTTTAATTTTTTTATTTATTCTCCTAACCAACATGGCTAGGCCAGCAAAATTCTGTAGTGTGGACCTGGCCTGACTCTACCTCTGGCTTGCTGTGTGACCCTAGGCAACTTGCTTAGCTTCCCTGGGATTCAGTTTTCCCATTTGTAAAACCTCCTTTGTAAAGAGTTTGTGACATCTGTGTGAAAAGCACTGTTTATGATGCAAAATATTTTTTAATGCAAACTATTTCCATGTTAATTTTGAAACTCGCTGTTTCTACAGTGCCCCTTCTCTGCCCCCCATAGCATGGAGAATAAAAATTATAAATGGGAGAAAAGGAGGGGGGATTATAAACTTATTCAAACTATATTCACCATAGGTGTATCTATATTATAATTAATCTGCTTACAACACTGTTAAAATATAATTCTGTCTTCTCGTATTGATATGTGCTAACTGTGTATTAGCCACGTCCTTGGTCTGTTTGACAGCCTAGGATAGAGAGAGGCTGTAGAATGTTTTGGGGAGCCTGCTATTGTATGGATAGGTCATTTCTGCACTGCAGGGTAGGGATCATGTTTTAAAAGGTGTCAAGAGTGGCCAAAGTTCTACTTGGGTCCCCAAGCACGGGTTTGATTTGAGGCATAGCTGGGGCTGATACCATCACTGTTCCTCCCCAGTAGACACATGTAGTGTGAATTGGGATGAGCTGGGTTGAAGTGTCTGCTTTCCATTCTTAGTGTTCGTCCTTGAGATCGCAATGTTGCACTTATGTAGGATTTTCTTCTAATTATGCTCCTGAGAAACTGTTGACTTATAAACGTATGAAATCTCAGTATTAACCAAGAGAGCATGCGTGCCCAGATTTTCAAGAGATCAATATGTTCGGTGCTGAGCTTTGCTGAAAATCTGTCACAATGAGGGGTACTGGGCGAAAATCTGCCCCAATGTGCTTTCAAGGCTTGGTTGCTATAAATGCTGTGGGAGTCTCTGGCACACCTGTTAAGTAATGCACTGTGTTTGCAGTGAACATTCAAACAAGGAGCGAGTGGGCCTGAGTAGAGAGAACTTGCTGTTACGAGGATGCACAATCAGAAACACCGAAGCCGTTGTGGGCATTGTGGTGTATGCAGGTTAGTGGAACTAACTTGCACTGATTTTCATGCAAACGTGAGTTCTTCAAGATTTCCTTTTTAAGTCGTATTTACCTGATCTGAGAAACAGTACGGTTCAGGCACTAGTAAATGGGAAATAGAGCCTTTTACCTTTAGATTGCCGCTTTCAGTCCAGCACAGGGGAGTAGTACCTGGAAGCATTGCTAATGACTGTCCAGTGGGCTATGGAAAATAATTGGTTTCTGTCTTAGACCTTTATGCTGCTGTAATATGTGAGCACAGATAGGTAATCTCAGTTCAGTTCCATGGGAACAGGCCTCATAGCCACACACACAAATTAGCACTGATTAGTAGTTGCCTCAAAATAGAGTCCAAAGAATGGGATGGGCATATGGAGACTGATGCCATGTCCTTCTGTTTCAGGATTGAAGTTGTGCTGTTATTGCCTGTCCTGCGTGTATTCTCTGACAAAGGACATGTCTCCAGAGCAATCAGTCTGGCCCCTTTAGCAAGCACTACAGTTCATGTTCAGAAAGTAGTAACCCACCTTGGAGTGCAACTTCTGTTAGACAGAAAGGAAAATGATTTTCGGATACAGGGGCCAAACAAAACAGAAGCTTTTCTTCTTGGAGCAGAATTAATGGATGCATTGTACTGGCAGATATTTGCTTTACTTAAGTTTAGAACCCTGGTCCAAATACTAATTAACCCACACATCCAATTTTCTCAGTCTTTTGGGGATGTATTTGAGTTTTGGTTTGAATATCTGCCAAAGAAGGAAAATAAAATGTTTGTGTGTTACAGGTCATGAAACCAAAGCAATGCTGAATAACAGTGGCCCTCATTACAAACGCAGTAAATTGGAAAGGAGAGTGAACAGTGATGTCCTTTGGTGTGTTCTGCTTCTGATTTTAATGTGTTTAATTGGTGCTTTGGGTAAGTAAAGTGTAAGGATCTGCAAAGTAGTATGTTTGTTTGTTTCTTGTCTCCCCCTCCCCTTTTTTCTCTGCAGGTTTTTTAGTTTTTTATTTTTGGGGATGTCAGTGTGGTGGTATCTAGGAGTAAATAATAGTCTGACTCTTCCAGGAAGCATATTCTTTGCCCAATAGTAACTGAGTTAAGAATGAAAAGTGATCTGAAATAAATTAATTTCAACTAGCTAAATTTCTTGTATACCTAGTAGGCCTAGGCATTGAAAGTTGAAGATTGAGGCTTATCTGTGTTATGAAATGTTCCACCATTTTCAGGAAATCTTAAAAACTGTTTCAACTCCCACAGTTACACTGCCTGTGTGGACTAGGTACTGGTGTCCAGATCACTTCTGGGTGCAATATAAAGTGGGGCCGTAAGTAGTTTAGGTCCCAAGCTCCTTAAAAGCTGCCTGTCTCCTAGTGTAATACTTCATCAGCTGAGCTGCATACAGTGCTTGAGTTCACAGTCTCTTTTTCAGTTCAGAGAAGTCTGGAGGGAGGATATTGTCAGTGAAAGGCCTTCAACTTGGGACCGTGGTTCCCCAGCTTACTGGTGGTCCCCATTGACCTTACTGGTAATGCTACAAAGCTCATATTTTCTCCTAAATCCTTTTCTGGGAAGGCCAACAGAATGGTATTGGATGGAGAGCCTTAAGTTTGCATGGGTTTGGGGGGAGTTTATATTTTGGACATTGGCTAAATTTAATACTTGCACTCAACTGCCTGTACATTTTATTATCCAAATAAGCAGGTTGTAAAAACGTTTCTGAAATCCTTGAGACAGTCTTACGCCTGAAATACATTGGTGGTACAAGCGTATTTGCTGAAATAGTTTTTAAGTTTGGATTTTTAAAACCGTTTTCTAACAGCCAGTGTTGTAATTGAGGCAGGACCTACTCTTTGCCTCATTGTGCACATCAAGTAGCCTGGATAAGCCATGGTTCACAAGCTAGGAGTGTGACCCACACAGGCTATGTTCGTTGTTGGTATATTCCAGAAATAAAAGAAAAATCCTTTGAAGCTTATATTAACTGTATCTTTCTAACATTCCCATTGGATTGTGGATGAGTAGTTAAATGATCAAAAGGCTATGTGCACCTGCTCTTCATGCAATCCCATGGCAACCTTCATTCAGGAATTAGAATAAGCAAAGTGGGAGGAGGAGTTTGTTTTGATAAACTCTCTTTCTTGAGAAAAAACAAAAAGCTGAAGTCTAGTTGTTGTTAGGAACCAGGCTTTAAACCTGTTCCAGTTTTTGTTCAGCTTGACACTAAACTATGGGCCAGCGTATGTACAACTGACTCTTTCTTTCTTTTTTTTTATCATTGTATTTTGTTTGATTTGTTTGTTTTTAAGGTCATGGAATTTGGTTAAGTAGCTATTCGAAGATGCCTCTTTTTAATGTTCCTGAGCCCGATGGAAAATCCACTCCACCAGCATTAGCAGGGTTTTATATGTTTTGGACAATGATCATTTTATTACAGGTAACTTCAATCCCCCTTAAACATCATAGGCCAGATTCTGCTCTCATTTACACCGGTGTATATCTGGAGTAACTCTTTTGACTTCTGTGAAGTTACTTTATTTACACTGGTGTAACTGGATCAGAATTTGGTTTCATAATCATCAGATTATCTAGCTGCATGTAATCCACTCATTTTATTTTGTTAGGTCTTGATCCCGATTTCTCTCTATGTTTCAATCGAAGTTGTCAAATTGGGACAAATCTATTTAATTCAGAATGATATTGACTTGTACCATGAGAAAAGTGATTCCACTATTCAGTGTCGAGCGCTGAATATCGCTGAAGACTTAGGTCAAATCCAGTACATCTTCTCTGACAAGACCGGAACCCTCACTGAGAACAAAATGGTTTTCCGGAGATGCAGTATTGCAGGACAGGAATATTGCCATGAGGAGAATGGTAAGGAATGAAATATTAAGGCAGCATTTGTACCTTCTGCAAGAATAAAGAAGTTCAAAGGTTTGATAGGGTAGAGTGCATGTCAAGTCCATTTGGCAGACCCATGCACAGTAACATGGAGAGAGGGAGTGCTGGCTAATCTTATTAGCAGCAGTGCTTCTACCCTGTGTGTGAACTGTGAAGCACTATCCATACATTGCCTTGTGTGCTAAGAGTCTTGAGAACTGTTGGCAATGAGCTAATATGCAGATAGTTGTGTTTCTATTCACTGTGGTGGAGAAACACTTTTTTTTAAACTCTGGCTGAATGAACTTCACTGGAATTCAATCACCTGTGCTCTGCCTCTCTCCGTGAAGTTTTGGAAACTGTCACTGGGAAAGTGCAAATAATATTTCCTCTTTTTTTAAGTAGTGAGCCAGGGATAATATCTGCACAGTATTTTAGGGTGCAGCTGCCCAGTTCATAACCATAGTAGAGACATGAAAATATCCTTCCTCACTCCATGGAGCATTGTTTTAGGCCTCAGTTCAGCATGTGGGTATTTAAAAGCATGAGTAGTCCCATTGAAATTGTATGCTTAAATTTAGCCACATACTTATGTATTTTGCTGAGTCAAGACCTTAGTGCTTCCCTAATATTAGGGCACAAGCAAATTCATTTGCAAGCCTAGCAGATATGTAGTAATTTGATGAACTACCATTCAGCTGGCAAAGACCTGCACTTCTATTCTAGTATGCTTTGTTAAAATGCCTGTAAACTGGCATATCACAAATAGTTGGAAATATTATTAACTCAAGTTTTAGAAACCTGTGTACTGAGTTATGAACACTCTGTGTCCTATATATGAGTTACATTCTGTATCTTGCTCTCAGTACACTATTAATTGCCCTCTGGGAGCCAAGTGTTGTATTAGTGGCTTGTATTTTTAAAAATGCATAAGCAAACAATATAGGATGCAACTGTAGACATAGGAGGAAGTTATATACAACATCACAGACTCTTCCACTTAATTTGATCATTGGTTAATTTAGCTGTCTGGCTAAGTTAGATCAAAAATACAGGAGTATATTGACCATATATATTCGATCATAAGCTGGTTCATTTATAAGCCGATCCTCCCGAGATGGATAAGTAAAAATGGAAAATGTTCATAAGCTGGCCCTATAATTCAGGGGTCAGCAAACTTTGGTTCCTGGGCCATCAGGATAAGCCACTGGTGGGCCGAGATGGTTTGTTTATCTCGAGCGTTGGCAGGCATGGAGATAAACCTAAGTAAACAAAGTGTCCCGGCCCACCAGAGGCTTACCCTGACAAGCCTGGACAGCAACTGGTGGGGAAATTTTTTGGCTTGAGAGAAGCTGGGGGGTCAGGGAAGTGATCCCCACACTCTTCCCCATCCCATCCCTTCCCACCTTATCTGGGGAGGGCCAGGGGAGGATGTCTCTGACCTGACTGGAGCTGCTCCGGCAGGCTGGGCAGTGTGGCCACAATGTGCTCGTGCTCCGGAGGGAGAGTGGTGCAGCCACAACCTGCTCTGGGGGGCGAGACTGAGTGGCACGGCTGCAGCCTGCCAGCCCTGGAGCTGCAGCTGCTTCGGGAGGCTGGGGAGAGAGCAGCGTGGCTAGAAGTGGAGAGACTCTGGCCCCACCTCTTCCCATCTGTTTCTGCTGGCTGTGCTGCCTCTCCTTGCCCCCTCTGTTGTGGGGAGAGGCTGTATCCCACCTCTCCCTCTCTGTACCCGTTCATAAGCTGACCCTCTTCTCTGGTGCTTCCCTTTTTTACTAAAAGAATTCGGATTATGAACGAGTATGTGCGGTCTTTCGATCACTTTGTGCAGGTACTATTAGATAATACTGTTCACTGCAGAAATCTGCCATTTAATCAGTAGGCCTAGCCAATCTTCTCCACTCAATCAAAAAGGATTGAACCGAAGTGAGAACATGGTAATGCATGCTTAGTAAAACTAGTGGTATTCACAATATTGTGTTTACTATTGCTGTGATTGATGTAACAGTTCATTATGCAAACTAGATACACCACCTAGTGGTCACATTGATAAACCAATCAACCTCATGGAAATACACTTGATTAGAAACCAATTCTAAAAAATAATTTCTGCATAAATTTTTGAATAGTGTATGGAGCAGATACAATAATACAAGTGCTTCCCTCACATTTCACATATGCACAAATTTAGAACACTTTAAGAGTAGAAGGAACCGTCATTATCATCTAGTGTGATCTGCAGATTGAAGGCCACCTTCACATGATTCAGATTAATTTCTGAAATACATATAGCATGAGGGCAGCCATTTTGAATATTACTCAGTTCCTTCTTCATATCTTTACTTTTACTTTTACCTCTTCCTCGGCTCCGTAGGTTCCTGCAGCCTGAATCCTTTTCTTCAGTATTTTACCATCATCAAGTCACCTAGGCAGTCTCCTTCCCTTGTTTGGCTCTTTCCCTAATAGAGGCTACTATTGTCCACAGTTTGAATTTTTAACTTAGAACCGCTCTGTGATATGTGATTTCTTATTATTTTAAAATATATTTTTTCTCTCTTCATATTGAGGCAAAGGAGATAATAGCCTGAACCCTCCTTTCCAGGTTGTCTCTATGATCAGTGGTGCCCCATGGGAGGAGCTTGGAATCATCAAAATGCCAAATCCAGCAAACAGAGACCATGTTCTCCTAAACTGGGGGAAGAAGATGATTTTATTTATGTCTGAGGGTGGGAGCAAAACCTCCCCCACACATGACATGCATGATTCAGGTTTTACTGACAGGTTATTGCACTGATGAGACTGGCTTTTCAGTTATAAAAATTGATAAATCAAAAAAGTTCTTTTCTCAAACAGAGAAACTTCAGGCAGAATTCACAGAGACCTTATTAACAGTGATACTTGTGCTGCCAAACCAGTGTACATGTGATGAGTTTGTTGGGTGTTTTTTTTTTTTTTTGCTTTTGATTAAAATATATGTAATCCATTTTTACATACATGTACAAAATTCATTGTTTTTAAGTTCATATCCCAGGCTTCCAGCTGATGATTTGAGCTTGTAATATTGGACAAATGAGGGATTCTTCTTGGTTGCTGAAATGTGATTTTTTTTCTTCCCCCCTTCTTCCCCCTCATTAGCCAAGAGGCTGGAATCCTATCAAGAGGCTGATTCAGACAGTGAAGATTTAAGAGATGCTCTATGTGGCTCATTGAGCTGCATGTCAAAGCAGAAGGTGCACAACTGCAAGACAGTGAGTCGGCCTTTGAACTCCAAGTCTTTGAATCAGCTGGCTGGTAGCTGTTCTGCCTTAGGAGGGAAAGATGGAGTCAGTAACATTCCACACTCAAGACATGTAGCTTTCAGCAGCCCCATTGTAAGTATAGCTTGATGTCTTTTGATCTTAAATATCCGAAATAACTCATGAAGACATCTGATTTTTTTTCTTTAAAATTGAATAGGTCATTTGTCTGATCTGAAATCCTTTCTGTTTTCCTTCAAAAAGAGACAAAAAAGTGCCTCCCCACAGATGCAATTTGTAATTGATATGTTTTTAAATGATGGCAAAAGTAAAATGTGGATTTGCAGCTTTTAAAGCGAGGCTAGAACTGAGCTGGGAGCATGAGGTTCATTCATTGTCATCCCTTTCTAAACTATTCCCATAAAGCTAGAGGAGAAGGATAGTCCAATGGCTAGGGCAACAGAATCAATTCTCTGCTCTTCCACAGACTCCTAGTATGACTTTGGACAAGTTGTGTAGCTTCTCTGTGCCTCAGTTCCCTACCTGTAAAATGGAGCTAATAGCACTTCTGTACCTCACAGGGGTGGTGTGAGGATAAACAGGGGTTCTCAAACTGGGGGCCATGACCTCTCACAGTGTCACAAGGTGGTTAAATGGAGGGGGTCGCAAGCTATCCGTTCCATGGGACTGATAGCCCTGAACCCCCATTAAATTATATTACACTCGCCCCCATTTTTAATTTGTAAGTGGGGGTCACAGTCAAAAGTTTGCTATGTGAAAAGGGGTCACCAGTACAAAACGTTTGAAAATCCCTTTGATAAGTGCATTAGAAATTGTGAATTGCTCAGATGCTACAGTGATGAGTGTCAGATACATCAAAGGGCTTGCCTATAAAACTATTGTTTGTTTGATGACATATATTTGATACGCACAGTGTGTTATGCATGGCAGTGCATAAAAACACTTGAAAAGTGTTCTCAATGTTTGTATTAGATAATGCAAGTGCTACTAAATAATTCAGATCACCACTGTGTCTGCGTTGAATCTTGCTGGCATAACTCCACAAGCGCACCAGCTGAAATGAATAAACCAAATTTAATCAGCATTTGCCATGTTGCTTTGAGAGGGTTTTTAAAAATGGGTGCTATCTGGTGTGGGTAAGCAGTATTTCAGCCTAATGCGCGAGGTCGTTGGGAGCAAAAATGCTGCATGCACTGTGTATGTCCTTTATAAATGAGACTTAAAGTAACATTAAAGAGGTGGTGGCTCAGTTTTATTTAATTTCTGCTGAAGTGTTCCTGAGTAAGGCTAAGATTTTTGTCATAGTTATTTTTAATAAAAGTCACGGACAACAAACAGTTCATGGGAACCCGTGACCTGTCTGTGACTGTACTAAAAATAATGGGCGGCGGGGCAGGGCTTGGTAGGGGGAGAAATGACAACTGGAGTCCCGGGGGTGGGGGGGCATTAACAGGCTGAGCCCCACAGGGCTTACAGACCTGGCTGCAGTGCTAGCTGCGGGGCAGGGGTACACAGTCCCAGCTGCAGCCACAGGGGGGAGGGGTGGTAACGGCCCTGCCTGGTGCTAACCCCTCTGAATTGGAGTGAAGATCATCCCCTGTGAGAAATATCCAAGTTCCAAATGAGGCGTATTCTATCCCCTTTCTCTGCAGATGCAGAAGGAAGGCTGGTAGCAAAAGAGTTCTGGTATGCAAAGGGATGGGGGACAATTTAAGGATGTGCCCTCATGAAATTAGGGTGGTAGGGAAGTGAAAATATGTCTTTAGGGTTCAAAATTAGCAATGCTCATGCAGGAAAAAGACCCAGGTATCAGTGGCCAACTTAATAAAGACCTCTACTCAATGTGCTGCTGTGGTCAAAAAAGCCAGCAAAATATTAGAATATACAAGGGATTAGCATAAGACTTCCAGAAAGGGCAGATTATGAAGAGGTTCTTGTATCTTCCTCAGAAGCATCTGGTGTCAGCCATTCTTGGAGACAGGATACTGGTCTAGATGGACTGTGTGTCTAATCCAGTGTCAGTTCCTATGGTCCTTTGAATTATCATGCACTAAAAACTATCTGTGATTAAGGACCTGCTCCTACAAAGTGCTGACCACACCTGTGAGATGCTGTATATATCAAGTTGTGCTCTCCTCTCTCCCAGAAGTGCTCCGAATCTAGCAGGATGGAGCCTTTGTTAGCCGGAGGACATTGCCCAAACTTCTCTAGTGTCTTCATGTTATAAACTGTAATAGGTTTTACTTTTTTTTTCAGTTTTAGATTAAGTTCCCTGCAGCAGCTGCCAGTAGGAGTTTGGGAAGTGATTATTCTAAGATAACTTTATTCATTATAAAGTCTTGCAACACTGAAACTGTCTTGTGCCAGGAACCACATCAGACCTTTTGTAACTATATGGTAAGAGGATATCTATTTTATTTGATCAACAGGAAACTGATGTTGTTCCAGACGCAAAGCTCATGGAGAAATTTAGTCAAATTACCTGTCATTCCTATGCACAATCAGAAGAAACTGACAGACTGCCATCCTTGGAGACAGTATATATCACTGACTTCTTTCTTGCTCTGGCAATCTGTAATACTGTGATAGTTTCAGCTCCTAACCAACCACGTCAAAAGGTAAGGAAGAAAAATCTGCTACTCAGGTGGTCACACTTCTGACTGTTGCAGCATATTATAACTTTTTCATGTGTTTTCTATAGTCTTTTTGCATGGGGAGAAAACAAGGTACTGCCATTTAAAAGTGGTCATTTCCCCCTCCATTGGTTTGCCGTGTTTGCTTGAAGGAAAATAATTATTGTACAGTTGAAACTGAACAGTCCAGTAAGTTAATGCATCATATACAGCTAACAAAAGTTTCCAGTGAGGTGAGGCTGGCCTTGAATACTTTATATTGTGTCTGTCAATTAATCGCAGTTAACTTGCGTGATTAACTCAAAAATTAATTGTGATTAAAAAAAAAATAATCACAATAAATCTCAGTTTTAATCATACTGTTAGTAGAATACCAATTGAAATTTATTAAATATATTTGGATGTTTTCTACATTTTCAAATATATTGCTATAAATTAAACACAGAATACAAAGTGTACAGTGCTCATTTTATATTAATATTTTTATTACAAATATTTGCACTGTAAAATGATCAACAAAAGAGAGTATTTTGCACTACAGTGCTTGTATGAGGTGAATTGAAATATCTTTATTTTGAAAGTGCAACTTTTTTTGGTTGTATAACTGCACTCAAAAACGAAACAATGTAAAACTATAGAGCCTAGCAATCCACTCAGTCCTATTTCTTGTTCAGCCAATTGCTAAGACAAATGAGTCTGTTTACGTTTATGGGAGATAATGCTGCCCTGTTCTTATTGACAGTGTCACCAGAAAGTGATAACAGTCATTTGCATGGTGCTTTTGTAGCCAGCATTGCAAGGTATTTACATGCCAGATATAGTAAACATTCATATGCCCCTTCATGCTTCAGCCACCATTCCAGAGGACAGGCTTCCGTACTGATGACGCTCATTAAAAAAAGCATGTGTTAATTAAATTTTGACTGAACTCCTTGGGGGAGAACCGTATGTCTCCTGCTCTGTTTTACCCTTATTCTGCCATGTTTTTCATATTATAGCAGTCTTGGATGATGATCCAACACATGTTGTTCGTTTTAAGAACACTTTCGCTACAGATTTGACAAAACACAAAGATGGTACCAATGTGAGGTTTCTAAAGATCGCTACAGCACTCAACCCAAGGTTTAAGAATCTGAAGTGCCTTCCAAAATCTGAGAGGGATGAGGTGTGATGCATGCTTTCAGAAGTCTTAAAAGAACAACACTCACGGAAACTACAGAACCCGAACCACCAAAAAAGAAAATCAACCTTCTGCTGGTGGCATCTGACTCAAATGATGAAAGGGAACATGTGTCAGTCTGCGCTGCTTTGGATCATTATCAAGAAGAACCCGTCATCAGCATGGATACGTCTTCTGGAATGGTGGTTGAAGCATGATGGGACATATGACTCTTTAGCACATCTGCCACGTAAAAGGACACCAGCTACAACAGTGCCATGTGAACGTCTGTTCTCACTTTCAGGTGACACTGTAAACAAGAAGCAGGCAGCATTATCTCCCGTAAATGTAAACAAACTTGTTTGTCTTAGCGAATGGCTGAACAAGAAGTAGGACAGAGTGGACTGGTAGGCTCTAAAGATTTACATTGTTTTGTTTTTGAGTGCAGTTATGTAATAAAAAAAAAATCTACATCTGTAAATTGCACTTTCACAATAAAGAGATTGCATTACAGTACTTGTATAAGATGAATTGAAAAATACCATTTCTTTTTATAGCACAAATATGTGTAATCAAAAATAAATATAAAGTGAGCATTGTACACTTAGAGTTCTGTGTTTGTAATTGAAATCAATATATTTTAAAATATAGAAAACATCCCAAAAAATTAAATAAATGGTATTCTATTATTATTTAACCGTGCGATTAATTGTGCAATTAATTTTTTTAATCACTTGACAGCCCTACTTTATACTTAGCTTTTACAAGAGGAACTCTAAGATTAAATTGGATTTGCCATTTTTACTATGTTCTATTCACCAATAAAATGCCTGATTGTAATGCCCCATCCAGTATGAAAAATGTGGTATATAGCAAACTGTAGCTGCCTTCTGGCATTGCTACAAAGCTAGGGAGAGCCTACTTTTCAGTTTTATACTGTAATAATAATAATTAAAACATACCTACATATGGCAGCTTGGATGCATTGCTAAGGCACAACAGCTGTTTTATGGGTAGTGATCTTCCTCTTTTCAGTAATAAATTATCACTTTGTTAGTAACTGGAACTCATTGGGTTTTTTTTGTTTTTTTTTTTTTTTTTTTTTTTAAATGTAATCCAATTTATCCTCTGAGTAACCTTATTTTAGAAAAGGTTAGGGTTGAACTCCCCACAGAAAGCATGTGATTACTGTAAGTAAATGTCACTTAATTGAAAACTTGTTCCTCTTGCTAAATTGCAGGGTTTCGGACCTATAATGGGATGCAGATCTTTAGAATGTCATGTTTGTAAATCTGGCTTTGCTGCTGCATTCAAAAAATGGTTGATGGAAAAAATAGCTTATTTCCCCTAAGCAATAGTACAAAAAACTCCTATCCAGTCACCCTAACCTAATTCACAGATGGAAAATATGCTAAACATTTTAAATAGTGAAATACATTCCATAGCTCTTTGTAGTGTTTTTCTTCTTCCGAGTGCTTTATAACCACAAGACATTAGCTGTTTGCAGTAGATGTAAGCTATGAACTGCAGTACTGTTCTGATCAGTGTCCAATATACTGAACCAAGCATTTTGTATTGTTTTTTTCTATGTAAGTCCAAATAATAAGAAAAGGATTTTATTTCTAAAAGTTATTTTTAGGTGATTATTGTCACCTTTTTTGGGAGCAGGTTTAATCCTTGTATGCATCTGATTGATTTAGAATAAACAGAATAAAACTTTAAGTCCATTTGCTGTGAAATTAAAAAAAGTTAGAAAGTAAGTCATGCTATTTGTTTCATTATTGGTCCAAATTCTAGAAATGAACCACAGTCAGTCATTAATCAGACTTGGAATGAGTGTAATTTAACAAATCTGAAGTGTTTACAGTTGATGTGCTTGGAAACTAATTACCTATGGGTTTGATTGAATTTATTTAGTAGAATTATATGGTAATATATATACAAATACAAATTTAAGTCCAAAACATCAACATTGAAGTTTAAATAAGCAATATATAAAGAAAAATATCCTTGCTGAAATAAAATACCTCCATTACTAAATGAAATTGTTTCAGCACAGATATAAATGTTTGTGCTGATTTTTATTCATTTATTTATTTATTTTATTTATTGTTTAATTCTGTTGCAGAGGAGACTATCTTCACTAGGTAGAATGCCTATTAAATCCCTTGAGGAAATCAAACAGATGTTCCAGAGGTTGTCAGTCCGAAAGCTGAGTTCATCACCAGCTCCAAGTGCAAAAGAGTCATCCTCTGAGAGCCCTAGTACTTTTGGGAGCAAACTATCTATTTTCAGAGTGAAGCTGGCTTCACCTGCTATGGAAGGGGTGGCCGAAACAGTTAATGAAGCTCAGGCTACTGATAGCCCACAATGCACCAAAGTACCTCCACTTGGACCATTAGATAGAGTGGACGTAGCTGCAGGCAGTGAGCACTCTGATGCTGGATCATCTCTTGAACAATCTATTGCTAAGCTGTGTTATGAGGCTGAGAGCCCTGATGAAGCTGCACTAGTTCATGCTGCCAAGGCTTACAAATGCACTTTACAGTCTAGGACTCCTGATCAAGTTACTGTAGACCTGGCTGCTTTGGGATCTTTGACATTTCAGCTTTTGCACATTTTGCCTTTTGACTCAGTACGAAAAAGAATGTCAGTAGTAGTTAGACATCCGCTTTCCAACAAAGTGGTGGTGTACACGAAAGGTGCAGACTCGGTCATTATGGATTTGTTGTGGACTGGACCTTCCGGTATGTACAGAACTTTGTCAGCTCTTGGTTTCATCTTTAGTATCACACAAGAGTAATTAATTGAATAAATTTTTTTTGGAATGACTCATAAAGGAAGGTAAATAACTAAACAGACCTACCATAGTCAACAGCTCCCTGGTTCCTGCGCTCCCACAGAAATATCTAGTTATTTATTCCTTAGGTACCACTGTGACAAGTGCTTTACAGACACCCAAGAAAGATAGGAAATTTGGGGTTCAAGACCTCAATTCAGCAAAATACATAGACACCGCTGAGCTTTAAGCACATATGTACACCCATTGAAGACAATGGGGCTATTCCTGTGTGTAAAGCACCTGCTTAAGTATTGTGCTGAATTCAGACCCTCTATTATGATAGTAACACATCTTATTAATGAACGTATGACATATACTATATTGGAGTTAAACAGTGTCCACTCTTTATTTATGTCAATAGTTCTGAGTTCTCAGATAGAACTTCTAATACACCTCTACCTCGATATAACGCCACCCGATATAACACGAATTTGGATGTAACACGGTAAAGCAGTGCTCCGGGGAGGCAGGGCTGCGCACTCTGGTGGATCAAAGCAAGTTCAATATAACACGGTTTCACCTATAACGCGGTAAGATTTTTTGGCTCCCAAGGACAGTGTTATATCGAGGTGGTAGAGGTGTATTAGATGTTAAAAGAAGGAGGCGTACTTGTGGTACCTTAGAGACTAACAAATTTATTTGGGCATAAGCTTTCATGGGCTAAAACCCACTTCATCAGATGCATGGAGTGGAAAATACAGTAGGAAGATATATACAGAGAACATGAAAAGGTGAGGGTTGCCATACCAATTCTTAACGAGACAAATCAATTAAAGTGGGCTATTGTCAGCTGGAGGAAAAACCTAATATTAGACGTTGTCACCTCATGTATGAACTGTTTCTGTAGAGTTCGTGGCACCTTTTACTTGTGCCTGTTTGTTTATGTGGCAGACACTTTTGGACTCTGCAACAGGAAACGTTAACTTCTGTAGTACAATTTCTTGTTTGCTGTTGCACTGTAATGATTAATTTACATGGAATGGAAAACACCAACTGCTTTTTACTGAAGGTCATTGAGGGCAAGAAAACATGTCGTCTTAACTATATGGATCAGTGGTAAATGTCAGTAAGTAAATGTCAACAGTGCATATTTTACTTCCCTTTTTAAAAAAATTTCAGATGATAAATCAGAAATGGAACAAAAGAAAATTAAGGAGAGAACTCAGAAACACTTAGATGATTATGCCAGAAGAGGACTGCGCACATTGTGTATAGCTAAAAAGGTAACTTGTGAAGAGATTTATGGTAGTTCATGAAATGACATACTTTCTCTCAAATGTGAAGTGCTGTAGCTCTGAGACATACATCACTACTTCTAAACAAATGCTTGCATATCAGCACTAGACTTTTATTTAATTTTGTGTGATCAGAAAAAGCTTAAAGTTACTGCATAACTTCACTTTTAACTGTCATAGCTGGTGGCAGTGGAGGACGTAAAATGGCTTAATGTCTACAACTTTATTAATAAAATTGTGATTAACAAATAGTTAACCCAGTTTTCTGAGTAAGACGTGGGAGGTGAGCCTGGACCAGTTTTATGGCTTCACTTTCAAACCATGTAAAGCTGACAGTGTTACATGGTTTGAATGCGAAATGTCATTTTGACATTTTAGCTGAGTTTCATTTTGGATTCAGAGCTGCCCAGAAATTCAAAATATAGCTCAGCATTACTGAAAGGGAAAGAAATTTGCCCAAACCTCTCTGTAAACTAAAACCTCAGAGGTTGTATAGGTCAAACACTGAGTAGAGCTGAGGCTTTGATCTCTGTGTTTTTCCCGCTCTTCCTCCACAGGTGATGAGTGATGCAGAATATGCAGAGTGGTTAAATAGTCATTTTTTAGCAGAAACCAGTATTGACAATAAGGAAGAGCTGCTGCTTGAATCTACTATGAAGCTTGAGACCAAGTTAACACTCCTTGGTAGGTAGAAAACATTATCGCTTGCTGGAAACTGTATTGCAGTGAAAATCTGCTTGAATAAATGGATTCATTTTGTAGGCATTGTGCAAAGCTGAATTTGTTTTTAAAGTGGCTTTCTGCAGATTTAGGATTTATGGCTTGTTGTTAAATTTCCGTAAGTTTGCAAATACAGGGCCTGATACAAATCCCATTGAAGACAGCTGAAGTCTTTCCAGTGTCTGTAATGGGTTTTGAATGAAGCCCAGATGAAGTCTCTCTAGCTCTGCATACAGCAGAGCATCTGGGCATTGCCAATGATATTGCAAGCCTGTTAGGAGATTGTAGCATGTCACGGACTCATGCTAAAGTGCATTGCTGGTGTAGCATGGTGCAGTTAGTGTCCCTAGACCATTTGGAGGTAAAACGTCAGCCACAGCTCTACACTAACACTCCTCCTGGGCTAGATCACTTTAGCTATGGAAGAACTGGAGAAAATCTTCAGTGTAGATGCAGCCAGACTGAGTAGGGAAGGTGGGACAGGCCTCCTCATGCCTGCAGGATGGCAGTCGGTTTGTGTGTTGGGGTAGTGGCTGTGGACAATTGCTCACGAGATGATCTTTGAAAAAAGGTCAAAGACTAGATTGTGGCGTGGGGAAAAAACAGCCCTGGCTAGAAGCAGAAGAGAGACTTTTTCTGTTGACTTTTTTTTAATGATATGCTACTACTATGTAAAGATGGTAGCTGTATCCACCTTTATGCTGTGTGACTTTATATTTTTCCAAGTGGTAGTTGCTTTGCTTTTTGTAGAGTAAGGGTCAGATTGTGCAGCAGTGATGAGAGTGCAGGGAGCCTTCTCATAATCCCTTGTGTCCCGTGCATGGGACAGGCACAGTAGCAGTCCTTTGTACTAGACAAAACAAGGGAATGCTCCCACCTAGCTAGGGTGACCAGATGTCTGGATTTTTTAGGGACAGTCCCGATTTTTGAGTCTTTCTTGTATAGGCTTCTATTACCCCTGTCCTGATTTTTTCACACTTGTTGTCTGGTCACCCTACTCCTAGCTCTCCTGGGTGTCAGGGAAGGGAGGAGCCAGGATGTAATAGGGGAGGAGCGAGGGTGTGACATTACCTAGGGTACAAACAGCTTCATCCCTTCAATTCTCCAGCCTAGGGTGTCTTTTATACTGCTTTGTTGGTCTGCTCACACACAGCCTCCAGCATGTAAATCACTCCCAGTTATACTGTATGAGTGTTCTAGCCAGCCACTTATCAATTACACTACAGGGCAACACCAGCAAACTCCCAGTTCTGTAATTTACCTCAGAAATGTGCTTTTTGTACTGCCCACCCCTGGTCTGGACAACACAATCTCATACAAAGTCTATCACTTTAATAATAGAAAATGATATGCGCAAATCTCATTATCTCAAATGGCACTTCCCAAACACTTCAACCAAACACACTGGTTTAGATAAAACAAATGTATTAACTACACAGAGAGCTCTTTTAAGTGACTACAACTAATGAGGCATACAACTCAGAAATGGCAACAAGGAAATGAAAGGTAAAATGCAACTAACACCTAACTTAAGCTAAGTGAAGACAAAGCAAAGGTCTCTCTCGCCACACGTTCCAGCAGTCTTACTGGCTGAGCCTCTCTCAGTCAAAATCTCTCCCACTTAGCCCAGTGCTGCTTCCTTTGTTACTCAGGTGTCAATAGTGCCATGTGTAGAGAGTAAGGGAGAGATGATTTGGGACTTTGTCTTCTCTTGCACAATAATCATCTTCAGCTGAGGTGCAGGAGATAGAAAGTCTGTGTGGACAGGAACCGCAAGCTGTTTCTTTGTTGAAGATGTAGATTTTTGCTCACTTAATCGGGGTGGGGGTGTACCCCACAGGTTTGGGACCTCTGTTCTATAGAGAGTCCAGAGAGGAAGAAGATTCCTGCAGGACCCTGAATCAGTAAGGAGAGAGAGCTCTCCAAGCATGGAGGCCTGGGAAAGATCCTGATCAAACAAGGAAGAGGCTGAGGAATAGCCCCAGAGAGGGCAGAAGGTTTGGACTGTTATTTGGAACAACTGTGACACCAGAAGGGACGGGCTAAAGACTGTGACCCAGTTGGAGGGCTGAATTATTGAGAGAAACTACAACAGTGTTGCAGTGGCTTTCACCATACTAGCGCCCCCTTCTGAGAGAGCTGCGGTGCCATGCCTGGCCACAAGGAGGTGCCCAGTGGTGAGCGGACATGGGCGCTGACAGCTCTCCGCTGCAGGAGCCTTTCCCTGCTGCCTCCCTCCCTGTGAGAGCCTTTCACTGACACGGGTAGCTACACACTGCAGTGTGGATGCAGCCTGCTTTTCGCTGCAGCATGTAGCTATGCACCAGATAGACTCACCGCTGCAAGTAGTGTGCGATGTAGAAGTAGCATTAGAGGATTAAGAGCAAACAGGCGGAGTCAATCCAGTTACTGTCAAGGTCACAAACAGAGACTTGGGATGGTCCATAGTCCCTGGTTGAAGAGATGCCATAGAGAAGGGTGGAGTCCATGCTGATGTACAGGGAGTCCCAGTCCTTTGGCGTACCAGGTGGTGGGGACCAACAGTTACAAAATTAAATCACTTTATTAAAATCTCTATTGAAATAAAATGTAGTTTCCAGTAAGAATATCCTTTCTGTGCCATAGGTGTGTTTGTTTCTTTGATGCTGCACTGTGCACAAAGCTGGGTCCCAGCAGTGTATACTTCTAATCTGCCCTAGATTAGATGGAGAAGGAAGCAAATATTGCAGCAGGGCTGTATTAAGACAATGTACTCTCCCAACCCTGAAGATAATTTCTTGTTCCTCTTGCCTGCCAGCTGAATCTGAGTGAAATGACTTCCAGGCACTGAAAGAACAGGGGTCTTGAAGGCGTTGTCTCCTAGTGCATGGTTGGCCACTGGCCAATCAGCTGTGTGGCAGCTGCTTGATGAAAGAGCAGTAGCAAGAGTTTATCTGACCATAGGGCCCATGTCCCCATTACCCTATCTCAGTCCTCCGCTGCATTGCAGTTCATTGTTTATCAGAACTGGGCACTAGGAAGGAAAGACAAGTCCGTACAGTGAATGCTTTTTCTTTTTCTTTCAACCATCCAGTCACAGATGGGTTTGCCCTGTCATTGTGGAGTGAACAGGGCCAGTGCAACCATTTAGGCCACCTAGGCAGTTGCCTAGGGCGTTAGGGTTTGGGGGGCGGCATTTTCTTCTGCAGCGACCGCGGTGGCCGGATCTTCGGCCGCCACCGGCATTCAGGTGGAGGGAGCTGGGGCAGGGGAGCGCGAGGAGGGAACTGAGGTAGGGGAACACAAGGAGGGCTGCCTGCAGCAAGTAATGCGGGGAGGGGGGGACAGCACGCAGGGGAACTCCCTGCCCCAGCTCACCCTTGCCCAGCTCCTCACCGAGAATGCCATGGCTGCTTCGCTTCTCCCGCCTCCCAGGGTTGCAGTGCCTAAGCTGATTGGCACCGGAAGCCTGGGAGGCAGGAGAAGTGAAGCAGTGACGGCGTGCTCAGGGAGGAGGCAGAGTAGGGGTGAGCTGGAGTGGGGGGGGTGCCTCGGGGTGGGGAGCTGCCACGGAGGGGCACATCAAGGCGGAGGGGGGGAGTTGCCTTGGGGGGGGGCTCAGGGCCAGGGCTTGGGGACAGGGGAGGGCAGAAGGTGGAAGTTTCGCCTAGGGTGCGAAACGTCCTTGCACCGGCCCTGGGAGTGAAAGCCAGTAAATTATTGTTCTACCAAACCAGCTGCTGTCTTCTAGCATATGGGGAGTCTTCGCTTAGTTTTACGACTTAGTTCCCATTGTGGGACTCTCCTATGCCCCAGATATCCTGCAAGTAAACCATATCTGCAGGTTACGACACAGTTCTATTTTGTAGTGTGAAAAGGACATAAAATGTGTCCCTGAGCCTTGCTAATTCAGGGACATGAGTGTGTTTCAGAGCTGTTCAGATACACTGCCTTGTGAGTTGTCCCCTGACATGGTTCTGTCTGTTGTTAAGACTGTGTATTAGTAGCATTGTGCTAAAATCCTAGACAATCTTTCAACTTGAAATCTGGCCATATTATACTAAAATACCACATGAAAGCTCTCAGTCTTGCAAGGCTTATCAATGGACAGAGGGCTGAAAGTTGCGAGGAGAGAGAATGGAAAATTATGATAAGTTCGGAGGAGCAACAAGAGGAAAAACAGCGGGAGAATCTGTTCAGCATCTTAGATATCTATACACAAATACAAGCAATTTGGGGAAGAAACAGGAAGAACTGAAAGTATTAGTACATAAACTAGATTATGACTTAATTGGAATTACACAGGTTTGGAATATTGGTATAGAGGAATATAGTTTGTTCAGGAAGAACAAGAGGGGGGACAAAGGGGAGGAGATGTTTCATTGTACATTAAGAATGTATACATTTGTTCTGAGTTCCAGAAGAGCTGAAAGCCTCTAGGTGAAGATATAAGGGGGAAGGAAACAGGAGTGATATCACAGTGAGGGTCTACTATAGATCACCAAATCAGGAGAAGGTGGTGAATGAGCTATTTCTGGAACAACAGAAATAACCAAAACACAGACCTGGTATTAGTGGGGGACTTCAATTACCCAGACATCTGCAGGAGAAATAATAAAATAATAAGGCAAAATGCAAAATGTCCAATAAGTTCTTGTATCAGAGAGGTAGCCGTGTTAGTCTGGATCTGTAAAAGCAGCAGAGAGTCCTGTGGCACCTTATAGACTAACAGACATAACTAACGTCTGTTAGTCTATAAGGTGCCACAGGACTCTTTGCTGCTAATAAGTTCTTGGAATTGTTGGGACAATTTTTTGTTTCAGAAGGTGGAAGAACTAACCAGGAGGGCAGATATTTTAAGCTTGATTCAATTCCAATTCCTCCTTGTTAATTAGAATCTGAAAGTTGAAGGCAATTTGGTTGAAAGGAATCAGGAAAGGAAGGTGTGAGAGCAACAGAATAGGGACAGTAAAATTAACAAATCAGGCTTTAACAAACTAAGAGAACTAGTAGGAAGGTCCTATAGGTAGAAAATCTAAGGGAAAAAGTAGCTCGAGAGAGCTGTCAGTTTGTAAAAGTTAATATTTAGGGTGCAACAGAAGACTATCCTAATGCAAAGGATAGATAGGAAGACTAGTATGAGGCCAGTGTGGCTGCATCAGGACCTCGTTAATGACCTGAATTAAAAAAGAAATCCTGCAGCGAGTGGAAACATGGACAAATTGCTAAGGATCAGTACAAAAGAGTAGCATGAGCATGTGGGGAGAAAGTCAGAAAGGCTAAGGCTTGAAATAAGTTATGATTGGAGAGGGACATAAACACTGAGAAAAGAGGGTCTATAAATACATTAGGAACAAGAGCAAGCAGAAGGCTGAGGTATTTAATGCCAATTTTGCTTTAGTCTTCACTAAAAAATTTAATTGTGTCCACATACTTAACATGATATTCACAACAAGGGGGAAGGAGTGCAAGCCAGGATAAGGAAAGAACAGGTTAAGGAATACTTAGATAAGTCTATTTAAGTTGGCAGCACCTGAAGAAATTCACCATATGGTACTTTAGGAAGTAGCTGAAGCAATCTCAGAACCATCAGCAATTATCTTCAAGAGCTCATGGAGGATGTGTGAGGTCCCAGAGGACTGAAGAAAGGCAAACATGGTACCTTGTCCTTAAAAAGGGGAATGAAGAGGATCCAGGGAATTAGGCACAATCAGCCTAACTTTGATATCTGGAAAGATACTGGAACAAATTGTTAAACTATCAATTTGTAAACACTGAGAGGATAATAGGGTGATAAGGAATAGCCACCATCGTGGATCTGTCAAAAAACAAATAATGCAAACAAACCTAATTTCCTCCTTTGACAGAGTTACTGGCCTAGTGGATAGAGGGGAAGCAGTAGACATGATGTATCTTGATCTTTAGAAAGGCATTTGACACAGTCCCACATGACATTCTCATAAGCAAACTAGGGAAATGTGGTCTCTAGATGAAATTACTATAAAATAGGTGCAAAACTGATTGGAAAAAATGTACTTATAGTGTTCCCTTTAATTTTCCCCATCCATCTGAGGAATGAATTTTATTATGTGCACCAATATGGAGGTGATGTGTGACACATCACCTTCACATTGATGCACATAACAAAATTCATGTGGTGAGAGTGGGGCCGAGGGGTTCAGAATGTAGGAGGGGGCTCAGGGCTGGGCCAGAGGGTTAGGTGCAGGGGGTGAAGGCTCTGGTTGGGAGTACAGGCTCTGGGATGGGGCTGAGGAGGATGGGTTTTAGGTGCAGATGGGGGCTCTGGGACTACAGCGGGGAGAGAGCTCTGGAGTTGAGGCTACAGGGTAGGTGCCCCTTTACCCCAGCAAGTTGAGCTAGGGAGGGGCCCCCCAGCTGTATCTGGGTCCAAGCCAGGGCTGCCATCCCTCCCCCCACCCGCCATGGCTGGGGCTGGGCCACTCCACCTCAGGTGCACCTGGGGCTGGATCCAGCCTCAAGCTGAGTTGAGGCTGGGCGAGAGGTGCTCCTTCCGCAGCAGGTTGGGGGCTGGACTAGGTTAGGGGAGCGTTGCCCCTTCCCCAGCTACGGCAGGTCCCTGGGCAGGTTCTCCGAGCGCCTGCGTGGCGTTAAATAGGCTGCTGCCCTGCCGTGCAGCTTACAGGGAATTTATCTCTCAGACAAAGGGCTGGTCCACACTAGGGGGGGGAAATCGATCTTAGATACGCAACTTCAGCTACGTGAATAACGTAGCTGAAGTCGAATATCTAAGATTGGATTACTCACCCGTCCACACCGCACGGGATCGATGTTCGCGGCTTTCCGTGTCGATTCCGGAACTCTGTTGGGGTTGATGGAGTTCCGGAATCGATATAAGCGCGCTCGGGGATTGATATATTGCGTATAGATTAGACGTGATATATCGATCCCCGAGCAATTGATTTTAACCCGCCGATACGGCGGGTAGTCTGGACGTGGCCTAAGTATCAATGGTTTTGTAGGAACCTTGGAGGTTGTATCTAGTGGGGGCCTGCCAAAGATCTCTCCTGGATCCAGTACAACATAAGAACGACCATATTGGGTCACACCAAAGGTCCATCAAGCCCAGTATTCTGTCCTCTTACAGTGGTCAATGGCAGGTGCCCCAAAGAGAATTAACAGACAGGTTATCAAGTGATCCATTCCCTGTCACCCAACCCCAGCTTCTGGCAATGGAGGCTAGGGACACCATTCTTGCCCATCCTGGCTAACAGGTCCATCAGTGGCTATCTTCCATGAATCTATCTAGCTCCCTTTTGCACCCCATTATAGTACTGGCCTTCACAACACCCTCTATAAAGGAGTTCCAGAGATTGACAGTGCTTTGCGAGAAAAAATACCTTCTTGTTTGGTTTAAAACTGCTACCTATTAACTACATTTAGTGGCCTCTTGCTCTTGTATTATGAGGAGTAAATAACACTTATGATTTTATAGACCTCTATCATATCCCCCCTTAGTTGCCTCTTTTCCAAGCTGAAAAGTCCCAGTCTTATTAATCTCTCCTCATACGGAAGCCGTTCTGTACCCCTAATCATTTTTGTTGCCCTTCTCTGAACCTCTTCCAATTGCAGTACCATTCAATATTTTCATTAATGACTTGGATAATGGAGTGGAGAGTATGCTTATGACATTTGTGGATGACACCAAGTTTGGAGGGGTTGCTAGCACTGTGGAGGACAGGATTAGAATTCAAAACTACCTTGATAAATTGGAAGCAGATTCAAATACACAACTACAAAATGGGGACTAACCGGCTAGGCAGTAGTACCGGAGAAAAAAGATCTAGGGGTTATAGTGGGTCACAAATTGAATATGAGCCAATGGTGTGATGCAGTTGTGAAAAGGCTGATATCATTCTGGGGCGTATTCACAGGACTGTTGTATGTAAGATGTGGAAGGTAATTGTCCTGCTGTACTCGGTACTGGATGTAGCCCCAGCTGGAGTACTATGTCCAGTTCTGGGTTCCACACTTTAGGAAAGATGTGGACAAATTGGAGAGCAACAAAAATGATAAAAGGTTTAGAAAACCTGACCTGTGAGGAAAGAGTAAAAAAAACTAGGTGTTTTTAGCCTTAAGAAAAGGAGACTGAAGGGGGACATGATAATCATCTTCAGATCAATTAAGGGGTGTTGAAAGAGGATAGTGAGATCAGTTGTTCTTCCTGTCCATTGAAGGTAGGACAGGAAGTAATTAGCTTAGTCTGCAGCAAGGGAGGTTTTGGTTAGATATTAGGAAAATCTTTTTAATTATAAGGCTAGTTAAGCACTGGAATAGATTTCCAAGGAAGGCTGTGGAGTCCCCATGACTGGAGTTTTTAAGGACCGGTTAGGCAGACACCTGTCAGGGATGGTTTACGTATTTTTGGTGCTGCCTCGGCAAGGGGAACTGGACTAAATGAACTTTCAGATCCCTTCCAGCCCTAAATTTCTATGACTCAATGACTATTTAGAATTTTCCATGTTTATTTGTTTTGTCTTTTTAATTTTTGTTTTAATCCACATGCTTTTTATCACAGGTGCCACTGGGATTGAGGATCGCCTGCAGGAGGGTGTTCCAGACACTATAGAGGCACTGCGAAAAGCTGGAATCAAAATTTGGATGCTGACAGGAGATAAACAAGAGACTGCTGTCAATATCGCATATGCTTGCAGGTTATTGGAACAAGATGACAAAATCTTCACCCTCAAATCTCTAAGTAAAGTGAGTGGAAAATGAGATTGCCCTCCCTGTCACCCCACAAGCAATTTTTTTTTGCCAGAAATGATGGTCAGACTATACTAGAAGCGCTATTTAAATTTTTTTTAAAAAAAGTTTCATGTTTTCTAAGATATCCTTTATATACTGAAAAACTGGGGGTCTTTTTCCCCCACCCTGTGCATAAAGTATATTTTACATTTATTTTACAGAAACCTGTTTCTGAATACAACCCCTAAATGCTTGTTAATTACTTAAATCGACTGCACGGTCTCACTTCTCTTTGTATTAGGAAAAGATGTTGATACAATGTACATGTTTATTAATGTTTGCAGAAAGCTAGACCTTGAAGTATACTGGGAATATAGTCACTGGTCAAAGAATTATTGACATGGAAATTGTGTTAAATTTAATTTTTTGCTGCTCTGTGTCATATTTGCCCTCAGCCCTGCTTGATTAGCATTAATACACAAGGAATTATCTTATTAAAGTGGTATTACAGACAGAGATCCAGAGCATTAATCTGCTTGCATTTTTTAAGGGAGCAAAATCTTTTTTTCCTTCTCCTTTTGAAAATAGTTCAGTCATCTGGTAAATAAAACAGTGTTCAAATTTGCAACTGCAGTGGGAGTCAAACTCAGTCTTGCTTGGTAATTGTGACATCTGCTGGATGTTTATAACTAATTGCATTTTGTTTCTCTGTTTTGTGAGCTATTTAAGATTTTAAAGAAAAAATGTCTAACCATTATCCAGATTAAGTGACCTACAGAAATGGTTATGTAGTTGAGGGTGAACATGGGCACACAGAGTTTACCTACTTCTCCTTGGGGAAATAAGGAGTTCAGTTAAAGTTTAGTTTAGATTGGTTTACTCACGTCTTTTTTTTTTCTCACTACACTGCTGCTTGCTCAATACATGTGTGTGAGGAGGACTGGGCATGTGATAACATTTTGTTCTTTATGATTTTTTAAAGAATGTGTGAAAGAGGGGTGTGTGTGTATGTGTGTTTTGCTTGTACTATACCTTAGAAACTCAGGTCATTCCTTCTTTGGGAGATTCTCTGGATAATTAGTGCAACAACAGATTGAAAAAGGAAGGGATTTTTAAGTCATTCTATAAAAAAATTGTTGGATATTTATTTTTGTTCACAGCCATCTATCTTCCACAATTGCTTAACAATTTGGATAAATGGTGCCTTAGTGATGCAGTGCTTGGCTTTTTTGGTTAGGGTGTTAACTGTAACAATAAACCGGCTCTGAGGTCCTCCAGCAAAACATGACATCGTTAATATGTCTAGGTAAAATTAGAAGCAGACACAAACTTTTTTAACAAAAATCTTTTGGGCCTTTTGATAGATTATAAAGGAAAAAAAATGGTACAAGGCCAATTTTTTTGGAAGGCTTTGCAGGTCACCTTTAACCTGGATTTAAAAGGTATCCCTGGGTTTCCATTCCAAACTAAACAAATTAAGAGAGCAAAAGACTCATAACTAAGCCTGATTTATATCACAGAGTTCTTAATGGTCATTACTACATAATAGTCCAGTAACTATTTTCCCAGTTAGTAGTGCAAAATCCACACCAATCTGCTTAAACAAGGTTGAACTGGCCTTCTCTGCAGACAGCAAACTCTGTCCAACTGTAATTTTAAAGAACAATAGCGCTGGAGAACCAATTGAGATCAGGGTGAAGATAGGCTGATGTAACGTCCTTTCTCTTTGCCTTACACAAGGACGCCTGTGCATTGTTGATGAACGCTATTTTAGAAGACATCCAAAAAAGTATGTATGCCCAAAAAAATCACAACTCCAAACTTGCGAGCGTCTTTCCAGCTCCTTCCACCCAAGCTCCAGAGTTCAGTGCCAGCCTGGTTATTGATGGAAAGACTTTAGAATATGCCCTGCACGAGAGCCTGCAAAGTATCTTCCTGGAACTCACAGAGAGGTGCCGGGCTGTGGTCTGCTGCAGAGCAACGCCCCTGCAGAAAAGTGAAGTCGTCAAACTGGTGCGAAACAGGCTGAAAGTGATGACACTAGCTGTAGGTGAGTCTCCGCCCCAGCTGCGCGCTCGATTATTTCTGCTCCCTAGAAAAAAGAGGAGCTACTTTTAATATTTTTGTTGCTGTCTCTTTTATACGTTTTAGCCACGAAAGAGATGAACTACCTAGGGCCAAATTCACTTCTGGCATAAATTGGTATAACTCCACTGAGTCAATAGGGAATTTGGCCCTTAAATTAGTTACTGGAAGCCCTTCTTCCTAGGCTTGCAATAACAGTAATACTGATGCTTTCTCTGGTACTTTATCGGTTCGGTTTTTTTAAGGAGTGTATGCAGGGAGTTTTTCTGCCATTCTCTATCACAAATATCCCCTGTGTGAGAGAGACAGGAAATGGTCCAGTCTCTTTCATGTAGAGCTAGTTAACAAAGATCCCAGTTCTGCTGTCCCAAGGTATCAGCAAGTTTCTGAAAAATGTAACCGCAAACATCCATTGGGCACTATTTTCCTGTAAAATCCACTGCTTCCCGTTACTAGCTTTCTATTCATGGGGTATTCCATAGTTTACAGTGTTGATTAGAACAATAATTCTTAGTATTCTGGGCAGTGTTCTGATGATAGCTTTGTCTCCTCTCGCCATCCCTGTGTAGACTACATTAGCCAGCAAAGCTACCTCCATGTTGTGTTCCAACTAAGATTATCATCTTCTTCCTTTCCCTCCTCTCCCCTGCCCTCCCTGGAAGGTGATGGTGCCAATGATGTCAGTATGATCCAGGTGGCTGATACTGGAGTGGGACTCTCAGGCCAAGAAGGCATGCAGGTAGTGGAGACAGAAAACAGCTGCAAATCAAACCAAACTCAGACTGAAATATAATCAGGGTTCAGCTTTGAGGTTTAGAGGCTACACAATACATTGCCACAGAAGGGACCAGCATGTGTTCTGAGCTCACTCCCAAGCCTGAGTGCTTTTCCAGGAGCAATCAGAGGCTGAGCGCTGCAGGGTCTTGTGCTCTTGGAAAGGCAGCCTGTTGCTCGTTACTGAGCACCTTGTTCCTCAAACTCTCCCTGTTGTTCCTAGCCAACACATGGAGCCCACATGAAGTTGGCGTGGATGTACGTGAAGGCAGAGATTGGCCTCCTGCATCTGAGATGTTAGTCAGGGTTGTGTTTGTGCATGTAGGGGTCCTGATATGAACGGAGCACTGGGTGCTACCTTAGTCCGTATGAACAATAATTAGTAGCAATGTAATATAAATGCCCCACTCATTTGTCTGCATTTTATGCACATCATGCCTGGTATTTTAACTGTTCAGGTGTCACAACTCTTTCTTTGTGTGTTGCAGGCTGTGATGGCAAGTGACTTTGCAATTTCGCAGTTCAGACACCTCAGCAAGCTGCTGCTTGTCCATGGTCACTGGTGTTACACCAGGCTGGCCAACATGATCCTTTATTTTTTCTACAAGAATGTGGTATGTAGCTACAGAGTATCCGGGAAAAGGTTCTTAGTTTGTGAGTGTGAGAGGGTGCGATTTCGTTACCTATTCTTGCTGGGTTTTCCTTGTGGCTTTTGAAGGTGGAGACAGTAGACTAAATGCATAATTGTCAGAAATAAAGGGCAAGCTTTAAGAAACTCAAGTTTCAAGCTCCTTTGGCAGAGGGCTGAGCCTGTCCATCTGCCTTGGATTGAGCTCACTGCTCCAGATTCATTTAAAATCTCTTAAGCTTTATCTGTTTTATTTAAAAAGCTATCTGTAGTCATTACTGGGAGGTAAAATTATATTTTAAGTGCAGTGTCAGGGCATGTTTGTTTGGAAAGCAAGTGTATATTTCATTTCCTGCGGACCACCTGTAACAATACAGAGATAAGATCTGTTCTCTTTTTCCTGAGCTTGCATAATGCTCAGCTGTGGGCTTTGGTTTGTTCTTTTGTCTTTGAATTGTTAGGCCTATGTAAACCTCCTATTCTGGTACCAGTTCTTTTGTGGGTTTTCGGGAACATCCATGACCGACTACTGGGTTTTGATTTTCTTCAACCTCCTCTTCACTTCGGTGCCGCCCATCATTTATGGCATTCTGGACAAAGATATCTCTGCAGAGATCCTCATGCAGCTGCCTGAGCTTTATGTGACTGGACAGAAGTCTCAGGTACGTTAAAGAATTGTTGGCCTGAGGCAGATTGAGATGCTCAAAATTGGTTTCAGCTTTTTTTCTTTGCTACATGCTCTTCATCAGTTGAAACACCTTTCCTATCTTAAATCATCTGGAGGGGACATGCAACTAAAAGCTATTTTTCAGAGGTTGTTAGGCCTCTTGCTGTCTTGAGGAGTGGGTAGGAAGGAGGAGAGGGGGAGCTTCTGTGGCTGAGGCTATGAGCTAGATGAATAGTCTGTTACCAGTATGTTCTGTATTGGCTAATGCCCAGTTTACAATGGTTGAGACACAGCTGTCCATAAGATCTCTAGAAACTAAGGTACCTGTACTTCAGTGTCATTGAAGGGCTCAGCTACCACAGTGATGAGCACAGTGCAAGAACCTGAACAGAGTAGAATTTACTCCACCTTGTGGGACCATCTTCAGCTAAATCCCATCATTCTGGGTTCCTTTCCTCCTGATGCCTGCTGTCCTGGATTTCACTGCTTCCTCCCTCTTGCAGCTCCCTTCTGGATACTTCGTGTCTGCCTGTAATGAAGCAGGAAAACTTTAATGACATGTTTAAAATCAGCAAATCAAAAAAGATTGTTTTAAAGTTAAAACGAGGCAACTCATTCAGCCTTTCCCTGATTTCTGCTTTGCTCAGCATGAGTTGTAGCAAAGTTTTTACTCGTATGAATGTTGAGGGAAGTAAAGTACCATATTCTAGTGACTTTTGCTGATACAATAGCAATAGCAGGCTTAGAGGGGCAGTCAGCATACTCTTAGCCTAAAATTCACCATTTCGTGACCATCTTAGGCCTCTCAACAGCCGACATCACCAGATTAATGGCTCCTAGTCTAAAAGATGCTCCAGCATGCAGCGTGCTGATGACCTAACATCAGCAGTAGATCCTTGCTGTAGCCTAGTGCTTCCTTAGAAGGGGAAAAAGGGTGGTGAGGTGAGCGGGGCAGGGAGTTTAATAAATATAAGTTTGGCATTGTAGGGGGAGGTGTGTCTACCTCCCAAAACTTGTTCAGTTTCACTTTTCATATTTTGCATCACTTGATTTATAGAGTAATAAAGTTTGCAAAATGAGATGCTTGTGAAGCCTCCATATGCAGGCCGTAGCTGTGGGTCTGTGGCTTGCAAGTCAGAGATTTAACTAAATACATCTCTGGAAGAACTTCAAGATTTGGCCCCATATCTTGGCTTCCTCCCTCTGAGATGCTGACTCTCTCCACCTTTTGTCAATTACCTCCAAATCTTCCTCCTCTGTTCAGCCTAGCATGGGGGTAATGATTACTGCTTTACACAATAGCTTTTTAATAAACCTTTGGTCTAATTTTTGTCCAGTTTTACCATCTTGCCTTGCTATCTCTTCTGGAGCCATTGTTAAATTGTATTTCCCTTTTTCTCTTGCTATTAAGTGCATTGAAGCAGGCATTCTGAGTGAAAGGCACAATGTAAAAACAGGTGGAAATGTTGTATAAAATAATTGCATCACAATATTGCAGTAGTGGATTGATTTTTATATTGTGCATGCTACAGCTTATGTTCTTCAAAGGACAGATCTTTTCAGTGCTCAGCCCTGTACAAAATGCAGAAGATGACAGTGTGTCTGCCTCCAGGGATTTACAAACTATGATCCAGGTCCTGTATCAGCATCTGCTATTGCAGCCCCCTATGCCCAAGAAACGTCTCACTAAGATTAATGGGACTCCATGTGGTCCTGGGGATGTGCTAGCAGAGCCTGCTGCAAGACCAAGGTCCACATCCCGTTCTTCGTATAATCTCTGGTAATTAGTTGCATGCCTACAATGAACTCTCTCATTTTTACCATGACCATCTCACTGTGGGCTTTCTATATGGGGAAATTGACCAAAATAATCTATGCAAGAAATATTTTAGTCAATTTTCCTATGTAGACAACCAGTAAATGTCTCCTTTTTGTGCAATGTTAATATGTGACCCTTCCTGTGGGATATTGTGTTAGGGGTTTGATAGCCCTGGAGGGGCTCACTGTCGGTATCCGCTTAAAATAGCATTTTAAAGTATAATCATCTTGAGCAAACAAGATGATTATACGTGACGATAGGAATTTAGTTTTCCCAGAGTCAGAAATGTATTACTGATTTGTTCCTTTCATTGAGGCAATGGTACCTCCTGTGTTTCCTCTTTAGGCATATTCACCTCCAACTTTCTGGATCACCTTGCTGGACGCTTTTTACCAAAGTCTGGTTTGCTTTTTTGTGCCTTACTTTGTAAGTACTGGATTTGAATTGTATTAATACACTTGTTATGTTCTCTAATTTGCTAGTGTGGTTCTTAACATAACTAAGGGTTTTTGGTTGCACTTTCTCATGCACTGTTAAAATTGAGGATAATTATTTGACCATTTTGAATTTGCATATGTAAATTGATCCCGTATTGCAGCTGTTTGTATCCCAGTGGAATGTGATATGGCAAAATATTAGGGCAATACGCATAGAATATATCAATTAACGTGTCTTTTACTTTGCAGACTTATCGTGGTTCTGACATAGACATCTTTTCTTTTGGAAACCCGTTAAACACAGCAGCACTCTTCATAATATTACTGCACCTCCTGATTGAGAGTAAAACTTTGGTAAGAATGTTCTTCATCCATTCTAAAGGGTATATTCCTCCCCCGGTGTGTGTATACAACTCTCATTAAAGCCAAACAAGGGAAGAACAGTCTCTATATGAAAGCAAATAAATATATTAAAGGGTGAAATGCTGATCGCTTTACTCATGTGAGCAGCCCATTGGAGCCAATGGGATTACTCGCATGAGTAAGGCAAGCAAGCTCTGCCACCATTATTGTTAATAAATAACAAAATAATCCTGCTCTTAACAGCTTCTGTTGCTTTGGTGCTTTAAGTTTAGTTTTGCAAAGGGGAAAACAGATATCAAGATACCCTGCCTCTATCAGTTCCTAAGGCTTGATTTTTATAAACAATAAATGTGGAATGCTAGTTTTGAATGCTGGGAACCGATAAACAGTTTGTAGCCAAGATGAACAATTCAAAGGTGTCTTTCCTGCCGGAATAAAAAAAGCTGTTTTATGCTATAAAACTGTCATCTGAGTGTTTGTTTAAGTCTGCCCAAGCTAAGACAACAATAGATAGTATTCCAGTTCGATTGGATTAATTTAATTTCTTTTTAAACAAGTAAGGGTAAAACAGTGACTGTTTCTCGTAATTCCGGAGAAAAATGTAATCATCCCATTTAAAGTTGGAGGATGCAGGATGGTGGTTGTTTACTCAATGCAGAAATATAAATAAAAATGACAGTTTCATTCTTGAGTTGTTTCACAGTAGATGGAACATCAAGCTGTATTCTAAAGTCTTTTGGCTTAAAGATTTGTGTGTATAAGCCAAGCCTTTTTATCTTGGATATGGAGGGCATGGTAGCATCACAAAAATCCCTTTGTTTAGCAAACTATGGATGATATTAATGTCTCCATTCTCTGAGTGGCACAAATGAACTTCTTTTGGCATTTAGAGTTGTCAGCAAGCTGTTGCACCAGCAACAGATTATTTTCTTAGTAACTAATGTACTCTAAATTGCAAAACAAAACAAAAGAAATCCGAGACAAATATGCAGTTATTCTGTGTTTTAAATCAAACTGTGTAGCGGTATCATGTGACGCTTTTGTTCTGCTTGTTTGTAAAGGCCTTCTCTGATGCTTATGAGTAATGCAGTCATCTGAAGCACTTGGCATTGAAAAGTCTTTTAACACGATATCATTAATTGTATATTTAATAGACAAAATTTAATAAAAGGTTGATGGGGGAAGAATTTAAATTATATGGCTGTGTTTCCTGTCAACTGGAGAGGGAAGAAACCCTTCTCCCTGGGAATATTTTATCTAAAATCAAGGGAGTGCTATCTGTCTGAACTGATTTAGATTTACTTCAGTTCAAGACTGTGTGTGTGTGTGTGTGTGTGTGTGTGTGTGTGTGTGTGTGTGTGTGTGTGTGTCTACTCACACACACGCACATATACACTTTTCTGTTTGTAATAACTTTAATCCTGAATCTCTGATTCTTGTCTTGTTTCCCCTGTCCCTCCTTTCCACACTTATAGACTTGGATACACATGGCTGTTATGATAGGTAGCATCTTATTTTACTTTGTCTTCGCACTGACTTTTGGAGCAACCTGCAAAACCTGTAATCCACCATCAAATCCCTATTGGATCATGGAAAAGCACATGACAGACCCAGTGTTTTATCTGGTTTGCATCATTACTACTTGTGTTGCTCTTCTACCAAGGTACTTCGTCGTTTTATAACCACTAGTATTAACCGGCTCTGGTTTTCATTGTGGTTATGATGCTATAAATCTCTGTGGTGGTGTCTTGTCTTTTTGAAAATATAAATTGCACAGCCTGGTAGTGCAGGCATAAATGAGCCCATATGTATGCAAGGAAATGTTATTTGGGATCTTCTCCAGTTAAATTTAAACAAGTACAAAATTGCTCTAATGACTTGGTCTAAATTCTGCTTCTCATGTTTAAGTCAATAATTTACCTTAATCACTTTTCAAAGGTCAGAATTGATATCCAAAGAAGTTATGTAAGATTGCAGAGCGAATCATGTACATGCCACAGAGAAGCTATTTATGGGCCTGTTTTTACTACTGAAACAGTTTTTTTCAAATGTTTTCTTCCTTTTTTTTTGAAAAAGCTTGAACCCAGGATTTTTGTAAATGGACAAAATATTCAAAAAATCTCTGTGGATTCCTAAAAGTTATTAGGAGATCACTGCTGTGGAATATACAACTTGTCCTTCCCAATTGTGGGTTGGGGCACAGCATACCTAGGATACACATTTTGCTTTAGGACATAAACATATCACTCTGGTTTTCAACCTTGGCTTGGACCTTGCAACTAACCAGCTGATGGTGGTACTGTAGGCCTGGGCTGAATTGTATCAGAGAAGCCCACGTAATCCCTTCCAGATTGTGCCTGGCTCCAGATGGAGCCACTAACCCCTTGCTTTCCCTCCTAAATTAATTTAAAAAGCAAATCCCCAAAGTGTCTTTTTTCTGTAGCAATAATGAGCTAAGGCAGGAGAACGCTTTCAACACATTGGCTATTTTCAATCAAACAGACTAGTGAGTGAAACGTAAGAGTTCTGGTTTTAGAAGTGGCTGATTCTTCATGTTAGACTAAATGCAAAGTTTTTAGACTTTTTATAAATAAGGTTCTTTGAGTCACTTTCAATCTCCCACTGCCAGAAAAGTTTCAGCAGTGTTGCCAAAACAGATTGTTTTTGTTTTGAGACCTACAGGGCCTGCTTTTCAGCATTACTGAGAGCCTATGGCTACCACTGACTTCAGCTGCAGTGCAAGTACACACTGTCCCTGGTCATCAGAGCTTAGGGATGTCACGTCCAACACGCAAAAAACTGAGGCACTGAAATCAGCGACCACTTTTAAAAATCTTGGTCCTAACAACCTGTTCTTGTGCAAAACTGCAGGCACAGTTATTTGTGTGTGCAAGCCTAAAGGTCATTGCTGCAGGGGCGACTGCAGCTTTGGGATTGCAGGGCTATCGCTGCAGCCTGGGTGATAGGAGAGATGTCTCCTCTCCTTTCCCTGCATGCTCCTGTTTGGTCCTTTAGCACTGCTGAGAAGAGCTTGAATCTGCTTCTGAATGGCTTATTGGAAACCGCTGTTTATATTCTAGATACCTGTTCAGAGTTCTCCAGGGGGCTTTGTTTCCATCTCCAGTGTTGAGAGCCAAGCACCTTGACAGACTGAACCCGGAGGAGCAGAAGGAAGCAATTAAAAAGTGGAAGGACGATCGTGTTGGGAAGTGCAGAATGGGTTCCCAGGGCACTCGGGCGTGTTCCAGGTCTGCTGAAGATGCTGCATCAGTAAGAGAAAGCACTGACCACTCTTCATACATCCCAGTATCTAAGACACCTTTTCATACCTGTCCAGTAGACAGGTCAGTGCAGAAGGCTTCTTTCATATCAGACATACAGGATGAATTCAGGGATGTGAACAGCCTGACTTGTGAGAGAGCAGCATTTCTGAACTCCTCGAAGGAAACCTATTCAGAAACATATAGCACTAATAATTCTTGTGCCAGCATCCCGGAGTTTACTTTTGCAAAGGGCAGCAATGAAATTTCTCGAATAAATAAGGCCAGTTTGAATTGTTCTTTGACTGAACAGGATGTTTTAACATACCCTGCAAAGCTGGAATGTTAACTGTTTTAAAAAAACAAAAGCATCGGTGCATTACATTACATTCGAGTTTTTTGTTGTTGGTGGGTTTTGGGGTTTTTTGGTCAAGTCAGTTGATGCACAAATTTATTCAGAAGCCTTTTGTATTTTTTAAAACCTTTTAAGTAACTTAATGAGGTATCCAGAGTCTAAATGGGCATGAAGCATTGTGAAAGTACCAGCTTTATTAAGAACTCATCATTTTTGGTATATGCTAACTGCATAACATAGTAACTTTGATAAAAATGACAGTGATGTAATTTAAAGGCTATCCTGGTGGAGACACTTTTACCAGTTGACCCTGACTTTGTCATCCTGAGCTTCACCCAGTGTTGCTGCAATGTTGTGATCTGTAGTGATGTTACGATGACGACTAGTGCTGATAAGGTCCACTGCACTCTCCAAGACCTCTTTGCAAAACGTTTTTTATCCTGATCATTCTCTTTGTGATCATAATATTTGTGTGATGGTTTCACATCAACATGGAAGGTCATACCAGCAAGATTTACAGAACACATTGGTCATGTTCAAAGTCCATTTTATGAAAAAATAAAACCTTCAGTATCATGTGGGCTCTCACTTTTTTGGTACACTAATACAATAGGATCTGGATATTTCTACATCTGGAGCTGCTTAGCACAGGCAGGGCCAAGTTGGTTTCTGAATGTCTGTTGTGAGTGAGAGGTCATGTCAGTAATTCCTATTTGCTGTGGTTTATTTTGTTTTTCACTTGGATTGTGAGGATAAATAAGTCCTATCTTTTCACCTGCCAATTGACTAACCACCTTCTCGTTAATGTTGTTTTGGAAAGCTCCACCTCTCACACTGTCTCTGGTGACTTCCTGAAAATCATTAATGAAGACACGGCCTAGGATAATGCCTCCTTCCCAAGAACCACGGCTTTGTTAAGATTGTCACCTCCTTGGGCAGCTTTCAGGAGCCTGCGGGGGTTGGAAGGTGAAGAGAATAATGATTCGCCTAGAGGAAATCCATCTTCCCACCCCCCAGGACAATTTCTTTTCTTTATTTACAAAAAAAAAAAAAAAGAGAGATGGAGTCCTGAAACAAACAACTGACAGATCTCCCCTCCATGCCTATCATCTACCTCAAGCCTTTGATGTCATGCTTACCATTGCAATATGGTCCTGATTCAGGATACTTAAGCACCTGGTTAAATCCATCCCTATTCAGGATATCTTGACTTTAAGCATGAACTGAAGTTTTCTCCTGAACATGGCTGCTTTCCTGAATCAGGGTCTGTCTGAGTACTGTAGGCATCATCATAACAACTTTGTACCATCAGAGCTCCCTTCATTTATTTAATTTATATTTCATTCGAATCAGTGCATTTCTTGGGTGGTTGGAGCAATTCATCTGTTTGCCTCATGCCTCACAATGTTCCCAAGATGAACTAGTATCATTTTTGTTGTTGTGTTGCGTAACTACTTTTTGGCCAACTACTTTTCTCCCAGCTGAGAATAGTTTCTAACTTTATAGATTCATACAGATCACATTGGTCACAAGAAACTTCTAATGGAGTTGTAAGAACATTGGGTGCCAATCCAGGTGAGCTTGACTGTTTCAGTAGCACCCTCGCTCACCAATATCGCTGAACAAAAGTTCTGCTATTGCCTTGATCTCACACACCTATTTGTGTGATGTAAGTAAGGCTATGTTTTAGTCATGGGTATTTTTAGTAAAAGTCATGGACAGGTCACAGGCAGTCAACAAAAATTCACGGCCTGTGATCTCTCCATGATTTTACTATATACCCCTGACTAAAACTTGGGGAGGAGGTGTGGGGGATGGCGAAACATGGCCCGGGACCCCTGCTGGTGCGGTGGAGGGGAGAGTTGGTGGGGCCAGCAGGCTCCTTACCTGGGTCCACGCCTCCCCCAATCCCCAGCATGAACAGGTTTGGGTGTGGGAGGGGGTAGGGAGTTGGGGCATGGGACGGGGTGAGGCGGGCTCTGGGCGATGCTTACCTGGGGGGCTCCGCAGAAGCAGTGACATCCCCCTTGCTTAGCTGCTAGGTGGAGGCATGGCTGCCTCCACCTGTAGGTGCTGCCCCTTCAGCTCCCAGTGGCTGTGATTCCTGGCCAATGGGAGCTGCGAAGCCACTGCTCTGAGTGCAGGCAGCCCGCAGAGCTGCCAGGCACACTGGCCACTGCAGAAGTCACGGAGATCACAGAAAGTCAAGGAATCCGTGACTTCCGTGATCTGTGACAAACCCCCAACCTTAGTTGTAAACAAAACTCCATTAACTTAGGGGACATCAACACACTGGTCCATTGCAAGGATTCTCAGGTTTCTTTCATAGCACAGACCTCTCCTCCCATTTGCTGTTGCATGGGCACCTTAATGCTGACAGCTGAATAATGTAGACCATTAGCTACAGCAACTCTTCAGGTAGAATATAGGGGAGTGACATGATGCATATTTAACTGTGTTTAATATGAAGTTTTTGTTTCTGAAAGAAGAAATCACTGCATCTCTTTTTATTCATATAATTTGTATCCTCCTCTCACACCTCTTCTGTTTCTCTCCCTGGTTCCCCTTCATGTGCTTTTCTGTTGACTGGCCCAATCCCTTCTGCCCTACCTACACTTACTACTTGACATTTGGTGCCCATTCACCACGATGTGCTGCCTCATTACCTCATTTCCTTCTCTTTTGGATAATCTTCTCCAAAGGGTGATTGACAGCTCCAGTCCCTGAGGACATCCTGTTATATCACAGCCACCCATAGCAGAAGTGGCTAGAATGACTCATCTTCTTTACTGTCAGCTGCTTTTGCACGCCTCCAGACGCTTCTTTAAATTAACAGCCTAGATTCCTATAGAAACTATTAGAAACACAGAAGAGATTCAGCACCATATGACCTTTCAGCTGTTCTGCAAACCACCGGTAGGAACCGCAGGTTGAGAATCTGGGTCTGTTTCTTTAGCCCAGGCTGTTTAAAATATTGCCTGTTTGTTTTTTTAATTACTTTATGTTACATAGCCAATTCATGGAGCACTGTAGGGAATAATTAGAGTCTAAGGCCTACTGAAATAAACACAACTCAAAAAGTGCAGCTCTATTAAATTATTAGTATTTGAGCCCATTTTCTGTTCTGTTTCCTTCTGAAATTTTCTGCTTGCAAGAATGTATGGTTGGTTGGTTGGTTGGTTGTACGTGGATGCTTTAGGGTACCGGAAGGCCTCTGCCTTTAATTGCAGCATGAGATTTTTTTTCAGTGTTTAACATTATATTATTCTTCACCTTTTAAGACTTCTGAAAGAAAAGACGGTTACTCACCTTTGTAACTGTTGTTCTTCGAGATGTGTTGCTCATATCCATTCCAGTTAGGTGTGTGCGCGCCGCGTGCACGTTCGTCGGAGAAACTTTTACCCTAGCAACCCAGGCGGGTCGGCTGGGCGCCCCCTGGAGTGGCGCCGCTATGGCGCCCAATATATATCCCAGCCGACCCGGCCACCCTTCAGTTCCTTCTTGCCGGCTACTCTGACAGTGGGGAAGGAGGGCGGATGTGGAATGGATATGAGCAACACATCTCGAAGAACAACAGTTACAAAGGTGAGTAACCATCTTATCTTCTTCGAGTGATTGCTCATACCCATTCCAGTTAGGTGATTCCCAAGCCTTACCTAGGCGGTGGGGTCGGAGTGAGATGTGGCGGTATTTAGAACGGCTACGCCAAAGGCCGCATCATCTCTTGATTGTCGGACTAGTGCATAGTATGTGGTGAATGTGTGGACCGATGACCAGGTCGCTGCACGGCATATCTCCTGGACAGGCACGTGCGCCAGGAAGGCTGCCGACGACGCCTGAGCTCTCGTGGAATGTGCCGTGAGGTGGCCAGAGGGGACACGAGCTAGATCGTAGCATGCGCGAATGCATGCAGTCACCCAGGAGGAAATCCTCTGAGAGGAGATTGGTAGACCCCTCATCCGTTCTACGACCGCCACAACAGCTGAGGAGACTTCCGGAACGGCTTTGTTCGCTCAATGTAGAAAGCGAGCGCTCTGCATACATCTAAGGAGTGTAGCTGCTGGTCCCTCCGAGAAGCGTGGGGCTTCGGGAAGAAGACCGGGAGGAAGATGTTCTGGTTGGTATGGAAGGCAGACACAACCTTAGGGAGGAACGCCGGGTGGGGTCGCAGGTGTACTTTGTCCTTATGGAAGACAGTGTAGGGTGGGTCCACTGTGAGAGCTCTCAGCTCGGAGACCCGTCTGGCCAATGTAATGGCCACTAAGAAGGCCATCTTCCATGACAGGTACGTGAGCGAGCAAGTCGCCAGTGGCTCAAATGATGGGAGCGTGAGCCTGTTTAGGACCAAATTAAGGTCCCAGGTAGGAGCAGGGCGGCGTACGGGGGGGGGGTAGATACGCTCCAGGCCTTTAACAAATCTAGCGACTACGGGGTGGGAGAACACGGAGCGGCCACCCTCTCCTGGTCGAAAGGCGGATATGGCCGCTAAGTGCACCTTTAAGGAGGATGTCGCCAGGCCCTGCTGCTTAAGGTACCAGAGGTAGTCTAGGACCGTGGGAATCGGGGCCTGCGTAGGGTTCACACCCTGAGTAGCACACCAGCAAGAGAATCGCTTCCACTTGGCCTTGTACGTTGAGCGAGTGGAAGGCTTCCTGCTGTTAAGGAGGATATGCTGGACCGGTGCGGAGCAGCTGAGCTCCGCCGCGTTCAGCCATGCAGGAGCCAGGCCATGAGGTGTAGGGCTCGTAGGTCTGGGTGACGGAGCCTGCCGTGATCCTGTGTGATCAGGTCTGGGTGGAGAGGGAGGGGGATTGGAGGGTCCACAGACAGGTCCAGCAAGGCGGTGAACCAGTGCTGTCTGGGCCACACAGGTGCAATCAGGATTAGATGCGCTTTGTCCCTGCGTAGTTTCAACAGGACTTTGTGCACCAGAGGGAGCGGAGGGAAGGCATACAATAGGTGGTGGGTCCATGGCAGGAGGAATGCGTCCGTGATCGACCCGGGAGAGAGACCTTGAAAGGAGCAAAACTCCTGGCACTTCCTGTTGGACTTGGTCGCGAAGAGGTCTATGTGGGGAAATCCCCACCTCTGGAAGATGGAATGGATGACATCCGGTCTGATCGACCATTCGTGGCCTAGGAAGGATCGGCTGAGTCTGTCCGCCAGTGTGTTCCTGATCCCTGGGAGGAAGGATGCCACCAGATCTATCGACTGGGCTATGCAGAAGTCCCAGAGGTGAATGGCTTCCTGACATAGGGGAGACGAGCGGGTTCCCCCGTTTGTTGATGTAGTACATGGCCGTTGTGTTGTCCGTGAGTACGGAAACACAACGGCCGTGCAGACGTTGTTGAAACGCCTGGCAGGCGAGGCGGACTGCCCTCAACTCCCAGACATTTATGTGGAGTGACAGCTCTTGGGACGACCAGAGGCCCTGGGTACGTAGGTGCCCTAGGTGGGCCCCCCACCCCAGGGATGATGCATCGGTTGTTAGAGTCATCGACGGTGGCTGTGGATGGAACGGCATCCCCGCGCATACTAGGGATGGGGTGAGCCACCAGTCGAGGGAGCGGAGAGGGTCGGAGGGGACCGTCACCAATACATCTAGGTGGTCCCTGCCCGGGCGGAATACCGAATGAAGCCACGTTTGGAAGGGCCTCATTCGGAGCCTGGCATACTTCGTCACGTAAGTACATGCGGCCATATGCCCCAGTAGTGTGAGGCAGGTGCGAGCTGAGGTGATTGTGGAGGCCTGCAAGCTCCATATGAGCAAGACGATAGTCTGGAAGGGGGGCTGAGGTAAGTAAGCCCTGGCTTGAGTAGAGTCCAGGGTCGCGCCTATGAAGTCCAACCTCTGTGTGGGGACCAGGCTGGATTTCTCGGCATTGAGAAGCAGGCCTAGCTGGGAGAAGAGGTCCGTAACCACCTCGACATGTTGCCGCACCTGCGACTGGGAGGACCCCTTTAGGAGCCAGTCGTCGAGGTACGGAAACACGTGGATTTTCCGCCGACGGAGGTGGGCGGCCACAACGGCCATGCACTTGGTAAACACCTTCGGGGCCGTGGAGAGGCCGAAGGGTAGGACTGCGAATTGGAAGTGCTGATGTTTGACCGTGAAGCGAAGGTACTTCCTGTGCGGTGGAAAGATGGCAATATGGAAGTACGCGTCCTTCATGTCGAGGGCGGCATACCAGTCTCCAGGATCCAGGGATGGGATAATGGTTCCCAGGGAGATCATGCGGAACTTCAACTTGAGCATCCATTTGTTGAGGCCCCGCAGGTCTAGGATGGGTCTGAGACCTCCCTTGGACTTGGGGATCAGAAAATATCGGGAGTAGAACCCCTTTCCTCTCTCGTCTAGAGGTACCTCCTCTATAGCTCCTGCTTCGAGGAGAGAACGAACCTCCTGCAGGAGGGTTTGCTCGTGAAAGGGGTCCCTGAAGAGGGACTGGGAAGGGGGGCGGGAAGGGGGTAAGGAAGCAAATTGTAGGTGGTATCCTTGCTTCACCGTGCGTAGCACCCAATGGTCTGAAGTTAACTGGGACCACGCCGGGAGGAAGTGGGAGAGGCGGTTGGAGAAGGTAGGGGAAGGATCCTATCTTGAGGCTGGTACGCCATCCCCGGGCACACCTTCAAAAGCCGGACTTGGAGCCCGGTGGTGCCTTGGAGGGCCCTTGGTTTTGGCCTCCCTGGGAGCCGGATTGGCGTCTGCGACCCCCCCGGCCACGCCGTCTACTGAAGTCCTGCCTCTGGCGGGGTGGGAAGTATGGGTGTCATGCTTGGGGCCTGAAGGGTCTACGCTGGGTGGAAGGTGTATGCATCCCCAGCGAGCGTATGATGACTCGATTGTCCTTCAGGTTTTGCAATTTGGAGTCCGTTTTGTCCGAGAACAAACCCTTCCCCTCAAAGGGTAAGTCCTGGACAGTATATTGTAGTTCCGGGGGTAGGGTGGAGGCCTGAAGCCAGGAAATGCGCCTCATGGTGATTCCCGAGGCCAAGGTTCTGGTTGCTGAGTCGGCCGCGTCGAGGGAGGCCTGTAGAGAGGTCCTGGCCACCTTCTTACCCTCCTCCAGGAACGCATTAAATTCCGGGCATGAGTCCTGGGGTAGACTCTCGGAGAACTTACCCACCTCCGCCCATATATTATAGTTATAACGGCCCAATAGGGCCTGTTGGTTGGCCACACGGAGTTGCAAGGCCCCAGCTGAATACACCTTGCGACCCATGAGGTCCATTTGCCTAGCTTCCTTGGCTTTGGGGGCCGGTGCCTGCTGGCTGTGCTGTTCCCTGTCGTGACAGACTGGACAACTAGGGAGGAGGGAGGAGGGTGGACGTATAGGTACTCATACCCCCGAGAGGGTACCATGTACTTCCTTTCCACTCCCTTAGCCGTTGGCGGGATGGAGGCTGGCGATTGCCAAAGGTTATCGGCGGTGGACTGGATAGTCTTGATGAATGGGAGGGCTACTTGGGTAGGTGCGTCTGCAGAGAGGATGCTCACTACCGGGTCCTCAACCTCTGGGACCTCCTCCACAGGTAGGTTGATGTTAAGGGCCACTCTACGGAGGAGGTCCTGGTGGGCCCTGAGGTCTATCGGTGGGGGCCCTGACGCTGAAGACCCAGCCACGGCCTCATCTGGCGAGGAGGAGGATACTCCGGGGATGAGGGCATCCTGTGCGGTCTCCTGCTCCTGGACTGGTTCCTGCTCCAGTTGACCCAGGGAGTCTGGTGGTGGCTGTTTATCCGATTCAACCACGGGGAGGCGGGAAACAGTGGCCTCTGGTACCCGATGTTCTAAGGCGGCAGAACGGGTCTGGGGCACGGGGCCACCCTGGGTCTGATGATATGCCCAGGGTGTCCAAAAACCCCACTGTTGGGAACTCACGTCCTGCGGGCAGGGGTCCTGGAACACTCCCAGCGGTACTTCGGGATCCTGCTCCCGTTCGTAGTAGCTACCCGCCTGGGAGGATGCCGACGTGCCTCTGGACGGCCATGGTGGAGCAGCGAAAGTTGGAGCCGAGGTTCCAACAGACTTTACACCTCTGGGTTGTGGTGACCGGTGTCGGTATTGGTGACGATGCTGAGAGCGAGACCGGGACCTGCAACAGGCTCAGTGCCGGGAGGTTGACCGAGACCTCGAGTCTCTCTGTCTCGATCTGCTCCTGGAGGTGCGGCACCCACCGCGGTGCCGTGAGCTGGAGCGGTACCGCGAGTACTGGGTTGACGCTCGAGATGTCGACCGGTGCTGGGAGCCTGACCGGCGCCGGGAGCGTGAGCGGTGCCGAGGCGGCGATCGGCGCCGGGAGCGTGAGCGGCGCCGAGACGGCGATTGGCGCCGGGAGCGCGATCGGTGCCGGGAGCGTGAGCGGCGCCGAGACCGAGATTGCCGTCGAGAGTGTGAGCGACGCCTCGATGTAGAGCGTCCGCGGGACTGCGATCTGGAGCGGTGCCGGTCTGCTACGCTGACCGAAGCTGGTCTGGTCAGGGTCGGTTTGCCCATTGAGTGTAGTACCCGCACCGGCGGTGCCGGGGGTAAGGGCGGTGGCGCATCGGTGATCGCGATCAGATCCCTCGCTGTGGCAAACGTCTCCGGAGTAGATGGCGAAGCAGGCTCTACCGCGGTGGGCACCGGGGAGCCGCCAGGTGCCGGACTCGACGGCCCTCGTGGGGTCGGAGTCAATGGTACCGGCTTAGACGGTGCCGCGGCAGGTATCGGTGCCAGGTGGTCCGTCTTTGGCGCAGGCTCTGATTGCGAGGCAGCTGCTGGCGGGATGATCTGCGCCTTCGCCGTCTTCGACCTCAGGGAGAGGGAGCGGCTCGGAGCTGGTTTCGGCGCCAGCGGAGGCCGGTGCCGTGAGTCCTTGGTGGCAGCGCTCGGTGCCGCGGCGGTGCCCTTGCTTACCGGCTGACTTGTGCTCGGTGCCGAGGGTGGAGGTGTCAGGGCCGCTTCCATAAGGAGCTGTCTTAATCTAATGTCTCGCTCCTTCTTGGTTCTCGGCTTGAAAGACTTGCAGATTGAGCACTTAGCCGATAAGTGCGACTCCCCGAGGCACTTCAAGCAGGAGTCATGGGGGTCTCCAACTGGCATAGGCTTGTGACAAGCCGAGCACTGCTTGAAACCCGATGAGCCAGGCATGAGCTCCGGCTCCCGGTGCGGGGAAGGGGGGGTCCCCGATCCCCTCAAACTATAACTAATAACTACACTATTAACACTAACTAACTAACTGACTGACTAAGTAATTATATATATATATATATATATATATATATATATATATATATATATATATATATATATATATATATATATACACACACACAACAATTAACTATAACTACTATATACAACGATAGCGAAATGAGCTGCTAGGGAGTGTGGAGGTCAGCGAAGCCACGCTCCACAGTTCCAACGACCGACACGGGCGGTAAGAAGGAACTGAAGGGTGGCCGGGTCAGCTGGGATATATATTGGGCGCCACTCCAGGGGGCGCCCAGCCGACCTGCCTGGGTTGCTAGGGTAAAAGTTTCTCCGACGAACGTGCACGTGGCGCGCACACACCTAACTGGAATGGATATGAGCAATCACTTGAAGAAGTATTTAAACAAATGCTATGAGGGCTGGTGGGTTGCTGTTGAACTGTTATTTAAAGGCATTATTATAAGTTCATACAAATTCAGTTCACCACATGCTATCATTGAGTGCTAATTTTAAAACAAGTCCTCTTTTAGAATGCAGTTGAGAGCAGTAAGGAAATCTCTATTTTTGTTTGGTGTGTTGTAGCCATGTTGGTCCAAGGACGTTAGACAAACAAGATGAGTGAGGTAATATCTTTTATTGGACCAGCTTGTTTTGTGAAAGAGACAAGCTTTCAAGCTTACACAGGGCATTTCTTCAGGTTTGGGAAAGGTATTCAGAGTGTCACAGCTAAATACAAAGGTAGAACAGATGGTGCAAGAGATGTACATGTAGAACATGTGAGGTGCAGGAGATAGTTCCTCAGTTTTTCTGAAGTCTAACCCTCTGACTACGGAGGGATAGCTCAGTGGTTTGAGCATTGGCCTGCTAAACCCAGAGTTGTGAGTTCAATCCTTGAGGGGGCCATTTGGGGATTTAGTTGAGGATTGGTCCTGCTATGAGTAGGGGGTTGTACTAGATGATCTCCTGAGGTCCCTTCCAACCCTAATAATCTATGATTCTATGAAATATGCTGAACAGCTAAGCGGAAGGATTTCAGAAAAACAGAGGAACCATCTCCTGCACCTGTGTGTGTGTGTGTGTGTGTGTGTGTGTGTAATACACTACAAAACTACATAGTTGCACTGGCGCAAAACTCTAATGAAAACATGCTGCACCAGCACAAAAGGTTTATACCAGTGCACTGTAATCTGATAACATACAGATCTGTGTTTCCTTGATTTAGAGAGGGCTTAAGTCATTTTATGAGAATCCATTGTAGCATAATAGGGTGACCAGACAGCAAGTATGAAAAATTGGGACAGGGAATGGGGTTATAGGCACCTATATAACACACAGCCCCAAATATCGGGACTGTATGCATCTTTATACTGGTATAAACTGCATCAACACTTGTATTGCATTTTCACTATGCACAGCTGGGGCACCGTGGCCCCGTAGTGTAGCTGCTCCCAGCCGTGATAGGGATTTTTCCATTGAGGCTGGTAGTTCATCTCTTTGAGCGGCGGTAGCCAGGTTGACAGAATTCTTTCACTGACCTAGTGTGTCTACAGTGGGGGTTAGGTTGGCATAGCTATGGCTTTGGGGTGTGTGTGTGAACTTTTCACGCCTGTGAGTGTGGTAGTTACGTCAGCCTAACTTTTTAAGTGCAGACCAGGCCTAGAACATTGCACTTATACAGTTAAGTGTTTTTTTTGTTTTTAAAAATTGTGTAGACTAGCCCTACAAGTTAATGTTTTTAATCAGTTTGAGTAAATGTCTCTTTAAGAGCTAAGTGTTAGGACTTGGGATGTCACCACTTCACTTGTTTCATCCATCAGCACTAAATTTCCCAGGCTGTACATGACCTGAACTTCTAATTTTTTTAAAAAAATAAGTCTTTTAAAACTATTTTTTCTGGCCACCTTTATCTAGCATAAAAATGGACACAACCTCCCTATTTTTTTTAAATTCATTTTTAATTTTGATTTTTTTTTAAATCTTGAATACAAGCAAATCCTGATTGACTTGAGTTTTGACTTATTTATATTAGTGTTTTCCAGAGCAAATTTTAATGTTACTATAAATCTCCAAAAGTAGAGAACCATAAAGGAAATGTTGTTTTTTTAAAAAACCTCAAAACTTAAGATTTATTACATTCTAAGGCTGCTATTGTTAAGACAAAAACTGTTTTGCAGACTGGTAAGTAAGTCATGCCTTTCATTTAATAGGTGTTTTCCAGCATAGCAAGTTTTTTTTCTTTACGTAGTTTGACTGTTGTAAAAAGGTGAATCTGTGTAAGTAGTCTCAGCACAGACAACCAGCTCCCACCATTTGAATGGAGTTTGAGAGCACACACCACCAGCCAGTCATTTTTGTAACAGGGAGATGATAACGTGTTTCACTATTTCTGATTGCAGTAGACTTTATGCCTAGCAATACTTAGCCACTGTCCATAGCTCAGTTGTGCAAACAGTAGTGCTTTCAAGGGGTATAATAGGTGGCTTGCCCCTTAAAGATTAAAGGCCTGGGGGTCAACCAACCCTGATTACTAAAGAGGCACACCTAAGTAAGAATCCCAGTTTTCCCTCGTAAGAGCAGCAGGAAGTTATAAAGTCCTCAGGGGGAAATGTGGGTGGAGGGGAGTTGAGGAAACTAGAGAGCGAGAGGCCCCTGCAGGGAAGACACCCCAGCTAGGAAGCTATATAGCAGGGAAGACTCTGAGACACAGGGGAGTTTGGATCTGTGTCCAGATTGAGGCTGGAGGGAAGATTGTGTTTGATTTTGAACTTTACGTTAACAGCCTTCCTGAGGATCTGGTTTATGTTACTAGACTTATGAAAACTTCTTTTTGAGTTTGAGGCACCAAGAGGAGAAACAGAGGTGAGGGACTGCTTGCAGGGCTGCCGTGAGCCCACCAGAGGGCACCTGGGAAGTGAAAGGGCCACTCCATGACAAGGGGCTTGACATTAAAGCTGGGAAAAAACCACAGAGGGTGTTAATGAGGCCAGTTTGCTAGTCAGATGTTCTCACTCCATCTATGATGTATGTGTCTTAGACATTAGTGTGAAGTTGAAAGGTTAGTTACACTGAACCATTAACTTTAACTTTGTGTTCTTGTACAAAGTGGAAAATAATCGTTCAGCTCAAGCATAGCTTTTCAGTAAAAATGCCCTAGGAGCCTCAGGCTATCATATAAGTTGATTCAAAGTCATGAAAGTACAACTGTAACATACAGGGGATGGAAGGCTTCATGTAATCTTTGTCTAGTTCTATTACACTACAACTGGTGAGTTGAGTGGCTGTATTTTGCTCTCTGCACATTTGCATAGTGCTGAAACTCTGCATATTATTTGTCCGTACCAAGGCTAATCATTTTGAAATAATGTCATCAGAGAAATACTGATCTAAAGATATTCAGAGAAGGTTATAGGGTTTAGTAGGTTTTTTTTTAATTTCCCACTACAAAAATGTAATTTAATCCAAAATATTTGTAAGCAGTCACACTTCTTATCTTCCTATTAATATTCTGTATTGATACCACCCATGAGAAATATGGGTAAGTTGTAGAGACAGAACCTGAGCAGACTGATACTGTGCTAAAAGGCTAGCAGTGGTATGGGGAGCAGCTTGGCACATATATGCCAATATGGTTTCAGGGCTATTTGAAACACACAATCACAAGAGAGTAGAGGTATAGCCTTGCCTTTAACTCCTTCCATTTGAACTGAGTCTCTGGCAAGAATAAAAACATGTTTATTTTAGATCACAGAAATTATTGGACAAGTGTTGTACATATTTGTTTAATATGGGTAGAAATAAACACATCTGCCTAGCTGGTGCGATGTTAATTCCATGTGAAGCTGTAGTTGTGACATAAGTGAAACAACAAATGTGTTTTTATCACCTTAAAATGGGGATACAATTGTTAGATAATTCTGATTGTCAAAGATATGACAATACATAGGAAAGGACTAATACATTGGAATGAGGGAGTAAGTTTGACTCTTTAAAACCTACACACACTATTATGTGCACATGTAGAGGGGAAAAAAGCAGTATAAAAATACATCTATAAAATTACAAATATCTTTTCATGGAATGTTGTGGCAGAAATGATTTGGAAAAAAACTGTCTACTCCTTTCTAATGCCACTTGGGATGCATTCTTTCCTAACAAAGGTGATTATATTCAATGGACTATATGGTGCCACTGGATTTTAAGCAAATTCATTTATTTTACTGGGGAATTCTGCTTGAAAACTGGTGGTAGGCTGAGGCCCAAGTAATCAATGAGGAAATAAGAAATTACCTTAACTATTATTTCTTGGCAGTGCTTACATATACATAGAATGGCTGTCAGTGTTCCAGTGCTTTACAATAAAATCAAAGCCAACTTTAAGTACCTCTTCTGGTGAACAGAGATGGCAGGAGAGGCCATTCATTTCCTGACAGTGTCTTTTCAATTTTTTTCCTAATACTGAAAACAAAACTTCCTAAAAAATCCTGTATTTCAGAACCCAGCTCCAATCTGTTACTGCAAGGCTGTCAAACTAGCCATTCCTAGTAACCACGGATGCATCTGAGCGTGGTATAGGAGCAGTGCTCATGCAGGAAGCAACAGATCACAACTTCCATCCTGTCGTGTTTCTCAGCAAGAAACTGTCTGAAAGGGAAAGTCACTGGTCAGTCAGTGAAAAGGAATGCTATGCCATTGTGTACGCCCTGGAAAAGCTACGCCCATATGTTTGGGGACGGCGGTTCCAACTACAAACTGACCATGCTGCACTAAAGTGGCTTCATACTGCCAAGGGGAACAACAAGAAACTTCTTCGTTGGAGTTTAGCTCTCCAAGATTTTGATTTTGAAATTCAACACATCACAGGAGCTTCTAACAAAGTAGCTGATGCACTCTCCCGTGAGAGTTTCCCAGAATTCAGTAGTTAAAAAGTGTTCTTAAAATGTAGAAGTCTGTTAGTTATATACTTAGGAGTATATGTAAAGGTGTATGTGTTGTATTAATCTGTTTATTTTCAAGTTCTAGAAGGAAATCGCCGCCAGTGAGCTTCCCCACTGTCTGCAATTTGGGGGGCGTGTCATAAACAGATAGCTAAGGGTTAATGTCTCTTTCACCTGAAGCACCTGACCAGAGGACCAATCAGGAAACCGGATTTTTTCAACTTTGGGTGGAGGGAAGGTTGTGTCTAAGTCTTTGTTTTCTGCCTGCCTGCTTTCTCTGAGCTTTGGAGAAGTAGTTCTACTTTCTAGTCTTCTGTTTCTAAGTGTAAGGACAAAGAAATCAGATAGTAAGTTATATGGTTTCTTTTCTTTGGTATTTGCATGAATATAAGTGCTGGAGTGCTTTGATTTGTATTCTTGTTGAATAAGGCTGTTTATTCAATATTCTTTTAAGCAATTAGCCCTGTATTGTATCACCTTAATACAGAGAGACCATTTGTATTTTTTCTTTCTTTTTTATATAAAGCTTTCTTTTAAGACCTGTTGGAGTTTTTCTTTACTTCAGGGAAATTGAGTCTGTACTCACAGGGAATTGGTGGGAGGAAGAAATCAGGGGAGATCTGTGTGTGGGTTGGATTTGCTAGCCTGATTTTGCATTCCCTCTGGGGGAATAGGAAAGTTCTTTTTTGTTTCCAGGATTGGGAACAGAGAGGGGGATCACTCTGTGTAGTTTCACAGAGCTTGTGTCTGTGTATCTCTCCAGGAGCACCTGGAGGGGGGAAGGGAAAAAGGATTATTTCCCTTTGTTGTGAGACTCAAGGGATTTGGGTCTTGGGGTCCCCAGGGAAGGTTTTTCAGGGGGACCAGAGTGCCCCAAAACACTCTAATTTTTTGGGTGGTGGCAGCAGGTACCAGGTCCAAGCTGGTAACTAAGCTTGGAGGTTTTCATGCTAACCCCCATATTTTGGACGCTAAGGTCCAAATCTGGGACTAAGGGACTATGTAATAACCTTAGTCCCAGATTTGGACCTTAGCGTCCAAAATATGGGGGTTAGCATGAAAACCTCCAAGCTTAGTTACCAGCTTGGACCTGGTACCTGCTGCCACCACCCAAAAAATTAGAGTGTTTTGGGGCACTCTGGTCCCCCTGAAAAACCTTCCCTGGGGACCCCAAGACCCAAATCCCTTGAGTCTCACAACAAAGGGAAATAATCCTTTTTCCCTTCCCCCCTCCAGGTGCTCCTGGAGAGATACACAGACACAAGCTCTGTGAAACTACACAGAGTGATCCCCCTCTCTGTTCCCAATCCTGGAAACAAAAAAGAACTTTCCTATTCCCCCAGAGGGAATGCAAAATCAGGCTAGCAAATCCAACCCACACACAGATCTCCCCTGATTTCTTCCTCCCACCAATTCCCTGTGAGTACAGACTCAATTTCCCTGAAGTAAAGAAAAACTCCAACAGGTCTTAAAAGAAAGCTTTATATAAAAAAGAAAGAAAAAATACAAATGGTCTCTCTGTATTAAGGTGATACAATACAGGGCTAATTGCTTAAAAGAATATTGAATAAACAGCCTTATTCAACAAGAATACAAATCAAAGCACTCCAGCACTTATATTCATGCAAATACCAAAGAAAAGAAACCATATAACTTACTATCTGATTTCTTTGTCCTTACACTTAGAAACAGAAGACTAGAAAGTAGAACTACTTCTCCAAAGCTCAGAGAAAGCAGGCAGGCAGAAAACAAAGACTTAGACACAACCTTCCCTCCACCCAAAGTTGAAAAAATCCGGTTTCCTGATTGGTCCTCTGGTCAGGTGCTTCAGGTGAAAGAGACATTAACCCTTAGCTATCTGTTTATGACAATCCTGTATTTCAGAACCCAGCTCCAATCTGTTACTGCAAGGCTGTCAAACTGGCCCTTATGGGCCGGAGCTTCAGAGGGTTTGTATAGTATGGTTCCTTTGACTTTAACTGAGCTACACCAGGTTACACCAGCTGAGCCTATGGAGAAAGCTGGAGCCTGGGCTACTGGAAGTTGTAATTTCCACACCTTTTTGCATTTGAGATTAGGGTGTCAACAATCTAGCTCATCTTGCATGAGTTAGATGCAGCCCTGAACTAGAGAAATGTGGACCCAGCTGTATTTAGAGGTCAGGGAGAATTATTTTGCCATCCCCTAAGCCCATAATATACAATGAAACATACTGTCATGTCACTAGGTTTTCTCTCTCATAGTGACACTGCAATGCAACAGTGACTTAAAAGTCCATAACACTATTAATATTTATGAACACAGTGAATATTTCTATAGGACACTGGTACATGTTACATTAGGTTAATCAAAGCAGAAGTTACTGAATTTTAGAGGTAAATGTTTCACCTAACAGTAGTCTGAACTAATTGTAGCGTGACAGTATCTAAAGCATCCACTTACCCAGTTGTCTCAAAGAATGACACTGTGACGAACTGGGAAAGTTCTTAATGTTTTCTCTGAATACTGTGTTGGTGCCTCAGTGTCCCCATGGCAGTTCTTAAGTATCTGGCAGAGCAAAGGGCCAGTGCACCTAAATGCCTGACACTCTGTCTCCTAGCAACTGATGGCCTGGGCCCCTCCTCTGCAAAGGTGCCAGCTGAAGGTGTTGGAGACAAAGGGATCAGGTGACCTCCTGGCCCGGGAAAGGGGCTGAGGAGAGAGGAGGGGCTGGGAGTGGTGGTTAGTCTGGAGCTGGCTGGGGTCAAGGGTGGAGGGCAGACCTGGGGGTCTGGCTCACTGCCCCCCAGAATGGACCCAGCCGAGGGGTCCAGTTCGCTGTATCTACAAGCTCTGTTTTAGACCCTGTTCCTGTCATCGAATAAACCTCTGTTTTACTGGCTGGCTGAGAGTCACGTCTGACTGCAAAGTGGGGGTGCAGAACCCGGTGGCTTCCCCAGGACCCCGCTGGGGTGGACTCGCTGTGGGAAGCGCACGGAGGGGCAGAGGATGCTGAATGCTCCAAGGAGAGACCCAGGAGGTGAAGCCGTGTGAGCTTCTTGCCCTGAACAAGTCTGCTCCAAGGGAGAGGAGGCTCCCCAAAGTCCTGACTGGCTTGGTGGGGAGCAGTTCCAGAGCATCGCCCGGGGACTCCGTGACAGACACATTCTCCCATGCTGGTTGTATTTTTCACAAGGCCCTGCTATGCTAACACAGGAGCAAACTTGAGGTAGCAGAGGGCTAATTTTAATATAGACCTTAATGTCATCTTTGAGAAGGGATTGATTTTATTCTTCACTGCAAGAATTGTGGGCTAAAACTGTGTGTGCTACTGTTTATTTTTCCCAAAAAGTTTTACTAAGTCTGTGCTACAGCTTAATTTAAATATCTGAAAGGCAGAAAATCAGCTGATTCTTCCTTTAAGCCTTGGGTTGTGCTTAGAATGCACACAATGGAGCTAAAGGAAAAGTCAAAAAGGATTGCAAAAATCGTGTTCTGCCCCAATGTACCTTCAGGGGCAGACAGTTTAATCAATTTATTTTTGCTGCGTTTTCCATACCTCTCCAACAACACAGGGCTTGTAACTTTCTCTTAAGTTTCTTGGTTGTGTAATCTTCAAAGGCCAATGATTTTTGCCTCTTGTATGCCAGCACAACACTACCCTTCTGGCATTAGTTTAGTAGAAAGGTGTGAATGTATATTTGTCTTTCAATCCATTCAATGAAGTGTGACACATTGCTATAAACTCCAGGTCCCAAAACTTTGGAAAAGCAGACAGAGCCCCACGAGGTTAAACCAAACAATGTCCAGCGTCCTGCAGGCTGCTCACAGACAAGAGGTCCGCCACTGTCGCCCTGTAATGGGAGACAGAAAAACACAACCTGCTTTTCGTGACTAATGCAGCTGTAAAAATGGGTTTCAGCTTATCTATACAACAGCCTACAAACTGGACCGCTAATATTTTGGAACAGTGTCAATACGGGTTGATTGGCTGTTATGTTCATAGAAAAAAATAAATATTCACACAAACTAAAGAGAAAAATCCGCCTACTCCTTAACACGCACTACTATTTAGAGGCTTCAAGCAGTAGACTATAAGTAAGACTATGTTTTAGTTTAGTCAGTAAAAGTCAGGGACAGGTCACAGGCAGTAAACAAAAATTCATGGCCCCCGACCTGTCCCTGTCTTCTACTATGTAGCCCTGACTCAATCTGGGGAGAGAAAGGAGGGTCAGGGCAAAGCTGGGAGGCAAGATCAAACCAGTATCTTAGATGCCTATATACAAATGCAAGAAGTATGGGTAATAAGCAGGAAGAACTGGAAGTGCTAATAAATAAATACAACTATGACATTGTTGGCATTACTGAAACTTGGTGGGATAATACACACGACTGGAATGTTGGTGTGGATGGGTATAGTTTGCTCAGGAAGGATAGACGGGGAAAAGGGAGGAGGTGTTGCCTTATATATTAAAAATGTACACACTTGGACTGAGGTAGAGATGGACATAGGAGATGGGAGTGTTGAGAGTCTCTGGGTTAGGCTAAAAGGGGTAAAAAACACGGGTGATGTCGTGCTGGGAGTCTACTACAGGCCACCTAATCAGGTGGAAGAGGTGGATGAGGCTTTTTTCAAACAACTAACAAAATCATCCAAAGCCCAAGATTTGGTGGTGATGGGGGACTTCAACTATCCAGATATATGTTGGGAAAATAACACCGCGGGGCACAGACTATCCAATAAGTTCCTGGACTGCATTGCAGGCAACTTTTTATTTCAGAAAGTTGAAAAAGCTACTGGGGGGAAGCTGTTCTAGACTTGATTTTAACAAATAGGGAGGAACTTGTTGAGAATTTGAAAGTAGAAGGAAGCTTGGGTGAAAGTGATCATGAAATCATAGAATTTGCAATTCTAAGGAAGGGTAGAAGGGAGTACAGCAAAATAGAGACAATGGATTTCAGGAAGGCGGATTTTGGTAAGCTCAGAGAACTGATAGGTAAGGTCCCATGGGAATCAAGACTGAGGGGAAAAACAACTGAGGAGAGTTGGCAGTTTTTCAAAGAGACGCTATTAAGGGCCCAAAAGCAAGCTATTCCGATGGTTAGGAAAGATAGAAAATGTGGCAAAAGACCACCTTGGCTTAACCACGAGATCTTGCGTGACCTACAAAATAAAAAGGCGTCATATAAAAAATGGAAACTAGGTCAGATCACAAAGGACGAATATAGGCAAATAACACAGGAATGCAGAGGCAAGATTAGAAAGGCAAAGGCACAAAATAAGCTCAAACTAGCTATGGGAATAAAGGGAAACAAGAAGACTTTTTATCAATACATTAGAAGCAAGAGGAAGACCAAGGACAGGGTAGGCCCACTGCTCAGTGAGGAGGGGGAAACAGTAACGGGAGACTTGGAAATGGCAGAGATGCTTAATGACTTCTTTGTTTCGGTCTTCACTGAGAAGTCTGAAGGAATGTCTAGTATAGTGAATGCTTACGGGAAGAGGGTAGGTTTAGAAGATAAAATAAAAAAAGAGCAAGTAAAAAATCACTTAGAAAAGTTAGATGCCTGCAAGTCACCAGGGCCTGATGAAATGCATCCTAGAATACTCAAGGAGTTAATGGAGGAGGTATCTGAGCCTCTAGCTATTATCTTTGGGAAATCATGGGAGACGGGAGATTCCAGAAGACCGGAAGGGGGCAAATATAGTGCCCATCTATAAAAAGGGAAATAAAAACAACCCAGGAAACTACAGACCAGTTAGTTTAACTTCTGTGCCAGGGAAGATAATGGAGCAGGTAATTAAAGAAATCATCTGCAAACACTTGGAAGGTGGTAAGGTGATAGGGAATAGCCAGCATGGATTTGTAAAGAACAAATCATGTCAAACTAATCTGATAACGTTCTTTGATAGGATAACGAGCCTTGTGGATAAGGGAGAAGCGGTGGATGTGATATACCTAGACTTTAGTAAGGCATTTGATACGGTCTCGCATGATATTCTTATAGATAAACTAGGAAAGTATAATTTAGATGGGGCTACTATAAGGTGGGTGCATAACTGGCTGGATAACCGTACTCAGAGAGTAGTTATTAATGGCACCCAATCCTGCTGGAAAGGTATAACAAGTGGGGTTCCGCAGGGGTCTGTTTTGGGACCGGCTCTGTTCAATATCTTCATCAACGATTTAGATGTTGGCATAGAAAGTACGCTCATTAAGTTTGCGGACGATACCAAACTGGGAGGGATTGCAACTGCTTTGGAGGACAGGGTCAAAATTCAAAATGATCTGGACAAATTGGAGAAATGGTCTGAGGTAAACAGGATGAAGTTCAATAAAGATAAGTGCAAAGTGCTCCACTTAGGAAGGAACAATCAGTTTCACAAATACAGAATGGGAAGAGACTGTCTAGAAAGTAGTATGGCGAGATCTAGGGGTCATAGTGGACCACAAGCTTAATATGAGTCAACAGTGTGATACTGTTGCAAAAAAAGCAAACGTGATTCTGGGATGCATTAACAGGTGTGTTGTAAACAAGACACGAGAAGTCATTCTTCCGCTTTACTCTGCGCTGGTTAGGCCTCAACTGGAGTATTGTGTCCAGTTCTGGGCACCGCATTTCAAGAAAGATGTGGAGAAATTGGAGAGGGTCCAGAGAAGAGCAACAACAATGATTAAAGGTCTTGAGAACATGACCTATGAAGGAAGGCTGAAGGAATTGGGTTTGTTTAGTTTGGAAAAGAGAAGACTGAGAGGGGACGTGATAGCAGTTTTCTATCAGGGAGGGTCTAGAAAGTATTTGGTCCTGCCATGAGGGCTGGGGACTGGACTTGATGACCTCTCGAGGTCCCTTCCAGTCCTAGAGTCTATGAGAGGTGCCAGGGGTGCTTGGGGAGGCAGGAGCTAGTGTGCGGCCCAGGACCTGTGCTGGGGGAGGGGCATGGGGTGACCTGGGCCCCACTGGTGCTGGGGGACGGGGGAGAAATGGCAAGGCTGGCAGGCTCCTAACCTAGCTCTGTGCCTTGCCCGAAGCAGGGACATCCCCCTTGCTCAGCTCCGAGGTGGAGACATGGCCAGGCACCTCCATGCGCTGACTCTGCTCAGTGCGCCGGCTTCGCAGCTCCCATTAGCCGGGAACCGCAGCCAATGGGATCTGTAGGGGCAATGCCTGCAGGTGGAGGCAGCATGCAGAACTGCCTAGCCATGCCTCTGCCTAGGAACTGAGCGAGGGGTATGTTGTTGCTTCCCAGAGCCTGCTTCCCCCTCCCCCCCATACCTAAACTCTGCTGAGGGTGAGCAGCAACTGGGGCAGGGGCCAGGTGCACCAGCCACATCAGAGGTCATGGAAAGTCATGGACTCTGTGACAGAATTGAAGACTTAATCATAATGCATTTCAAAGTTGATTGTACCAATAGAAATAAATAAAGGGTCAAAAATGTTTAAGTCCATTTCTAAATAAGTACTATGAAAATTAATGTTATCTCTGTATCAGAACTAACCTCTAGTGCATATTGAAATACCATAGGTTTTTAGATTTTTATTTAAAAAAATCTGCTTCATGTTTCTACTCAGAAAAAGGCCTACCATGCAGGAGTCCACAGTGCCAGACTCATAGCCTGCACATAACATCCTGTTGGTGATGGTCTTCATGTCAAAATATGACTGGCATTGTTCTAGGGAAATAATACGAACTTCTCCTTCTTGAAGTTTAAAAGGCACTGAAAAAAAAATCTGTATTAAAGTACACACTGTAATGTTAAGAAATTCTTATAGTCATTGTTAATTGAGATTGCAACATTCTTTTCTACTATGATAGGCTAAACTTTAAAATAGTAATGATGATAAAATTAGCTTTGAACATGTATTTAAGATAAGAAGAACTGCTTTCCCCCACCCCCATGAGTACAGACTGCCATGGAACGGGGGTAGTTTCATATACTCCCACAAGTAGGGATTCACATTTCTCAAGCTCACAGGAGCGTGGTATATGTGCGGGGATTGGCCCACCTTCTATTCCAGAGTGGTAAGCATTTTATATTGTCCCTCCAGCTAAATCAGGCTTAGAGTTGACAGACTGAGAAGGGAGCCTTTAGAAGACATGGAACTTTTGAGATTGGGGGTTCAGAAGAAGGCATAATTAGGGAACATATACTTGAGGCTCAAAAGCCATGTCTCACAACAACACTGTCACCCTCATACTTGGTATAATAAACCCCTCAAAGCTGATGGCGTTACTCTGGGGTGTCTCCATGAGGGCTTAGTTCATGTCAAGCAGAGGTGCGATTCTAACCTGCCCACATGGTCTGTGTGCACCCATCCCCTACACACTAAAAGTTCTCTAGCGCATTTTGACACAGGAGCTGCTGAAAGTGCACTAGGAAACATTTAGTGCATAGCAGCATGATCTGCGCAGCCACTTAGTGTGTGGCGAGCTAGATTTGCCATGGACTAAATGCCTGTGTAGATGAGCCCTCAGAAAGCATATCAGAGAATCAGAGAGCAAACCTATCACACCATTCAGCCTGTTCCAAAGCGACCAATGCAGGCTTGTTCCCTGCTGAAACTCTAGGTTTAACAGTGTCCCTTCACCTTTGAGTACAACGTACTAACTACTGTGCAATCAAGATGAACACCATTGTTTTATGGTGCTTAGAAACCTGTAACTTTGAAAGTGATGTCATTGACAACATGACAGCTTTGGCCAGCAAAAAAAAAAACCAAACCAGAACAACATTTTGCCATTGTCCAACAGTATGAAAGATCATCACTGCATCATTAGGTCTGCTACCTTTAGACTAGGTGTAGGTGGACAGAATGGATTTGTTGTTAGCGAACAGACGACACCAGTCAGTGGCATATAAATCATTGTTCTGGATTGTAGAACATGTTTCAGTTATAAAAGGAATGGTGAATGGTATGAATAGTGTTACCCCATGTTTGACATGCCCACTAGAGCCTCAGTACCATTCAACATAATGTTCCTAGTCTCCAGAGTTCAGGGCTTACCTCTTTCCCCTGCTAATGATTACAATAAATAAATAAATAAATATTTCCACATCACTGGTACTTAAGAGCCAGGGCAGCCACAACATTTTCCCTATGCTCTGTGTCGCAGGACCCTGGCCCTTACAATTAACAAAAACCTTTCTGGTTAGAAAAGAGGCACCCGGGGATTAGGTGAGAGGTGGGATAAATAATGCCACAAGGCCACAGCATGCTATGGAGAGTTTTGGTTAAAAATCTTGGTTAGTCAAGCAACAAGCTAAGATTTGAGCCTGAAGCTTTGCACACAGCTAACAACATTATCGCCCTCTGATCATTTGATACACTCTCAATATAGCTTCAAATGCAGATTAATCAAGTAACAGACTACAGATGCCCCTCCCCCCCGGGTTACACAAACCCGATTTATGCAAATCCGCACTTACAGAAAAAGTTCCGTAAGCTAGAAACAGGAGGGTTTAGGGCTGGGGTTTTTTTTGTTTTTTTTTTATTGGGGGGGCGGGTTGCGTAATGGTTGGGTATACTTTTCCAACTTTCGCAAAATTTGAATTACGCAAGGCGTTCCAGAATGGAACGCTTGCATAAACTGTGGAGTGTCTGTATAGCCAAGATTTTCAGGCTATTTCCTCAGCAGAAGCTCCTGGATGGGCAGTACTCTTAAAAATCACATCATGTATGTAGCTGCCGAAATATGGAGTTAGCAGCCTAACTTTAGGGTACTGACTTTGACAAGCTAAGCTCTAACCACAGGTATAGCCTTTTGTGAATACATACAGATTATGTACTAGTGACCTAATAAGGCACAAGTATATAATTTGAAGAAGAGACAGTGGTTTGCAATTGGAGCCAAGTAGTTGATCTGGTTAATAGAAGGTTAGAGTGCTCCAAAGAGTCTGGAAAGCATTCATCTTACTTTTGTTGCCCATGTGTCCCCAGCCTGTGATGTAGCAGTAGGTATCTGCCTCAACCAACTGCTCCCTGCTGGGTAAGCAGACTGGCCTTACATAACTTGTCTCGTCGATATCTTCATTTAGTTCTACAATGCTGATATCATAGTCAACTACTGCTCTGTTATAGCGTGGATGCAAGATAATCGTCTTCACCAGTCGGGTCTGCATGAAGATTGATGGATGATCCAGATTGTTTATACCAAACACCACTTTCCAGACTGCAGCATTTTCTCTCCTTTGTAAGAGAGGGGAAAAAATTTAAATTTTCTCCTATAGTTCTTTTATACACAGTTGTATAATTGAGGGCTTCTGGATATCTTTCTGCAATGCACTGAACACACAAGTGGTACTATATAACTTACAGAAATATTACTTTAAGAGGTTATACTAAAAATTAATATCTCACCAAAACCACAAAATAATACTTTTTTTCCTTCAAATTTTCCACCCAAGGAACACAGGGCTAGATTCACCAGGGGACTTCAGGAGAGCGAGCCTGAAGAACATCAAGTTTTCTGAATTCCACTGTGCCTTGGCTGGATTTGCACATACCCACCAGTAAAAACTTACGCCTAAGGCCCCCATGTGAATCTAGGCCTCAGTGCTCAAACATTCATGAATTCACTCTTTCCTCACTCTTGTGAGATTAGAAAGTTTCATAGTTATGTTATAGATGGATAAAGTGAAATAGAGCAAGTTTCATATTTGCCCGAGGTCACAGAGAAGCCTGTGGAAGAACTGAGCAAAGTCTCCTGACTCCCATCCATGTATTTTAGCTGTAGCACCATCTTTCTCTTGTTAGTTTGTGCAAAAGGAAGAACAATAATCTCAGGTTGCAGTTAGGTCATGGCAAGTTTTAGAAAACAATTCCTGAATAAAAAATACTGAAAAAGGCAAAAGTTACAGAACCATGGTTGGGTGGGTCGTCACCAAATCACTAGTATAAAGTTATACCCAAAATAATCACTCACGTTTCCATTTTTAGTGCAAACCACAACAACAGTGCATATGCTGTTTTGAACCTGAAGCACTACATCAGAACATAACTTAGATCAAATTGTCATGCCCCATCCCTGAGGTCTCCTATTATTTTTAAGAAGAGGTTGTATATATTTTAACTTTGGCCAAGACTGGTCCTTCCTGGCTTCTGTAATGTGCCAAGTGCCCTCAATTCCAATTGCCATCAAGATGCTCAGTATCATTAGGGCAGGGCTAGGAAATCTGCTAATGTGGCCTTTTGCCTCTGTCTTGCTTTGTCACCAAGCAATTGATTTCTATGTGCTAGTGCAACTCTGAATTTAACTTTGCAGCTCTTACGAGAGAGCTGTCCTTGTATTCAGCCACCAGTTAGTACCAAAAAAATCATCACATCACTTTGCTCTATGTAGAAATTATGAAAGCTTGGTCACTCATGGCAACAGTCCAGCCATAGGTGTTGGGCCCCCAGATGTCAAGTGTCAGCAACCTAAGGTTGAAGATCACATGTCAATTTGATGTTTAGCCATGACTGCCTAAGACTACGTTTCCATGATTGTATTTTTAAAAATTGTAGCCATCGTTACTGACATTTGTGGATTTTCGCACTTGAGGAAAGGGAGGTGGTAATGCCGAGAGGATTGACCCAACATCAGTGGAGCTGCCTCCAAACCGCCATGTTAAAATGTGAGCTGTATCAGAGGCTAAGAGTATTAAATTGCATGATGAGAGCTAGTGGGAAGTCACAGGTTCTCTAACTTCCCTGTGGCTTTTTAAAAAAAAGGAAGCATTCAGTATTTATATAGCTGATTGAACATGATTTTCTAAAGCTTGGCTGGCTTTATAGAGACTACAGCAGAAAGAAGCTGTGAAAATGCAAAAGTACAGCTCTTTCTCAGCATTGTGGTTTTTCTAATTGCATAATAAATTGTTATTAAAATAATATAGCATGCCATTGCTGATATTTCAGACTCTTTTTTTTGTCCCCATTACCAGACCATGACTTTCTGTATGATGACAAACCACAAGGCATATGTCATAACTATAAAGGGAAGGGAACAGCCCTCCTGTGTACAATACTATAAAATCCCTCATGGCCAGAGACACCAAAATCCTTTTACCTGTAAAGGGTTAAGAAGCTCAGGAAACCTGGCTGACACCTGACCCAAAGGACCAATAAGGGGACAAGATACTTTCAAATCTTGGTGGGGGGAAGTCTTTTGTTTGTGCTCTTTGTTTTGGGGGTTGTTCGCTCTTGGGACTAAGAGGGACCTGACATCAATCCAGGCTCTCCAAACCTTTCTGAACCAGTCTCTCATATTTCAAACTTGTAAGTAACAGCCAGGCAAGGCATGTTAGTCTTATTTTTGTTTTCTCAACTTGTAAATGTTCCTTTTTGCTGAGAGGATTTTACCTCTGTTTGCTGTAACTTTGAACCTAAGGCTAGAGGGGGTTCCTCTGGGCTATATGAATCTGATTACCCTGTGAAGTATTTTCCATCCTGATTTTACAGAGATGATTTTTACCTTTCTTCTTTAATAAAAAGCCTTCTTTTTAAGAACCTGATTGATTTTTCCTTGTTTTAGGATCCAAGGGGATTGGATCTGGACTCACCAGGAATTGGTGGGGGAAAGGAGGGGGGATGGTTAAATTCTCCTTGTATTAAGATCCAAGGGCTTGGATCGGTGTTCACCAGGAACTTGGTGAAAAAGTCTCTCAAGGCTACCCAGGGAGGGGAAGGTTTTGAGAGAAAAGGAGGTGTTCCAGACTGAGGAATCTGGATGGTGGCAGCAAAACCAGATCTAAGCTGGTAGTTAAGCTTAGAAGTGTTTATGTAGGTCCGCACTTCTGTACCCTAAAGTCCAGAGTGGAGGAGGAACCTTGACAGCATATTTATGTCTTACTGTGTCTTGTGGGAACAAAGCAAGGAAGGATTTTGAAAATGCAGAGCCATGGGCAATGAAAAGTCAAAACATGAATATAGTTTCCAACAGAAAAGAAATCTCTTGGTTATTTTAAATTGATTTTAGGTGTTTACATTGCAAAATAGACTCGACAAAACCCTAGGGTACACAATGAGGAAACACTAGCAATGGCAAGAACATGGACTAGATGCTTTATGAAGTCTCATCACTATTGTCGATGAGTCTCTGAAAGCACATCTGCTGTAATGCTCTCTGTGAGTGGCTGTAACACTTGTATACATAGTCACTGCATGCTGGCTGACTGTCTTTGCCAAAATGTCTCTAACTAATAAGTCTCAGGATAAAAATATATTATCTGTTAAGATCACTTTAAAATTCCTCTTTAATTTTTTTTTGATTGGCACAATTTAAAATAATTTCCCACAGACCATCTTAATCCACAATACAACATCATAATGTCAAACAGATAAGGAAACAGACTGGGCCCTCCAGTTTATGAAAGTATGCTCTTAATACGATTTAACAACATAAGACCTCACATTTATAGTTTTGTGCCACTACAGGGTCAGAAGAGTGAGCATAACCCATTTCTCGTTATTTCACAGTGACAGATTCAAACAGGATATCGGTATAGAAATTTACAAACCTTTTCATCCCAGCAATTTCAAAGGCATCTGGGATCCATTCTGGGACACAGAGTATCCTTTTAAAGGAAACATTCTACACTGATGCAATATAGATCTATCCAGGGACAAATGAACCACTTCAAAAAGTCTAAGTTCTATAGAAAGAAAACTTCCCCAAGCAGCTTCTCTCCTCACTCACCATTAACGGGTAATACCTCTCAATTGTCAAGTTCTAAATAGTGCAATGTGGGACTAAGCCCCGCCCTTCAACTCAGCTTACCGGAGAAGTTCCTCCAAAACTATAGAAAGAGTCCAGCAACTGATAAACAGCATTAAGAGGAAATTCTGTTGACTAGTGTTTAAGTCTCCCTTTAAAGGAAAAAATGAAATCAATTTATGGTAATTTAGAAGTTACATTCTGGTCTTCCAGAGTGGGTTGTATGAGAAAAGAAGCTACTAACAGAAAAAAATGTATCAGGTAAGAAATTTCTCATAGTGCTGCATAGCTTCTTTCCTCATTCATCTGCAATGGGGACTAGTGAGCAGGGAATCACAGAAATGGGAGAAGTGGAAAAAGGAGGATAAAGTGGAATTTTAATTACTGTTACAGCAGAATAATAGGCAGAAATAGAACTTCCCTCCATATAAAGCACAACTTTGTAATTTGTTTAGGAACCAATCCAGCAGCAACTTTCTAATAAAGGATGTCGCTACAGAGGAATGGAAACCTACTATGTAAATGAGATGCTTTCTTTCCACAATGCCACTAGGACCCATGTAAAGGGCAGCCTTCATGCCCTCCATGCATGGTTTCCCAGATGGCTAGCACAACTGGCCCAGGATTTTAACATCTTGCCTGTAGCAACTATGAAGCCCTCAGACCCTAGCATTTAGAGTAAATGAGATGAACAGGATATGCCTAGTGTGTGTATTCCTGAGATGTCTTTAGATCTCAAGACTGCACATGTATGCTGCATCCTTTCAAAAACGTGTGGAAGCTTGGAACAAAAGAAGAAAGGCCAGCCACAGGTTTGTCTAGTCTGGCCAGGCTGATCAATCCTGACACCTAATGATACTTAGTTGTGGAGTTAGATATATCTGTATAAAGAATGCCACTAGCACTGATACCAACTTTTCCTGGTGCTTGGTTGCAGGATTTTGACCAGCCATCCAGTAGAAACTCTAATGAAGTTCCAGAACTTTGGAATTATTAATTGCATTAATTAGAGGCCAAGGTGGCATTGTGTTGGGCACTGTACAGAGGGAGCTTACTGTGTCCCTTCATACCAGAAATGAAACTTCACCACATCAGTGATTGAAATTTTCTGGTTAAGTTCTGCCTAGATACCAAAATGTATCAATGAGGCGACAGAGAATTCCTGCTGAACTACACTTCTCTTCTGATGAGCAGGCTGTTATAGATGGTTCTGGTCAGGGTGAAGGAGGTGTCCCTACTTCAAGAGATCTGTTCTTTTCCACAGATGCAGTGAAAGTTCCTTGACTGTCTATTCAGTCCAAACCAGTGAAGGGCTAGGATGACAACTTCAGCTCTTGCATCTTCTTTTCTGTACCCTTTATGTGAACTGTCTTTAAAAGCAGCACATTCTTCTGACTAGGATATTATTTCAAATGCATCATAGAAATTTTGAACTCTGGCTACTTACTGGATTTGGAAGGGATACAAACATTCACATTTAAGATCATAAACCAACTTCTAACTACACAGGAGGAAGGTTCCTCTGGAGGCAAGTTGTTCTATAACTGCCCACTATGGCCTTGCTTGCATTTTCCTCTTCCAGCTGGTACCGACCACTCAGAGAGAAAATACTGGCTGCTATGGTCTGACCCAATATGGACATTCCTATATGTGTTTGTTCAGCCACTCTGCTGCTAGCCTGCTAGAGCTGTCAAAGTGAACTAAAAGAATATGTACTCTGAGATTTTGCAAAATTATGTAGCACAAGGTGTGAGCTTCAGAGAGCTGGATGCTTTCCTTTTGCTAAGTAAGGGACCATAAATCCTAAATCATCATCTCTTCCAAATATGCATTCCACCTTGCAACACCTGCTTCTGTAGCAAGTATACAAGGGTCTACAAGTGAAAACTGAGTAAGCTGTCAGCAGGGTGTTTGTACTTGCCCATAAAAGGGCATTCAGTCATGATCCAAGAATGACACCTAATTTTACATTGCATCAGATATATTATTCTACAACCTCAGATGGAATCTCTGGAGGCACATTGTGTGAAATCGCATGCACAGGTTGATACTGATGCATAAACCAGTAAACGTAGTCAGTGGAGACAGTTAACTATAGTTGGCTGCTGGTAGGAAACAACTTTTACAATGATGTCTTCGCCTTTTTTGACTCTTCTTTTTTGACAGTTTTTTGTGCTGGGCTCAAAAAGCCCTTCTTGATTTTGAACTGTTGTATTTGAATCCTTTCTAGCAGTTGGCAAGTTATGAGTGGTTCTCTAAACAGGAAATAGATTGTGAAACTGTCTCTAAATATGTATAGATGGGTAACTACTAAAAGCCATTGAAGACTTTGGGTGCAGAGGGTGGATCAGACGGCAGAGTCTGTACATGAACTGTGAGCAGTCATACACCAATGCTCGTTTTGTCTTTGTCATGCTGAGGTTTATTGGCTTGTGAAGAGAAAAAAAATCTAGGTCTTCCGTGGGAGCTTCTGTTCCAGATTATTTTCTCTGCTAGTAGAAACAGTCCCTTCCTGAGTACCCTGTTGGTAGTGACAAACAGATTGCTGTGCTGGATTTCATAGAGATGGTTGAGGCTGCTCAGCATTCTCAGATATTAATTTCTCCAAAGTTTTCCATGGCCTCTCACATATAAATTTGGCTGCACAAGGTAACTGTTTAGGATGAGTGATTGCTACTCATGGTGTAGCCGTGGAGTTAGGAGCCAATGCTCATCTCAGCTTACATCAGGAGCCAGGAAATACTGCAAAGAAATAATATTTTACACACTGCTGCCAGCACTGACCAGAACGTGAACCTGAGATCTCTGACATTCAAAGCAAAAATCACACCCGTAGGCATGGTCTACACTACGTGCTTAAACCGAATTTAGCAGCGTTAAACCAATTTAACCCTGCACCCATCCACACAACGAAGCCCTTTATATCGATATAAAGGGCTCTTTAAACTGGTTTCTGTACTCCTCCCCGACGAGGGGAGTAGCGCTGAAATCAGTACTGCCATGTCGGATTAGGGTTTGTGTGGCTGCAAATCGACGGTATTGGCCTCCGGGTGGTATCCCACAGTACACCATTGTGACAGCTCTGGAAAGCAATCTAACCTCAAATGCACTGGCCAGGTAGACAGGAAAAGCCCCGCGGACTTTTGAATTTAATTTCCTGTTTGCCCAGCATGGAGCTCTGATCAGCACGGGTGGCCATGCAGTCTCAAATCCAAAAAGAGCTCCAGCATGGACCGTACAGGAGATACTGAATCTGATCGCTGTATGGGCAGACAAATCTGTTCTATCAGAGCTCCATTACAGAAGACGAAATGACAAAGCATTTGAAAAAATCTCCAGGCTATGATAGACAGAGGCCACAGCAGGGACTCAGCACAGTGCTGCATGACAAGCGTAACGGAAAGCCAAAGAATCAAATGGACGTTCATGGAGGGAAGGAGTGGGGGACTGAGAACTCCAGCTATCCCACAGTCCCCGCAGGCTCTGAAAAGCATTTGCATTCTTGGCTGAGCTCCCAATGCCTGTAGGGTCAAAAACATTGTCTGGAGTGGTTCAGGGTATATCTCATCAATTTACCCCCCTCGCCCCCCGTGAAAGAAAAGGGAAAAAAATCATTTCTTGCCATTTTTCAATATCATCATCATATGTCTACTGCATGCTGCTGGTAGATGCGGTGCTGCGGCGCTGAACAGCAGCATCCCCTTCTCTTCCCTTCCCCATGGCAGATGGTACAAAATGGTGGAAAACTGTCATCATCCCGTGAGTGCTCCTGGCTGGCCTCGGCGAGGTTGGCCGGGGGCACCTGAGTAAAAATGGGAATGACTCCCTATCACTCCTGGCAGATGGTACAAAATGCTTGGTAACCATCCTCATCATAGCAACTGGAACCTGAGCTCCATCAGCCCCCCCCACCTTTCATGTCTAAAGAAAAGATTCTGTACTCCCTGGACTATCATAGCAGCGGGAGGCTGCCTCCCCCTCATTTTATCTCACTAAAAAGTCAGTGTTTCTTATTCTTGCATTCTTTATTACTTCATCACACAAATGGGGGGACATTGCAACGGTAGCCCAGGAGGGAAGCAACGGGTGGGGTTGTTGCAGGGGCATCCTCTAGAATAGCATGCAGCTCATCATTTCTGCGAGATCTCTGGGGCTCTGACCCGGAGCGGCTGTGCTCTCTGGCTCTCTAGTAGATTAGCCCCATATTCTAGGCAGGACTGACTCTATTTTTAGACAAAACATAAAGAAGGGAATGACCCAGGGAATCATTCCTATTTTTGTCCATGCACCCTTGGCCAACCTCAACGAGGCCAGCCAGGAGCACCCATGATAGCAGCAGACAGTACAAAATGATTGATAACCATCATCGCCAATTTCCAATTGCAAACAGTGCAAAAGGACTGATAACCATCATCTCATCACCAATTTACAATGGCAGACGGTGCAATAGGGATGGTAACCATCTCTGCTACCTTGCAAAGGCAAATGAATGCTGCTGTGTAGCACTGCAGTACCGCTTCTGTCAGCAGTATCCCGTACATATACGGTGACAGTGACAAAAGGCAAAACAGGCTCCATGGTTGCCATGCTATGGCGCCTGCCAGGGCAATCCAGGGGAAAAAGGGCGCGAAATGATTGTCTGCCGTTGCTTTCACGGAGGAAGGATTGCGTGACGGCATTTACCCAGAATCACCCGCGACACTGTTTTTGCAGCATCATGCACTGGGATCTCAACCCAGAATTCCAATGGGCGAGGGAGACTGCGGGAACTATGGGACAGCTACCCACAGTGCAATGCTCCAGAAATCGACACTAGCCTCAGTACATGGATGCACACTACCGAAGTAATGTGATCGCGTTCACTTGACTTTATACAATCTGTTTTACAAAACCAGTTTATGTAAAATCGGAATAATTCCGTAGTGTAAACATACCCATAGATAGTAGCAAGCAAGAGGCTCATCAAGTTGGTTTTCCTTATTAAGGATAGGATCTGAATCACTCTTATAGTCTATAAGGAATCTTTTGGAAGGAAGCTCTCTTCTTATGCTTTGACTGTCTTTCACTGGTGGAGCTACTGCTGCACCAACTGTAGCTTCCCAAAGTTTATGGAATTTTCATCCATTTTTATATAACAATGTAGTTTAACATTTAGTTTTAACCAGAAATCCCTGTTCAGATCTTATGATGTTCTTAAAGCAGGCACATACTGGAAACTCTGTATCTAATTTTGCTTAAAGGGGAATGTTTTATTATTATTATTAATGAATTATTTGTGAGCCACTGGCTTCTTGCCCTGTGAGAGTCATGAGGTTTTTGGGTTTTTTTAGTTTTTTGTGGTGTGCATATGAGACTTCCTTTGATTGTTGGGAGGAGGGAGGTAGCATGCTATTCATCCTGGCCTAGGGACCACTTGATTGAGATGGGTACTGCAACAAATATCCTGACTGGTATTCTTTTTAAGGCTAGATGGTGGGGTTTGTCCACAATCTACTGCCCACACTGGCTATCACCCTGGTAAGTACTTCAGCAGCAACCTAGTGTCACTCTCAGGCTTTACTCACTAGATTGGGAATCGTTTTGAACATGGGAACATGCTGTAATCCCATGATGGTTGAGCTGCATCAGAAATGGAGTCCTTCTGTGCCCCATTCTGTCACATACTGCCTGAGGTACTCCTTATACTTTAGTATGGAGCCAGTCTATAGGGAGGGGGGAAGGGCAGAGAGAGACCCCCTTCCTACCTTTCAGACTGTGAGCTCTTTTCCCTGGTAGAGTGAGGGTCTGCAGGCTGACAACCTGATAAGCACAAATTCTCATTACACTGCATCCTGAGACAAGGCTTCTCTGCATGCCCAGACATGGCGTAGGATGGGGAAGGAGCAGTGAACCTGATACAGCAAGATGTGAGAAAGTCCTGTAGAGGACAAAAGCCCCAACAAACCCTCCCTCCAGGTAAGATGGCAAAGGAGAAACGGTTCAAGCCCTAATTTGTGCACCATTTGCTCATTAACAATATGAACTGTTGCCTTACAAAAGGGACACTTGCTTTTGTCTTTTTTTAAAACCTGGTCTCGCTAAGATGTGAGGGGTTCTCCTCTGTATGAATGATCATACTCCAGCTGAGCCTTCCCATGATGGAGTCATGGATTTGGATGGCAGGTGAAGACTGCTGCACCTGTCTGGCTCAAAGCTCCACAGCCTGGCCTGTGAGTTGGCAACCTGTGGCAGCAGGCCATAGCTCTCCCTCTGAAGTACCATGCTCTGGCAATGCAAGGGTCAGTGGCAGCAGGCCATAGCTCACCCTTTGAGTTTCCTGAAAAGCTGCCTACAGCATCCTTTGGATGTGGCTCAATGCTATCAGGGCTTCTCTGCTGCTGTGGTGGGAGGGAGTGAGAGCCTGGTCAAAAGGTACTGCACCGGAGGGACAAGAGGAATGGGGCCTCAATGTTCCAGTGATTCCTCAGACCAGGAAAGGGTAAGGAGAGCTAGAAGGTGAGATGAGGTTGCTACCACACAAAAATGAAAACAAATTATAAAACAAAGTGGAGTCAGGAGAAACTGTGCCACCAGTTTGTTCTACTGCCAGAAGCAGAATTTCTGGTGGCCTGAGTTATAGGGTGGCACTTTGTTCGGTGCTGTTGCTGGAGGCTCCAGAATTGTCTCCAAACTCCACAGGTGGTAGGCCTCTCCCATTAGGGATGAATGAGCTGAGAAGCTGTGCAGCAGAAATGTACTTAGACTATATGAAGGGAAAAGCAGGTTAACTGATGAAACACATTTTAATTCTCTATAGAAACCTAATTAACAGGACTTGGTACAAAACAGGAAGTAACATCATAAACTTCCACCCAGAATTCTGTTTAATCAAAATGATACCATGATTAGCATTAAACTGTCACCCATGTCTGATGTCTGAGGTGCATCAATGGTTCCTGTGCTTCAAACAGAAAATCCTCGTGGTATCAAATCTCAGATACTAGAAATTGCCACTTCATGGTAAGTGCTGGCTTTTTAATAATGACAGCCCTAGTGGAGATAGCATAGTATTTCTCTATAGTTAGAAAAGGCAATAACTCCATCATCTCACATACCACTGTGGCAAAGTGTTGATTTTATTTTTTCTTGTTAAACAGTTATCACTGTTCCCGTATTCTTGTGTTATTTTTATTCTGGCTCTCAGAAGATTTATTAATCTATAGTTATATGTGACACATTAGTAAAGTATCACAAATGAAAGGGATAGTGTTTTATGAATATCCTAGCTGAAAGTCAAAGCCTTCATCAACTTTAGGTATCAAAGTGAATATTAAAACTAGTCAAACCCTCAGCTGAAATCATTTAATAACGTTCATTGTCTCTTTAGTCTCTAAAAAGAGATTTGTTGTTTTGACAAGATCACCTGCTGATTTTTTTTATATATATATATTTTTATGTGGAAGTTATTTATCTAACTAGCCATTTGTATGTCAACAGTAAAACTGTCTCAGCTCTGCTCACCCCTCAAAGCAGTGTGCTACCGTCAAAACCCATTTGTTTGCAATCAAAACACAGCCACATATGTGCCCACTTGGTTCACTCTGTAGAGAGCACTGCCACGGCCACCGTCCTGGACGACTAGTCCTGCCGCCAAGGATCCTCTTGCTCATGCGAGCTGCAGGGCGACGGCCACAATCTAGCGAGAAATGTATGATACTGTGTGTTATTTACTGCCACGAAATTCAGTGTGCATAGAACGTTCTCACAATCTGCTCTGAGAAAAGTATTGCAAGGGGGTTTCTCTATACGGAATGAAATTATAAAACTCATGAAATTATGTCGCACTTATGGGAAGAATTTATAAAAACTCAACACACTGTGTTTGAATTCCATATACAATGAGCCAAATTCATCCCTCCTTTCACTTCAGTGGACTGAGCCCAGGGATTAATTTGACCTATTTAGGTTTCCAAATAAGACAAACGGAGTTAAAAAAAAAAAAAAAAGAAGCCACACTAAGTTGGAAGAGTTTGGCTTTCTCTGAGAAGTACAGCAACTGACCTATCCTTGGGCAGGGGAGTTATTTTTATACCAGTGAATCACCTGTCAATCACCAGCATGTTGTTGCTACCCTGAACTACACACCAGAACTGGCACTGAAGTAGCACATTGGAAAGCATTTGCCCAGGCCCAGAAGCCCAAGCATAAGATGTGCATCTATCTGCAGGAAATATAATACTTTCTTTACTCATGGAAATTTCCAATGGAAAATAGCTATTTGCTCACATATAGCTTGCCAGTGAAGATTTATCTTTTTTACAATGCCTGTTCTAGTGCTCTGTCCATTCTAGTTTTAATGATAGCATATTGTTATAAATTTCACTGACAAGTTTTCCATCAACTTGCTGGTCAGCTACACACCTTTTAAAAATATGTTCATCCCTTTCTTTTCGTTCTCCTTTTTAATTCTGGGATTGTAATGTGAAAGGCTGTTATAAATCTCTTGTTTTATTACTGCCCAATTTAGAGAATTGGCTGACATAGTATCAGTTTCCGGAATCCTTCTCCAGGGGAGGATATCCTGTTTTTGCATATATGTTGGAATTTAGCGATGAAGAAATAAATTAGTACAATGTTGATTTGTAACTATTAAATTCTTAGCACGTCCTCAAATAACTTCTGGGAGCAAGGACTTTTGTGTTGCTTTAAAGTCCTCTATATGTACTACATGTAGGAGGCAAACAACCTTACAGTCTTCTACAGGATGACTTTTCTGGTAATAGTAAACTTTGAGTAGTTTCCTGGATCTAGGTCATGCTTTATGATTAATCTGTCTCATCAGGCTAATATATTTATTCAAAATGTTCTTCAAGAAAGCTTTTCCGTTTTGTAGACCTGACATCCATCTGAAGAATTGCTGTATTTTCAAACCACTTAAACTTGCATAATCCACTGTGCATTTAGATTTAATCTGGGGTTTTCTCCTTTAAATTTCCCTATCCCCTTGACAGTCACAGCTACAAATGAGTCACATTAGGAGCTTACTTACTATCATGGTAGCAAAAGATGTTCCCAACAGCAACAAAAGTTTAGTCTAATCAAAACATGGATATTGACAAGATTAGGGAAAACCAGGAAGTCATCCTTTGGTTCTGGTTCCATTTGCAAGACATTGGAAAGATGATGATACCAGTGCAAACAGTTAGTGATATAATTTCTGGGTCAGATTCTGTATTCAGTCAGTCCAGAGTAAATCCAATAAAGTCAGTGAACTTACTCCAGACTCACTAATATCTCAGTCTGACCCTTTCTCATTACATTCTGTGGACCAAATCTTCCTGTCTTTATTCAGGCAAATTTCCACAGAAGCCTGAGAGTGAGTCCTTCCTAAGACTTGAGGAAGAACTGTAGAACACACAGTACTTGTAACTATATCATCAAAACAATTATGGACCAAGCCTGCTCCCTTTGAAATTAATTGTAATTCTCCCAATTAATTTTGCGGGGGCAAGAGCCAGCCTTAGTCGAATACAATGGACAATTTCATCATCAAAAGGGGAAAAAAGCTGATACCACTGGATGTAGTGGCCAAATAAAAATTAATGGGAAACTAATAGGTGAACAAAAGTATATCAGATTTCAAAGGGAAATACACATTAAAGATTTGTTGTTGAGAAAGTATATTTCAACATATCAAAGGCACATGCTTAAGAGTCCAAATAAAATGCTCTTCATATGTTGTTTCAGGAATTGTGTTTTTCTCTTACCTTTTTTGCTACAGAGAAGGGACACTTTACTTCTGCTTTGACATGACTGCCTAAGCGTTGAAACAATAACATGAAAAACATATTATTGACAATTTACATATTATATCAGCCCAGTATAAGAGCAATTGGATTATTTGTTTAAACACAACAAAATCAATCCACGATACAATGAAACACAGGGAGCATTATACTGGGGCACCAGAAATTGCACTGGCTTCCAGTCTGTTTTTGAAGGCCGTTAAAGATGTTATTTTAGATCTATATAAAGCCTTTATGAATTGAGTGCTGCATATCTTAGAGACTACCTCTTTCTTTATTAATTAACCCAACAGCTGAGATGCAGTGTCTGATAATTCCTAAATTCTGAAGGCAAATAAATCACTGTGAAGTTCTCTTGGTTCTTCCAGGTAGGTGACAGACTTTTGTTGACATTTACTTGATAGAAAATGGCTTTTAGATTAAACAGAATTTTTTGCCAAAAGAATTTTGGTCTTTTGATGAAAACCCAGAAAGTTTCCAAGGGAAATGTTTATGCAACTGAAGAGTTCACATTTTTGTTGAAAGTTTTTGGGAGGAAGAGAATCATTTCCCTACCAGTTGTATTGATTCTACAGTTCATTTGCCTCCTTGCCTCACATAGTCCAAGGTCCATTGACTTCAATGGAATTACTCACACTATGAGTCAAGTCATTCATGTGCATGAATGACAGTGCCTGCAAACCATTAAACCCAGTTAAAAAGGGAGACATCTTGAATAAGATGAAATATGAACAAGACATCAATTGCTATGAAGATCTCAATATTTATTTACTATACGTATGGATTTGCTAAGAATGGAAGGCCAAATTATTGTTATCCATGTTTTTAAGTTTTTTTTCTGTGTGTCTTGAAGGATTGATGAGCACTGACTACTTTCAAAATGATAAAGAATCTAAATGCTAATGAGATTCTTGATAAAACTCTAAGAAACTAGTAATATGTGAGAGAGATACTCCCTTAGATCAACATCCTGAGAGCTTTGTTCTTGGTATTTACTCTAGACCCAAGCACTTGGAAGAGATTAGGCTGGTGAACAGGGACAGTTATGACAAAGGAAAAGAGGTAAGAATAAATTTTCAGTCTCAGGCATTGTCCTGTCTACCAGTCCCCATTCTGGGGAACTTTTCTTTAAGTAGGTGAACAAATGAACTGGAAATGAATGGGAAAGAATGTCAAAACACTATGGAACTATTCACAATGGATGAACAGAGGAAAGAAGAAGTAACTTAAGAGGACTATCTCATTCAGTATTCTTTTGATGAATGAAGATGCTACTAGCTTTCGTGGTTCGAATTAATACTGTCGCCAGCTAGTAAAACTTTGCACATTTGAATAGGTGATTGCCTTGCAAATCTCTTCATATGAAGCCCTGGAGCCTTTTTTCCAGGTAATCTTTACTTCTCTGTTGAGTTTGCTGTGAACTTTTCCAGTAGTGTTCCTCAACTGGCTAGGTAAGCGTCTACAATAGATTTGCTTGCTTTGTCCAGCAATGGTAGTTTCAGATGAATTCCTGAGTTGAGACAATGTGATTTTTCTCCCAATTTATGGAAATGTCATCATATCCCTGGCCCAGCTGCCTTATGAGGTTGCCCCAATTAGTATATCAGTCAGGAAGACTTTACATATTATATAAAGGTGTCATTTCCCCCTGAAGGATGGCATGATAAATATTTTCTGGGCTCTTTGCATGGCACCTGTAGAGAGTTTCTAGAACTCCACTGTCCAAAGTGATAAATAACCATTTGTTCTTTGAAACTATTCAGTCTCCTTCCTAACAGGCAGAGAACCTCTTTTAGTCCTGAGCTCACTCAGCTGGGTTGAGGCTGCACAGGCTCTGGTACCTCCACAAAAGGGACTGACAACCCAGAACCCTGCAAGGGGAGACACGCCCCCCTCTCTGGGGACCCAGGCTGCCTCACTCCTTTCCCCAGCCAGGTGAGCTTAGGGACAAAAGGAACCACAGAGAGGAGTTGGGCAGAAAAAAATATAGCCAGCAATACCAGCAAAAAGCAGCTGCAGTCAGTATTTGTAGGTTCTGATGATGCTTTCTTCGTCCAAAAGTTTTTCACATTAGCCACCACCAATCTAACAAAGTCCATTACTGATTCCACCAAGATGTCCAAAACAAAAGATGCTCCTGAGAAAACCTTCTGCACGGGACTTTAACTTCTGGTGTTTAGAAGCTGTGGTTTCTGCAAAGTCCAGACTACAACAGTCCTACAAGGAAGGTGGGGGTGTTGCTGATGCCTTTGCCCTCTTGTCTCCTATGGGCCTTCCCTATTGGCCAGTGGAGACTTGCTTGAGCTGTTGTAAGAGTCTGTCAGAGTCTCTCCATCATTTATCTGACCTCTCCTGCACTTGCCCTATTTACCTGTCTTGTGAGGCTGGCCTAGTGAGTCTGCAGTCTTCTTCCCTGAGGGACAAACCTCCACTGTTGGAGGGCTTGTAGGCTTGTAGTCAGCAGGGAAAGAGGACATGCATCTGAAGAAGTGGGATTTTTTACCCACGAAAGCTTATGCCCAAATAAATATTAGTCTTTAAGGTGCCACCAGACTCCTCGTTGTTTTTGTGGATACAGACTAATACGGCTACCACTTTGATACAGGGAAAGAGGAAGGCTGCTGTGTACACTGGGTCCACTCCTAGCAGTGGTGCCTTCTCCTTCTGTTCTTCCTCAGCAGTAGCACTGGATCTGCCCAAAGAGGATTTTTGAATACACGTCTACCCAAGGCACTGTGCAGCCAATGAGGACACCATGAGCAAGATCCCAGGGCAATTTCACTCACAAACTTGTGAGCCTACAGCAGTTATGCCCATCAGGTGAGAAAGGCCCTTTCAAGTTAGGAAGCTTAGCAAAGTCTGCTTCTAATTCCTGCTGTGGAGTACAGAAGAGGTATAAACAAGAGCATATAGCACATACAGTGAGCAGCCTGGCCCTAGGATGGCAACAGCTAGGCTTGTTGGTCCTGCTAAGAGCTGCCTGAAGGAGCTTGGGGAGGAGATAGACAGGTCACAGAAAGAAACTGCAGCTCTTCAGGAAAGAAAGATGTGTATAGAGGGGAGGATAGTATTATAGGGAGAGAAGACAGGAGAATTCTTTAAATAGGAAGAGGCCTGGAGCATGACTGTATACTTCTTTGGAAGAATCATGGAAGGAGTGGGACAATCACTGAGCAACTCCTAATTATCAGGTAATACCGCTGCTGCATGCTGGAGAACAGTGGAGGGGACTGTGCCTGAGAAACAGTGCAATTAAGAAACCATTAAAGCTATTTTATTTTGTTTTAAATTACATTTCCAGTCACAACTGCTTAATCCTCACTTGGTATTCCAGGAGTCTGGGCATGTGACCCACAGAAGTGCTAACCAGTGTGATAGCAGTGCTGTCCACAAACGTAACTAGTAAATCAGATGACTTTGGCATCCAAATACAAAATAAGTTTGCAAACTAAGGCCCTAGTCCTGCAAAGACTTCTGCAAGTGCAGTGGAGTAGTCTCATTAAAGCGTTTGCATAAGACTTTGCAATACTAGGATATGAAGGCCAAGATTCAGCAAGTTGCTGAGTTCCTCCTGTGAGATGCTGAGCAGTTTCAACTCCCAATTATACTATCTTAAATTTGGGATACTGATGATTTTTACAACAAGCCTTGTTTTTACATTTTTATCTTTTTTCCCCACTGACAACATCTCTACCAGTTCAAGAGAGGGCTTGTTTAAAAGCAATGAATAAGTGAGCTCTAAAACCAGTATGCCACAGAATTCTCATTGAAAACTGGATATGTGACCTTATTAATTTCTTTACTCTTAACTGATAGTTCAACTAGATAGTGATTCTGTGATTAAAAGCTTACTATGATAGTTACAGTCTACAAAATTACGATCAACCAGAAAATTAGATTCAGTGACGAGGACCCAAAATGAGAGTGAAGTTGTAAGAGACATTAGCCTCACTGTGGAATTTACATTACATCATGCATATGTATGTTTATGTGAATGCAAACAAAGATACCTCAGAACACAAAACTCACTAATGGAAATACCATCCTTCATTGCTAAGCTTCCATCCACTTCTCTAAAGCACATATGGAGCACACAGTAGCTGTCCCTTACCCTTTCACTAGAAGGGCAGGTAACGTGGATGCATTTTTATTCTTCCAGTCAGAGGGCAGATTCAGCCACTTTTGATGGTGTAGTTGCTCATTTTCTTGTACAATTTTTGTTGCAGATGGCCCCCTGAAACGAATAAAAACAGTCCATGGATCTTCAAATATGTTTGACTCTGAATGTCCTGACCTTACAGTTATGGGAGGGAAAGATGCTTTAGTACCTTCCCTTTATGCCAAAGTCAGGCAACTGACTGATACTCCAGATCTGCAGATGGTTGCGGGACAGGTTTTGGCCAAAGTCAGACCTACTCACATTTTATTGTTATTCATGAAAAATGTTCTAACAAGTAGGAATGGGAAATGGAAATGGCAAAAGTTCTCTGGTGGCAGAAAACGTAAGCATGATTTCACATCTGCTTTATTCATTACTATTACATTTTGGTCATAATGCTCATAATCACATCCAAGCTTTTTCTTCCCAAAATTTTCCTTTCCAAGCAATTTCAGTTACCCACTATGTGTCTGTTTAGCTCATATTGCTTCCACAAGATATAATCAGGAATGATGATCACAGTATGGATTGATTTTACTCATACTGATCAACAGAACCACTCAGAGGAAAATTTCAGAACATATTAAAATAGAGTCTCTTAAATGAAAGTAGCTGATAATCAGATTTGGCAGGTTGGTAAAATCACTTCCCACCCCACCCATTTTTTTCCTGGTAAGTAAGACTTCCATCTCTCTCTTTGAAGCTCTTCATTGTAAGGTTACTTCTACAAAGAATTGAGCCCTCAAGCATTTACTTGGGTCTAGATTCAGCAACTACATTTTTCTCCTGAATTAATTTGCACAAGATGCCATTAAAAAAAATGAAGAGTTTTTTTAAAATCATTTATGCATCAGACAAGCAGGTCAATTTAAGGAAACATCAGATCACACTGCCCCAAAATACAAATGCCTTTTAATAAAAAAATTAGCAAATTCTCAAACATAACAGCAGGAAGATTCTTCATGGATTTGGATTTCAAAATATATGGTGCATATGTGCATTAACATGAAAGCTGGGTAGAAGTAGTGATCCTTTGTTAAATTTCGTTTCAGGAGATTTTGCACTCTTGAAATACTGCTCTTCCGCAAAACATTTGGCAAAATTGGCTATTTTTAATCTTAAAACCCTGCAAAACCACCCAGTTCTGAATATTTGCTCTTGTGCTGTGAATTTGAAATGTGTTCCATATGTAGCTCTACAGCATTAGCTAACTAACCAAATACCAGATCCTTAAGTCCAGCCAGACTGTACAGGGTATAGCTCAGGTGCACTAAAGTTTGCCTTTATGCTCCCCTGATCCTGAGCTCTCTGAATGTTGGAGTGGTTCCCAAGCATAAGAAAGAGCAGATACTCTAGAGTCATTTACCCTAGCTGTGATCAGCTTCAGGAGGCTGGAAAGGTAGGCAGGAACTGGCAAGCATAGGGAAGCCTCCGTCATGTTCCATTACCCCTGGTCTCATGCCTCTTTCTCCAGTAGCAGAAAGGCAAGGCTGCGTTCAGGCCTAGGTAACATCAAAGTGCAGTGGGACTATGCAGCTCCATAGCGATCTATAGGAAAGATACCCCAGGGCCAAAAATTTTGCCCCTCCCAAAAAGGGGACCAGAGAGCTGGAATTAAGGGTGTATATATTTGAATGAAAAGAAAAGAAAAGAATCTTAGGGGGACACTGACACAGAGAAAATTGAATAGTAATATGGAAGACACAGAAAAAGGAAAAATGTGTATGGGGGCCAGCTCCAGACATTACAAACTTTTAGATTTAGATTGACAAACTTTAAACTGATAAATAGATGTTACATCATCTGGCAAAAGCAAGTTTTTGTTTGCTTGAGCATGTAAAGACGTCAAATAAATTTTGGAAAATTCATATGAGGTACCTAAAGCAGCTTTCTGTCTGGAGTTAAAGCAATGCAATGGACTACATGAAAAATCTTTCAAAGCTGGTGAAACTAGAGGCAAAAACCCACCCAACTGTGATTTTACTAAGGTGGGTGGCAAGGGTCCAGGGAAAATAAGTGGGAAGGAAAAATAAAACCCTGTTATTACTATCATTATTTAAGTGTTGACAATGTCCTTAGGAATTATGGTCCCGCTTCAGCAAAGTGCTCAAGCATGTGCTTAACTTTTAGCATGTACTTAAGTCCCATTGACTTAAGTGTCACTATATACTGATTAGTTAGACATTGGAAAAAGGAAAAAAACCCAAGCACAGTGCAAGTTATGGCTAAAGAAAAATAGTTCTGTACATATTATTAAGGGACTGATTGTGCCTTCTGCATGCACCCCAAACTCCCATTAAAGTCAGTGGAAGATCTGGATACATAAGAAATGCAGGATCTGCACTAAGAAGCACACACGGACAGTGAAGATGAATGATGAACAATGTGTTGTGTTTCAAAAAATGTTCTGACCTTGCCTGAGCAATGGCTGTAAAAAGAAAACATGATGGATTCTCAGATTCTGCCAAGATGCCTTTAAGCTTTCAATGAAACATTCAACTCTCAGACTTATTTTTGTTCCCTCATTAAGATTTTGTTTTAATGACAATCTTAAGCCATGATGACGCATTAAAGACACAGAAAAATTTGGGTTTTTCCTGCTGAGGAAAACCTTGCAGGAATGACTTTTTCAAGATTCTACAAAGCTGTTACACATGAAGAGTTTTTAAAAAGTGTAAAAAATACCCCAATCCTGTTTTCCTTTAAACTAAAGTTAGACAAAAGTCATGGGTAGGTTTGGAAAAATACAGATATTCAGGGCTCCTGCACAATTAATGAACCATAAACAAACTGATTCATAGTGTAATTGTATTTTTAAGCATCCTACAGTTTCTAATGCTTGATTCTCCACCCCCCAGGAAATCTGTTACTATTTGGGCCTTTCCTGGAAAACTAATTTGTTTTTCAGACACATCCATTTGATCTACTACAGAAGTTTCCGTTATGTACAAGACCACCCTCCTGCTCAGAAGATTATACAGTCCCTAAGCTTGACAGCTAAGGAATCCTTTATGGGAGAAGAGAGGTATAGCACTTAGTATAATTTAAAATAAATCACTTATCTAATTTAAAAAAATAAAATTCCTTCTAGTACTTTTAAAATTAGACATGTGGGAAATTATGTTAAATTATATATTATATATACACACACATGTAGTAGTAGAGAGTTTGGGGGTTTCTAATTCATATTGACCATCAGAAGCTTGTTAACCTGTAAAAATGTAAAGATAAAACTGAACTTCAGTTATAGCATTTAACAATCTGAGTCCAAGTTTTCAAGTCTGCTAAACAAAACAAATAGCTAGAGAAACCTGGGAGTCTACATCTGTCCAGCAGACAACTGAAAATAGGTTGGAACGGTTGCACTAAATGATATTTTCAGATTTACACCTCTTCAGCCCAGCCATTGTCTGTTGTTATGTTAACAGCTCTGCCTGTGTATCCTCTGAATAAGTTGCTGGTTTTGATATATTTGAATTGCTATATGAAGGAGAGGGCATAGCTCATAAATGGCTCCAGACACCTCATGGTTTTCCTGTAAAGAATGATCTATTAGCCATAAAAATTAACAATATGGTACATCATGTTCTATGTCAGCAGTGAGTTAGTTTGCCAGGTCTGCATTAACTAAAATCTGACAATAACCCAAATTCTGGATTCCAGCCAATGGAAGGAAGAATAAGAAAAAAAATCAGGAAAAATGTCAAAGGGCCTAGAGATTGTGCCTGCATCTTCCTCATATGGCAGCACATGGCATTAGGCTATTTTTAAATCTGAGTTATATTACTTTTACAGTGGTTTAAAACAGGTAGCATCCACTGGTTAGCTTACTATACAGGTTGTTTATGGTCAACTAGGCATGATTTTTTGGCAACAGTTGTCAGTGCAACCATATGGAAATACTCTCAGCAGGACTGGCAGAATTAGTCAGACTCTTTGGATTCTGTCCATTGTATGGTTTCTTTCTCCTAATCTCCTCTGGGCATATTAAACTATTATCACTCCATGATCTACTAGCCAACAGCGGTTGCTAGTGAGCACTTTTAAAACAGTTCTCACCTTATCAAATGAAGGCTCTTCTGCAGTAAAGAGCTTCTCCCTCCTGTGTCTGCTTCTGGTAAACAGATACAGCTGTCTCCTATTAATTTCCAGTATTTTCTCATTTCTCCTTCCATTTCCTCCAACAATGTTCACAAAAACCATTTTGTCTAACATTTTTGACCTATCTTTGTTTGAAGAATCTGCCATGAGCAACTTCTCCATTACTTCATAATTTTGTAGAATGGTGTTTTATCCATTGTGCGGCTTCCACCAAATATGTAATTTATAAAATACATAATTCAGAAAAATGTATTTTTAAAAATGAACACCATCATAACAGTTGATGGATGCAAGCTTATATTACCACAGCGGTTCTTAAACTGTGGGTTGGAACCCCATTTTAATGGGGTTGTCAGGGCTGGTGTTAGACTTGCTGGGACCCAGGGCTGAAGCCGGAGCCTGAGCCCCCCACCCTGGGTTGTGAGGCTGGGGCTTCGGCTTCAGCCCTGGGTGGCGGGGCTGAAGCCCTTCGGCTTTGGCTTCCCCACCCCAAGAGCAGTGGGGCTCGGCCGGGTTCAGGCTTCGGTCCCCCATCCTGGGGTCATATAGTAATTTTTGTTGTCAGAAGGGGGATTCAGTGCAATGAAGTTTGAGAACCCCTGTTTTACCCCCAAAATTGTGTGATCTTAATAAGATAAAACAAACAGACTGTAGCTAACCTGTGCTTTGTATTTATAAAAAGAAGTCATTTCGGATTATATTCTATAATAATATATCCATTCACCACCATTAAAAGGACACCATCAATTTGAATGCTCTGAAAGTGACTAAGTATTAAATCTAGTTCCTGAGCTTCCCCTCCCCTCCGCATTCCACAAAGCACTTCAGCATGTGCATAATTTTACTCATGAAATCAGTGGGAGTACTCACAAGTGTGCTTTGTGTGATTAGGGCCCTTTTAAATAGTAAGCCCTGATTGCTATTTATCTCTTTTTCTTTTTGAGTTCTTTTTAAAAATGTTTTTATCTGGGTTTTTCTCCTTGCTGGTGTTTATAAGGACTTTTCAAATAGAAAGAAATAGATTATAAGGAAAGCAGCAAAACCGACTACATACATACACACAAAGATTAAGATCCTCAGTACCCCTTCTGCCCTTTTTCACAAAGGGGCCCTAAAAACCCCAATTCCAGTTGGAGTAAAATTCCTTGTGTAGGCAATGCAGAAGTCAGCTGTGAGGCTACTTTCCAAGGAGCTTCTGGCAAACCTAGGCATAGTGGACAGGGCCAGGGACACAGTTTGAAGCAGGAGTAGGAAGGCATGACTGAGGTGGGGCCTGTGGTGGAGTTTCTGGGCAGCTCTGCAGCCCATAGGCAGCCATAATACTTAGAGAGGCCCCTGTATCATGATCAATGGAAGTGGAGTCAGAGTGCCCATGTTCCCTGCCTGGGCTGTTATTGACATGACAACAAGGGAACAGGGAATGAGTGGAGTTAGGATGGAACTAACTCAGCCACATGGCCAAAGCAGTGCACAAGGTTTAATAACGTTCCACTTCTTCAACTTAACCTGCTCGATTCAGCTTCACTCTTTGCTAAGAAGAGAGCCCTCAAACTTGTGAGGGTGCAAAGATGGCCACTTAAGCCACTCCCACCTCCTGGCTGCAAGATCCATAGTGCACCTCTTACAGGTGCAGCACAGGATTTCACCCATGGAATACAACATGGACAAAGGAAGAAAATGGTTTCTTCCCTAACTTCTTTCAGGGTTAGTAATCTGAGGTTTTATTTTTAACTCTAGAAGGTACAAGGATTTTGATCAAAAGTGTGATTTTCACATATTATTTGTTTTTTAAAGACTTACACACTTTTGGAGAACTTTCTACAGTTTTGACTGGACTTTCTCTGCCCTGTGCTGATTGGCTATTTGCACCAACCCTCCGCTTTCCCCTCCCTCACAATCTCTTCATTTAAGCATCCGTCCACACCTGCCCTCATACCATTTACTCCCATGCTTTGGACACACCTCTCTCATCAGCATCTCCCATTGGCTAGCTTACGTGGCTCCCCCCCAGCATGCTGGCTTTTGTGGATCCCATTCTAAAGGCATCAATTGTATAAGGAGCCTCAGCACCGAACTCAGGCTTTGTGGATTCCAGTGATTTTTCTAGGCACCTAAAAGTTAGGTGTTGCAACACTTAAGTCCTCTTGTGGAACTGGGCCCAAGTGTCTTGTCCTTGGTCACACGTGGAATCTGCAGCAGAGGTAGGATTGAACCTAAGTCTCCCAGAGGCCAACCTAGCACCATACATGTTTTATCATCCTTCTTCACAAGTATGTGTATCCTGAGGCACCAGATTAGCAAAACAAGTTGAATATTAACTAGAAAGGAAACAATTTCTGAAAAAAGTTACACCTTCTGGAATTATAAGCATGAATTGTTACAGTATTGCTACATCTATTTACAGACACACATAGATACATGGTAGAGTATTCACATGCTACCGAATATGCATTACTTCAAGCCTATTTATGACTGCATATGCTTATCATTCTTTTACAGATTTTCATATTTTTAAAATAAGTTTTGCAATTTCAGTCACAAGTTATACTGTGATTTTGGTACTTCCAATTTATTAGAATTATTTTTGTCCCTGTTTAATAAAATAAATGTATGTTGATGAACTCTCTATGATCTTACTCTAATACATTCCCAAGGATTTCATAAAATACACATGGACATCATGCGTTGAATGTATTAGAGAAAGATCAAACACATTTTACATTCTGTTGAGTGGGTTTAGAATACTAGGTTGAATTAATGAACTGAAATACTGCAGTCTTCACATAGCATTTGATTTAATAGCTGCCCTGTTTATTCTTAGAGCAAATAATGTATGTTGGATTCAGATTTTCAAACTTCTTTTAATAGTAGATTATGTATCCCTTTGATTTCCTTGATGTTTCTGATGACTTGTCTAAATGGTGGGATAATGTGCACTACAGGGTGTGATTTCTAAAGAGCACTGATGTGTGGTGCATTAGTTGGTCCGTGTAGACCCTGCTGGTGCATACTAAATGTTTCAAAATGTGCTAGGGAACATGTAGCAGTGCACATTACCCCACTGTTAGACATATCCTGAGCAGAAGAGATGCTGTCTCAACTCTTCATTTTTCTAACTCAGAGCTGGTTAGAAGACATAATCAATGGTCAGCATAGTAGTTCAGATGAGAAAGAAATTAGTTTGTTAGCCCACCAGCTAGATAGAGCACATATTATTCTTTTGTATTCCATAGCAGGTTACTATAGTTTACCATAATGGCATTTGCTATCTCATCCTAGCATAGGAGGAGAAAGGGAGACTATTCCATGCAGTTTTCACAGAGTTGCTAAACAGAAATATTTGCTAGAGACTTGGTTTTGGCAGACTTCAACTTTGAATAGACCATCATTGTTTTATCACTGCCTGATCAGCAGATGTGGGTTTCCAAACACATGAGAATAATTTGACCAGCCCAATGTCAAGTGAAAACTATAACCATCTAGGCATGCTATTCTTACCATTCAGTAGAGAATGCCCATCTTTAGAAATGTACTAGCTGACCCTCATGCAGTGAGATGGTTTCCAGTCAGCATGGAAGCATATAAATAATTGTTCACTTCATGTTTAACATTTTTTTCACATTAGGAAAAACACATGAACTTCAAAGAAAAAAATACATTCTATCATTTGATGAGTGGACATTTTGCCAGTCTACTTATCAAAACTTTTGATACAATGTTTTCATCCATCTCATAAGTGCAACATGTACAGTTTTCCACAACATATCACATCATTATATTGTGCTGTAACAAATTGTGGAAAAAATACAATCAGCATGGAATTAGTATCGACTGGCAGCCAGACAAATAGCCTGAGTTTAGTACAATAGGCAGAAACTGGGTTACTTTTTATGTTGCTCCAGCTACCAGAGGTAAAGTTTATTATATCTACATTTTCAAACTGACTTATGTTTTAGAATCTGTCATTTAGAAGTGTTATTCATGTGTATTTGGAAACATTTGCTAAATTCATCTAACAGAACCACATTTCATTGTCAATAAATTCTATTTATTTGTTTGTGGCAAATTTAATTCTCAATAATTAAAACAAACAAACAAATAGATTCACACGCAGTGAGAAAGACATTCCTTTTATGTTCTAAAGATTACAGAGCACTGGGACCTGTCATCTGGCAATTCACTGCTAAATACAACTATGAGTTCTATCTTGAACAACTGTACAGAGAAGAAAAGTACCATGTACTATATTTCCTCATAATTTCAGGCATAAGGTAACATAGGCTCACATGAACTATTATTAAACAAACTTATATATCTATATAACAAATGCCTTCTGTATAATGGCATCATACAGGTGTCATTTATTTGTTTAGATCTTTAAATGTATTCATGGTGGCAGGGAATGTAAATCACAAAATATTCCCTTTTTAAAATCACTTTATGATCTGGATTATGATGAATGTCCATGCACACAAAAAAGGTTTTGCTCAAGATGTTATTATCCTTAGAGCAGAATGTGACTATTGCAAGAGAAAAAAAATTTTCATCAATATTTTTGAGCCTTATATAATACATATTCTAACTTAATATATAATCCATCCTACCAAGTTGTGTCTGGAAATAACCAAACTACTGAAAACATGCCAAATGTTATCAGTCTACTATTACAGGCTTTCTTGTTGGAGGCCATTTTATATCTAATAAATGATACAGGATGTCAGCGGCAAACAGGTGAGGTATATGACTTGAAGTCTGAAAACATTACATAATCTAGTCCCTCTCCCTGCCAATGCAGAAAATGTTCACATAAGTGATGCACTGTGGCAAGGCACCTTCTCAGTCTCCCCAGCCTCCACTGCTTTTAGCCCTGGTGAGACAGACTTGGGTAATATGGTCCCCCTTGGGACACAGGGGAAGTCTGTTCCTTCGCTCCACCAGTCCTTTTTAGTGTATTTTTCTCCGTTGTAGGAGAGAATACTGCCTCTCCTCCTGGTGAGGCTCGCTGTCTTGCTGCTCCTAACCTCCTGGCAGCTGCGCTGCGCTGCGCTTCTCCTCCCCTCCCCTTCTTCCCCCCAGGGGAGTGTTTAAAAAGGTCTCAGGCAGCCCTTAGTTGGAATCAGCTGATCCTAATTAACTTCAGGTAGCTCCTTCTCAGCTGATTGTAATTGATACTTTGGTAACCCCTTCTCAGCTGAACCTGATTGACCTGTAGTTACCCCCCAGTTGATAGGGAGGAGGGCCTTTTAACCCTCTGAGACTGATTTCTACCCCTCCCTTGCAGCTGTCTGTCCTGAGTTTATCACAGTATTTACTGCCAATCTGGCTTAAGGTATAAAGAAGAATTAAATATGTTATAGTCATTCAAATTCCTTCGTCCCACAACTGGTTCTGGTAAATGCATTGTGTTCCTCATTTTCCTCAAAGACCTCCTTCAAAGATGATTATGCCATTATTGTGTTGGCTTCGTCACTGTGTAATAAAAATAAACTGAGAAAATGAAGCTTCAGATGACTGACAGAATTTTGCTTCAAGAGTAGGAAAAAAGAACCTGTCTCCTAATTCTTTAGAAAACTGACGCCATTAACATTTATTGTTAGACAGGCACATGCCACAGACATAGGTTCTGGATCTGAATTTGTCAATCTTTCTTACATGGTTACTCATCACTGCCAAAAAAGCTTTATTATGCATTCTACCCTTTTATAAAATAGCTTAGAGAGGGCTGAAATTTTTGTCTCATATAGTGACGTAGAAGTGACAGAGTTAAATAATTACTTCTATAGGGAAACCCCACAAAATGGGGACGGAAATTGGAAATTTCCACTCATATTGTTTCAGTGTCATTTTCCCAATTGGGAAGAGGAGGTGTTCTTTGCCCTTCTATGGAGAAGGGAAGTATGACTTTGCAAACTTACAAACATCCTGAGATCCACTGGGAAAATTCTGATTCAGGACCAGTCGGGCTAAACATTTTTAATGCCTGTATTAGATAATTGTATATTAATGCTCTAATAAGCTGTACTTCCCCTTTACCCAACTTCTTATCCTATCTGTGATTTATGATTCCAGTAGAAAGGAGACTAGCACACACTATTATGTCCAGAGCATTCTTTCTGCAATCTCTAGAGCTACAGAATTTCTGTTAACTCAATGGGGCTTGAGGAATGCATTTTTAATCATTGAAAAGTAGTTTTCCTCAAAAGTTTGATACAGTTTAGAAATATATGGAGCCCTATGTAAGCGGTCTGATTGCACACATTAAGCTGTAACTTAGGTTAACAATTCTGGCCACTTGTGGTCCTCCATCAGTGAAAGAGCTGTCACTGACAAAAAAAGCAAGTATAGGATTGGCACCACGACTGGTATTATTTGTGTCCCAGCTGACAGTTACATATCACCCTTACGGGTGCTAATTCTCACTTTTTGTGATGGTTAGTTTTGATTAGACAATTGGGTCACATTATTTCTGTTCCAATCAGATGCAAACACTTGTGTCTTAGAGTGCAAAATTTGCTTTCATGAAAATTTTCTAATATTTTCTTCAAAATCATTATTTTGTGTGTATATCTGACAGTAAACTCATTCACTATAATGTTTGCAAAACGTGAACACAAAAGGGGCATAAACACAGCGAAAGTAGAGTTGATGTTTTCATTTGGGAAAATATTCACAAAACACAAGCTTTAATCTAGGCTAGTGTAATTTTAAAAAAGATCTCTGTGATTCAAATATTAATACACAATTTAGTATTATGAAAATATTGCATGATAACTGCTAATCCACCTAACATAATTGGGAAATATCCTTTTAATTTCATTCACAGATAGTTTATACATTTGAAAAAGTAGCTACTTTAAGAAATGGAACAAAGATGGTCTTTCACAAAGTACACATATTACTTATGAGCCTTACTATACTTAAGATTATTTTGAAGACTTTCTGATTTATGTACATCTGCTCTGAACTTTCCCACATTTATCTTTTAGTGCCTGGTCTCCTCTTGCCTCTCCTACACCTTCTTTGTTTTATCATTTCAAGTTTAGTCATATCACAACTTGTGTTTTATATTTTCTTATAGCTGGAAATCCTGATCTTGCAAAGACTTCAGGCACTGTGAATAGTCCCATCGACTTCAATGTCACTACTCACTCTACAATAAGTTAAGCATGTGTATAAATCTTTAAGGGATTTGAACCACAGAATGAAAATGTTGATGTTATGAGAAAATACACAATAAGCACATACTGACATAAAAACAAAGAGTAACTGAATGATTAAAGACCAGCATGTATACAGCAACAACCTAATTCCAATGCATATGAAGACCCTCAACTGCTTTTTCAAGAGAGTAAAAATACAGAGGGTAGGCCTGAATCTCCACTGCTTTGCACTTTATTTAGTCACTTAGATGTGTGCAAACTGAGAGTACCAGTGTGGTTTGTGTGTGCAGTGTAGTTGTAGCCATGTCAGTCCCTGGATATTAGAGAGATAAGGTGGGTGAGGTAATATTTTTTAATGGACCAACTTCTATTGGTGAGAGAGTCAAGCTTTCGAGCCACACAGACCTCTTCTTCAGGTCTGGGAAAGGAACTCCCAGCATCACAGCAAAATGCAAGGTGTAACAGACATTGGGGTGGGGGGGAATCAATCTAAGTTACGCAACTTCAGCTATGTGAATAACGTAGCTGAAGTCGACGTACTTAGATCTACTTACTGCGGTGTCTTCACTGCGGTACGTCAATGGCTGACGCTCTCCCATCAACTCTGCCTACGCGATAAATCAACCCCCGCTGGATTGATCATTACCTGTAGATCCAGGGGGTAATGTAGACAAGCCCAGGTTGTTTAACATAAATAGTTAGCACATACTGTAAGGGATCATTCAAGGTAGAGTGGCCCATTAATATCTGTAAGTGTGTAGGTGGGTGTGGCTCTCCCTCACTGTCAGTCTCTGAGGGAGACCACGCCCCTTTGCTGACACATTCCTGAAACCACAGTCTAAGTAAAGGGGGAAGTTAGAGGTTCCAACCCTTTGGCAGGGTAGCTGCAAGTGGTTTGGGGGGACCAGGCCCTCAGCCAAGGTAGGGGTAGGCAGAGGTGAACACCGCCCCAGTCTGTCATCCTGGCTCTGGTGGGCAACAGACAAACAAAGGCCTCTTGGCCTAAGGAGGGGGAATACTGCCATCCCAAGGGGAGTGGAGTGGCAAGGGTAGGGAGACACAGGCCCTCCTGACTCCACTGCATCCCAGGCCAGAGCCATAACAGTGGCAGAGTGGTCTGCCACTGGGTCAGCAGGGAATGTTGGAACGCTGCCTCCCCTCCCCAGCTCTGTCTCCCCTGTTGCGGGGGGTGGGGAGCTGGCATCTCCACTTGCTCCCTCCACATTGCACCCCTCTTTTTTTTTTTCAAAAGTGGGCATCTGTCCTGTTTGCTCTTGCCAACTGATCAAGGCAGCAAGAGCAAATGGGACAAATGCCCACTTTTGAAAAAAAGAAAAAGTCAGGAGAGATGGGACAGGACTTAAAAAAGGGACTGTCCCAGCCAACACGAGATGTATGGTCACTCTAGCCTAGTGGGCAGGCAGTCCAGATCAGCTGTCAAGAGTTTATACAAAGGTTCGAAAGCCAGGAGATCCAGTCCAAGGGGAAGAAACTTGGGGAAGTTAAGTATGAAGCTGACTGCAAAGAGTTACAAAAGGACCTCACTAAACTGGATGACTGGGCAACAAAATAGCTGATGAAATTCAATGTTGATAAGTGCAAAGTAATGCACATTGGAAAAGTAATCCCAACTAAACATACAAAATGATGGAGTCTAAATTATCTGTTACCACTCAAGAAAGATCTTGGAATCATCATGCATAGTTCTCTGAAAACATCTACCCACCACAGAGCAATAGTCAAAAAAAGCTAAGCAATTATGAAATAGCAGACAAGGAGTTATTTGCCATCAAGGCAACATTTGAGAATTGGCAACACTACTTTGACTGGGCCAAACATCCCATCCTAGTTTTAACTCACCATAAGAATCTAGAATATCTATGATCTGCCAAAGTGCTGAATTAGCATCAGTTGTGTTGTACCCTATTCTTTTCAAGATTTGATTTCATAATCATGTATCATCCAGGCAACATGAATGGCTAGGCTGATGGCCTCTGATGAAAAGGGGAATACTATATACTAACCTCAAAGAACCGCCACCTTACACATTAAATCCAGACCATTTAATTTGTGGGTCTGTAGCCTCAGACTTCCTCACCATGCTTTGACCAGCTCTCCCTAATGATCCTTTTTTAAACTCATAACCTCATCCAAGGAGGGTCTCCCTAGTACCACCGTATGCCACTATTCCTGGGTCAATAACCTCCTCTATGTCAATGGCTCCCTCTATGATTCCAAGGGTTTCCCAAGATGGGAAGTGCTGTGCATACATCATGATATCCCTTAGGCAGGTGACTTTGGACAATCCAAGACTCTGTGAGTTGTAGCCCGCTCATTCTGGTGGCCACAAATGCAGGATGACATTTTGTCCTACATCAGGTCCTGCAACATCTGTGCTTGCACAAAACTCCTCCAGAGTAGGATTTTCAGCCTCCTGATTCAAACGTGGGATCCTTTCCTGGCCCTGGTCACACATTACCCCCGATTTTTATAGTAGAATTACCCAAATCTGAAGGCCTAACACCATACTAACTGTCATGGATCAACGCACCAAAAAGACCAATTTTGTACCATGCACTTGTGGAAACTACTGCATGCCTTCTAGTTACACATATCTTCTGCCTCCATGGCCTCCCAAAACATCTTGCCACAGACAGTGGCTTCCAGGTCATATCCAGGTTCTGGAAGGATGGGTTTCCCTCTAAGATTTCCAGATCATGCATCCACCACACATGACCCTCATATGGATGGCCAATCAGAAAGGGTCACCCAGGTGCTTAAACAATAGATTGACAAGTAGGTAGGAGTGATGACTGTGTATTGAAATACAAGTAAAGCATGCCTGGAATGCAAAGCGTAGAGGCTGAGGACTGTAAGATTCTAGTTTAGCCATACTAGGTCATAGACTTAAGAATGCTTGACATGAGTGGGTAACCTAGGAATAGCCATATGCCAGGAAGGTTAGAAGATGACTGTAAAAGATGGGCCAGTAGGTGATGTTATGGAAAAATAGACCACAATGTACTGTCAAAGACCAAAGACGCCTGATTGTAACATCATGGAATGTCCTGTTCTGACTGCAGGTTACCATGGACACATGTTGTGTGTAGATGCTAATGAGAATAAGGGGAACTAAGATAACAACCTATGAAAAATGGGGCACTCAAATATTCATGGTGTGTGGAAATAGAGATAAGGAAAAGAGTGTTGAAACCTTCATGCATATGCACAGGGTGTTAAGTGTGGTCAGAACAACAGTATAAAAGAGGTTCCCTGGTTGGGTAAAAGTGGGAAGACTCCAAGGGAAGACCCATGGGAAACCCCAGCAGGAACCACCTCTACCCCGATTCAAGTTCAAGACCAAGACACACATCTCATCCATGACAGCCTAGACTTCCAAATGCACAGAGGGCCCCTGTACTATCTGATTGATTGGGAGGGTTGTTGGCCCGAAGAATGCTCTTGGGAGCCAGCTCATCATGTGCACACCCCTGCAAAAATATGGACCTTCCACAGGAATCATTCAGAGAAGTCTGACCCAATGGATTACCCTAGGAGATGGGGTGGCATTAGGCACCACAGGTCTTGATCCCAGGCCTGCGCAGCTGCCAAGCAGGAGCCTTACTCTGTATACCATCATGTTGCAAGAGCTGATGAGGGAACTGCTGCTAATACCCCCTCCCCCACCAGAAGCTACACCTGCTGATTCAGTGGGGTCAGATGACCAACAGCAGACGGCTGATTGGACCCAACTGATCATAAAGCTTTCTATTCTTGTCCCATCTCTTGTCTGAGCAACTAGTTGCTAGGTTTGTTGCTGCCCAGACTGCTGAGACCAAGTCCTCACCTCCTTGCCTTGTTCCTTTTTCATATTTGTCCCTATTCCTGTTACCACACCTTGTTCCCCATTGCTGATTCAAGCTGTGACCCTTGGCATGACTTCTGATTCTGACTCCCCCTTTGACCATTGGTGTGACTATGATCCTGACCCGACTCCTGACTCTCACCAGTAGGTCAGACAGCTCACATTATGGCCCTAACGCCTATCATACTCAAAATGCAGTTTTCTGTTAGTCCCCTGGACGCACCCTGACTAGATTATAGACGCTCCTCACATCCAGCTTGGTGACTAACCAGGCCATTCTTACGAGCTCTGGGATCAGAGTAGTGTAACATTTTTGCATGGTAATTTTATTTAGGGCGCAGTAGTCCACATACAGCCATAAGGATTCAGCCTTCTTTTTTATGAAAATGACAGGTGCTCTGACTGGCGAGATAGACTGTCAGATAAAATCCCTTTTAAAATTCTCATGGATACATTCTAAATACAGAACTCCAGTGAACAAACTGAATTACCACAGCTTTTCCCTTCCGTTTCATAAAGCTAACTGTTTACTTTTAATCGCTAGGAACAAATATGGTATCAAATTTCTAAGCTATAATTAGTTTCAAAAATAATTATAAATTCAATTTACTTTCCAATACCTGGCTGAAAGGTTATCTTTTTTAACTACCTCCTTTAATTACAGTTGTGTAGTGTTTGTAAAGTGTCAGAATTTTAATGAGAGTTTGCTTTCCAAGAGTTCATAGAATTCCATTACCCCTTTCCTTTACTACCCCTTTTTGTACTAAGTTTAATCTTGCGCAGGTCACACTAACAATAGTCACTATAGACTCAACTAACTCTGCTGCCCCCATCATCCTGGGAAATTCATCAATGCTACAAACTACTGACCTTACCCTAAACCCATTTGATTGCAGGCCAGTTGGCTTAACTTTTCTTGCCACTCATCAGCACAAACATGGTAGTCAGTAGCTGACCTGTGAATAGTCAGTAATGCCAAAGAGCTTGCGTTTTTAGACAGGATCACTGCAAAGAAAAAGAAAAGTAACTTAAGTATTTCTTCAGCAAGTTGGTATGCTATTTGTTACATTGTAAATATAAGAATAATTCCAAAAGTGTCCTCGAGTAATGCAAGATCCTATTATTTTTTATCTCCTCTATACTTTATGAAGATTTAATTAACAACATAAGAACATAAGAATGGCCATACTGGGTCAGACCAAAAAGATCCATCCAGCCCAGTATCCTGTCTACCAACAGTGACCAATGACAGGTGCCCCAGAGGGAGTGAACCTAACAGGTAATGATCAAGTGATCTCTCTCCTGCCATCCATCTCCATCCTCTGACAAACAGAGGCTAGGGACACCATTCCTTACCCATCCTGGCTAATAGCTATTAATGGACTTAACCTCTTTTAAACCCTGTTATAATCCTAGCCTTCACAACCTCCTTAGGCTAGGAGTTCCACAGATTGACTGTGAGCTGTGTGAAGAAGAACTTCCTTTTATTTGTTTTAAACCTGCTGCCCATTAATTTCATTTGGTGGCCCCTAGTTCTTATATTTTGGGAACAAGTAAATAACTTTTCCTTATTCACTTTCTCCACATCACTCATGTTTTTATATACCTCTATCATATCCCCCCTTAGTCTCCTCTTTTCCAGGCTGAAAAGTCCTAGCCTCTTTAATTTCTCCTCATCTGGGACCCATTCCAAACTCCTAATCATTTTAGTTGCCCTTCTCTGAATCTTTTCTAATGCCAGTATATCTGTTTTGAGATGAGGAGACCACATCTGTACGCAGTATTCAGGATGTGGGCATAGCATGGATTTATATAAGGGCAATAAGATATTCTATGTCTTATTCTCTATCCCTTTTTTAATGATTCCTAACATCCTGTTTGCTTTTTTGACTGCTGCTGCACACAATTCAAGAAGGAGGCAGCAGTGGCCATCAGAATCTAGGTAGTCCTAGACAAGACAATACATAAGATTACAAACAAGAAAGACATCCTGAAGTTTAGATCAAACCAAACCACTTTAATTCATCATTTGTTTATATGGGGATAGACTGATACCCTAACTCATGTTGAGTAGTACCTTAGTCCACAAGTAGTCCAGCTGAAATCTATGAGACCATTTGTGGGATAAGGTGCTGCTCAATATAAGAACAGTATCAGAATCTGGCCCTTGACAAATTTATATTGCTCCTATTATGACTATATCAAGTGTGTTTATAGAAATAAAAAACAATCAATAGCTACTGCCTACAAAAAAACTCCATCCTCTGTTATTATCATCATCTCTTTCCCCACCCTGTTTATTGGCTTAATGTCTGCTTTGTTTTGATCCTGCACAAGAAAGTTTCCAAATGGCCAAAAATGCATTGAGGTAAACGAAGGTCCCCTTGTAGAACTGATAAATGAAATTGTTTTTAATTGTTCACTTTATTAATGTAACTTCTGTTCACCATTCACTACACTTGCCTACACTGTAACTTCTGTTCCATGTTGTAATTCAAACCCCATTTTAAAACACTCACTCCATTTTGTAAAAGCTTCCTCCAACCTTCATTTTTGCAAACCCTGCTGTAATCTTATTAGTTTAGTTTAGATGTGTAAATGAGGTATGTATGAATGATGGAATCAACCTCCAGCCCCAGCCTGTCCTGATGAGATAAAGTTCAAATACCAACGGCTGAAGACCTAGACAATAGCCCTAAACAAAGTAAGAAGCATCCACCCTAAAAAGAAAAGGACAACAGAACAACAGAAGGAAGATCAAAGCCAGGTTCAAGGCTGAAAGTCACGCCTGCAATTGATGGGTGATCAATCTAAACCCAGAGGCGTGACACAGCAAGACCTATAGACTTTGAATCCAAACTAAAAGCCTATAAAAAAGAAGGGTGAGATGAGAGACTCTGGATAACATTCTGCTGCCAACATGGAAGGACATCAGTGCCTGCCCAACAGAGATCCAGTTGTCCTTGTGCCCGGCTTTCCTGGCCAGTTAGCTGCCACAAGCTACGAACCCAAGCTGCAAAATCAAGCCATGAACTTAAGCTATCTTCAGGACTGGTAACTATGCAGCAGCTGCAGAACACCTGATGAATGTGTGTGTGTGTGTATAGGTATTAGGTATAATGTGTGTGTATCAGGACTGGTAACTATGCAGCAGCTGCAGAACATCTGATGGATGTGTGTGTGTGTGTGTGTGGGTGTGTGTGGGTGTGTCTAGGTATTAGGTATAATGTGTGTGTATAAGAATTAAGATATTAGTTATCAGTCATAAATTGTTATCATAATAAATGTGGCATCTTTGCCTTGTCCCCTTTAATAAGATCCTGCTGGTTTTTACTGGTCTAATATAATTGGTATAACACCCTATAGTGCTACAGTTTGTAACAGGAACTCAAGACAGAAGGTTTTTGTGTGCATTTCTCCCCAAATACATACTGTTTTTATTTAAACTTTGTACTTCTCACTTATTCTTGGATTTCATTCATCCTAACTTAGTTATTAAGCATTTTTCATTCATACTACACTGCTTTTACCTCTCTATAAGAAAATTATATATTAATCTTTGATTCCTTCTTTTTGATACTTCAAACTCATATTTATAGGACATTTTGTGTCCACTGTCTAAGTAATTTTGATAGATGTGTGCACAATGTATTTTCTCAGCATTATGAATAAAGAATATTTGTTTCTCTAAACAACAGGATATCTTTCTCTTTTATAATGAAAATGTCATAAAACATCCGATTTCTTTGTGGTACTGTATTACATTTATACAGAGAACTAGATTAGCTTCAGTAGCATCACATATACAGTTCAGCCAATTGCTGTCTGGTGGAGGTAGGGTATATAGACCACACACACACACACACACACACACCCTGCTTCCTTCAAATATTGCTATTGCTTATGTGGAACTTACATAATTCTTACTCAAAAAGACATGCTTTAAGAACTCTTATTTTAAAAACACATAAAAGCATGAGGCCTTTTTATGGGTGCTGGCACTGCAGGTGGGTAATAGTCAGGTTTCTCTGCTGACTGTCACCTTTCTCACTTCCAGTCTATTCAAAATGGAGCTGCCAGGCTTATTTTCCTCTCAGCACCATTTAAGTCAATGGGAATTCTGTCACTGAATTCAATGAGTACAGGATCAGTGCCCTACTCATTCTGCCCAGATCACTTCTGTACTTCAGTTTCTTCATTGCCTCTCTGCCTTCTTTTACAGCAGTCTCAAGACTCTACTCCTCACTTCAGAAGCTCTCCATATTTCCATTCAGTCAACATCACTTCTCTCATCTTATCCCCTCCTGAGCCTTGCCGTATCCATACACTTGCCATCTAACCCTCCCTCTTTCTCCTTTGCCCAGTACAGTTTGCACTGACTTTCATGCTTGCCTGGAACATGCTCCTAGTCCAAGTTCTTCCCAGTCCCACTTTGGAAAAATGTTGTAAAAACTCAACTGTTTCATAACATGTACTATCCATAACATCACTTCCAGCCAGTGGCACAGATGAGACTTACCACAGTTCCATTCATCTGAGTTGTCCATACAGTCTAGCTGCCCATCGCACCACAGCTCACGTGGCACACAATCATGACTGGCACATTCAAGCTCATCCGCCTTGCAAAATGCTGCCGAGACAAACACAAATATTAAGATGATGATTTTAAATATGACTATCATAAAAATGCATACTAAGATTTGATTGGGTAAAGGCATAGGGACAAGTTCAGAGCAGGTTTATGGAGCAGGGGGATAGAGTCAGCAGGCAGAAAAACTATTGGGGTGAGGAAGAGGACTCAGCTGAAGGGGATCTGCGGGAGGCCAGCAAAATCTCAGAGGTGGGAAGTGATATCTGGAAATGGCATGGCTAGGGTACATGATTCAGTGCATCCTACCTACCAGGTTTCAACTATGGTTCTATCATTATAGCATTGGAGTCCCTCACAAACTTTAGGTGGAAACTTTTTGTTTCTCACTTTTTGCTGGATTGCACTAATCCTAACCCAGATAGTTACTCTGTGTTGATTAGCCATTCATCCTTTACCCTGAGATATCTAAAATTCGGAAGTATTGTCATTGTCATTTCAGAGATGGGAAACTGAAGCATGGAGTGGCTTGCTCAAGGTCACTGTAGCGGGGTGGTCACCCTACTCCAGCCCTGAAGGGGTTAAAGCAGCCCTGAAGAGGGCTGTGGCTGGAAAAAGCTGGGTTGATTGGAGAAGCAGCCACAGCTGGGATCAAGCCCTAATCAGGCCACGGCTGGCCCTATAAGAGGGCCAAGGGCCCGGGGCTGTAAAGACACCCTCTCTCTACCTTCCTTGAGAGAGAAGGACCTGGCTGCCTGGGAAGCTGAGAAGGGTACCTGAGGTGGAGCAGTGCTGGGGAAGGGCAGAGAGATCTGCAGAGCTCCAGCCTAGTAAACCCCAGGCTGCAGGCCAAGTTAAGGGCCCACTCGAGGGTACTAGGGCTGCCGGGGGACAGCCCAGATATAGGCAGAGGCAGCTGATCCAGCCCCCCGGCCGATGATGAATGGTTTACAGACTGCAGTCTGCCCCAGTGAACAGGTTCTAGATGGGGTCTGGTAGTAGCCACTGAGGCAAGGAGGGGATAGCGGGTTGGGGGTTCCCCTGGGGCGGGGAGATGCAGATTGTGGGTTACTGCTGGGGGCAGAACCCTGATGTAAAGGGCACCGGGGTCCAGGAGGGATACGGGGGCCAGCAGCATGTGAGACACCAGCCTGCAGAGGGCACTCTGGCCTGGAAGAGCTAATTCCCAGGACGACCAGCAGGAGGAGCCGCACTAGTGAGTCACATAGGTAGTCTGTGGCAGAGCCAGGACCTGAACTCAGGTCTCCTGCATCCCAGTCCAGTATCCACATGATCATCCGATGTCAGTTTGTACTCATGTACAGTCCCCATAAGATTTTACAGCTACCCCAGCCATCACAAAATCCCCAGGAAGGGCAGTCATGCAACATTACCAGCCCCAATTTATCAGGCTTTCCTTCTGGGTCCCCAGCGCAGGCTGACACAAAGAAGTATAATTAGCACCGTCATGCAGTAGCTATAGTGACTCCAACTCTTAGTTCTCATTAATTTTTGTATGTGTCTTATTAGTTTATAAAGTATATTACTGTACTTTAAGTCAGTAATTTATTTACAACACTAAGACCCATCTTAACGTATATCAAACAATCCACAATGAAAACCATAAAACTATGTAAACTGATACTGTCTGCTGTGACATTAACAACCATGTGTCTTCAGGCCTGGAACAAAGTATGTAAACCCATAAAAACAAGAACACACACACACAGACATATGCATGTACAAAATCAAAAACAAGCTAAACCAAACAACCATGCCTCGCATCATGCCTTGAAGCTCTCTAACTCTAGCTCTGGAAGGCCTCCATGGGGAGCAAATTCCAGAGGTAGAGAGCCCTCAGCTGAGAAAGGGGAGAATATTCAAGAGGTAGAGAGTCCTCAACTGAGAAGCTCTAGTGCCATTCCTGAATAATTCATCCCCAGGGCTGACAGCAAGAGTAGAGAAGAAGGATGGTGCAATGGTTAGGGTTCTAGCCTGGGACTCAGGAGACCCAGATTCAATTTCTTGAGGTCACGGACTTCTTATGTGACCTTTGGCAAGTCATTTAGTCTCTGTTCCTCAGTTCCTGTCTGTAAAATGCAGATAATAGTACCTCCCTATTTCACAGGGGCATTGTGAGGAAAAGTACATTAAAGATTGTGAGACATCATTCTACAGTTATGGGAACCATATAAGTAGCATAAGTACAGTACCCCAGCTGATCTGAAAAGCTTCAGTTGATTATGTAAAGATGAGTTGCTCTCAGTTATTCACATCTCAAAACATTCAGCACTTTAGAGACCATCTTGACTTGTGTAATCTGTGCATTAGCTTATGGGTTACACCAGGGGTAGGCAACCTATGGCACGTTTGCCGAAGGCGGCACGTGAGCTGATTGTCAGTGGCATTCCCACTGCCCGGGTCCTGGCCACCAGTCCGAGAGATCTGCATTTTAGTTTAATTTTAAATAAAGCTTCTTAAATATTTTAAAAACCTTATTTACTTTACATACAACAATATTTTAGTTATATATTATAGATTTATAGAAAGAAACCTTCTAAAAATGTTAAAATGTGTTACTGGCACGCGAAACCTTAAATTAGAGTGAATAAATGAAGACTAGGCACACCACTTCTGAAAGTTTGCCTGCCCCTGGTTACACTGAGTCCAAAACTAGCTAATATGCATTAAGATAAAATATAAGGGAGAAATGCAAGAAGCCGACAGGCCTAATCCTTTAAAATAGTAACTTAAGCAGTTAGCATAAGGATATGAACTTTGGTATAAGTAAATTGTTTCGCTTACCATACGTTAGCACTAATGCTAGGTCATAAAATGGCATAAGACATAATTTTGCAATAAATAATTTTGTTGACATTTTGCAGAATGCTGATGGGTAACTGCAAAAAGTCAGTTGATGCCAGTTTGGAGTATTTTGTGATAGTCACATCAGCAGATGCTTACCCACAGAATTATTACAGTAACCAATTGACATATATGCTAATGAGTTTGATATAATTAATATACTAATCCATAGATTAGAACAAGGAAACCCTAACATTATTAGGGTGAAACAGTTAGTTATGGGCAAAGGAGACTCATATTCACTCTTATGAATATTCATGACAGTCATCAAACCTTACAATAGGCCTGACCATGAGGTAGGCTGACAAAACCTCAAACCTAGCAATCATTATTAATTAAGGCTGTAAGTCTGTCACAGAGGTAACAGAAATCACGTATTTCATGACTTTCCGTGACCGCCATGATTTCTGCAGCAGCTGCACCCGTGGCACCCCTGGACCTTCCCCTGCACCCCCACTCCCCCCGCCCAGAGCACCCATGGCCCCCCACCCAAGTTTTAGTCAAAGTAATGGACAGATCTCGGGCCTGTGAATTTTTGTTTACAGCCCATAATCTGTTCATGAATTTTACTAAAAATATTCATGACTAAAACGTAGCCTTAATCATTATGCAAGCCAGAGAGAAGACAGATGGTGATCCACAGGGGTCCTGTCTCATTACTTCTAGGTCTCCAGAAGAATGGTTGTGAGTATGTGCATGAGATGATACTGGATGTCAAATTATCATGACATTATTCATACTGTCATCTGGACTGGAACATTTGTGTGTTAACTAATTTTAGTAATACAAATCTTAAAAGAGCAAAAGATCTTTTCCAACCGTGCATGTCAGGGTTCCCAACTGAACAATAATTCTAATAATACTGGAATGGATCTTTGGACAAGAGCCTATCAAACCTCAGTGAGTTAAGTTATTAATTGAGAATTCTTAAGTAATCAATCCACCATCAATAAATCAGGCAATACTTGCACCTGACAGCATGCAGGAAGTCAAAAAGAGATTTGAGCACTGATGCTATGTGCTCTTCTAGAGAAGAGCAGCTGCATTCTGTATGGCAAAACATGTGCATTTACCCTACACAGATGGTGCAGACACTGCCTCTTTAAACATCTGCCCCTTCCAACAAGCATCAGAGCTGGTCAGGAATTATATGTCAACATGTTTTTTCAACTGAAAATGTGGTTTCCACAATCGGGATGAAAACAAATGCTGAAATATCAGCTTTTCCTGAGGGACAGAAATTCAGATTTTCAATGAGTTCATACAGACACCATTCCTCTCTTTGGCAGATCAGATGGCAGAAGATGAGACCATAGAACTGGGTTTGATTAAAAACAGACAAAACAGAGAACCATCAACATATACATTACATTGCAGCCAAAAACATTTCCCAATCTCCACTACTGACTTCACATACACATTGAAAGGATGAGCAACAAGATGGAAGCTTGTACAGCAGCTGCCACTCAGTAGCTCCTCCACCTCCTCTTCCCATCCCATTGATAAGCTGTGTACTGTGAAAAGGAACTCATGTCAGTTCCTAGCTATCAGCTAAAGGAAGGCAGAATTTCTTAGTGGTTGCAGTATAGAACCATTACCCAGGCCCCAATGGGGGTCGCTGGGGCATTCCTACACTCTTGTTTGCACTGCATGGGATACACTTGTATTCCTCTTGCACTCGTTGCCACCTTGGATATGGTGAGAAGGAAGTGACAATGTAAACATGGGAAGAAAGGAGCAAAGGGAGCAGGGGGAGAAACAAAAGCCAAAAAGTCCTGGGATTGGGTAAGACAAGTGGGAGTGAAGAAGATCCAAGCAGCCATAGGTTATATGAAAGAGAGTCAAGGGGCTTAGAGGAAGAGACAGCAGCCAATGAGCTACAAATAAAAAACAGCAGACAAATGGACACGTGGAAAGAGACCAGACAGGGTGAGGTGGAAATATGGAGCCACAGCAGTGAGTAGTGGAACCAAGGAGAGAGATTATAGGATGGAGAGGGAGAACTTGGAGCAACAAGGCTCCAATGATAGGGAGCTAAGGGGAGGGATGGGGCCATTATGCCTTTAGGGGGCTGCTTCTACAGTTTGTCCAGTGCCCTCAAAATTCTAGATTCAGTCCTATCACCCTGGTTAAGTACTTACAGCAGTTCTTTTCATCCACCTTGTCAGGACAATCTGGAAAGCCGTCACAGATCATGGCGTGCTGGATACACAGCTTGTTCGATGGACATTCCCAAAGACCCCTTTCCTTACAACCTGGACACAGAGAACAAGAGCTTTGAGATATTTCATTTTAACATTTACATGCAATTAGAGCTATGTGAATGGCTGATTTTTCAGTTAGTTTGCAGTTCTGAGAAACAGGAAAAAAACTGGTTCAGATCAAATTTAAACAATTTTTTAAAAATTTTAGGTGAATTGTAAAAGTTGGAAAAAAATTGTTTCAGGTGAAGCTAAACATTTTGTTCAACCTGAAACTTGAATTGTCATTGGGTCAAAAAGAGAAAGCAAGTGAGAATGACTCTGTAACCCACTGGTTAAAGGGCACTCAGCGGGGAGGGAGAACTTTTGGGTTCCAGTCCCTGCTCCAATGACTCTTCAAGGATGTTTATACAAAGTAGAACAGCCTCAACTGGAGAAACTGATTTCAGAGTGGTAGCCATGTTAGTCTGTATCAGCAAAAACAACAAGGAGTCCTTGTGGCACCTTATATACTAACACATTTATTTGGGCATAAGCTTTTGTGGGCTATAACCCACTTCATCAGATGCATAGAAGAGAAAATACAGTAGGGCAGGTATAAATACACAGCACATGAAAATATGGGAGTTGACTTTCCAAGTGGGGGGTCAGTGCTAATGAGGCCAATTCAATTAGGGTGGATGTGGCCCATTCTCAACAGTTGACAAGAAGGGATGAGTATCAACAGAGGGAAAATTATTTTTTGTAATGACCCAGCCACTTCCAGTCTTTATTCAGGCTTAATTTGATGGTGTCAAGTTTGCAAATTAATTTCAGTTTTGCAGTTTCTGGAGAAACTGAGAGAGCGAGACTCCAGAATACCCTTAGCTGGGTAGTATGGGCACTCCTAGGAGACCAGGGTTCAAGTCCCTGCTCCAGAGTAGCAATTCAAACGTGGGTCTCCCATATCTCAGATAAGTGCTGTAAACACTGAACTAAAAGTTATGAGGCCATCTCCTTCTCCTGTTTTGTGAATGGTGCCTGAATGTCCTTCTGCATCTAGCCTCCAAAAATCTAAATGTCCCATTTTGATAATGTCAAAACAAATTACTTTGACATTTCCAAATGTTTTTCTTTTTTCATATTAACCAAAATACCCTGCGGAAATCTACATGAATTCATGAAGTTTTGAATGTTGCCCCAGATCTACTGGGTTTTTTTCGTTAATGTTTCTGAAAAATTCAAGGTATGTTCAATTTTTAATATATATTTTAAAAATTATAAAAAATAAACATTCCTGGTGAGGGAATAGAAGCAAATTGTCAAAGTAAACTCTTATTCAAATAGGCATGAAATATACAATGTTCCATTGTTCTTTCTGTCCAATTACTCTACCTTATCCTTTGCTTATACTAGATACATCAATTTAGGCCCTAATTCAGGAAAACATCCATACCAAACTACTTCTGTCAAGTATCAGAGGGGTAGCCGTGTTAGTCTGGATCTGTAAAAGCAGCAAAGAGTCCTGTGGCACCTTATAGACTAACAGACATTTTGGAGCATGAGCTTTCGTTGGTGAATACCCACTTCGTCAGATGCATGTAGTTGCTTGCATATATATACCTGCCCCTGGAAATTTCCACTACATGCATCTGATGAAGTGGGTATTCACCCATGAAAGCTCATGCTCCAAAATGTCTGCTAGTCTATAAGGTGCCACAGGATTCTTTGCTGCTGAAACTACCTCTGATATACATTACTAAGGATATGTGAGTAGTTCTCATTCTGGATTCCGCACAACTTAATTTAAAAGTAAAGGGCTATGTTCAAAATATCAACATTCAGCATACTCGTCTTTCAAAAATGGAAATACTATGAACTTGTTTCTTTTGGTAATCTCCATTAAATACCATGAATATTTTTTCTTGCACTATTGATGCAGAGAACAGAAAGAGAGGTGGAGAGGAGCTAGCCATATTGGGCATAAGTACATTTCCTTGTTTGCAGTAATCTAATATTTCACCACTGCATCAAGTGGTTACACAGATTCACCCTTGCCAACTATATGAATCTACCTGAAAATTCATTATTATGCAGCTAAGACAGCCATTGTCTCCTCCAAGTGACATTAATCAGTTGCACTGACTTCATAAAAAAATCAGGATGATCTCTTGTAAAACTGGGTCAGAGTTTTTTTATATGTTTCAGAGCGGTAGCTGTGTGAGTCTACATCAGCAAAAAGAATGAGGAGTATTTGTGGCACCTTAGAGACTAACAAATTTATTTTGGCATAAGCTTTTGTGGGCTAAAACCCACTTAATCAGATGAACGCAGTGGAAAATACAGAAAGATATATATAAATATACACAGAGAACATGAAAAAATGGGGGTTGCCATACCAACTCTAATGAGACTAATCAATTAATGTGGACTATTATCAGCAGGAGAAAAAAAACTTTTGTAGTGATCATCAGAATGGCCCATTTCAAACAGTTGACAAGGTGTGAGTAACAGTAGGGGACAATTAGCATGGGAAAAGAGTAGGCTACTAGTTTGTCACATGGAGGGAAATTAAGAATGGCATGATGTAGGCTTATAAAACATCTAGCTTTCCAATTTTGTCTTTACAGTTTTCTGTAAATAATTATTAAAACATCTCACTACAACATCAGAGTTTGGAAACAGTTCACTTTGACGAAAAAATGTCCTCATAGACTCATAGGTCAGAAGGGACCAATCTGATCATCTAGTCTGACCTCCTGCACAAGGCAGGCCACAGAACCCCACCCATCCAATTTTATAACAACCCCTATCCCAGGACCGAGTTATTGAAATCCTCAAAAATGGTTTGAAGACCTCAAGCTGCAGAGACACCACCAGCAAGCGACCCGTGCCCCACGCTGCAGGGGAAGGCGAAAAACCTCCAGGGCACCTGCCAATCCGCCCTGGAGGAAAATTCCTTCCCGACCCCAAATATGGCGATCAGCTAAACCCTGAGCATGTGGGCAAGAGTCACCAGCTAGCACCCAAGAAGGAATTCTCCGCAGCAACTCAGTACCCATCGCATGCAACATCTCGCCGCAGACCATTGAGCAGACCTGTCTGGTGGTAATTCAAGATGAATTGCCCAAATTAACGATTCTATCATAACATCCCCTCCATATACTTATCAAGCTTTGTCTTAAAGCCAGGAAAGTCTTTTGCCCCTACTACTTCCCTCGGAAGGCTATTCCAGAACTTCACTCCCCTAATGGTCAGAAACCTTCGTCTAATTTCAAGTCTAAACTTCCTAATATCCAGTTTATACCCATTCGTCCTCGTGGCTACATTAGTACTAAACTTAAATAATTCCTCTCCCTCCCTAACGTTAACCCCCTTGATATATTTATATAGGGCGAGCATATCCCCCCTCAGCCTTCTTTTGGCCAGGCTAAACAAGCCAAGCTCTTTGAGTCTCCTTTCATAAGGCAGTTTTTCCATTCCTCGGATCATCCTCGTAGCCCGTCTCTGAACCTGTTCCAGTTTGAATTCATCCTTCTTGAACATAGGACACCAGAACTGCACACAGTATTCCAGATGGGGTCTCACCAACGCCGTATACAACGGTACTAACACATCCTTATCCTTGCAGGAAATACCCCGCCTGATGCATCCCAAAATCGCATTTGCTTTTTTAACAGCCGTATCACATTGGCGACTCATAGTCATCCTGCTATCAACCAGTACCCCAAGGTCCTTCTCTTCCTCCGTCGCTTCCAACTGATGCGCCCCCAACGTATATCCAAAATTCTTATTAGTAATTCCTAAATGCATGACCTTGCACTTTTCACTATTGTATTTCATCCTATTTCTATTACTCCAGTTTACAAGGTGGTTCAGATCTTCCTGAATAGCATCCCTGTCCTTCTCCGTGTTAGCAATACCCCCCAGCTTCGTGTCATCCGCAAACTTTATTAGCACATTCCCGCTCTTTGTGCCAAGGTCAGTAATAAAAAGGTTAAATAAGATCGGTCCCAAAACCGATCCTTGAGGGACTCCACTGGTGACCTCCTTCCAGTCCGACAGTTCACCTTTCAATACGACCCTCTGGAGTCTCCCCTTTAACCAGTTCCTTATCCACCTTACAACTTTCATATTCACTCCCAGCTTTTCCAATTTAACTAACAGCTCCGTGTGCGGAACCGTGTCGAACGCCTTACTGAAATCTAGGTAAATTATATCTACCGCATTTCCTTTATCTAAGTAATCCGTCACCTTCTCAAAGAAGGAGATCAGATTGGTTTGGCACGATCTACCTTTAGTAAATCCGTGTTGCAATTCATCACAATTACCATTGACCTCTATGTCCTTAACTACTTTCTCCCTTAAAATTTTTTCCAAGACCTTACATACTACAGACGTCAAGCTAACAGGCCTATAATTACCCGGATCACTCTTATTCCCTTTCTTAAAAATAGGAACTACATTAGCAATCCTCCAGTCATACGGCACAACCCCCGAGTTTATCGATCGCTTAAAAATTCTCGCTAACGGGCTCGCAATTTCACGCGCCAGTTCCTTTAATATCCTCGGGTGGAGATTGTCCGGGCCCTCCGACTTCGTCCCATCGAGCTGTTCAAGTACGGCCTCTACCTCAGTTGCAGTAATATCCACTTCCATATCCACATTCCCGTTTATCATCCCTCCATCATCACAAGGTTCCTCACTAGTCTTATTAAAAACCGAGGCAAAGTACTTGTTTAGATGTTGGGCCATGCCTAGGTTATCCTTAACCTCCATTCCATCCTCAGTGTATAGCGGCCCCACTTCTTCTTTCTTTGTTTTCTTCTTATTTATGTGGCTGTAGAACCTTTTACTATTGGTTTTGATTCCCTTTGCAAGTTCCAGTTCAATGTGGCTTTTAGCCTTCCTCACTTTATTCCTACATGTTCTGACCTCAGCAAGGTAGCTTTCTTTACTGATCCTGCCTTCTTTCCACTCCCTGTAAGCTTTCTGCTTTTGTCTAATCCCCTCTCTGAGTTGCTTGCTCATCCAGTTTGGCCTACAACTCCTGCCCATGGTTCTTTTCCCCTTTCTTGGGATGCAGGCTTCCGACAGTCTCCGCAGCTGTGACTTAAAGTAATTCCAGGCCTCCTCCACATTTAAATCCACTAATTCCTCCGTCCAATCCACTTCCCTAACTAATTTCCTTAACTCTTTAAAATTAGCCCTCGAGAAGTCAAAAACCCTAATCGCAGATCTACATTTGTTTATCCTTCCATCTAGTTTGAACTGAATCAGCTCATGATCACTCGAACCAAGGTTGTCCCCTACCACCATTTCTTCTACGAGGTCCTCACTGCTCACCAACACCAAGTCTAAAATGGCATCCCCTCTTGTAGGTGCTTCAACTACTTGATGAAGAAATCCATCCGCTATCACATCCAGAAAAATCTGACCCCTATTATTCGTGCAAGTACTCGTCCTCCAGTCTATATCCGGGAAGTTGAAGTCCCCCATAATCACACATTTCCCCTTTGTGTTTACTTCATTAAAGAGGTCTCTATCCATATCCCAATCCGATCCCGGCGGTCTGTAGCACACCCCAAGCACTATCTCAGGGGAAGCTCTAGTTGCTTTTTTACCCAGCGTGATTTTTGCCCAGACGGACTCTGTCTTATCCATTCCATCGCATCTTTTTTCGCTACATTTAATTTCATCATTGATGTACAAGGCTACTCCACCACCTTTGCCTTTCTTCCTGTCTTTTCTGAACAGCACATAGCCTTCAATACCCATGCTCCAGTCATGAGTACTATTCCACCAGGTTTCGGTAATCCCTATAATATCCGGCTTCACTTCCTGCACGAGTAACTCCAGTTCCTCCATCTTGTTACCTAGGCTCCTCGCATTAGTGTACAAACCTTTTAATTTTCGGTGTTTGGCGTCAGTGACATTCTTTCCCCCGTCGTGCACAAACTTTCTACCACCAGCATCACCCGTTACTCTGGTTTCTACTCCACTATTCCTCCTTGGATCAAATCTTGGGGCCACAAGGGTATCCCCGCTCACTTTGTTTACTTCCCTCTCCAGGTTATATTCCGGCGTGGAGATCTCCCGAACATTTCCCAACCATCTCCCCCAACTTTCTAGTTTAAAGCCCTCTTGATGAGGTCGGCGAGCCTCCATCCTAGAATTCTATTTCCCTCCTTGCTGAGATGAAGTCCATCCTGAGCAAACAGTCGTCTATCCGTAAATGCTTCCCAGTGACCGTACATCCCAAAGCCCTCCTTATAACACCACTCCCTGAGCCATCTGTTGATCGCCATAATCTTGTCACTCCTTCGTCGCCCCGCTCTAGGAACCGGCAGAATCCCACTGAAGATCACCTGAGCCTCGATGTCTTTAAGCCTCTTCCCCAGTCTGACATAGTCCTCCTTGATACAGTCCAGTGAGTAACTAGCTGTGTCGTTCGTTCCCACATGAAGGATAATCAACGGATTTTTTCCCGCTCCTGCTAAGATCGTATTCAGGCTCAAGTCCACATCCTGTATCTTAGCCCCCGGCAGACAGCACACTCTTCTGTTCTCCCGATCAGGTCTAGTTACAGGCCTGTCTACTCTTCTCAGTAAAGAGTCTCCAATCACGTAGACTTGCCTTTTCCTGGTGACAATGCGATTCTCCGGTCTATCCCCCACAGCAGCTGGCCGTGATTCCTCCCGATTTGTATTCGCCCTCACAATCCTCCTAGGGCTCGTACTTGATGTTGCCTCCACTGACTGCTCCCCTCCAACTGCAGGACTAGCTGCTTGCCTCTTCTTCCTTGCCGTCACTCCTTCAGCAGCCTGCTGTGTTCCATCTTCATTTCCCAACTCAGCAAACCTATTCCTGAGTTCTATTTGTCCATCGCTGGCCCGTCTTATCCTCTGTCTGGTTCTCCTAGTGACATGCTTCCACCGTCCACTTTCCTCACCCAGCAGTCCCTCCTCAGAGTCCTTAGGTCCTGCTTTTGTCCGCTCGCCTGAGCTTGTCCCCTGTGCCTCATCATGTCTGTGTTCCATCATCTGCTCAAATCCCCTTCTAAACTCAGCCAGAGTTTCCACTTGCATCTCCAGTCCCCTTACCTTTTCCTCCAGCAGCTCTATCAGGCGGCACTTCATGCAGATGAAACTCCTTTCAGGTGCTCCCTCTAGGACCATGTACATGCCGCAGCTGCCGCACCCAGTCATCCTCAGTGTGTCTGCACCTGCTGCCTCTGCCTCCATCGTAGCGCTGCAACTCTGTGCCTTGCAATCCACAGCTCACACCACACCGCAAGCCACCGACAAGCGCAGGGCTGCCTCTTCCCTGGTCTGCCTTCCCGGTTCCTCTGCCTTGGTCTCCCCTGGAAACTCCCACTGAAACTCCCCTGTTAGCCGCTCTGTTCGCCGCCTCCTGTGCCGCTGCCTGAGTGCCTGGCTCCTTATATAGGACCCTTAATCAGGTAAGCCCCGCCCCCAACTCAGGGCTCAGCCTCGCTCTCAGCACACAGCCCCTAGCAGCCTGCACACACACTCACTCACTCACATCCCTCATGCATCACTGACACAATAATAACCCAGGAGGCCATAATAATACATGATAAATAGAATTCCCTTGATTTTATTCTACTAATATTTATTTAAAATAGATGGAGTTGTGGCTGCCTTGTTTAATCCATTCTATAGCTGATCACATTGGCTTTCATACTTTAAACTTAATCTGAGTTCAGATTCAGGTGACTGGCCTATGTGATCAAAATAAAAAATAATCAAACCTCGGTTCTGTGAGTTCGCTACAGTATGAGTGGCTTGGACAGTATAGTACTATTAAACTTCCTCTGGCTGGAGCTCATGTAGTGCACTAGTTCAGCAAAGGATAGCATTTACTAAGTTAGCAAAAGGAAATGTCACTTACACAGTATCTATTTCCAAGGTGAACACATTTATGACTGAGTGAGAAAAAAGTCAGCTCACGTGGCTATAGAAATAATTCATGTGGGTTCCTCCATCAGTAGTTGTAATGTGTATACTGAATGCACATAGTACTCCACTTCATTTACATTTTACTTAATAAGTCACATTAGAACGGTTATGAGTTGTACACAGAGGAATAATTGACCTTTCTGAGAGGTCACACATTACTGGGAGAGAATAAGCAATATTATGATGAACAAGTGTCAGGAATGAGGACTTGCAGCTGTGTCTGCCAATCTACTACAGCTCTGCTCGGTTCCTGACTCTGACTCCAACCACTAGGCATGACCACCCACGTCCCAGGTCATGACAACAAGAATGAGGCATTATTAATGTATCTTCATTTCTCATATTTAAACACCTTGGTGCTGACAGTCATCAATTGTTGAAATGATTCCAGATGGGCCAAGGAGGCAATGGCGAGAGCCAGATTATCATGCTCTGTGTTTGGCTCAGTGTAGGTTACAGATTCTATCCCAAATCAGAACTAACATTTGGGTTGAAGGTGCCAATATCTCAGAAGTCGATTTTGTGAAATTCCTGAATGCCCTTCCTATGGCTGAATTCCCTCCTAAGTTATAGAAGTCCAGGGTGGAACACGTGTGTGAGTTACACTTCCCTGTACCAGAGGAGGGATAGCTTATGCATCCCTGACCCATGCAGGGCTTTTGTATCTTAGGAATATGTTCAAGCTCAAATTCAGAGTCTCTGTCTTCATTTTAAAGGCACTTAATGGTCTAGGCACAGGACACCTAAAACATTGCCTGAAACTCCAGGATTGGGCCTATGCTTGGTACGTGGCTACTCAACGTACATACCCACATCTGTGATCTCTCCTGTCCCTGTCCTGCTCCTCGGGACAATAGAGTTATCCACTGCAAGGATAAGGCTCATCTGTGCAGTGGCTAGAGCTTTCTTGGGTGCCAGAGCAAGGCTGCAAAATGAACTCTCACAGGTTCTAATAACCATCTCAAATATCACCACTTTCCATTCCAAGTACAAGGTGCAGCTCTTCGACCATGCCTTCCTAATAAATACATATAGCACAGCAGACATATATTGAATGAACAAAAAAACCTCTCTGCTAATTTTCCCTTTGAGGGGCAAAAGGTAGGTGAATGCTAGTCACATTCCTTAGTGTGCTTCTGGAAGGCACTCGGACAGCACAATGGTGAGGGGAGGTATAAGAACCTGAAGAGAACAGAATAAGTGACTTTAGACTAAGAATCTAACGGCTTGTCTGGACAAACAGTTAGTGTATGGCAAGCTGGGCTGTAAAACTACCGTGCACTAGAGTGCGGTGTAGTAACTGTCTGTATGGGACCCTGCTGCTGCACAATAAAAATTCCGTAGAGCACTTTGATCTACTCCACTTTGAAATGGGAGTAGGTCAATGCACACTAAGGAACTTTTAGTGCAGCGTAGCAGAGTTCGCATGGACAGCTAGTATACAACCTGCTAGTTCTCTGTAATTTTTCACCCCAGCTTCTGCTGCACTTACTGTTAGACAGGCCCAAAGTTATGCAACAGCCTGACTAAGCATTTACCATTAACTAAATATTTGTTCCCAGTTGCCCTTGATTACTTTTAAAATTTGTACAATGTTTTATTGTCAAGTGTCCTATGACTCCTGAGGACACTACATAAATGCATTAACATTGTTTATCTTTGCATGGAACAGAGGCACCCCTTAGAACAGAAGTTCAGTGTGTATATTTCAATGACTCTGGCCATGGACATGCAAACTATTTTTGCAGCAGAAGATTGTGAGTTCTATTCTACATGCCAAATGTGTCATTTTTAATGAGCATCTGTAGAATAAGGATTTTGTAATAATATGACTTTCTTAATTTAATGTTTATGAAAACATGTCTATATTTATACAATCCCCATCTCAAAAACTGCTTTTGATGGGAGAAGGGGATTCATGCACTATCTCACCTTTGTTCTCCTTTAAGTTATGTGTTAACTCATTGTCACTGATATATTCATTGTGCAATTCTTATTACTTGAGTCCTTAAAATTAAATGCCAGGACTTTTTTATCCCAGCTAAAATACTACAGTGAGAACTAGTGTTGCAGCAAACTGTAGAGGACAAAATGCTGATTTTAAAGGTTATGCTCCTGCACATCCACATTACTCCTGTTTGCCACCTTTCTGCTATCTACTTGGTATCCCCAGTCGAGTAAGGAAACTCTCAGATGTAGAGCAAAAGCTGGCAGAGCTGGCTCATAAGACATCCAAGCAGCCCATCCAACCCCAGAGGGCATGTCAGAGCAGGGAAGGGCAGAAAGGGAGAGGGCACAGCAGGCACTGAGCACAGCTCTGTTCTGCCAATTTTAAATTTGCAGATGGACTCTTACAAGCAGCCTAAGGGCTGTTCTAACTTACACTTGAGCCAGGGCAGCTTGAGAATGAGGGAGCTGTAAATAGCCCCCTTCATCCTGTGATGTGCAGATCTTGTCACAGGACATAAATGGACATAATCAGTCTGGTTGTCCTAACACGGTATCCACTACTAGTTGTTTATGGAATCTAAAATATACATTCTGTAAATATAGCTTGGTGAACTAATGGTACAAAAACCAGTGTGTTCTTTTCTTAAAAAAAAAAATAAATCCAATATATTCTGAGCTCGCCATTTACACAGGGAAAGTTCAATGATCTCTGAGTTTGTCCTACACACAAAGAATATGAATGAGCTAGAGACGGCAACTTCTAGAGCTCTAAAAGCACTGGCTGTTCTTCAGTAACATCATTACCCATGGTCAATGTAATGTCATTCTGACAGCTGTAATTTTCTAGCAGATGCAGCCTTTCATATTTATAGAGGCTGATAAGAATTCCATTGATTGCTAGCAACATTTTGTCTAGACTAAAAAGAGAGAGATCTATTTAAGAAATTTGTTTTATGTATCAAAGCAATATTTCAGACCTTAAAGTCAAAGAGTATAAAATGACTCTAAAAGTTAGTTAGCTATTAGTGTTCTCAGGGGTTAAAAGCAAGTGTCAATGACAATAATTCTGAAGGAAGGGCAACCAAAACAATTGTTATTTAACTAGATTTTTTTCCCAGGGAATTTGCTCGTTGCTCAGCCAAAGCATTTTCTCTACACTTAAGAGGTAAGAGTTGCTTTTTACCATGAAAAAACTCTGGAATGAAACTGAAAATGAAGCTTGCAATTACAAGTGATATTCTTCAGGCTACTGCTGACAGCTGAAAATTGACAACATTCCTGACACTTCCAGTTTTGGAGCCCATTGCAGTAAGAGAGAATAGACTACAGTAAGGTCTCCAGCCTGTGTTCAACACATCATAAAAATAATGTCAACATGTAAACATTTAAAACTGTAATTGAATATTCAGTGCCTGATTCAGCACTCATTCCTTTTTTATGCCAGTATAACTCCATCAGTATAGATAGAGCAATACAAAGGGGAATTGAGCCTTCACCATTAAAGATTTCCTCCTAAATGATAAACTAATATTCAAACAGTCTGGAAGCTGGCTTACCAGGGCTCCCATACTTTCAATGTCACAAATGATGTTCATATTCAACAAGCAGGATGTGGCCTGCACTAATCCTACAACCAGCCATTAAAAACTCAATTATTTTGCAATATATTTCACAGATTTTTCTTGAGGAAAAGGGGCTAATCTTTTGAAATTTCACACTATGCGTTGAACAAAATGATGGAGAGCAACAATAATGTCCTCTGATACTCCAGCCATTTTCCATTCAATCAGCTGACTCATTTAGTTTATTTACCACAGTTGTCCTCGTCACTATCATCTTCACAGTCAGCCTGGCCATCACATCTTCTGGAGGCCAAGACACACCTTCCAGAACGGCACTTGAAGTGACTGGGTGAGCACTCTGTCAAGTCAGAAAACATAACACTTTCAGCAAACTGGAAAGCGTTAATTATCACACAGTACTCTTTATTTATTATTACTATTTATCACTGTGACTGAGTTAAACGGGTACAAGACAGGAACAGAAACCCTGTGAGATACTAAGCTGGAACTATGCAGAAATGGAAACTATCCTGGATGAAAATACAGAGGATGGGGTGGGTTTGAGTACATATCACTACTTTCTCACAGCCATATCTTCATATACTGCCAACTCTCAAGTTTCAAAGCCTCACAACATTATTGACAGATATGGTTTAGGTTGAGGGCACTGCTTTTCTAGTTATATTGTCCACTGATGTTGTGTTGAACAGATAAAGGTAAATGATTCAGTGTGTTGATTTTATAACAGATAATAAAATTTAGCAATGACATGGCCTTTTTTTAAAATTCAGAGTCCTTAATAAGTATTCACCAATTAATCCTCACATCACAATGGCCAGGAAGGATTTTCAGAAGTGCCCTAGGGGAAAAAAGTACCACTGAAAGTCAATTTGGACTTTTGCTCTTAAGTCAATTAGGGCTAGATTCACAAAAGGATTTAGGTGCCTAACTGCCACTTTAGGTACCTAAATCCAACATGTAGGTGCACTTGAGATCCTTACAACCCCTGCTCAGCTGCTTCCTAACCCTGGAGCCACTTAAAGTCCCTAGGCAGCTGAGTTCCCACCACTTAATTCCCCAAGGCACCTAGGTTTCCACTAGTGAGTATGCACATAGTTGCCTCAGTCTAGGCAGCTGGGCTCCTATCTCTGGTCCAAGTCCCAGTGGGATCCTCAAACAAGGGATCCCTCCGCCTATCTTGCTGTGAACCCAACCCAAACCAACCCAAACCCAACTCCTCGGAGCACACTTATACAAAGTTACAAATACAATTCATGACTTAAGAAAATAGCAATGTTTTCCACTTTCTTTTAAACAAAAAGAATTGTGTTGACTATCACCGCTTGGGGATAAAGTCTGCTATGAGTAAATTCACTTGAGTTCACTGAGCACACCATCTTGGAGCAGTTCATTCTTAGATTCATCACTGTAAGGTAGCTGTTATGGGGAGGTTAAATGATTCAATACTGTAGTGTTTTTGCCAGCTATGGTTTAAGTGGACAAATCACCTATATTCTGTAACCATTAATAGGGCTCCGTGTCTGTCATAGAGGTTGCGGAAGTGATGGATTCCGTGACTTTCCGTGACCTCCGTGACTTCCACAACGGCCACCGTGGCTGACCCCAGGGCTGCCCAAGCAGCTGGTTCTGGGGACAGCCACACTGCCGTTGCTGGAGCAGCTCTGCAGCCAGCCGCTCAGGTAGCCCTGCTGACAGCTGCACTGGCTGCTGCTGGCCCCCAACAGTGGTCTCCAGGGTGCCTGGAGCAGCCACTGCTCTGACAGCCCCCGGCAATGGTCCTTGGGGCGGCTGGAGAAGCGCCCTCACCACGCAGCCGTGCCCTCCCTGCAGTGGTACCCCCTCCCCCCTGCAGCAGCCTCCCCAAGATTTAGTCAGGGGTATTTATAGTATAAGTCATGGACAGGTCACAGGCCATGAATATTTGTTTACTGCCCGTGACCTGTCCATGGCTACTTACTAAAAATACCCATGACTAAATCGTAGCCTTAATCATTAAATTTAAAAGGTTCTCAAAAGTCTAATTTATTTTGCTGTAGTATCCTTCCGAAATATTTATTATAGTATTTTAAGCTTTCCAAGAAGGCTTGTCTTTCTAACTAACATTGGCAGCTGGTGCAAATCTTTCATTCAACAAATATGAAATATTAGCAGTGAGTCAGCCTAAGGATAACTTTGACAGCAGTGCTTTACTAAGCAATTAGCCAATTTATGAAGGAGTAACTAACAGCATAAATTTCTCTTTCGATTTGTTCTGCAGGGGTGTCTAGCCCATATTGTCAGTGACAAGATAATAAATGGACAGCCAGGTAGTCAGCCCAGTAGCCACATTCTATCTTACTAATTTAACTGAGATGTTCCTGAAAGGGACTTTAAAGGAGATGCTGAAAAAATGTGTGCACCCAATTTAACTCCGTAAACATTTCACAACTGTTTTAAAACATTAATTTAAAAATGTATCCAATTACATCCTACCACCCAAAACCAAAGTTCTTACTCCACACAGAGGAGGGATAGAAGTTAATTTATACACTGCAGATTAACACCATATTATTTTTCCTAAAACGGGGGATTTTCACTAAGATCCCTTGCAGCAGAAGTTGATTTTATTTCCCCTATGTAGTACCTTCTATTAATTGATGATTATTTTCCTCCACCAGATTGCTGCAGGGCATAGCTTAAGGCTGAATTTACTCCTATGTCTTCTAGCTTCTCAGTATAAACTGTTTTATTATTATTACATGATTTATGCACATCTTTCATGGTGATCTGGGCACACAGACATTGGTGCAGAGTGTGGAGTACAGGAAGTAATATGTTCCCATTGTCCTGGTCCATTTAGAAGACTGTCAGTCATATTCTGCACTAACCAAGCTAGTCCAGGTAGGGCATGTTGCATTAGCCTAGCCTAGAGATAACAAAGGTGTGTACAAATGGAGTTTGGTCCACACAGTAAAGGTATAAAAAAAAGGTGGACTTACTCACTAATGCAATCTTAGAATCCAGGAAGGAACAAAGACTTTGTAAGGCCTCCTGATTGTGAACCAATTTGGTGATCTGCAGATAAACAGCTTGGATGCAGCTATACCCTTTGCAGAACTCTCAAATGCTTCCCTATACAAGTCAGCATTGTATCTTTCTTATCTAGCTGGACTGTAAAACAACTGGCTTTCATCTGTGATCCAGTCTCAATCAGACACCAGGAGACTGTGGAGACATCTACATCTTAGTTAAATGAAAGGGAGATTAAAGAGTTGAGGGTAATAAGCATATTGCTGATACTCCAGCTCATGTCACCTCACTATCGCACTATCACAGCAATTAGCAAAGACTTAAAAAAAAAATGAAAGGCAGAATAGAGTTGCTCAACTCTGCAGCTGAGGCCCTTCAGTCAGGAGGAGCAACTGTACAGCACCAGCCACCCTCTCTTTATAGGGAATAAACAGAATCATTTAAAGACAATTCCATTCATGTGTTCCAGACTCCTGATTTGCATCAACAGTATTTGGTGAGCAATAGCATGGATGGCTTCAAGACATCTGAGGTAGTGAGCCATTGTTGAAGTTGGCCTGATACAGTCCTTTCAGACTTTCCTCCAAAAGGAGAAAGAGAGCAGACAGTAGTTGGCAAGTGTCATAAACAGATAGTTAAGGGTTAATGTCTCTCTTACCTGTAAAGGGTTAACAAACAGGGACCCCAAACACCTGACCAGAGGACCAATCAGGAGACAAGATAGTTTAAAATCTCGTGGGAGGGAAGCCTTTGTTTGTGGGTTTTGGGTTTGGCTTTGTTGTCTCTGAGTCCTGGGCAGGGCTAGAGGTGTAACCGGGTTTCGGCCAATCTCCCTGCTACAGTCTCTTATCTGTTCAGAATTGTAAGTAGAAAAGGCAGTCATAGTCTTTGAATTTGTTTTCTTTTTCATTTGCATATGTGTACTTGCTGGAAGTAGCTTAAATTGTGTTTCTGCTGGAGAAAGTTTCTTTCTACTGTTTATAAGTTGAAAGACCCTGTAACTTTTTAGCATCTAAAGTGCAGAGATAAACCTGTTACTTTTTTCTTTCTTTTTTTATTAAAAGCTTTGCTTTAAGACCTGTTTGAGTGTTTTCTCCTAGTTAAGGCTCAAAAAAGCTTGAGTCTGTATTGCCTGAGGGAGGGAATGGTAAAGTTCCTCTTTGTGTTAGATTCACGGAGTTGAATCAGGTGATCTCCTAGTGTTCCCAGGGCGGGAAGGAGCTGGGGAGGAAGGAGGGAGGGGGAAGGAAATGGTTTATTCCCCTTTGTTGTGAGACTCAGAGAATTTGGGTCTTGGGACCCCCAGGGAAGGTTTTTGGGGGAGACTAGAGTCGATCAGGCGCCCTACTCTAAGTCCTGATTGGTGGCAGCCTATCAGATCTAAGCTGGTAATTAAGCTTAGGGGAATTCATGCTAATACCCATATTTTGGACGCTAAGGTCCAGAATTGGGAATTATATTATGACAGCAAGTACACTAACATCTGCAGAACTGGTTTCTTAAGCAAAGACTGGATCACAGTTTGTTTGTTTAGCATTGCCAAGATCTTGGCTCTCCCTTAGATAAACAGCAGCAGATTGGCAGGCCCGCAGGTAACTGGGCTCATGTACAAATACAGGCAAGTGGGAGGTGTTTTGTTATCCATACATCTCAAGTGTGGGTAATCAGAATGAGAGCAATTTTACCCTTCTCCAGAATAAAAGCTCTTCAATTTCTTAACAAAACTTTCTCTTAGATGTAAATAGATAATACGTTGTTGGAAGAAACAGGAATTCTCCCAAATCTGATTTTGAATCATTTGCATGGTATATTAACCATACTGAGAGTTTAATTCACCTACTTGACATAATATAATTTAAAGAGGGTGTATTAAAGTATGAAATGAGATCACTAACTTACAGCAAGAGACAAATTTATATTCAATATCCAATTATAAATAATCTAACTATTAACCTTCCACATCCTCATCAGGTGTTAGGCAGGTTCGGTTGTCTGAGTTTTCTTCTGGGAACTGAGTGCAGTCTGTGTCTTCTGGCCACTGCAGGCCCACAATTCCAAGCACAGATTCACAACGGTCTTTGGAATGCTCACACAGCGTCCTGGAGGGATGAATTGGAGAGGGTGAGTAAAGACATAGGGTGGAAAAACATGTCATGACAGGTTACCAACTATTGCTGGAAACTAGCACTCCTAGCTGAGGATCTGAAGATGCAAAAAAAAAAAAGCTGTTACTCTTCCTTATATGACAGAAAACTTTTCTTACATGCATTTAACTTTCCTGAGACTAAAGAAAAATATATTAAAATGTTTCATCACTGCTAATATTTTTGTTAAGAAAATTATGGTAAGCAAACTATTGCCTGAGTCATACCATAAAAGTCACAATAGCAATTGTAAAGTTTCTTACAAACACCCTTCACTCAGATGGAAATGACAGAGGAGTCTTTCTTAAAGCAAAACATACTAAACTCCTTTCTATGCAGAGAGATCAGGGAAAGATATTCCTCTAGAAGAAATTCTTAAATGAATCAATGCAACAATACTAATGTTTCACAGCTACATTGAGACCATCCTCCTGAAAGATGCCAAAGCACTTCACAAAAAGCATACATACGGCACCAATGAAATATTGTCTCTTGTGATGTGGGGGGCAGCAGCCATAGCACACTGCATAACAACTAGCAGGGAAAAGAAAATTTTAACCAGGGACACTGGATCATATGCCTTATCTTACAAAGAAGTGCCATAGGAACTTTTAATGTTCATAAAGGACAGGCAGGTTCTGGATTTTTAAGGTCTCTTCTCAGAGACCCACTCACAGGGTGTAGTACACTATCTACTGCACAGATGGTTGCAGGGCTGAATCAACCCTGCCTGTATTTGAACCTGTGGTTCCAGGCTGTCTAGGGATTTCAAACCTGCAAAACAAAAGAGCAAAAGACTTTTCAGTGAATTTTGTAAAATTAAGATGGTTTGAAACAACGTGACCTAGTTTGGAGGGTGTGGTCACTTTAACCATCAACATTTGTATCAGGCTATAGAGGCAAGAAAATTGTGTTGATGTTGAATATTTATTTTCCATCATAGAAACATAGGAATTGCCATAGCAGATCAGATCAATAGTCCATCTAGACTAGTATTCTGTCTCTCAGAATGGTGAGTACCAAATACTGCAACTGAATGGAAAGAAATCCCATAATTGGAAATTTTGCGATAACTTGTCTATAGGCGAAGCTTCCTCTTAACCACAGGCAATTATTGATTGGCTTATGTCCTGTATCAGGGGCTGATATGTCTATAAAAAATTTTTTTCTAGCCGAGTAACTGCAGATGATATTCTTATATTCATGGAATGGTCCAGTCTTTTTTTGACTCTTACAAAGATCTTTGTTTCAATTATATCATTTTTCAGGGATTTCCACAGGTTAATTGTGTATTGTGTAAAAAAGTGTTCTATGCATCCGAAGAAGTGGGCTGTAGCCCACGAAAGCTTATGCTCAAATAAATTTGTTAGTCTCTAAGGTGCCACAAGTATTCCTGTTCTTTTTGCGGATACAGAGTAACACGGCTGCTACTCTGAAACTTGTTTTCAGTTGTAAATGTTGCCTTTCAACTTCAGTGAATGTACCCTTAGTTCTTATATTATGAGAAAGTTATTTAATAGGAGGATCCAATTTGCCTTCTCTATATTTTGTGTGCTTCTGTTACACTACCTCTAATTTGCCTCTTCTCTATACTAAACAGCACTAATCTTTTTAATCTTGGCTCAAATATGGAAGTCATTCCATGCTACTAATTATTATCATGGTCCTTCTCTGGACCGCTTCTCCTTCTGCTCTGTCACTTTTGAAAAGGAGTGACCAAAACTTAACATGCTATTTAAACCAAGGTCATACATACTGTACCAACAATGCATATAATGACATCATAATATTTTCAGTATTATTCTCAAATTTAATTTGGTTTTGGGGGCAGGTTTAAAAAAAGATTTGTTTTCGTTTCTGTGCCTGAACCTTTCATTTAAATAGTAAGAATGAAGTGTGCTTGTATTTTACAGGGGTGTGTGTGTACAGTGCATTCTGCAGAGAAAAGCTGCAAAATCAGTTGCCTGTGTGGCAAGTGCTGGAAACTAGAATGGATAAAGGCAGTTACCTTTCGTAAAGGCAAATGGCATCTGCATATTCTTTTCAGTTAGCCACAGAAAACCATTCAGCTATTTTACTTGTGACTGTAACAGGATTCACTTAGAATGAGAACAGAATGAACTCTATTTCTGTGCCCACTTGAAATGAGGCACAGTGTGCCATAAAGAGATTCATTTTATAAGTATGGTCTTGAATCAACTTGCTTTTTATGGCTCAGCAGCAATCTGTTTCCTTTAAGATGTGCCTCTCCTCCAAACAAGCTTACTACTCTGTGTTGATTCAAATCACATTTGAGCAGTTGCCCTACATTGTTTTGTAGTTTGGCCTCAACCTTCTGAATTCCAGAGTTTTCTGCTCTGCTTATTTTCTGATGACAGCCAGAGCAGTGAAAACAATAAAGTAGATTTTAAAAGTTTTGGTCTAGTTTACTGAAACATCTGAGTAACTTGTGCCTTCAACATGTCCCTGCTCCTTCAACCTTATCCCTTCAAAAAACCAACCTTCTTTCAGAGGAGACAGTTTCCAATAATTGCTGCAAGACATTCAGTTTTAATTTGGGGGGAATAATTAAAATTCAGTTAACATGTCAAATAGATGTCTGAAGCCAATAACAGTGCAGATGGTCTTGATTGTATTGACCAAAGTTGACATTTGCTGGCTATTTGGCAGTCTGTGTGAAATGAACTGGTGGTCTGAATCTTGTTCTTAGTTAATAGGCAACCACAAGAAAATAGAGACAAACTACCACACTAGTTTGGCAGAGCCAACAGGAAGTCCAAGGAAGAAATGGGTAGCAGAGAACAAGGATGATGGTCACTGGCAAAGCGGTGAGGAAGCTCTCTCTATTTTGTATTAAATCAGGGACTTCAGTCTCCAGGATTTTCAATCTAGCACCTTCCATAAATATTAAACTTATTTAAAAGTAAATTGAAATAAAAGTGGTGTAACAAGACCTCAGAGAGCCCTCTTGCAAGAATAAGCAAGGGACCCCCTTCCTGATTCCACCCCCAACACCTCACCCATTGAGCTCCAACACTCCCCACTCACCCCATGACACAGGAGCTAAATTTGAGTGAGTGGCATTGTGACCCCATTTGCCCGGTGAAGTGTCAGAGCATTGCTCCATCTGGTTTGGCCTCCAAAACTTCATGGACCTTGGTCTGACTGCACCACTTGTACCACTGTAGCTATGCCACTGTGAAATATTTCCTCGATCTCTGCCAAATGCCATTAATTCAATTACAGGGCTAACACTGCACAAAATGATGGGAACATCTAAATGACATCGGTCATGAGGAAATTTAGTCTTCCAGAAATCTGTTGCTGCCAGCACATTCTTTATGCCACAGACCTGATTGATCAAAGTCGCTAGAAACTACTTGCAAATAAAAATAATGTCATCTCAAAATCTTGGAAGGGCAGCTCTGAATGTGGAGGGCTTGAAGGATCATGCCCTTTGTCGCCGAAGAAGTGCTATGTACTGTTAAGTTAATAGGATCAGGGCTGATACCACAAATGCCTTATTAAAGGTGAACCACATTGCATAGAATTTGAAATCATACATGACAGATTAGTACGTTGCCTCAATAATAGCCATCTTAATTTTCAAAAACTGGTTCAACATGTTCCCCTTGCTGTGCATGACTTTGTTCAAAGTCTTCTACACTAAAAATAAAGCATAATGATCAAAATAATAATAAAAAGGTGATAAATTAGGTGCTCTTCATAAAACAGGGACATATGTTATATACCTGGAAAACAGAAATAAAATTGCTGATCAGTATTACCTAGAATAGAAAATGGAGATGAGTATCCCCAGTGTCAATAAATTTTACATTCATCAGATGGGTATATGTTATAATAGACGCAGGATTACAATGTGAACTTGAAATCCAAGGTTGTAAATTGCACTTGGACTTAGAAAGTTTATCACAGGGAAAATTACATTAGCTGAATTTTGTTTAATGTTTACAGAAAAAGACAGGTCAAATACAAGGTGTATGCACTGTTCAAACCAATTAATCACTGCTATCATTGAATAAGGGTGTGCTTCATTTGTAAAGGTTGAAGCAGATTCTAGGACAATAGTCTATTCTTAGAATTTTCCAAGGGAAAGTAAATAAATAATCTGCTTTTTAAGAAGTTCAGACAGCAATTAAATATTTTAAAATACATAATTTATATTTCTATCTCTTGCATTTACCCAAGTTAAATCACAGTCGACTAGGATGAATCCATTTCTTTATAGCTTCCAAATAATAATTCTATTTCTGTCTACTACTGTGGCCAAAGTTCTTCCTAAATCAGTATAATCTGTGAATCAAATATAACAATTTACTACTTAGTCCATATTTTAATGGCAACACTTAACATTACAAATCCCAATGCTAATACCTCTGGAAACTTCTCTTGATAAAAATAATTCTCTTTTTATGATCTAGGATAGGACAGAAACACTCAAGACCGTTATGAAAATAGTTCTACTAACATTAGTTTTTGTAAAGCTATTTTTTAAAAACAAATGAAATTTTGTGACTAAAGCTAGTATTATTAAGCCCCTAATTTGCTAGGTAGACAAAGACAATCCCTCTCTGTCCTGTAGAGCAGACAATCTAATTGTTGTTCCTTTATTTAAAAAACAACAACAACAACAACAACAACTATGCAACATCTAATTCTGGCTTTTAAAAACTGGGATAACTTTTTTTAATTATTTTTTGGTTATCACACACATGTGGGCTATGTTTCAGCAAGTCACTTTAATAAGCTTTCCTGATCTGTTAGAGTTCATCATCTAATTCTGTCTCTATACCATGTGCATTATTCTAACTTTCCAATTATAGTAGATTCCTATGTGGGAATTAAGCATATCAATTAGTGGTGCCTTATGAGTTTTCACTATGAATTATTATTAGCTTTCACTAGAAAATTGACAACGTTTCTTTGCCTAGTGATCAATTTGCCAACTTTAGAGGAATAGCTCTAGATAGCCTCCCAGTGTTATAATGTAGGAAACAACAGGACACTGGTGTGCTCAAACAATTTTTATAGTGAGGGTGCTGAGAGCCTGTATATAATGGAAACCACTTCAAGCCAAAGGGTGTGGCAGCATCCCCAGCACTCCTAGTTCCAGCACCTATGATAGGACACATACAGTAATTTTCAACACAGTCTTCTTTCAATAGAGACTTTAATATATTGGACCTTAGTGATATTTATTTAATAAGGAAACAGAAAAGTCCTTGCACTGATAGACTAAGCCGCATTTTAGTTTGTACATAAAAAACAACAGGGCAAAACTGGACTATATTTCTACAGTACTTGCTCTCCAATTTTGGAAAAGAGACCATCACATTCAAATCTCATCTTTCATTAGTTAATATTTGGTACAGAGCTTTGAATATATAAAGCTTTCCATATGAGCTAAGCACTATTATGAATACTTGTATTTCTAGCTACACTCTTCATTTGCTGTGTGTTTTTATACCCCTTCTATGGGTGCAATTCTTATCTAATATCTAACAAAGGATTAGAGCAATAGAATATTTATAAACTGGGGGTCGGGACCCCCCAGGGAGCCATGAGGTTATTACGGGGGGGTCACAAGCTGTCAACCTCCACCCCAACCCTGCTTTGCTCCAGCATTTATAATGGTGTTCAAGTCGCACTCAGAGACTTGCTGTGTGAAAGGGATCACCAGTAAAAAAGTTTGAAAGCCACTGATTTATAAGGTTGTATATACATAGTTTAAAATAGAAAACTTAACTGAATTGCTATTCTTTTACCTATGTCATTAAATAGTTAAAAAACTTCAAAAAATAATCACACGTACATAAAGAAGTACACTTCTTTCACTTTGCAAAATATGGGCCCGATCCTGATCCTACTGAAGTCAAAAGCATAACTTTTGCTGATTTCAATGGAAGCAGAGTAGTGAAACTAGTCAAGAATCCAGTTATGAAACAGTTACATTACCTGCAGGGTGGGATACGCTGATTCGTTTGAGGGTCACATTTTGGCACCAAGATTGTACAGGCAAAAAACATAAGGTACTTGTAGCAGTTAGTCTGAACCAAGGCTGGAAAAAGGGAAGATTCCCAGCTGATGGAGGCTTCCTTCTGAGTCCTATGGCCCAAGTAGTTTGGGTAGTTTGTATAGTTGTAAGGCAGGTTCATGCAGAGTTCCAAAGTAATTGGTTCACACTGACCTTTTGAAAGAAAAGAACATACATTCTGTAAAACTAGATGAAACCCGAAATAAATAATTACAAGATTCTGATTATTTAAACCAATTACACTCTCTCTGGCATCCTAAAGTAGGTCTTGTTTTACATAGCCCAAGGTGGCTTGTGCAGTTTCACCAAGCGGCCAGTAGCCTCTCTAATCTAATACAAAGATGTAGTTTATAATAACTACAGGTCCTTCAGTGCAGTGGTCCATACGAGACTGGTCATGTCAGCAAGGGAAGGAGACTTCGATCTCTACATAGCTAGTCAGTTAATCACAACCTTCATATTTATAATTACCAAGGTCTTTCTGTATCATAACTTTTGGACACTATTTATAAAAAGGTACAAATAAACTATTACATGAGCTAATTCTTTTCAGCTAATAACTCTTTAAACATCAAAAGTTTTTATATAGAATTATCAAAATACAGCAGATTGGAAAGCATTTCATCCCACATTCCTCCCACTCCCAAAGTAACAAGAGTGTTTAACAGAATAAAGAATATTATTTCTATTACACTGTATCCCGAAGCCCCAATCAAGATGGAGTCCCATTGGACTAGGCACTGTATGAACACGTAGTAAGAGGCAGTCACTGCCCCCACAAGCTTACAGTTTAAGACAAATGAATGTAATTAACAGGAAGATACATAGAGGGAGAACAAGGGTAACAAGTATGCACAGTTATGCAGGCTAGCTATGTTTAATTAGCAGGTTTTCAGGGGTTTTATAACATAAATAGGGCTGGTCACAGAATTATAAGTATTTCCCAAGAAAAACTGTTAAAGAAATGGAAAATCTGGACCTTAAAAAAAAAAAAGAAATTTTCATTTTATCAAAAGAAAAGGAAAAATATTTAAAAAATTAAAATAAATAATTTATTTTAATTCAATTTGAGATTAAAGTTTCCATTTAAATTGAATCAAAATTAACATTTTGTATAATTTAAATGAATATTTTTTAAATTAGAATTTTCCAGGAAGAATTTAATATCATTTGATACCCCATATTTCATTGGAAAAAAGTTTTGATTAGCTCTGTAAAGAAACAAGATATGTTAATGACGTTAACAATCTCCGCTGGCCACCTGCCTAGCCATTATCAGTTCACAGTTTACTGTAAGTAACATTATATAGGTGAGTCTTGAGGAGAGATTTGAAAGAAGATTCAGTAGTATCTGATAATCTTGCCTGACCTGACAGTCCTAGTGCAACCTCTTTTAGCAGTCACCTCTCTAATATAAGAAAGACTCAGATGACAATAGGAATTCCTGAGATTGAGTTTTGGTGTGTGTCAGACCTTGACAAACACTGCCTTGACACACTGCCTTCATTCAAGTGTGTATGTTGTGCCATGCAATGTAGTGTAGGCAGATCCAATTTTGGAGCATGCCAGGTTGCCCATTATGTCCTGACTTGGTTATGCACTAGCACAAGTCAGTAGTATTTCTAAATTCATAAATGTATACATCTGAAACAATACTTATTGCCCTTGAAGTTAAGTTGCTTTCTAGCTGAATCTAGATGGGAATCAGTGGCAAAAAGTTGTTGGCTCCTATGTGGACACAGAATCCACAGGAATCTTAACAGGTAATTCTCTATTTTTTATTTAAATTATCAACTATAACATGTAGTAGATTTAGGGTTTTTTTCTTATCCTCAACTGCAAGTCAAACAAGTTTTATGGTTGGAAATTAAAACATAGCTGAGACTTAGAATTAACAGTAATTCATGCATAAAACCATCATGGAAACCTCTCAAGCCACATTAGGTCACATGATGTTAATGTGACAATACTGCCTGAAAATGTAAATATTTATAGCATGTATGGCAAGAATACTGAGAAAGGGTGAGGGGAAGTCAAATTCAATTCCAAATTCTCTTAATAGTGTGTGGTCTGGAATGAGATTATTTTGTGGAGTTGAGACAGACAGAAAGCACTGAAATTGATTTGCTTTGTGCACCTAGACAGCAAATTCTTGATTGCATAAAAGTATTTTTCTTCGGGTCTCAACAGCATATTCAACTTACATATTTGAGTCTGCATATTTAGTGCTTACTATCATTCATTCACTGTCTAACTGCTTCACAGCTTAACTGATTCTTTGCACTATCGATCAACAGTATAATTGATTGAATCATGGAATAGATGATAATTACTCATGATCAGTCACCTCTCACCTGTTGCTCTGTCCATCTCCTTTCTCTCTTCCATTTCTCACATTCGCACATATAATCAGTTCACATACCTTCCCCCTCCCCCCGCCCTCATACACACAATCCTCTGCCATTCTTCTTTGTCTCCAGCAACATCCACCCCAGTCCCCTTCCTTGCTCTCCTGCTGCTGCTTCTGGTATATCCTCTCCATCTATGTCTTCACCTCCTGGTCCTTCCATCTCCTGGCTCTCTGAGAAACCTGACTCTTCACTTTCTGTCACTGCCTCTACCACTTCTCTTTCTTACAGTGGTTTCTCCTCACACACATACATACCCTGAATACACAACTGAATTTCTTCATAGTGTTAAAATGTTTATTTAAACAATGTTCCTTTTTCAGGTATTGGCCTCTTTTTTATGCATTGAAACAACGAGGAGTCCGGTGGCACCTTAAAGACTGAAAGATTTATTTGGGCATAAGCTTTCGTGGGTAAAAAAACCCACTTCTTCAGATGCATGGAGTGAAAATTACAGATGCAGTCATAAATATACTGACACATGAAGAGAAGCGAGATACCTTACAAATGGAGAACCAGTGTTAACAAAGCCAATTAGTCAGGGTGGATGTGGTCCATTCCCCATAACTGATGAGGAGGTGTCAATACCAAGAGAGGGAAAATTGCTTTTATAGTGAGCCAGCCACTCCCAGTTCCTATTTAAGCCCAAATTAATGGTGTTAAATTTGCAAATGAATTGCAGCTCTGCAGTTTCTCTTTGAAGTCTGTTTTTGAAGTTTTTTTTGTTAAAGGATGGCTACTTTTAAATCTGTTATTGAATGTCCAGGGAGATTGAAGTGTTCTCCTACTGGCTTTTGTATGTTACAATTCCTGATGTCTGATTTGTGTCCATTTATTCTTTTATGTAGAGACTGTCTGGTTTGGCCAATGTACATGGCAGAGGGGCATTGCTGGCACATAGAATCATAGAATATCAGGGTTGGAAGGGACCCCAGTAGGTCATCTAGTCCAACTCCTTGCTCAAAGCAGGATCAATTCCCAACTAAATCATCCCAGCCAGGGCTTCATCAATCCTGACCTTAAAAACCTCTAAGGCCACATGATGGCATATATCACATTAGTAGATGTGCAGGTGAATGAGCCCCTGGTGCTGTGGCTCATGTGGTTGGGTCCTCTGATGGTGTCGCTAGAGTAGATATGGGGACAGAGTAGGCAACAGGGTTCGTTACAGGGATTTGTTCCTGGGTTAGTGTTTCTGTGGTGTGGTGTGCAGTTGCTGGCATGGTGGTAGTTGCTGGCTTTTATGCATTGAGATTTGGTATGAATTTGTGATTCTTCATTATGAAAGTCAGATACACTAATATATGTTGCAAATGCAAATACATGTAAACTTTCTAAGAGTTTATATAATACAAATTTAATCTTGACTGCAGGAGAGACCGATTGTCTTCTCGACATACATGTGTAATTCCTATTAATACTAATAGGATTTCTAATCATGTTTGGAAGAAATAGAAATTAAAACTAGAAAAGATCAATTAGATCAGCATTTCTCAAACTGGGGTCAATGGCCCCAGTGATCAACTCCTCCCCCTCCCTTCCAGTGCCTCCTGCACGCCAGGGAACAGCTGCTCCCCAGTGTGCAGGAGGCACTGGGAGGGATGGGGAGGAGTGGGGATAAGATGCACTCAGGGGAGGAGGCGGAAAGAATGGGGAAGAGGAAGGGCAGGGGTGGAGCAGGGGCGGGAAAAGGTGGGACAGGAGTGGGCCTGAGGGAAGAAGTGGAGTGGGGTCAGGGCCTGGGGATGAGCAGGAAGGGTTTGGGGTCTGCCAAAAATTTGAAATCAAAATAGGGGTCCTTGGGTTGCTAAAGTTTGAGAACCACTGAATTAGATCATGCAGCCCATCACCCAGTTGATCAGTTCAGTTTTACAGGACTCTATTAATCATGGTGGACTGATTTAAATCAAAGCAATTTAAATTGTCAATCAAGTTTAAATCAGCAAGCTGGAAACATTGATTTAAATCATCAATTTAAATATTGTTTTACATTTGTACCTTTTAGTTATATTTAGGGTTGTTAATTAATCGCAGTTAACTCACGTGATTAACTCAAAAAAATTAATCACAATTAAAAAAAATCACGATTAATCACACTGTTAATAAAATACCAACTGAAATTTATTAAATATTTTGGGATTTTTTCTACATTTTCAAATATATCGATTTCTGTTACAACACAAAATACAAAGTGTACAGTGCTCACTTTGTATTATTTTTATTAGAAATATCTGCACTGTAAAAATGATAAACAAAAAAAATAGGATTTTTCAATTCACCTCATACAAGTACTGTAGTGCAATATCTTTATCATGAAAGTGTAACGTACAAATGTAGATTTTTTTTTGTTATATAACTGCTCTCACAAACAAAAGAATGTAAAACTTTAGAGCCTACAAGTCCACTCAGTCTTACTTCTTGTTCAGCCAACCGCTAAGGCAAACAAGTTTGTTTACATTTACAGGAGATGCTGCTGCCTGCTTCTTATTTACAATGTCACCTGAAAGTGAGAACACACATTCGCATGGCACTTTTGTAGCCAGTGTTGCAAAGTATTTATGTGCCAGATATGCTAAACATTGGTAAGCTCTTTCATGCTTCGGCCACCATTCCAGAGGACATGCTTCCATGCTGATGATGCTCATTAAAAAATAATACATTAATTAAATTTGTGACTGAACTCCTTGGGGGAGAACTGTATGTCTTCAGCTCTGTCTTACCTACATTCTACAATATATTTCATGTTATAGTAGTCTTGGATGATGACCCAGCACATTTTTGTTTTAAGAACACTTCAGATTTGACAAAACACAAAGAATATACCAATGTGAGATTTCTAAAAAATAGCTACAGCACTTGACCCAAGGTTTAAGAATCAGAAGTGTTTTCCAAAATATGAGAGGGACGAGGTGTGGAACATGCTTTCAGAAGTCTTAAAATAGCAACACTCAGATGCGCAAACTACAGAACCACCAAACCACCAAAAAAAGAAAATCAACCTGCTGCTGGTGGCATCTGACTCAGATGATGAAAATGAACATGCATCGGTCCGCTCTGCTTTGGATCGTTATTGAGCAGAATCCATCTTCAGCATGGACATATGTCCTACAGAATAGTGGTTGAAGATGAAGAGGCATATGAATCTTTAGTGCATCTGGCACGTAAATAACTTGCAACTCTGGGTACAACAGTGCCATGCAATCACCTGTTCTCACTTTCAGGTGACACTGTAAACAAGAAACAGACAGCATTATCTCCTGTAAATTGTAACCAAGTTTGTTTGTCTGAGCAATTGGCTGAAGTAGGACTGAGTGGACTTGTAGTCTCTAAAGTTTTACATATTTCTACATTTGTAAGTTCAACTTTCATGATAAAGAGATTGCACTATAGTACTTGTATGAAGTGAACTGAAAAATACCAGGATAACTTTTAAAATATTTTTAAAATATACAATAAAAATAATTTGACTGGGCCTTATCCACTAACAAAATATTAGGCCCAGATCTGAATAAAAGCATTAATTATATTAGATATGAGGATGTCTGATATGACAGTAACGTCTCCATCAGCTCCCTTCGATACACTCTCAAAAAAAGCTTCTAAGACAAATGTACTGTCATTAAAAAGATGCCATGGCTACATTACGATGTCAGCCTAAATGGATTGGAAATTATGATGACCGGAGGGCATTCAGTCCATACTGAATGCTCTGAAATGTAGCCCCTGCTCTCACTATTTTCCAAAGTTACTGGACAGACATGTCATGTTTTACATGGGGATAATGCCTTCAACAGGTTATTCTTTAAAAATAAGTTTCTTTATGGTAAAACTGGTTAGAAATAAAGAAAAATACTTGATCAAAAATCATTTTTGCCCACTTTAAAAATAAACCAATGTGCATATTCCAAAAATGTCTCATTGAGGCCACCTACTTGTATAATATGTTTCATCTTTGTTAAATTTGAAAGTGTCAGAGTTGTAAACTCATAACTCAGGGTCTAAATCTACAGCCCGAAACTCTTTCAGCAGTAGCATATAGACTCATAGACTTTAAGGTCAGAAGGGACCATTATGATCATCTAGTCTGACCTCCTGCACAATGCAGGTCACAGAATCTCACCCACCCACATATGAAAGCTATAACACACTTCTTATGATCAAAGAACAGCTGGAAAACAACAACTCAGACTAATAATGTGCCTATTCTTAGGAAAACTATATCTCTATAGCCAAATTCATCACAGCCCAAGTAAACAGACCTTTTGCAAGAGGACCTTTGATTGGGGAGATGGTCATCCCTCAAAGTTGTGGAACACTGGCACTATTGTTACCAGCAGTAGCTGGAGAGATCTGGGACAGACACTGCTGCAACAATGCTGCTGTGAGACCCTTCTGATACCCCATACATCATTAAACATAAAACTAAGACAACTTATGAATCATGCCATATGCTACAAAGTCATAGCTGGCTAACATTGCGGTATGCTCCAAGCAATTCTGCAATAATTAATAAGATCCTTGGGAATGACATTCCCAAATCCCTCAGGCTTTGTCCTACATGATCTGCCAAAGTCAATATACTCACTTCAGGGCTAATTCTGTGAAGTGCTGAACACCCTTAACTCCCATTGTCTTCAATTAAGTTAAGGGCACTCAATATCTTGAATAATCAGACTGCATAACTACACAAAATAGGTTAGGGAGGGAATGGAAGGGGCTACAGCTAACTACACTAAATCTAAGGTCTGATACCAATATGATATGGAAGTCATTACCACCTTCCCTCTGAGACTGGTTCCCAAGCAAAGCCAAAGTAGTAGCCAGTCAATAGCTCATTTACAACTGAAATAATTCCAACCTGAATCTATGAGTTAAATTCCAAATTTTCTTTCATACCTGTTCAACTTACTCCTCAAAATGATTTTGCATCCTCCCAGTAAACAAATCACTGGGAACGATAAATCAAAACAGTGGATGTGATATACCTTGACTTTAGTAAAGCTTTTGATATGGTCTCCCACAGTATTCTTGCCAGCAAGCTAAAGAAGTATGGGCTAGATGAATGGACTATAAGGTGGATAGAGAGCTGGCTAGATCATCAGGCTCAGTGGGAAGTGATCAATGGCTCCATGTCTAGTTGACAGCCGGTATCAAGCAGAGTACCCCAAGGGTCAGTCCTGGGGCCAGTTTTGTTCAATATCTTCATTAATGATCTGGAGAATGGGATGGATTGCACCCTCAGCAAGTTTGCAGATGACACTAAACTGGGAGGAGTGGTAGATACGCTGGAGAGTAGTGATAGGATACAGAGGGGCCTAGACAAATTAGAGGATTGGGCCAAAAGAAATCTGATGAGGTTCAACAAGGACAAGTGCAGAGTCTTGCACTTAGGACGGAAGAATCCCATGTACTGCTACAGATTAGGGACTGAGTGGCTAGGCAGCAGTTCTGCAGAAAAGGACCTAGAGATTACAGTGGACGAGAAGCTGGATATGAGTCAGCAGTGTGCCCTTGGTGCCAAGAAAGCTAATGGCATTTTGGGCTGTATAAGTAGGAGCATTGCCAGCAGATTGAGGGACATGATCATTCCCCTCTGTTCAGCATGGGTGAGGCCTCATATGGAGTAGTGTGTCCAGTTTTGGGCCCCACACCATAAGAAGGATGTGGAAAAATTGGAAAGAGTCCAGCAGAGGGCAACAAAAATGATTAGGGGGCTAGAGCACATGATTTATGCAGATGCTGAGGGAACTGGGATAATTTAGTCTGCAAAAAAGAAGAATGAGGGGAGATTTGATAGTTGCTTTCAACTACCTGAAAGGAGGTTCCAAGGAGGAGGGATCTAGACTGTTTTCAGTGGTACCTGATGACAGAACAAGGAGTAATGGTCTCAAGTTGCAGTGGGGGCGGTTTAGGTTGGATATTAGGAAAAACTTTTTCCCTAGGAGGGTGGGGAAGCACTGGAATGGATTACCTAGAGAGGTGGTGGAATCCCCTTCCTTTGAGGTTTTTAAGGTCAGGCTTGACAAAACTTGGTTGGGATTATTTAGTTGGGGATTGGTCCTGCTTTGAGCAGGTGGTTGGACTGGATGAACTCCTGAGGTCCCTTCCTACCCTGATATTCTATGATTCTATGAAAACTTCCTATGAACAATCCATTCCTAGAGAGCACACTCTCCACAATTTTCTCCCTTTCTTTTCATCTTTCTCTAAAACTCCTCTTCAAACCATAGTACCCAATTGATCTCTTCTATATGCATTCATCGCTTGGCCTATTTTAACATCTGTCCAAAGCCAATCTTAATATTGTATTATCCTTATGTTTGGCCACCTGTTAAGGTACATACTAGACTGTATTTTGTTTAGGGAGACCTATGTTGATTCATGAGTCATGCTCTATATTTTGTTTCCTTTGTGCACATTTTAGTTTTCAACTTTATTTAAACAAATTGTAACAATGAACACCCACACAGCAGAACAAATCAAAGAAAACATGCTGAGGAAAAAAATTAGGGTCAAATGTCATAAAGACGTTTAAAAGTGCATGGCATCTTAGTCATGATTCAAGATAACAGATTTGTTTCTGGTTTGGCCTAACCAAGACCATTTCAACAATTTAACAGCTAGACTTGCAACCGTTAGTCATCAAATTAAGCTGAAATGAAAAGATTCTTTCCTTCTGTATACTGTACCACATCTTCATAAATTCAATTACAGTGAAAGCTCTGGAAATGTGCCCTGAGACAACGACAGGAAATACATGCTCTACTTACTACAGTTTGTCTGGTTATTGTTCATGTCACAGAGAGAAGAGGTGCCACAAGAATCAGGGCAGGAAGCATCAATACATCTCTGGTCCCCTCCCTGACATGGTGTTTGACCTGAAGAAAAAAACAATAAAAGTTTTTACTATAATGATTTAGTAGAGAAATAAAAGTGACAGTGTAGTGGTCAGAAGATACAGTTACAGATTAACAGACACAGACTAAAAGTGTTCCCAAGTTCATTAGATGGTTCAGTAACCATCTGCTGTTAAACCACCTGAGTACTTGTCATTTTCAAGATATTTTCTGTAGTGAGCATAGAGCCCCCCGCATTTCCACGACTACATCTGGACACCGGTGTTTAAAACATTTCTAAGGTGGAAAAAAACACATTGGTGTTTAACATAATTTCTCCTTTCTCTTTTCTTATCCCCAGGTCTAAATTAATATGTGAGAGAGTTTCTCTCTCAGATTCTGGGCTGTGCATGAGGAGTGCTTTCAGCTTGTCACATGGCTATTTGGAGAAGAGGAATAAGAAACTGGGTTAAAGGGGAATGGCATGTCCTCTTGCCTCCTGGCTGGTTAAAGTAGGGAAAGCCTGTGGGAATAATTCCTCTGTATTTCTCACCTGATTTGCTTTTTGTTTCGTAGACAATAAAACAAAGGGCCTTAAAAGACTAATGCCTAAAGCTTTGTTTTCCTTCCTTGGCTGGTGAAGCTGCCCACCAGCCTACAGAGCAGTGGTTCTCAACTTGTGTCCTGGGGGTCGTTTGTGGTCCAATCAGCTCACAACTGTGGCCTATCTTACATCCTCAGGGCCATAGAGGTAGTATATATATTTTATGGATGTGGCCCATTTAACACATAAAGAGCTGCATATGCAGCCCACAATGGTAAATAGGTTGGGAACCACTGCTATAGAGAGATATACAACAGCCAAATGCAGCAAAGCTTACATCTCACCAGAGAGCTTCCGTGTTTGAAACTTTGGCCCACCCACATTTCCGCTCACAGAATACTATCTCTACTGCTCTACTATCTCTATTACTATCTATGCGCTGTATGGCTCTGAGTCCTCTCCACCCAACTAAAATCTTTGCTAAGGGTACAGCGGGGCTGGCATTGAAAGTCACCTCCTTTATGTGGCTTTGGCTGTTTTGTAAAGTTATCTCAATTAACTGCTCTTGAACACAGAGACTCAAAAGTGTATAATATTATCAGTCCGTCAAGTTTAAAATCATATTACAATTGTCATTTGTCCTGCAGTAGTGTCCTTGGGCGCCAACCACCAGACACTGTGCAAACACACAATAAAGAGAGAAAACCCTGTCCCCAAAGAGCTCACAATCTAATTTATGTAGCTTAACACTGACCTAGGTGTATCAAGAGTATCTTTTCATTCTTTTGGTGGCTTCGCTTCATCTGGGGTATGGCAGAGGATGTATGTTTTACATCTTTACCACATTTGCTACAATACAATATGGTATGCACATACAGGAACTAATAGATTTTTGGTCTTTTTATTTTACAAGAGCACTTGATCCTAAAATGAAACTCATAGGATAGGAAAAATCTTTACAGACTTCCAAAATTGTCACAAATCTGGGCATTAAAACATATTTTTAAAGTCTTGCCACCACCACTCCTCAGCTACCTCCTATCCATCTCCCAAAGGGAGGTCCTTTCTCAAGTCCTTGGTATGCTAGCATCTGTGGTTACAGTACAGATTCTTTTTTAATCATAATACAGTCCACACTGAATTCCTATAAACACAGTCTGTCATGTCTTTAGAAAGCATCATAGACCCTGTTGTGATTACTTCCATATTGGATTTCTATTTTCACAGAATGAGACAGCATTAAGGTCGTAATTACATTTCCTTAAGGTATGTTTTCTCATTCAGCAATATCGTAAGCCAATACTCATTTGAGGATTATACAGATGAAGTAGCAAGTTACTGACCGTTCTCCTTCTCATATCTATTCAGATGATATCACAAGTGTGCTACTACTGCTCAACTGTTTTTTGAAGCCAAACCAACACCCTAAATCATTTAAGAACTTCTCTGCCTCTCTTAGATGCAGCCACACTCCTTTAATTGTGAAAAGATGAAAGAATGGTTACTTACCCTTCAGTAACTGGGGTTCTTCAAGATGCTGTAGTCAGTATGGATCCCACTCTAAGTGTACATGTACCTCATGTGCGCAAGCTCAAAATATTTTTAATAGTAATGTCTGTCAAGGAGGTGGAGCACCCCTGGGGAAAAGCAAAAGTCAGCGCTTATGGGCAGGAAGTCATGTGATCCACACTGACTACATCTTAAAGAACCAAGAAGGTCTGGTGTAATAATCATTCTTTGAGTACGTGTCACTGTGGATTCCACTGTAGATGACTAGCAAGCAGTATCTTCTTCAGGTTGGTGAACATGAGGAGTATCAACATCATCAGTCAAATAGAGACTGGAGTACAGTCTCCCAAACTTATCATTTGCTCTAGCAGCCAAGTCCAGTGCAAACTGCTCACATTTGTGAAGCATTATATTTCATGAGCAGCCGTGCAGATTCTGGATACTGGCATGTTGCAGAGACATGCTGAGGATGCTGCTTGAGCTCTGATAAAATGAGCCCTAACTGTCAGAAGGGCATCAGCCAGTTGGCAGCACAGTGAGATGCAATGTGTTATCCGTTTTGAAAGTCTTTAGGATGAAATGGCTTACCCCTTTGAAGCGGCCAGCCACAGTCACAAATTGATGTAAAGATTGTCTGAACGATTTGATCCTGTCAGCATAGTACTGGAGTGCTCTGCATATGTCCAAAGTATGGAGCTTCTTCTCCCCTAGGATGGAATGTGGCTTTGGGAAAAACACAGGTAAGTTGATGGAATTCTGAAACCATCTTGGGGAGGAATTTTTCATGAGCTTTCAGGACCACCTTATTGCTCTGAAATGAGATTCATGTACGTTCTGCCATGAACACCTGGAGCTCACTGGCTGAAGTGATGGCAACCAGGAATACCGTTTTGAGAGGAAAATGGTGGATGGAGCACTTCAAGAGGGACTGTGAAGGACAGCACTGAACTCCCACACTGGAGCAGAGTCTCTAACCAGTGGATAGGCATGCATAAGGCCATTAAGAAATTTGGATGCCATTGGATGGGTGAAGATCAAAAGTGACTATCAGTGGATGATATGCTGATATTGCAGCCAAATGGACCTTAACTCAACTGAATGAAAGTCCAGAGTGTTTTATTTCCAAGAAGTAGTCCAGAATCTTTGGTATCAGATCCTGCACCAGGTCTAAGATGTTGGGCCATCCATATAGAGAACCTTTTCCATTTAGAGTAAGTTTTCCTTGTGGATAGTGTCCTACTCCATGCCAGTATTCCCTGAACATATGAGTAGTCCCTTTCCATGATGCTCATCCAGTTAACATCCAGACCATCAGCTGCCAAACTTTGGATGTAGATAGAATATTGAACTCTGATCTTGAGACAACAGGTCTAGCCAGTCCAGGAACCTGATTAGGAGTTGTGCAGACATCTGCATCAAATTAATCAGTCAGAACAGTCTCAGCCATAGGGAATGGTGTGAATCTTGTCTGGTCTCATCTGGCTTTGGCAATAACCATGGGGATTAGTGTGATCGGTGGCAAGGTGTAAAGAAAGCCCTGATTCTATTACAGAAGGAAGGCATCCAGCAAAGATCGCTGGTTCTTGCCTCCTCTGGAACAGAAGTTTGGGTACTTGACAACAAACACTAGTTTCCCCACTGGTGGAATATTGAGTTGATGATGGATTCATCAGTGACCACTCATGGTTGGTAACAGACTGCTTGATGAGGAGGTCTGCCAGGTCACTGTTGTCTCCCAGAAGTTGAAGCTGTGTTGGATTTATGCTGCATGGGGAGCACCAGTTTGATAACATGATCGCTAACTTGTGGGGGCTGGTGGAGCAGGGAGACAGGGATCAGGCACCCCCTTGTTCGTTTAGATAATATATTGCAGATGTATTGTCTGTCAGTATCACAGTGTCACAGGACCAGGAGGAATGCCAAACATATCAACCTGATGGTTCTGAGCTCTAAGATGTTTATCATAGTTTCATTTCTTCCAAGAACCAAACCCCTTGTATCTGCAGATTATCCTTGTGGACTTCCCAACCTTTACCAGATGGGTCCATGACTATTTCTCTGAATGGTGTCAGGAAGCAATCACCAGGTCAATGTCATAAGTATGTGGAATGGAACCACAATAACTTGCTCATCTGACATGTTGCAGGAGAGTACACTGAGCTGAGACAGAATGTAGGGATCCCAGGTGAAGGCTGGCAAAATGTGTCATGTATGTACCTGTGGACGAATGCCTAATAATTCTGGGGTATAAATGCCCAAGGATCTGAATGTTGCCTCATCTTTTGGTACACTAAATAAATCTATGCCATCAAAAGGTAAGTCCTCAATTGTCACCTGGACCACTCTTGGTATTCCAGATGCCCAGCACATTGTGATTGTCACGGCCATAAAACGGACAGTTGTACAGGGTTCATCCATTGCCATTTGTAGCACTGCTTTGGCTATCATCTACCCTAACTTGACCGTGTCTTTTACTTTTTACCTTTATTTCTACAGGAGCCAAGACAGAAATGGGTCACCCCTTCCCACATCAAAAAACTGTTTTCATGAACGGTGCTTGACAATTCACTATGTGGAATTGGAGGGCTGCCTAAGAATAGACTTTCTGGACAAAAGTATCCAACTCTTTGGTGTCCTTGTCTTGATATCCTTGGTGGATCTGGTCTTCTCCTACACTACAGAGATGACAAGCAACCCCAGTATCAAATGGGCATAAAAATGCTAGAAGTCCTTAGGTGGGACCTAGTAGTGTTTTTCCACCCACTTCGAGGTTGGGGGGAGTAAGACCAGGTGTGCCCCGGATACTGTGCTGGATCCAGAGAACCTTCAAAATACAAAGTACAGACTGAGGCAGTGTGGTCTGTCTGGATCAGTAGAGGGAAACAAAGTTACAGGACTAGCATGAGCTACTGAAACCTTGCCAAAGGCAGACTGGTGTGGGGGTACCAAAAGTTTAAACAAGATGAAGATAACTATTTGAATGTGTGAAAGCTTAGCTGAACAGGCCCATGTCTACAGATTCTCCGATTCTCCCATTACCATTCTGAAATTGAGTATATGGAGACTATATACTTTTATTTTAAAAGATCAGATGGTCAACTAGCATGTGGGCATGCCACGTCTTCCCCCAGGCTTGAATAATTTCTGAACTGAACGCTCTCATTAACATTAAAAGTATATTAATTTACTCTTTCAATTGTCTTAGGGAGACTTTCAGTGTGCCACCTCCAGCCCACACTAACGTAATATTTGGCTTCACTGTAAACTGATTCTGCACACGTGTGTGCGACACAAGAATCCGCACAATTTGGGAGTTTCTTAAGCACATATTTGGTAGCATTACACAGTTATAGAGAAATTTAAAATAAAAGGCCATTTTCTCACTATTTAAAAAAAATTAGCATGGCGGGGCTGGGGGAGGGAGGTGTTTTCGTGTTTGGGCTCTGTCTGGAATTAAGTTCTTGAAGAAAATTTGAGAAAATCCCTTCATCCAGTCTGAATTTGGTAAAACACACTATTCTCATGCTTTAGAATTCCAGTCATATTTCCTCAGACAGAGCTACAGCAGAAAAGATTGAACTTAGAAAGCCAAAGCTGGGCATGGTCCTAAGTGAGGACAAAACCCATTGCAGGGATTGTTCTGGCAAAGCTATGACTCCTTGAAAACTGTTTACTGAGCATACAAGACAGATGCACACAGTTCCCCTATGCAAAGCTAGTTCAAAGAAGAGATCAAAGAATCTACAAGTTCTCTTGGCTTTGATAGCAAAGCTTGTGAGCTATGTAAATGGACATTATAACAAAAGAATTTACAAGCTCAGATGGCAGAGACAGCAGAATATGTGAAGCACACAGTCTGAGTAGGTCTCAGCTGCACCCTTAGGAAAAACACAGGAATGTCCTCTGCCTTTACAACGTGCAGCTTATTTCCCTTAGTACAACAGCCAGTGCCTGGAGTATGGTGGAGCTGAGAGATGGCCCAATCTGTTCTGTATGCCCCAGGGGCAGTAGGGAAGGGGTGGTCCCTGAACTCCCAAATGTATGGACAGGAATTCTGCCTGGCTCTTCTTTGGACCGTGCAATGGGCAAAATAGCAATCTCCACAGTATGCATCCTGACAAGAACCAGGCAGAACTTCAGTCCTAAGTGAATTTAGAGAGATGCTTTCCCAGTGGGAAAACTTGACGAGGTTGTCCAAATGAATGTCCCTGCTCTATAGCAGATTGCTAAAAGTGTTTAACTGCATTTTGCTAAATATTTAGGGATAATGAACAGAAGAGGAAATGTTCTTATAATTTAAAGGCATTGCAGCTAACGTGTTTAGATGGGAACACTTTAAGCTGTAAGCATATACTCAGAATATTGACTGTATAATAATGGCCCCTTCTCACTCTTGATCGGCTCCTTGTATCTTTGAGACATATCTGGTCACTTTACTGACAGAAACAAAATTTTATTACTCTTAGTCCCACAGTGGCAAGAAAAACAATGAGTGAGAGAGAGAAAGCAAGAGAGACAGACATGCACCTAGATTCTATTGTGCCTCATGCATCAATGTTTCAGCTAAATCGTCTTGTACTAGCGATGAATAATTTAAGAGGCAGAAAGTAAGGTGGATGTGACAAGGCTACTTTGGAAAGGCATCTTTCAGAGGCTGCTAGAAACAGTACTACAGTTTCGAGCATATTCCACTCTCCTTTCTCAGCTCCCCTCCTTTCCCCTCTATCTTGCAACCTCCAACAGGAGAAGTAGAGGGACCTGGAAAGTACAGTATAAGGCTGGGTATGCAGAGAATGACAACAAAAATAGACACCAGAGAAAGGGAAATATGGAGGAGAGGAAACTGAGCCTTGATTGGGGTTGCACAGATATAACTGAGGGCAACATTTGGCTCTGGGTTTTACATCTTCATATGACAGAAATGTAAAAACTATCCTGCTGTAGCTTTCACCAATGCAAAATGTAAGATCTAACAATCTTAGTAGAGGAGAATGAGTTGAAATATCTCTGCTTTACTTCTTCAGTTATTCTTTAGACGCGATGACTTAAAATAGCAATGGGAAGTGCCAGAGAACTGAGTGGAGGAGGGAAAGGAACAGAAGAATTGAAAAAGGCACCAAATGACCCCAGAAGAGAGTAGACTTATGTGAAAGGATTTCCTTTTTTCCAAAGTGTGTCAGTTCTGTGTTCTGCCATTATTGCCAGTTGTGAGCATTTACACCATGCCTGTTTTTTCCCCTACTGAGCTTCCCACATTTAACCAGTAGTTCAACAATGAGAACACCTTCATTCTCTAATTCTCTGTTTTCAATCAGGAGAGTCTTTCCCCAGGAGGTTCCTTGCCAACTGGCAAAACCCACTAATGATATGTAAATGCCATTGTGCCATCCTAACCTCAGGGAAACTCTTAACAGTTGGGTTCATTGAAATACAGAGAATACTAGTATTTTTTAAAAAACTGATTAGTTATGAAACCAAATTCTAGAATGGCATTTCCATCTCTCTTTGCTTACCCTCAGGGTAGATTCTTCAGGAGCAGTTAAGAAAAAGTTCTGACTGTAACGTGGAGGGGCAGGGGATGGGGGAGCACTTCTTGTGTGCCAGTTGGGGGACAGACATCCTTATGTCCTTATTTCCCACAAGGAAGTTCCAGTACAGAGGGGTCATTGGGGATTGGTTGACTTACTGCAAAGAAAATGAAACACAGCATACCCTTATTTTCACTGCAATTATCTTCATCACTTCCATCTTTACAGTCATTATCCCCATCACACTGGAAAGCACTGGGAATGCACTGTCCGTTTCTGCACTCCACCAGACCCTGACTGTAACATGCTGGGGAAACAAGAACACATTCCAATCATCCTGCATGTCTACAGGTCTCTCATTTCTTTTAAACATAATTTTTGAAAAAAATATTATTGGAAGGGCTGGCAGCAATGCTTAGAAAGATAGCCGAACACTTATCATTATAAAGACCCTGTTTTCAGCTGCTTATAACTTCCTCAAATTTTAACCATTTGGGTTGAAATTTTCCTCATCAGGTGTCTGGCTCAGGCTAAATTCTTCTGGAAAATTTTAGCCAAATGGTTTGGCTTTTTCTAAGAATGAGGCTAAGGAAAAATAAGTTGTTTTGCCCATGTTGTGCAAAAATCTTCAGTGCCTGCATTCTTGAAATTTGGCAGGGGGTGGGCTTTAGCTGTCTCTGAGCAAAAACATCCACATTTTGCCAAGTGATAAGACTTTGGGGGGAAAAAACAGTTTACACATGATCAGTAGATTTTTGCAGATACATTTTTGGAAGATTCTGTCTGCTTTGGGCATGCTCCAGCCTTTTCCTCAGCAGGACTTTCCATGTAATATCAGCTGTGGGATGATGATAGCTCTGCCTGGTCCAGTATGGGTAGCTGAACGGAGAGCCTCTCTTTCCTGTGCGCTCAATGGGTATGGCTACACAGGGATAAAAAACACACAGCTGGCCCAGGTCAGTTGACTTGGGCTCACGGGACTCAGGCTCTGGGCTGAAAAATTACTATGTCTCTACTTCAAAATGCTTACAATTTAAGAATGACAGTTGCAGTATTCCAACTTAAATGATAATGAACCAGAGGAAACTACAATACATTTTGACAATCAGAAGGAAAGGTTAAGAACATAAGAACAGCCATACTGGATCAGATCAATGGTCCACCTAGCTCAGTATCCTGTCTTCCAACAGTGGCCAATGCCAGGTGCTTCAGAAGGATTGAACAGAACATGTAATCATCAAATGATCCATCCCCGTCACCCATTCCCAGCTTTTGGCAAACAGAGGCCTGGGACACTTCAGAACATGGTTTTGCACCCGTGTCAATCCCAGCTAATAGTCATTGATGGAGCTATCCTCCATGAACTTATCTAGCTCTTTTTTGAACTCGGTTATAGTCTTGGCCTTTATCACAGCCTCTGGCAAAGAGTTCCAGAGGTTGACTGTGTATAGTAGGAAGAAATACTTCTTTTTGTTTGTTTTAAACCTGCTGCCTACTAATTTCATGTGGTGACCCTTAGTTCTTGTGTTATAAGAAGGAGTAAATAACATTTCCTTATTTACTTTCTCCACACCAGTCATAATTTAATAGACCGCTATCATATGCTCCCTTAGTTGTCTCTTTTCCAAGCTGAAAAGTCCCAGTCTTATTAATCTCTCCTCATATGGAAGCCCTTCCATATCCCTAATAATTTTTGTTGCCCTTTCCTGTACCTTTTCCAATTCCAATATATCTTTTTTGACACGGAGTGACCAGATTTGCACACAGTATTCAACATGTGGGGATACCATATAGAGGCAATATGATATTTTCTGTCTTATTATCTATCACTTTCCTAATGATTCTCAACATTGTTTTAGCTTTTTTGACTGCCACTACACACTAAGTGGAAGTTTTCAGATAACTATGCACAATCATAGAAGATTAGGGTTGGAAGAGAGCTCAGTAGGTTATCCAGTCCAACCCCCTGCTCAAGGCAGGACCAACACCAACTAAATCATCCCAGCCAGGGTTTTGTCAAGTTGGGCCTTAAAAACCTCTAAGGATGGAGATTCCACCACCTCCCTAGGTAACCCGTTGCAGTGCTTCACCACCCTCCTGGTGAAATAGTTTTTCTTGATATCCAACTTAGACATCTCCCACTGCAACTTCAGACCATTGCTTCTTGTTCTGCCATCTGCCGCCACTGAGAACAGCATAGGTCCATCCTCTTTCAGGTAGTTGAAGGCTGCTATCAAATCCCCCTTCACTTCTCTCTTCTGCAGACTAAATAAACCCAGTTCCCTCAGCCTCTCCTTGTAAGTCATGTGCCCCAACCCCATAATCATTTTTATTGCCCTCTGCTGGACTCTCCCCAATTTGTCCACATCCTTTCTGTAGTGGAGGGCCCAAAACTGGATGCAGTATTCCAGATGTGGCCTCAGCAGTGCTGAACAGACTCCAAGATCTCTTTCTTTAGGGGTAACAGCTAATTTAGACCCCAGCATTTTATATGTATAGTTGGGATTATGTTTTCCAGTGTGCAGTATTTTGCATTTATCAACATTGAATTTAATTTGCCATTTTGTTGCCCAGTCACCCAGTTTTGTGAGCTCCCTTTGTAACTCTTCGTAGTCTGCTTTGGACTTGACTATCTTGAGTAGTTTTGTAATTGCAAATTTATAACTGCAAATTTTGCCACCTCACTGTTTATCCCCTTTTCCAGATCATTTATGAATATGTTGAACAGTACTGGTCCCTGTACATCCCCCGGGGGACACCACTATTTACCTCTCTCCATTGTGAAAACTGACCATTTATTCCTACCCTTTGTTTCCTATATTTTAACTAGTTGCTGATCCAAGAGAGGCCCTTCCCTCTTATCCCATGACAGCTTACTTTGCTTAAGAGCTTCTGATGAGGGACCTTGTCAAAGGTTTTCTGAAAATCTAAGTACACTACATACACTGGATCACCCTTGTCCACAAGCCCCTACTCAAAGAATTCTACCAGACAGGTGAGGCATGATTGCCCTTTACAAGAATCATATTGACTCTTCCCCAACAAATTGTGTTCATCTACGTGTCTGATAATTCTATTCTTTAGTATAGTTTCAATCAATTTGCCTGGTACTGAAGTTAGGTTTACTGTCCTGTAATTGCCAGGATCACCCCTGGAGCCCATTTTTAAAAATTGGCATCACATTAGCTAACCTCTAGTTTAATTATGTTTGCCACAGTATGTTACCCGCAAGGACATTTACCACTTACTAAGCTATATGAAATCAAATTACCTTAAATTCTTGTCTTTCTAGCAATATTCCATCCTTAACATTTTGTTAAAACAATACTGATAAGGAGACTAAAGAAATTAGGTAACTTACAGCAATTGACTTCATCTGACTTGTCTATACAATCATGGTCACCATCACATACCCAGTCTACCGTTATACATCTTCCATCTCCACATCGATGTTGCTTCAATGGATTGCAATCTGATGAAAAATTAGAAGAGGGGGAAAAAAACAGAAAAGAAAGAAAAAAATTAACAACAATTGTGTAATTCCTATTTCTCTGCTTGACAATTCCATGCTCTGAAAAGGTTATTATCATTACAAATTTGGCAATTTAGTGTTAGATTAACTACAGTACACAAGGTTACCAAACCTGCAGTATTACTTAAACTATTTTATACTTATAGTAAATGCCTTGAACAAGGCAAAAACTGATATAAAGTGAGGTCAGAATGCTGAGAGAGATGGCGCTTGCACCAGCTCTCTAGTCACTATTAGCACTAATTAGGTTGCTAGAGAAGGCCTAATTGGTCAGAGATAGGCCTGATTACTAGGCAGAGGTTAGGAAGTTGTAACCTGAAGAATTATTACACTTATAAGATTATGTATTGGGGAGAAACATGTACTTGTTACAGATAACTGGTTCTTTTCCTAGGCAGGTAATTAGAGTTAATTGAGAAGATGGTTATTTGATGAAACACACAGAAACTTTATTTAATACAGACAAGTATAATTGACATAGTAGGAAAGGATCAATATACATAAATATAAGGATAAGATAAGTGCAGTAAAGTGGTTTCCTGTATTGTTCATACTTACAATCTTGCATGGTGCATACACACAATTTATGGAGACCATTGAAAACCAAGACAGAAGGGAAAGTAAGTGGAGCCCATCAGAAGGGAGGTCCTGATTCAGTTTATACCATCTCGGAGATGCAACAAACCCAAAGAAATTGGAACTGAGTGTCATATTTTATACCATTCCTTATGGTAACAGTATGGATATATACCATATTTGATCCTTTCCCCTAATTATTACAAGGTCAAGAACTGCCCCATCCACATGTGGCCTTTGGGGTGTCCGTAATTAAGCATCAAATATTAATATTCATGATTTATATACTTTTTTTCTTAATAATTCCTATCTGTAAATGAGGTCTAACTGCTTACATACTCCATAGCAACCTCATTGCCAAAGCCCCCTGTGATGAGATTCCTGGGCTGAAACCTGGACTCTGGGACCACTGAGCCCTCCAAACCTACCAGCCTGAGCTGCTTCTCATATGGTCATGTTAATGTCAAGCTACAAGCCTCTGACAGGCACTGCATTTACACAGCCAGCCACAGGCAGGGACACACTCAACTGACTTATGACCTCCCAGCTACTCAGGAACCATCACTAGGGAGGTTTTAGCCAGTTCTCCCACAATTCCAGAATGGTGCTGTCTTGCACTGGTCAGAACCTGGCCAATGTAAACTTATTACTTAATTCACTACTGCTTCATAGGAAAGTGGACATGCACCAGCCTTTGTAACCCAAGTTGAGATTCCCCTAGCTCTTCAATCAAAAACACACTGTTTCAGATAAAATATAAAACAGATGTATTAATTATAGAAAGATAGATTTTAAGTGATTATAAGTAAAAGGCATAGAGATCAAAGTTGGTTACCTAAGAACTAAAAATAGAAATAGTCTAAATTCTAACTTTGACAGACTAAGCAAGATTTGAATCAAACAGTTTCTCACTCCACAGGCAGCTTACAGTTCCTCAAAACACAGACAGGACTCCGATTCAGCCTGGGACCAGTATCCCTAGTTCCAAGTCTTTGTCTTCCAGATGATCTTCTGGATGTTGAGGTGGGGGAGAGAACAAGTGATGATGTCACTCCCTCTCTTTTTATACTTTCTTCCAGCTGCTAGAAAGATCCTTGCTGTGATATGGGGGTCAGGCAGTCCCCATTGGTCAAGCAGCCTCCATTGCGCACATGCCTACTCTAAGGAGCCTCTGCGATAGTCAATTCTTTTTGGTGGGCCATCTACTCCTGTCTGGCCCTCCTTTGTTGCAACTGAAAGGCTGGCTGTGGGTGTCTCCAAACCTTACAACATATTTCAGTAGCACATGTAGCAATACTTCATAACTTTACATACAATGATAGTACATATAAACCAACAGGAATTTTATTAATGTTCAACAAATCAAGAGTTTTAAAATGATACCTTGCAAGATATACGTTGTACAAAACATATCAACATTTGGCAGTGGTGAATATGGGGGTTGCAGGGTGCTACATTGAGTTGCAGAGTGTCACACACACCCTTCTTGCAGATCTCTGTGGTGCACTGTACTCATTTGTGGTTACTTGTTTGTCTCCCAGAATGAGAGTGAAAAGTTTCTGACTTGGGGTTATTTCCTTAGATTTTTCTCATTTCAGGTACACTTTAGCCATTAGTAAAATTCCTTGTGACGGGGCGTGACTCACCACTCTGGTGCCTCCTGTCAGCTGTCTTGGGAATTAGCTCTTTTTGACACCCTCTTCTGGTGTTGCCTTGCTGTCACTTCTGCTCTGTGAAACACGTCACTCCCAGGACCACGGCATGCTCTTCAATGACACAGCCATCCAGCTGTGCTGCACTCTGTGCTCCCCACTTCCAGGGGTATATCATGGTCCCTTAGTCCAGCCACTTTTTCAGTGGTGAGTAGGGTCGTGGGGGACCCGGGCCCACCCACTACTCTGGGTCGAGGCCCAGGGATGCTGTGGATGGCCACTGCTTCTGCCGCCCCCTCTGACTCCTCTGTAGGTTTCCCTGGGCCACTTCCCTGTGGCCCCAGCACCCTCTTTTCCCTTGCCTCAGAGCCACAGCCTGCAGCACATCAGGAGCTGCCTTTAGCTCCCTGGGTCTCTGCCTGCAGCACTGCTCTGTCCAGGTGCTTGCTGCCTTCAGCCTGCAAGGCAGCCAGTCCACCTCACTCCTCAAACTCCAGGGAGGACTGAAGCTGCTCTGTTCTGCAGCCCTTCTTATATGGGCCAACCCGGCCCTGATTGGCTGCTCATTGCAGTCCCTCTGATTGGCTGCATCCTGCGCAGCCTCCCCAGGGCTCTATTAACCCCTTAGATCTCAGTGTGGGGCAGGCATCCCATCACATTCCTGCACAAAGCTTTCATCTAGTATAACAGACCCTTAACTCTAGCAACCTTAATAATCCATATACTTATGTTCACCTATTTGCCCCCCATGCAAGCTCGAAGCTAATGTAAGCAATACAACCCTGTCACTCCTATAATGTAATTTTACCTCTAACACGCATAAAATCACCCACAAGATGTGAGAGGGGACCATAGGTCATAAGATCAAGTCAGGTTAATGAGCTAATTAACCCATTAGCAGGCAAGTGTTTAAAAAGGAGCACAGGAAAGAAGTGCTTGACGAGGAAGGGGGAAGAGAAGAGGCGAGGCTAGGAGAGTCTGACAAGGCAGCTCTTGGAGTAGAGACATCTCAGCCACTCACTCCTGGAAGAAAGGGCCAGAAAGCTGGAAAACAGTGCAAGCATGTGGTTGCACTGATATGCACTGATGGAGGGAATGAGACACTGTAAATAAAGTACATGCTGGTGTTCACAAGCAGGAAGTCTCAGAGTGGTCTGTGTTGGTGGAAGAGGTGGGGGTACAGCAGCTGTGACCTGTCACAATGTCACCCTAAGGCAACTGCCATGTTTCCAATAGTGACTATCATACTATAGACAAGACGGTTACTCACCTTTGTAACTGTTGTTCTTCGAGATGTGTTGCTCACATCCATTCCAGTTAGGTGTGCACGCCGCGCGTGCACGTTCGTCGGAAACTTTTTACCCTAGCAACTCCAGTGGGCCGGCAGGTCGCCCCCTAGAGTGGCGCCGCCATGGCACCCGATATATACCCCTGCCGGCCCACCCGCTCCTCAGTTCCTTCTTGCCGGCTACTCCGACAGTGGGGAAGGAGGGCGGGTGTGGAATGGATGTGAGCAACACATCTCGAAGAACAACAGTTACAAAGGTGAGTAACCGTCTTTTCTTCTTCGAGTGATTGCTCACATCCATTCCAGTTAGGTGAATCCCAAGCCATACCTAGGCGGTGGGGTCGGAGTGAGAAGTAGCGGCACGGAGCACTGCAGATCCGAAGGCCGCGTCCTCTCTGGACTGCTGGACCAGGGCGTAGTGGGAAGCAAAGGTGTGGACCGATGACCAGGTCGCTGCCCGACAGATTTCCTGGATGGGCACACGGGCGAGGAAAGCCAGCGACGACGCCTGCGCCCTGGTAGAGTGCGCAGTCACACGGCCCGTAGGAACGTGGGCCAGCTCATAGCAGGTCCTGATACAGGATGTTACCCACGAGGATAACCTCTGCGAGGAAATGGGAAGCCCCTTAATGCGGTCCGCTACTGCCACGAAAAGCTGGGGGGATTTGCGGAACGGTTTGGTCCTCTCCACATAGAACGCGAGAGCCCTACGGACATCAAGCGAGTGGAGTTGTTGCTCCCTGTGTGAAGAATGAGGTTTCGGGAAAAAAAACCGGGAGGAATATCTCTTGGTTGACGTGGAAGGCTGAGACCACCTTGGGGAGAAAGGCAGGGTCCGGCCTCAGCTGCACCTTATCTTTATGGAAGACTGTATACGGGGGATCTACCGTGAGAGCCCGGAGTTCCGACACCCGTCTAGCTGAGGTAATAGCTACTAAAAAGGCAGTCTTCCAAGAAAGATAGAGTAGGGAGCAAGTAGCTAACGGCTCGAAGGGGGGCCCCATGAGCCGAGACAACACCAGGTTAAGATCCCAGGTAGGGGCAGGGGGTCGGACGTTAGGGTATAGACGTTCCAGCCCCTTAAGGAATCTAGTCACCGTCGGGTGAGAGAAAATGGAGCGGCCATCCCCACCCGGGTGAAAGGTGGAGATAGCCGCCAGGTGGACCCACAGGGACGATATCGCCAGGCCCTGTTGTTTGAGGGACCAAATATAGTCCAAAATATTGGCCACCAAAATTTCCATCGGGAGGAGACCTTTCTCCACGCACCAACAGGAGAAACGCTTCCACTTTGCCGAGTATGTCGCTCTAGTGGAAGGCTTCCTGCTGCCCAAGAGTACCTCACGTACCGGGGTGGAGCAGCGCAACTCAGAACTGGTCAGCCACGCAGGAGCCACGCTGCTAGGTGCAGCGACTGGAGGTCCGGGTGACAGAGAGTTCCATGGTCCTGGGTGATCAGGTCCGGGTGAAGGGGCAGGGGAACTGGGTCGGCTATGGCCAGGTCCAGCAACGTGGGGTACCAATGCTGTCTGGGCCACGCCGGGGCTACCATGATCACGCGGGCCCTGTCCCTGCGCACCTTCAGAAGGACCCTGTGGACCAGCGGGAACGGGGGGAACGCGTAGAACAAGTGGGTCGTCCACGGAATAAGGAAGGCGTCCGCTATAGACCCGGGTTCCTGGCCCTGAAAGGAGCAGAACGCCTGGCATTTCCTGTTCCCCCTGGACGCGAAGAGGTCCACGCGGGGACAACCCCACCTCTGGAAGATCGAGAGGGCGACGTCCGGGCGAAGGGACCACTCGTGCGAGAGGAAGGATCTGCTCAGGCGGTCCGCCAGCGTGTTCCGTACTCCGGGGAGGAAGGAAGCCGTGAGGTGAATGGAGTGGGCTATACAAAAGTCCCAGAGTCGCATCGCCTCGTGACATAGGGGAGAGGATCTGGTGCCGCCCTGCTTGTTGATATAGTACATGGTCGTCGTGTTGTCGGTAAATACCGCGACACAACGACCCCGAAGCTGGTGACAGAACGTTTGACAAGCAAGGCGGACCGCTCTCAACTCCCGCATGTTGATGTGTAGCTTCACCTCCTGTGGGGACCACAGGCCCTGTGTTCTCAGGGTTCCCAGGTGGGCCCCCCAGCCGAGATCTGAGGCATCCGTCGTTAGGGACACCGAGGGCTGGGGCGGGTGGAATGGGAGCCCCGCACACACTACGGACTGGTCTAGCCACCAGCTGAGAGAATCCAACACCCCCTGGGGGACTGTGATCAGCATGTCTAGTGGTTGCCTTGCCGGCCGGTAATGTGCGATGAGCCACGACTGGAGGGGCCTCATGCGGAGCCGTGCGTACCCGGTCACAAATGTGCAGGCTGCCATATGGCCTAACAGGGTTAGACATGTCCGTATCGATGTCAAGGGGGCTGCCAGCAAGCGCTGAACGATCGCTGACAACGCCTGGAACCTTGGCAACGGCAGAAGGGCCCTGGCCACGGTGGAGTCCAGGACGGCCCCAATGAACTCCACCCTCTGCGAGGGGAGCAGGGTGGACTTGTCCACGTTGATCATGAGGCCCAAGGTAGCAAACAGGCCGGTGATCCTGCAGACGTGGCTGCAGACCTGCAGCTCCGACGTGCCCCGAATTAACCAATCGTCAAGGTAAGGGAACATGTGAATGCGACTGCGCCGAAGATGTGCCACAACGACGGCCATGCATTTTGTGAATACCCTCGGAGCCGTAGAAAGGCCAAATGGGAGGACTGCAAATTGGTAGTGAAGGCGGCCCACCACGAATCGAAGGAAGCGTCTGTGGTGTGGCCATATGGCAATATGAAAATAAGCGTCCTGCATGTCGAGGGCAGCATACCAGTCTCCCGGATCCAGGGATGGGATAATGGTCCCCAGGGATACCATGCGGAACTTCAACTTCACTAGGTATTTGTTGAGCTCTCGCAGGTCGAGGATAGGCCTGAGGCCTCCCTTGGCCTTGGGGATCAGAAAGTAGCGGGAATAAAACCCCTTGCCTTTCTCGTTTTCCGGAACCGCCTCTATAGCTCCTTTGTTGAGGAGCGTCTGTACCTCCTGTCGAAGGAATTGCTCGTGAGAGGGGTCCCTGAAGAGGGACGAGGAAGGGGGGTGGGAGGGAGGAAATGATACAAACTGCAGACGGTATCCCGTCTGCACCGTGCGTAAGACCCAGCGGTCGGATGTTATCCGGGACCACACCTGGATAAAAAAAGAAAGGCGGTTGGAAAACGGGGGGGAAGGATCCATGTAGGATACTGGTATCACGCCCTCTAGCGCACCTTCAAAATGAAGGTTTGGGTCCAGGTGGGGCTTTAGAGGAGCTTTGGTTTTGCCCCCCTTGATTGCCCGACGGCCTGCGCCTGCCATTTCTGCCGCGGCGCCTAGTAAGGTCCTGCCGCTGGCGGAACTGGGGGTATGGCCGACGCTGCTGCTGTTGCTGCGGCCGGAAGGGTCTGCGTTGCGTCCCAGGTGTGTGCATCCCAAGGGAGCGCATAATGACCCGATTGTCCTTAAGACTTTTCAGTCTGGGGTCTGTCTTCTCCGAGAACAGGCCCTGGCCTTCGAACGGGAGGTCCTGGATGGTGTATTGGAGCTCCGGTGGAAGGCCAGAAACCTGAAGCCAGGAGATGCGGCGCATCGTTACCCCCGAGGCGAGGGTACGGGCAGCCGAGTCTGCAGCGTCCAAGGAGGCCTGCAATGAGGTTCGTGCAACCTTCTTGCCCTCGTCAAGAATCGCCGCAAATTCTTGACGTGCCTCTTGTGGCAGCAGCTCTTTGAACTTGTCCGCTGCCACCCAAGAGTTAAATGCGTAGCGGCTAAGAAGGGCTTGTTGATTGGAAACCCTGAGCTGAAGGGCCCCAGCCGAATAAACCTTGCGGCCGAGGAGGTCCATACGCCTGGCCTCCTTGGATTTGGGGGCTGGGGCTTCCTGTCCGTGACGCTCCCTCTCGTTCACCGACTGCGCCACCAGGGAACATGGTGTCGGGTGAATATGGAGGTACTCATAGCCCTTGGAGGGGGCCATGTACTTCCTTTCGACGCCCCTTGCAGTAGGGGGGATGGAGGCCGGTGATTGCCAGATTGTATTGGCGTTGGCCTGGATCGTCCTAATGAAGGGTAGGGCGACCCTGGTGGGAGCATCGGAGGAGAGGATGCTGACGACGGGGTCCTCGATCTCAGAGACCTCCTCAGCTTGCAGGCTCAGATTCTGTGCTACGTGCCTGAGGAGGTCCTGATGTGCCCTGAGATCTAGCGGAGGAGGGCTACTAGAGGAAGTGCCAGCCACCGCCTCATCAGGAGAGGAGGATGAGGAGACCCCTGGCAAGAAAGTGTCCAGCGGGGGGTCCGCCTCAGCCCTCGCCTCTGGGTCAGGAGGGAGACCAGGGTCCTGTTGCTTCGATCCGTCCTCCCCGTCCGGGGAGGGAGGGGGGCGAGACAACGACGCCTCCGGCGCCCTGTGCTCTGCCGTTGCAGGCCTAGGAGGAAGCTGTTGGGGGCCCTGGGCTTGATGGTACGCCCAGGGTGTCCAGAACCCCCACTGCTGCGGACCCTGGTCCTGTTGCGGAGGGTCTTGGAAAAGAGCCGCTTGTCTGTCGGTGCCCAGCGCGTATACGCTGTCCGCCTGCGATGACACCGACGGCTGTCTGGAAGGCCATGGAGGGGCCGACTGCGGCTGGTAAGAGTCTCCGCGTTCCGGCACCGAAGATGTTCTCGGTGCCGGGGACCAGTACCGGGAGTCATCGGGTTCTGTCTTGGACTCGGTGCCGGGATCTGGACCGGGACCTGCCACCGACGCGGTGTCGGGAGGTCGACCGGGACCGGGACCTGCCACCAGCTCGGTGCCGGGAGGTCGACCGGTGCGCTGATCGACGGCGGGACTGGCTCCTAGAGTCCCGGTGCCGGTATCGGCGGCTGGAACCAGACCGTGACCATCTGGAGGCCGATTGGTGCCGCGAGTACGACCGGTACCGCCGAGGGGAACGGTGCCGGGACTGCGAGCGGCGGCGGGATCTTGAGCAACCATGGTGTCGGGACCTCGACCACGAGCGTGAGTCCCGAGACGGCTCCATCATCATGGGTTTGCCCCTGGACGCTACCCGCACCGGAGGGACCGGGGGTGGAGGCTGAGTTGACTCAGTCAGGGCAATGAGGTCTCGTGCCGAGGCGAAGGTCTCTGGAGTCGATGGGACCAATAGCTCAACCCCAGATCTTATGGGGGAGCTCGGCGGGACCGAACTCGACGGACCCACCGGGCCCGGAGTCAACGGTGCCGGTAGCGCCGCGGCAGATGTCGATGCCGGGCGCTCCACTCGAGTCTGCCTGGATGGAGTTGCAGACTTCGAGGGTCTTGCTTCTGCACCCGGTGCCGGGGAAGGTCGGTGCCGGGGAGTCTTTCCGGTGCCGGCGCGATCCGGTGCCGGCGCGATCCGGTGCCGGTGTCGAGATGACGGTCTGTGAAGCTGCCGGGTCGAGTGCCGCTTCCATGAGGAGAGTCCTAAGTCTCTGGTCTCTCTCCTTCTTTGTTCTAGGCTTAAAAGCCTTGCAAATGCGGCACTTGTCCGACCTGTGCGATTCCCCCAGGCACTTTAGACACGCGTCGTGAGGGTCGCTGGTCGGCATAGGCTTCTTACAGGCCGCACATTGCTTAAAGCCCGGCAAACCAGGCATGAGCCCGGTGCCGGGTGCCGGAAAGGGCTACGGCCCAAACCGGCTAACAACTATCTACAATATTATTTACACTATTAACTATATAACTAACTACACTTAACTACTAACTATTAACCGTAGAACAAGGAGAGCTAGGGACGTGGAGGACAGCTATGCCGTGCTCCACAGTTCCAACGACCGACACGGCGGTAAGAAGGAACTGAGGAGCGGGTGGGCCGGCAGGGGTATATATCGGGTGCCATGGCAGCGCCACTCTAGGGGGCGACCTGCCGGCCCACTGGAGTTGCTAGGGTAAAACGTTTCCGACGAACGCGCGGCGCGCACACCTAACTGGAATGGATGTGAGCAATCACTCGAAGAAGAACAATATATTTTTTCCTATTAAAGTAATTTAGGTTTATATTAACAAATGGGAAATATCTTGGACAGAGAATCTAAGCAGCTAGCACATGTAATTTTGTGCTCTATCTATATATTTTAGCATATTATTTCATAGACAGTTCTGAATATGAAATTTAAGGTTAAGTACATCCATTTAATTTGCAATTCCTACATAGAGATGTCAGTATGATAAAGTATTTGTTCCCAAACTGAAATTCACAGAGCACTCTCAAATTGTCTGAAGAACTGCATCTCTCCTAGCATATCAGCACCTGTTGAGAAATGATGTGTCCAAGGGCCATGTGATATGGGTAGAGTGAGCAGCTGTGCTGAGGTCCCACAGAAGTACTAAAACCCACTGGTCTGGTAATTTGTTTTGTTTTGTTTTTGACATTTCACTCAATTTCTAATAGATCATGTGACTGGAAGAAATAAAATATTTCCGAGGTAAGAGATGAAACTGAAGACTCAAATAGTACATAAGGAATAGACTATAGTCTGGCTCCTCAGTGAAGTAACGCTCAGAGGACTGAAGAGACACCACCTTGGATGCCTCCTATTTTAAAGGAGTCTTGGAGAAACTCCAACAAATGAAAGAATTGCTGGAATCACTAGTGATCTCCAACAAGGATTTGGAAGACTCTGTGGCCAATATTGCAGAGAAAACAGCTCATGCTGAAGAAAGAATTTTGATGGCCAAAGATGCTGCACCACCAAAAAGAAGCCAAGGTAAGAGATTTTCAGAGATCTATCTGTCCCTATTGAAAGATAAGATAAAGGATTATGAACAGAGACACAGAAGTAACAACGTAAAAATTTTAGGTTGCCATAAGGCACAGCAGGATGCTGTCATAAACAGCTTAGAGGATTCAGGTGCTAGGATCTCATTTACAAATGTGTCCTGGCTGGAGTGTGTTGCTGACCACTTAAGGCTGCTTTGTTTAACAAACGACCGTCGTTAAACCTTAATAGCCCTCCCTATGCACAGCTAGAACGGAGCAAGGAAGAAAAAAAAATTTCTCTGGCTGCAGTTTAAAAAAAATAAACCCCTTCCCTCTGCTTATAACCAGGTAGCAGAGAAGCAAATTAATAATCTTACTGGCTTTTGGATTCTTATCTATCCCACCCAGCTGCCACCATATCATAGCATTCCTTCTCAGATCTGAACCTTAGAGTTCAGAAAATGAGATACTAGCACCTGAATCCTCTAAGCTTAATTACCAACTTAGATCTGATAGTGCTGCCACCACCCAAAAATATAGTGTTTTGGGGCACTCTGACCTCCCCAACCTTCCCTGGGGACCCCAAGAACCCAGATCCCTTGGGTTCTTAAAACAAGGAGAAATAAACTATTCCCCCCACCTTTCCCCCTCTCAGAATTTCCCTCCCTGGGCTATCCTGAGAGATACTGATCCAACCTCTTAAATCACCATACAGAGAAGCATCTCCCTTCCCTTCCACAAAGAGGCAAACAGATTCAAGAAAAACAAACAGAGATTCTATCTCTCCCCCTCCCATCTCCCCCCACCCGTCCTGGTGAGTTATCCCAATCCCCTGGAAAAAAACAAGGGAAACAAGGGGACAAAATCAATCAGGTTCTCTAAAAAAAAGAAATCTTTTAATAAAAGAAAGGAAAAAGTAAAGAATTATCTCTGTAACTTCAAGATGTAAATATTACAGGGTCCTATAGCTTACAGACACCAGAAAGAGACTTTCCCCCTAGTACCAATACAAATCAAAATATTCCCAGCAACTACACATATAAAAGTTAACCAGCCAGATCCACAATTGCAAATAGAGTAAAATAATCAAAAAGCCTAAACCGCCTATTTTTACTTACTATTTGAAAAGAAACTGAGAGACCCTGTAGTAATGTCTGGTCTCTCTCAGAACCTCCGAGAGAAGAACACACAACGGACAAAGAACACACACAAAAACTTCCCTCCGCCCAAATTTAAAAGTATCTTGTCTTCTGATTGGTCTTCTGGTCAGGTGTCCAGTTCCCTGCTTGTAACCCTTTACAGGTACAAGAGACATTAACCCTTAACAATCTGTTTATGACAGAGGCAATGATACTCTGTTTGTGGAAATGCTATTTCTTCCTATTACACACCCAGCTGAAGACATCATTTGAGAGTTGGAATGAACACACCAAACCCTGGTTTCCAGATGGAAATAACTAAGATTCCCAGATAAACAAAGCATTCTTCAGAAGGCAAAAGCTCTTGAGGTCTTATCTAGTATAGACACAGCTATTTATTTTGCCAGCCTTCCTGGCTAAGGTAGAGGGAAAATCTCTTTCTTCACTCTCACCATAAAATTGTTTAGAAGTAAAAATAGATCTGCATTGCATTATGGGACACATAATAATCTCACTAGCCTGCTAATCTTTGGAAGAGGCCAAGAATTTTCCACAAGAAAGCTCCAAGAAAAGACAGCAGCAAAGAGTCCTGTGGCACCTTATAGACTAACAGACGTTTTGGAGCATGAGCTTTCGTGGGTGAATACCCACTTCATCAGATGCATGTAGTGGAAATTTCCAGGGGCAGGTATATATATGCAGGCAAGCTAGAGATAATGAGGTAGTTCAATCAGGGAGGATGAGGCCCTGTTCTAGCAGTTGAGGTGTGAAAACTAAGGGAGGAGAATCTGGTTCTCTAATTGGCAAGCCATTCACAGTCGTTGTTTAATCCTGAGCTGATGGTGTCAAATTTGCAGATGAACTGAAGCTCAGCAGTTTCTCTTTGAAGTCTGGTCCTGAAGTTTTTTTGCTGCAGGATGGCCACCTTAAGGTCTGCTATAGTGTGGCCAGGGAGGTTGAAGTGTTCTCCTACAGGTTTTTGTATATTGCCATTCCTAATATCTGATTTGTGTCCATTTATCCTTTTCCGTAGCGATTGTCCAGTTTGGCTGATGTACATAGCAGAGGGGCACTGCTAGCATATGAAGGCGTATATAACATTGGTGGACATGCAGGTGAATGAACCGGTGATGGTGTGGCTGATCTGGTTAGGTCCTGTGATGGTGTCGCTGGTGTAGATATGTGGGCAGAGTTGGCATCGAGGTTTGTTGCATGGATTGGTTCCTGAGCTAGAGTTACTATGGTGTGGTGTGCAGTTACTGGTGAGAATATGTTTCAGGTTGGCAGGTTGCCTGTGGGCGAGGACTGGCCTGCCACCCAAGGCCTGTGAAAGCGTGGGATCATTGTCCAGGATGGGTTGTAGGTCCCTGATGATGCGTTGGAGAGTTTTTAGCTGGGGAGTGTATGTGATGGCCAGTGGAGTCCTGTTGGTTTCTTTCTTGGGTTTGTCTTGCAGTAGGAGGCTTCTGGGTACACGTCTGGCTTTGTTGATCTGTTTCCTTATTTCCTCATGCGGGTATTGTAGTTTTTGAATGCTTGGTGGAGATTTTGTAGATGTTGGTCTCTGTCTGAGGGGTTAGAGCAGATGCAGTTGTACCTCAGTGCTTGGCTGTAGACAATGGATCGTGTGATGTGCCCGGGATGGAAGCTGGAGGCATGAAGGTAGGCATAGCGGTCGGTAGGTTTTCGGTATAGGGTGGTGTTAATGTGACCATCACTTATTTGCACCGTGGTGTCTAGGAAGTGGACCTCCCATATAGATTGGTCCAGGCTGAGGTTGATGGTGGAGTGGAAGCTGTTGAAATCGCGGTGGAATTTTTCCAGAGACTCCTTCCCATGGGTCCAGATGATGAAGATGTCATCAATGTAGCGTAGGTAGAGAAGGGGCGTGAGTGGACGAGAGCTGAGGAAGCGTTGTTCCAGGTCGGCCATAAAAATATTGGCATATTGTGGGGCCATGCGGGTGCCCATAGCTGTGCCACTGATCTGGAGATATATATTGTCATTAAATTTGAAATATTTGTGTGTGAGGATAAAGGCACAGAGCTCAGCAGCCAGTTGTGCTGTAGCATCATCAGGGATACTGTTCCTGACAGCTTGTATTCCATCTGTGTGTGGGATGTTCGTGCAGAGAGCCTCTACATCCATGGTGGCTAGGATGGTGTTTTCTGGAAGGTCACCAATGCATTGTAGTTTCCTCAGGAAATCAGTGGTGTCACGGAGATAGCTGGGAGTGCTGGTGGCATAGGGTCTGAGTAGAGAGTCCACATATCCAGACAGTCCTTCAGTGAGAGTGCCAATGCCCGAGATGATGGGGCGTCAGGATTTCCGGGTTTGTGGATCTTGGGTAGTAGATAGAATAACCCTGGTCGGGGCTCTAAGGGTATGTTGATTTGTTCCGGTGTTAGTGTAGGGAGTGTCCTGAGTAGATGTTGCAGTTTCTTAGTGTATTCTTTAGTGGGATCTGAGGGAAGTGGCCTGTAGAATTTGGTGTTGGAGAGTTGTCTGGTAGCCTCCTTTTGGTAGTCAGACCTGTTCATGATGACAACAGCACCTCCTTTATCAGCCTCTTTGATGATAATGTCAGGGTGGTTTCTGAGGCTGTGGATGGCATTGTGTTCTGCACGACTTAGGTTATGAGGCAAGCGATGTTGTTTTTCCACAATTTCTGCCTGTGCATGTCGGCAGAAGCATTCAATGTAGAGGTCCAGACTGTCATTTCGACCCTCAGGAGGAGTCCATGTGGAGTTCTTCTTCTTGTGCTGTTGGTGGGAGGGTACCTGTGTATCAGTGCGCTGTTCAGTGTTGTCCTGAAAGTATTCTTTGAGTCGGAGACGGCGAAAGTAGGCTTCCAGATCGCTGCAGAACTGTATCATGTTGGTGGGAGTGGCAGGGCAGAAAGAGAGTCCCCGAGATAGGACAGACTTTTCTTCTGGGCTGAGTGTGTAGTTGGATAGATTGACGAAATGACAAAAGAAAAGACAGAAGTCTTAGCCTTATTTTGCCCTTTCATTATTCTGTTTCCTCAAGTAATGAAACGTTCTTTGTCGAACCCTTAGGAAAGGTTGAATATACAGAATACACTTGGTATAAAAGTTCTTGACAGTATGTTAAAGATGAAGAAGAGAGAACGGGACACAACAAATCTGAGAGTAATCACGGTCAAACATTGTTTTTATGTCAGTATTATGCTATTAAGTTAGGAAGTTTAACTTGTTTCCATTTTTCTCAACAATTATTACCAAGGATGCTACACAACTGAGCACCTTAATGGGGTCAGGATTTCACGGTAAGGGCCTGATTCTACCAACTTAGCTCACAAGGAGTAATACCTTACAGCACAAGTAGTCCCTTTGATAGAGATTCCAATGGAAGTACTTGAGGAATAAGGAAAAATCCACACCCCTGAGAGATGTAGCTATGCCAACCTAACCCACAGTGTAGACAGTACTAGGTTGAAGGAAGAATTCTTCCATCAACTTAGCTACTGCCTCTAATGGATGTGGATTACCTATGCCAATAAGAGAATCCCTTCCATCAGCATAGGAAGCATCTACTCTGAAATGCTACAGCAGTGCAGCTGCAGTGGTTTAAGTGCAGACATACTCTAAGGTCTGGTCTATACTTACAAATTTTTGGAATAATCTTTTGGTTAGGGGTGTGATTTTTTTCCCCAAAATAGTTATCTCAGTAGAAAGGTGACTTATAGCTGTATAGTTATTTCCCTTCCCCAACAAGAATAGCTATACCATTGTAAAGCAACTGCATCTGGACTAGAAAGGTTAACTATACTTGTATCATTTAAGCAGTACAGCTTTTTAGAGTAGACAAGTCCTTAAGTTCATGAATAACTTTGCTCACATAAGAAAATCCCACTAAAGTCTTCAAAATAGTAAATTCATAAGTCATATGAAGATTACTCACTTGAAGAAAGCTATGCACAAGATTAAGTGCTTGAAGGATTTGGGTCTATTCACTGTGAGTAAAAGTGATCAGATTCAATGAAAAAAAATTTACAAGAAAAAAATCGGTGGGACAGTTGTGGAGAGTTTTTGTTATCACAGGTTACTAATGCCTGTTGTCCATCAAAGCAGCTTGCACTGCCTACTACTCAAAACCGATCTAACAGACTTGTGGCGGGCAAGATTGGAAGTATCCAGGGCAGTGAGGAGGAGATTACAATAACCAAGGTACAAGACAATAAACACTTGAACAAGCCGTTGGTAGTCTATACAGAGAAAAAAGGTTGAATCTTAGGGGCATTATATAGGATAAAGTAATATCAAGAAGACAAGATGTGATCAAAGCTGGATGGATTTTTTTTCAATGAAAAAGTTTTTAATAAAAAAAGAGCTTTTGTCAAAACCTTTTTTCAATCAAATTTCATTTTTGATTAATTTTTTCATTTAAATATATTGAATACATTTCTTTAGAAAAAAATTTATTTGGTATTTGTGAAAATTTTTGTTTTGAAATTGTTACAAAATGGACACCTTCTCTCCTCCAACTTTTCTGGGAGATGAGAAGAAAATGAAAGTAAAAGCTAAAAAGGAACAGATTTTTTTATTTTAACAAAAATATTATTTTTCATATATAATGGTAGCTGTTTCAGAGAGAAAGTAGCACTTTCATTTTGTTTAACTTTTCTCTCTGGCAAAAATTGGAAAAATAAGGTTTTTCTGCACTAACTCTTTAAATTTTGCCTCAGGAAACCATTATTTCCTGGTGGCAAAATTTCAAATGGGGACTTTTCCCCCATGAAAATTTCTATGGGAAAAATTCCCATTTTCAAGCTAGCCATTGATGTAATGTGGATTGTGAGACCAAGAGGATCTGTCAAACAAGACATTGAATAAGTGATCAGAGAGGTAGGAAGATAATTATTAGTGGCAAGAGCCTTGAAATGCAGTGGAGAACAGGATTTAAAGAGCAGTGAATGGCTGATGGTCAAGGAGGACAAGTCTGTCCTGCTACTTATGCAGGAAGAGTTTAGTCATAATGTTCTGCTGGCACCAATGATATGCAACATTTTTAGGTTCTATTTTGTCTCATATGGACTGCTGAAATAGCTGGAAAACTGATAACACAACTTGAATAAGTTTACAATAAATAACAAAGTCAACATTTCTTCAATTAAATATGCACCTGATTTGTATAAAACATAAAAATTGTGAAAAATACCATTTCCTGAAAAAGCATTGAATGATAGGATTCTCCAAATCTTTTAAATTAGTTATGAAGAGCCACAAACTTTAAACTGCGTTCACTTCCTTGCTAAATAAAGTAGAACACATGGGTACATTACTGTTTCTGGTAAGTCTGGTAAGGGAAAAGATTCTGTCAGTTTAGACAATGCTATTATACTAAAGCCTTCAGAAAAATGAAACACTCCCAATTACCACAGTTTTGTTCATCACTCAGGTCTCCACAATCATCATATCCATCACAAACAAAGGTGTAATTGAGGCATTTTCCAGTAGTACAGCGGAACACATCATCACTGCAGTCTGCAAAACAAATATTTGTAAAGCACATCAACAAAACACTACTTTGTGTTCTATGTTTACAGCACCACAGCAGTGACAGAGCAAGTTAAACTACATTAATAGCTACACACAATAGCTATATTACAATAGTAAACACACATATAAGCCAACAACTATATTGCATAAGCACTTCAGTTCATTAGAATCCAATACGGATACTGAATATAAGAAGAAGGATCAAAGACACTTTGTGGACCTGTTTGGCTGCAGACAGGAAGGAAGTGTTGGGACTTGCTTCCCCCACCCACAAACCTGTCTGAGGCCAGGGCTCAGCACAACCCAGCACTCCAGTGCCAGGGCAGGATGCAGACGAGAAAGCACATGGAAAGATAGTGTGCAGCCCCAGCACTTCCCTGGTTACAGCCCCAGAGACCTGCCTGTGGCAGGGACTTTCTTCCTAAAAAAAAAAGTGGTAAGCGGCATGCCTGCTGCCAATATCCGAATCCAATTAAAATTAAAGTCAATGGAACAAGATCGGTTCCCAGCAAAATGTTGCCATTAAATGAAAGGTGTTAGTATACAAATTGCTATTAAGCAACAGCTACTGTTATTTACCGCTCAGAAAGTATGTCTCTTTGCTTCAAAATGGCGATAAGGTTAATTCTCAGTTCTTCCTACTATTCTCAGGAAATGCGTTGGCCAAATCCTCCGAAACAGTGAAGTCCCTCTGCACCACAGTGCACACACAACCTGGTCATTGATAAACATATATGTGGCCCAAGAAAGATTTCCAGCATAGGGAGATTCTCTGGTGATGAAAAGCCTGCATAAAGACTGCTACCCTACCTTCTCTGCCAGTGACTGGAGGAAAGTGTATCTGGCTGGGATACTCACAGGTTGTTCCAAAACCTGGCTATGGTTTCCGCCCCTTGTGGAATTGGTAGCAGAAGTAAATTAGCAGAAGCCTCAGGCTGCCCTAATATATGCCCAGGGACCAGCCCTGCATACCGTGACCCCAGAATCAGGCCTGATTTGTTCTGCACGTTACTTGGCTGAAGACCAGGGTCTGGGCCTGCTGTATCTTTTTTAAGCTAGTACACATCTTTCCTGAAAATTGGAGATAAGTGTAAGCACTGGAAATCTGCAAATGGAAAGATTGTGTTGGTTTGATGGGCTGGATCAAGCACTCACAAATCTTACACATCACATCTGTCATTGTACTAACAATGTTATCAAGACATAGATGAGCAAATTTTAACATTTTCCAAGGGATGACACAGTGCTTTGTGTGACAAGGCACCTCCTTTCTCTTGCCAGACTTAGTGCTTCCCCCTCTGGCGATGGCGGGCCTGACAATCAACCTCTCTCAGGGCAGTGTTTGCCTTCCCTCTTCTATGCTTCCTTAGCCCTGTTTTCAGGGTAGGCCTGAGGATTGGCCTATGAGGTGATCTTCCACCAAACAAAAAGGAAACAGTCTCATAAACAAAAAAACTACCCGGGGGGGGGTAACTTTCGCTGCCTCCTCACCGGTACAGGGTGTCATCCTGTTGGTTGCCCTGGGGAGTCAGTCTTCCCTTAGCAGGCATCAGGTTTCCGCTAGGGGAAGGAACACAGCCTCTCACCCCGGAGCGGCTTATTTCCCTGCTGCTACTAGCCTGGTAGTAGCTTGTCTGTCTGTCTGTCTGTCTGTCTCTCTCTCTCTCTCTTGTTCCCTCTTCTCTACCCAGAGGAGGGTTTTTTAAAGGCCTCAGGCAGCCCTTAATTGGAATCACTTGCCCCTAATTGACCTCAAGTAACCCCTTCTCAGCTTATAGGGAAGAGGGCCTTTAACATTCTGGGGCTAACATATTGGCCTACCAAGACCCTCTTGCAGCCATCCGGCCTGACTTTGTCACACAGACATACACCCCTGCTCAACACCATGGGTTTGGGCTATTTGGGTCAAAAAACAGTGCACTCTTGACAGGCCATCAGAGTTGCCATGCCTGGTCCCTGACCTGTGTTGCACTCTGAAGTGGAAAAGTTGTAACGACAGGAACTATCTCATTACCCTTGCATTTCTTTCTTTGTTCCCATGCATCCATTTCAGGGGGGTATGGTTAGTGACGAGGATAAACCTCCGTCCAAGTAGGTTGTATTGGAGGGTTTCCATGGCCCACCTTACCAACAAGGCATTCCCTCTCTACCACGGCATACCTTTGCTCTCTGGGCAGGAATTTCCTACTAAGGAATAAGATTGGGTGTTCTTTCTCTCTTACCATTTGAGAAAGCACAGCTCCCAACCTGACCTCGGAGTCATCCGTTTGCAGTAAGAACTCCTTCTTAAAGTCCGGGGATACTAGCACTGGTTACTGCAGAGGGCGGTCCTCAGATCTGTAAAAGCTTCCTCAATTGCACTAGTCTATTTCACTATGTCTGGGCCCCCGGCTTTTATTAGATCCACCAAATAGTATGCTCTGGTAGCAAAGTGGGGAATGAATCGCCTGTACTACCCAGCTATTCCAGGAATGCTTTGACCTGTTTCTTCCAGATCGGTAGGGGGCCAACTTTGTATCGCCTCTAACTTGCTCAGCTGGGGCTTCACTATGCCCCTCCCCACTACATACCTAAGGTATTTGGCTTCTGCTAGCCCTATTGCACATTTGAAGGGATTCACAGTGAGACCTGTCTTCCTCAAGTTATCCAATACTGCTTCAAACTTTTCTAGGTGTGTCTCCCAGTCTGGGCTTGGTATGATGACATCATCAAGGTAAGTGGCCACACACTTGCCATGTGGATGCAACAGCCTATCCATGAGCCATTGGAAAATTGTGGGAGCCCCATGTAATCCAAAAGGGAGGACTGTGTACTGGTACAATCCTTCTGGTGTAGAAAAGGCAGTTTTCTCTTTGGCTTCCTTGGCCCGAGGGATTAGCCAATAGCCTTTGGTCAGGTCAAGGGTGGACAAAATATTAGCTTTTCCCAACTGGTCTATTAGCTCGTCTATCCAAAGTATGGGGTAAGCATCAAACTGGGACATCTCGTTTAATTTTCAGAAGTCACTGCAGAATCTCATGCTGCCATCTGGCTTAGGTACCAGGACAACTGGACTGGACTATTGACTATAAGACTCCTCAATGACTCCCAGCTCCAGCATTCTCCCAACTTCAGTCCTGATCTCCTGCCTTTTTGCCTCTGGGATCCAGTATGTCTTAACATTCACCTTTATTTCAGGATCCATGACGATGTGGTCATGAACCTCTGTGGTCCCACCTAGCTTCTCTGAGAACATGTCATACTTCCGTTTAATCATATTGATGACTTCTGCTCATTGTTCAGGGGTCAATTTAGGGGATATCCCTAACTGTCCATGATGTTTGCTTGCTTGGGGTGATGTCTCTAGGATGACCAAATGAGCTTCCATGTCTTGCCAGGGTTTCAATAGGTCAACATGGTAGATCTGTTCTAGCTTCCGGTGATCAGGATGTTGAACCTGATAGTTGACCTCCCCAGTGGCTTCTGTTACTTCATATGGCCCCTGCCATCAGCCAAGAGCTTGCTCTTTGCTGTGGGCTCCAGCACCATTACTCAATCTCCCGCCTGGAATTTCTGGGCTGTCCTCGGCAATTGTAAAACATCTATTGGGCCTCTTGTGCCTTCTCCATGTGTTCCCACACTATGGGGGACCTTTGGCTATCCTGTCCTTCATCTGCATCACATGCTCAGTGATGCTTCTTCCCTTGTTAGGTTGTTCTTCCCAGCCCTCCTTAGTGATGTCCAATATGCCGCAGGGGTGGCGACCGTTTAACAGCTCAAAGGGGGAAAACCCAGCTGAAGTCAGGGGAACCTTCCTTATAGCAAATGTCAGGTAAGGTATCAAGATATTCCAATTTTTCCCATCCTGGCTCATCACTTTCTGTATCCTGTTCTTCAGTGTCCTATTAAAGCATTCAATGAGGCCATCAGTCTGTGGATGGTAGACTGACATTGTTAGGGCCCATATGTGGAGCACTGCATACAAGTCCTTCATCAACTTTGACACAAAGGGGGTTCCCTGATCTCACCCTAGAGAAAATTTTGATTAATTCCTTAGCTATCGTCTTGGACGTTGTGTTTTATAGGGGTATGGCTTCTGGATATCGGGTGGCATAGTCCAGAACAACAAGCACACTCTGATGGCCCCAGGCTGACTTCTCCAGTGGACCTATCAAGTCCATGGCTATCCTCTTGAATGGGACTTTGATAATTGGCAGAGGTACTAAAGGGACCCTCAAGTGCGGTGGGGGGATATGCAGTTGGAATTCTGGGCAGGAGGCGCAATATCATTGCACCTCTATATCAACTCCCGGCCAAAAGACTCTGTAGGATTCAATCAAGGGTCTTATCTACCCCCAGATGTCCTCCGAATAAATGACTATGAGCTAGGTCCAACAATGTCCTGTGGTGCCTTCAAGGTACCAAGAGATGCTCCACTTCTTGCTCTTGCAGTCACACTACTCTATACAATAGGTCCCTTTTTATCATGAAATACGGCCCTGGGACTTGGGTTTTTCCCTCCACTGGGACTCCATTCACTTCAACTATCTCTTTTCTAATATTATTTTATAGCAGATCATTGGCATGATCCTGCCCAAAATTCTCAAATGAGGGCCCAATATGTTCAAATTCAAGGGGGCCTACTTCTGTTTCTCTCTCAGGGTTGGTCTCAGTGGAATTGGGTTCAGCTTCTAACCTGTCGACTCTCTGCGTCGCCCCCTGCCAGCTGGACATGATTTCATTCCTATGAGTGCAGCCTTTTGGTTCTGGGCCAAGATCCTGGTTCCCAACCTCTTGTCTGCCCTCCTTTCTCGCCTAGTCTTCCAAGGCTTCCCAGTTGTAGAGAACAAGTTCTGGGCTAATTCACAGAAGATCAGGAGAGGGCTAGTTACCGGGGCCATTGTATTAAACCCGGGGTCACTACTCTCCTCTGACTCCTCTGTGGGGAGTAGGCCTCCAAACCCTAAGAAGTCTCATCCAATAAGGACTGGATATGGAAATTTCAGGACCACTCCCACCATCACCCTTGTGGTATTCCCCTGGACCTCAATTTTTACAGGGATGGTTGGATAATAATTAACAGAACCATGTACACAGGTTATTCCAGTGCGCTTGGCCTGAGACAACTTGTCTTGCCCCACAAATTTCCTTGAGACCAGCATGATAGCACTTCCAGAGTCCACTAATTCAATGGTCTGTATGCCATTCATCCTAACTGGCTGCATATATCTATGGGGGGCCATCGTGACTCCCACAAGGTTTATCAAGCCACAAAGATCTTCATGATACCCCAGATTGCACTGCATGGGCTCCTCCACATCAGGGCACTGGGCCGCTATATGCTCCCACAAGCATAACACCTATATCCTACTTGAGATATCCCTTTATTCTTTGGGCTAATGGGCCTTACCTCACGATCCTTTCTCCCCAGGTCCCCAAGTCGCTTTGCAGCCTCAAGCCACTCTTCAACCCCCACCCCCCCATATAGTTCTGCCCAGTGCTTCGGAAGCACAGGCCCTTGGGGCGGGGACTGGCATCTTGATCCAGCGCATCTCTTCCCTGGTAGTCCGAGAAAGTTCTTTGGCCATTAAGTGTCTCTCTACAAGAGCAAATAATGCATCATAGGAGGAGGGGTCATTTTGGCTGACCCATTCTCATAGATTTGGCAGTAGTCTTCTCTTGAACCTGTCCAAGACTACGACTTCCATCATTTTCTCCAGGTTGTGGATCTTGGGGCACAGCCAATTCCTCATCAGAGGGATCAGGTCGAACAGGTGGGACATCAGTGCTTTGCCATTCTGATACCTTCACTCATGGAACCTCTGAGCCCTTAGAGTTGTCATCACCCTGGACCTCACCAGAATCTCAGCTTTTAGCTGGGGTAAATGTAGCCGCTTTCACTGCAATGTTATAGTAGGCCTTCTGGAACTCCCCACACAGGAAAGAGGCGAGGATGCTGGCCCACTGGTCTTGGGGCCAGACCTCACGTTGGGCCATTCTCTCAAAGGCAAGAAGATATGCCTCCACATCATCTTCCAATTCATCTTCTATAGGTAACTACTTGCCCTTAGGGACCGTGTCCCATCATGGCCATATGTCAGAACGGTCAGGACCTTCAGCTGGTTCATGACCTCCTTCAGGGTGGCTCGATCCTCGGCTGCTGGCACATCAGCAGTTAATTCATTTCCTGCTGTAGCTGTTCTGACTCCTAATGGGCAGCCATCTAGACCCTCGTTGTCTTTTGTCACCAGGTCATCCATTTTGGGGGTGGAAGTGATTTACCTTGCCCTGGGACAGTTTGCCATGAAGTCTATCCCACTGCTAACACCACGCGTGGCAAAGCACCTCTTTTCTCTCATCAGATTTAGCGCTTCCCCCTCTGGCAATGGTTGGCCTGAGGTAAGAAGCCTCTCTCAGGGCAGGGTTTGCCTTCCCCCTCCTGTGCTCCCTTAGTCTTAATTTCAGGACTGAGGGTCGGCCTTTAGGGTGATCCTCCACCAAACAAAAAGGAAACAGTCTCATAAACAAACAAAAACCCGGGAGGGGGGGTACTTTTCACCGCCACCTCACTGGTGCAGGGTGTCGTTCTGTTGATCGCCCTGGGGTGTTAGTCCTCCCACTAGCAGGCACTCAGGTTTGGCTGTTTCCCCTATAGGAAGGAGCACAGCCTTTCACCCTGGAGCATCTTATTTCTGTGCTGCCATTAGTCTGGCAACAGCTTTTTTCTCTCTCTCTCCTCCCCTCTTCTCTGCCCAGAGAAGGGTTTTTTAAAGGCCTCAGGCAGCCCTTAATTGGAATCAGGTGTCCCTAACTGACCTGAGGTAACCCCTTCTCAGTTTGTAGGAAAAAGACTTTTAACATTCTGGGGCTAACATATCAGCCTTCCAAGACCCTCTTGCAGCTGTCCAGCCTGACTTTGCGTTATAGACCCAAAGCAGAGGGAGCTAGGGCTACATTATGAAAATCATTTTAACCTATTGTGAAACAGCACATGCAAATCAATTTCTCATTGTATCTAATGATTTTCACAGCATGGAACTGTCCGATATTATTCTCATTAATTATTTTCTGGGGCTCAGAAATTATAGCAATTGTGACTGCTCATCCTTACTCCCATCCTCACTTCCAGACCACCCAGGATCACTCTTGATTTTCAAGGGCCACAGCTAAACAAAGAGTAAGCTGTTTTGAAAATATGACCCAAGTCTTTTACCATAAGAACTTGTGGGCCTGATTCTGATCTTACTAGAATGACTTCAAAGGCATAACTCTTGGTTTACACTGGTGTGAGCTCAGAATTTGGTCCACTATTTTCTCTCCAAATGATCTACTAATACAGACATCCCCAAGTGGGTTTACTCTTTCTTTCCATGACTGTCAATAGTGTGGCAGATGGGACGAAGGACCCAGTAAACTAAGTTCCCTGGAAGCTGCATGGCCACGCAGCAGCCTTCCTAGCGCCACTCAGGGAACCCACCCAGGGACCTGCTGGGGCACCTTTCCCCCGGTCCCAAGTCTGCCATGGCCGGGGTGCTTGGACCAGCTGGGGTGCCCCTACCCTGGCCCAAACCCAGCTGCAGTCAGGGCACCCCTACCTCGGCCTAGACTCAACTGCAGCTGGAGTGGCCCTCCCATGGGCCAAGCCCAGCTCCATCATGGACTTGCTGCAGTGCCCCTCCCCCGGCCCAAACCCAGCTCTGGCCCAGACCTGCCAGGGAATGGGTGTCACGGAGTGTAGGGGAGTCAGGGCCCTGCACTCCCGGCTTCCTGCGATTCACCATGACTCTCAGCCAGCCAGTGAAACAGAAGGTTTATTTAGACGACAGGCACACAATCCAAGACAGGTCTTGCAGGCACAGACAACAGGATCCTCCCCAATTAGGTCCATCTTGGTTTCCCAGGAGCACCACAGCCCCATTGGGGGGGTCAGAGCCCTGTCTGTGCTTCTCTCCATTCCCCAGCCAGCTCTTGAAACTCTCTCATTCCCCAGCATCTCCTCCTCCCCCAGCCTTTGTTCGGCTTCCTGGGCAGAGGTGTCACCTGGCCTCTAAACCCTTCCTGGGTTCTCAGGTTACATGCTCAGGTATCTTCTCTCAAGGCCAGTCTCCCATCCCCCAATGCAGACCGTCCTCCCAGGCGAACACTCCCCAATCAGCATTCAAAGGCCACATTAAGAACAGTCCCAGTTCGTCACAAGGGGTGCCTATCCTGCAGCCCCAGCCCCAGAGCTACCACGGTGGGGAGAGACACCTCTCCTCCACAGCCTAGGTGCTGCTGGGGGGAGAGAGAGCTGGGGGGAGTCCTCTCTCCCTGGGATAACACCAGAACACTCTCCTGAACCCCAAGCCCCTCTTCCCCATCCCCACCCTAGAGCCTGCACCCCCAGCTAGAGCCCTCACCCCCTGTACCCCAACCCTCTGTCCCAGCCCTGAGCCCTATCCCACACTCTGAATCCCTTGGTCACACCTCCAACACATGAATTTTGTTATGTGTCACACATCACCTCCATATTAGTGCACATAACAAAATTCATTCTTCATCTGGGTGGGAAAATTAGAGGGAACACTGCCAGTAAGTACTCTTGTGTTCAGTGTAAACACTTACTATCCTGCTTAATTCAGTGTTGTTCCACGTTGTTACAGTGTGAGACATTAAAGTACATAAAATTATTCACAATGAATTTTTTGGAGTAGCATAATTAACAACACTGTAACAGGTGCATTGTTTTGTTTTGTCATATCTGATGGCAGTAGTAAATTGATGCTAGTACCTGTCAAATTGTAACTTAGAGATAAGTGATTGGTTCATTGATAGAAAGGATAAGGTTACACTGTTCTCTGGCCACTCAGCTCTGAAGGCAGTGCAGAAGTAAGGGCGGCAATACCACGACCCCCCTACAATAGCCAGATTTCACAGGGGAGACCAGATTCCATGCGGGAGACTAGATTTCATGATCCATGCCATGTTTTTCATGGCTGTGAATTTGGTAGGACTCTACTTACGGGTTTGGTGTACCACAGCACTGAACAACTGTAACAATTACACACACAAGGAAGATCTCTATCCTGATTCTTGACCTGGACTTAAGAACAACCCAAGAATTCTTAACCTATCCCACAAAATCCTTCCATTTTCACACTTCTCCCAAAGTATGCTGGGCCAAGACACAATGAGATTAGTCAGTATAGTATGTAGACACTCATGCAATATAGATATGTCCAGTAAAAATGAGAGATGTGTACCTCCATATTGAGACTCAGTGCTTTAGTCAAAGAGCTCCCAGTAACCTGAGAGACAGCACCAATATACCAGCAAGAAAGAAGGCAGGATTTCTCTAGGCTTATTTAACGCCAGCCAGAGAGAGAGAATGTAAAAACGAATATAAGAAACATAAGAACAGCCATACCGGGTCAGATCAATGGTCCATCTAACCCAGTATCCTGTCTTCTGACTGTGGCCAATGCCAGATGCTTCAAAGGGAATGAACAGAACAGGCAATCATCGAGTGATCCATCCGCTGTCGTCCAGTCCCAGCTACTGGCAGTCAGAAACTGGAGATACTCAGAGCAGGGGGGTTGCATCCCTCACCATCTTGGCTAATAGCTATTGATGGACCTATCCTATATGAACTTATCTAATTCTTTTTGAGACTCCTTATCCTTTTGTCTTCAGAACAACCCAGGATAGAGTTCCACAGGTTGACTGTGCATTGTATGAGGAAGTATCTCCTTATGTTTGTTTTAAATGTATTGCCTTTTCATTTAATAGGGTGACGCCATGTTTTTGTGTTATGTGAAGGGGTAAATAATACTTCTTTATTCACTTTCTCTACGCCATTCATGATTTTATAAAGCTCTATTATATCCCCCCTTAGTCGTCTCTTTTCTATGCTGAACAGTTCCAGTCTTCATAAAATCTCCTTGTATGGAAGCTGTTCTGTACCTCAAATAATTTTTGTTGCCCTTCTCTGTACTTCCAATTCTAACATACCTTTTTTGAGGTGGGATGACCAGAACTGCATTCAGTATTCAAGGTGTGGGCATATTATGAATTTAGATAGTGTCATTATGACATTTTCTGTTTTATTATCTACCCTTTTCCTAATGGTTCCTAACATTCTGTTAGCTTCTTTGTCTGCCACTGCACGTTGAGGAGTTATTTTCTGAGAACTATCCACAATGACTTCATGATCTCTTTCTTGAGTGGTAATAGTAATTTAGACTCCATGATTTGATATGTATAATTGGAATCATATTTTCCAATGTGCATTACTTTGCTTTAAAAAAAAAAAAAAAAGAATATCAGGGTTCGAAGGGACCTCAGGAGCTCATCTAGTCCAACCTGCTACTCAAAGCAGGACCAATCCCCACACAGATTTTTACTCCAGTTCCCTAAACAGCCCTCTCAAGGATTGAATTTACAACCCTGGGTTTAGCAGGCCAATGCTCAACCCACTTAGCTATCCCTCCCCTGCAACAATGAAGTTCATCTACCATTTTGTTGCTCAGGCACCCAGTTTTGTGAGATTCCTTTGTAACCCTTCAAAATCAGCTTTGGATTCAACTATCTTGAATAATTTTGAATAGTCAGAAAACTTTGCCACCTCACTGTTTACTCCTTTTTCCAGATAATTTATGACTATGTTGAACAGCACTAGTTCCAGTACAGATCAGTGAAGGACCCCACTATTTATCTTTCTCCACTGTGAAAACTGACTATTTATTCCTACTCTTTCTTTCCTGTCTTTTAACCAGTTACTGATCCATGAGAAGACCGTCCCTCTTAACCCATGACATCTTACTTTCCTGAAGAGCCTTTGGTGAGGGACCTTGTCAAAGGCTTTCTGAAAGTCCAAGTACATTATATCCACTGGACCACCCTTGTCCACAAGTCTGTCGACCCCCCTAAAGCATTTTAATAGATTAGTGAGGCATGATTTCCCTTTACATAAGCCATGTTGATGTTTTTCCAACATATTGTGTTCATCTATATGTCTGGTATTTCTGTTATTTACTATATTTTAACCAATTTGCCCAGTACTGAAGTTAGGTTTCCTGTCCTGTATTTGCCAGGATTGCCTCTGGAGCCTGTTTGAAAAATCAGCATTACATTAACTATCCACCAGTCATCTGGTTCAGAGGCTGATTTAAGTGATAGGTTACATACCACAGTAGTAGTTCTGCACTTTCATATTTGACTTCCTTCAGAACTCTTGGGTGAATACCATCTGGTCTGCTGATTTATTACTGTTTAATTATCAATTTGTTCTAAAACCTCCTCTATTGACACCTCAATCTGGGACAGTTCCTCCGATCTGTCACCCAAAAAGAATGGCACAGGTGTGGGAATCTGCCTCACATCCTCTGCAGTGAAGACCGATGCAAAGAATTCATTTAGCTTCTCCAAAACAGAATTAGCTCCTTTAGCACCTTAATGATCCAGTAGCCCCACTGATTGGCAGACTTCCTGCTTCTGGTGTACTTCTCATCTTCCTGGCAGAGAGCTCCAAAGTAAATCTGCCAACCAAGGGAAGAGGAGAAAGTTCACCGAGATAAAGAAACTGTGATTCCTGGTAATCAAGGAGGGAAAAGGGCCAGAACTCCAGTAACCACTACACTCCCACACATTTTGCTACATGGTAAAATCTGTTATTACTCTTTTTAGAAGATGAATACCCATCCTCAAACCCTCTGTCTTTGCACACAGGAACCACATGAAGATAACTGTAGCCCTTTTGCACTTCTTTGCATGGAGAGAGGGGGTTGGAAATGCTCATGGCACTGTTTGAGGGAAAAGAAAGGGTAGGGAGTTCATTAACATGAGTTCCTAAACCTTTAAGCAGTAACCAGCCACACAAAGGGTGCAGGTCTCCTCTTCCCAGCCTTAGATATGGGGCTTGACAGTCTTCAGGCTTGGCCTGTTCGCGTTAGTATTAGCACTTCTGTTAATAGAACTAAGGGAGTGGTCTCAAATGTGAGAGAGCTTGGTAAGTTTGGCTTAACAATTTTAATTTTAGACTATGGATATTAAACACTTCCTACCCCCACAAAAAGATTTGTTCTCTCTACTAATTTTGCATTATTTCAGAAGTTCAGATTTGAACTTATGACTTAAAGCCAAGCACTGTGTGTAAGAGAATGAAATAAAATAATCTCACTGTCTTGAATTTTTCAGACCAGTGTATAAAAAAAATAAAAGGAATGGAATGGCAAATTCCAAAATCATAAAACTAAATGAAAATATGTGAGTTTTGTGTATGTTTCATATGAGCAGAACAGCACCCCACTAGGTTTAAAATTCAAAACATTATTTGTCTTGAATCTGTATCAGCATGAACTATCCTGGCAAGCCTCTGTCTTTTGCCATCGGTATGTGACTCTGACTGTATCTATTTCTTATTATTCCTCACTGTAAACAAAACAAAGCTGTCTTTTCCCCATGGTGCCTCTTCTGGCTAAGTTAACTGTTTGATCTGCATTCATGCCCTAATACATATTTACACTCATCCTTTCATAGCTACAGAAATGACATTTAGAGCATGGCACAGCTTGACAACAGCACTCTGAAACTCAGACAGTGTAATTTAAACAAAGGCACGCAGATGTCTTTGCAAGGGGCTGAAGAAAATGAATATGCAAGTCTAAATGTCTTAATATTTTTATTAAGGTATTGGCAATACTATATTAGACAGCTACTTATTCTCATCATTATATAAATCACACTTTATAACCTCCACTTGTAACTGATAGAATTTAATTTTCATTAGGGATGGGCCAAGGCCAGTTTTCATAAAATAAGAATTAGTTGAACTTCATTCCTGTTCCCAATCTCCATTAAACCCAAATCTTTTTTAAGTTTCCTATCAGTTTGGTTAAGGCTGGTCAACCTTTCAGATTAACCATCCCTTTGACCTCTATTAACATACCTGTCCTTTCAATTTCACTATTCCAATACACACTCTTCTGTCAGTTCTCCATCCCACCCCTTAAAAGATAATTGTAGGAGTTCCAACAACTTCTGTGCCATTTGTTTTAAAATATGTTTACATAATTTCATTGGATTTGTTTAGTAAAATTGGGTGTAAGGAATCTTATATGCAGTATGACAAATTCTGCCTTCAGTTACACCCATCTGCCTGGAAAATAAAGAAACTACAGTATCTCACATAAAACATGAAATGATCATTGCAAAGGTCTCTTTGGATTATGCCATTGTCTAGACTCTAAATGTTACCTAAATAATTTATTTGGTGTATCAAAGGTGAGATAGGAAGAGTGTGTATCCGAAGGAGCTGAGGAGAGGAAAGAAAGATAATGCACTTTGCAATTTAATACTGATAATTTATTGATGCAGGCCACTAAAAATGCTCTGGGATTCATCTCTTTAGTATCAGTAATTCTTTTTACAACCTCTATTTCATAAGCCTGCATTTGCAATATAAATTATTTTAAAAAATAAAAGTATCTTGATTGGGGCCTTTGGATGTTAATGCAATACTAATAACAAAAGACATCTCAATGAGAGCTGCCATTTTACTGCTAATGTATTTCCCACAAATACAATCTGTGTTCTGACATCATCCACAATAATGGAAGTATTAATCAGTAGATTAATTTAGGAGAGGCTGAAGAACTCCCTAGTTGTTTTAATGTAACTTTTATTACATACTAGAAAAGTTTGCATTCAAAATCTGTAAACATTCTTTGAACTAATAAAGAGTTCTAATTAATAATAGATCATGACTGTGAATATCATTAGCCTTCCCCATGCATTCAAATGCTGAGAAGCCCTTTCTTCGTTACAGACTATGGGCTAAATCCCAATCACCTTCTTCATATGAGTAGTCCTCTTGAAGTCAATGACACTTTTCATGCAAGGAAGGAAAGCAGAATTTGTCTCCCTAGGGGGACAGATCCTGCAACTCGGTCCAGCTAAGCAGATACTTACACCCATGCAGGACAATGGGGCTGTATGCAGTTGCAGGAGTCCACCTGAGCAAATCCAGGTGTGGCCACAAGTTAGCAGACAAGCAAGATGGGTAGCTCCCTATTTCTTCAGCCATTTGGAATTACTATTTAATTTAACAAAGCATTAGGAGAAAATAATGAATGTTTTGAACATTTAAAAAAAAACCCCTAGATGAAGTGATTACATAATTGTTTAAAAATAAGTATTTTGCTGTACTTGTTTGTCAACAATTTGACCTCTCCAGCTCTCACATGCTAGAGAAATCATAATGCTTTTATGCTTAAATCTAAAACAAACTAACAAAAATATTTTCATTTAAATCACAGAACATATTAATGAAAGTATTTATTTTCATCTTTAATTTAATAACCATTGTGTTTTTAAATAAACCCATATTTTTACTTCACTATAGCTGTGCCAGTTTATAACAGCAGAGTTTGGCCCTTTGAACCTAAGGGTAAGTCTACATTTGCGCTAGCAGGTGCAATTCTCAGCTTGCATAGACGTACTCATGCTAGCTGGGTTTGGGTTAGCACCTGCAAATAGCAGTGTGTCCACAGCGGCAAACCGAGCATGCACTCAGGGGGGGTAGGATTGTTGCAGGCAGGATTGTATTTGGGGCAGCTAGCCTGAGCAGCCACCCATGCCACCTCAGACACATTGTTATTTTTAGGTGCTAGCTCAAACAAAACTAGCATGGGTATGTCTTTGCGAGTTGGGAATCACACAACCCAGATCAAATATAGATGTACCCTAAATCAGTCCAGTGCCCCTTAAAAGATACAATTAACTACATTTTAAAGTCTACTGATCTGAAACCGGATAGAGTTTGTTGGTTAATTAGTTTACAGACAGCCTTTTACATCATTTCAAAGAAAAAAAATTTTTTTTTGGTTTTATGAAGTTATGTAGTGTCACTGTCTAGACACACCGAGGACAGACTTAATTACAGTACATCAAATCAATTTAATTGAACTACTATACATCAACACGGTGTACAACCAAGAGAAAGCTACTTCCACAGCAAGTTATTCATCATTGTCACCACAGCCTCATTCTGTTCACTCCGAAGAAAACACTCTGGACAAACACTCCTTCCCTGGGCCAGGAATAAATGAACAGGTTTAGAAAAGACTACCAAGACTCTGATACTGCAAATCATTAAGTGTGTTGGTAACTTTGCTCACATGAATGAACTCATTGTCTTCAACAGGATTACTCTTGTCAGCAAAGTTATGAAAGTGCTTAATTGTTTGCAGGATCAGGATCCAAATTTGCTTCTCCATCTACATTATTAGAAGCCTTTGCTACCACCTACTGATCTTCATAGAACAGTACCACAGAAGTGAAGTTACACCAGTGTAAATGAGATCCGAGTTCAGCCAGAAGTTTAACAACTAGTTAAATTACATAACATAGCCAGAACTTTATCCCAGATTCTGTAGTTAAGTCTGCATCTGCTGTTCCATAAATCCCCTTTTTTCTCTCCAAAGGTTTACAGCTGTAGCATTAAAACAAACTTCACTCCAGATCAAACTTATCCAAGATCAAATAAAGTTTGGACATTGTTAAATTACACCAGTGTAAAAAGTTTCCCAGGTATTGTTCTGGATTCTGCTAGATACAGGAATGCCACATATCGACATCAGCACTAAGTTAGTTTATAAAAACTAGTTTAAAGCACAAAGTTAGAGAAAAACACACTTTCTTTTCCTCTCAGTTATCTTTAGACAGTTCATCAATCATGTTATAATTCAACTGATCAACAACACATCAAAATATTTGGGGTAACTAGCACATTTCATTATTATGAAAGCACTGGCCTTGGTTCCAGTTACTGTCTTACACTTAAAGCACGGATTGAAACTCTTTATTATATTTCAAGAACACTTTAGCAGCAGCTCAATGCACAGCAGTGGTCAAAAAGGCTAACAGAATGTTAGGAACTATTAGGAAATGGATAGAAAATAAGACTGAAAACATCATAATGCTACTATATAAATCCACAGTGCATACACACAATTAACCTGTGGAACTCATTGTCATGGGATGTTGTGCTGGCCAAAAATGTAACTGAGTTCAAAAAAGAACTAGATAAGTTCACAGAGTATAGGTCTATCAATGGCTATTTGTTTTAAAGTACTTCATATTTTAGAATTTCATATTGCTTTAAATATTGCTACATTGTATCACTTCTTTTATTTACATGTTTTTATCTGGTGTATCCCATTTGCATTTTCCCTGTTGATTTAATTGTTTATTGGTTTCTTTTTTTCATTTTGGATATTTAAATAAATGTTTCTTTATTTCAAAGTCACATTCAATTATTTATTTGGGGACATCCTTTAGCATATAGGGAAAAGAATTCTTTGTAAAATTTAAGTGGCTACTCCTTGACTGTAGTCTCATTAATAATCATAATGAATAATTCCATCTTTTGATTATCCTGCATTCATCATATGAGAAGCAATTAATTAGTAATTCCATGTAATTAATGGTTGGTTCTCCCAATTATCAAGTTTGAGAATTTTTTTTTTCTTTAGGTAACTTTATTTTAAAAATTACCTGGTCCCCAACATCTTTCTATCCCACAGCACCCTGTGTCTGATCATGCTTTTGGCCTCAGCATCAGAACAAGGCAGACTCTTCAACCTACCCACATAGCTAAAACTTGTTCAAACCCCACACATTAACTATATTTGAAGATTTGTTTTAGAAGTAATAGTACTTTTTGCTGTTATTCTTCATAACTGAAAGTTTCTTATTCAGCAGGGGCTGACATATAATGTTCTTCCATTTCAAACTGGCTGCCACTCTGTTATTGCTGTCCATGACAGTGAAGCCACAGCCTGCCCTTACCTACTTATTCCAATAAGAGTAAAAGCCAAGCTGCCCTCAGGGAAGGTGGGACTCAATGTCAGTATAGGGGACAATGCACAGTTAAGGCAACCAAATAACCTTAACTCTATGTCCTCAACCTTTCAATTGATTTCAATAGGATATAGGCTCCTAAATCATGTAGGCACTTTTGAAAATGTTATTCTACATTAAACTGGAGTTAACACAGAGTAAAAATATGACAGGTGCGGCAACCTATAGCCTCACTCCTACTGAGACCAATAGGAGATGGCAACCATCACTTGCTTCTAATAGATTCCGAGATAAAAAACTGTGTGTAAAAATTTCCCAAAGCAGCTAAATTATTTGTAAATTTAAGTCCCATTAATTTATGGACCTCCAATGTGACTCAGAATCCTAACTCATGCACTTTTATGTATGTTACACATAGTTTCTGTTAGGATATAGATACTCAGGCCTGTCTGCAAAGGCCTATACTTTAAGAATTTAGATGTATTCTTATCACTTAGCTAGTTATAGAGGTATAAAAGAGAATCAAAATCACTGTCTCTGTAATGGCCTTCTCTTACCGTGACAGTCTGAGGCCGAGTTCTTCAGCTAAGCAGCAAAGGCAGCCATAAGCTGGGAAGTGTATGGTCACATCCTCACATTCCAAACTAGTCACGTTGAAATAAGGTGCTATTGGGCTATTAGGAATACAAACCTGGCCTGATATTTCTATCACCTCCAGAGAAAGGGAAGAGAAAACTTAGTTTGATAGCATCCTGTCTGGCAAGAACTCACTTATCAATAGACACAGCAGGAAAACTCTTATGTCTGTATAGATGTAGTTGTGAAATCCTCACTTCTGTGTTGTTTTGTATGTTTATTTTCATGGTCTCTGTCTGGTTCTGTAATTGTTTCTGTCTGCTGTATAATTAATTTTGTTGGGTGTAAACCAATGAAGAAGGTTGAATATAATTGGTTAAATAACCATGTTACAATATGTTTAGATTGGTTAGTTAAATTTCAGTAAAATGATTGGTTAAGGATAGCTAAGCAGAATTCAAGTTTTACTATATAGTCGGCAGTCAATCAGGAAGTGTGGGGTGGAAATGGGAACAGGGACTGGGGATGGGGGAATTGGGATCATGTTTTGTAAAAGGGGGAAATGGGAACAGGCGATGGGAACAGAAACAGAAACAGGGACACAGGCAAGGCTCTGTGCTGTCAGAGCTGGGAAGGGGGACACTAAGGAAGGAAACTGGAGTTTTGCTTGTTGGAAGTTCACCCCAATAAACATCGAATTGTTTGCACCTTTTGACTTCGGGTATTGTTGCTCTCTGTTTATGCAAGAAGGACCAGGGAAGTAAGAGGGTGAAGGAATAAGCCCCCTAACAGTTTCCCTCTGAGAATCCATAAGAGGCAAGTGACTTTCAGAAGTGAGCCCAAGCTACATAGTTCAGATCCTAATCCAGATCTAATCCAAAGTTTGGGAGTATTTGGATCCAGAGTTTCGACTTGATTTGACTCTCTGATAATTTTCCCTATACACCCACCATTTACTTATCCCCAGAACTGTTGCTCTTTCTTCCTATTTCACTGTTTTGTCTACTGTTCATTTTTTCAGAGTCTCTGAACATAGGGGTTAGTTTTAGAATTTAGTCATCTAAACAGATGATTATGTGTTTGAGCTTTGAAATATATTCTACACTGGAGAATGGAAATGACAAATGAAGAAACCTAATGGGCATATATATTTTCCTTTTCCATGGCACCTCATAGTAAAATTTGTTTATAAAAGCCACATTCAGGGCTGGAGAAGAAACAACTTTCTAAGCAGATGATTTTGCATCTGCTATAGAATCAAAGCCAAGTACAAGAACAGTATACACTCAAAACTCATAACCTGGTTATCTCTTTAAAAAATGGTCTTTATGTCAAGTTACTTATCAATTAAAAAACCAACAGCCCTGTCCTATAAAACTTCCAACCATCATGGGTCCTTGGAGAAATCTTAGCTGTTCAACTGCCAATAAAATCAAACTTCTAAACAGAAACTTTAAAAGGTCTACGAAGACATTCTGTGGTCAGGCTGGGCAAAGGCAAACATATTCATAGGCACCTGAAAGAGAGGTCAGAAGTGAGTGTAGGCAAAAGCTACGCAAAGCTCTTATCCTGTTACAATAGTTGACTTTTGTTTCTAGGCTCCCCTGAATGGATTGAGTGTTCTGTCTAGACAAACACTATAAAGATTTAAAGTAACATACTGCAATGTGCCTCATCGCTCCAGTCATCACAGTCATTGTAGCCATTACATTGTAGTTTCCCAGGGATGCAGATTCCACTGGCACATAAGAAGCTCTCGTCTCCTCCACACAGCACTAGGAAGGGAAGGGAAAGGAAAAACACAGGATAAGCTTTTCAGATTTTAAAAAATAACATCATAAGCAATATCTGTTTTGAACATGTGTCATCCAATAGAAGTGTATTTAAACAACAAACTCACAATTAATCAGTCTTAATTAGAGATGGGCTGGGAAAGTGGAATTCAGATGCAGCCCAGGTTTAGACTAGCAACTGGGGGTTCAAGAGCAAGACAATCAGGGCTAAGGTTCCAACTCAGTAGTACCAAAGTGAGATTTTCTTTCTATGAATTTATATGCCCCACTTCACCATAGTGTGGGTGCCCCTCAAACATTCATGAATTGATCTCATAACACCCTGATGTATTAGGGAAGTATTATTATCTCCATTGGATAGATGGGGAACTGAAATACACAGATCATGACTAGTGGTTTTGGATGCCCCTCTTGCGATACCTTAAAGACGACCTGATTTTTTAGAGGGTGGGTATTCAGAATGTTCTGACAACACAGCCCCTTTATGGTGTCTCAAGCTGGGCACTCAAAAATGGAGGCATTGAAAATCACCAGTCATTCAAAAAAACGTAACCTAATTGACATATACAAGGTCTCTGACAAAGCCAGGAATAGAATCCACATGCCCACGTCCATGCTTTACCCCAAGGCCTTGCATACCTACCCTGACAAAATTCATTGAGTAGGTAAGTAGTAGTATACAGGGGTACAATTCTAAAGGCTGTCAGGTACAGGAGTTTGACCTGCATTGTGTGGTTTTGTTCTTTTTAAAAACTACAGTTGTACTCAATAAAGCTAAGCAAAATGGCAGTTTTCACCAACAGTAAAATATAGTTAGAAAAATGAAAATGAGAGAGAGTTTCCAGGAGCAGAAAAGTGTCAATTTGCTGCTAGAAAGTCATTAAATTTAACTGTAAAAGTGGCAAATTTCCATCAGGCAATTTCATGAAAATTCAAAATTCTGTTCACATAGTGGAATTTAACCATTTTTAGCCGGGTCAGTTTTGCACTGTATTAGAAATGCAGCTGGCCATATTATAGAGTCTGAAACTTAATATGACACATGTGACCAAAGTTTATGGTCACATAAAGGAGCCATATAAATGTTAGAAGAAAAAGTTAACTAAATCAAATTTTGTATGCTTGGGTAAAAGCATCTCCAAAAGCTGTACAGGTACTTCTGTTGTACAAGTACAAAGCAAATTAGGCTTAGAGCCAAATTATGTTTCTAATTAATAATATAACTGTGACTGGTATTCCAACCACATGCAGTGTCTTTGGGAACTATTGTATTAACTTTATGAATGTCATATGTGTTACTGAAGGCTAGGGATTGTATTCTGCTTCATGGGAGAGGCTTATCATAGCTCCTTCAGGAACAAAAACCACCTGGGGGAGATTACTGCTGTCCTGGGATTGAAAACAGCCCTAGAGAAGTACAACCCCCTGGAATGACTGGCATACACTGGTTCAGGTCAGTTTCAAAAGCCACAGGAGACAAAGAAAAAACTTGGGGGAACAAGAGCCAGATTGAATTGACAGAAAGGGCTTCATTTTAATCCAATGAACAGACATGACCCTTTGACGAAGGGAGGAGCCAAACCCTGCTGAAGGACTTTGATCTACTAGACCAACCCATATTGAAGATGGGCAACTGCTGATATGTTTAGGATTTAGACCTGTTGTTATATTATACATTTTCTCTGTAAGCCTTCTGTCCTTCAATATATATATACTCTTCTTTGAGAGAGCTGTTTGGTTACCAGTATCAGGGGGTAGCTGTGTTAGTCTGTATCCACAAAAACAACAAGGAGTCCGGTGGCACCTTAAGACCAACAGATTTATCTGGGCATAAGCTTTCCTGGGTAAAAAACCTCACTTCTTCAGATGTGAAGTGAGGCTTTTTACCCATGAAAGCTTATGCCCAAGTAAATTATTCCATTCTATGCATCCGATGAAGTGGGCTGTAGCCCATGAAAGCTTATGCTCAAATAAATTTGTTAGTCTCTAAGGTGCCACAAGTACTCCTGTTCTTTTTGCGGATACAGACTAACACGGGTGCTACTCTGAAACATAAAATAGTCACTGCTAGTGCCGGCTTCTTTTGATTCTGAAATAAACTATTCTGATAGGATCAACATGCAGAGGAATGTCCACTATTTAAATCATACTTAGCGTTTTAAAAGTCTCTCTGGTTGTTACCTACATGGTTACCCAAATCGAGCTAGGGCTGTCACCCTTTAGACGTCTTCACTGCAATTAGCTTTGTATCTGGGTTTTTGCAATATTGAGTTAAGGTGCAGCTTGAAAAGTGATGTTTTGGTATTCATCAACCCTTCATTTTTGAGTGTATTAGTTCATTAAAGGCAAGAAGAGATTGGCATCTGAAGGTACATTCAGTCTTCCTGCACAATATGGAATTAAATAAATGTGTAAATGTGAAATAATATATACACCAGACAAAAGCATGCCTGATTTTACTCCACTGGAATCAACCCAATAGAATCAATGTAACACCAGTGATGAATTTGGCCCAATACTTTAAACTGCAAATAGATTTCTAATCTGTGATAAGGAAAATTCACTTATCTCTAATACCCGAAAATGCAGCTGTCTTGTGGTGCACAGAACAATTTGCATCTCCAAATACACATTTTTCATTTCAAGACCTATACCAGTCACTGCCATATTGAATTTGTTTGCCGTTATTAAATATGTGAAAGAAATGGTAGTCAGATTCAATTTGGCTTCACAGAATTATAGAAATGTAGGTCTGAAAGGGACCACAAGAAGTCATTAAATCCAACACACTAGGTTGTGGCAGGACTGAGTAAACCTAGACCACACCTGACAAGTGTTTATCCAACCTGTTTTTAAAAACTTCCTGAATATAATCATATATGCTTGTAAGAAAAGTCTATGGCTTTAAAGCCTCAGGTCCTATAGAAATTACTTCATTTTATAGGAAGAAAAGTCCAAATTCAGCTCTGTAATACTTTGAAAGGTTTCACAGATGCATGTTGATCATATTTTGAAGAAATACAGACACTCTGACATACAGGGGAGGGATAGCTCAGTGGTTTGAGCATTGGCCTGCTAAACCCAGGGTTGTGAGCTCAATCCTTGAGGGGGCCATTTGAGGAACGTATCTTCAGATGCCACTCTCTTCTTGCCTTTAATGAATTAATACACTCAAAAATGAAGGGTTAATGAATACCAAAACATCACTTTCCAAGCTGCACCTTAACTCAATATTGCAAAAACCCAGATACAAAGCTAACTGCAGTGAAGACGTCTAAAGGGTGACAGCCCTAGCTCTATTTGAGTAACCATGAAGGTAACAACCAGAGAGACTTTTAAAACGCTAAGTATGATTTAAATAGTGGACATTCCTCTGCATGTTGATCCTATCAGAATAGTTTATTTCAGGATCAAAAGAAGCAGGCACTAGCAGTGACTATTTTATGTTTCAGAGCAGCACCCGTGTTAGTCTGTATCCGCAAAAAGAACAGGAGCAGGAGACTAGACTAGATGATCTCCTGAGGTCCCTTCCAACCCTAATAATCTGATTCTATGATCTGTTCATTTGGAAAGGTATTTTCATTGTTTTCTCTCTCCCACATCTGAGGCCTGGTCTACACTATGCGTTTAAACCAAATTTAGCAGCGTTAAACCGATTTAACCCTGCACCCATCCACACAATAAGGCCCTTTATATTGTTATGAAGGGTTCTTCAAACCAGTTTCTGTACTCCTCCTCGATGAGAGGAGTAGCGCTGAAATCGGTATTGCCATGTCGGATTAGGGTTAGTGTGGCCGCAAATTGATGGTATTGGCCTCCGGGCAGTATCCCACAGTGCACCACTGTGACCGCTTTGGAAAGCAATCTGAACTCGGATGCACTGGCCAAGTAGACATGAAAAGCCCCATGAACTTTTGAATTTCATTTCCTGTTTGGCAAGCGTGGAGAGCTCACCAGCACAGGTGACCACGCAGAGCTCATCAGCACAGGTAACAATGCAGTCTCCTGAGAATCGAAAAAGAGCTCCAGCACGGACCGCACGGGAAGTACTGGATCTGATCGCTGTATGGGGAGAGAATTCCATGCTAACAGAACTCCGTTCCAAAAGACAAAATGAAAAAACATTTGAAAAAATTTCCAAGGCCATGATGAAGAAAAGCCACACCAGGGACTCAGTGCAGTGCCGTGTGAAAGTTAAGGAGCTCAGACAAGCCTACCAGAAAACCAAAGAAGCAAACGGAAGATCTGGGGCAAGGCCGAAAACATGCCGCTTCTACGTTGAGCTGCATGCAATTCTAAGGGGGTCCGCCACCAGTTCCCCACCTGTCCATGGATTCTGAGGTGGGGGTGGTAATCTCAGCCATGGCTGAGGATTCTGCAGATGGGGAAGATGAGGAGGAGGAAGAGAGGAGGACGAGCTTGCAGAGAGCACACAGCACTCCGTTCTCTCCAACAGCCAGGAGCTTTTTCTCACCCAGACGGAATTTCCCTCCCAGCCCTCCCAAGCCACTAGCTCAGACAATGAAGCCATGGAAGCGACCTCTGGCGAGTGTACCTTTGTAAATATAAAACATGGTTTAAAAGCAAGCGTTTTTTAATGATTAATTTGCCCTGAGGACTTGGGATGCATTCGCGGCCAGTACAGTTATTGGAAGAGTTTGTTAACATGTCTGGGGATGGAGCGGAAATCCTCCAGGGACATCTCCATTAAGCCCTCCTGGAGGTACTCCAAAAGCCTGTGCAGAAGGTTTCTGGGCAGGGCAGCCTTATTCCGTCCACCATGGTAGGACACTTGACCACGCCATGCATGTAGCAAGTAATCTGGTATCATTGCATGACAAAGCCTAGCTGCGTATGGTCCCAGTGATTGCTGGCATTCAAGCAACATCCATTCTTTATCTCGCTGTGTTATCCTCAGGAGAGTGATATCGTTCATGGTAACCTGGTTGAAATTCAGGAATTTAATTAAGGGGACAGGGATGACCATTCCTACAGGGCTGTTTGCCTGCTGTTTAAAAGAAATCCTTCCTTGCAGGTAGCCAAGCAGGGGGAGGGGAGGGGGAGGGAATGGCGCTGAGCTTTTTCGCGTTTGGCTAGCAGGGATCTTCCTGCTACCAGCCACGTGGTGCGAGGGGGAAGGGGAGTGTTTAGTAGTGATCTTCCATGATACCAGCCACGCAGTGGGGGGAGGGGCAAAGCGATCATCCCAGAGAATTGGATGGGGGAGTGGTTTCTGCTGCTGCATGTTAACAGGAAAGAAGCAGCACTGAACAGGATTTGCTTGGTATTTGGGAAAGGAGGGCACTGTGTATATGAAGGCTGGAGAAGCCGAAAGACAATGGCTTACCATGGACGCATGCAAGCTGAATTCTGCTGCCCGGACCTGCGTCTGTGAGATCTCTAACACCAGAGCCGCAGGCACTCAATACGACCTTGTAGTGAAATCACATGTGCTATGTAAGGTGAATAGTTTTGTTCACTGTGAAACAGTATAAGCATTGTTCTGTAAAATGTATCTTTTTAAACACTTCTCTCCCTTTTTTCCCTCCCTCATGCAGCTAAAAAATTTTTCAAGCCTCTCTACTCCACCCCGAAAGCTATCTCAGATAAGGAGGCAGAAAAAAAAGACGCGAGATGAAATGTTCTCAGAAATCATGGAAGTGACCCGCAATGAAAGAGCTCATCTGAATGAGTGGAAGGACATGGTATCAAATTACAGGAAAGATGCCAGTGAACGTGAGGACAGGAGGGACCAATGTGAGGACAGGAGGGATGAACGTGAGGAGAGGAGAGAACCTTGAGATGAGAAGTGGTGGCAGGAAGATCAGAGGTGTAGGCAGGAAGATCAGCGGTGGTGGGATGCAATGCTGGGGCTGCTGCGTGATCAAACTGACATCCTCCGACATCTGGTGGAGCTTCAGGAACAGCAGCAGGGTCACAGAGTGCCGCTGCAGCCCCTGTGTAACCACCCTCACCTCTCACCATGTTCCATATCTTCCTCACCCAGATGTGTAAGAACACGTGGGGGAAGACTTCGTGCACCTGCCCACTCCACCCCCATGGACAGCCCAACCAAAAGGCTGTCATTACTTTGAAATTTTTTTAGTGGCCTTTTCCTTCCCTCCTATCCTCCTCCCAAACCACACCCAGGCTACCTTGTCAGTTCTTTCCCTCTTTTTATAATGACTTAATAAAGAATACATTATTTTTAAATGATAGTGACTTTATTTCCTTAAGCAAGCTGTAATCGAAGGGGAAGGGTGGGTTGCTTACAGAGAATGAGTCAATCGGGGGGGGGGAGGGAGGTTCCATCAAGGGGAAACAAACACAGCAGTCACACCATACCCTGGCCCGTGATGAAACTCATTTTCAAAGCTTCTCTGATGCGCATCGCTTCCTGGTGTGCTCTTCTATTCGCCCTGGTGTCTGGCTGCGCGTAATCAGCAGCCAGGTGATTTGCCTCAGCCTCCCATTCCGCCATAAAGGTCTCCCCCTTATTCTCACAGAGATTGTGGAGCACATAGCAAGCAGCAATAACAATGGGGACATTGGTTTGGCTGAGATCTGAGCGAGTCAGTAATGTGCGCCAGCGCATCTTTAAACGGCCAAATGCACATTCTACCACCATTCTGCACTTGCTCAGCCTGTAGTTGAACAACTCCTGACTACTGTCCAGGCTGCCTGTGTATGGCTTCATGAGCCATGGCATCAAGGGGTAGGCTGGGTCACCCAGGATAACTACAGGCATTTCAACATCAACAACTGTTATTTTCTGGTCTGGGAAGTAATTCCCTTGCTGTAGCTGTTTAAACAGAGTAGTGTTCCTGAAGACGCAAGTGTCATGAACCCTTCCTGGCCATCCCACGTGGATGTTGGTGAAACATCCCTTGTGATCCACCAGTGCTTGCAGCACCATTGAAAAGTACCCCTTGCGGTTTACGTACTGAGTGCCCTAGTGCTCCGGTGCCAAGATAGGGATATGGGTTCCATCTATCGCCCCACCACAGTTAGGGAATCCCATTGCAGCAAAGCCATCCACTATGACCTGCACGTTTCCCAGAGTCACAACCTTTCATAGCAGCAGCTTAATGATTGCTTTGGCTACTTGCATCACAGCAGCCCTCACAGTAGATTTTCCCACTCCAAATTGATTCCCGACTGACTGGTAGCTGTCTGGCGTTGCAAGCTTCCAGAGGGCTATTGCCACTCGCTTCTCAACTGTGAGAGCTGCTCTCATCTTGGTATTCTGGCGTTTCAGGGCAGGGGAAAGCAAGTCACAAAGTTCCATGAAAGTGCCCTTATGCATGCGAAAGTTTAGCAGCCACTGCGAATCATCCCAAACCTGCAAAACTATGCGGTCCCACCAGTCTGTGCTTGTTTCCCAGGCCCAAAATCAGCATTCAATGGCTAGAACCTGCCCCATTACCAGCAGGATCTCCAAAGCACAGGGGCCCGCGGTTTGAGAGAATTCTGTGTCCATGTCCTCATCACTCTCGTCGCCGCGCTGCCATAACCACCTCCTCCTTGCCTGGCTTTGCAGGTCCTGGTTCAGCATAGACTGCACGAGAATGCGCGAGGTGTTTACAACATCCACAATTGTGGTCTTGATCTGAGCAGGGTCCATACTTGCTGTGCTATGGCGTTTGCACAGTTCACCCAGGAAAAAAGGCGCAAAACGGTTGTCTGCTGCTTTCACGGAGGGAGGGGTAAGGCTGTACCCAGAACCACCCGCGACAATGTTTTTTTGCCCCATCAGGCACTGGGATCTCAACCCAGAATTCCAAGGGGCAGGGGAGACTGCAGGAACTATGGGATAGCTACAGGATAGCTACCCACAGTGCAACGCTCCGGAAATCGACGCTAGCCTCGGTACATGGACGCACACCGCCGAATTAATGTGCTTAGTGTGGCCGCGTGCACTCGACTTTATACAATCTGTTTTACAAAACCGGTTTATGTAAAATCAGAATAATCCTGTAGTGTAGACATACCCTGAGGTATAGTTCACAAGAAGGAATATCACTCATCCCTGATAATTTGGGTTCTCAGAAGTGCTGAGCCCTCTCACAACTCCAACTGCAGGCTCTCACCTCAAAAAGTGCAGCCCATATGAAGAATAAAATAAGAGAACTCATTCAAAGACACTAACTATGGGCCCGATCCTGCAATATTGTCCCCCTGAAGGAAAGATCAAGTCTTCATATCAGTCTTTGATCTTCTTTCCTGACAAGCTTGGATAACTCTCTCTCATTCAAATTTCACTAAAGTCCTTCACAGACTGTGAGCACACAGCAGGAAAGTTTATAAACTCCAGACTCTATAAGATGCTGATGTGGTTTTATTTTTTCAATTAGCATCTGAGATCTCTTCAATATGTCTTTCAAAATTGTATAGTAAATCAGCTTCTTTTGGAAGCAGGGTGAAGAGATGTGCCTCAATGTCTCATGCAGTTTGCAGCTCCCCTCAGCTTAAATCCCCTATCTCTGGGATGGATGTATGGACAGTCCCAATTTTTGGGTCTTTTTGTTATATAGGCTTCTATTACCCCCCACCCCTGTCCTGATTTTTCACATTTGCTGTCTGGTCACCCTAGATAGATGAGACTGGTTTCCAGTCAGGATACCTGGGCATGACTGAGGGGGCATTGCTTTCATACCTGGGCTCAGGCTTAGGTGCCTGTTCAGGTCTGTACTGGAATGACCCTGGCAGGCAGTTTGAGGTGGTTAATAGTTTTAAATAAAATTGAAGCCTCTGCATTTAACCATACTATTGTGTCTGTGTCTCACTGTTTCCATGTCCACATGAATATTTACAGCCCAGTTTTGCAGAAGCAAGAGGTTTTGCAGTTCAGATCTGAAGTTCTGGGTGCTCTTCTTAACCAAACCACTCTGCCCTTTTAAGGTAATAACTGAAGTTTATGATGTGCCAAATGTGTGCTATACATTTTACAGACAAATCTGAGGAAAGCATCCCTGCTGGAAGCATTTATAAGGCCCAGATCTTACAACTTCCTGTGCATGGACAGATGTCTGTATCTATGCAATGCCCCATCAACTTCAACAGGATTCTGTACAGACGTAGGGGGGTCTGCCCATGCAGTGGTAATTTCAGGATTTGGTGAAATATGGGGTTTGATGAAATAAGAACAAGTGAAAGAGCATCTCCTTTTTGTTCTATGCTTTTTTCCCCTCCAATCACTTATTTGAATCCCAAGAAAAATAATGTACTAAAGAATAATAGGTACACATTCACAAATATCACTGTTACATAACTGTTAATCTCAAATATATTTTAAATCAACAATAGAGATTTATATCTTATACAATAGGTGGCTGTAATATATGAACAACTAACCCAATTTTAGTAATCCTGATACTATTTATTGGGGATATATTCATTTTTTGACCTGAATACACCAAACATAACATGCATTGACTTAGTTTCCTTCTCCAAATACCAAGAAGTTGTGATAGCTTCAGCACATTGAGCGTAACAATTTCTCAAGCGTATTCCAGATCACTGATGGAAATGGCTGGATCTGTCCTCAAAACCCGTTCTTTTAAAATAGGGTTTCCTTTCAGATTCAATTTTCTAAAATTACTACCAGTGTCAAATGCCCTCCTGCAGCAGCAGATGTGTCTATTATGGAATAAATCAGATCGAATGGACATTCTTGATCTATTTCCACATTTGTATGGTCGCATCAACAGCAAAGAATGCTAAGATACCAACCATTCTTTGGAAAGCGCAAGTAGTAGCAATAATCAGAAGGAGCTGCAGCACTCTCCTCGGTGGCAATTTTGTTGTCCAAAGCCAGCCACATGTTCTTGCATACTATGCTGAGAGGCTGTTCTGAAACTGGCAAACTTGGTAGGGTTTTCCTCAAGTTACAAGTTATCAAAAGATGATATTTCTGATCATCCTGTAATTGAAAACCATACCCCAAAAAAGCTTTCACCCAGAACCCCATCCTTAGACCGGTGGTCTGATGAAGGTTTCCCGATGAAGGCGGACATCAGTGCATTTCATTAATACTGATTATATCAAAGTCAGTACAGGATATGTTGTCTCACTATATTAAAATGCAGTGTTCTTCCTGTGAAATCAACAGGAAACTCTTGAAACCGAAATTTGGTCTACAACAACGTTTTGATTGGCAAGCAATGTTATGTATCCAGAAGCAATGGTGGTGTATATATGTAAGATGCATACAAACAAAAGAAAAGTTTCACTTTCAGAATGGCAGAAGAATATGAGATGAACATAAATCATGAACAAAGGTACTTCCAAGCTGACTTTCCTAGGGGTGTGAGTCATAACAACAAAAATTAGGGTCTCTGCTAATTTTTTCTTACAACTATCCCCAGACATGTTAACTCTCAAACTCTACTGATTTATAGTTTCTAAAAGTGATTTCATTTCCGTATGTTTTTAAAAATATAAATTTAAACAGAATCAAAAGTATAAACTGAAATTTGTTAAAACTACCGCATACTGCACCTTGAAAATTGTGGACTTTGATTAACTAACTTGAAGAAATACCAATTAGTCTTTAACTTGCTCTGTCCTCATACAACAAAGAGTCTCACTGACACATTTATATTTGAAAACTAAGAAACACCTACAATTCACACAAAACCTGTGATACATGGAAGATTTGGAATATAGCCTTTCAAAATTATAAGTAAATCCATGGAAACACACAAGAGGATTTGCAATGGTCTTTATTAAAAAGTTAGCATTAACCAACTGTTTCCATACCAAGATATGTGAGATACACTAGTCACTTCCTATTCTAAGTTATTTTTATCTATAAGAAAAGACAGTGCTATCTCAGATTCTGAGATATGATTGATTTTAATAAATGATGCCTCTTTAAATGGCATCTTCTATATATTTGGTGTCATTAAGAAGTAGGGTGACCAGATGCCCTGATATTACAGGGACTGTCCCAATATTAGGGTCTTTGTCTTATATAGGCAACTGTACCCTCCCACCACCACCATCCCCCCCAACACCACCCAAAAAAGTCCCATTATTTCAGACTTGCTATCTGGTCACCCTATTAAGAAGTCAACCCCATTTACTTTGGTATAGTATAAATACTTCCCAGTAGTGTCATATTCTATATTCAGGAAGTATTTTGGTAAAGTTAATACCACATTAGAGTATTTGTTTACATTTTAAAGAAATCCACTGCATTTGGAAGTAATTGATCAATAAAAATGAATGATTTATTGGGAGAAATGGCTATTAACAGGAATCATGACTCTAGAATATTTGATTAAACTTGATAAGCTTCTCAAAACTAGTTGGAGAAATTTTTTTTTCCAAAAACTTTATTCAAGAACTGAAAAACTCTAATATATGCACTAAACCAGAGGAAATGATTTATGATACCCCAATTAGGTTCCTGTCAGAAGAGTTCTTAAATTCACTGGAAAACAAAGCACTTTGGCCTTCATTATTTACAGTTTCCTGTTAAATAACAATAAAATCACATTTAAAACTTAAGCATACATAAATTTGATCTAAAAATCGTGTGGCAGACATCTATCTTGCAATCAGAAGCACTAAACATAACTTGAATTTTCTAAAGTAAGGAGAGGTTTATTGGAACCTCCAACAGAGGATTAATTTGGTTTCTGCAGAAATGTTCATGTGTTGGAGATGCTTAGCACATACAAATAATTATAAAACAATTTGTTATTGTCCCAACCATAAGGAAATTTTAGAATGACAGTTGCCAATTAAACAAAATCAACCCCTGATATTTTTCACTTAAACATCTCAAAGTGCTTTACAAAGGCATAGTGTTATTTTACATATGGGGAAACTAAGGCACAGAGGTAAAATGACTTGCCCAAGGCCACATAGATCAGTGGCAGTGTAAAGGGGATTCATGGAAGTCCCTTGGTAAAATTTTACCCCCAAACTGAAGGAAAGGTTTTGGCAATTTCCCTGCTTCTGATGGAGTTCTCCTGCTCATTCGATCCTTCTTCAGCATTGTTGTCAGATGCAAAAGCTCATGAAAATGCTTCTGAAGAGCAGACACTTTTGCTTTTGGAAAACCATACTGCACAGAACTGCAGATATTTTTAAAATATTTCTTGGGGGAGCATAATCTTAGATCCTCTTGAGAAGTCCAGACCCCCTCAAGCAGTCCTCAGACCCGAACCTTCAAATTACATAAACTGAACACTGTTACCCTAACAATAAACTCATCAGTATATTTTTTGGGATCCAAGTATAAACTTTTTCAGGAAAATACAACTTTATACATGTTTATTAAATTTTGCTTCCTCAGAATAGTTTTATTGTACATTGCCAGCACTCGGTCACATTTCTCCAGTCTTATTATATTGCTGCTCATCAGTGTTTGTGAAGGGTTGAATCACAGAAACCCCCTTTGGGACTGCCAGCTGATGTGCTGAGGCTACCTCTGAGTCTGTTTTCCCTGACAGCTTAGGACTTCAGTGCCCTGCCTGGTTTGACTCAGACACGCTTGTCTGTTGCAAACCCAGACCCAGGTCTGAACTACGTCCCTCAAAAGCTACAGGCTTAACTGAAAACAGCTTAAGAAGTGTACCTGTCTCCAAAACCCAGATGCCCAGTTCCCACTGAGGTCCAAACCCCAAATAAATCCATTTTACCCTGTATAAAGCTTATATAGAATAAACTCATTAATTGTTTGCCCTCTATAACATTGATAAAGAGATATGCACAGCTGTTTCACCCCTCCCCCCAGGTATTAATACATGCTCTGCGTTAATTAATAAGTAAAAAGTGATTTTTTTAAATACATAAAGTAGGATTTAAGTGGTTCCAAGTAATAACAGACAGAACAAAGTGAATTACCAAACAAAACAAAATAAAACACACGAGTCTACACTTAATACAGTAAGAAAACTGAATACAGATATAACCTCACCCTCAGATGTTACCATAAGCTTCTATCACAGACTGGATGCCTTCCTAGTCTGGGCATAATCCTTTCCCCAGTACAGCCCTTGTTCCAGCTCAGGTGGTAGCTAGAGGATTTTTCATGATGTAGTAAGAGGAGGCCGTGAGATATAAACCTTGGTATCAGAGGCCTGGTTTGAAGCCTAAGGCCTGAACTAAGGTAATGGTCAAGACTTTGCTAACATAAAGCAAAGTTAAGCTGTGAGCCAGAGGCAGGCCCTGCTCGCAGAAGCTGGCAAGGAAAGGGCTGATACTGCAAAAAGAGACATACCTAAAAGGTACTGGACACCAGATATCAGAACATTTGCATACTTGTACACTCCACACAGATAACAAGGAACAGGCTGACCCATCCCAATGACAGGGCCAAAAGGGTAATATGATGGATAGAGTTGTTTTGTTTGAACCAACATGTACAAGGTGAGAGGCGGCACCTTACTACGTAGAGGGGTTGTACCTTGCTATGTAGAGGGGTTGCACCTCAATACATCAGGAGTGATGTGTAACTTGTTTGGACCTGTGTATAAGAATGCATCCCTGGGGCAGTGTCTTTGTCCAGCCTAGGGGGCAGTGGAAAGTCCCGCCACTGACTGAACTGAGTCCATTGCCAGGGGGCACATACTCGTAGTATGTCCTGTAGAGTAAAATCTAGAGGGAACGATCATTGTGCTTCGTTTGACAATAAACCTGGCCGAAGTGCCTTCGTACCTTACTAGACTCTGTGATCATTGGGGGTTCTCTCCGGGTCTGCTGTGTCAGCTATCTGCGCAGAGCTGGGACAGCACACAGAGGGAACACACGCACGCAGCCAACTGATATAAACATTGAAGAGAGCAGAGCACCACACCGGTAGCATCTGACAACACATGATTGCAGCCCCCTTTGTTCTGTTCCACCCACTTGTATATCTTTTGCACAAGGCAGAAATCCTTTGTCCCTCTCTGGGTTCCCACCTCTCCCTCTAAATGGAAAAGCACCAGGATAAAGATAGATTCCAGTTCAGGTGACATGATCACGTTACTGTAAGACTTCAAGCCTTCATCCTCCCAGCCTGACTCACAGGAAGGCCTGCAAGCAAACAGAGCCATCCACAGTCAGTTGTCCTGGTTGATGGGAGCCATGGAGGTTCCAAACCACCATTAATGGAGATTCCAAACCACCATTATGACTCTGCATAATTACAATAGGCCCTCAGAGCTATAGTTCATATTTCTGGTTTCAAATACAAGAATGATACATACATACAAATAGGATGACCACACTCAGTAGATTATAAGCTTCATAATGATACCTTACAAGAGAGATTTTGCATGAAGCATATTCCAGTTACATTATAATCACACTCATTAGCATATTTTCATAAAATCATATAGAGTGCAATGTCATAGTGTTACTGGGATTTTTTACAGCTGGCTCCACAATCCATCTGGAATCATACTAGTCATAGATTTAATAGCATAGTTACAAATGTAGCAATTGAATGGCTGGCAGCCTTCTGCAATGCATGTACATTGAGAGTCTTTGTGTCTACTAAAATCACACTGCAGACTTCCTCCTCTTCATTGCAAGTCTGTATGTTCTCCATCACAACGTACAAAACTGCTATTTTCTTCCTGAGCTAGCTATGGAATCGGGACAGAAAGTTGTTCTGCTTCCATCCCTTGCACTACTGCCACAAATTGTGCATTTTTGTTTCTGCCTTTCATGTTGCTTTCTACAGTATACATACTGAACCATGATATCTGCATGTATACACTCTGAAGTTGTCAACAAAACTTCTGTCTTTCACGGGTACTTAAAAAAGACCCCCTGCGAAAGATAAAAGTTTTGCCAACGCAAGTGGTAGTGTGAACGTGGCTTTGTCGGCAGGAGCGCTCTTCTGCCGACAAAGCTAATGCCACTTGCGGGGCTGGAAGTATTTTGCCAGAAAAAATGCCAGCAAAGTACTGACAAAGAGCATTTACACACACTGACATCTAGGTGCTGATTTGTTTGCCTGTTAATCACACTCTCTTTCTTGCCATGCATCTCACTAGACTGACCACTGTCACCATGTTTCATGTAGCACGTACTGGGTAACAACACTAAGGACTACATGGCTGTAAAATTTAACTGGTTCTTTATGAAAAAAAATTTACAGAGAAGTTGCAGCTAGTATTCTAGCCATGTGCATGCAGACTGACTTCCTTGTGCCCCCTCTAAACTCTTCTCTCCTGCAACCTGTGCTCCTCTCTCAAAGTTTCATGCAGTCTGCTACAACGACTATCTTAAAGCAAGATACTCTTGTGGGCAGATGATCTTTTCATAAGGTTACTCTATCTATGGTTTGTCACAACATAGTGGTTTCCTAAAATAATCTCTAAAAATCCTTGAAAGGATTTGTCGCCGTTGGATTCAGAATTCTGTTAAATCTCTTCATAGCTGCATATAAATACTGCAGTGATGGATAGTACCTTACATCCCACCTCGACTACTGTAACATTCTTCCCTCTGGCCTCCAATACATACACATTGCCTTCCTTCAATCCATACAACATGCAGTTACCAAAGTCATCTACTTTGCCTATCAATCTGATCATGTAATTTCGCTCTCTGAATCACTCCACTAGTTCCCAATCCACCAGTGCAACAAATTTCTGCGTCTTATCACCATATTCATAACTCTACTTATCCTCCCCTTGCTAAGATTCACATTGCCCCACTACTTTTCAATTCTAAAATGGCTCCTGACAACAGCGGTAAGTGACTCATCCAAGTCTTCTTAAACCAGAAACCATCATCTGGAACAATCTTCTAAAATACAATAGTACAACACAATAATGCACTATCATGATCTTTACCAGTAACCCATGGTAACATACGTAGAAAAATTAGACTTTCTCCTCCCTAGATTAATTTTCAGTAATATAGGATAGCTTTCCTTTGTTTTTTATTATCCTAAAATAAAACACATTGAATATTGCACTGTATCAAATATCGTCATAAGCTTGTAAAAAATTCATCCCATTTAATAAAGCAAAGGGCTCTCATTCATATGAATGAAACAGGATTGTCAGTTTCTGCTTTGGATGTTACTGTGGTGAAGCCACATGTCAAAAGATCAAATTAATTATTATGCTGAGCCATCTGGTATCCAGACAACTGGCTGCAACCTGTGATAACAGAAGTCTCTAAACATTTACAGGCTTATTAATGATGGGTTTAACATCTAGACTATCAAACAAAATTTTCAAAGAACAATTAGGTATTTTACAATATATTTATATAATACTACGCCTCTGCCAATGAAAGAGAGTTCTGAAAGTTCTTCAGACATATTTTAATTGATGGAATAATGTGTTGTTAATTTAAAACAGTTGTTTAAAGTTTGCTGTCTGTTACGTGAGGTTTTGCAACAAGTCATTATGTGAAGATTTACAAATAGATGTCCATGAATAAAAAAGTAATGTCTTATCTCACATAACACTAAGCTCAATAGCTCTCCAAAATACATATTGTGAAATGAAAATACTTACTCTAAATAATTTTTTGTGCTACGCACAGATTGGAAAAATCAGCAAGAATTGATTTATAGCTATCATTTTTTACCAGTAAGCATGCATAAGTGCTACCCAGCAGAATAATTCAGAAAACATGGAAATAGTTTAAAATAAGCAGCAGCTTCTTGCATGCTAAACAAACAGAAATAAAATTAGTTGTTCCTCAGAACTTCCAAACTTAACATTAAATCATATTAAGGGCCTAAATACTGGCCTCTTTACTCTGAAACAAATCATACCTTACGCAATAAAAACTTGTATTAGGGCCAGGAAACTTCATGAGTTTTAACTTCTGGACTTTACTACACATCATCCTGCTTGCAACTTCATCCTCATTGTCATAGAGTGGTCAGAAGGGGATGTGGTCTGAAAAGGCCAATACAATACAGCTAATCACAGAGAGCTGTGAGCCAGAGGGAAACAAACCCAGTTACCATAATGGGAAGTGGTGCCCATTTCTGTACACGTCCCCTTCACTTCAAGGATGTTTTGCAATGGGATGGTTTCACCCATAGGCAAAATTGCCATTGGCTACAATGGGAGAGATGACTGAGTCAGGACAGCTAGATCACATGCTGAAGGTGCTCTAGCATAAATAGGCTTGGCAGAATTCAATTTTTTTTATAATTTCAACAGATAATATTGATATTTATTTTTAAGCATTTTTTTCAATTTTTATCTATTTACATTTTCACAGTGGTACAAAATTATGGGTTTTAAGGGTCTTTTAAATTTAATTTGAGGGAAATTATGGGGAGCATCAGACAATAATTATTTAACGACAGACGTAGCGATTCAAGAGGATAACCATTAAAACACAGACTGTCAATGTCACATATTTAAATGTACAAAGTAAATATCCTTACATCAAACTCTAATAAGTTCTCAAGCAATATTTTTCCTACTTTGCCTATCTGTAAATTTTGATTATCAATGAAAATATTTTTCATCAGTTGGCACGTGTGTGTACAATGACCAATATTTAGCGATAAAAATAAAATCATTCCAAGCCTAAGCACACGGTTGCTCAGAATTAAAGTTAAAAACAAAAAACAGTTAAAATTATAAGAATCTTGGAAAAAATATATTCTAAAGTTAAACATTTTAATTAAATAGTGTCATAGATTCAGCATTAATATCCAGATAAGCTAGAGTGACTAGATGTCCTGATTTTATAGGGACAGTCCCAATTTTGGGGGCTTTTTCTTATATAGGCACCTATTACTCCCCACCCCCTGTCTTGATTTTTTACACTTGCTATCTGGTCATTCTAACATAAGCAAATCATTAATTATTTGTATGATTTATTCATTTGTTGAAAAGTACCATGCAACTGGTAATTGTTGTGATAAATATTCCATGCTCTTTCTGTTTATAGGGAAACAAACATTACACTAAAACTTTTAATAACAAGTCTACTAGCTCTACAATGTATTGAAGAAAAAAACTTCACGTAAATTTGTATTCTGGCACTTTACAATAGTTCATCAATGTGCTTTGAGAAGAGCTGGCCAAAAAATAATATGCATTTTCTGCAAAAATATTTTGAAAGCAGCAAATCATTTTTTCCCAAAAATTTCCAAGGAAGTTTTCAGATTTTTGATGGCAAAAATAAAAACAATACATTTAGTTTTTAAATATTGTGGTGGGATGGCTGTCGCACACAGGGAGACGACGGGGATTAAAAGCAGCACCAGGGAGGCTGCGCAGAATCCATGAATGAGGGAAGGGCTTACTGAGCTCACTAATAGGGGGAAGGCTTGCTGGAGCAGCCAGTTAGGGCCGGCGAGGGCCATACATAAAGGGCTGCTCCACAGAGCAGAAGAGAGTCTCTCCCTTGAAGGCAAGGGAGGAGGACTAGCTGCCTCAAGAAGTGCCATAGCTAGAGCAGTGCTGGGCAGTGACAGCTGAGTGTGAGAGTGAGCTGCTGGCTGACCACTGCTAGGCTGGGGCCTTGCTACAAGAGCTGAGAGGGTGCTAGGGCTACGGAGCAAGCGGCCCAGGGAAAACAGGCAGCAGGTTGGAGGAGCGCAGTAGGTGGCTGCCAGCTATAGGGTCTTTGGGTCAGGACCCAGAGTAGTGGGCGGACCTGCCCTCGCCCCGCTTGCACCCCACTTGACAATGAGGAGAGTGGCCAGTATCCAGACGGCAGTTCGCCCCTGAGGCGAGGGTCTGGACCTCGGACTGCAGTTGGCTGCTGAAGCAAGTGGAGGGATTAAGGACTGTTGGTCCCCCTCGGAAGGAGGTGGGAGAAAGCAGAGTGGGGGCACAGCCGGAAGGCCATGTCCAGGAGAGGATGCTGCACTCTGGGGAGCGATGCGGGTCCAAAGAGCAGCGACAGCATTGACAGCAGGTATGACATCACTAACTGAAGGCGGACTGGAAGGGCCGAGAGCTAATTCCCAGGATGGTCAGCAGGAGGCATCACCATGGTGAGTCCCGCCACATTACAAAAACCAAAACATTGTTGAGCTTTGGTATTCATTTTTCATTTTTCAAGGGTTTTTTTCTGACTCTCCTGTTTTTTCCTCTACTTTTCCTTTTTTCTCCACTCTTCCCTTTTTCCATTTCCAGTGACAAAACGGATAAAGGAAAAGGAGTGAAACAAAATAGGGAAAGAAAGGTGAGGCAGGAAACGAAAATAAATTTAAAAAAAATCTGGCATTTGGTTTTCACAAATACCTTCTTCTTGTGTTTTATTCTAAAACCCAAAAACATTGTTAAAAACAAAAATTCTCAAACCATTTAGTTTAATCAAAGAGTAATTTTTGGTGAGAAAAAAAATAATTTGATGAAAATTGTTCTTCCAGCTCTGTTTCTGAGTGAGAACTGCAAGGCAGTTGGACCAAAACAACTTGATTTATCATAGTGTCAGAATGGAAGTTTATTTTTTTTCCTTTTGGAACAGTATTTTTGCCACAGGTATTTTCTTTATTATAGTTGCAGTTTATAGTTGCAGAGAATGCCAATGGATTAGTGCCAGAGAGCCTGAGTTTCCCCATGGGGTTTCAAGTGAGCCACATTGACTTCAGTGGAAATGGTTCATCTCCTCTGTGGGGAGATTCATGCCCCAGGAATTTGCAAAAAACTGTAAAACTTGAAATTTTAACTTCTTCTAGTGAGATTTGCAGCCAAATCTCTTCCAACATCTGGTGATTTAACTCAGTCTCAACAATGCAATAATGTCTATTTCAACACATACAACAAATAGTAGAAACCAATATGACCTTACCATGCTTGCTAAGCTTTTCATAAACTATATTTTAGCACAATGACCTATGTTACATCTATGTTATATCACAGCTGGGTCAGGGTTTAAACACAGCACATTAGGTAATGAAGCGATAGGCTGACAGCTCCAAAACTATACGAAAAAATAGTCGCTTTTATTTAATACCCAATAAAATTTCAATGTGAAACACACATGGCAATCAAACTCTTTCATGCTATTCAAGAAATGCTAACATTCCTGCTAAAAACCTGGTGACTAATAAAAAACCCCATCACAATTAGTATTGTCTTTTAAAATGAAGGCAACCGTACACCCTAATTACTAAAATATCAAAAGAAGAAAACACGAACATCTTGCCATTTTGAGTGAAAAACAGCACATTTTTTCCATATAGCCATTTTTTCCTTTTACATTTGCTTCTGTGACAGACCCAGGCTAGTGTGGTACAGGAGTCTGGTAGAGGGCAAATATACTAGTCACTGGCTGAGTAGTTTTCTGTTCCCTGAGTGACTAGAGCAGGGGCTGTACCGGAGTAATCAGGAACCTGCTAAAACCAATTAAGGCAGACAGGCTGATTAGATCACCTGCAGCCAATCAAGGCAGGCTAATCAGGGCACCTGGGTTTAAAAAGGAGCTCACTTCAATTTGTGGTGTGCGTGTGAGGAGCTGGGTCAAGAGGCGCAAGGAGCTGAGAGTGAGAGGGTGTGCTGCTGGAGGACTGAGGAGTACAAGCGTTATCAGACACCAGGAGGAAGGTCCTGTAGTGAGGATAAAGAAGGTGTTTGGAGGATGACATGGGGAAGTAGCCCAGGGAGTTGTAGCTGTGACACAGCTGTTACAGGAGGCACTATAGACAGCTGCAATCCACAGGGCCCTGGGCTGGAACCCAGAGTAGAGGGTGGGCCCGGGTTCCCCCCAAACCTCCCAACTCCTGATCAGACACAGGAGGAATTGATCCAGACAGTGGGGAAGATCACTGAGGTGAGCAAATCTGCCAATAAGCGCAGGACCCACCAAGGCAGAGGAGGAACTTTGCCACACTTCTTTATAAAATTTTTTTTTTAATTATTTTTATAGTCATGGTTCACGGATAGTTAGAAAATACAATTAAAATAATCATGTATTTTATCTGGTAACATTAAATTACACCTTATGTCCTTTTATACTATAAACATTTGCTAGTTCAAAAGGTCTACTGCACAGCACAGTATGAGGAGGAGGTTAAGGACTATTTAGAAAACTGGACATGCACAAGTCCATGGGTCTGGATCTAATGCATCCAAGGGTGCTGAGGAAGTTGGCTGATGTGATTGCAGAGCCACTGGCCATTATCTTTGAAAACTCCTGGTGATTGGGGGAGGTCCCAGACAATTGGAAAAAGGAAAATGTAGTGCCATCTCTAAAAAAGGGACGAAGGAGAATCTGGGGAACTATAGACCAGCCAGCCTCACCTCAGTCCCTGGAAAAATCATGGAGCAGGTCCTCCAGGAATCCATTTGAAGCACTTGCAGGAGAGGAAGGTGATCAGGAACAGTCAACATGGATTCACCAAGGGCAAGTCATGCTTGACCAACCTGATTGCCTTCTATGATGAGATAACTGGCTCTGTGGATCTGGGGAAAGTGGTGGACATGATCTATCTTGACTTTAGCAAAGCTTTTGATACGGTCTCCCACAGTATTCTTGCCAGCAAGTTAAAAAAGTATGGATTGGATGAATGGACTATAAGGTGGATAGAAAGCTGCCTAGATCATCAGGCTCAACAGGTAGCGATCAATGGCTCAATGCTTAGTTGGCAGCTAGTATGAAGCGGAGTGCCCCAGGGGTCTATCCTGGGGCCAGTTTTATTCAAAATCTTCGTTGATGATCTGGATGATGGGATGGATTGCACCCTCAGCAAGTTCGTGGATGACACTAAATTGGGGGGAGAGGTAGATAAGCTGGAGGGTAGGGATAGGGTCCAGAGTGACCTAGACAAACTGGAGGATTGGGCCAAAAGAAATCTGATGAGGTTCAACAAGGAAAAGTGCAGAGTTCTGCACTTAGGATGGAAGAATTACATGCACTGCTACAGACTAGGGACTCACTGGCTAAACGGCAGTTCTGCAGAAAATGACCTGGGATTATAGTGGTTGAGAAGCTGGATATGAGTCAACAGTGTGCCCTTGTTGCCAAGAAGGCTAACAGCATATTAGGCTGCATTAGTAGGAGCACTGCCAGCAGATTGAGCAAAGTGATTATTCCCCTCTATTCGGCACTCACGAGGCCACATCTAGAGTATTGTGTTCAGTGTTGGGCCCCCCACTACAGAAAGGATGTGGACAAATTGGAGAAAGTCCAGCGGAGGGCAACGAAAATGATTAGAAGGCTGGGGCACATGACTTATGAGGAGAGGCTGAAGGAATGGGGCTTATTTAGTCTGCAGAAGAGAAGATCAGGGGAGATTTGAGAGCAGCCTGCAACTACCTGAAGGAGGGTTCCAAAGAGGATGGACCTAGGATGTTCAAAGTGGTGGCAGATGACAGAACAAGGAGTGATGGTCTCAAGTTGCAGTGGAGGAGGTCTAGGTTGGATATTAGGAAAAACTATTTCACTAGGAGGGTGGTGAAGCAGAATCTCCATCCTTAGAGGTTTTAAAGGCCTGGCTTGACAAAGCCCTGGCTGGCATGATTTAGTTGGTGTTGGTCCTGCTTTGATCAGGGGGTTGGACTAGATGACCTCCTGAGGTCTTTTCCAATCCTAATATTCTATGATTCTATGATTCAATGGTGAATATTCAGAAAAAATAACTGTAAAGTAACCCTACACATTAGAGATCAGCAGACAACACTACATAAGAAAAACTAGACAAATCTAGAAGAGGCAGGAGGATTTTATGTTTAAGGTACTGTAGTGGGGCTCAAAATTTGTATGTTCAGTTCCCCGCTCTGCACACACTCTCTGTGAACTCTGGAGGAGTCACTTAATCTTTCCAGGCCCCTGTTCTCCCTCTGTACAATGGGGATAATACTCAGGGCTTAAATTCTCACCGAATAGTTCCCAAAGCCATGGGGCTTCAGCCCTGTGGGAGGTGCTGGGGCTCGCCCGCAAGATGTGCAAAGGCTTGGACTTCTGCCCCGTGAGATGTGCCAGGGCTCCTGCAGGTTTGAAAATATTTACCGGAGCTCTGCTCTGGACAGCTTTGGCTGAATTGAAGCCCTGATAATAAAACTTTCCTGCCTCAGAGAGGTGTTCTGAGGATAAAATCTGTCAGTGTATTGGGGTACTACAATGGTGAGCAACATTGGAAAGCCTATTAAGTTATTTTCATTCTGATGAAAAAAATTAAATTGAAGGTTTCTCCTGGGAACCAAGAAATATATTTCCAGTTAGGAAACATGAGGACAGCTCCCAATGGAAGATACCTAATTCAATGATAGTTAAGAGAAAAGCTGAGAGACGAGGTGTGCAAGGTGACCTGGAGGAGAACACTATGTAGCTCGAAAGCATGTCTCTTTCACCAACAGAAGTTGGTCCAATAATAGATATTATCTCACCTACCTTGTCTCTCTAAATTCCTGGGACCAACAGGACTACAACAACTCTGCAAACAAAGAGAAAAGCTATAAGGTAAATCTTAATGGAAACAATATAACTTTTGTGATAGAACAAAACAATTAAAGCTGCCCAATATGAACAATATATTTTGAAAGACTTCAATGGGCAGACTTAAGAGATCAGTATACCTGGTAATCCTGTCCTGTACAGGATAAGGAGCCTTTAATGTGCTTAAGAAAGAAAAAGTGGATTTCTGACAAGGACTGGCGTTGCCGTGTAGGAATGCATGATATCTATTCTCTACAATTATTTTGATTAGCAGGCAAAACAATGGATGGAGCTGATAAACTGTCCAGTGCTGGACCACTCACACAAGGCAGGTTTTGATTTTCAAAGGTGCCAGCCATCCACAGTTAGCATAGACTTCAGCTGGAATTACAGGTGCTCAAGACCTCTGAAAATTAAGCCCTAGGTTTCCACTGTCTTGCAGCCCTGGGACACAGTTGCCCATCTTACTGCATTATTCCAGTATCAAAAAAGATCTTCTACAGTACTTCCACTTGTTAAGAGCTAATTGTTGACAGCACGAAAATATTTTTAAAGCCTACTTACACAATCTTGAAGCCCTGAATATTAAATCATCCTCCACAAGAAACAAATCAGTCTTAGAGTTAGTAATCAACATACAAACTTGTGTAGAAAAATGTGTTTGTGATCAAATGTATCTGAATAATTCAAACATCTCTTCTACACATTCCCAGGTGCATTTCCCATACAGTCATATATCCCCGACCCTATATTAGTCATTGTGCTCTCTATTGAGGGGTAGAACATTTATCAAAATTATGTAATGGGGTCACAGATACTACAATCAGAGACATTTAATATAATATGACATCTGTCTTATTGAATGTCTATAGCTCTAAGCTCTGTGGCAGCAAGGTGACCAGAATACAAAAGACGTTAAAACACGGGTTTTGGACTCTATGTGTGCTTTTTTAACACAAACATTAGTAAGAGCCAGTGCCACTGGGGAACACTGCAAGGTGCCTCTGAACATCCACTAGTCAGTGCACTCCTGTACTCTCCTGTGAGGGCACAGCTTTTTACTCCCTGCCTGGCCAGCCAAGTTTGCTACCTGGTGCATGTGGAAGAGTTTGGACCTACGGTCCCAGCATCTCACTGCCCTTTTTGAGGCCCCATGCACCCCAAGGTAGTAGGGAGGGATAGAAGACTCCCAGCACTCTCCAAAGGCCTCTACAAGCAGCAAGGTAGCTCCATACACCATCCCCCATCACTGTGCTTAATATTTTTATTTTCAAAATACTCCTATAACATTAGTTGGCATTAGCCCCATTTTACAGATGGGGAACTGAGGCACAGAGAGATTATGGCCAAGTTGTCAAAGTGCCCACTCATTTTGGGTGCCTAATTTGAAACTCCTAGGCCCTTATTTTTCAGAGTAATCAGGTTTTTTATATGTAGACTTGACAGAATTTGGTTTTTTATATAGATATAATTTTGACAGATAATATTGATGTTTATTTTTAAACACTTTTTCAATTTTTAGCTTTTTAAATTGTAATGGTTGAGGGAAATTATGGGGAGGTCAGGCAATAGGGGGCATCAGGCTGCAATTATTTAATGACTGTAGACATTGAAATAGAAAAAAATAAAATTTTATAATCATTTAAACACAAACTGTCAACATCACATGTCAAAATATACTAAGTAAATTCCTTAAATCAAACTAAAAAGTTCTCAAGCATATTTTTCTACTTTGCCTGTTTGTAAATTTTGATTATTATAAATGGAAATATTTTTGTCGGTTTGTATGTGTATGGTGAAATTGACCTTTACCAACATTTACCAATACAAATCTAATTGAATGGACTTCCTAAACAGTTTCGTTCTTTCAATGTAAAAAGCTAGCGCTCTGCGGACAGCCAGTGAGTGAAGCCTATGCTCTCTGCCACTCAAGTGCGGCTTAGGATAGAATACTGGGAGGAATATGTCCTGGTTGATGTGAAACTGGGAGACACCTTTGGGAGAAAAGCTGGATGTGGCCTGAGCTGAACCTTGTCCTTATAGAACACGGTATAAGGGGGCTCTGATGTTAGGGCCTTGAGCTCAAACATCCTCCTGGATGAGGTTATCGCTACCAGAAACACCACACTGTATGACAGGTAGAGCGGGGAACACATTGCCAGCAGTTCAAACGGCAGACCCATCAATTTGGAAAAGAACAGATTGAGGTCCCAGGTCGGGGTTGGTTGCTGGACATGTGGCTATAGCCTGTCGAGACCTTTCAGAAAACGGCTGACCACAGGGTTGGCAAACACTGACCGGCCCTTTGAGTCTAGATAGGAGGCAAAGATGGCAGCCAAGTGAACCCTAACTGATGACATGGACAGTCCCTGTTGCTTGAGATGGAGAAGGTAGTCCAGTATGAGTGGTATAGAGGCAAGCGTCGGGGACGAGTAATGCTGTGCCAACCAGAATGAGAATCTCTTCCACTTGGCAAGGTAGGTAGCCTTGGTGGAGGGTTTCCTACTGCCAAGGAGGACTTGTCTAACCAGGACTGAGCAGAAGAGTTCTAGTGGGTTCAGCCATGGAGCTTCCACGCTGTGAGGTGCAACGACTCGAGGTTCAGTTGCTAGAGACGGCCATGATACTACATTATTAAGTCCAGGAGGAGTGGCAAGGTAACTGGGGCTTTCACGAACATTTCCAGGAGAGATGTGTACCTGTGTCCTGCCGATGAAAGTGGCTGAGGCTACCAAGGCCGCCCTAGCATGCGACCCTTCACTCCACCCTTGGCCTTGATGAAAGGCCCAGGGAATCCAAAAGGGGCAGTGTGCCAGGGGCCTGCCACTGCGTGGGCCATGGTGCCGGGTAAGGGTGCTGGTCTGTGATGACCTGGACTATCTACTTCTGCTCCTACAAGATCAATAGGAGTCCGACCCTGAGGCCTCTGAAAAGGAGAACCATGGAGGAGCGGTACTTTGAGGCGCCAAGGGTCCACACTAAGGGCTTGGGGACTAACAAGGTTGCTGAACTTGTTCTGGCACCGGGTAGCATTGCACTGGGGATGGAGACTGCTGGGCCATCATTGCAGGCTTTCCCCTTCACGGTGCCAGGGGAGTGACCAGTGCCAGCTACCTCTCCTGTCTAGGTGGAGAGAACAGTGCTGTGAGCTGGAGCACATCCCGTGCTGCCTCAAACGCCTCCAGGATCAATGGGAGGTGAAGTTGTCAGCACAGCCTTGGTGTGCGAGAAGGGTCCGGACTTAACCGCCCTTCCATGAGAGCAGGAGTCGATGCGACCATCTCTGGCAGCAAGCCTGAAGTAGTGTGGCCCAACTCGGGTCTCACAACGGTCAGTTCCTTGGGTTTAGCGAGGGGGAACAACTCATCTTTGGCTTACTCTTCTCCTGCGGCACCGGTGATTGAGACTGGTGCCTGCCTGCAGCATGTGAGCCACGAGTGAAACCATGACCGTGCCAAGAGTTCTGATCTTTACTCGGCACCGATCCCCATGCTGATGGTGCTAGGACACTGCGTGCCGAAGAGGAGGTACTCGGCACCAGGTCCACTGATCCAGGGTCAGACTGGGGCCAGAGTGTCACTTCTATTAGTAGGATCTTCAGGTGCTTATCTCTATCTTTTAGTGTCTTGGGGCAAAATCCCCTACAGATCCTACAGTGGGGGTAGGCAAACTACAGCCTGCGGGCCACATCCAGCCCTCCAGCCGATTTAATCTGGCCCTTGAGCTCCTACTGTGCACTCCTCCATTTGCTCTCTCCTCAATCTATAAAGTTATTACAGGAGAGCGGCACAATGGATCTCCCCCTTCCACTTGGGCAGAGGAATAGGATGATGGTGGCCTAAAAAAACAAAAAGACGTAAGGGACTAGGGAAGCACAGAATGGAAACAAAAAGAGACGCAAGGAATAGGAAAGCAGGAGAAAGGAGAGAGACAAATGGCTGGGGTGGCATACATGGGGAGAGAAAGAAATCAAGGGATCTAATCAAGTATGAGTCATTGATGGAGAGAACTGCGCTTTGAGAACTCCTTGATTGTGAATATTGCCCTCAGCTTTCAGCTTCACATGACAGACCATAATCTCAAGAACTACTTTATCTCCCTTAAGGCAATATTTTACTATGTCATTTTTCCCCACCACAAAATAGCATTATTACACATATACACACCATATCTTTTCCCCGCTCTCTGACTCTCACTATATAAAATTAATGCAAAGATGAAAAGGAAAGATAATGTTTTCCTGATTTTAGACAACCTTTATCAGACTGGGGTTTTTATTGTTGGATATACAAAACAAAATCACAATTTTGAATAAGAAATACCTGCCCACAGCCAACTACTGCCAATCATTCTTGGTTTGAAAACAGTTCATTCCCTAAATTTATACTTATACTTTACATTTATATGGGCCCGGTGGCAGGAAGACAGATTGGATGTCAGAGACAATAAGAATTAGAACTAGTTCAATGTGTATTTGAGTTGGAAAGTAACTTGTTTCTACAACTTTATGCACCTGACATTATCTGGCACATCTTGGATTTTTTCTGTTTAAAAATACGTTGGACTAAACAGTGATTTTAGTATTGTCTGCAGTGCAATGCCTTGCACATGACAAGATAATGTACAGTGCTATCAGCTATCAAGAGGAAACTTGATGGAACAGTTCAAACTGGAAAAGAGAGCTCAAAGCAGCCCCGGCCTAAGACAATATTTTTTATTGTATTGGGAAAACAAGTGCTATGGCACAGGATGAGTGTCATCTTTAAGAGGGAGTGGGTCCAGTGCACCTGTGATTTGTCAACTGCCTCCTAATTGGGTTTTCAGAGAGGGGGCTTGTGCCATATAAATGAGAGAGCTTGATAACAGATGGGGTCAGACAGGTGATTGGTGTGTCTTTGGGGAATGCTGCACAGATCAGAAAGCGCTCTGCAGCCCCTCCCTGGAAGAGAGAAGAATATCAGTAAGCCAGTGGAAGGGCTAGTCTGCTGAGTTTCTTGTGCCAGTGCTAAGAGGCTGGAAAGGCCAGAGGGCTAGGAAGCCTGAGGAGGGCAAGCCAGCAAAGTCTAGTGTGGTGTGAGGCATTGTGAGAGATGCTATTGCTGTACTGGGTGTGTTATATGTATTGTTTGGACTATGCTGGGGAATTCCAGACTATGGTTGTGGAACTTCTATTATGATTTGTGCATGGGATTCTTGTAATAAATTAACTCTGCAATAGATTTTAGATAGATATGATACGATACCACACACATATGGAAAGTCTTAATGACAATTTCTGGGGTCTCTGAAAGAGGGAAACTGAGGCAGCTGCACTTGTTGTGCCACAGAAGGATGCTCCAGGTGGGGCTCTCCTATTTCACTACTGATGACCCTTAAAATGGCATTCAAGTATGTAACAGCTTTTTGTGTTTTGTAGAACTTCTGTATTAACCATCCCTCTCCTCTTCCCCCCACCAATCCCTGGTGAGTTCAGACCCAATCCCTTGGATCTTAAAACAAGGAAAAATCAATCAGGTTCTTAAAAAGAAAGCTTTTAATTAAAGAAAGAAAAGGTAAAAATTATCTCTGTAAAATCAGGATGGAAAATGCTTTACAGGGTACGCAGATTCATATAGACCAGAGGGGACCCCCCCCCCAGCCTTAGATTCAAAGTTACAACCAACAGAGGTAAAAATCCTTTCAGCAAAAAGAAACCTTTACAAGTTGAGAAAACAAACATAAGACTAATCCACCTTGCCTGGCTATTACTTACAATTTTGAAACATGAAAGACTGATTCAGAAAGATTTGGAGAGCCTAGAATGATGTCCTGTCCCTCTCAATTCCAAGAGTGAACAACGAACAAAACAAAAAGCACAAACAAAGACTTCCCTCCACCAAGATTTGAAAGTATCTTGTCCCCCTATTGGTCCTCTGGTCAGGTGTCAGCCAGGTTTACTGAGCTTCTTAACCCTTTACAGGTAAAAGAGACGTTAACCCTTAACCATCTGTTTACGACAGGTAGAGTGGGAATAGACTATGAGGGGCCTTGAAAAGTGAAGATAAGTAATTTATATTTGACACAATAAAGACAGAAGTGGTATGGCCAAAGTGACAAGCTAGGAAAAAGATCTTTACAGCAACATTCTGAATGGAGGAATGGAGTAAGATGGCATTTTGCCAGTCAAGATTAGAGAAAAGGATTTTGCGGTAATCAAGAAATGAGAAGTTGAGAGCTAGGATGAGCATTTTAGCCATGTAGATGGATAAAAAAGGCCGCAGCTTAGAGATGTGATTCTAAAAGAATTTGCAAGACTTAAATGTAGGCTGGATGTGAAGACCTAGGCTGAGGTCAGAATCAAAGATGATGCCCAGATTATGGGCCTCAGTGGAAAGGATGGTCATGTGGTCCACAGTCCTTGAGAAAGGAGGTAGCAGGGAGGGCTTGGAGGGAGATTAAGCTTGATCTGATGGCTAGACATTTATGAGGATATGTCAAAGAGACAGGCTGAGATTTTAATTTAGACAGAAGAGGACAGATATGGAGTAGGGAGGTAGATCTGTGAGTCATCTGCATAGATACAATAGGTGAACTTGTGTCTGCAAATGAGATCATCAAGAGATAAAGTCCAGGGGGAGAAGAGAAGGAGACCAAGGAGAGAACTCTGTGGAGGCCCCCACAGAAAGCTAGAGAAGGACTGAGGAGGATCCTCCAAAGCACATGCTGAAGGAATAGTTAGAGAAGTAGGCGAGAACCCAGAGAGTCAGCAGCACAGAAGCTAAGGGAGGACAAGATTTCATAAAGAGTGTGGTTGATGGTGCTGGCAGGTCAAGGAGAATGAGGATGGAGTATTGGTTCTGAGATCTGGCTAGGAAGAGGTCATCAGAGATTTTGGCAAGGGAACTGTCAATTGAGTGCAAAAAACAGCAGCAGGACTGTGGAGGGCTTGGGATGGAACTGGAGGAGAGGAACTCCAAATAGTGGTGGTAGACAGTTTTCTCAATGAGCTTAGATGTGAAATGGGGAAGGGAGATGGGGCCATAGTTGGAGAGGCAAGAAGAGTGTGTGAGGGGTGGGGTTTAAGATGGAAGAGACTAAAGCATGCTGTATTGTGAGCAGAAAGAGCCAGAGGAGAGTAAAAGGGAAAGGAGAAGAGTGCTAATTACTAGGCAGCAATGAAAGACTGGTATCAAGGAAGGATATGCAAGATACATTAAGGGCCTGTGTACATTACAAAATGTTAGTGTTTGAATACAATTAGGACATGCTGAACATGATTATTCCTGGTCTACGTTGAACACAAGGTCTGGTCAGAACTCTGTCAAAAAATTCATAATTCTCTTTGAGGCCACAGAAAGCAGAACACACAGAACCATAATCCTGAAAGCAAGCTGTGACTCCATGATCAGTATTGTAATCTTATTTCTGTTGCAGTAATGCCTATGGGTCCCTGGCTCCATTGTGCTAGGCACTGTGGAAACACAATCCTACCCAGAAGAGATGACAGTCTAATTAAAATGTACAAATGGTGATGATGCAGAAATACAGCTGTCAGCTGGACACCATGAAAGAGACGACTTATCATCAGCCACAACCTTGCAGCTACTGAATGATTCCTCAGACAACCTTGATAGCCCATTCCAAAAATAAAAGGACATTTGTGAGAGAGAAACTTATGGCTGATTGTTAGCATTAATGAACAACATTACTAAAAGCATGAAAAAGTAAAACCACAGTGTCATGAAGAGTACAGCAGCACCAACAGAAGGCTATAGATCAGTTCACAATATATCAAATGTCTTCCCTGCTGTACTAGCTCTTGCTACATTCACTCATTTAGTAACAATCAGACCTGTTATACAATTACACTTCTTAAGCCCTTGTGCTCTGTAGACTACCCAATAATAGGACAGTCTCTACAGTTGTCCCTCTACTGGAATAAAGGGAGGGTGTCACTCAGGTACCTAATGAGCAAATGTGCTACACAGTCCATGTTCTGCACATCAAATGAAAATTTCCCCCTTAAATATCTGGTAATTAAATTAAAAACCAATTAACTTCACAGAAATGTATGCAATGAAAAAATGTCTAATGTACTATATTCCACGTAAATAATTGGTCCTGATTTGCCAGCTTACCTGCTAAGATCCATTAACGGGTGTCTCAGTTATCAAGGGCCTTGATCCCAGTAAATCTCTCTTGCAAAAGTTTTTAAAGCAGAAGTAAATAAATTATTAACATTTCTCTATACAACTTCTACATGGTTAATAGAATAGGAGTAAAGTCCCACAGAAGTGGTCCAAGCAGACATGTGCAACCAGTATTTTAACAAGGGGTTTCCACAAACATTTTCCCAAACTCCATGTGCTCTGGAGTACTGAGGGGAGAGAGACTAGGAAGTCCATTCACTTCTTTTCATTTAAACAAACAAACAAAAAAAGGTTTCTCTTGGCCTTAACCAAAGGAGGAGGCAGCACCACTTTGCAAACCAACATATATTGTTTGGCACCTTGCTTGAAAGGGGAGAGAGACTAGGAAGTCCATTCACTTCTTTTCATTTAAACAAACAAACAAAAAAAGGTTTCTCCTGGCCATAACCAAAGGAGGAGGCAGCACCACTTTGCAAACCAACATATATTGTTTGGCACCTTGCTAGAAATGTTTAGGCTCACATCCTGAAAACGATACTGACTGTAGCGATACTAACAGCATAATATTCATCTTTTGTCATTTGAAATGGAGTGAAGGTGAACAAGGCCTTTAAGAAGACCAGTGAGGATCCTCCGGGTGGTGTTAGTTCTGACTGTATAGAGTGGCCACTAGGGGACAAAGAGCAAGGAGGCTGCGTAAATGGGAAATACAAAAAGACAGTCTAAGACCATTTGGCATTCACCCTACCATGGTATGCTCCACATTGCTGTATTTGCAGTAATGTTCAATGCTTGATAACAATTATTATTCTAAAATTCAGTGTCACTGTTTGACTGTCAAAATAAATTGCAGGATGTCAACAATAACCAGTGTCCTAGACAAAAATATCATTAAGCTGAGGTTAAAGCTGACAGTACATAGCAATAACATAAGAGTAAAATTTAAAAAAAGCAGATATAGTTATCAAAAACACCAACCATTTGCAACCTAGGAAGTTCAAAGTTTAACAGAAAAGAAACCTATACATTTGAAAGTTGGGAGCTCTCAGTCTGAGTTCCAGCTAAATGAAGTTTTTGTCTGGAAATTGTCTTTTTTGGTCTGAGTTATTTTTTACAATTTTGAACGTTCATTATTTGCATTGGGAAAAAGGAAGTACAATACCCTGTGGTACTCTTGAGCTTTGGAATTGGGAAAGACAACAGGAGAGGACTCTGCAGAACACTGGAGATGAGGGGGAAAGCGGAGAGCAGGTAACTCTTGCAGCAACCAGGAGCTGCATGCTTCCCAGCTTCCATGAATCAGCTCCCATTAGCCCTAGAGACACTAAACTTTGATTCCTGCTTTGACTGTCAGGCTGGCCTCCCTACAGACCTTCTAAAGTCCACAGGATGTGTTGCAAACAGAAGTCAGCAGGAGGAGTGGACCAGAAGTGCATTCAACTTGTGCAAATTTTAACATGTCCACAGGGAGACAAATATGGGAACAGAAGCAGGACTCTAGGTGTGGAACCCACAGCAGCAGCGGAGTCAGGACATTAGTGGGAAGATGACTTTGGGAAGCCAGGAGGGCTGTAAAACATACCAGGCCAGGGAAAAAGTGGCACAGAACAAGGTCTCTTTGGACCTTCTGAACAAGAGGGGAACCTGGGGAATTTAGGATCTTCAAAGGGCTACAGGAGTCCTCCAGACATGAGGAAGTTGGAACCCAGCTGCACATATTCAACTACGTAATTTGCAGGTGTTTGTGGTTGCTATCTTGCCAGCTGCTACCTATTCAGGGTTATATCTTGTATAGGTTTCACACACTGTATGAAATACAGTAGCATCTATATTCACTGTTGGTTCTAAAAACATTTTACAATCTAGACTATTTACTTAAGACACAGTTCCAGGGCTCCCCTATAGGTTTCAAGCTTATAGAAGCCAGCTCCTTGCATTCATTTTACTTCTTACTTAAATTACCATATACTATTTATTCTCTCAAGTACATGATCACCAGCTTTGGCTAGTAAAAGCAAATAAGATACCAGGGAGGTGGAGGGAAAGCTAAAAAAAAGGAAAATAACTGAAGTATTTTCCTGGTTAGGGAGGTGCATTTCAGACCCACAAGAATGCTATTTAAATATTATTTTTTCCAAGTATGCAGACAAGGTAGCGGATAGGTTACAGGGATAAAGTGGGAGAAAAGACTGAAAAAACTTGACCTTCACTCCCTTACTTACTCACAACTCATGTATGAAACTAATGCAAATATATTTTTTAAAACCTCTGCAGCTGAATTCCCAGAGCTCTGTATTTTTATATCAGCCAATTTCTCTTTCAGCCTTTAGTGGGCACATTCTGCATAATAATGGAAAATGGAAAAGAAAATGGGCTGTATAATGAGATGTTTGGCAGGCAATGGGATAGTGCTAAGTGGCCTTGTCTTCCGTGATGCTTTCATTTTGAAACAAGACCTACAGAATACCAGCCTTAGAAGTTGCTAACATTTTTCAAAAACTCAGATTCCCTTGTGACATTTGCAACTAAAAAAAATTTGATTTAAAACTCTCCTGTATTTCATTGGTGGCATTTAACAGCTGAGAAGCCATTTTGTCCTTTGACTAAAGTTACAAAGAACCGTGAAATTATTGCATTGTGATATACTTGCATTGTGTTGTTTTGGTCACAGTGGCATCTATATTTGACATTGTGTCTTTAAGACAGAAAAGTCTAAATCCTACAGAGAGGTACATTTAGCATTCTTTTTCAACCTCATCTCCTCAGCTGCTGGCACTCTTCTCTCTTTCTCCCTACCTCCTGGCAACTGAGAGTAGTATCTCTGCTCTTTCCCCTATTTTCCTGGATGTGAGTTCCATCCTTACCTGTAGTGGGAAAATGGGGCTGGGAGACAGATAACAATAGCTCTCACATGGATATGTTCGTCTGCTAAGCACTCCTCATTCTGCCTGGCAGACAAAAATCAGGGAGCCTTGTAATTGGCCATTGTGATAAGTGTTTGTGGTCCTGGCAAACCGAATGGAAACACAGTCAGGTATATGGACTCCCCCTTAGAATCCCCTAAAATCCACATGAGTCTTAAGAGCAAAATATTGAGGACCATAGTTTCGAAATAATAAAATATGTAGAGAGCACACAATATTCAGACACTCTCTGTCAGAAGCCAGAGTGAAAATAGAAACGCTCTTAAAAATGAAAAATATTCACTATTCTGTAGTTTCCATCACACATTCTACATGGAATCTCTTCATATACACATAAGAGCACACGCCCATTATTTGTGCATGTCCAAGCAAAAACACAATTTAAATTACCTTTTGCTTTAATCGGAAGCATGTCAGAACGGCATATAAGAAACCAAGATCACTGCAGTTTGCACAGCCCTGTCCTCTCTCTTCCTCACAGCTGGCTTCTCATCCGAGCTCCATTCACCTTGCCAAACCAGTCCCAGTCTCCTCTCCTCAGGCTTCTTTCTCATCCCAGTCTTCTTGCCCAGCTAATGCAAGTCTCCCTTTCTGGGCTCCCTGTCCAAATCCTAGTATTGCCCTTTCCAAGCACTTCCCATCTCATGCTCCCAGTCCTAATCTCCTGGCCCAGCCAGTGCTAGTTCCCCCTTCCCAGCTCTTCATCTAATCTGCCTCTTTTCCCCCTCCAACCCCCCAGCCTCCTGCCACCATTTCCTGTTCTCCACTGGCTTCCAGTCCCAATCTCCCTCCACCCCCCATACACACACACACACCCCTTGCTCTTTAGCCAATCTCAGTCTCCCAACCCCCTGACTCCTTGTTCCAGTCTCTTTGATGTTCCAATCCTTGTTCTCTCCTCCACATCCAGATCTGTCTCCCCCTTCCCCTGCCCCTACTAGTTCCTAGTCCCAGTCTTCCCCATTCCCATCTCCCAGTCTCCTTATCCAACCAGTCCCAGCCTCCCCCACCCCTATCTCCCTCCCCAACAAGTCTCTAGCTCCCCTTCCCACACCCCCACCACCTCCCAGTCCCCATCTCCTTACTCAGCCAGTCCCAGTCTCCTCCCACCCCAGCTTCAAAATCAAGTCCCCTCCCAACTTCTGGACACAGTTTCTCTCCCTCCCACTTGAGCCTCAGTCTCTTTGGCTACTTATCCCAATTCACTCTTTTCCTTCCCAGCACAGTCCTTGTCCTCCCTGCATCTGAGTCCAGCACCTTCCTCCCCCCTGCCTTCAATTCCAGTGTTTGGCTCCCCCTCGGAATGGAACTTACTCAGTCACTCTGTAGGGATAGTGTATGCACAGTCTTGTCAGTACTAGGATGGAGCATGCTCAGTGCACACAGAATCTTTGGAGGTTTTAGCTCCTAAAGTCTAAGTCTGTATTGAGCATGTGCAATCTGCAATTCCTAAAAGGCTTATAAATTTGACCAAATTTGGGTGGATTTTCACAGGAACATCACAAGGCACATCCCTGACACAAAGGCTACCCCTCTGCCAAATTTCAAGATCTTACTCCAAAGAATGGGGGTCCTAGAGGTTTTCAGAGAAAAGGTCACCGCATTTTATTATTTTATTGCTTTTCCTAGCCTTGTTCTTGGAAGCGGCTGTACTGTTTTGGCTGAAATTCTCCCCTCAAAATATCAGCCTCCAGCATGCACACAGCATGGAAAATTTCAGCACAAATGGTTAATGTTTGTCAAAACCAGGGCCGGCTCCAGGCACCAGCAAAACAAGCAGGTGCTTGGGACGGCACATTTTTAGGGACAGCATTCTGGCACCAGCCATCATAGGTGCTGACTCTGGGGCATGGGGAAAAAGTGCCCCCACCACCCCAGCTCGCCGCCCCAGCTCGCCTCTGCTCCGCCTCCGCCTGCTCCCCTGAGCGTGCTGCCACCGCTCTGCTTCTCCCCCTCCCTCCCAGGCTTGCTGCACGTGAAACAGCTGTTTTGTGCAGCACGTCTGGGAGGGAGGAGAAGCTGAGCAGCGGGCGCTCGGGGGAGGCAGCAGTGGTGGAGCGGAGGTGAGCTGGAGCTGGGAGCAGTTCCTCTACCCCCCATTACTTCCTGCACCCCACCAACCTAGCTCACCTCCACTCCGCCTGAGTGGGAGGGGGGAGAAGCAGAGTGGCGGTGCACCCAGGGGAGCAGGCGGACCAGAGGTGAGCTAGGGCGGGAGGTTGCGGGGGGCCCCCAGGAAGCAAATGGGGGGGAATGCGGCACGCCCAGGGGAGGAGGCAGGGCTGGGGATTTGGGGAAGGGGTTCGGAAAGGGTGGAGTTGGGGCGGGGTTGGGGGCAGAGGAGCACGAAAAAAAAAAGTGGGGGGCGGCCAAAAATTGTTTTGCTTGGGGTGGCAAAAATCCTAGAGCCAGCCCTGGTCAAAACAACAACTTATATCAGGCTCTCATAATGGGAAGTGTTGAGCAACCTTAACAACAGGACACACTACCAGCCTCATTTTATAATCACAATTTCATACCCTGGAAGCTTTGATTTTGAAGGCTTTACCCAAAGATGCGTTATTAAGCAAAACCTAATAAATTCAATTTGATGATTAAAACAGAGTAACGTACGTTGTTTTCCTCTCTCTTGCCATGGCGAGAAGCAGACCCTCGTGGTATTGTCATTTTCAGTTCTGTTTTGAAACTGGGAGCATCTGAGGAACTCAGGCCACGAAGAATTCACCATCCCCAGAACTGGTTCACAACCTTCCTTTGCTGCCTCACAAAATGATCTACAGGGCAGGAGTCCTCGACTAGAGGAAAGAAAGAAAGAAAGAAACAAAGAAATAATCTATTATTTTACAAAATTATTTCTACTTTTTTCTCTACTTTTTAATTTAAAAAAACAACATTTTTGAGTAATTGTATGTTCAGGAAAACTATGAAGAGTAATATGAAAGTGGATAAAATGATCTGGAACTAAGTCTTCATTATTCATCAAAGGTCCCATTTACACTGTCTTTTAAAATAAATTTAAATCCAAGTTAAATTCAAACCAATTTCTTACTAAGGTCAATCCCATCCAAGCTGAGCAGCCAAAATATTCTACAAACCAGATTAGCAATGAAGATTAAACATGATTTAAACTTGATTGAAAAAAAACAGTGTAACAGGTACAAAGAAATTGTACTTGTCTATTTTATTTTCTCACTCTGACATATATGTATGTATACACCTCTTCCCTCTGGTCTTCGCTAGTCACACACACACACACACACACACACACACAAAATCAGAATAAGAGAAAAATTACAACTCATAAATGTGAAACACCTCCAGTAACGATCTAATTGGATTTTTCTATTTTTTCTATATATTAATACATTTATGAATGATCTGGAAAGGGAAGTGATCAGTGAGGTAGCAAAATTTGTAAGGTTAGTCAAGACTTGAGAAAACTGTGAGAAGCATCAGAGGGACCGAACCAAGCTACATGAAAGGGCAACGTGATGGCAGATGAAATCCAGTGCTGACAAATACAAAATAATACATATAGGAAGAAATAATGTGAAGTGTTCATACACCTTGCTAGATTCTAAATTAGCATTAGCAGCTCAGGAAGATGTGGCTATCATTGTGGCCACCTCGATGAAACTCTGCTCAGTGTGCAATAGTGGTCAAATAAACAAACAAACTGTATGAGGACTGGGATGGAAAATAGTACTGAAAATATGATAACACCATTATATAAACCAGTGGTACCCTCATCTGGAATACTTTGTCCTATCTCAAAAAAGGCATATCAGCAACAATAGATTAGGTTTAGAGACAGGTGATAAGAAAAACTCTGATATGATAAATGATTGAAAAAACTGGCACTATTTATCTTACAGAGGATACAAATAAGAAAGGAAATGATTAATATATACAAAATAGTAAATGATATAGAGAAGGTAAATCAGGAATTCTATGCACCCTTCATTATAATTCCCAAACAAAGAGATTCAATTAAATTAAAAGTTGGCAAATTTAAAACTGATTAAAAAATGATTTTTCATAAAACACAACTAGCTTACAGAACTCACTGCAAGATACTATTGAGGACAAGAGTTTAACAGGATTCAGAAAAGGATTATTTATATGGATTGGAAGAATATCCCAAGTTATTAGAGTAAGGATTAAAACTAGCTCAGGGTTTTGAAGGGATATCAACTCTTTTGCTTGAGGAAATAAACCAGCTTCTAACTAATGGGGATTAGGAAGAAACTTTTCTTGTGGGCAGGTTATTCCATAACTCATTTCTTCAAGGTTTCTTGAACCTTCCTCTGAAGCAGCTGGTACTGGCCAAGGTCAAAGCTAAGAAACTGGACTAGCTGGACCACTGGTCTGATCCAATATGGTAATTTCTAGGAACCTATGAAATATCCTGGCATTAGAGTATGATCTCAGACCTTTCCAGGATTAAAAGTAGGTACTGTATATCCCGGTTGAGAGCTGGGAATCTTCAATAGTATAAAGTTCATATTTCTATAACTTTAGTACCATAAGATGGCAGAAACTAAAGCTTATGCAATAGCTGCTATCAGCCCAGAACTGAGTCTTGCTCATTCTCAGTCCCCAGGAAGGGAGTAATTTTTATAGGAGAAATTCCAAGTTTGTGGGAACAAGGAAACAGTTCTTTGACAGGCCGATTCAAATAAAAATGGCTTCTGCTCAAAGCCACTCCAGGGTTTGGAATATTAGAGTAAGTTCTGGGGAGATGGCTTAGTAGGACATATCTGAATGGTTTGGGATGACCAGCATTACTCCTGCATGTCTGTCATGAGTGAGCTATGAGCATATCCTAAACTCATGCTAGTAAAACCCTTATACCTCTCCACATAACCATTCTAGTGGAAATAACCTCACAGCGATTTATAATGTACGTGATTGGGCGTGGTTATTTATCACTAAGGGACAAGTCCTGTCCTTTCCCCTAAAGCTGTAAAGGGTCCCCTGGAAGAGGAGGAAGTGCAGTTTCTCAGTGCAAGGTTCGGTACCTGATTTGGGAACCCCTACTCATTAGGAGTTATCCGCATGGCAGAGTGCAGGATGTGGGGAAGGAAAGGGCCAGGCCAGAGGATCTGCCCCCATGTAGGTCCTCCACCCCACAGCAGGGATGTGTAAGGAGCATGGAGGTCTAATTCAGCAGAGCCCCCATTGAGGGGCTCTGCATATGCTCCAGGCCTGTGAGAGAGGATTCTTCCCTCTTGCTCATCTACTCACAACCCAGTCTGGCTACTCAGAGTGAGCACTGCAATAAGTGTTCAGCCCTAAGTGACTACAATTTGGAGACTATATAGGCCAAGATTTTCATATCCATATATATAGGCTCCTAAATAAGTGGCCTGATTTTCAGAAGTGCTGAGCACTCAGCAGCTCTTCCTGACTTCACTGTTTTTCCTGTTTGAGTGTAAAAGTGGATTAACTGGTCAATAATAACAAAGTGATACTATGCTGGGGATCAAAAAGCTACAGTACCTATCAGATTACCACTGGAGAAGGGAAGAAAGATGAATCAGCTCACATGTTTATGAGAACGAGCCTTCTATTTTATAAATATTAAAATTGTATGAGATCAAAATCAAAAGAGCCTGAGATTTCAGTTTTCCCCCTTGGCCTATTGTGTTGACTAGTGTTTCTGAAATCAGTCTGATGGCATTTCTCTGCTTTAAACACTAATGAAGTGAATGTACAACCAGTACCCTTAACATGTTCACAGGGCATCCTGATTGACTGTGTGTTTGGAGATATGTTCTGGACATGGAACTGTCTTTAGAGATATGTTCCTAAGTCACACTAAGGACTTTCACATGTGCTAATGCACTTTACACTCTGAAATGCAGGAATTATCTCACACCTGAGATAAAGATCTGTATCTCTAAACTTGTCTTCTGTGGCTCCCTGAGTGATTATCTGTAGTTGGCAGTTTGTTGCTTGGAAATAAGCACTTACATTCTAAAATAGTACCTTTCACCACAACTTTATGTCATGCTGAAGGCAGATAGTTTCGATATCATGTAAAAGGTCTGGCCATCTGCAGAAGAAAAACAAATGTCTTCTGGATTCTCCTGTTGACAGTATGAGCTGCTGGTTATTAACATTTTCTTGATGTTGCCAGCACACTGTTCTGGCAATCTAAGACTCGCTATCAGAACCAGTCATTCAAAAAACACTTTCCCTGTTTTTTATGGAGCCTATTTTTGGAGAAAGAGAGAGAGTGAAAATATGAGAGGGAACATGTGTATATGGGGCCTTTCAGTGCCTGTCAAATGTTTATCTGCAGAACAGGCCTAACACAGTCCCTATCTCGCTTCTGGGAATACGGCATGACAAAATTAATTAACAATTTCCTTCCAGGCACTTTTATTTTTTTTATCCCAAAATGCATGTATGGGTAATGCAAATAGCTTGATAATAATTTAGAAATTACTAGACTATTAAAGGACAATTGTATGGTAATTAATAAACCAACAGAAAGTATGTGTGTATGAAAGGTTATATATGCATGATCATAAAAGGCTATGTATTTCTGGGCAAAATTACTTATGCTTATGAAAAGGCTATATATGCATGATCACAGTTACTTAGTGCTTATAAAAGGCTATATATGCATGATCGTGTGTGGGCAAAGTTACGCACATGAGTACAGTAGTTCCATAGACTTGCATGAGTAAGAGTTGAACAATTAAGTCCATAACGTGTGTGCATGTATATAGAAAATTCTAAAAGAAATAGTTTCATATATGTTTTTAAATGGTGGTGAAGTTACGTGAGGCTGAACCATTCCAATATCTCAGCAATAAATGAGGTGCCATATAGCTAAAACAGAACTAGAGACTAATTTACTGAATTTAGCCATAATCTATATAGGCTGATCTTTTAAAGTCCCAACTGTTCATTCAAATGTAAGAAAATGTGTAAATTACAATACACAACTACATTTGAAGGGAAAGATGTAAGGGGCATAATTAATGAGACTACTGACTAATTCATTAACTATGAGCCTGTCCCATTAATCTGATAGAGCCCCTCAGTTGGACTCAAGGCACAGTTAAAAATCCATCTATTCATTTAACCCAGGGGTGGCTAACATGCGCCTGAGGAGGAGCCAGAATTTACCTATATACATTGCCGAAGAGCCACAATATTACCTCAGCAGCCCCCCATCAGCTCCCCCACCCCCTGCCTGCCAGCTGCCCTGCTGATCAGCGCCTGCCCATCCTTCCCCGTGCCTCCTGCGGCATGCAGGAGTCTCTGGGGGGAGCAAGAGGGGGAGGAGTGAGAGCATAGCAGGCTCAGGGAAGGGGGCAGGAAGGAGTTGGGGCCTTGGGGGAAGAGGTGAAGTAGGGGCAGGGCCTGCGGCAGAGTTAGGGGTTGAGCAGTGAGCACATCTCCCCCTCTCCCCCTGGCACACTGGAAAGTTGGCGCCTGTAGCTCCAGCCCTGGAGTTGGTGCCTATGCAAGGAGCCACATATTAACTTCTGAAGAGCTGCATGCTTTTCTGCAGCCACAGGTTGGCCACCCCTGTTTTAACCTTTGCTGGTGGGGTAATGACAGGGTCATTTGTTATGTTTAACAATTCTATAGTTTGGGTGTAGTTATTTTTAGTGAACACTGGCTAACTAATTTTGTGTTGTTTTTAAGATTTGTACAAACAGTGACAAAGGAGAGGGACACATTTTTAAAAATATTTTTAAAAATAAAGTACTCTGACAATCTCATATGAAAAGCATTACTGAAATGCATAGTGTCCCTATTTGATCTTAGCACTCACTATCTAAAACTACAGTCCTAAAAATAATTTACGAATTGCTATGTTGCAGCACTGGCAGTTCTGCCATATATTTCTTCTAAGTGATGTGAAGAATGTGACACTAACTCTGTTAGATAGTGATGCGGCTATCCTAATCTTTGCAAATGTAGCTACAACACATTGGCCCAAATTCATCACAGGTGCATAAGAATGGTGGGATTTATGCACACGAGATACATTAAAAGTTTCATGGCCTGGGTAATTTTTTCAGGAAACTCGTCTACATATAAATGGATTTATATCTTCTAAACCATGCATATGAAAAAAGTTCAGCTTCAGTTGGTCATCTTATGCAATTCTAAGTTTAAATGTTACACTGTAGTATGCATGTATGGATAATACAAATATCTTGATAATAATTTAGAAATTACTAGGCTTTTAAAGGAAAATTGCATGGTGATTAAATAAACCAACAGAATGTATGGTCTCTAGAGATACCTTGACAAACCAGGAAATGGTAAGATTATCCAACAATTACTGTAATATTTGGCCCACTTACAATATTCAGTCACTTGTGCTCCATAAAATAAATATTTTTGGACAGTGATCAAGTTTAGTATGGACATATTTGCTTAACCTCCTGAAGGATGAAAAGATGATTAAGCATTCCCATCTTGATTACTCTTTATTTACGACTACAAAGAGACCAGGCTTTTTAAAATAAACAGGCAGTGCTGTTAGAATCTTTTCATAATTTATTTGGCACCAACACAGGACACAGAAAAAGTTTACACAGTTTTAGGGCCCAATTCTGCTCCCACTGCTCTACAAAAAAACTCCCATTGAACACAGGTGAAGGAAATTACATTATTGTGTGCCAGTTTTAACTTTGTGGTTCTCTTCCCCAACCTTGAAATTCATATCTGTTATTTCTTTGTGAAACCCTTGTAATTGCCTCTCCATTGTGAATTGTGTGGCAACAGCAGGAAAAGGGCTTATTATAAAGGTAAACAGAAATTCACATTAACTTTTTTTTATTTCTGTAATAGATGCTATGATAACTTCTAGGAAAAAGAATATAGTTGCATTTCCTTATAATTATTTATTTTTTTCAAATTCAGCTATGGATTTATAATGTAGTATGTACAAACAGGATTGCTTTTATACAAACTGGGAAAGATGTAATTCAGGTTTTCCCAACTAAATATTTTATGCTGAAATTTCAAGTACTTTTCCTGATCAAATACTTGACTAATTCACTTGGGGCCAATACTTGGACATTCTGCCCAAAGGATGATTGCTTAGAACTTACTGAAGTAACAGACAGCCTTAGTATTTTTGGATGGACCTGTAAAAAACACTGTTTCCATGTGCTATCCCTAAGGTGTTCTATCTAAGGTGTTTCTATCATACCCATCACTTTAGTATCCACAGTGGCAAATGTTAGTTTTACACATTAATTGACAGTCATAATTAACACTCCATATGAATTGTGCTAAGCATCTGGTCACAATTAACATTTTTAGTGAACACAAGCAACATTAGTATTAAACACCTCAGCTTTCTTCATGTCAGCTTTCCTCCTCTATTAAGTAGTGAATCTACACTTTCCTTCAACTTTGTCTTGTTTCTAATGTGTTTTACAGAACCTCTTCCTATTGCCTTTTATGGCCCCTGCTAGGTGTAATTAGTTTTGTGCCTTAGCCTTTCTGATTTTGTCCCTACATGCCTGTGCTATTCTTTTGCGACATACTGATGTTTCAGAAGTGCCTCAAAGCACACTGTGGAACTTCTAATTCACAGCAGCAGGATTCATATGAGCATTTAGTGCATGTCAGATAGAACACTGTAGATTTACATCCCGGCATGCCACACACTAAATCACCAAATAGACAAGCCCTTGCTTCCTCACCTGAGTCAAAATCTACCCCCAAGTACATACATGAGCTCAAATGCAAGGACTGTACTATGTGCACCCTACAAAAGACGTAGTGGGGACTCCACTCTTTGTTAGTTTGTTCCAAACACTTACAACCTTTGGAAAGGCAAGAATTCACCTATCCCCTTTATTAGCAGGTACAGAACCTCAGTGCCATTGTAAAGCACAGTCACTTAGTGGGAGTACAACATAAATACAAGATGCCTAAAAGGAACTCTACCTCCATCAATCATAAACAGTCTCCAGGGCCCCTCCAGCCTCCACTCCTTTGTCCCAGATTAAGGTACTTCCTTCCCTTTGGGCTGTTTCCAATTCTCATGTGCAGTGCTGGCTCATAGGAACCAAACACTCAGGCAGCTCCATGGTCCTGTCCCCGTGCCCTGAGCTCAGACTCTGCTGTGTCTCTGCAGCAGCAGCATATGCTTTCTCCTGCAGGCCACCGAGTCCCTTCTTAAATGATAATGTGACACTTCCCACGGGTACTGAGGGTTGTGAGGTACCTCCCCACCACCAGCCCAGTGAGAGAGCATTGTCTGTGATCAGCTCCCTGAAACCACCTGCCTCTGGCAACACAAACAGGCATCACTTTCTCTGTACAGTTTAGTATAAGTACATATCAACCCCCAAGTCCTTCAGGTGTCACTCTGGAATGTTCCACTGAACTCTCCCAGAACTCTTATATCCACTGTTCCCAAAGCAACAGTACATACCAGCTTGTAAGATTCAGCTCTGGATCACCACTTTGCTTAGCACAGCGCACTTAATTTTATATGTATAGTGAAAACAAGAATACATTTATCATCAAAGAAGTGAAAGTGATAAAAATATTCTAAACAAATGGTTATATATAAACAAAACAAAATCATAACATGCTTTCTAGAGACTAAACTTACCTAAAAAGCAGCAAAGAGTCCTGTGGCACCTATTAGACTAACAGACGTATTGGAGCATGAGCTTTCGTGGGTAAATACCCATTTCTATCTCTAACAAGATAGTTTACCCCAGGCTTTTCAACCAGTTTGGTTGAGACCCCGTCTCACAAAATCAAGTCCCACAGGCAGCTTGTGGTTCCGCTGTACTCTAGATATAGTTTCAAACAGTCATTTTGTCTTACTTTTAAGCAGGATAAGTCCTGCTGTTTTTGTTTTTCCCTCCATCCCCCATAATCTATTGATTAGCATTTTGCTCAGACAGGACATTCATTGTGAATGATACAATACTGAATTTGCATGTGACCAGTCAGAGTAATATAAGCATGCCAGGTGTATGTGGATTACCTTTTGGTGACCTGTCTTAACTCACAGACCCAGAGAACATAATTTTTAGTACATATACATAACTCTTCATATATTTTCCATGTATATCTTACAATTATTACATTGACCAGTGTGACACAGGCTTTCACTAGAAACCATAGATATTCTGGGGAGGAATAGCTCAGTGGTTTGAGCATTGGCCTACTAAACCCAGGGTTGTGAGTTCAATCCTTGAGGGGGCCACTTAGGGATCAGGGGCAAAAATCAGTACTTGGTCCTGCTCGCAAAGGCAGGGGGATAGACTCAATGAGATATGTATATCTCCATATATTATTAACTGTATCTCTGTGTCCTCTGGCAGTTGGCATCAAGAGGGCCTTGAATCACAGTAATCCCATCCTCCAATCATAAGAGGGCTGGTAGCAGGGGCCAGATATCTAGCCAGCTGGGGATCAGGGAGTGAGGGGGTACAGGTGGAGAGTACAGCTTCTCCAGTCTACCTATCCCCAGATGATCAGGGCTCTGGGGGCAGGGCCAGCCCTCACAGCATTGCTGCTCATCTGTGAAGTGGGGGCATCACCCACATTATTATTTATTGTATTCCAAAATTTAAAACATAATCCTTGACTGTATTTTTTATTCATATTATAAAGCAGCTATAATTAGAAGACCTTTGTACCAAAGGTGAAATTCTACCGCCAGTGAAGTCAATGAGAGTTTTGCCATTGACTTGAGTGGAGCCAGGATTTTACACCAATTGTTTAATATTATTAGGGTGAACACTAGACTACAGTTAGAGAGGAAACTTGAGGACAGTTTGCATGGGTTTGATTGAGCAATGTGAGCTTTCAATGGTCTGCATGCCAGTGAAGCAGCAATGGCTTCTGATAGACAGCTTTTTAAATGGTAAGCAATGGTGCAAAGAAATACACCATTGCCTTTGATGTCAACAAAGCCTTCTTGCTGCACTTTGCTCATCTCTATAATACACCTTTCGGAAAGAGAATTTCAGATATTGTACCTTTCTCTTAGATCATTTGAATGTGTCTAATGAGTTGTCCTCAGATTTCTATAAATATTGTAATGAGCCTCCTCCTAACAGTGTTGAAGTGTGATTTCATTGCTACTGGAAAGGCAAGATAAAATAGTGTCAAAAATGGCAGATTGTGTTCAGAAAAGCTAGGTTTTTCTGTACCAAGTTCCAATACCATGCAATCCTTTTCTGAAATTAAGATGTCCATATCTCGGAAAAGGAGTGAAGATGCCTAAGGACTGCAATAAGGTACTGTATGATTTTTATGATAACACTAGCATTTTTTATGCACCTGTGTGACACTATGTTTGACTTTTAAAACCATTTTAAAAAATCAACATCTAATATATTGAAGTGGTTCTTTAAAAATAATCAAAACCATTAATGAAACTGACTGGTAATGGCTTTTTGATGCCCATTTTTAAAAACAGTCTAAAAGCATTGTTTTTATATTATATTAAGTTTATGCTAAAATGAGAATAAACTCCAGAATTGGAAAAAATAAACATAGGAAACATTATTTATGTCTATAAAACAAAGTATCAAATGGGTTGTTCTAGTTAGACTTTCATACACTATTTAATTTAACCCTATAGAACACCTAACCCATGGCCCACCAAGTTTTGGAATGTGTGTGAGAGTAATGGGGCAAATTGTAATTATTTAGTTTCTTTGGTTTCTTCTAAAGTGATGGAATATACAAAATTGTGTATGTAACACCACAGGAAAGGACCCAAGTTTTAATAGTTACCAACCTGTTGCGGGTGTGAAAAGGATCAGCTTATGGAATGTTCATATCTATCTCACTAAATGACTCAGTTCACTATTTTGGAACTGTACATGGTTTAAAAGGTTATTAGTGATAAACTAGGTGTTAGAAGAAACTAAGTACTTTCTGGAACATCAACTAAAAAGTGTGGGAACTCTCAAAAAAATCCTTTTAACCTAACTACTGTACAACCTGAAACCATTCTTTTTTTATTACAATCTGTAAAAAGAGAAAATATGTACAACTACTATTAAAGTGTTGTTATGTAATAAAATATATTTGTCCAACTATGCCTCTTCAGTTGTTGATTCTGGTTGACACAAGTCTGACAGGTTACATGATCCAGTGCTAATTCTGCTCTAATTCTATCCTACTGCCTGTGAAGATCTAGCGAGGTATTCAGAGCTCAGGTGCAGTGTATGTTCCGACTGATTACACAAAATACGTCTATTTCCCTCCCTTGTTTTAAGAACAATGGTTTGTTTATCTGAACTACAAATTCAAATATTTAAACAAATCTTTAGACCAATCTTAACAGGGGTAATTATGTTCCTTTCCTGATATGATGTGAATAATGGTTTTAATTACTTAGAATAAACTCCCATCATTTATTATAGATGGCTTGATGCTGTTTTAAGTTATATAAAAATCATAGGCATCATAGGAAGCAAGTCACCTATGATCCCTAGTTAACATACCAATCTGCAGACCAGAAACTACACATAATAAATTATATGAACTGTACACACTCAACAGTAAAATATTATACAACATTTGGGGGCTGGAAGCAACCAACCAAGTGCAAGTTAATAAAATAAGCAATCTTTCTGATTTCCTTTTATGCCTCCCTCCCCTAACGCATGGGGGCAATGTTATGAAATATTTTCAAAGGGATGTTTCCATGTCTAGATTGTATAATAAATGTTTTCCCCTGCTCAATAACAATACATCTCTATCCTCTCCCACAAGTCATCCCAAAACACACACACTCTCTCTCCACTGTGGAAGGAAGTGCTTCTGTGACGTGAAAAAGCTTTCATGGATGGTAACAGACTGAGAAAATCTTTGAAGATCATAATGGAGTAGTGCCCTACTCCCTGAAAAGGGCAAAATGAGACAACTGGATACATAATTTGCTGCCTACTGCTTTAGTAAATGTCAGTTTCTTCACACACTAGACCTACAAAATTATTTAATGCGCCCCCCACCGCCACTGCTGTTTTTCCCCATACTACATATTCCAGAGAGTCTCCTTCAAACTAGTTTAAATTATTTTCAGCAATAGTTCTTCCATTTTTCTCCCAAGCAGTCCTGTATTTATGAATATAGATATATGTAGACTCTATTCTATGTTTTTTGTTTGCTTGTTTGTTTTGTTTTTCAAGAGAATTCTCTCATGCTTTCTAGGTGATTATATAATCAGTGTCAGCAGAGACAAGATTTCCTTTATTAATAAAAAGTCCTGTATCAAACATGGTAGCTTGCTAGTAAATGGCTGCTATACAAATACTCTGCTCCTTCCCCAAGAAAGATCACATAGGTTAGCTTTCCTTTGTTCATTATAGTGGGCAACCAGTTTTGCTTCTGTCATTGTCAGTTTGCCTGACATTTTAAAATTTATTTATCCTCTGTTCATTTAGATTGAGGGTTCAGGCAATGTCATTTTCACAACATCAATTTACTATGGCAGTTCGTATGGCACTTGTCATAATATGTAAAGTAGTTCCATAACAACCAGTCACAATAATTGGTTTAGTACCATTTAACAGCTATCTTAGTCAGAAATTTTTGCTGGTTTTTAATCTCTTTGTTTAAAAAGTTCATTAAGCCTCTCAACCATTCTATCTTCCTGTTGCCATACATAGATTGTATGCTGGTGCAGTATTTATATTATGGTAGCATACAAAGACCTAATTGGGATTGGGGTCCCATTGTGCTAGGTACTACAGAAATCACAACAGCACCCCTGCTAAAAGTCCTGAACTTGAAATAGCACATGGTCAGTTTTGACATTGTTGGGACTGGCAATGATGGTGAATATTTTGTCTCGTACAGCAGTACAGCTCTGGCTGCATCTGATCTTACTTATTCTAGCATACAGTATCTTGAGTATTTATCAGTAATGCGCCTCTCCCTGAGAGCTCACTTCTAAAACAACAGAATCCTCATGTAGTTATAATTACTGAGAATAAACTGCTGGGAGGCAGTGTGGCCTAGTGGCTAGATCACTAGACTAGGTCTCAGGAGACCTGGGTTGTGTTCTCAGCTCTGCCACTAGCCTGACGGGTGACCTTGGTTGAGTGACTTTAGCTCCTTGTGTTTCAGTTTCCCAACTGTAAAAAGGGAATAATGATACTTCCACGGTTCTTTGAAATCTACTCATGAAAAAGCACTATATAAGAGCGAGGTATTATCATTATTGTTCTGTAGTTGCTGAGTGAAATCATCATCATTTTGTCAGCAATTTAAAGTAGTCAGAACAGGTCTCTTAACTGTGTCTACAACTTCCCTAATCATTAAAGATTTTGCAGTTGCATTGATACCAATGTGATTGGGATGCTGATCCTCTGATGATTAAATTGTTTTGGTGGTTATGGAATGAGTGAAGTTGTCATCAGCTAGGCTGATCCTTCCAGCTCTATATTAAAATGGTATGCTTCAAGTTGTAGACTTCATCATTCAATTCTGGGTAGCTCTTTGACTTTACAATGGCCACACAGCTAATAGTGTTTGGTGATTAGTAACAATGGTGAGTAGGGCATCTTATACATATATATGAAAGTGTTCACAACCTCACACTTCACCCTAAAGATTCTCGTTGTCTGAGAATTTTTGTTTTCAGCATCTGTCAGGATTTGATTTGAAAGGGCTCTGACATGTTATTTATCAGCTAGATAAGCTTTTGTGAACCACAAGTGCACGTGAAAACTCAGGGAGGTATTATGACATGGTTATGTATTCAAAGATAAATTGTATGACTTTGATGCCTTAAAATATTTCTTCCACATAAACAGCCTGTCATGTTTTGCAAGTGCTCAAAGTGAAGAAAGGGCAAAATTTAAGATGACTTGTGCAGTAAATGCACCATGGCAATAAATTACTAAATATCTGCAGTATTGCTGTCTTGAGCAATCTTCTAAATTCTTTAACCTCTCCTGTAGCTGGGCTGGCCACAACTGTCTGGAAATGTATGTCAGAACAATTTAAGCTGTTGTTTAAAAAATAAAATCTGTCCTTGTTTAATGTAAAGTGGTATGTCTTCAAGCATTTCAGGACATTGAGTGCTTTACAATGTTCTTGGCATATTGTTCTAAAGTATCAATAAACATACACTAATATGTATCTTACATATTATACATTGTTATACCTTACATTGTTCATTATACAAATATACATTATTGCAGTCTATATAGTTTTTCTACAAGATGGGTTGGATCATATCTTACCTATCTAGTTTCTTAGCCACAAGTCCCATGATGACCCGCAGGTTTAGCAATCTTTGAGACAGGGATCGGATGAGTTCTGCTCACATTTACATGAGATATAAACTAATGTGAGTGCAGAATCAGGCTTACAAAATCATCCACAAACCTTTTCACAACCACTACAACAATCTCCCTCACTGCAGTAGACTTCATCCCACTATGGAACCAGAACATGGAATGACTGTTGCTCAAGATGTTTTTGTAGCTAACTGGAGCATCAAGCTTTGGGGATGGTATTGATAGCACACCGGCATTCCCAAAACTCAGAATATTCACTTGTCGGAAGTTCTGGATACCCTAAAGGAGTCTCAATCTAAGTCTTAGGAATCAGACCCAGGCCCTTCCTTCTTGTGAAAGAAAGTCATGAACAACAGGTGTCATTCCTGATGGAAACAGCCAGTGCCTCCTTCAGAGAAGGAATCTTCTCTTCCTCCTTCAGACACAATAGTATGACCAATACTGAAGAAACTTACCCAAGATATTTCGATCTAGCCAACTACCCCAAGTCAAACCTCCCATTTCTGAGCAAATTCATACAGAAGCTAGCAGAAAGGCCAACTACAAGTTCATCTAACTGAAACTAACTGTCTAGACCTGGCTCAGCTAGGATTTGGGCCAGGATGTGAAAGCAAAACTGCCTTAATTTTGAGGTATTTTTATTTGCTTTATGGGTTTTGAGCCCTTTGAGTTCACTCAAATCACATTTTCAAGCTTTTCTTCGCAACTATAAGGGCTAGAAACTTGTCTTTAAAAAAAGATCTGAGAGTTTCATGTAACCACTTGACTCCAAGAGATGATGCTTTAAGAAAAACAACAAATATCACAAAACTCGATAAAATTTCAAGAACTGGCACACAGGTAAATCAAAGGACATGTGTAAGTATTTACAGGATCAGTGCCTCAGATTACAAGGTCCTTAAGGTAAGGACTACTGTGCCTTTTATTTGTCTGTAAAGTACCAAGCACGTTTTGGTCTCTATTGAGGAAACCATCCTTATTCAGCAAAGCATGGAAGTCTCATTAATTCAAAAGGGCCTCAAGCACATGATTAAGATTAAACATGTGCTTATATATTTGCTCAATAGGGCTGGACTTAAGCAAGTGCTTAAATGCTTTGGTGACCAACACTGAATATTTATGCTTTGTATACATAAGTAGATAACAGTCTTAAAATAAAAATTATCTTAGATCCTGACTTGGGCAATACAGTGAAAGTAATGCAGAGAAAACAATTCTCTAAAGTTTCTATTAGCCATGATTAGTTTTAAGTAGTATTTCTCACTAACTGTCTTAGTAAAAAATCCAAACAAAATCCATTGGGTTGTGAGGACTACGTACTTCTAACGTGCAGGAAATGACCAAGTCAGTGAACTCATGCACGTTCTGTAAAGTAAGACCCTCTGTAAACAGATGGTGCCATCTAATTCAATATAGGTTGTGTTTCATACTTTAAAAGGGACATTTAAAAGATTTTAATTTACATTTCGTTATTATCTGCTTCAGGTGGGGTATGCCATGGGTGGTGGTTGTTTGTTTTTAAAGTTTAGTACTCCAGCACAGGACATTTTAAAACATATTTAAACACTTACAAACAAAAAACAGATTTTTTTTTTGCTTTTACAAATGACAGAAGATCGATGAAGTCCAAGAACTAGAAAAATGGGAAGAAAACAAACAGTACATTTCTTACAATCATGATAGAGCAACTCTAAAAATTATACTAAATTAATGACATCTACACAAGATGACTAAGAATTAAAACAACTGTTCTCTTCTATTAAGACTGAATTATCCTTAATTTCATAGCACTACAAAAATACATCATTTCAGTCCCCTTCTGCTAGCTTTCCAAGAGTTTTTAACTGACCACAGCTGTTTCTACAGTGCATATTATTTCATAAATACTAGTACTTAAAGAAAGGGCTTGTCGACATGGAGATTTACTGCATGGCACGTCAGGGTATAAACCTACTGCACACTAGTCTGCTGTGCACTTAGTCTCTGTGTGGACCCTGCTGCCACATACTAAAAGTTTGATAGTGCACTGGTATGGAACATTTATTGTAGAGTAGCAGGGTCCACAGAGAGACTTAAGCATGCAGCAGACTAATGCACTGTAGACTCATGTCCCAGTTTGCCACGCGCTAAGTTTCCATGCGGACAAGCTCTTAGACAGTTTGACATGACAAAATGCTTTGTAGAGAGACAGGATGGGTGAGGTAATGTGTTTTGTTGGACCAACTTCTACTGGTGAGAAAGGCAAGCTTTCAAGCTTACACAGAGCTCTTCTTCAGGAAAAGTAATGAGAGTGTCATAGTTAAATACAGAGTGGACTGATGACAGACATCCAGCACAAAAACAAAAAGTGGAACCAACTACAACTCCTCCACAAACCACAGACCACCACCTCCAGGAGAAACCATGGCACCAGGACCCACCACATGGTCACTATACAACATCCCAACATCATCAATTTTTCAAGACTGTCTTCAACCAGAGCTGAAGTATCTGTACTCTCCAAAAGACCGAACTTCTGCCTCACCACCGAACCTGATCATACTAGCATATTAACATGTGGAGAACTAGAAGAATTCTTTCATCAACTCCACCTCAAAGAATTCTTTCATAGTGAAGACACCACTCACAATTACCACATCCCCAGACAGTCATATGAAAAATAAATCATCTGTCTGAACACCCCACAGCAGACGAAACCACACTCTTGATCATTACATTGATTACTTCAGAAAAACAACTGATTGTGAAATACTTAACAAACATCACATGCATCATAATCTCTCCACCGCTGAGAGGATAGCTGAGAGGACAGTCACTGAAATCCAGCCACCAAGTAGTGATCAAACCAGCAGACAAACAGGGTGCCATCGTAGTCCTCACATGAGATTACTATATTAACAAGGCCAACCGACAACTCTCTGACACCTCCCACTATAAAGAACTCAAAGAACATCCTGCAACACAATTTATGCAGGAATTTCAGAATATCATTGTCATAGTATAATTCCCCACTCTGAACCTTCGCGTCCAAAAGATGGGGTACCAGCATGAAATCCTCTAAGCTCAATTACCAGCTTAGAACCTGTAGCGCTGCCACCAACCAGGAATTCCAGTGCCTGGTACACTCTGGTCCCCACAAAACCTTGCCCGGGAACCCCCAAGACCCAGACCCTCTGGATCTTAACACAGGGAAAGTAAACCCTTTCCCTCACTGTTGCCTCTCCCAGGCTTCCCCTCCCTGGGTTACCCTGGAAGATCACTGTGATTCAAACTCCTTGAATCTTAAAACAGAGAGGAAAATGCACCTTCCCCCCTCCTTCTCTCTTCCCCTCCCAGACTCTCCCTGAGAGAGACAGTAATCCTAACACAGAGAGAAATTAGCTTCTCTCTCCCCCTTCCTTCCTTTCTCCCCGCCAATTCCCTGGTGAATCCAGACCCAGTCCCCTGGGGTCTCACCAGAATAAAAAAACAATCAGGTTCTTAAACAAGAAAAAGCTTTTAATAAAAGAGAGAAAAAAACAGTAAAAATTATCTTTGTAAATTTAAGATGAAATATGTACAGGGTCTTTCAGCTATAGACACTGGAAATACCCTCCCAGCCTAAGTATACAAGTACAAATTAAAATCTTTTCAGCAAAATACCAATTTGAACTCCTTTCAGCCAAATACACATTTGAACTCCTTCCAACCAAATACACATTTGCAAATAAAGAAAACAAACATAAGCCTAACTCGCTTTATCTACCTAGTACTCACTATTCTGAACTTATAAAAGCCTGTATCGGAGAGATTGGAGAGAAACCTGGTTGCACATCTGATCCCTCTGAGCCCCAGAGTGAACAACAACCAAAAACTAACAGCACACACAAAACTTCCCTCCCTCAAGATTTGAAAGTATCCTGTCCTCTGATTGGTCCTCTGGTCAGGTGACAGCCAGACTCACTGTTCTTGTTAACCCTTTCCAGGCAAAGAGATATGAAGCACTTTTGTTCTATTAACTCTTACTTATCTGTTTATGACAATCATCAAATCCTTCCCCAAACAACTCCAAGAGAAACTCTACAACCTCATCCCCCATGAAACCACCCCAGAGACTTCACAAGATACACAAACAAGGGAACCCAGGCTGACCTGTCATATATGACCACAGCACTCTTACTGAAGGAATATCAGGACTCATAGAAACCATCCTCAAACACCTAACCACACAAAGGGCCAGCTTCCTCCAGGACACAACCAACTTCCTCCAGAAACTGCAACATTAATAGCCTCCCTCAGAACACCATCGTTACCACCACGGATGTCACCTCCCTAAACACCAACATCCCTCACAATGACGGCATCTTTGATTGCCTCAAATATTTACAAGATAATGGACAACACTCCGATATCCATCTCAAACACATCACCAAACTCATCTATTTCATCCACGTCCATAACAATTTTACAATCAACAACAAACTCTTTGTCAAAGCCATGGGTACTAGGATCGCTCCCCAATATGCCAACTTCTTCATGGGTCACCTTGAAGAAGAATTTCTGGATAAATGCACCACAAAACCAATGATATACCTGAGATACATCAATGATATTTTCATCCGTTGGCGAGCCAACCTAACTTCACACAGATTTCCACCATAACCTCAACAACCACCATCCATCCATTAAACTCTCTCTAGAACACTCCCACACTAGCATCAGCTTCCTAGACACCATAGCGAATTTCAACACTGGAACCCTACAGACCTCTCTATACAGGAAACCCACAGATCACCATATCTGCATTCACAGATTTAGTAATCACTCCAAATACACAAGAAATCTGTTATCTACAGCCAGGCACTTAGATACCATAGAGGAGAAAGTCCGGGATACACACCTTAAAACACTTAAAACCAACTTCACCAAACAGCTGACTAGCTGGTTTGAAGTAGGGATTGATCCACGTTGGACTATAATTCTTATTAGTTTTGTATCTTTTAAATTATATGCTAATTATATAGCTAAAAACACTATCATTTAAAAAAATCAATTCCTCAGTGGTTCTTCTGCTTCTTCAGACCTCTTATATGTTTCTCACCTTCCTCAAATTCCTCTGTTCAATTTCCCTTCCCAACTCAGCCTCTCCCTTCTTCCCATTCTTCTTTCAACACCTCCAGAGTCACTTTTCCACATTGCTCCAAGAGCTTTTCATATCAACATCTTAGAAGCGGCCCTTCCCTGCCACTCCAGAAACACTGATAGGTTTCAGTTTTGTATTTCTTAGGCATAACATTTCACCCGACTGACTGAGTAGAGGTGTTTAGTTTTGTTTTTCAACTATCTAATCATATATTTTAGCTGTCTATCTTGCACAGTTGCCAAGACTGTATTCTTTTTATGAAAAATATAATCCATTTATTCTAAGTGATTCTGATTTTTTCGGACCCTTATGATAATGAATTTAAATAGTCTTTTAAACTTATAATTAAGTTTTGGGGTTTTTTTTTAAAAGGTATGTTACATTGACACCAGAAAAGTTTGTAGATATTACTGGATGAAGAATAACAAACAATCCAGAGGTTTTTACTGCTTTCTAACTTCTGACCAATGGCAGAAGAAGTAGCTGAGATTGGTGGAAATGAATAATCGTGTATCTCAGATTTGGAAGCATTATTTTATACAAGACTTTACACACTCTGCTAGGTAGCACCACTGGGTAACAGGGGCAAATACACCCCTTATTTGAAAGTCTCCAGATAAAAGGAAATATAGAAACACTCTGATTTTATCAAAGTTGGTGGGGGGTGACAATATACATTCCTTAGCAACTTTTACTGGTGAAGCTGACACAATTGCATGAGCATAATCCACTGTACCTTGGTGTTACTCTCAACTGGATGCTGAGCTATCAACAACATTTTGACAATACCAAAAAGAAGATAAAGACAAGGATTAACATTATCCAGAAGCTTGCTGAGACATCCTGGGCATGTGATACATGCATGCTTTGAATGTCAGTACAAGTCCTGGTCTTGCCAACAGCAAAGTGTTGTGCACTAGTTTGGTGCAAAAGCTCCCACACCATTCTGAAATCAGTGCCATGCTCAGGATTCTTAGTGACTCTCTTAAATCAACACCAATCCCATGGCTCTCAGTTTTGGCGGGTATTGGGTCCGCAAACATTCAGATGAGAAGCTGCTGTGTTTCACAGTACAACAAGAGCCTGGCTGCTCCAGACCTGCCAATACACCAAGACCTCAATCCACTGCAACTCTCCTAGTTCAAATCCAGGAATCCTTTTACACATCAATGCTACATGCCAACAAAAAGGACGCAGCACTCACTGGCTCGAATAGTGGGCCACTTGTGACATCCTAAACAAGCATCTAAGTGAAGATCCAATGAAAGAAGTCATGGGTTTCTTCCTTTCCCATTGGCAGTGGACTGCACTCAACCATGTTCAGAAAATGCATGGAAGATGTGGCTATTTCCTCCACAAATGAAAAAAATCAAAGAATCAACAAATTGTGACTGGTGAGGTACAAACCATGTGACACATCTGTGACACTGCACTCCATGTGTTTTAGGGAAATATGTTTATGAGTGTGAATATGATGTAACTAGAATATGCTTTATGCAAAAGGTCTCTTGTAAGGTATCATAACAAAGGTTATAACCTACTGAATATATTCTTCCTGTTTGTATGCATGTATCATTCTTGTATCTGAAGCTAGAAGTATGAAGTATAACTCTGAGGTCCTGTTGTAATTATGCAAATTGTGGGCCATTAATGGTGGTTTAGAATCTCGATGGCTCCCACTGACTAGGACAATTGGTTGTAAATGGTTTATTTATCTGCAAACCTTCCTGTGTAGGTGTTGGCTGACCCAAGAAGAATGGAGATTAGGGGTCTTACAGTGACATGTAACCATGTCACATGATACTGGAATCCATCTTAATCCTTGTATTATTCCATTGATGAGATGGGGGTGGGGACAAGCACGGACAAAAGATTCCCGCCTTGTGCCAAATTATAAAAGACAGTGGAGCAGGACAAAAGGATCTGCGAGTCATGAGAAAACTGCTGCTTACCACTTGAGATGTCTCCTGGAATTAACAAGGACTGTATCGGGGAAAGGATCGGGCCCAGATTAGGAAGTAGTCTAGTCTATGAAAGAAGCTTATTGGAACATCTCTGAGGATGAGATATTACCTGTATCAGTTTCTTAATGTATTAGGCTTAGACTTGCGTGTTTTTGCTGTATTTTGCTTGGCGACTTACTTTGTTCTGTCTGTTATTACATGAAACGACTTAAATCCTACATTTTATACTTAATCAAATCACTTTTGTTTATTAATAAACCCAGAGTAAGTGATTAATACCTGGGGGGAGCAAACAGCTGTGCATATCTCTGTGTCAGTATTATAGAGGGTAGACAATTCATGAATTTATCCTGTATAAGCTTTATACAAAGTAAAACTGATTTGTTTGGGGTTCAGGCTCCCAGAAAGGCTGAACACTGGGCTCTGGGAAAGTCTCTGTTAACTGAGAAGCCCCTGGGCTGAGTGAATCTCAGTTTCAGAGAACTGCAGAGAGGTGTGGCCCAACCTCTGGGTTTGTGCTGGAGCTGACTGGAGTATCTAACTCAGCAAGACAGGAGTGGAGGGATGCCTGTTCTGGCAGGAGGGTTGTTCTCAGTGGTATCCCAGCTCATTGAGTGACAGTCTCAAGGGGAGTCTCTGTGACCGAACCAATCACATCATGGACAACTGCCCCATACATGCTTACAGTGGTGGCATGAGAGGGATCTACCTAGATACTTCAGAATAATTAGAATGGCTTTTGAATCTCAAGATTCAATTATAATTCCAGTCTGTTGCTTTTCAAATGCCATGAGAAAGAAGAAGACTGGTGATCAATTAGCTCAACAAAATTCACCTCAGGAGGCAATGTTCAGTTTTATTTATCATCTCAGACCTCATAATTATTAGACTACTTGTCAGACAAGGTAAAACAGGTATCCAGAGGAGTCCAGTTATCACTTTTGTAAGACTGATGGGAGAGCTATATGACTTTGTCGTCTGCAGTCTGGACTACAACAATGCAATATACTTGTGCATGATGCCATCTCTTCAGCACCACTGGTTACTGCAAGCACATCAAACCTGTCCTCCACACACTGCATTGGATTCCCATAGAATATTTGGCCAAATTTAAGGTCTTGATCCTTATCTTCAAGGCACTCAATGGCCTGGCTCCCAGATATCTAAAAGTCTGCATAAAACTCCAGAATGAAGCTGCTAAAAACAAGGAAAGCTAGCAGCATGTGATCAGCCACTTCTATGCATGCCACTGATGATCTCAAGTCTTCATTTAGGAACCACTGTTCCAAGAGAAAATAGAGTGACTAGCCCAGAACTTCTTCTCTGAGGCAATTCTCCTCAGAGAAGTCTGTTTCATTGAAATATATATTATCAAGAGATCAAGAAGAGAAGTTTCAAGCAACTGACAGTTGAATTCTAGAGATTTTTTAGAAGAGGTCTTCAAAAGCAGGTCCTGGATCATCTAAAGGGTATAAGTATAACAAGGGAGAGTAACATAAATGAAAACAAAGAGTAGCTAATTTGGTGTTGAGTGATTTTACTGCAGTTGGCTTTAAGAGTTTCATCAAGGATGTAAGATCCTTCATCTGGGCTCTGGACTCAATAAAGATTTTTAATAGTAGGTGTGAAATAAATAAGGGATTCCTTGAAGGAATCCTGCCCCTTAGCCCTAGCTCAGACTACTTGGTCTTTACACCCTTCAACTATGGTAGGCTGACCCTTGGCACCAGAAGTGCAGTGAAGCTGAGGGGTTTAGATGCCTGAGAAACCATTATGGACAACAGTTCAGAGGCTTAGCACTTAAGGAAGAGAGCAAGAGCCTGAGCTAAAGAGTTCTGCCACGGAGGTATATTTTGGTGTCCTCTGTTTCTTCTGTCATATTCACCTCACTAAAGCAAGCCCTGGAGGCCCCAGAAGTGGACTTCTGAAGGCCTTTGATCTTAGGGATATGGAAATGTTAAAGATAATTTCAGCTTTATTTAAAAAATAATAAATATTTTCACTGCCTTGTCCTTTTCCTTGCAAAGAATCTTGAAAACATGGACATAAAGCAAACAGTAGGGTTGAAAATTTGTCAAGAATGTTTTCCTAAAAGATTAGGACTCGTTTATGAACAATTTGCTTCCACTTTGAGTTATCCTTTTTTAATTGTGGGAATCACAGCACCATGCCACTCAGGGAACACAAACCAATTTATGGATATATGGGGTAGTGCCCCCTGATGGTGCTAGCTGCCAGCTGCTGAGCTAGTTCTTCTAAGACAATGGAGCAAATAATTAAGCAACCAGTTTGCAAACATCTATAAGATAATAAGATGATAAGTAACAACCAGCATGGATTTGTCAAGAACATATCATATCAAACCAATCTGATAGCGTTCTTTGACTAGGTAACAAGCCTTCTGGACAGGGAGAAGCAGTAGACATGGAATATCTTGATTTAGTAAAGCTTTTGATACTGTCTCGCATGACCATCTCACAAACAAACTACGGAAATGCTACCTAGATGGAGCTACTATAAGGTGGGTGCAAAACTGGTTGGAAAACCGTTCCCAGAGAGTAGTTATCAGTGGTTCACAGTCATGCTGGAAGGATGTAACGAGTCGGATCCCGCAGGGATCAATTCTGCGTCTGGTTCTGTTCAATATCTTCATCAAGGATTTAGATAATGGCATAGAGAGTACACTTATAAAGTCTGCAGACAATACCAAGCTGGGAGGATTGCAAGTGCTTTGGAGGATAGGATTAAAATTCAAAATGATCTGGACAAACTGGAGAAATGGTCTGAAGTAAATAGGATGAAATTCAATAAGGACAAATATAAAGTACTCCATTTAGGAAGGAACAATCAGTTGCACACATACAAAATGGGAAATGACTGCCTAGGAAGGAGTACTGCAGAAAGGGATCTTGGGGTCATAGTGGACCACAAGCTAGATATGAGTCAACAGTGTAACGCTGTTGCAAAAAAAGTGAACATCTTCTGGGATGTATTAGCAGGAGTGTTATAAGCAAGACATAAGAAGTAATTCTTTGGCTCTACTCTGCACTGATTAGGCCTCAACTGGAGTACTGTGTCCAGTTCTGGGTGCCACATTTCAGGAAGGATGTGGACAAATTGGAGAAAGTCCAGAGAAGAGCGACAAATATGATAAAAGGTCTATAAAACATGACCAATGAGGAATGATTGAAAAAAATGGGTTTGTTTAGTCTAGAGAAGAGAAGACAGAGGGGGACATGATAACAGTTTTCAAGTACGTAAAAGGTTATTACAAAGAGAAGGGAGAAAAAAATGTTTTTCTTAACCTCTGAGGATAGGACAGGAAGAAATGGGCTTAAATTGCAACAAGGGAGGTTTAGGTTGGACATTAGGAAAAACTTCCTAACTGTCAGGGTGGTTATACTGTCTATCAGCACTGGAATAAATTGCCTAGGGAGGTTGTGGAATCTTCATCATTGGAGATTTTTAAGAGTAGATTTGACAAACACCTGGATAATACTTAGTCCCGCTATGAGGCAGAGGACTGGACTAAATGACCTCTCAACGTTCCTTCCAGTCCTATGATTCTATTAAGCACCCAGTGTAGTCACAAGCACGTTTACAATACCCTGAATGATGGTATAGCCTAGTGCATTGGTCAATAGACTAACTACAAGGGACTCCTGGGTTCTAATCCTGGCTTTGACAACAACTCCCTCTACGACTTTAGTCAAGTAACTTCATATCTTGTCTCAGGATCCTCATCTGTTTAAAAAAAGGAATAGAAACATCTTCATTCCTCGGTGAATTATAACAATGTGTTAGTTTATGTGTGTAAAGTGTTAGTATATAAGTGCCGACATTCACCAGAATATACACAAACTCCTCTAGTGGCAGGGGGCCTAGGAATCCAAGGCATCCAGTTTATGTGGAGAATTTTCACCTGAAATCCTTTTTCAACTGGCAGCCTCTATGCCTGGTAACAACACAAGTGGCTAAGATCCCATTCTCCTGCAACTGGAGGCTAGTCGGGGCATGAACATCTCCCCAAACACCCTCTCTTTATTTTAAAAAAGATGAGACAGGTACATTTGGGAGAGCCACAGAGAATTATCTTGTTGTTTGTCCCCCTAAATCCTAAAGTTATCGTTGTTAACCAAACTGAAATCATGGCAGGTGATAAGTCTATTTAGACTTATTTAGAAAAGCTATTTAGACTATTTAGACATTTGACATTGCCAGAAGATTAGAGGGGAATAATCACTTCCCCCATTCAGCACTGGTGAGGCCACATATGGAATACTGCGTTCAGTTTTGGGACCCCCACTACAGAAAGGATGTGGACAAATTGGAGAGAATCCAGCAGTGGGCAACAAAAATTATCAGGGGGCTAGGGCACATGACTTACGAGGAGGGGGCTGAGGGAATTGGGCTTGTTTAGTCTGCAAAAGAGAAGAGTGAGGGGGGATTTGATAGAAGCCTTCAACTACCTGATGGGGGGTTCTAAAGAGGATGGACCTACGCTGTTGTCAGTGGTGGCAGATGACAATACATGGAGCAATGGACTTAAGTTGCAGTGTGGGAGGTCTAGGTTGGATATTAGGAAACACTATTTCACTAGGATGGTAGTGAAGCACTGGAATGGGTTACCTAGGCAGGTGGTGGAATCTCCATCCTTAGAGGTTTTTAAGGCCCGGCTTGAAGAAGCCCTGGCTGGGATGATTTAGTTGGTGTTGGTCCTGCTTTGAGCAGGGGGTTGGACTGGATAACCTCCTGAGGTCTCTTCCAACCCTAACCTTTTATGATTCTATGAGTCATTTACTTTAGTGGTAGGAGGGGAGGGGAAGGAGAAGGTGTTTCATGGGTCAATCAAATAATGCTAAGGTCTGCCTGCTCTGTATCCCACAGAAATAACCCCTTCTTAGGGAAGCCTAATTAATTTGGGGAATCAGTTCTACTTTGTATAAAGCTTATATAGGGTAAATTCATAAATTGTCTGCCCTCTATAACACTGATAGAAAGATATGCACAGCTAATTGAACTAACCTCATTATCTCTAGCCTGATTCTTGCTTGCATATATATACCCGCCTGTGGAAATTTCCACTAAATGCATCCGACGAAGTGGGTATTTACCCATGAAAGCTCATGCTCCAGTACATCTGTTAGTCTCTGGCCTTGACTACACTGGCGCTTTACAGTGCTGCAACTTTCTCGCTCAGGGGTGTGAAAAAACACACCGCTGAGCGCAGCAAGTTACAGCGCTGCAAAGCGCCAGTGTAGTGCTGTAAGCTAATCCCCATGGGGAGGTGGAGTACCTGCAGCGCTGGGAGAGAGCTCTCCCAGCGCTGGCGCTGCGACCACCCTCGCACTTGAAAGCGCTGCCACGGGAGTGCTCCCACGGCAGCACTTTGAAGCTGCAAGTGTAGCCATACCCTCTAAGGTGCCACAGGACTCTTTGGGCTTGGCTACACTTGGAGGTGTGCAGCACTGGGAGTTACAACTGTCTTCGTACAGCTGAGTAGAGACAGCGCTGCAGTGCGGCCACACTGACAGCTACCAGCGCTGCAGTGTGGACACATTTACAGCATTTGCAGCGCTGTTGGGATGGGGCATTGTGGGCAGTTATCCCACAGAGCACCTCATCCCATTTTGGTGCCGGGGGTTGTGGGAAGGGGACGGAAGTGTGCGGGTCATTCCGCTTCCCGTCCCAACACCCCATGGTGCAACGCTTCACATCCCATCTGTCATAAACAGATAGCTAAGGGTTAATGTTCTTTCACCTGGAAAGGAGTAACCTGAAACACCTGACCAGAGGACCAATCAGGAAACAAGACTTTTTCAAATCTGGGTGGAGGGAAGTTTTGAGTGTGAGTTCTTTGTCCTTTGTCTTGCATCTGACCCTCTCGGCTATGACAGTGATTTTTCTATCTCCAGCTTTCTAATCTTCTGTTTCCAAGTTGTAAGTACAAAGATAGGAAGACCATAGGTTTATATTGTTTTCTTTTGTATTTACATGTGTTTAGTTGCTGGAATGTGTTAAATTGTATTCTTTTTGGATAAGGCTGTTTATTCATATTTCTTTTAAGCAACTGACCCTGTATTTGTCACCTTAATACAGAGAGACCATTTTTATGTCCTTTTCTTTCTTTTTAAGACCTGTTGGAGCTTTTTCTTTAGTGGGGACTCCAGGGAATTGAGTCTGCAGCTCACCAGGGAATTGGTGGGAGGAAGAAGTCAGGGGGAAAATCTCTTTGTGTTAGATTTACTAAGCCTGACTTTGCATACCCTCTGGGTGAAGAGGGAAGTACTTGTGTTTCCAGGACTGGAAACGGGGAAGGTGGAGTCCCTCTGTTTAGATTCACGGAGCTTGCTTCTGTGTATCTCTCCAGGAACCCAGGGAGGGAACACCTGGAAGGGAGAAGGGAGGGGGGGAAATGGTTTATTCCCCTTTGTTGTAAGACTCAAGGAATTTGGGTCTTTGGGGTCCTCAGGGAAGGTTTTTGGGGGGACCAGAGTGCCCCAAAACACTCTAATTTTTTGGGTGGTGGCAGCTTTACCAGGTCCAAGCTGGTAACTAAGCTTGGAAGTTTTCATGCTAACACCCATATTTTGGATGCTAAGGTTCAAATCTGGAAAAAATGTTATGACACCATCCATCACTGTTTTTCCGTCCATGTTTGGCGCCATTGTGAGTCTCCCAACGGTTTGTGTGCAGCGCGATTTCTGTGGGAAATGGAGCCCGAGCTGCTGAGGACTTTGCTGATGAGTGTTGCCAGCACATCACGTTTGGCAGTTGAGCTATTCCTTCAGCTCAAAAGTGACAGTGAGGAGTCTGACGATGATATCAAGTCACCTGACGTGTGTGACACTAAATTGCTTGTGGCAGTAACGGAAATGCTCAGCACCATGGAACGCTGCTTTTGGCCTCGGGAAACAAGCACTGAGTGGTGGGATCACATCGTCATGGAAGTCTGGGATGACAAGCAGTGGCTGCAAAACTTTCGGATGAGAAAAGCCACTTTCATGGGACTGTGAGAGGAGCTCGCTCCCACCCTGCAGCGCAAGGACACGAGATTGAGAGCTGCCCTGCCAGTGGAGAAGCGGGTGGCTATTGCAATCTGGAAGCTGGCAACTCCAGACAGCTACCGATCGGTCAGGAACCAGTTTGGAATGGGAAAGTCGATCGATGGAATCGTGTTGATGCAAGTTTGCAGGGCCATTAATCGCATCCTGCTAAGAAGAACCGTGACTCTGGGGAACGTGCAGGACATTCTGGATGGCTTTGCACAAATGAGTTTCCCTAACTGTGGAGGGGCGACAGATGGGTCGCATATTCCTATTCTGGCACCACCCCACCTAGCATCCGAGTACATTAATCGGAAGGGGTATTTCTCTATGGTTCTCCAGGCGCTTGTGGATCACCGTCGGCGTTTCATTGACATTTACACAGGCTGGCCTGGAAAGGTGCATGATGCAAGCATCTTGCGGAACAGTGGCCTGTTCAGGAAGCTGCAGGCCGGGACAGTAGGGGACGTTGAAATGCCCATTGTGATCCTTGGAGACCCTGCTTACCCGTTAATGCCTTGGCTCATGAAACCGTATACAGAGAAGCTTAACAAGAGCAAGGACCAGTTCAACTACAGGCTGAGTCGGTGCCGAATGACTGTGGAGTGTGCTTTCGGCCATTTAAAGGGCCGCTGGAGATCTCTTTATGGGAAGCTAGACTTGGGGGAAAGCAGCATCCCTGCGGTTATATCCGCGTGCTGTACCCTCCGTAATATTTGTGAAGGGAAGGGTGAAACATTCAGTCAGGAATGGACCTCCGAGGTTCAACGCCTGGAGGCTGAATTTGCACAGCCAGAGAGCAGGGCTACTAGAGAGGCCCAGCACAGGACTACAAGGATTAGGGATGCCTTGAGGGAGGAATGAGGCTGAAAGCCAACGTTAATGTTTGGTGCCTTGCACGGGAGTGAAGTGCAATGGTTACAATGATTTCCAGTGCCTGTTTTTTCCTTGGGGTACGGTATCTTTCACTTTCTGCAATAATAAAAACTGTTTTAAAAGCCAAGAAATCATTTATCGAAAAGAAAGCAAGTAAAAGGGTAGGGGGGGTAGGGTGGTGAACTGTACAGTCAGAGGTTTGAATATGTCCTGCCTGGAGTGCTGTGCAATGACTGCTGCACTTCAGGATGAAAATGCTGCATGGTGATGGGGGTTGAGTGCAGAGAGTAAGGGTCGTAGTTCTCAGGGCTGGTGGGTGAACGTACAGGTGTTGGGGGCAGCTGGTGGTGGTAAGAACCTGGATGCTGGAGAAGGGGGTTTTGAGCTGACATTGGGGCACAAGGGAGAGAGCTTTGGGCAGGGGGGGGCAGCACGGTAGTGCTCTGCCTGCATGGATACAAGTGACTGGATACAGTCCGTTTGGCGCGCCACGAGGTTCATCAGCTGCTTCGTGCTTTTCTTCTTAGCTAATTCCTTTCTCCTGCTTTCTCTTTCCCTCCAGTGCTGCATTTTTTCTCTCCAGTCCTGCAGCTTCTTACTCTCTCTGGCAGACTGATTCATACCTGCTTTCACCATATCTTCTTTGCTTTCTCGTGGCTTTTTCCTCAGGTTTTGTAGCTTTTCAGCAGTCTCTGATACGGCCAGTCGATTAGTAGTAGTAGTCAAGGACACTGTTGTTAGAAAAAAGACAAAAAATGAAACATTTAACAGAGAGGCAGCATTGTGTATAAAAACAGTGAAGGAGTTTACAGTCTCACTTTTGCATACTTTCCACATACCAAACAGAGCACAGAGAGCCCACAGCAGCGAAGACATGGTGAGTAAGGTGGAATGAGTGCAGGAGTTAATTAATCCTGGAAGCCATCTCGCTGCCGCGGCTCACCTCGGAAGGGGAACTGATTAGTTCAGGGCTGCACTGGGGTTTCTGTGCGTTGGAGAAAGCAGAGAGCTGCGAGGGGACCTACACTGAACACTATCCCTACATTTTCCACAGGAGTTAATCCTGGAAGATATCTCACTGCTGCGGGTTACCTGGGAAGCAAGGGAGGGTCTTCTATAGCAATGCGGATTCCGCCCTGGACCCTATGCAGCTTGCCTGTGTGCAGCAATGGTCCCCCCAGCCCTCGTGGCACAGTGGCGCAGATGCATTAGCCTGACTGGGACAAGGACCACAGTGGCTCTCCCTATAAACTTGCACAAGCGCATTGCCCACGCTCTGGCAGAAACTTTTGAAGAGATTACTGAGGCCGATTACCGCGACGTGATAGACCACATCAATGGGCTATTCCACATCTAGGCATGCATGCATGCAGCCATAACCCCCCCTCCTCTCCCGAAACATTTCCATTCTGAAAATAAAAGCTGCTTACCGGGAACCCGCTCCTCTGCTGCTTCTTCACCAATAAGTTCCAGCTGCTGCGACTGGCTAGCTTCCTCCTGGCTTGAGAAGAGCTCCTGGCTGCATGCCTCCTGGGACTCCGGGGTGTCTCCCCCCACCCCAGTACTCTCACTCTCGGTTTCCTCCCGCCCCTCCACCTCCCTCTCCTCTCCCTTCTCTGAACTGTCCATCGTGGTCCTCGGATTGGCAGTGGGGTCACCCCCAAGTATCGCATCCAGCTCCTTGTAAAAACAGCAGGTCGTGGGGGCAGCACCTGAGCAGCTGTTTCCCTCATGGGCTTTGCAATAGGCACTCCGCAGCTCCTTTACTTTAACCCTGCACTGCACCGCATCCTGGTCATGGCACCTTTCCATCATGGCCTTTGATATCTGCCCATAGGAATCATAATTCCTACAGCTGGAGCGCAGCTGTGACTGCACAGCTTCCTCACCAAAAACACTGATGAGATCCATCAACTCGCCATTGCTCCATGCTGGAGCTCATTTGGCGCGTGGAGGCATGGTCACAGATTGATTGCACTCAACACCTGGCTGAGAAAACAGGAAGGGGATTTTTTAAATTCCCGTGGCATTTAAAGGGCGGGTCACCTGAGGCCAGGGCAGTAGAGTGCGAACTGATGAGCAGAGTGGCTGAACAGGTATTCTGGGATCCCTCCTAATACCCTGGAGGCCAATTACAGTGCTTTTGGTGGCCACACTTGCAGAGCAGTGCTGCATCACCAGCGCTGCAATTGTTATACCCGAGGCAGAGCAGGAGTATGGCCAGCGCTGCAGCCAGGGAGATGCAGCACTGTATGTGCCTTGCAAGTGCAGACGGTGAGTAAGTTTCAGCGCTGGTGGTGGGTTTACAGAGCTACAACTCTCCAGTGTAGCCAAGGCCTTTGCTGCTATTATAAAGAAGATCTTTTTTCTACTTGTTAAACCTTATCAGGAAAGTTAAACATAGACTTCCCTGGTATTGCTGGACGACTTTTTGTTGGGGACAGAATGTCAGAGGTGTATACTGTGAACTCTCACTTCTTAACTGGAGGAGCAGGAATGCTGGATCTTTAACTGAGACATCCTTTCACTCAACTCAGGCAATTAAGATAAAGAAGTGTTAACACAAACCAAAGAATTTTAAACACTCTTATCAAAATATCCTCTCTCTTCCCAACTGTTGGGCTTTCAGACTCTTGGCACAAAGACCTGAATTTAAAATGTTAAAAACCAGGAGTAAGAAAGAAAGTGGTTTGTGGTTTTGGTTGGTTGGTTTGTTTGTTTTTAGTGTATAAGGAAAACAAAATACAATATTGCACACATTCTGTATTTATCAAAAACAAAAAAGGCACCAACCTATTTCCCCCTTTATGTCACTTTTAATTTTCAACATTATTAAACATGAATGATCTCATGATTTTCCTTTAAAAAGATCAGTGCAAAATTACATGAATGGGATATGAAAGTTGCATAATTAATTGTAAAAATCAGGACATGCTATTGTTGAAGTTCCTAAAACAGTATTAACTCTGCCCCTTTCAATACATGCTGCTAAACGTACACTATAAAATACACAAGACAAAAATATATTTACCTTATTTTTCTTAAATAAGTATTACATGGCTGAGTTACTGTTGCATTAGAAACCATAAATTTTGTTTACCTTGACTTGTTTATTAAATTTTAATTTGATTATTCATAACATTTTATGCATTTAATTAAATATTACATATATATAATATGTATGTTTTAAAAATATATATCACTCAATTTGGGCTAGCCACTAGATAGGCTTCCCTTACTATATCTTTTTCATTGATTGTGCTAAGAAAACGCCCCGATTGCATTACAGTTCTGTTCTAACTTGTGGCATAAATTATTCAACTGTTATAGTGACACTAATTAATTTCTTCCCAGCAAAAATACTTAGCTTGTTCTAACAGTAGAGCTTGAAGACAGTTTAGTTAGGCAGAAACGCTGGGGGAATAGCTTTGACTGGCAGGATTTTTGCAATGATAAGGCCATAGGCTTATCTCAGGACTGTTTTGTTCCGATTAGATATGCAATATTGTGCTACAATTGGCTCTAATCATTGACTGATTTTAGTTCCCAAATACCTGTCATCACCATCACTGATGCACTCAGGAAGAGCAAGGCTACAGCCGAACAGCAGGATGTGTTGATAGCAGCTGAGGCGGTTGAGATAACTGAAGAACTTGAGGAACTTTTCCATTTCAATGCTTTTGACAATGGAAAGAACTGATGTTAGAGTGGTGTGGTTATATGGCAGCATTTGGCACTGGCTGTACGTGATATTTATGCAGGCACCTGTGAAATCAAAACAGTTAAATTTAGCACGTATGAATCAATTAAAACATTATATGGTGATAGTAAGTATCTGCTGAATTGGATAGTTATCATTAAACACTATCACTTCACACCATGAAAGAGGAGCATTTTGCTAGTGCTTGAAGAACTTGGAAAAGTTTCAAGTATCAGGAGGTAGCCATGTTAGTCTGTATCCACAAAAACGACGAGTCCAGTGGCACCTTAAAGACTAACAGATTTATTTGGGCATAAGCTTTTATGGGTAAAAAACCCACTTCTTCAGATGCATGGAGTGAAAATTACAGATGCAGGCACTATTATACTGACACAGGAAGAGTAGGGAATTACCTAACAGGTGGAGAACTAGTGCTGACAGGGCCAGTTCAATCAGGGTGAATATAGTCCACTCCCAATAATTGATGAGGAGGTGTCAATGCCAGGAGAGGGAAAGTTGCTTTTGTAGTGATCCAGTCACCCCCGGTCCCTATTCATGCCCAAATTAATGGTGTTAAATTTGCAAATGAATTTTAGTTTTGCAGTTTTTCTTTGAAATCTGTTTCTGAAGTTTTTTTGTTCAAGTATGGCTACTTTTAAATCTGTTATAGAATCTGGAAAAGTTTGGGGTTTAATTTGGATACTCAGCTAAAAGTTTGGCTTTCACATTTATCTGAACTTCTTGGGTCTTCAAAACTGGATTGGAAACTATACATAACAAGCTCCCTCACGAGTTTTACATTAAAGTTAGGATAGGTAGACCATGAGAATACCCTCTTGTGGTATTTTTACATAAATGGGTCTGTCTGAAAGAGGGAAGGAAGCAGAAGAGATCAGTTAAGGTAAATTGGGTTCTGGATCCAACAAAACCTTGGACCTACCACAAGCTTCCCCCCTCCTCTTTTTATTTTACCCAAATTGGTTCTCCCATCCCTGATTTTTCTGCAATATACTAAAGGGACTCAGAGGCCCCAGAAGACTCAGCAAAAATCAAGGGGGAAAATCTTGGCCGCTCTGAGGTCAATGGCGCAATTTCGCCCAAGGATTTTTAAGATTTCCTCTCTTCTGCATACTGCTAATGAAAGTAAGAGTAAAACATTGACTTGAGGGAGGCATAGTACAGGTGAGCATTACACAAGCCTTCCCATACCACTGCACAGGAGTGCACACCACTCTTGACCTTCAATTCCCTGTTAGTCCCATGCTGAGCACTTTTTTGGTATATAGAGTGCCACGTCTATTTGCACAGAGCCAAATTTTTCAGAAGAATTTAGGGTCAGATTTTCAAGTGCTCAGTGCCCACAAACGAAGGCAATTTTTCAGAAGAGCACATAAATAAAGACCAGATTTTCAAAGGTGATCTCAGCACCCATTTGCTCCCATTGAGACACCTATGGACAGATTTTCAAAACATCTCTCTAGTCAATATATTTAGCTCTGGCCACTTATTTTGGTGCCTATTTTGGGCACAAAAGTGAAATGCTTGCAAATGTATGGCAATTTTTTAAAAACATCATAACAGAGGCTCAAACTAAATGTATGCCGCAAGTTTAAAAAAAAATTAAGAGGATCAAAAAAAAAAAATTGCCACCATGGCTAAAAAATGAAATTTGAAGAGCAACTATCGGAAGTCACAAAAACTAACAGCAAAACAAATTTTAAGCACATCAGAAGCTGGAAATCTAACAATCAGTGGAACCACTGGGGAATGGAGGTGCTAAAAGAGTACTCAAGGCTGTTGTGGAGAGGCTAAATGAATTCTTTGCACCAGTTTTCACTGCAGAAGATATGATGGAGATTCCCATACTTAAAGCTGTTATTTTTAGGTGACAAATCTGAGGAACTGTTCAGCAAACATGTGGACATGGGTGATCCAGTGCATACAACGTTCTTGGACTTTCAGAAAGCCTTTGACATGGTCTCTTACCAAGGCTCTTAAGCAAAGCAGGCAGTCATAGGATAAAAGGAAAAGTCATTTTATCGATCAGTAGCTGGTTAAAAGATAGGAAACAAACGGGTAAGAATAAATGGTCAGTTTTCACAGTGTAGAGAAATAAATAACTAGGTCCCCTAAGAATCTGTACTGAGCAGTGTTCCTTCCAATTTTTTACATCCATGTGCAGAATGAATTTTGTTATGTGCACCAATATGGAGGTGATGTGTGGTGGGGGGGCGAGAAGTTTGGAGTGTGGGAGGGGACTCAGGGCTGGGGCAGAGGGTTGGGGAGCAGGAGACACAAGGGCTCTAGCTGGGGGGAGGGTACCGGGGTGGGGCTGGGGATGAGGGTATTGAGGTGTGGGAGGGAGCTGCAGGCTAGGGCACAGGGTTGGGGTGTGGGGGGATGAGGGTTCTGGCTGGGGATGTGGGCTCTGGGGTGGGTCTGGGGATGAGTGGGGCTCAGGGTTGGAGCAGAGGGTTGAGGTGCGGGCTATGGGGTGGGGATGGGGATTAAGGGTTTGGGGTGCAAGTTGCCCCAGGGATGCAGCGGGGAGAGAGGAATGCCCCCAGCCCTCTCTCACTGCAGCAACCCAGGGCCAGGTGAAAGGTGCCTCTCCCCAGCCGCAGAAGCTCCGGTGGGGCTGGGCTGGCCGGGCCAGGACAGGGAAGAGGCACCTCTACCAGGCCATGGCAGTTCCAGTGGTGCTGGATTGGGCCAGGCTGGGGGAGGGATTCCTCTCCCTGACAGCTCTGGCTGGCCTGGGTTGGGCCATGCTGTGGGAGGAGCTTTTCTCCCCACCTGCGCAGCCCTTGCAGCACAGCTTACAGAGAACTTGGGTGCTGGGACCAGTGCTGTTCAACATATTCATAAATGATGTGGAAAAGGGGTGGAGTGTAAGGTGGCAAAGTTTTCTGAGGATATACAATTACTCAAGATAGTTAAGTTCAAAGCTGACTATGAAGAGTTACAAAGGGATTTCACAAAACTGGGTGACTGGGCAACAAAACGGCACATGAAATTCAATGTTGTGGAAGTAGAGCAAGAACTGCCAGAGATTTGAAGGGGATTTCAATGCAAACAGTCCCCTCTGTGAGCAAGAGTCAGGCTAGCTGTAACCCTAATAACACAAGATTTGTAGAAGCGAGGATTGTGTGAGGCGAGTGGGAAAGAACTGTGTGAGAAGTGTTGCGACCTTGCGTTAGATAAGTACGGAATGTAAACTATAGTTTAAATAGAAGTGAGAAAAATAAGATATCAGGATGACCTATGTATAAACAAAATGCAGCTGTTGCTCATTATTGTATGTAACAAAAGGTATAAATGCTTGCTGTAATTGTTTACCTGGAGAGAGACCTGTTTAACTCTCTCCCTCCATGCAATTGCTACAGATAATAAAGTATCTGACTTGCTGCACCCAACCTGAGAGTGAGAACTCTGTTTTTCTCCAACAATTTGGGTGCTCGTCAGCAGCAACTGCTATGGATCATTCCCCTTTGATCCCCATGGCATCACAATAGAGGTATGAGACCTTTTGAAATCTCTATTGGGGTGTCAGAGGAGGACTATCAGTGGGGCCGTTTGTCCCTGTTGGACTTATGCCATCCGAACTTATTGATTGTGCAACAAGATCAGATGCAGAGCGCTACTGGGGAATTATTTGCCATCCCCAATAAGGTTATTTTGAAGTGGTACTGAGGACATAGTTTCCCACCCTCAATAAGGTAGCTGTGTGTGGTACTGGGGACTATAATTTGGCCACCCTCAATAAGGTTAATGCATAAGGGAAATGCATTAGGTTAATGCACCGGTGCTGAGGGGTTGTTACCGCCTCACAAAGGGAAAGTTGTATTGAGTCCGGACATAAGGTAAAGATGCATCGTGGTATAAAGGAATAGAGGCCTTGATGTGTGTGGGTATACTAGTGTGAATGAGAGCCACCGGAAGATGCGCAAAGGACTCTGCGAAGCCGTAGGCTCATGACCGGAGATACTTTAACGCAAACCTGGTGACTCCACCTAGTGGATCAGTAAAAAAGTCCTGACTAAGGTGGCTCTCTCTGCCCGGCATCATCCAGCGAGGGGCCTGCCTGGGTCTAGGATTGTGTGAACCCATCTTCCCTCCCCCTTTCCTCTCCGTGTGAGCCACTGACTGGTCTGACCATCTCACTGGAAGCAATTAGAATAAGTGGCGCCATCTCTCTGAGACTAGCCGATGCTCTTTGCTGAAGGGAGGTGTAAGAGGGTTGTGGACATCCTTGTTAATCTTTCCTATGTGAGTGATCTGAGTGGACGGTGGTGTGATACTCTTAGTTTATGAGCCTCTAGCGGACAGGGCGCCTCCCTCTGTGTGTGATTGGAAAATGGATGGAGGACACTCTAAGCATTCCCCATCACCACCTAAGGGTACCCCAGCATATTACATGCACATACATTATGGTCCTAGAACCTGCAGGTATTTGGAAAATTAGAACTTTTTACATGCATGATAATCCATCTAAACAATTCCTACTAGAAGGTACCTTCAATCTAGATAAGATCATACATCTCAGAGGAGCTTTTTAATTACCAAAAAGCCTCTGACACACAGCGGGAGCATTTTGTCTATTGAGGAAAGGAACGGGTTAATTTGAAATTCGTCTTGGCCCAGAGCTAAACAGAAAGCTGCTTTGTGTTCAAGGGCAAGAATTGACATAGACCATGCCAAGCACAGAAAACAACAAAGTTTAGAAGCTGCAGAGATGGAAAACACAGACGAAACAGCTAAAGGAGGAGCTGAGCTTCGTGTCCCTGGAGCCGATGTGGTTTCGGGACATTGAAGAAGCCACAGTCAGCTGGCCTGGACTGGAATACTGAGCATAGGTCTCTGAAAGAGATGCTCCAAAAGACCCCAGACCTCCCTGTCTCTCCTACCCCCGGGCCGGGCCAGACTGGGTAGCATGTTTGTGAGTATGAAAGTGGGTTGGGTTTGAGCATTAACGCGTCTTTCTTCCTTTGAGTGACGTGAAAGCAGTTCCCACACTCACCGCTGTGTTATTAGTTTATTAATAAAGTTTTAAAATTGAGTCACATGGTGTGTTCCTGTATCTTACCCCCGAACAGTCCTGCGGTCTCAGACTGATCACCTGAGCTCCTAAGCAGATTAGTAACAAATATCTGTCACAGTTTTGGTGGAAAATTGAGTAAGGGGGGAGCCCTGCAGAATGCACACCATCTATTTGTTTTGCCCTTGTTGTTTTATGTTTGCTTTGCTTGGTACTGTTGGTATTATACGTTAAGAATTGTATGATTAAAGGTGCAATCTCTCAGCCGCAGTAGGTCTAGGAACCGGAGTGGGGTTTAGTATTCCTCTCTCCACCCTGGTTGATGGGGAAGGGTTGCAAGTGGATCTACCCCCAGTTGTAGCAGGACTGGGCAATAGAGGAGTTGGGGAAAAGGGAAGAGACATGTACCTGACACCGAGGAAAAATTGAGCAACTGAGAGCATAGATAAATTGAATAGTTAAGACTCCAACTGGTCATGCACTTTGCCAGGTGGCAAACCTCACGAAGGAAGACTCGGGTAGCCTTGTGAGTAAGAATGTTTAAGGGAAGAGACCAGGAAGGGTGGGGGCTAGTTGAGAAGTCCTCCCTCCTTGCTAAATTAGTAGTGGAACAAAGCTGGTGCCCATGAAAGGGATGGTTCAGTGAGAAAAACAGGATTGGGCTCAAGCAGGCAGGCAACAGACAGAGAGATTGGAAAACAAGTTGGAAATTTGGAGGGCATAGTGAAAGAAAAGTAAGTAAGTAATTACAGGAATGGAAAATTAAAATCCCTGGAACAATAATTGGAATGGTAAAATCTGAGTTGATTGGGTGTCGTTTTGAGAAATAAGCAAGTGTTTTAAGGAAAAAGAGTGAGAAGTTAACTCTGTAGTTACTAGAGGAAATCAAGCAGTTGAATTTTGTAAAATGCTAAATAAAATTCCTCGTTTCTTTGCAGCCATTCTGAAGAAGAAATGGGCCTTTTTTCAAAGGAATGTCTGTAAATAATCCAGGCAAAGAGGTTATTTAAGTGAAATCATTTGACTATGAATAAGTTAGTCGAATATGCGAAAAGAACACTTCAGGTGTGTACAATCTTTGTTTATAGCTTTGAGATGAATTGGTGTTGTTTTAAAGTTGCAAAACAGAGAAATACTTTTGCCAGACACAGGAAATTAGTGTTGTTCAATTTTGGTATTTAGCATTTAACCCTTACGGTAACTTAATGCTTTACACAATTTAAAATGTTTTTAAATAAAGACCAAAGTTGTGGCTGCAGCAGGGCAGTCAAAGCCAAGAGAATGGGAAAAGATTTTAAATCTGTTTTTGGAAACAAAATAGTAGATAAGAGCTCTGGTAAAGAGAGAAGGACAAGGCTCTGTGTGGTTGAGCTGTCACTTTGCTGGGGGTGCATGGAGATTTTGTGAGCACAAAAGAAACAGTTACACCTTGTGTAGAAATTGATGTGGCTAGTGTTGTGGAAATTGAATTGTGGAGGGAATGTGCATTTTCCCCAGAACATGTACAGTGTATATTGTAGCAGGGGTAAAAGAAATGCAAACCCACCATGCTACTTAATTAATATCATATTAGAACTCCAAAGGGAGCCACAATAGGTTGTGTTGTCTTTTTCAAGTCACTGTGCGTTTTGAAAGCAGGAGTTAAAAGTAAAAGGCAATCAAAATTCTGGTAAAAACAATTGTGTCCCTTTTAAGTAAGAGTCTTTAAGCTGTGGATAACTTTGGATCCAGAAGCAAGCCAGAAAGCATCTGTATTAATGCAAATTATTTAACTGATAAGGTAGAAGCCACTGAAACCTGGGCTGCCTATGAAACAAATACAAGAAAATATGGGGTAATTCCTCTGTTTTGCCTGAAATCAGCAAGGGTATTTGTATATAAAAGAAATATTTTAAGCAATGACTGACTGCCCAGAAGGGGTAGACCTATGTTCTTTTTGTCTTTCAGAAAAACAAAGAAAACTCATGCCAGCTGAAAAGCAATCAACATACCATGCATTTACTGGCACAATAGGAATTATGTTCTGTGTTTTATGTCTTGTCTTGTGATGTTTGTCTTGTGGCCAGAACTATTATGTTTAATATTTTCATAGGACAATCTAGTTCAAAATCAAATAGAAGGGTTAAATCAAAATGCAGATATTTGTTTTATTCAACTTGGAATACAAAGTGTTTGGATAATATCAAGAAAATGTGATATACTAAAGTCTAATACATTTGCTTACGTAAGAAAAAGAAACTTCCTTGGCCAGATTTTTCAATTGAAAAAAAATTGTTGAAAAAATTTGCACACCAACAGTCTTTGGAAGCAAGGACATGCAAGGTTAACCCACTCCCCATATTGCACATGGGATCCTTCTGGCTACCCCAGATTTCCAGCCAGAGAGCTGGAGAACAAGGAAAGCTATTGGACACCAGAGGTTGTACCAAGTGGACTCCTCAAAAGTGGGTATTCTTGTCCTGGCTTGTTGCTCCAAAGCTCTGTAATAAAGTTATTTTACTGGAAGGGTGTATGTGGCATACGTCAAATAATAAGACGAAAGTACTGTATAATGACAATGTGTATGTGTTCATTGTTGGGAAAAAGTGTGAGTGAAGAGTGGAAGTTTCCTTTGTAGGTTAAAAGAAGCAAAGAAGAAGAGAAGGAAAAAGAATAGAACGAGTTAACTGGGGGAGGAAAAAAAAACCCTCAGTCCAAGCTAAGACACTGGCCCCTTTCAAGGATACTGCTCACAGCTAAGACTTGGCTGACAACCAAGAAAAGAGGGGGCTTGAATGCGCCCAAGCAGCTGTAAAATCTGCAAAACACTGCCAGGCATTAATTAAATGTGTTAGGTTTCTTTTTTCACAGGTAGAAGAAGCGCTACCCAAAGATCCTAGCAGCCCAGTCACTCCTTGGAACCAGGAGACTGGATCTATGTAAAGGTCCACCAACGAAAGACTGCTTTGGCTCCATGCTGGAAAGGCCCTTACCAAGCTCGGCTGACCGCCAACACCACTATGAAGTGCCAAAGACTACCCTGCTGGACCCACACTTCTCATTGCAAAAAGACCCCTCCACTTGGAGATGACTCTCCAACTGATGATCAGCCTCTTTCTCCTTCTAGCTTTGCTGTGCCTTCTGGACAGCAGGGAAAAAGGACAAGGTGAAGTGTTAGTAACCTCTCCCTTGTCCACTGACAGAGCTAACCTGCACTCACTATTTGCAACAGAAACCAAAGTACTACAGGGTGATGTGCTGGTAACCTCTCCCCCGTATGATGCTGAGCTACGATTGCTTCAGAAAAGAAGAAGGAACACTCGCTCCACTGAAATTGCCATAGTCCAGGAATTCCTGACTATAAAAGACATTAAAAACTGACCCTGGTGAAGAAATAAAGAATTATATACTGGCAGGAAAACTTGTGGGACCCATGCTTGGAAATGTGGTATTGATTGGATTTTGGGGTTTATTCTACAGGCTGTGCCCTGTGTTTTTGAATAAGTACCTTTAGCATGTATTGCCCTCCCTAACTGGGTTTTAAATGACAAAAGTACCAAAGGCCCCTTGTTGCCACTGCCCCTGCTATCTCCTCCATTACACTATTATCCCTGTAATACATCCAAATACAGACAATGCCATATATCTGACAAAACCCAATGGCCAAGGCTTTCACACTTTAGTGATTTATTTAAATATTGTTTGGAAAAAATATTTTTAAAGGTTCAGGATATCCCATATAAGCGAACAATTGAGTGGAAAAAGACTGGTCAGAGGAGATAAAAGTATATGACATCACTACAAATGAGCTTCAAGAATTTGAAATTAAGGTTTTACAATGGGGTTGATATAATGGCCGTTCCAGGGGGTCTGTAGTATATCAGGGGAAGGGGTCCTTATTGTTTTGGTTACCCAGTTAGTAAATAATCAGATTCATATTCAGAGAGTGTGTTCTGCCACTGGAAATTTTACCTGTACTGAAATGATCCCAGTAACTAATAATTTAACCTGTACCATATTACAATATACCCCTTCCTATGCTATTCATGTTAATACCTCTCTAAAGTACCTGAGAATATTTAAAATAATAGATGTAGTATAACGCTATCTCAGAGAAAGATGTACTAGGACATCGAATAACAATAATTAATGCCCCATTAGGGACTGTAAAATTTACCCTGCCCCTATCCAGTTTTCAAATCACTTCCATGTATCCAAATTGCTCCAAGGGAAATGCTACTGGCTAGCACAGCAAAGGGCACAGATGTAAGTCTCCTCTAGGAAGAAAAGAGGCTTAGCTGGACACTTATGGGACGGTGCAAATAGTGCAGCAGCAATTTGGAATATTCTTAAGGGCCAACAACATGATGAGAAATTAGGGCAACTAGAAAAAGCCACAGGCTTTATTTCTGGAGCACAACTAACCCAAGTACAGGCTGGAGTTGGTGAATTACATGTTATTCTGCCCTTAGTTCAATGACCCAGAAGTTGCTGACAGAGATAGTATTGAATATCACTAAGGCTGGGAAGGCATTGCAGTGGGATTTGGCACGGTCAGACATTCAAGATTTCCTGAATGACCAGCTAATGGCCATTCGGAGTGATCTTGAGCATGAGGCGTGGCCCACTGCCCTTACAGATACCTCAGGAATGCCATCTGATTTGTGGCCATGGAGACATACTTGAAGATTTTCAGGATGGATGTGCAAGTACTCACAGTGCTCCTTCCAAGCATATGGGCCAGTAGGAGGGGTGTGGGCTTCCACACTGAATGCTGCTGTGCCCATGGGGAGGATGCATGTGGAACTGGATTATTTACCGTGATATTGGGAGATTAGACAACCTGGTAATGCCTAGCCGATTTGTTGTTAGTGATCCTGGAATAACACCTGCTATTTGGACTGGAATAGGGAATCAGTGGACATTTTGGCGGTTGGAACCCCCCCAGCTTTAGTTTGTAAGGAAATTGAAACAAGTGGAAGTTGTCACAGTGTTTGACAAAATTTGGTGGGAAGGTATGGGACAAGGAACTACCCTGACAGGACATCTACTTTTTCAAGCTAATGATAGCTCTGTGTGTTGAGGCCACCACTTTGCGAGATATATATTTTAATCTCACTGCTGTTGCAGGCAATCATATTATTTACTAGCCTGCGGATAGAATTATAGAAGTAGCCCTTAGGTTTTAGATACTCTTTAATTGGACTAGTTTAGTATTTGATCAGTTTCAAAATTTGCTTTCACTGTTAGCAGAGGTTCAAAGAAACTCTGAATTATAAGGGCAAATTTATATGCTTCAAAATATATATCAAGTTGAAAAGTATGCCTTTCATACAGCTTATAGAGTGTCTATTTTATGTATTAAGTATGATGTATTGTGCTTTGTGACTAAAACTGTACAACAACCCCATCATGTTATTAGTGTGGGAATATTACTGCTTTTCTTGTTATTATTTGGTTTAGGATTATGTTATTGTTGTTGTAAAGGATGTAATAATAGTAATATCTTTCATGTCCATGCTAATCATGCATTGTCATTGCATCCAATCAAGACCCCTAAGGTTGAAGCATTTGATTTAGAATCTGAAATCCAAGGCTTGATGCAATAGAGATTTAAGAATGCTTGTTGTGCTAGAAGCACAAAAGGGGTGCATGTGGAAGTACAGCAAGAACTGACAGGGATTTGAAGGGGATTTCAATGCAAACAGTCCCCTCTGTGAGCAAGAGTCAGGCTAGCTGTAACCCTAATAACACAAGATTTGTATAAGCGAGGATTGTGTGAGGTGAGTGGGAAAGAACTGTGTGAGAAGTGTTGCAACCTTGTGTTAGATAAGTATGGAATGTAGACTATAGTCTAAATAGAGTGAGAAAAATAAGATATCAGGATGACCTATGTATAAACAAAATGCATCTGTTGCTCATTATTGTATGTAACAAAAGGTTTACCTGGAGAGAGACCTGTTTAACTCTCTCCCTCCATGCAATTGCTAGAGATAATAAAGTATCTGACGTGCTGCACCCAACCTGAGAGTGAGAACTCTGTTTTTCTCTGACAATGTTGATAAATGCTAAATAATGTACACTGGAAAACATAAAACCATAAAACCAACTATACATACAAAATGATCGGGGTCTAAATTAGCTGTTACCAATCAAAAAAGAGATCTTGGAGTCATTGTGAATAGTTCTCTGAAAACATCTGCTCAATATGCAGCGGCAGTCAAAAAAAAGCTAATGTTAGGAACGATTAGGAAAGGGATAGATAATAAGACAGAAGATATAATAATGCCACTATATAAATCCATGATATGCCCTTGAATATGGAGAATGCACTTGAATATGCACTTGAATATGGAGAATGCAGTTCTGGCTGCCCCATCTCAAAAAAAGATATATTAGAATTGGAAAAGGTACACAGAAGGGCAAGAAAAGTGATTAGGGTATGGAACAGCTTCCATATGAGGAGAGATTAAAAACACAGAATGAAATGAAAAGCCCAGAACAAACCATAGGAGACCTGAAGACAAAGTATTCTCTGTCAAGAGGATCCAGCTGTGGAACAATCTTCCAGAGGATATCAGGCAAATTCAAAGTCTGACCATCTTTAGAGAACATTGCAGGGACTTCCTCTTTGAGAGAATCTTTCCACCAGCAGTGACGCTCACAATTCAAACACCTCTTTTATTCTGAAAGTCCTTCCACCTCCTCCATCCCTCCCCCTCAAAAGAAAAGAAAAAAAAAAGCCCTAGCCCAAGCAGGGAAAAGCAGAGACTTTATAAAGTCCACTAGGGACTTCACTCTTGCTATTAAATGTACACAAAAGGTGCTCAGATATTATGGTGATGGGTAACAGTATAAAACCCTAAAGTAGATAAGTGAACATTCGTTCGTAGATTCATACATTTTCCAAACTAGGGCTGTGTCTTCATGAGATTCATAGATTTTAAGGCCAGAAGGTACCATTGTGATTGTCTACTCTGGCCTCCTGTATAACAAGGGCCATTGGACTTCCATGAATGAATTCCTGATTCAAGTCCAATACCTGTGGTTGAACTAAAGCATATCTTATAGAAAAACATCCAATCTTGATTTTAAAATTTCCTGTGATGAAGACTCCGCCACAATTCTTGGTAAGTTGTTCCAATGGTTAATTTTCCTCCCTGTTAAAAATTTGTGCCTCATATAGCTCCAAAGAGATACACAAGACTTTACAAAACAAATAAAGATGTTTCTGTGCTGCGAATGTTCAACTGTACTGTTAAGTAACAGCCCCACCCTAATGGAATTGTGGAGCCACCCCGCCCCATGAGGTGCTAAACAGTGATGAGCCAACTCCAGGATATGATGTAATTAGTCAAGCATCTAGCTTGGTGGTCAGCGCCACCATACCAGACAGTTTAAGGTACTGAACATGTTTAAGGTACTCAACATGTTTACTGAACATGTGTAAAAGTATTTTGGACCACCTAAGAAGTGCCCAATAGTCTATTAACCTAAGACTGGCCTGGCTAATTGCTATTAGAATCTGGCTCCACAATTTTACATTTCTTTAAAAAAATATTTTAACCTAATTTTAGAGAAGGATTTATTGAGCCTATCCTTCCACTAAGAAAAATAGTTTCTAGTAGAGAACTAATGAAAATATTAAGGAAAAGCTTATAAACTCCTTTATTATTTTGAATATGTTCATTCTTATATTATCTTTTTGTACATACTTAAGTTCCTGTATTCATCAGATCCTTTCCTCAGTGAGCCCAGTTACACGCCTCAGCAGTGGAGTATGGTACAACAGCCACTTTCAACTCAGTTTCTATTGCAAAAAATGATTTGGGGTTAAACAGCACCGAATGAATTAAAATTAGGTAATGGGCCATGGACTGGTGCTAAACTATAGTCAAGGATGCTAAGCTCATCTGAGGAAGGCAGCTTCTTAAACCAACTTCTAAATCAGTTATTTAAAGCAATGTGCAGTTCAAAGAAGTCTGGCTACCTCTGGAAAACTGCACAATTCTCTGAGGCCAGGCTCTGAGGGGAAACAGCAGCTTTCCTTTAAATTGCCACCAGGAGGAGCACTTGCCATCAAATATAAAGGGCAAAGAGATTTTACTTTTTCATTTGGTAATAAAATATTCCAGCTGCACAGATGGTAGTCAATTCACAGCAGCGATATCACCCAAAAGGCCTAAATGGTTGGGAAGAATTTGACTTTGGATAATCAGTGTCCATACCAAACTCTGTTTATATCATACCTAGTTTGGTAGAATTTAAGGCAGTCAGGTTGGGGTGGGCAGGGAATCATATTTTTTAATTTCCAAACCATTTGGAATCTTCACATTTTTAATGGTTCAGGTTTTCAAGTACCCGTGACTTTCCCACAACTATTATGATTCATTATTTCACTTGGCATGCCACAATTGGGTACTTGATCTAGAGGGTGGCCAAACAGAATTAAGTCTCTCCATATATGCTACTGCTACTGACAAAGAGTTTGTCTACACTGGCAATTTACAGCACTGCAACTTCCTCGCTCAGGGGTGTGAAAAAACACCCCCCTGAGCGCTGCAAGTTTCAGTATTGTAAAGTGCCAGTGTTAACAGTGCCCCAGCACTGGGAACTAGACCCTTTGTGGAGGTGGGTTTTTTAGAGTGCTGTGAGACCTCTTTCTCAGCGCTGCACCGAGACACAAGGCATGCTAAAGCACTGTCGCATCAATAGTGTGCATGTCATCATGTATCAACACTGTTTCTAGTGCCCTGCGTTGCTGGTGTAGGTGGTCTTCAGGTACAGTGAGGAGTTTTGGAATATCATACAACATCCCAAATATATTGCTGTGTTCCTTGAGCTGCATGAAACTTTCTTCAGCTGATTGTATTGCACAATCTAGCACCTGGTTAAACAATTTAACGTTGAATTGTTTTTTGAGGGCTCTTATGGGATTATCCCGTGCCTCGTAATCAACATTTCTTCTTTTTCGGTGACTCTTGTATTCTTGAATGGATGGGAAAATAGCTTCAGTATGAAGTTCCTCTGCCAACTTCTGTGCACTCTTCAGAACATTTTGAAATCCCTCATCTGACTGGTAAGACTGTAGGTATGACTTTGCTTTGTCCAGTTGTTCCATTGCTCCAGATATATCAAGGTCAACACCTTGGAGTCTCTTGCTTACAACATTTATTTCGAACAGTATGTCATGCCACAACACTAAGCCACATAGAAATTTGAAGTTATGTATGTTTCTGGTGATTCCATTTCCTTCTGCCACTGTTCTCCCATGAACAGTTCCTGTCATAGCATTATCCTCCATAACGGCAACTATGGCATCATCTATCTTCCCAATTTGGTGTTTGATAGGCTTTAACGCCTCCACTCAACTTTCCCATCATGTGGCACTCAGTGGTTTCTGTGTCAGAGAGGATGGTCCTAGAGGTTGCTTCAAAATTTGCCATTGATGAGTTGATGAAGAGAAAAATACATAGATGCTTTGAAATACATTAAAAAATTCAGCAGCCTCACTAGAAGCTGATGCTGCATCACTGACCACCAAATTCAATGAATGAGAACTGCATGGTACAAAAAAAGCTCAAGGGTTTAACTCTCGGCTCCATGTCTGCAATCCTCTGTTCTTTCCTCTCATGTTGGCACCATTATCATAGCCCTGACTTCTCACGTCAGCTATCGCAAGTCACATATCTTCCAGCTTTTTAAAAAGCACATTTGTCATACCAACTCCTGTAGTATCAGAAAAGTCAATAAACTCTAGAAAATGCTCCTACTACTTCAGTTGACTACCTGTTCTCCTCAGTTGGGTTCAGGGAAGCATCAGGAAACAGGAAGCTCCCTGAGAAGCTGGTGTTAATTAGGCCAGGCTACAGGGGGTGCTAGAGAGGTACATAAGAGGCTGCTCCTCCTCTCTCTCCCTGCAGCTCCTGCTGCTTTCTGTTATTCTCTCACCTTTTCTCCTGTCTGCCTGTTATGTCTCTTATGCCTTCCTTCCTCCAGCACAGCACTCCACCACCTCTGTGCATCTAGAGCAGAGAGAATACATATGCACCAGCAGCAGACACAATTTTCTACACTCTGGTGCCTCCCAACCCCCCATAGTCTGGCACCTGAGGCAGCCACCTCAGTTCGCCTCATGGTAAGGCCAGCCCTGCAAACCAATTGTAGAATGAACCAGCGATGGGAAAAGATCAGGTATGGGTTCAGCAGGAGCCTCTATCCAATAAGAACTTAAGAACAGCCATACTGGGTCAGACCAAAGGTCCATCTAGCCCAGTATCCTGTCTTCTGACAGTGGACAATGTTAGATGCCCCAGAGGGAATGAACAGAACAGGTAATCATGGAATCATACGACTAGAAGGGACCTCGAGAGGTCACCTAATCCAGTCATCTGCCCTCATGGCAAGACTAAGTATTATCTAGACCATTCCTGACAGGAGTTTGTCTAACCTGCTCTTAAAAATATCCAATTCTGGAGATTTCACAACCTCCCTCGGAGATTTATTCCAGTGCTTAACCACCCTGACCAGGGGCGGCTCCAGGCCCCAGCACGCCAACTGCGTGCTTGGGGCAGCATGCCGTGGGGGGCGCTCTGCCAGTTGCCGGGAGGGCGGCAGGCAGGCAGCCTTCGGCGGCATGCCTGCAGAGGGTCTGCTGGTCTCACAGCTCCGGTGGACCTCCCGCACGCATGCCGTCGTGCTTGGGGCGGCGAAATGTCTAGAGCTGCCCCTGACCGTGAGGAAGTTTTTTCTGATATCCAGCCTAAACCTCCCTTGCTGCAATTTAAACCCATTGCTTCATGTCCTATCCTCAGAGATTAAGAACAGTTTTTCTCCCTCCTCCTTGTAACAACCTGTAATGTACTTGAAAACAGTTATGTCCCCTCTCTGTCTTCACGTCTCCAGACTAAACAAGCCCAATTTTTTCAACCTTCCTTCACAGATCAAGTTTTCTAGACCTTTAATCATTTTTGTTTTTTTAAAATCATCAAGTGATCCATCCTGTCACCCATTTCCAGCTTGTGGCAAACAGAAGCTAATGATACCATCCCTGCCCATCCTGGCTAATAGCCATTGATGGACCTATCCTCCATGTAGCATGATTTGGGGTGGGTTAGTAGGGTTGGTGTAATGTATTCACTTAATTTAAATTTTATTTGATTAATTAATTAGTAATATTAATAATAATTATTGGATATTAATTAGTATGGGTTTGGCTCGCCAATATATTTGATCAGAAGATAAAGTTCGTTCTGAATCAGGCTTCACAGAGTTTATAAAAGGAACTTTGGGATATATGACAGGAGCTTACACTGAGACAGATACAGTCATAAAGACCTTTTTATTAAAATCAATGAAACAATAAGTAAATGTTAAAACAGTTCAAGATTACAAAGTTACAAAATATCACAGCTCTTTAAGAGATATATTTATGATAATACACTGTTATAAGCTCACCCTGTGTAGTGCAGCAGTACTTTGGGTGTTTTTGACACCTCTGATAGAGGAAGCTATTGTATGCGTTTTGGTTTTAACCCTACATATACTAGATGCTTTAGAGGGTAAGAATGAAGCAGAAGGGAAATCAGATTCCTTTTTACTTACAGTTTTGAAAAGAAATAATACTACGGCCTATTAATAGTTAATAGCCTTCGTAGATGGGTAGCATCGATACGTAGATAGGGGTGGAGGTGATGAAGAGTAGATAGGAACAGATAGATGGGTGTATCACCTATCTAATGGTGATTTGTTTCACCTTTTATAGAGCATTATTCAGAAATCTTTCCTCCTATGCCCAAATTTCATCTTTCCCCCACAGAAATGTTAGGGTACACCTGCCTAATAGGCTAACATGTGCGCGTATGAATGACAGTTATGTACGCATTTGTGGTGTACTTGTTAGATTTGTGGGCAAAAATCCCTTTTTCCACCCTTTACTGTTATTGATTCAGTTAAAGGTCTCCAGACATCTGCATAAGTATTTTGTCTTACTACTTTTCTGAGTAAGGGTCCCAAAGGTTGCCTTAGCGTCATACAGGATGTCTGACCTGTAGGTATCTTGCATTTCAGCTATTGCAAATCTATAAATCTATAAGCATATGACAGTTAAATTTATCAAAAAGATATTTTATATATACCAACAGATTAATCCTCAAGGCGACATCCATTAACTTATTTAGTTCTTTTTTGAACCCTGTTACAGTCTTGGCTTTCACAACATCCTCTGGCAAGGAGTTCCACAGACGTCGTATGAAAAATACTTTCTTTTGTTTGCTTTAAACTGCTGCCTATTAATTTCATTTGGTGACCCCTATTTCGTGTATTACGAGGAGTAAATAACACTTCCTTATTTACTTTCTCAACTCCAGTCATGATTTTATAGACCTCTATCCTATCTCCCCTTAGTAGCCTCTTTTCCAGTCTGAAAAGCCCCAGTCTTATTAATCTTCCCTCACACAGCAGCTGTTCCAGCAGTCCCAGTTGCTTTCTCTCTGCACTAAAGGTGCTTTAATTATAGGAAACTCAAGAAACATAAAAGAATCTCAGTTATATATAGAAAAATGGCCAGTGGATGTGAGGATGATAAAATAGGGGAAGTGTTTAATCACCTCTCTATGTTCTGTACCAGTATGTCTCATTCTTGTTTTTGAGATAAATGAGGGTTACTCTGTACATTTCACTGCCTGGTGGAGAATGAATTTGCTGAGCTGGCAATTTTTTCCATCTCTAACATATACAGTCTAAGCTAGATAATCAGGAGATCTAGTCTTAGAGGACTTGAGCTCATGTGCAGTACTGACATTGTAATAGCTGTTGCCAACTAGCTATTATAACATAAAAAAGATACTGTGGACTTTAAATAACAGTAAATGGTACATTTATTACTGAGAACCATACAGGTAAACATTCCAGGCTTGCCTGCCTGGCTACAAGTGCTGTAGCAAATGCAGTGTGCTTTTGCTGATAAGACTACATAATGATCCCCTCCATACAAGACTGTAGGTACTGGTTCTTACTCCAGAATTCCTACTATCATCACATTTCCCTTTTAATCTGAAATTAAATACATACAGTGTAACTGAATTTCAACCTTTTTATTTAACCATATCACCTTAATTAATCATTCATAAGTCTAATTTGAATCCTTAACAATCTAGAACAATTAGTCCATATCTCTAGCCAGCTCTCTTATCACTCTGCCTTTAGGGGCAGTAACAGGAGTATCAGAGTCCTTTTCCCTCACTCCCCATATCTGACCTGACAACTTGAGACTCTGTAGATTGAGTAGACTGGTCTGGTATTGCTTGCATTTCTGAGTTCTATGCTGGACACAGTTTCTGTTTGTTCTGTATTTTCATAACTCCTGCACAATTCTTTTTATGCTTATCAAATCCTGTTTCTTCTATAAACATCTCCTTCCTCTGTCTTAACAAGATAAGAAGTTGGAGCAGTGTGTTGGTCAATCACCTTTGCAGATTTCCATGTTCCTTTTTAACAAATACAAAAAGTCTCTCCATTTTCCAGTGGTGAAAAAGATTTTGCACCTTTGTCAAAGAAATATTTCTGCTGTACTTGTCTCAATTTTAGGCTACTTTGTAGGTTTCCTGGTATCAGCTTGGGTTGTAACAACTGTGATGAAGTTGCTAATCTGGTCCTTAATCGTCTTTCCAGGAGTTGAGTACATGATCCTCATTCTCTCACAGGTGTATTCTGATAATACACCAAGCTAAAATAGGGATCTGTGTTATCCAAGCTAGATTTTTTTAAGAATACTTTTTACAATTTGAATTGCTCTCTCAGCCATTCTGTTCAGCTGTGAGAACAATGAACTTGAAGTTTAGTGACTAAAATCCCATTGCTTTGCAAAAGTCTATGGAGAAAAACTGTAGTCCACTATCACTAATAAGTTCTTCAGGATGCCATACCTTGCAAATATAGACTTGCTGTGTCTGATGATAGATGCACTTGAGGCATCCTGAGGCAAGCAGACATCTACGTATTTTGAATATTAATTAGGGCTGTCAAATGATAAAAAAAATTAATCACAATTAATCACATGATTAATCGCACTATTAAACAATAGAATACCATTTAAATAGTTTTGGATATTTTCTACATTTTCAAATATATTGATTTCAGTTACAACACAGAGTACAAAATGTACAATGCTCACCTTATATTTATTTTTATTACAAATATTTGCACTGTAAAAAACAAAAGAAATGGTATTTTTCAATTCACCTTATAAAACTACTGTAATGCAATCTCTTTATCATGAAAGTTGAACTTACAAATGTAGAATTATGTACAAAAAATAACTGCATTCAAAAATAAAACAATGTAAAACTTTAGAGCCTACAAGTCCACTCAGTTCTACTTCTTATTCAGCCAATCGCTCAGACAAACAGGTTTATTTACATTTGCAGGCTATAATGCTGCCTGCTTCTTGTTTACAATATCACCTGAAAGTGAGAACAGGCATTAGCATGGCACTGTTGCAGCTGGCACTGCAAGATGTTTATGTGCCAGATGCACTACAGATTCATATGTCCCTTCATGCTTCAACCACCATTCCAGAGGACATGCATGCATGCTGATAATGGCTTCTGCTCAATAACCATCCAAAGCAGTGCAGACCAATCTATGTTCATTTTCAAAATCTGATTCAGATTCCATCAGCAGAAGGTTGATTTTCTTTTTTGGTGGTTCGGGTTCTGTAGTTTCCACACTGGAGTGTTGCTCTTTTAAGACTTCTGAAAGCATGCTCCACACCACAATCTCAGATTTTGGAAGGCACTTCAGATTCTTAAACCTTGGGTTGAGTGCTGTACCTATCTTTAGAAATCTCACATTGGTACCTTCTTTGCGTTTTGTCAAATCTGCAGTGAAAGTGTTCTTAAAACAAACAATATGTGCTGGGTCATAATCTGAGGCTGCTATAATATGAAATATATGGCAGAATGCAGGTAAAACAGAGCAGGAGACATACAATTCTCCCCCAAGGAGTTCAGTCACAACTTTAATTAACACTTCTTTTTTTTTTAAACAAACATCATGAGCATGGAAGCATGTCCTCTGGAATGGAGGCCAAAGGATGAAGGAGCATACAAAAGTTTAGCACATCTGGCACATAAATACCTTGCAATTCCAGCTACAAAAGTGCCATGCAAATGCCCATTCTTACTTTCTCGTGTCATTGTAAACAAGAAGCAGGCAGCATTATCTCTCATAAATGTAAACAAATTTGTTTGTCTTAGCGACTGGTTGAAGAAGAAGTAGAACTGTATGGACTTGTAGGCTCCAAAGTTTTACATTGTTTTGTTTTTGAGGGTAGTTATGTAACACAAAAAAAATTTACATTTGTAACTTGCACTTTCACCATAGAGATTGCACAACAGTACTTGTATGAGGTGAACTGAAAAATACTATTTCTTTTGGTTGCCATTTTTACAGTGCAAATATTTGTAATAAAAAAATATAAAGCGAGCACTGTCTACTTTGTATACTGTGTTGTAATTGAAATTAATATATTTGAAAATGTAGAAAAACTTCAAAAAATACATTTAAATTGGTATTCTATTGTTTAACAGTGCAATTAAAACTGCAATTAATCACGATTAATTTTTTGAGTTAATTGTGATTAATGGACATCCCTAATAATAATCAGTTAGAATAAGATCATCTGCATCTTGAAACTCAAACAGGTCAATGCAAAGTTTCTGCCAAGATCTGTTTGGGACCCCATGTGGTAGCACTGGTTCCTTTTGATTTTTGTTTCTGAAGTTCAAACTGTGTTGCAAGATTGTACCATGTTCTCAATTTCACTACATCTGCCTGGCCAATAGACAGCAACTCAAGCTCTTCTTTCACATAGCTCTGCTCCCAGATGATTCTCATGGATAACAGCCAAGAACTTTTTCTGAGACCTGCTGATACTATGAGTCTGTCACTTTTAAAGTCAAGTCCATCTTGCACACTACAGCCTGGTCTACACTGGGGGGGAAATCGATCTAAGTTACGCAACGTCAGCTACGAGAATAATGTAGCTGAATTCGACATACTTAGATCTACTTACCGTGGTGCCTTCACTGCGGTAAGTCGACGGCTGACACTCTCCCACTGACTCTGCCTGCGCCTCTCACTCTGGTGGAGTGAGTCTCCTGGAGTCGATGGGAGAGCGCTCAGCGGTCAATTTATCATGTCTAGACACAACATGATAAATCAATCCTTGCTGGATTGATTACCTGCTGGATCGACGGGCAGCAATGTACACAAGCCCTTAGTTCCTCTCTATATGAGCAATAAGCACAGATATCCTCTGGTACTTTAGTTGTCTTGTCTGGCCATCCTTGCAAAATAGTTTGTCTTAAGGTTTGCAGGACAACATCATTTGCAGTAGCAGCATGAAATTCTTTCAATTTCTGTTCTCAAATAGGCAAATAAGATATCATGAGGTGTACTGCAACATCATCTTCCTCCAAATTTACTCCTTTGCCATGCTTTATTCAGAGCATACATGTTGCACCAGCAATTGCTAGCTCTTTCCCTGGTCTGTATCCAACTTCCAGTTGATAAATCTGGAGTGTTAGCAATCATCTTTGAAACTTCGTTGGAGAACTGTACAAGAGGTTTTCTGAATGGCCTCCAGAGGTTTGTGGTCTGTTTCCACAGCTTATTTTTCCCCATAGAAAAACTGATGAAATCAAGTACAACCAAATACTATGGCCAGCATTTCCTTTTCTATTTGGGCATAGTTTTGTCGTGCAGCTGTCAGAACTTTCAAGGCATAAGCAACAGAAGCCCTGTTTTGTATCAGCACAGCTCCTAATCTGGTAGAACTTGCATCCACTGATACAGTAATTGGTTCTTTGACATTAAAGTACTTCAGCACAAGTGTACCATATGTAGTTTTTTCAAGTGTTTATATCCCACTTAATGTACGGACATCCAGGCAAACTCAACATCTTTTCACAATACGTGTCCTAAAGGAGTTGCTACTGTTGCCATGTTTGGGATATGTTTCTCAAGGGAATAACCTTTTCAAGAAATCTTTGCAATTCAGCTTTGCAGGTTGGTGCAGTCATTTCAGTTATAGCAGCAATTTTTAAGTTTTCAGATGTTAGACCTTTTGACAAGTGATGCCCCAAATATTTTATCTGTCAGAGCCAATTTGCATTTAGTTTTGTTCAGTCACGTGTTCCTTTCATGACACCTATCCAGAAGTCTCTTGAACCTTTCATCATGTTCTCATCTGGTATCTCCCCAGTCATCTATATAACACCTTTCATTCAACACCTTTCAGATCTTCAAATGTTACTCCTACGGGCATTCTGCACCAAAAATTAAAAATTCTGCACACGTTTTAAAATTCTGCAAAATTCTGCATATTTTATTTGTCAAAATAACACTACATAATCATGCCAGTTTCAATTATTTTGGTAATTTCTTTCAAAATATCCATCAGCAAGTATGTCTGTAACAATATAGACAGACACACACAAATCCCCTCAGGAGCAGACAGTTAAAGATACCTCTCTGACAACCCAGTTCCTGTTTGTCTGCCCCTCTCCTCACCCCAAGCACAGCTGGGGAGCCAGACATCCACAACCCTTCCCGCCCCCAAGTCAGAGGGCCCCTCAGGCCCAGATACCTGCACCCCCTCTTCCCCAGAGCCCAATCATGGGCCCCTCCCGGCCCAGACACTCACACCCCTTTCCCTCCAGAGCCCAGCCATGCTCCCCCGACCCAGATACCCACACCTCCTCCCCCCCAAGAGGCTAGCCACATGGCCCTCCTTGCCCAGACACCCGAATGCCCTGTTCCCCAGAGCCCAGCTGTGAGGTCCCCTGGCCCAGATACCTGCCCCACCTCCCACCCAAATCCCAGCTATGGGCCCCCACTTGCCCAGACACCCAACACCCTCTCCCCACCCAGAGCCCAGCTGTGGGGCCCCTAGCCCAGACACCTTGGTTTCCTGGGTGCCACTGCCTCCTTTCTTCAGGGCATGCTGGAAACTGCAGCTGCTGGGAACCTTTCAGTTCCCTCTCCCTTCCCCCGGCCTTATCTTGTATGTGCAAGCTGGGCTCTGCCGGGTCCAGTCGCCCCGGTGGTGGCTAGCAACACTGCAGCCCATTTCTGTGGGGGAAAGGAAACTCTGCGTGCACATTAATTTCTGCAAAATTCTGCATTTTTCAGTGGCACAGTATTCCCCCAGGAGTAAAATGTCTGTTAGTACACTTCAGGAGCTTAATAGCTTCCAAAAGGAAATCTGGTGAACCTGTACCTGCCAAATGGTGGATTAAATGTAGAGAGTGGAACTTTGTCATCCAGCTATATTTGACAAAACCCACTGGCATCTAAAAGAGTGAAAATTGTAGTTTATACTAACTTGGTGATTTCTTCTACTGTAGGCAATTGGAAAGATTCCCTTTATATCACTTTATTCATCTCTCTTGGATCCAAGCATGTTCTTATTTAATCTCAACCTGGTTTGTCTACAATTACTCTAGAATTAACCCATTTTGTAGGTTCTTGCACTTTTGTTACTTGCAGCTGTTCTATATGGAGCAATTCTTTTTCTACTTTGTTCCTTAAGGCCACTGGAACTTTACGAGGTGCATGAATTACAGGTAGTATTAGAGAGTTCATCTTTATGATTTGCTTACCTGGATAGCTTCCTACACCTTCAAATACATCCTTGTAGTCTTTAAATATATCCCAGTTACCTTATAGCTCTTTCTTTACCAATATTGATTCTTTGCACTAAGTTTAAACTTGCCACAACCTGCAAGTGCAGTATGACTTGTGAATCAATTCCATCACCTGAAATTCCAGCAGTGGTTTTTTATCCCAATACTAACAGTATAAGCTACATTTACCACACACTTGCAGGTTTACCCTGAGCAGGTTATCAGATGGCTCATTGAGCTGCAAAGTGGTTTGGCCCTTAAAGTGCTGTATAACTTTACAGTACAGACCATCACATTGACCTGTGCCACATTACTGATTTTAAAACTCACAGTTTTGTGATAGTTAATGAGCAAATCCACATTCCACTCATTCTTGGGAGGCTCAGTACTCAGCAACAGAGAAACAGATCCTGCAAGTGCTCGTCTGCTTCTGTGAGGGTAAATACTTGTTTGCACTGGGACTTTACCTTTCTGGAGTGGCACATTTTGGCAAAATGATGTATTTGCCACATCTTCAGCATTCTTGCCCATACACAGGACAATATGCTATATATAGCTACATATATAACAACTCTTCGTTACTTCTGACTGCTCTTTTTTCACTTCACTTGATTGTAGGCTTTTATTAGCAGCAGGACACCTTTCCATCCATGACTGCATGTCTGGGTGCTTACTAAAAGGTGGGCTTATGCTGCAACATGTGCACGTTTTTCCAGTTCACCCAGCCTGTTCAACTATTTTGCAGTCATTCCATCTGCATGACATATGTCCATGCGCATTCAAGGGTTAAATTGTCTCCATCAATAACCTGCATTGAGTGTGACTATCATACTCAATGCAGTCTTTAATGAGCAAGTCACACAGTTCTCCAGATTCACAGGATTGTGCTGCCAGTTTTAAATCAGTCCCATATTGATCTATACTTTCCTCTTCTGACTGACTTCTAGTGAAAAATTTGTGCCTCTCATGTGTGACATTTCTTCATGGGCCTCAAACTTATTCTTTCAGACTTGTGTTTTTTCTTTAGCTGTTGAATTGTCAAATTGAAAAGTGTTAAATACCTCTCTTGCTTCTTCACCTGACACAAGATGAAATAATCTTTTTTGCTGCATCACTTCCAATGCTGTACAGTTCAAACCCTTGTGTCTACTTTCTCCAGTTTTCTGCTGCATTTCCTTCAAGCACTAACTTTCCTGGAGAGTTTAAGTCAGTTCATTTTTCATATGTTTTCTACTCTTTTCTTACTTTTAGCTTTGTTCTGACACCATGTAATAGCTGTTGCCAAGCAGCTATTATACTATAAGAATAGATACTGGAGACTTTAAATAACGGTAAACACATAAGTTATTGTTGAAAACTGTAGAGATAGGTATTCCTAGCTTGCCTGCCTGGCTCAAAGTGGTGTAGCAAATGCAATGTGCTTCTGTTGATAAGACTCACTACATAATGATTTCCCCCATATGACATTATGGGTAACTTTAGTTTCTTCTCCAAAGTTCCTACTATCATTATAGATACTACACACTGCAGTGCAGCAGGGTTAGGACAGATGAATTGCACTGTTAGAGCTGCTGTCCTTCAGATGAGACATTAAAAGAGCAATTTTACTCTAAAAATTGAATGTGTACAGTTGGTGTGGTTCTATGTTTATTGCATCTGACTAACTGTGCATCAATATCCTCAATTTACAAGTACAAGTTTTCTAATTGCCATCCTGCAAACATAACCTGGGATCTTAAAGTGAAACTGGGCTCTGTCCTCCTCATGCATCTTTATCAGTAATAAAGATTCTGCAGGCCAAAGTATGCCCTTATTTAGATCTGTAAAAACCCATTAAAGCTATCGGTGCGTGCTGTTTTGTTCAGAGGCCAAGATCCTAATTGTAGTATTATGTTCCAAGTTGATAAGCAGCAATCACATCAGTCTTAGCTACACAATTGTAACAAAATAGAGAGTTGTAAGAGTACACATAATTTGGTATGAAGGGTTTTTATTTCTGGTAATGATGCTTGAAAATGAAAGGACTTGGCTTGACTTTCAAATCACAGGTGTAGTTTGTAGCGGTATCAGAAAAAATTATATATTTCTTTGTAAACTGAGCAAATTTTACATGTAGTCATTAAGAGGCAAACATAGCCTCACAATGCTGTTTTATAAAGTAACTTTTCAGCATAGAATTATACTTAAAGAAAAAAAAGTCCCTGGATGAAATCCTGACCGCACTGAAATCAAGAGAAAAACTCCCATTGACTTCAATAGGGCCAAGATTTCAGCCCCCATCTTTGGAAGAGAAATGGGTCTGCAGCCTGAGCAGAACTCTCCCTAATGAATAGGAAGGATATCCAGCTCCAGTAGTCGCCTCAGCACTTCCTCACTGGACTTCACCACTTGAGTGTAACCCACGAGCAGCAGCCCATAAATCCCCTAATATCTCTGGAAACCCAGAGAGAGAAATCTGCGGAACCCCAAATAGAGAAGAGGGTGTTTGTTCACCCTCCATAAAATGAAGCTTTACCATCACCATGGAGACAGGCTTCTCAGCCCTGGTCTACACTGGGGGCGGGGGGGGGGGTGTCGACCTAAGATACGCAATTTCAGCTATGTAAATAGCGTAGCTGAAGTCGGCATATCTTAGGTCAACTTACCTGGCCCGTGAGGACAATGGGAAGTTGATCACTATTGCTCCCACATTGACTCTGCTTCCGCCTCTCGCGAGCTGGAGTTCCAGAGTCAACGGGGAGCACGTTTAGGGATCGATTTAGCCGCGTCTAAATGAGACACGATAAATCGATCCCTGATAGATCAATCTCTACTCACCGATGCAGCAGGTAGTGAAGACTTGCCCTCAGAAACTTGAAAACCCCTCATACTTTCATTTTAAAAATCTGGCCATTATGGCTTTGAAGGATCTATAATATGAAAGCAGCTATATAAACCCATTCTTTTCTTTTCTCTTACAATTACACACCTAAGACTCTGGGTTTCTTTTGCTTAAGGTAAGAACATAAGAATGGCCATACTGGGTCAGACCAAAGGTCCACCCATCCCTGTAGCCTGTCTTCCGACAGTGGCTGATGCCAGGTGCCCCAGAGGGAATGAACAGAACAGGTAATCATCAAGTGTTCCATCCCATTGCCCATTTCCAGCTTCTGGCAAACAAAGACTAGGGACACCATCCCTGCCAATCCTGGCCAAGAGCCATTGATGGACCTATCCTCCATGAATTTATCTAGTTCTTTTTTAAACCCTGTTATAGTCTTGGCCTTCACAACATCCTCTGGCAAGGAGCTCCACAGGTTGATTGTGCCTTGCATGAAATAATACTTCCTTTTGTTTGTTTTAAACCTGCTGCCTATTAATTTCATATGGTTGCCCCTAGTTCTTGTGTTATGAGAAAGAGTAAATAACACTTCCTTATTTACTTTCCCCATACCAGTCATGATTTTATAGACCTCTATCTTATCCCCCATTAATCCTCTCTTTTCCAAGCTGAAAAGTCCCAGTCTTATTAATTGCTCCTCATATGGCAGCCGTTCCATACCCCTAATCAATTTGTTCCCCTTTTCTGAACCTTTTCCAATTCCATTATATCTTTTTTGAGATATGACGACGACAGCTGCACACCGTATTCAAGATGTGGGCACACCATAGATTTATATAGAGGCAATATGATATTTCCTGTCTTCTTATCTATCCCGTTCTTAATGATTCCCAATATTCTCTTAGCTTTTTAGACTTCTGCATTGAATGGAAGTTTTCAGAGAACTATCCACAATGACTCCAAGATCTCTTTCTTGAGTGGTAACAGCTAATTTAGACCCCATCATTTTATATGTATAGTTGAGATCCTGTTTTTCAATGTGCATTACTTTGCATTTATGAACACTGAATTTCATCTGCTATTTTGTTATCCAGTCACCCAGTTTTGAGAGATGCTTTTGTAGCTCTTCGCAGTCTGCCTGGGACTTAACCATCTTGAGTAGTTTTGTATCATCTGCAAATTTTGCCACCTCACTGTTTATCCCTTTTTCCAGATCCTTTATGAATATGTTAAAAAGGACTGGGCCCAGTACAGACCCCTGGGAGACATCACTATTTACCTCTCTCCATTGTGAAAACTGACCATTTATTCCTACCCTTTGTTTCCTAGCTTTTAACCAGTTACCAATCCACAAGAGAACCTTCCCTCTTATCCCATGACAGCTTACTTCGCATAAGAGACTTTGGTGAGCGACCTGATCAAAGGCTTTCTGAAAATCTAAATACACTATATCCATTGGATCCCCCTTGTCCGCATGCTTGTTGACCCCCTCAAGAATTCTAATAGATTGTTGAGGCATGATTTCCCTTTACAAAAACTATGTTGACTATTATGTTTATCTATGTGTCTGACAGTTTTGTTCTTTACTGTACTTTCAACCAGTTTGCCCAGTACTGAAGTCAGGCTTACCTCCTGTAACTGCTGGGATCACCTCTGGAGCCCTTTTTAAAAATTGGCATCACATTAGCTATCCTCGAGTCATTTGGTACAGAAGCTGATTTAAATGATACATTACAGACTACAGTTAGTAGTCCTGCAATTTCACATAAGAGTACCTTCAGAACTCTTAGGTGAATACCATCAGGTCCCTGTGACTTATTACTGTTTAGTTTATCAATTTGTTCCAAAACCTCCTCTAATGACTTCTCAATCTAGGACAGTTCGTCAGACTTGTTACCTAAAAAGAATGGCTCAGATTTGGGACTATCCCTCACATCCTCAACCATGAAGGTGGAGGCAAAGAATTCATTTAGTTTCTCTGCAATGGCCTTATTGTCCTTGAGTGCTACTTTAGCAACTCAATCACTCAGTGGCCCCACTGGTTGTTTAGCAGGCTTCCTACTTCTGATGTACTTAAAAAAAAATTTGCTATTACTTGTTGAGTCTTTGGCTAGCTGTACTTCAAATTATTTTATGGCCTTCCTAATTATATTTTTACACTTCATTTACCAGAGTTTATGCTCCTTTCTATTTTCCTCACTAGAATTTAACTTCCACTTTTAAAAGGATGCCTTTTTGCCTCTCACTGTTTCTTTTACTTTGTTGTTTAGCCATGGTGGCTCTTTTCTGGTTCTCTATGTTTTTTTAATTTGGGGCATCCATTTAAGGTGAGCCTTTATTATGGTGTTTTTCAAAAATTTCCATGCACCTTGCAGGGATTTTAGTTTTGGTGCTGTATTTTTGGTGTCTAGATCAACTAGGAGTATGATATTCTAGCTAGGGTCTGGTCTTTGAACAAAACTACTTTCCAAAATTCATTCTCTTCTTCCCAAATTATAGTACTTCATTTGGATCTCTATGATATCTTGTACATTTTTCATACCTGTCAACATAAAAGACAGCCAGCCCTCCTGGCCTATTTCGTCTGGAATTTCCCTTGGTGCAGTCCATTTTGGACCAGATTCTCATTTCAGATGCCTGTTGCATAACTCAAGAAAAGCCCCTGCCATGTGATTTTCTTGTGATGTGCCACAATGCATGCCACTTGTCTGAGGTTAGACTGTATTACACTACCATCAGGGGGATCTGTAAACTGTTTTTTCCTTAATTAAAATAGCAGTATTTAGATCAACTATATTACAATGAAAGTGTATTCTATTTAAAAAAATTCATATGGGCTTTGAGTTCAAAATAAGATGAGAGTTTCACATTCCAGAATTCTCATAAACTGCAGGCTCACTTTCTTAACAAAATAAAGAAGTTGGTTGCTGGGCTGAATGTCCGATTGATATTAAACTCTGAATACTTCAAAGAAGTTTTAATTAAATCTGCTCAAAATGTTCCTATGAAGATAATTTTTCACTTCATAATCTGTCTGGTTTTGTCAGTCATTGAAAGGGTACTGTAATTTCTTGATTACCTGTTCTGGTTTCCTCTAGTATTTCCACTTTAGACTTTAGAAAATATTTGTTTTTCCGACATCTGTCCTGCATTTGCCATTGTAAAATAATGAGAAAAAGAATGCATTTAATTTCTTCAGCAATGTCAAGTGCTTTGGTGTTTAAATTATTCTTGCCATCTGTTAGAGACTCCTGCTGTCTCCTTTCCAGGCTTCTTTTTTGTTCTGTAAGTGGTGGGAATTTTTCTTTTTATAACTTAGCTTCTTATGTAAATATATTTCTTTTCATTCTCTATCCCTGCCTTTTCTATCAGTTCTTTTTTTATGTCAACTTCATTCTGTAATTTTTTACAGTCCTCTTGTATCTTGAATAGGTCTCTTATTTTCCTTTACAGTTTATATATCCTTGTTCATACAATGAATAAAGTGCTTGGTATTCATAATCCATGGACACAATTTATCTTTCAATATTTTTCACTTCCATCACATTCCCTTTTTAATTAATTCAATTCAGATTTCACTCAACATTTCCTGAAGTTAAAAGGGACATAGTAAGGTTTCAAATCACAATTTAAAAATTGCCTTACTTATACACATTAGAATATTCAAACACACATCACTTAAAAATAATCTAAATTACAATTTCCTCTTTATGGATTTTAACTTATTTAAATGATGTAATGAATGCCTGTTGTAACCAGGATGTGCCTAGTCATCTTTAAGAAAGCAGCATTCTTTAAAAGACAGAGGATGCTGCTGGTGCTCCCTGGATGAAGAGATCATCAACTTTAATTCATAAATAAATACCAATCATAACAAATAAGAAAACTTATTACTTTAACTGAATAGTGCTTCACAAACATTAATTTATTAATCTGAATACTCTGTGAGGCAGGCACATTAATGTTATCAAACCCACAAGACTCGATTTTCAAAGGTTCTAAGCATCCACAATGCCCACTGACTTAAACTGCAGTTCTGGGTGCTCAGCACTTCTAAAAAAATCAGTCCCGCGATTGCTCAAGTAGGGCACCCAAAACCAGAGGTTCCTGACTTAAAGGTTTTAGAGAAAGTCAACGGTATACCTAAAACCTGAACAAGGAGATTCTCTGACCTGTATACAGACATCTAGACCACAGACTGCTTTTTAAAAACATTAATTGTACTATAAGCCAAACATTTCAATTTAGGTGTCTAAAGTTAAACACCAAAGTAATAGTGGCCTGATTTTCAGAAGTGCCGAGGACCAACAAATTCCACTGAAGTCAATGAGAGCTGTAGGCACTTAGCACCTTTGAAAATCAGGTCACTTTTTAATATTAAGGAATTTAACTTTGGTCCCAGTTCAAACTTCCTTAAAAGTTATTAAGGAATTTAACTTTGGTCCCAGTTCAGGAAAGTATCCCTACCCAGGACAGCATTTTAGTATGTGCTTAAGTGTTGTTTTGAGTAGGGAACGCTTTAGTCCACGCACAAATGTTTTCCTGAACAGGCATCTTAGTTTGAAAATCTTGGCCTACGTTATTTGCAGATATCTTGAAATGTAATGTGTGCGCCAATGTGCAATATTAGGCAACATTTAGAAGAATAAGAGGTTCATGGAAGAGTGACTGTAGCTGAACAGGGAGGGCATTCCAAGCAGGTTCCAAATTCTGTGAGATTGTAGGAATGACTAAGTAATGTGGAATATGATAAAGAAGTACAACATCACTTTATCTAAATGCCTACACATGATGACCAGCAAAAGGCAGAGTTGTTGCAAAATCCTCACAAATCAATGAAAACAATTCTTCTCATCCTGCTCTATGGCAATTTAGACATATAAATACCACAACAAGGAAATAAGAAAATATTTAAGGGGGAAACTCTCCTTTAGAAGAGAGGCTCACAAATATTTTCGTAGTATGGACCATATCTCACTAGACTGTTATACAGACTTTCTTGTCTCCCATTTGTTATTGTGCAGACCACATTCCCTCCCACTCACAATTGCTTACATGGAAAAGTAATGGTGGAAAAGTACTGAATGTATGTTTCGCTTCCCTTAATGTGATTAAGCAGCTAGAAAAAGGGACGCACTCTGGTCTAAAGGTTATGATGGTGAACTGAGAGTCAGGAGACCTGAATTCAATTCTCCACTCTGCAATAGACCTATAGTGTGACCTTGGGAAAGTCTCTTCCCCTCTGGACCTGTTTATTTAGATTGTAATCTTTTCTGAGTGGAGACTGTGACTGAGCAGAGTGTCTAGCACAATGGGGGTCAAATCTTGGCTGGTGCCTCTAGGTGTAATACAGATAATACTGCTAATAACAGTGAGTTAGTGCCATGTGGTTAACCAGCTCTCCATAGAACATCACCAAATACTGTGTGGACTTCTAATAGTCTGTGGACCACTGCTTTGGAATTCCTGACTTATAAAGAAAAAAAAACCCAAAACCATCTCACCTTAGAACTCTTCTCAGTTACTCAGTATGGTTACAGCAATATATAAATACTTAATACATTAATAAGGATTTTCCAGTATTCACTTCAATTTCTCCCAAAATATCATCTCATGCTCACTCAGCATAAGCGGTGATGATGTTGCCCAAAATATGTTTTAGGATACTCTAATGGTTCTGCAAACAACACAGAGCTGTCCTTTCAAAACTTTTACTATCTGGAAAAATTGAGATAGGTGGTACTCCTGTAACCAAAAATAGTTAAGATATATTTACACTGCCCTAATGCCTTTCACAGTGAAAACGACATGCTTAGGGATTCCAGGCTTGTGATAGTTAGTATAGCTTTTGCTGTCATGCTTCAGTAATTTACTAGAGAATCCAAAAGATCTGCAGCTTTCAGTGATGCAAAGAGGTAACAGATCTTCCATTGGCACACAAGTGGTAAAAGGCTACATTAAACCACAAAAGCATTAGAGTTATGACAGTTACCACTATTCTTTTTGCAAAGGATATAAAACCTATTGCTTCAGATTTTAAACTAATGCAGACCCCATCCTCCTTAGGAGTGGGTCAGGGTAGTGTCTATCAGACTGTCCTTAGGCACTTAGGCACTGTCCTTAGGTACCACTCTCTCCACCTCCCTGGACCACTTCCTACCACATCTCCTGAGGTAGCAGTCCATACAGCCTCATGGTCTTCAGATTCCCTTGTGAAGGTAAATCCCTGGGAGTCCAACTCCCAGCAATCTGCTGGAGATAGCAGTTCATCAGTCTGGTCCCCAAGTGTTTTGGTTTCCCGCAGTCTGTGGCTGTAGCAGCTCCTGGCCTGGAGCCTCCCCCAAGCATCTTTGCCCCACGGTGGCCAGCCTAGAATTAGCTGGGCTCTTTTATACTGAGGCAGCAGTTGGAGCATGTCCAGCCCGGTGTGAGGGGTGGGACTTCAGCCACCCATAATGTGGACTGAATTCTCTCTTGTCCAGTGTGGGGTATGCACATCCCATCACAGTTTGATGTATGGTAATATCCCTGCTCCTCGTCAGAGACTTTGACATGAAAGGTGCAGAATGACAGAAGGTTTTGTGCCACTCAAGTCAATAAGAGAGGAGCTTGCTTTAAAAGTGCTGCAGACCACATTCCTTCTTGTTTCCTTCTATGGACTATGACAGAAACATTGTCCAGTAAGACTCTTATTGTGCAGAGTGAGCCAGTGCTCTTAGGCCATATCAGACTGCTCTGAGCTCCAACAAGTAGATGCTGTATTATAATCTCTCTTTTGGGACCATGTATACTGGATCATGGCAGAGCCAACTGTGCTCATCATCCTCACAGACTGGCATACATTGCAAGGACCATCTAGTCTAGCTTTAATGATTGAGTACATTACTAATCTGTCCTTTTCTAGACACTATTTCAGAGAGCTAGATACAGCCTGTGGGACTTCTACTCTCACTGATGGCTGAGCTATGGATAAGCCTTGAATGTGACCTGAACTACTGTAGCAGGCACATACACAAAACTGGCATCCCTAAAATTAATTTGAGATTGAATTGTCACTTCTGTGGCACCTCTTATTTCCCTTATACTATCCAAATTCCACTGATGTTCCATGGAGATGAATACCTTATGCCTGATGGCATCTATTATTCATCTGGTGGTGAAGGTAGAATGCACAGTGAATATTTAACTTTCTACTCCAATTATTATAAATCTGTGATTCTCCAGGAGAATTCTCTATTGACCTCAGGATATTCATTTCCATGTTGCCTCTTGACAGGACCATGATCAGCTGATTGTCCAAGAAGGGTATATATGTTTATCTCTTCCTGTCTAAGGGTTGCTATTGTGACCACTAGGACTCTGGCTCTGTGGATAGTCCAAATAGGAAAGATTGGTACTGTAAGAGAGTTGCAAGTCATAAGCAAAGTAAATAGACTGTCTATGGCAGCAGTCCCTAAACTTTTGAGGGTCACACCCCTCCGTTACCTCTGTCCACGCCCCCCCCACACCCCTGGAACCAGGAGTGTGGCCACAGCTCAGGAGGGGGGACATGGACAGGGGAAAGAGGGCCAGGAGCGAGGCCGGGACCAGTGGCTGAGGCTGGGGCCGGGATCGGAGCTGCAGCCAGGATGCGGTGGGGGCTGGCAGTCAGGCGCATCTCCGCTCCTGGCCTTGCCCCCAGCCTCGGCCCTGGGCCAGGAACAGAGTCGTGTCCAGTGACCGACACTGGGGGCTGGTGCAGGGCTAGGAGACATGCTGAGGCTGGGGACAGGGCTGGGCACAGGGCCAGAGCCAGGGACATGGCTGGGAGCAGGACCAGAGCAGAATGGGAGTGGGGAGAGGCTGCTTGGCACTCCCTCCCTGCACCCATGGGGCCTGTCTCAGGCCCCGCCATGCCTTCCCGGACATTCCTCCATGCCCCCTAGGGGGGTGTGCCCCACACTTTGGGGACCTCTGGTCTATAGGGATGGGAAACTGGGATGTAAAGATAAGCTTCCTTCAAATCTGTGGAAAACAGGAATTCCCAGATTAGGATGAGGAGGATGAGAAGATGGGGGTGGGGTGAGGCATTGTTGGCTCTTTTGTGGCAGAGAGGGTAACAATTTACTTGGCACATTTTTTTGAAGAGGGTGGGGAAACAAGAGAATTTTGCATTAGGAAATGTCACATATCTTGCTTGGAGAAAAGTTTCAAAAGCAGCACCTTGTTAAAATTTGGGGAGCATATCACAAAGGCAGACACTCCGATGACTCGGTTTTTATGTGCAGAGTTTATACGGTATTGTTATATGTGAGTAGGCCCTTCTGATACTTGGTATGGGTATGTTCCTTGAAGACTCAAATTGTTTTGTTTTCATATTTTAGTTAAGGGCTGAGGTTTTATGCCTAATATTTTTTGTTCTTTTATATGTTGTGAGCAGATGACCTGTTAAATTTCATCTTTCCTCAAACCAGTCCTGAGACTGGCTGATTTGAGCTGTAATTTGTTCCATATCTTGTATTTCATCTAGCCACAGCCTAATTTTATCAGTCTTTAGTGTGCCATATATGGAGATGCATTTCCAAGAAACAAGTGATAAGATTCATTTCATTCTGTGTTTTTCTGAAGGAGCTGGGGGTCTATTTCCAGCATCGCAGAAGGCTGGATTGAGTGTTGAAGGTATATTTGAAAGCTTTTGTGTGAGAAATCAAACTTCTTAAATACAAATGTGTTTGCTGAAGAAGAGACACAGACATTCAAATGCAATGCCTTACAAATGTGTTTCCAATAAATTAAAATGAGGACTGGGTTACATTAGTAGAATTTAATTATTTAATTACACATGTGTTTTTATATTTTTATAGTTGGAATAATAAAGAGAAATAATTTTGTTAACAACATAAAGATTCACAGTAGAGACATAAAGGCTACAAATAGGGAAGGAGCAAGCTATCTAAACAGAGTCTTGTTGGATTCCCAGTTACCAGTACTTGGTCACCATTTACCAGTAGCCAAGGGTACTTTTTACAGTTATGTCCTGGAAGACGTCATGACCTCTTTTTTGTGATGCAATCTTACCACCATAATTCATGCCTTCCTTACCTTCACACAACACTAATGTAATGTGCTCTACTTGGGATAGTACCTTAAATCTATTCAGAAATTAAATCTAGGGCAGAATGTAGCAGCCCGCTTGGTAACTGGAGTACTACAAGTACATGCAGCCTGGATGTTGTAATCTGCAATGCCTCCTTTGGATTTTCTAGGGGAAATTTAAGATCCTAGTATTGATCGATAAACTCCTAAATGCCTTGAGGCTGACCAATCACCACTCCGTGTGCCATAATTCCACAACTGAGTACAGAAGCACTCAAGCTGGACCTCCACTGAAAAAAAACAAGAAGAGGTTGCTAACAGAAGTTTCTATGGAAGATCTTTTCCTTTGGAACATTCTTCCCACTGACCCAAAATACTGTAGCCCAGATCTGTTGACCTTCAGGGCAAATGCTGTGATGATGATGCTGACTTTCTTTTACATACTTTACATTGTATTTCTAGGGTGATATTTTCATAAGTGCTCAGTAGTGGCCTAACTCTGCTCTGAATGAGCCTATAGTAAAACTCTCCTTGACTTCAGCAGGAACAGAGTTTTACCAATCCTGATTACTTTTTAAAATCCCACCCTTAATTATCAGAGGCATCCACAGTGTAAGATAAGTACCCTTTCAATAGTATACATATAAATCAAATACAATAAATAAAATTAAAACAAACTGCAGTGTTCAATACTTCCCAGGGAGGAGAGGGGTTGGAAAAAATCACTTATTCAAGATAGAATTTATTAAATAACATCTCCTTTTATAAGCCATTGTAAATTTAAAATTGAAATCTCACATAACACACTGTTGTTATGTGCACAACAATATGCAAGCATATCTGACAGGTACACACTAAAGTCCTGATCCTGCAAGCTTGTTAATGCAAACTGACTCTCTGCCCACATGGAGCCCCAGTGGAGTCAGGGGGGCTCTGTGTGGGCATAGCAATTAAGAGGTTAGCAAACACATTAGTTTGCAAGGTTGGGGATTAAATGTCTTGCAAATGTTTTGCAGATACTCTGTTCTTTCTAGTTTGTCACCTTATGCTTTAATGTAAAGCGAGGCGCGCATAATTGTTTTGATCAAACAGTTTCTATCAGGATCATTTACTGTTCAGAATATATCTATGTTAATAGCAGATATCAAACTTAAAAGGTGATGATGATAAAAAAAGTGGCAATTGGAAAACAATATTTTCTCACTCGAAAGACCTGTATTCTGGATCCTATCTATTTACTGACAAAAAGACATGTTTAATATTTATCACTCGTTAGTGCCACAGAGCCAATTCAGCTCTGTCGGATAGTATGTTGGGCTCTCTTCTGGGTCTCATAACAACAACAGGAATTGTTAATTAAAGTTCTGTTTGCAGAATATTTATTATTGGTCATGTGCAAGCCAAAGAGAATACAGCTTGGCTATTAGAGTTCGAGGAACTAGCAGTTAGGAAAACCTTCTTTTTAAATCTACTCAATTTACATGTAATCTGGATGCCATTGAGAAACAGTAAATATGAAAAATTTTACACAGTCACTTTTCAGAGTAGAGCCACACTTAAATTGTGCAAATAATTTGCAGGCTGGAGGTTTGTAAAACTCAAAAAGAGTATTTTTGAATGCTCATACTTCAACTTCCCCACTCCAAACACATAGTCTTTTTATTTCTTTAACGTCATTTGTCTAATAAGTAGAGACATCTTTCCTCAGTCTTGGCTTTTTTAGACCTTTACATGTTATACTGATTACAGCAGATTACCATAAAATTAGGCCAAGACTGCTTTCAGTACAATTAAGCAGGCCCCCATATTATATCTTATGCAGTTATTCAGACATGCAAACTCTAATTACTCAATATTCAAAGACAAAGAATTTTTTATTTATAAGAGAATAGAACCATTTATTTTTTCATTTTTATCAATCATCATGACAAAGTTCATGTAAATAGATTTTGTGCCTGGGCTAGTAAATTTTCATGATAATTTTGCAAGGCTCAATGTATTAGATATTCAAGCTACAGCTACTGCGGCCAATTTATCATCACTTCAGATTTCCTGTTCCCAAATGATACTTATTTAGAATTTATTTACTTTTTATTTTGTTCTTGGACTTCAAAAGTTTTCAGTGAGAAAAGAAAGAAAATGTTAGAAACAGCGAGATTCAGATTGAAAGACATGACCTGTCTTTGCTGGTTGCATGTTAATATTGTATTCTCCAAATAATTCTATGCAACACGACAGTAGTTCTGAACCGTAAGTTGATGTATCAGTACTAAATACTTCAGACTTTGTGCCTGATATTCTAGACTCTACCTTGGTACATTAATGATGAGACTACATCCACATCCTACTTTACTGGAAGTGCTATAATCTACAATGGATTGTGCAGAAGCATGCAGTAGACCAAGTCTGAGTGTAAGTCGCAACATCCAGTTCCCAGAAGCAGGCACTAGCTAATAAAGCCAAGGCATACATTTAGTAATCTGGTATAAAGGCCAAAAAAATAACCATACAACAAGACAACCTTAATCTACCTGGTACTCTAGCACAATAGCCACAAATACTCTTTACTGAAACAACCAGATAATTCATTTTACCTGTGTTTTTGAGAGAGAAAGAAAGAATGTGGCAAGTTTGAAAAGGAAATAATACGGTCCTCAGCCAATTAATTTACAGTACCACTAGTGTTCACTCCTGCCATTCCTAGGCATATTGTGCCACCCTTGGCATATTACTTCATACTCTTGGCCAGTTGATATTTTATTATTTGAAAAGGTCTTGTGCTCTTTACATAAAAATTGGTGTTAAAGTGTTACATCTATAATTCTAAATGCACATAGATGTCTCATAAAGGCAGAGGAAAACAACAGGTACAAAACCAGCTTTGTTCTAACCTGGAAGTCTCCCATTCAGCACCACAGCACACTGCCAAAAAGCTGGAGTGTAGATACACGAGCAAGCGAAACTGTAATTGTGAGGGGGTGTATGCAATCATGTATTCATACTACTACATATAGCATTCATTCAATGTACATCTGAGTCTGTTAAATATATTATACAGAGGATTGTTTCACTACTATGTACTTAGGCAGGTGATCATCTAGAAACTAAATAAGTACAATAAGGAGCCATGAGTTTACGGTGACCAAATGTCCCGATTTTATAGGGACAGTTCTAATTTTTTAATCTTTTTCTTACATAGGCTCCTATTACCCACATCCTGATTTTTCACATTTGCTGCCTGGTCACCCTACATGAGTTAGCACAATAACTGCAGTGAATTAAAGTCACAAACTTAGTTGGAAGGACAATATATGATGGGACTGATAAACTTACTAAAATTTATGCCCTGAATTTTGGATATTTATTTTGTATACTTCTAATTGCTTATGAGGGGAAAAAGTTAAATGGTAGTAAGTCTCTTTTTCCCCTTAAACACAAAGTGAAATGAAAGAGAAGGTTGTACTATTATTCCAAACTCTCTGTGACATTAACTTATTTGTAAAATGGAGGGCTGATACTCGACTGCCTCCTAAAATAGAAGTACAAGTCCTTGCTCAATAAGAAATATTATAAGCATCAGTGAGTAAAAGAGGTGAAATATGACCTCACAGGGCTAGTCTACACTGGCAATGCTAAAGTGCTGCCACCTTGTATGCTCGCTCTAAAAAAATCACTTCCATGAGGGGCGCAGTTCTCAGCGCTGTAGCACTGTCTACACTGGCTCTTTACAGCGCTGAAACTTGCTGCGCTGAGAGGGGTGTTTTTTCACACCTCTGAGCCAGAAAGTTGCAGCACTGTAAATTGCCAGCGTAGACAAGCCCTATAGTCTCCTGGCTCCCAGACCCTGTGCACCTTTACTTAGACTAAAGGGTACTTTGATTCAGAAGACTCTTCTTCTCTCTCTCTCTCTCTGACTCACCAGTGCTTCAGATCAGGGAGCCTAATTCATCTGAACTACAGAACATCCTACAATATCTGATACACTTAAGAGCTCTCCTCTTCTCTCTCCCCCAGCAACATCAAAGTCTCCCTCCCTCCTTATAATACAGCTGCAACAAATTTGTGTTTCAACAAAAAGTCAAAATAGCTCGAGGTAAAAAACATTTTGATTTTTATCTTGAAGAAACACTATGTCCTTTAAGATAAACCAACACATGTAAAAATATTCTTTTTTTCTATTTACTGTCAATTAGTGGATTAACAGAATACCACAAAAAAGGTTTCTAAATTAAATGAATATACCTTATTGAAAAGACGGTTACTCACCTTTGTAACTGTTGTTCTTCGAGATGTGTTGCTCACATCCATTCCAGTTAGGTGTGCGCGCCGCGCGTGCACAGTCATCGGAAACTTTTTACCCTAGCAACTCCAGTGGGCCGGCAGGTTGCCCCCTAGAGTGGCGCCGCCATGGCACCCGATATATACCCCTGCTGGCCCACCCGCTCCTCAGTTCCTTCTTGCCGGCTACTCCGACAGTGGGGAAGGAGGGCGGGTGTGGAATGGATGTGAGCAACACATCTCGAAGAACAACAGTTACAAAGGTGAGTAACCGTCTTTTCTTCTTCGAGTGATTGCTCACATCCATTCCAGTTAGGTGAATCCCAAGCCATACCTAGGCGGTGGGGTCGGAGTGAGAAGTAGCGGCACGGAGCACTGCAGATCCGAAGGCCGCGTCCTCTCTGGACTGCTGGACCAGGGCGTAGTGGGAAGCAAAGGTGTGGACCGATGACCAGGTCGCTGCCCGACAGATTTCCTGGATGGGCACACGGGCGAGGAAAGCCAGCGACGACGCCTGTGCCCTGGTAGAGTGCGCAGTCACACGGCCCGTAGGAACGTGGGCCAGCTCATAGCAGGTCCTGATACAGGATGTTACCCACGAGGATAACCTCTGCGAGGAAATGGGAAGCCCCTTAATGCGGTCCGCTACTGCCACGAAAAGCTGGTGGGATTTGCGGAACGGTTTGGTCCTCTCCACATAGAACGCGAGAGCCCTACGGACATCAAGCGAGTGGAGTTGTTGCTCCCTGTGTGAAGAATGAGGTTTCGGGAAAAAAACCGGGAGGAATATCTCTTGGTTGACGTGGAAGGCTGAGACCACCTTGGGGAGAAAGGCAGGGTGCGGCCTCAGTTGCACCTTATCTTTATGGAAGACTGTATACGGGGGATCTACCGTGAGAGCTCGGAGTTCCGACACCCGTCTAGCTGAGGTAATAGCTACTAAAAAGGCAGTCTTCCAAGAAAGATAGAGTAGGGAGCAAGTAGCTAACGGCTCGAAGGGGGGCCCCATGAGCCGAGACAACACCAGGTTAAGATCCCAGGTAGGGGCAGGAAGTCGGACGCTAGGGTATAGACGTTCCAGCCCCTTAAGGAATCTAGTCACCGTCGGGTGAGAGAAAACGGAGCGGCCATCCCCACCCGGGTGAAAGGTGGAGATAGCCGCCAGGTGGACCCGCAGGGACGATATCGCCAGGCCCTGTTGTTTGAGGGACCAAATATAGTCCAAAATATTGGCCACCGAAATTTCCATCAGGAGGAGACCTTTCTCCACGCAACAACAGGAGAAACGCTTCCACTTTGCTGAGTATGTCACTCTAGTGGAAGGCTTCCTGCTGCCCAAGAGTACCTCCCGTACCGGGGTGGAGCAGCGCAACTCAGAACTGGTCAGCCACGCAGGAGCCACGCTGCTAGGTGCAGCGACTGGAGGTCCGGGTGACAGAGAGTTCCGTGGTCCTGGGTGATCAGGTCCGGGCGAAGGGGCAGGGGAACTGGGTCGGCTATGGCCAGGTCCAGCAACGTGGGGTACCAATGCTGTCTGGGCCACGCCGGGGCTACCACGATCACGCGGGCCCTGTCCCTGCGCACCTTCAGAAGGACCCTGTGGACCAGCGGGAACGGGGGGAACGCGTAGAACAAGTGGGTCGTCCACGGAATAAGGAAGGCGTCCGCTATAGACTCGGGTTCCCGGCCCTGAAAGGAGCAGAACGCCTGGCATTTCCTGTTCCCCCTGGACGCGAAGAGGTCCACGCGGGCACAACCCCACCTCTGGAAGATCGAGAGGGCGACGTCCGGGCGAAGGGACCACTCGTGCGAGAGGAAGGATCTGCTCAGGCGGTCCGCCAGCGCGTTCCGTACTCCGGGGAGGAAGGAAGCCGTGAGGTGAATGGAGTGGGCTATACAAAAGTCCCAGAGTCGCATCGCCTCGTGACATAGGGGAGAGGATCTGGTGCCGCCCTGCTTGTTGATATAGTACATGGTCGTCGTGTTGTCAGTAAATACCGCGACACAACGACCCCGAAGCTGGTGACAGAACGTTTGACAAGCAAGGCGGACCGCTCTCAACTCCCGCATGTTGATGTGTAGCTTCACCTCCTGTGGGGACCACAGGCCCTGTGTTCTCAGGGTTCCCAGGTGGGCCCCCCAGCCGAGATCTGAGGCATCCGTCGTTAGGGACACCGAGGGCTGGGGCAGGTGGAATGGGAGCCCCGCACACACTACGGACTGGTCTAGCCACCAGCTGAGAGAATCCAACACCCCCTGGGGGATTGTGATCAGCATGTCTAGTGGTTGCCTTGCCGGCCGGTAATGTGCGATGAGCCCCGACTGGAGGGGCCTCATGCGGAGCCGTGCGTACCCGGTCACAAATGTGCAGGCTGCCATATGGTCTAACAGGGTTAGCCATGTCCGTATCGATGTCAAGGGGGCTGCCAGCAAGCGCTGAACGATCGCCGACAACGCCTGGAACCTTGGCAACGGCAGAAGGACCCTGGCCACGGTGGAGTCCAGGACGGCCCCAATGAACTCCACCCTCTGCGAGGGGAGCAGGGTGGACTTGTCCACGTTGATCATGAGGCCCAAGGTAGCAAACAGGCCAGTGATCCTGCAGACGTGGCTGCAGACCTGCAGCTCCGACGTGCCCCGAATTAACCAATCGTCGAGGTAAGGGAACACGTGAATGCGACTGAGCCGAAGATGTGCCACAACGACGGCCATGCATTTTGTGAATACCCTCGGAGCCGTAGAAAGGCCAAATGGGAGGACTGCAAATTGGTAGTGAAGGCGGCCCACCACGAATCGAAGGAAGTGTCTGTGGTGTGGCCATATGGCAATATGAAAATAAGCGTCCTGCATGTCGAGGGCGGCATACCAGTCTCCCAGATCCAGGGATGGGATAATGGTCCCCAGGGATACCATGTGGAACTTCAACTTCACTAGGTATTTGTTGAGCTCTCGCAGGTCGAGGATAGGCCTGAGGCCTCCCTTAGCCTTGGGGATCAGAAAGTAGCGGGAATAAAACCCCTTGCCTTTCTCGTTTTCCGGAACCGCCTCTATAGCTCCTTTGTTGAGGAGCGTCTGTACCTCCTGTCGAAGGAATTGCTCGTGAGAGGGGTCCCTGAAGAGGGACGAGGAAGGGGGGCGGGATGGAGGAAATGATACAAACTGCAGACGGTATCCCGTCTGCACCGTGCGTAAGACCCAGCGGTCGGATGTTATCCGGGACCACGCCTGGATAAAAAACGAAAGGCGGTTGGAAAACGGGGGGGAAGGATCCATGTAGGATACTGGTATCACGCCCTCTAGAGCACCTTCAAAATGAAGGTTTGGGTCCAGGTGGGGCTGTAGAGGAGCTTTGGTTTTGCCCCCCTTGATTGCCCGACGGCCTGCGCCTGCCATTTCTGCCGCGGCGCCTATTAAGGTCCTGCCGCTGGCGGAACTGGGGGTATGGCCGACGCTGCTGCTGTTGCTGCAGCCGGAAGGGTCTGCGTTGCGTCCCAGGTGTGTGCATCCCAAGGGAGCGCATAATGACCCGATTGTCCTTAAGACTTTTCAGTCTGGGGTCTGTCTTCTCCGAGAACAGGCCCTGGCCTTCGAACGGGAGGTCCTGGATGGTGTATTGGAGCTCCGGTAGAAGGCCAGAAACCTGAAGCCAGGAGATGCGGCGCATCGTTACCCCCGAGGCAAGGGTACGGGCAGCCGAGTCTGCAGCGTCCAAGGAGGCCTGCAACGAGGTTCGTGCAACCTTCTTACCCTCGTCAAGAATCACTGCAAATTCTTGACATGCCTCTTGTGGCAGCAGCTCTTTGAACTTGTCCGCTGCCACCCAAGAGTTAAATGCGTAGCGGCTAAGAAGGGCTTGTTGATTGGAAACCCTGAGCTGAAGGGCCCCAGCCGAATAAACCTTGCGGCCGAGGAGGTCCATACGCCTGGCCTACTTGGATTTGGGGGCTGGGGCTTCCCGTCCGTGACGCTCCCTCTCGTTCACCGACTGCACCACCAGGGAACATGGTGTCGGGTGAATATGGAGGTACTCATAGCCCTTGGAGGGGGCCATGTACTTCCTTTCGACGCCCCTCGCCGTAGGGGGGATGGAGGCCGGTGATTGCCAGATTGTATTGGCATTGGCCTGGATCGTCCTAATGAAGGGTAGGGCGACCCTGGTGGGAGCATCGGAGGAGAGGATGCTGACGACGGGGTCCTCGATCTCAGAGACCTCCTCAGCTTGCAGGCTCAGATTCTGTGCTACGCGCCTGAGGAGGTCCTGATGTGCCCTGAGATCTAGCGGAGGAGGGCTACTAGAGGAAGTGCCAGCCACCGCCTCATCAGGAGAGGAGGATGAGGAGACCCCTGGCAAGAAAGTGTCCAGCGGGGGGTCCGCCTCAGCCCTCGCCTCTGGGTCAGGAGGGAGACCAGGGTCCTGTTGCTTCGATCCGTCCTCCCCGTCCGGGGAGGGAGGGGGGCGAGACAACGACGCCTCCGGCGCCCTGTGCTCTGCCGTTGCAGGCCTAGGAGGAAGCTGTTGGGGGCCCTCGGCTTGATGGTACGCCCAGGGTGTCCAGAACCCCCACTGCTGCGGACCCTGGTCCTGTTGCGGAGGGTCTTGGAAAAGAGCTGCTTGTCTGTCGGTGCCCAGCGCGTATACGCTGTCCGCCTGCGATGACACCGACGGCTGTCTGGAAGGCTATGGAGGGGCCGACCGCGGCTGGTAAGAGTCTCCACGTTCCGGCACCGAAGATGTTCTCGGTGCCGGGGACCGGTACCGGGAGTCATACCGGTGCCGAGATCGGGACCGGGTTCTGTCTTGGACTCGGTGCTGGGATCTGGACCGGTACCGGGATCTGGACCGGTACCGGCCGCTGCCTCGGTGCCGGGATCGGGACCTGCCACCGACGCGGTGTCGGGAGGTCGACCGGGACCGGGACCTGCCACCAGCTCGGTGCCGGGAGGTCGACCGGTGCACTGATCGACGGCGGGACTGGCTCCTAGAGTCCCGGTGCCGGTATCGGCGGCTGGAACCAGACCGTGACCGTCTGGAGGCCGATCGGTGCCGGGACTGCGAGCGGCGGCGGGATCTTGAGCGACCATGGTGTCGGGACCTCGACCACGAGCGTGAGTCCCGAGACGGCGCCGTCATCATGGGTTTGCCCCTGGACGCTACCCGCACCGGAGGGACCGGGGGTGGAGGCTGAGTTGACTCAGTCAGGGCAATGAGGTCCCGTGCCGAGGCGAAGGTCTCTGGAGTCGATGGGACCAATAGCTCAACCCCAGATCTTATGGGGGAGCTCGGCGGGACCGGACTCGACGGACCCACCGGGCCCGGAGTCGACGGTGCCGGTAGCGCCGCGGCAGATGTCGATGCCGGGCGCTCCACTCGAGTCTGCCTGGATGGAGTTGCAGACTTCGAGGGTCTTGCTTCTGCACCCGGTGCCGGGGAGTCTTTCCGGTGCCGGCGCGATCCGGTGCCGGTGTCGAGATGACGGTCTGCGAAGCTGCCAGGTCGAGTGCCGCTTCCATGAGGAGAGTCCTAAGTCTCTGGTCTCTCTCCTTCTTTGTTCTAGGCTTAAAAGCCTTGCAAATGCGGCACTTGTCCGACCTGTGCGATTCCCCCAGGCACTTTAGACACGCGTCGTGAGGGTCGCTGGTCGGCATAGGCTTCTTACAGGCCGCACATTGCTTAAAGCCCGGCCAACCAGGCATGAGCCCGGTGCCGGGTGCCGGAAAGGGCTACGGCCCAAACCGGCTAACAACTATCTACAATATTATTTACACTATTAACTATATAACTAACTACACTTAACTACTAACTATTAACCGTAGAACAAGGAGAGCTAGGGACGTGGAGGACAGCTATGCCGCGCTCCACAGTTCCAACGACCGACACGGCGGTAAGAAGGAACTGAGGAGCGGGTGGGCCGGCAGGGGTATATATCGGGTGCCATGGCGGCGCCACTCTAGGGGGCGACCTGCCGGCCCACTGGAGTTGCTAGGGTAAAAAGTTTCCGACGAACGTGCACGCGCGGCGCGCACACCTAACTGGAATGGATGTGAGCAATCACTCGAAGAAGAACCTCTGGATTCTTTACAAGTTTCCCTATTGCTATTTTTGTTCTTAGAAAACACTCACATGGACTATGCTTGACCTATGCCAGTGACTTAAATCTATAGAGCACACTCCGTTTCCAAAACAACAAACCAGAAATACAGCCACATTAATTCAAATCTCTTGACCAGAAAAAACACATTTCTCCCCTTTCCTTCCAACACAGATGTAACTCAGAGTATTCCTTTACTAAACCCCTTCAAAGGAATTTAATTTCCCTGTTCACTACCTTTATTTAAAAATAAATTTTCAGCCACCTCTTATTTAACAGAGAATAAACCAAAACCTCTCTCAGTGAAAATCATCTTTTGTTTCAAAACCTCCCACCTAGGGGATAAAAGTTAAAATTTGATGATAGGTCACATAAAACTATCTTCCACTATGTTAAAACAAAAATTACATCTAAGGGTAACAATTTTATTGTACTTGGTTTATTGCTTGGTGATAACTAGGGAATGTTTACTACACACACAGGAGAGCGATATGAATCAGCCTAAGCAGTAAACTTAGGAAATTTCATACAAAAAAGCAATTTGAAGAGAATACTGAATTTACAAAGGTTACTGCGAGGACATCAGAACCATTAAATATATGGAGACACTATTTTAGTCAACTACTGAATGGTGAGCCAGTGCCCATCCCCCAGATATAGAGGACAGAGACAATCTGTATGTCAAATGAGGCCAATCACCAGAGTAGATGTAGAAATGGCCGTCAATCAGTTAAAAATTGGAAAGGCACCAGGTCTGGACAACACACTGACAGTGGTTCTTAAGGTAGTCTACCATGTTCTTCTAGTCATTTTTATAGGCCTCTTACAAAAGACGTAGGAAGAAGTGAAAATACCAAACAAATGGAAAAGGGTCATGCAGTGAAACTGACAAAGAAAGGAGAACTCAGTCAGTGTAAAAGCTGGAGGGGTATTCCTCTGCTGTCTATTCCAAGTAAGGTATTTACATATATTATTCTATACAAAATAAAGAGAGTGGTAGATTCAAGGTTATGACAAGAACAGGCAGAGTTCGGAAGGAGGAATCACATATAAATCAAATGATAATCTTATGTATCATCATAGAAATGTGGATCAAATTGCAATCACTACTTTATTTTGAATTGCATAGATTTCCAGAAAGCCTTTGACACAGTGGATGAAATAGTTTAATGGAGGTTTTTTTGTCACTATGGAATACCTCAGAAATATGTGAACATTGAGAGCTTTTATGAAAATATGACATGCCCCACGTTACACATAACAGTAAACTGATTAAACCATTCAATGTTACTATGGGCATCAGACAAGGATGTCTTTTGTCACCCATATCTTTTTACTGATAGTGGATTCAGTAATGAGAACCACCACAAAACCAAAGGGCATACAATGGACTTTCACACAAAAGTAAGAGGATCTTGACTTTGCAGATGACATCAACTTTCTATCCCATACCCAGAGAGACATGCAAGCTAAAATTATCTCTAGACTTATGCACAATTAGTAGGGTTGAAAATCAACACTGAGAAAACTAAAATCATGAGAATAAACCCATAACAAGAAACATCAATAACACTTTCTGAGACTAACAAAGAAGAGGTCCAATATTTCCCATAGCTTGGCAGCACTGTAAGTACAACAGATGGAAACAGACAAAGGTTATTTTATTGTTTTAATACGTTTTCTCTGCAATGCTCTCACCTTAAGAATAAATGTGTTTGCTAATAAAGAGCTACATGCTCACTCGTAACTGCTGACAGTTATAGCTGTTCATAGCCCTGGGAAAGAAAGCAAAGTGTAGACTCTGTCCCATTTACTCTGACTTGATGGGGACATCACAGTGTAGGCAGGGAACTGTGCAGGCTGCCAAAAACCCGGTCAGGAGGGAGAAAGATGCTGATCTCCACCCAAGAGAGGTGGCAGGTCCAGATGGTTTACAGAATACTTAGTCCTGCCATTAGTGCAGAAGACTGGACTAGATGACCTCTTGAGGTCCCTTCCAGTCCTATGATTCTAGGACAGCAGAGGAGCCAGGAGCCTAGAGTGAGTGTCCTTTGTGGACCACAAGGGAGAAATATACATGCATTTGCTCTGAACTGTGACAACAGTGTGTAATATATTCCTAAAATTTACTCAAGAAGAGAAATCAGAGCTCCCAGCCATCTACCCCTTTCCATGGGAGAGGTTAGTACAGCCATATTTTTTGGAAGCTTTCCTTGTTTTTGTGTCATTGTAGGAGGAAAAAGGAAATAGGACTTGGAAATGTCTCTTTGGATTTAGCTTATCCTCTGTTGTGCTGAAGAAGGGAAAAGCAGATAAAGGCGTCCTCAGTGCTGAAGACATAAATCGTATCTCACATAAAAATTTTACACTAAGGGTTTTCTGATGCGACATTCTTAAATCACATCAGCTCAGCTTGAATGATACAACAATGATTAAAAATCTCAGCTAAATCAGTATCGGCTGTTACTGTTTAACTAGCCACAGTGCCCGGCAGCAGAGTATGGCACACATCATTCTCCTTAAAATAACCAGTAATATAAATCTTTCAGAAGCAGTTACCACCATGAGACACTGTCTCTCTACCCCGCTACAGAAGTTCTCAAAAACACCATGATATTACTAATAGACTGCCATTCTCACATCATTCTGGTTACCATTTCATCTCTGATTAAATCAGATAGCTGATTTATTCCAGTTCTGTGAAGATACCTTTGTGGGTATCAGATGATCAACAGCAAGACAATGGTATCAAAATAAAAGGGAGCATTCAATGTTATTTTAATACTGTACCACTGCGTTTTAGAAAACTATGCAGGAATGATACCAATGAGTCCCTCCCCCATCCCGCCAAACTCTGCTAATAAAATTACCATAGTGTTATGGTATTGCACCAGTAGCTGCAGTCATAATGGTAAAACCTGACCACGATTATCTTCAATAGTATTTGTTATTGTTTATTATTTCTTTAGAGTACCCACAAATGTGATAGAATATGTATTTGTAAAGAACCTATTAGCTTCAAATTGGGCAGGAATTTGTCCAATAAGATATGAAAAAATGTAACCTTAACATTCAGGCCCCTATTCAGCACTGTGTCTAATTTTAAGCATGTGAGTAGGCCCATTGACTTCAATGCAACTATTCATGCACTTAAAGTTAAATGTGTTTAAACCATCTTACTGAATTGGGGCCTAAACTGATTTTTAAAATCACTTGAAATATGAAAGAACTCAGTCAAAAACACAGGGTTAAAGTCTGCAATAACTCACTTTCAGCCAAGATAAACATGCAAAGCTATCACAATATGCAATATGTCAACCAAACAAACAGCAGTCTAAGTAAGAGTTACTTAACCGCAAAGGAGGTTCATGTCTCTTCTGCATCAGGGCTGACTATGTATTCTGATAAATTGATTCCTTAAGATATGGAACCTACATGATGAAAACTATCTAGAACTGACTTCTATTCCTGAGAATTCATGGGTTTGGGAAGTATTCCAATCACAATACCAACTGTATTTTTTTTTGTACTTTTTGTGTCATAATTAGTTACAGAGTCAAATAAAATATCATCTTACTTTTTTTCAGATTCATTTCTTGTACAGCAGCTGGATGGATAGAACTTAATGTAGGTAGAGAGGATATCCTGTCTGTGATCTTGATGGATGTGTCTGTGGACCAAAGAGTTTTCTCCTCTGTAGCGGCAAATGACCACGTATGGTCTTCAGGGGCGCTGGTCAAAATACCAACATCTGCAGTAGTGGTGTTGAATGGTGGGGCTGGTGTAATAGGAGCCAAGGAATCTTCCTGTAAGGCCTGCCTAAACATACTTAAGTTTTCATGCATTTGGTCAATATGGGATAAAGGGCTTTGGGTCCAGGATGATGGCAGCACTTTGAGATCCACTGTGGGAACCACATTCGAACCATTTTCAACAATACTTGGAAAAGGAATGTCAGATGTTCGAATGTTACCACCAGCAGCTAGAAGGTCACTCCCATTTGAATAAAAACATGTTTTTTCTAATATACCTGGAAGAGAAAAAAAATGTTCAACACTTACAATCAACACATTCACTAGGATTATTAGGAAGGACAGAAATGTAACCAAATAGTTTTTGAAGGCTATACTACTTCTAACACAATAATTGTTAAATTAATGTTGTGACAGTGCACCCCATACCCTTCACAGTGATAGTATGATATGATTAAGACATACATTATAATGTATTTTATGCAAGATAAGTCATGTGAGGTGTCTTTGGAAAAGTTACCATTTGCTGAATATGATTATTCTATTTGTATGCATGTATCACTTTTGTATCTGAAGTTATGAATATTGATTATGTATCTGTATTTTCAAATGTAGTTACACCTGGGTAATGCCCACTAGAAAAGATGCTTTCAGTCTAGAGTGCGGGTGTGGAAGGGCCTATTCAGGGCAGTGGGCCATTAGGAAAAAACAATAGGCCTTAAGAGAAGCTTATCTCCCATCTGGGGAGCCTTCCTGAGAATGCAACAGACCGCCTCTGAGTAATGGCTGCTATGAATCTACAAGGACATGTGATGAGACCACATGTTTCTGGCCTCCGTCTTCGGATGTCAATATTTTTCCACAGACTGGTCTGGAAACCAAGTTTTGGGAACAAAGGGTTCTCCCCACATGCAAAAGCTATATAAGGCAGGGAGTGATATCATCTGGTCTGTGTTCTTCACTCCTCACACAAGAAGAATCCTGGAAACACCTGAGGAACAAAGACTGAACTGGGGGAAGTGCTGGACCCAAGGTAAAGAGACTTTTAGCCTGTGAATGAAACACCTGGGGATTCCAAACTGTAAAGCAACTACAGCTTGCCCCTTAAGAATCTGCAGTCTGCTTGTATCATCTCTTAGGGTAAGACTTTGCTAATCATATCCAATCTATTTAGTATATCAAGCTTACTTTGCATTTTTTGTTTATTTGCTAAGTAATCTGCTTTGATCTGTTTGCTATCACTTATAATCACTTAAAATCTTTTGTAGTTAATAAACGTGTTTTTGCTTTATCTAAACAAGTGCGTTGGAATGAAGTATGTGGGAATCATAACTCAGGGACAAAGGTAGTTGCATATTCCTCTCCACTTTGAGGGACGGAGCTTACGCTTTACAGTTTTTTAATGAGCTTATGCTGTACAGTTCCCTGTGCAGCACAAGACAGTATAATTTTGAGTTCATACTCCAGAGGAGGCGTGTATCTGAGGAGTTGGGAGTTGCCTCAGCTGTAGCCTTCCTATGCAGGGGCTGATCAGAGAGCCCGCATGTACCTGCTGCTGGGTGCGTCCCTACCTGTATGTATGCTGACAAAAGTGCAGGCTGGAGAGCTTTGCAGCTTGTCACAGCAGTACAGTGTGAGAGGGAGCCAGGCTGGTGGGTCAGGGGGCTTAGTGATACCCCAAGTTCCAGATGGCACCGGTCAGAAATGTATTTTTACTTGTAAAAAGTTTCATAGGTCAGATGTTTTAGTTCTATTCTAAGAATTTTCAAAAGGGCCATCAAGTAAAATAAAACCACAGCCAAATAAAAGCCATAACATATTATTAATTCGCCACCCACCACAAATAAGTAGTCCTCACAAAACACAAACTAAAAACATTTTAGCCTTATCCAGAATGAAGTCACTGGACTTCTTTTTTTTTTTTCTTTTTTTTTTTTTAGAAGGGCAGATTAGAATGGGAGCATGTGTGATGTGTAGTTGTTCTAAGCAGCATTTTATTAACAAGAAATAATTTTCCTTCCACTGCATCACTACTAGTCTACACATTGCCCACTGTATCTTTAGAAGGCTACTTTCCAGCTTCAGAGATGATATATTTTTAACACAGTAACATTTAAAATGGAAAGTAGACATTGTTTTCTATGTATAGCATTAGGAAATTTAAAGTTCAATGCTAAAAAAATAGATTCAAGAATTATTTGGCTTCATACTCTAGTGCTTAAGAAGATTTTTTTTAATATATTTATGTCTAGAAATCTAGACAATTGATATACTGTATTTTATTGGTTTAGAGTAAAACAAACATATTGTGTTTATCTGTATGTTTTTGACACTTACAAATTATTACTAGACACAAATCAGCTTATATACAGCTGCCTTCTGTCTTAACATTGTGATAACTCGGAAGATGACATGGTTCTATATGCTTCAGAAAATTCAACCCAAATGATAAAATAGTCTGTGCTTAACCATGTCTGTTTATAAAGATATTTAATTTGTTGTAGCACGTGATGAAGACACATGAATTACATACAGGAATAATTAACTTGCTGAAAATTATTACATTTAAAAATGGGTATGGGCACACTTATCTAATAGTTTTGTTAGTTGTTCAAGGGTTATATTTAAGGGCTATTTACAAAGTGGATAAAAAGCACTATTCTGTACTGTAGTATATGAAACATATGGTAAATAGGAATTATTTTTGCTCCTAGTTAATCATTTAAGGGAGTATAATGACATACATTTACTTGTAATAGCTAGACAGACAGATATATTCCATTACAAATAATTAAAGGGAGTTCCTCAGCACATAAACCATTTCATCAGCTGTTCTTAAACACCCCACTAGTAGAGATCAGTATTATTAATAGCCAACCTTGTTGCCTTTTCACCAAATCCTGGAATGTGAAAGTGCCCAGCAGCAAATGTTAAGCTGAAGTCTTAATTGTATACAGTTGTTCTTACTGTTCTGGTATGCTACAATTGCTAAGACTGCACTGCCTTTTTGAACACAGAACAACACTCTTTCTTTCTTTGAACTTCCCCAGTTCAAAATGTTTCTACATCAATAAAGAAAAGCGAACATGTAATAGTTGTGTTTAAGGCTACTGGAACTTGACAGGACTCTACCCCATCATGAGTTTAAACACTTCTCTGGTATGCATTATTATATAAACAGAAAAGTAAATGCAAAGAATGACCTTCCCTTTAGAGACTAAACATAAATGCACCACCACTCCTCTTAATCAACATCTAAAGCAAAAGTGTGGCTCGCTTCAGCCAGGTTCAAGATGGGAAGAAGAAACAACACACAATCTTCAGAGAGCACAAAGGTGGCTTAAAACCACTAGGTATAAACTGACTCCAACTCTGAGCTCAACTGTAAAAAGTATATAAATGTTCATAAATATCAAAATAACCTATTATAACAAATGTTAAAAGTACAACTCCTCCACAAAAGTTGAATCAGGCCACACAAAAAGCTTACTAATATAACTCAGACCGTGTTAAAATCTTGTTTAGCAAACGAGAAAATGTAAGTATCAGAGGGGTAGCCATGTTAGTTTGTATCCACAAAAATAACGAGGAGACGGTGGCACCTTAAAGACTAACAGAGTTATTTGGGCATAAGCTTTCCTGGGTAAAAAAACCCCACTTCTTCAGAGGCATGCATGCATCCATGCATCTGAAGAAGTGAGGTTTTTTTACCCAGGAAAGCTTATGCCCAAATAAATCTGTTAGTCTTTAAGGTGTCACCAGACTCCTCATTGTATTTGAAGAAAATATAAGTCCACCAATAATAAACCAAAATTAGAGTGTCATACATTAAGCCTAGTTAGTAAACAAAATAATGAGGGAATGGGCTATTCCACCCACCCTCCCTTTTTGAGTCCTTAAATAAAAACACCTTGGGTAGGGTGACCATATTTCCTGAAGGGAAAATGGGACACAGCATTGGGCTGGCCCATGTGGTCTGTCCTGTTCCACACACACATATATACCCCGCCACCTCTGTGCAGAGCTGGCCTGAGCTGCTCTTGTCTGCAGGCACACACCCCTGATCAAGTTGGCAAGAGCACACGGGACATATACCCATTTTTGCCAAAAAAGTCAGGACAGCTAGGACAGGGCTTAAGAAAGGGTTTGTCCCAGCCAAAATGGGACATATGGTGACCTTAACCTCGAGGGGGAAATATAGAAAACAGTATGGATGCTACTAACACAAGCATCAGCCTTATGACTGCTGCCACCACTGTCTCCTGGGATTCTGGGCCTTTGTCAGCCTAATCCTGAGATGTCCTGACCACACGAGGCCACAAAGTGGCACCAGTTGACACTGTCACCTCTACTGCCTCTAGCTGAATCCCATACACAACCTGGGATGACATGGGATCAGAGTTTAACAGCTCATCTCAACTAATGTCTTCTCTTTTACCCAAAAAGACAATTATTACAATCTTCAATACCATCTAAAAGACTGTCAAACACAGTTTTTTTCCCCTCTAAAATTCTCTCCAACTAAAAGGAAAAAAATATAGTTAAAATAAAAGTAATAATTTAATACTTTATATTTCAAATGTTTTAATTGTACTTCCTTCTTTTCTTTATCTTTAATAAGAAGTTAAAAGGGTTTTTAATAGTGTATTTGCTATAGTACTAAGCAGGCTAACGTCTCTGTATGCCAAACTCCAGAGATCTTATTTAACACCATTTACTGTTAGACAGCAACAAAGTTATGTTAATACCTTTAGCCTATATATTACAGCTAAATAAAAACAACTCTCTCTACCCCACCCTCTCTGCTATGAGTTCTGTGGCACAGCTCTTAGAGACACAGCACAGAATCTTACCCATAACGTGTGTAATATTTTAGAATGCAGGGGTAAAACAAAGCCATCTAAATTGCAGTATCAAAGTTCTATTATTTCCTGCAACTTTCTACTGTCCCTGATTTTAAGGGAGTTGTGGTTTGGAGAAATTTGCTGTATGTGTTTCACTGAGACACTTAAAATCTCCCAAATTTAGATCTTCTCAACAGTAGTAACCCCTTGCTTGAGCCTTCTGGTCAGGCTAGACAGAAGAATGAATGTGCACTGATGTCACAAACAGTGACAATACTAATAAAAATCTTAGCAGATGGTATTAGGCATGCTCAAAAATTACTTTCAAGCATTTGTAGCTTTATTTGAATATTGTTTCCCAAAACTAAGCAAAAGCACTGACTCTCAATGGCTATGACCCTTCCATGTTTCAAGTTTCAAACTTTTGCCACTTTTTGTTCTACCCTTTAAAAATTAAAAGTGGGTTCTTTTTTCTTCCACTGGAAAAATGTAATTTTTGTTTTCAATCTCCTATAATTAAAACAATAGCTAAGAGGGTTTGGTTCTTACTTTACCTCTTGTTTCTTCCACAGCTTCAACCCCCCCACCTGCCTCTGCCCCCTCCCTCATGTTCCCCTCCCTCAGCATGGAATACCAAGAATGCAAAATTTCAGCCCAAAACTTGAAAGTTTGAAAAACCTGTGAATACAAGAAAATGAGGGCATACATTATATAACACTGAAAATGCTAGGTACATTATAGATATATTGCCAGATAAGTCCCTGCCCCAAAGAGATTTTAACCTAAACAATATACCACAATGTCTGAAAAAGATAAGATTTTTTCTAAACTCTTACTCAGTTGTCCCTATTATATTCCCATACAGCCTTATTTCACTCTTGGTTATAAACCAGAATTATACATATTTCCTATAATCTCTGGTGGCTTCAGTTTTAAATCTTTTGTTGATTTCCCCTAACACTTGCACATTTAGCCAATGCTTTTCTCTTTCCTACATTAAAAATTTTAGTTTTAGATTTCCCTTCCCTAGTGAGAGTAACTCCCACCCTCTAGCCTCCCATCGTCCTACTGGCTGCACCACATAATATCATAAGAACATAAGAATGGCCATACTGGGTCAGACCAAAGGTCCATCCAGCCCAGTATCCTGTACCCTATGTTCATCCCCAGCACAGTGGCTTTTCCAAATCTACTATGTACTCATTCAATTGCTGCAGACTTCTTAAAGCCCTGTAAAAGTCCTTAGACTAAAATAAGTCTTTCAAAGAAGGCAGAAAGGGAGCAAAGAAGGGAAGCTAAGAGGTTGGTGTCATTGTGGAGGCAGAGCTATGGCTTTTGGGATATTACCTATGTACTTCCATACTTTCAAATCTTTGTGCATATGCTAAATTTGACCTTAAATTTTAATTTCATTGGTTTCTAGCAGTTGTTTGTTTTTGGTTTTGTATAACTCCCATGTTGTTGTAAGGATTTTAATCCCTAAATTACTGGTACATACCCTCAAACTTTAATCTGATTTTAACAAAAATGTTTTTTTTGTCTAGGAACAATGTTCCAGAAAGTCGAGCAGAACTAGTTAATTTCAAGGCTCATAAGAAAAAAGCACAATCCCAGATCCTCAAAAGTATTTAGGTGCCTAATTCCCACTGATTAGAGATTCCTTGAGGAGCTCAGCCATGGAGCTTTAAAACAATATTTAATATATCTCCAAAGTACTTAGAGTTGTGTTTCTGCAAGGTCTTAAACCAGAGGTGGGCAAACTATGGCCCACAGGCCACATCCGGCCCATGGGACCCTCCTGCCCAGCCCCTGAGCTCCTGCCCCGGGAGGCTACCCCCGGCCCTTCCCCTACATTTCCCCCTGCCCTGCAGCCTGAGCTCGCCCCGCTGCCGGTGCAGTGCTCTGGGCATTGGGGCTGCGAGCTCCTGGGGCAGCACGGCTGCAGAGCCCAGCCTGACGCGGTGTGGCTGGGAGAGTTGTGTTGGTGTCACTAGGCATAAATCTAGGCCTCACTGAACCAAAGCTCCTCCATGTTGAACTCTACTTGATCTAGAAAGCTAGCAGCTGTGAAATTAAATGTGTAACAGTAAGTTATCAGTTGCAGCACAGCTCAAACCGGTCTAAAGCAGTGGTGATAAGGCCTGTGCACCTTTAGCAGAAGGACAAGATAACTTGCAGAAGGAAAACTTACTAACGAGCTGCCGCGGCCAAGATTACTTAATGCACCTGCACTTACGTAACTGCTACAGGGGGAGGAAGGGGGGGGGGGAAGAAAGAGAAAAAAAAACTTATAAAAAGGGAAAAGCCGCTTGTGTAGGTGTGCATGATTTGAGGCGTTCGTCTCCTTGCACCGCTTTGAGATCTCAAATAAACTTTGCTTGCTTCTCCACCCTGGTGTGTGTTCATTGGCGCTTCGCACTCTGGGCAATGAACCACTGTTGCGTGCCTCAGGCACCCTCTGTGCCTGCAACAGTTGGATAGAGGGCAGGGGAGTTTGGGGTGGTGGCCAGGGGGCGGGGGTGTGGATAGGAGTTGAGGTAGTTAGAGGATGGGGAACAGGGGCGTTGAATGCGGGTAGGAGTCCCAGGGGGGCAGTCAGAAAGGAGAGAGGGGGTTGGATGGGGCTTGGGGGTTCCAGGCAGTCAGGGGACAGGGAGAAGGTGTGGTTGGTGGGGAAGGGGTCCTGGGGGGGCAGTCAGGAAGGAGAGCAGGGGTTGGTTGGAGAGTCTGGGGCTGTCAGGGGACAGGGAGCAGAGAGGTGGATGGGGCAAGAGTCCCAGGAGGGTTATCGGGGGGCGAGAAGCAGGGGAGGCAGATGGGGTGGGTCCAGGCCATGCCTGGATGTTTGGGGAGGCACAAGCCTCCCCTAACCGGTCCTCCATACAATTTTGGAAACTGGATGCAGCCATAGGCCAAAAAGTTTGCCCGCCTCTGTCTTAAACAATACACTACAACATGCATTATATAAAAAAGATACACTATGGATTTCATTCATTTACATACGTGTGTTATATCAAAATAATCTGTAGACATGTGTGTGCATATGTCCATGTGCATATGGCCAAATATTAAAATTAATAAATGTACCTGTTTTGGATTTGCATCTCAAACTACATTTGGAGATGACCAGATGATGGAAGCATATGGCATGCTGTCATTTGGTATGTTCAGTATAAAAATGAGAGCTATGCACCAAGCTCATTCAGTTCAGAGCAATACCATGCCGAATATTTTACTGACCATTTTCCAGTTGTTATTTGCTAGTGGAAAATTAATATTTTATTTAAAGATGTGCAACAGACAGTGATGAGATCTAAAAAAGATTCACATACTCTAAGCTAGAAGCCCAACAAAGAGGATTAAACGGCAATTTTGGCTGTGTGTAGTGAGGGTGACTTCTAGGCCATTGCTACAACAAGTAAGGTCAGACTAGCCTAAAAATGTGATCAAACAAAGCAAAGAGCCTAATGAAGAGTATGTAACAGATCAACCAGTTAGAGAGAGAACAAAATATTGGTTTATGATTCATTACAGAAATATTTTTAACCAGTTTGCAACTATCTACTGGTACCTCCTCAGCAGGCTGGTCCTATTGTAGGTACTGAAACTTACAGAGTTGGAGGTGGAAGGCAATTTGAATACAGGACTTTGATGTTTTGACAATTTGTGGTGGGAGGGTAGGTGTTGGTCAAACCTACCAGGATAGGCGAACCACTGGATATCACAGCTTATTCTAGCCCCTATCTCAACCAGGAACTGACCCAGCACTGGGCCTGAGCCCTTTGAAACAATTAGGTAACTGTAACGTTCTAAGTGCTTAATTTGGGATATACACTGAGATCACTCACAAACTAAAGCAATAGCAGAATGCAGTGGCTGGTTTACTATGCAGAGATTATCAGAAGCACATTACAATTGTCCGTGACCTGCACACTTTGCAAACAGGCTTCTAGGGAGAATTCAAGGTGTTTGTTGCAAACCTGTAAAGCCCTAAATAGTTGTATATTTTACTATATGTAAATAGAGCCCAAAGTGCTCCTCTGAAGCCTCAGAGGCAGGGGAGGAGGGTTTTGTCTGGAAAAGAAAAATCCTTTTCCCCTTTAAGGATTGCTGCATCCCCTCCCTTCCTCATGGGCTTGAGGAGAGGAGGAAGATGGCACTCTGTGGCTGATCGGTAGGACAGAGGAGTGCAACATAAGCCTATTCACTCCCACATACTCAGTAGGAAGGTCTTATAAGCCCTTTTGCCTGGTCAAGGGTGTCATTCTGTGCTAAGAAGAAAAGCTTCCCCCTCCTTCCCCTCTTGAAATTAGAGTAGGATCCAGTGTGGCAGCCTTGCTGTGGGTATTATCCTGATCACCTTTATGGGGCTAGGAAGGAATTTTGTCCTCACTGTCAAACTGGCCTGAGAGGGGTAGGTTTTTTTACCTTCCTCACAGTAGTGCAAGGAGCTGGTGGGGTAGGTTCACTTGTAAAACTCATTTTGGCACAACTTGGCAGAATGTCTGGTACAGTGAGGAGACAACCCCATCTTCTCCGCCCTCTTATCCCTTGTACAAGGGGAGGGTGATAGGGAGCCTGAAATGGTGCTGGGACCAATTTACTGGGGTGGGGCAGATGATGGCAACCATTCAGATTGCAATAGGAGGGATGACCTGCACTGAATGAGTTATGACAACATAGCATTGGTACCTATTGGGGCTTTTATAAACCAAAATAAATATAACACTGACCTAAAGCCACCACTGCATCTCAGAAATCAGTCCGAAAGTCTGTAACCATGGTAATCAATCCCTTTGCACTGGCCGCTGAGTGCTGCTTGACTGGCTCCCCAGGAACAAATACACGTTTGCTGAATCCATGTCTCCGCCATCACATTATGTCTGCATGCACTCCAGCTTGCCACATTTTTTTTGGGGTGGGGGGGGGGCTGCAGAAGTCACTTGGGGATGGAGAAACAGTTCTGCATTGGATACAATGGTGCCATGTTCTGGCAATTTGATTGGGAACCGGCATCAGAGCTACATGTATTGTTCCAAGCTTCCAGGGAATTCAGTGATGGGAAGTTCTTTAAAGGGAATTAGTACATGGAGTGGAGGCCTGCAGATTAAGACACATGGAGGCTGGTTCTGGACATTATCTTCTTGAAATGCTTCCCTGTCCTATTTCCATAGGGAGAGACAGATTCAAGAATAAGCAGGTAGATTTCTGGTCCAATGCCATGTCCCTGCTGCACACTATCTCCCAGGATTGGTCACACTTTTGCGGTGAGGTTCCTAACTCTGAACACCTGTTTTATAGCAAATCAGACTCTGAGTATCAACAATGGCATTGCTGACGTTTTGTCTTGCTTCCAGAAGGTCAAGTTTTAAGCCTCTATGCCAAGAGCTACTGTGGATTCTAAGGTTATGTTATATTTTGGAAACTTGAGGCCTGACTGCATTGAGGCTAGGAGGAATATCAGTAGCCCTTAGGGCATGGTGAACATAAGATGTTAGGGTCTCTAAGGTCTCATTATTCACGGCTCAAGATGGTTTCCTTCAAAAAAGCATGTATTTTCTGTGGCCTTAATTCAGTTATAGCAAGCAATTCGACTATATCTGTGCAGCCAAAAAGTGTTTCATTTTGTATCAGTATGGCTAGCTTCCTCAAAAAATGTACGGTTTTCACATTGTGCATGCTAGCCAAAAATTGTCAGTGACTGAGAATCCACCATGACTCTTGATAAGTTGTTCCAATAGTTAATTATTCTCACTGTTAAAAATGTATACCTTATTTCCAGTCTGTATTTGTCTAGCTTCAACTTCCAAGCACGGGCACATGGTATACCTTTTTCTCCTAGACTGAAGAACCCATTATTAAATACATACTTATAGTCTGTAATCAAGTAACCCCTTTACCTTCTCTTTGTTAAGCTAAATAGATTGAGCTCCTTGATTCTATCACTGTAAGGCATGTTTTCAAATCCTTTAATCATTTTTGTGGCTCTTCTCTGAACCGTCTCCAATTTATCAACTTCCTTCTTGAATTGTGACCACCAGAACTGGACACCGTATTCCAGCAGCAGTTGCAATAGTGCCAAACAAAGAGATAAAATAACTGCTCCTCCTTCTACTCAGTATTCCCTTTGTTTATGGTAGAGGACCACACAGAAGTCAGTATATAAGAAGTAAAATGCTTTATCTATACAAAATTCCCCAGATCCTGTTTCTTGGTCTTTTTTAATAACTGACTGACTTTCAATTATGGTCCAATGAATATCAAATAGTTTTGTTTTCCCTACAAGAGTTTGCTATTGCTAAGCAGCTGTGACTTAGTGTTATTGTGCCCCATCGGAAATCTTTTTTTATTTAATTAAGAAGTGACTCAATGTTGTTCTAAAAATTAGTATTCAAAAGTGAAGGATATTTAACTTCTCAAACCAAAAAGAGTAGTGAATGATGTTTTGTAAGTCTTTGTAGGATAGGGTTATTTTTAAAGTTGGTAATATTTGCATAGGGTGCAATTACTCAGAAGTAGGTAGCACTCAATGTGAGAAATGGTTATAGAACATGGCCCATAGATTATAAATGCAAGCTTACATTCAAGACGGTCTTCTTGCTTTATAGTTAACCTTTTCTAAGGAGCTATTCAAACCACGGCATCAGTTATTATTTGTTTTTCTTGAAAATAATCCAAATTCAATCTACTTTAACTTATTGTATTTCTATCGACTGCTGCTTTTCTTTAAAAGGAAGACGACCCTGTAAGTTTAACACATACCATATTTTAAAATGTATGCACAATTGTAAGTAAAATCTGTAATGTCCTAACAAAAAATAAAAAAAAAAATAAAAAAGGGGACGTGCCTTTTATAACTATTAAACAAGAGTTAGTTTAGAGATTGCCACCTGCCACACAGAAATCAGAGAGCTGTTCTAAATTGAGCCCATTCATTTCATTTCTCATTTTTAGGACATCCACATTTTCAGAATGTTTTCCCTTTCTGCCTCTTTTTCCCCATCACATATCAACAGTCTATGATGCACTATAATGTGATTTCTTTGTAGCCTGTAACTCCAGACAAATTTAAACTGTATGAAGTGGCCTTAATGGATCATTTTATGAACCTCCGCACTACCTCTAACAGCTAGTTCCCAAATATGCTTCAGTCAGGAGAGCAAGAAATTAGGGTCCAATCTCATCAGGTGCTCATTATTCTCAATGCCCATCAATATCAAGGGGAGTTGTAAGAGATTAGAACCTCATAAAATCCAGTCCTTTGTTTCTTTCAAAGTTTAATTATTTAGGCAGCCCACAAACCAGCTTACAGTCCTTAAAAAGGGATTCCCAATCCCCACTATCTTTCTCTTCTCCATGATATGACCCAGTCACTTAGTAATTAGGAGCCTCAGGTTTGTTCTGAAAGCCAAATTTCCTCAATAGCAGCTGACATCACTGCTTCCACTTCATATGAGAAGAACATTTGCTACAAAGCATCCTCCTGATAGGTTCACAAATGTGTCATTATTTCTGGCAAGTAAGAGATAGAAGAACAACCAGAAACAAGAAGCATATGCATATAAAAGAATGTAAAAGCTTTGAGAGAAATATATTCCTTATTTCTGCAGTGAGATTTTAAAATAAGCATGACTTTTGTGTATTCAATTTAAAAGCCTGCTGTTATATCTACTTTAACATATTTTTGTCAGATAGTCATATTAATTTGCACCTCCTTATTCATTATTTACATTGCCTTTTCTTCTCTGCATACAGATTAATATAATTTCACAGCCCAATTTTTCAAGAGTGATTAGTGATTTGAGGTACCTTACTTTAGACACCTTAAAAGGGCCTGATTTTCAGGGAGTGAATGCTCAGCATTTTCTGAAAATCAGCTCTTTAAAGTGTCTCAAATAGGATACCTCATATCACCAGAATATAGCTGTACTGCCCCAGTTGCCTCATAGTGGATTCCAGACTTATTTTACATCAGAACTAGGAAGATGAGAGCAGCCTATCCAGAAGTCTGCATTAGGATAAGGAGAAAGTCAGAAGGTTGATAGATGTATATTTAGCAGGGTGAATGGAAATATTTTATATCAGCTCGATACAATGTGTGCACATACGTGTGTGTACCTGCCTCATCTTATGAATATAATTGAAAATAGCAGTAGTAATGAACAGGGCACGCTTCAGGGGTTTTGCCGCCCCAAGCAGCCAAGAAAAAAAAAAAAAAGCCACGACTGCGATCTGCGGCAATTCAGCAGGAGGTCCTTCGCTCCAAGCGGGAGCGAGGGACCCTCTGCCAAATTGCCACCGAATACCTGGACCTGACACCCCTCTCAGGAGAGGCCGTCCCAAGCACCTGCTTGCTAAATTGGTGCCAGGATCCATAATTTTACTACAAGTTTTCAATAAGAAATGAAACACTTTGCCTGCAAAGTGGAGCCAAAATGTTCCCAATTTTCTAATGGACAAGGTAACCAAAGTTAAGCAGAGAAAGTTAATTTCAGCAATAGAATGTAAAGTTCAAAACAACACATGGGAATTCTCCATTCATGCTTCAAACATCTATTATTCTTTCAAGGGCACCAAGGTGTAGTATGTGAGCACAGACTAATGAAGCTTAAATTTTTTTTGTCCTTTTCATTACAAAAAGGCATTTTTTCATTCCTTAAAAACATAAATCTAGAATCAGTGAAAGATACCAGATTGACAGCACTGGAAACTGATCTGAATTTGAAAGAATGACCTGAATGTAGCCTATCTCCAAATGCCAGAGCAGATTACATTATTCTGACATTATACACACTTTAAGGATGCCCTTAGAATTACCTGTTTATTCTGATTATTATTTATTACTCTGTTTTCCTAGAGCAATAAGAACAGCTTTAGTTTAAAGCACACTGATGACACAAGTAGACTTCTTTTCCAGGCTATCTAGAAATAACCTAAAAGGATGCTAGAGACAGTTTTGCTGGTTTATAGATGTCCCAGAATTAGATCTGACCAATAACATTGGGTCTGATTCTCCTTGCACATATACTAGTTTTACACTAGTGTAATTTCACTGATTTTAGTGGTTTATGCACGTTAAGTATGATCAGAATCAGGCCCCCTTTGCCTGGGCATTTTGCAGTACAATTTCAGTATGTATTATGTAGACATTTTCTTCTAAGGAAGAGATTGAGTATGACACACAAACACACCTACCATTTTTCATCTATTTTCTCATTTAATAATGAAAATCTAAGGCAAAGGATATAAAGGATTCAGATGAACTGGGAGGTATCACATTTCCTAATTGTCAGACTTACATTATCTTAATCCACTTCAGCCTGTTCTCAGTTTAAAGATAGATCCCAAGACTTAGTTGTCAATCACCACATTTATTAGTTTTTTATTCTGGCCACCCATCCTAAGCACAATGAAAAGACCAGACATTATGGGTCTTGTTGCAAATTATCCTCCATAGTCTGAAATGAATATAGAGATTCAATTTTATTTGAATTTGGCAGAGGCAGAGCTGTTAGCTAAATACATATTCAGTTTTATTTCCAGACATCCAGTTTCAATTGTATGGTATTTCTTTAGATTGATTGATTTTTTTAATTGGGAAAGAGCTGATAATTTTGTATATTTTACTAACTTTTTGCAACTGGCAAAAAATGCACATTCCTTAGTCTCCCTAAGAGAGGTAAAACACTGTTTCATGGATAATACTTCAAGTGAAAAAGGCAGGCAGTATCAGCCAGCACTGAAATAAGAGGTAGTTATGCTGCTAAACCATTGAACGCATTTCAATAAAAAAAATTTCTTTACTGGCAACCCCTCGCCCAAAAAAAAGTACACAAGCAACTACAACCCTACGGTACAGCACACAATAAAAGCAAAAAGTTATATAATGTGTTATCCGAACACTCTTCTCTCTCTCTCATCATAGGTATGATTTAATTGCAGGCATGTCAACTTTGTTGTGAAGGTAACAAAGAACTAGCTTTTTTTAAATCATTGCTCTCTAATAAATCATTAATTTGTTAATTCCATACCAAACATGCAGTTAATTAATGGATTGAATAACTAAAAATTTAAGTATATCTGCAAATCTATCTTCAATTAAATATGATTGTGGTTCTGAAATTATGTGTATTTAAAGTTAATAATAAAACACTTAGATTTTATTGGTGAAGGGGAGGAGATCTTTTAGCCTGTTCAGAAAGTTTTATTGCTACTTGTAAATTTCTCCTGAAAATAGATATTAGGTTTATAAATTGGTGTGTGTAATGGTAAGGGAACAATATGTTGTACCACTTTGAAAGATTTAAATATATTTATTTCACACACACACACACATATATTTAAAAATTTATCATTAAGTGCTTGTAAGAGTGACTATTGAAAACAATCAATATAATGTATGTTCAAGGCACCAAGTATATCAAAAATTAATTTTCAGAGACTCAAAAATTATTTCCTCCTAATTACTTTTTAGTGATTTTTAAACATAAACAATCAAAATCAGGTATTCTCTGCAACTGAAGCAGCATAGCAGAACTGGAAAAAAAAAAAGCATAGTTTACTTAGTTTTAAGTGGATGTTCTAAGACATTTGTTTACATTCTAGAAGTAGACTGGACTGTGAGTTTATAGTGCTTATTTGATCATCTTGTTAAAATACAACTATATTTCAGTTTGCTTCTCTTTAGTTAAGACTAGTACTCACCTACAAAGGTAAGCAGGAACACCAATAGGAGGATGAGAGCACAGATGCATGGAATCAGTATTAGTAGCAAAAGTCGAAGGTATTTGGCAGAAGCCAGCTTCTGAGAGCAACCATCCCCCATGTTATCTTCATCTGTTCCTAGGACCTGAAACACAGAAGAGTACAATTTTATCATTCTGATGTAACTCGGTAACTCCAATGATATATTTCAAAACTAGTGTTATCTGATACACATAACAGCTGTACTGCAGAAATATATGCCATAAATATATTTAGGTCATTACTGAAAGGTAATATAAAAATTTTAACTGGCCTGTCAACAAATAAGCAGTACACATAAGTTACATATTTAGCTCATCCTTCAATGTGTTAGAATGTGTCCACCACCAGCATTTCAGAAACTTGTTTGCTGAACTTTTTAAATGGTTAGGCTGAGTGAAAGTCATTGAGTTTTGAGAGGCATAAAATGCATATGAAAATTTAAACAATAGGGGCTAAATTCTGCCCACCTTACTCAGAGGTGTAGAAAGTAGTCCATTTAAAAACAGTTATTAATGGCTGCATAACTGACTCAATCTTTTTCAAGGATATATTATTAAGGAATCTATCGGTCTATTATAAATCCTGTTTTAAATAATAATACTCATCTTTTAAGCACTATGATGTTTTTTCATCTTCAACACACTTTACAAACTGTAACTTATTATTCCTCACCGCACACTCCGAAGCTGATAAATATTATTTCCACTTTACAAATGGGGACATGAAGGACTAGGGAGCATAAGTTGAATTTTCTGAACTTGGTGGAACTAGTCGATGTGCATAAAGTTAAACATGTGCAAAAGTCTTTGAAGGATCAAGTTTCAGAATGCATGATGTACACAGAAAAAAGTCCTTATATGCCAGAACTGTACTCAAGTCTATGCTTCAATCTAGTAGAAAAACACTGTCCCTTTTAAACAGAGACAAAATTATGAACATATGTTTAACAGGAAGAGTGGATTTGTTGTCATTCAATTTTTGTAAAAGTACATACACAATCCCGGTTTTAAAAACATTTAAAAGTCTACATTGGTTTTTGCTTGCAAGACTCTAGGGTGAACAATATGCATTTGATAAGGTCACAGGATGGTGAAGTTATTAATTTCAGACTGCCATCTCCCCTAAAGCTGACTTGATATGATATGAGCAATTATCTAAGATCTTTGTCAAGAAAATCAGTCATACTGAAGTTTGTCCCTTTTTCACTAGATAGAGGGAGACAGTGACAGGACACAAGAATACAAATACACCCATTACCATGACAGCATCTTACCCCAACCACATGGAAAGGGACTCTGGGAAGCTGAAATCCATAACCTATGGCTGGGATCTTTGCCCATAATATAAATGCCAATAGTTGAAGTGTTCTCCCACTGGTAGTTTCTGTTATAAATGTCTTTTTGTGGAGAAAAGGATATCAGATTGTCTGACATAAACCGAAGTTTGACTGCTGCTTAAGAAACTGTTTCTTAACACAGAGGTCTTACTTATTTACCTCCTAGGCTTAGCCCTCCCTTTTATGGAGGTGGCTGAGAAGATTGTAGATGACAAGTATCTAGAATAGAATTCTTTGGCATCATCCAATCTGTCCAGTCCTAGAATGGCACAAACAATACCAGTGTGCAAGATGGATGCGAGACAACTCTCCATCCAGATAAGATAGGAGCTGTCATCTGTTTTTGATACTATTGATTATGAGTTGCGGTTGACCCAACTGTATGGACAGGAGCAAATGACCAGGATTTCATTACTGTGATTCCATTTATTTCTTTTGAACATCATTGGGTAATGTTACTCATCTGCATTAAGAACCCTCCAGTATGGGATCCCACATAGATTTCTTGTGTCACTATTTCTGTTCAATATAAAGATAAAGTAACATTGAAAACTGATAAGGCAGCAGCAGAGCCTGAGCTATTAGCTGTAACTCACGATACTCAAATATGCATTGCTACCTCTTCTTATCACAGTTATTCCATCTCAGCACAGTTGCATTGTCTGGCTCAGGTTGCAGGTCAAGCTACAGATGATGAAAATATTGCTTTCATGACAAGGAGAGCATTTGAAGCTGTCACTTTGGGGTCAGGATACTGCTAGCTTTTGATATGGTTTTCCCGAGTTGATAGGACTCTCAACTCAGAGGCCACAACAAACTGAATATGTAAACCAATGTTTCATCAGTTGTCAGGAGAACTTTTTTAACCCTCAAAATATTCAGAAGTTGCAATCTTATTTCTGGACTTGGACCAGAATTCAGGCTTTTGTGACCTCTCAGCTAAATTACTGCAATGCACTCTTTAGGTTGTAGATACTGCACAGTACGCACAAGATTCTTCACCAATGAGAGTCTGTGAGCAGAACTTGCTGCCTAACGTTCAGCAAGTGCACTTCAAAGTTAATCATTTCAATTTTTCGGTCCCAGGCAAAGCCAATTGAAATCATCCTGGCTAAAAACACTGATGAACACCTATTCTCCATGAACTTATTTAGTTCTTTTTTAAACCCTGTTATAGTTTTGGCCTTGACAACATGATCCCCTGACAAAGAGGAAATAGTATTCCAATAGTAATAAAGTCCTTCACTGCAGGCTATTCCAGGAGATAAAGGACCTTCCCCTTATAGCTGACAATGGTGGGAACTATTGCCCAATCACTAAAAAGAACTGGCAGTCAATGTAAATACTGACCCATGACAGTACCAAATGCTTGGCTTAAGAATAATGGAGATATGATATCAGACATCATAACAAAGTTTTGTAGTCAAATAAAGAACTGAGAAAACAGCCAGCAGCGTAGGACCATTTCCTTGACTAATTTTCAATTTTCTTCCATGTGGGAGATTTAACATTGGTCCTACATGAGATCTTAATTCTTTATTCTGTGCTGTGTGGCATATAATTGAAAATATGAGACGAGAGTTGCAGCCACCATAGTACAGTCATGAAGAATCATGTAAGGAGAGATCTAAAACATGTTATGACATAACTGTCTCACCAGTGCAGACAGTGAACTTTCAAAAGCCCTTCACCATGTGTTCCTCAGTCTCTGTGAGAGACATTTTCCAGAATGCTACTGACATAATTTATGTGAGCCATCTTATGCAAGAATCTGTGTACTAGAGATGTATCACAGGAAACAGAAATATTTAAAAGCATGACCAGTAATGGTCAAAATGATTATAAAGAAGATTTTAAATGTTTTGGATTTAATAGTTTTTGTATCTATCTATAGTCAATACATATTTTAGATATTTTCTTTACTACAATTCAGTTGCTAAATGAAACCAAAATAAATCCTATTTCACTGACAATCTACTTTCACAAATATTAATGTGATATTAAGGAATTATTATTAGATATAAATTTGCATCCAATAACTGCCCCGGAATTGAATGTTGAATTGTGGAAGAGATTATTTTTCAAAAGACCCTTAATTGGCAGCATAGTGATAACAGCAAAGCAAATATTTATAAAACAACTAAAATGACTGTTCTGTTTTTCCTATTGCAGAAGGAGTTCTTATTACTCAAGTAGAAACACTAGACTAACTTAACATTAGCATCAGTGAATCATCAGGAATAAACGTAAATTTGTTTTCTTTCAGTTGAGCATCTTTATGCTTTTTAGTCACCCACATCTATAGAAAATATGAAATAACTAGAGGTTGTTATGATGGAGGGCCATTCTCTATCACAAATGAGAACTTAAGGATATTGATTTAAAAGACTGGGCCTTTTCAGCTTGGAAGAGACAACTAAGAGGAAATATGATAGGTCTATAAAATCATGAATGGTGTGGAGAAAGTGAATAAGGAAATGTTGTTTACTCTTCCACATAACACAAGAACCAGGGGTCACTCAATGAAATAGGCAGCAGGTTTAAAACAAACAAAAGAAGTACTTCCTCACACAAAACACACAGTCAACCTGTGAAACTTATTACCCGGGGATGGTGTGAAGGTCAAAACTATAACAGGGGTCAAAAAAGAATTAGATAAGTTCATGGAGGATAAGTTAATCAATGGTTATTAACCAAGATGGCCAAAGATGCAACCCCATGTTCTGGGTATCCCTAACCTCTGACTGCCAAAACCTGGGAATGGATGACAGGGGCTGGATCACACAATAATTGCATGTTCTATGCATTCCATCTGAAGCACCTGGCATTGGCCACTGTCGGAAGACAGGATACTGGGCTAGATGGGAGCATTGGTCTGACCCAGTATGACTGTTTTTATGTTCTTATGTCCTATAGAGCTAATTATAAAAGCATTCCACTTGCTATATTATAGAATCCCTGATGCCATTCTCTTCCCTGCCACCACCGAAACTTTGGGATGGGCTAGGAATTAGAATCATAGAATCAGAAGGTCAGAAGGAAATACAAGGATCATCTAGTCTAACCCCCTGCCAAGATGCAGGATTTATTGTGTCTAAACCATCCAAGACAGATGCCTATCCAGCCTCCTCTTGAAAACCTCCAGTGAAGGAGCTTCTACAGCCTACCTAGGCAATCTAGTCAATTCATGCACCAATGCTTGAAATAGTGTCCTAAAGTAATATTTTCGACTACTTGACCCTCAGGAATAAATGCCACCTCATCACAACAGTGGGTGTATTTCCGATAGAACCAACAGGGGAAAGGCAAACCCTGGAGTCCTGAGAGAAGGGGTCAAGGGAGGGGCAAGCTTGACTGCTCAGGGCCTTCTCATTCAGAATACACATGGAGAGCCTGTCATTGGCTAGGCTGAGGGAGGGAAAGAGTTGATGGTCTCTCACATCATCCTCCCTTTATTTCTGTATGTGAAGCCTTCAGGGCATACAGCAGCCATTCTGCTGCCATTTCTACCTGCTACTCCATCCTTCCTGCCCTATAATGGATGTAAGATTTGAACTGTATTTCTAGGCTGCGGTGGGTCTGATCAATAGTTTCTGAGGATCAAGAAGGAATATTTTATTCAGGGCAAAATTGACAAGGTTTCCAATGGTTTTCTTCACCTTCCTTGCACCATCCTGGAGGCCTGGCTTTAGATTAATAAGGAGTAAAGATGGGGATTTAAAAGCTGTACATTTATAAGTGCATTAGTAATTTCTTTCCAATTTGTGGCAAGTGTCCACTGATGTCAAGAGGCTCAAAGATAAACATGAGTAAGAGAGCCAAGAGATAATTACTGGAACCTGCTGGCCTGTAGAAAGACCTTAACTCTTCATAGATTGAGCTACTCTTCATGTGTACCCTCATTCTCTCAAAAAAGAGTGAGAAGACTGGGGGATAGAATGAATCCTAGTGGTGAAGATGAAGGGGGCTGACCTTGAATATTGGTTATTTGACAGGGAAAGCATTTAACACTGCACTGGACCCTAGCTCAGTGGTTTGAGCACTGGCCTATTAAACCCAGAGGTTGCGAGCACATAGGGATCTGGGGCAAAATCAGTACTTGGTCCTGCTAGTGAAGGCAGGAGCCGGACTCGCTGACCTTTCGGGGTCCCTTCCAGTTCTACGAGATAGGTATATCTCAAATAAATGCCTGGTGTTTGGTTTGATGTCTCTCCCCTCACTACAGCTAATAAAGTTGCAGCCTTCCCCTTTAAAATTCATCGCCATGTCTATGTTTATTTCTCCTGCATGTCCTGAACAAAGTTATGTTGTTTAACTATTGCTGACCTGGCGTTGTAGCAAGGGTGTTGCAGCAAGAATTAGTACTGTAAATGCCTCCTGTAGCATGTGAGTACATAAACTTCCCTGTATAAATAAAACAAATATAGAATCGTAATGACAATACCAGTCATAAAAAGTTGATTCAAGGAGGGTTTCTTTCAATTAAGTTAAGGGCTTACTGATAGTCTGAAAACTTAACCTTCATTTTGTGCCATTATAAAAATCATTTTTCTTCAACATAATCAGTTTCCATATTAAAACAGGTGTCAGCTGTGAATATGTAGCAAGCTTAAAACATCAAACTGCAGGCTAAAACATTCTCTCCTACTGAATTGCTATTAACTCTACTTAGCTGAGCTCCATGCTTCTGTACTGATTGCGATAAAAGAAATAAAACTTGCAACAAGCATGAGCTAATTTTAATTCACTCTACAAGAAAAACCTAGTCTGATGATAGCCAAAACACTCCTTTAATCCCCACTGTACATGGCATAGTTGGCTCGCTCAAATGGGAGAGGCTCATTCTGTCCCATTCTGTTACTTTGCCTGCTTCTGGTCTCAGCCCGCTGTGGACTAAATGTGAGGGACAATGCACAAGAAAGATACAGAATGGGGGACACCAAAAAATCTAAATGATGTGGGAGTCATTCCTTCAGTTGAAATATTTTTCCTGTAATCTCAGTTTCAAAATTCTTTATTTCTGATGTAAATAATTTTCAACAAATTTGTTTGTCACAGAGATAACTTTGGTCCTGGAAGCTGCAGCATGGCCCAGCTCCGATGCTCCACCCAGGGAGATAGGAGAAATTTGTCTCTAGGATTCAATGCTGTTTCTGTTGCACTACTATCACTTGCTTGTTTTTTCCTGATTCGCTTACGGGACTGGGCTTCTTTGTAGTTAGTATCAGGCAAGATATCTTTTGATATGTCTTCAAATCTTTTGAAATCATTCCTCAAAGTGTGTAAGTGGTCTGTTGTAACAGTTTATCTTTGGAGAGTTATTCAGTAAAAAGAAATTTTGAAACTACTAAGTGTGTGGGTATGGGTGTGCGCACGCGCATAACCGTCTTTTAATAAAGACTGGTACTGGATTCATAAGAAGAGAAAGATAGTGAATCGTATTATAATTTTCACTTGGTACTTAGAGGCTTCCTACAGAAAATCCAATCTCTCGCAAAAATACGAATTCAAGATCTGTGAAAATACTTTAAGTCAGATAGAGGAGTTCTGCAGCACATAATTGTTAAGTAAGTTTACTTACCTCCCCTCTCTGTATGTTACTTATAGAATAATGAATATTAATCAAGACATGGACAGGATGTGCATTTGACAATCTGAAAAGGTCTGCTATCTGTGGAGGAAGCAACTGACAATAAAGAATATAATATCAAAATATATGAGGATTCAGCCAGAGTAAAAGATCATCTGGTTGCAGTAACAAGCAATGGCCGAGCATGCGTCCCAGTCAAAGAAACGGGAAAGCAAATCACCAAAAAAAGACTTACACAGAAATCAGTGCACAGACAGTGGTGGATAGAGACCGAATGCGTTTATGACTGAAGATTAACAAATTCAGGGCTTATAGAAAGATACCTCAAAAAAAGAAATAGAGAGCCTCATTATGAGTGCACAAGAGCAGTTCTTCAGGCTTAACTACTGTTGAAACACAATTGACCAACAGAACTGTTCCCCAAACTGCAGAATGTGTTCTGAAAAGAAAGAGATGGTGGAGCATGTGCTGAGCACCTACAGGAGCCTGGCTGAGAGAAAATATATGAACAGAAACAATGAGGGCACCAAGTGTCTGAATTGGAGCCTCTGTGGGAAGCATGGATTTAAACAAACCATACAATATTATGACCTCAGAATTGAAAGTGCTATAGAAAATGAAGAGACTAAGATTTTATGGGATTTGGCAACTGTCACAGACTGAACAGTGCAGGCAAATGGACTGGACATAGTTGTAGAAAAGAAGACAAACAAGGCTATGTTAATTGATATTGCCATACCAAGAGACAACAAGAGAAGGTAGTGAAGTATGAAGAACTTTTCCATGAAGTGGAATGACTGTGGAAAACTAGAAAAAAGACCGCCCCATGGGTGTGAAAGATCAGCTCAAGAACTCATGAGATGTGCAAGACACCACAATCAGTGACGTGCAGAAAACAGTATTCTTAAGCACCGTGAGAATTTTAAGACAAGTTAAAGGAGAATTTGAGCACCTAAAATGCTGGAATTCTGCAGAGGGTTTAACAAAATTCCTGACTACTCAAATCTTTGGAGTCCATTTGTGGTCAAGATTTATTGGTGACTCAAGGGAATAAATGTTAATCAGTAGTTTTCCCCTTTTTATACTTAAAGATCTTGTATGTGCTGAGGGTTAAAAAGGAAAAAAAAATCTCCATGATGTAATATTGAGGGATAACAAAGATTTGGCCAGATAAATATATGGATGGGAGACCTCCAAGGAAAAAAAGAAAAGACAAGCCTGTAGAATATTTTTATGCACCAGATTATAGCTCCTATTTTATCTCTTTGAATCTCTTCCAACATTTCTTATTAGCAGGGCTTGAAAAAGCCACTCACCCCATCACCAGCAGAGTGGGAAGGTTTCCCTGATGAATGTGGGAGTCTAAGTCATCAATTAATGCAGAAGTTATGTCATTTTTAAAAAACTACCTATGCCATATGGTTGCAAAGATAAGCTTTCAAATGAGAACTGATTGTAAACTATTGCCTTGTCTTCCTGAATCTGGAGAGACAGCTCCAGTACCTTACCCGTTGTCCATACTTCTGCCTAGTAGATGCAGAGTAACATTAACAAGACTTTGGTCAGCTTCACTAATATTATTCAAAATTATGTAGGTAGCAGTGAAACTGTCAAGATAAATTTCACTTTTCTGCTTCTGCTCCTTGGGGATTTGATGAGCAGAGGCAGGTAGTAGAGCTATTAACACAAGAAAACAGAGTCTGGAGGCAAAAAAAAGTAGCAGAGATTTCATAACACTCTCCACTTGCAGCAGCCAAGAGACTCCAGGCAAGAGACAGATTAGCAGAGACCCTCCTCCATTTTGTGCAGTTAGAACAATATGAAGGGAAAGAAGAGACAGCAAGTTGCCCTCTGCCTTTAGGATTACAGATTTAAACATATTAGACGCCAACCAGCTTGTGATGTTGCACCCAATAAGGCTTCATCGGAATATGCTTATGAATGTATATATGATATAACTGGAATATGTTTTATGCTACATATGCCATGTAACGTATTTATGTAAAGGTTATGATCTACTGAATATATCATCCTATTGCTATGCATGTGTCGTTGTATTCGAAGCTATGAATATTGGCTGTGTACTTGCTTGATTTCTAAGTAGCCTTCAGCTTCTTGAGAAAGGAATATGCAACTTAAGTGCCCAATCAAGAAACATTTAAAGGACAATGAATCTTGGAAGGCTCCAATCCACATAAGAAGTCTACCTGAGGATGTTCAGGGTAGCATTAAACAATGGCTGCTGCCTGTAAAAACTGAGTTATGCATGGACATGTGACTTGCCCATGTGACTCGCCCATGTGACTCCAAAACTCCATCTTGGAGCTGGACTTTGCATAGGAGAGAGGAGGGGGGTCTCTACCCACAAGAGAAACTCTTGGGAGACCCCTTCATTTTGTCATCAGCTGGCTCAAGAGATAGCCTCTTCACCCCCAAAGATACCTGAACGAAACTGGAGCAAAGGACAGTAAACTACAGGTGGTGTGAGTGATTGCTGGACCCAGATTACAAGGAAACTAGTCTGAAAAAGGAAGCTTACTAGAACACCATGGAGGGCGAGATTTTGTCTGCATTCAGTTTTCTTACTGTATTAGACTCAGATTTGCATGTTTTATTTTATTCTGCATGGTAATTCACTTTGTTCTGTCTGTTACTACTTGGAACCACTTAAATTCTACTTTCTGTATTTAATAAAATCACTTTTTACTTATTAATTAACCCAGAGTATGCATTAATACCTGGGGAGTGGCAAACACCTGTACATATCTATCAGTGTTATAGAAGGCTAACAATTTATGAGTTTACCCTGCATAAGCTTTATACAGGGTAAAACGGATTTATTTGGGGTTTGGACCCCATTGGGAGCTGGGCATCTAAGACATGAACACTTCTCAACTTGCTTTCAGTTAAGTCTACAGCTTTGGAGCACGTGATTCAGACCTTGGGTCTGTGTTGGAGCAGACTGGCGTGTCTGGCTCAACAAGACTGGAGGTGCTGGAGTCCCAAGCTGGCAGGGAAAGCAGGGGCAGAAGTAATTTTGGCACATCAGTTGGCAGCCCCAGGGTGATGTCTGTGATCCAACCCATCACAATATTACACACTAACCAGCTAGCTATATGAATACACTAATTTATCATGTTTAAATTCAGGGAAATCCAACATCTCAAAGGCAAGATGTGTTGAACATTTGTCATGAAGGGTAGGTGCAAGACTACTAAGAGGAAGAAATTATCTTTGAGGCATTTGTTCTTTAATACTTTATGGGTTTTTTTAAGAAGATAAGAAAAATATGTAAGTACTACTACCCCTGTCATAAAGTTTTGTTAATGCAAAATTAAAATTTAGGAATCAAGTATGACTTTTCTGAGTTGATACACTAGCTTTGCACTAATGATTTTTCTTTAGAGAGAATTATAAGACATTGTTCTATGGGGATGGGGCAGGCAGTAGCAACATCTGCTGTCTAAAAGGAGGGCTTTTATTTAGAATCAAAGTGACAGTTTCACTAGCTCAGGGTAGTAGAATCCCTATTATAGCCCTCTTATTAGCCTTCTTCCCATAGAGGAACATGGAAGCATATAATGACACATATGTTGCTAACTCATTAACTGTAAAACTGAGATAGGTGAATAATTCACTTTCCATTAGGATCCTCCATTCAGAAATATTTAGACCTTGATCAGTTTGCTTCAGTGGAAGGGCAAAAAAGAAAGGAAAGGAAGATTTTTAAACTACAAGGATACCTTGACAGAAGTAATTAAAAGAGGTGATTAGTGAGCAAATCTATTTTCTGTTTCATGAGTCAGGTAATAATGAGCTGCTAAATGAAGCTCAAGATTAAATGGGTTAATAATGCACTTATGTTCTTGTAATTTTTTAAAAAATTGACATTTGATATTATATTGAAGTCTTAATGTTGATATAGGATCCCAAGGAGAAAAAACATCTGCCCAAAGTTACTTGAATGACATTACAAGGCTTACAAGCCCATCAATATAAGTTTCCAGAAAAGTTTAACAAATCAGTCTCTCAATAAAGAAAGACCTTACTGCAGTTATGGCTTGAGTCAGGAAGTAAAAAACTATCTGATTTGAATTTCATCCATAGAAAACATTTTTTCCTCCCTTTCACACTTTCTCTGGAATCTACAAACAGCCCACACAAAACCCCTACCATATGATGAGGAGGAAGCAAAAGAAAACCATCTGGGCACTTAACCCTTCCAGACCGCTATCAACTGAAAGTCTAGATATTCTGATTTCATTGGAGTAGGGGGGTGTTGTTAATTCCTGAACAGTTGCAATACTGTCTTCATCATGGCTTTTTACTTCAGCTTGGCATGCTTCATATCTCTTATCTAAATGTACACCTATAGTAATGCCAATACAGAACAATCCAACAGCAACAGACCTGAACAGAACACTTCAGTAATGTTTTTATGAATTATATGCATGGCAGCAACTTATTTGACTTGGTATTGCTACCCAGTGGATGTAGAAGGGTTAAGAAGCTGCTTCGGGGTCAGAATAGGAGATATGAGGTGCTTGTGTGTGTATGGTGCTGTATAAGGTGATATGAATGGGCCATTAAGGATTGGCTGCAACCAACACATATCAATGGACCATCTGGAAAGATAACAGGAACCTCATTGACTGAACAATTGAGATTTAGCAAGGCGAAGCTCCAGCAGGCGGAACTGGTAAACTCAGCGTGGAATGCAGCAGAAGGACAATGGACCGAGAGATGACAGGAAGTGATGATAAGAACTGGCCTCACAAAGATACAGAAGCTCTCATGTAGAAAGATAAGACATGGAGCCAAGATGGTTTCTACAGCAGGTTGGCTGGGTGAAGCCCTGACGCTGGTCAGTCTGTACCGTCTTAACCTTTGCTTCTCTATGCTAACCTAAGGATCTCCCAATGCTGTACCTCAGTTGACTATTAAAACCTACTCTGTTCTGAAAATGCTGCCTAGTGTCTCTAAAAATATTTACTTGCCAAGGTGCCCTGGCCCCTGAGGGGAGTCAATGGCTTTGAACAGGAGTCTACCTCAGCTGGACTTGCTGGGCAGAGCTCATCATGAGAACAGGAATGCTGGAGCATGGAGCCTCAGTCTCTGAAACACTGAGACCACATGGAAGAGTGCAACCTCTTGGGGGTTTGGGACACTGAAAGGATCCTCTCAAGGAACTGTTGAAAGACTAGGTATAGTACAGATCCTGTGGATCCGTGACTGACATTATATGATTAAAATATGACCATATTGATCATTGTTGCAACCACTGTTATATATTTGCAGGAAATCTTGTACAAAGGTTGTCACGTGAGGTGTCTATGAAAAGGTTATAATTTGCTGATTATGATTATGCTATGCATATGTATGTATCATTTTTGTATTTGAAGTTATAAGTATTGGCTCTATACCTGGATTTCAAATGTTTGCTCCTAGGATATCACCCACAAGATAGCTAGCCAGCACATCTTGGAGGGATTATTCAAATTAAGCAGCTCATCAAGAAACACGTAGTTGACAATGGACCATGGGAGACGCCCATCTACACTGAGTGGACTGTCATGTAAATGTAGCTTTCTGCAATGACTGAGAGAAATTGGGCATGAACATGTGACTTGCCCGTGCGACAGAAACAAGACGGTGTTTGGACTAATTTTCCACAGTAAGAACAATGTGATGCCCTCCACATGGCAAAAGCTATAAAAGGCTCTGGAAACACCTCCATTTTGTCTTCAACCCTGCTTCTTACCTCTGGGGGAACTTTGCTACAAACTGAAGATCTGAACAAGGGACTGAATGACAAGCTGTGGATGTACTCCAAAGGCTTGACTTAAGACATCAGTTTATTCCATCACTGCTACAAGCCTGAACCAAGAACTTTGCCGTTACTGTATGTATTTGATTGCTTTAACCAATTTTCACTCCCACCTTTCTTTCTTTCTATGAATAAACCTTTAGATTTTAGATACTAAAGGATTGGCATCAGTGTGATTTTTGGGTAAGATCTAAGTTACATATTGAACTGGATGTGTGGCTGCTCTTTTGGGATCAGAAAAACCTATTATTTGATGAGACTGGTTGTAAAGAACCACTCATCTCTGAATCCAGTGTTTTTGGTGGTTATACAAGAACTAGAATGCCTGAGGAAACTGCCTTTATGTTTTCTGGTTAGCCAGTGTGATGAAACAAGAGTTTACTTTTGTTGCAGGTTTGGTATATCCTGCAGGGGATTAGCCACCGGTCTTGGTGCTGAATTTGGCATCCTCAGTTGTGACCCACTGAGGAAGGGTTACAATGACATCCAATCATTGAAACTCAAATAGCAAGGAAAAACAATGGTTACTTACTCTACAGCAAGAGGTTCTTCCAGAATGGAGTTGGAAAGTGGTTTAAACTCAGACTCATTTATTTGCTTGGGGTACAGATTAGAACCTGAGCTCTAATTTAACTCCGGCTGGAATTCACCCACTTTGCAGTGAGGATGTAGCCAAAATCACTTTGATGCTGATAGTCCTCCTATGCCTTTCCCACAATTTCTTCCAAAGAACAGACAAGTTCTCCTGCAACTGCCAAGGAAAGACTCCTAGAGCATCTCAACACAAAGAACCACAAGATATGCCCCCAAACACATACAGATGATTATAGAAATAGTGAGAACACTGTAACATAGGCTTGGGCTTTGCTGTCTGGACACACCCAAGTGAGGATAACTCAGGATCTCAGACCTGGATCCCTGTCACCCAGGTTAACTGTGCAGTGAAGACATACTGTTTGCATCACCTTGTCTGGATGGAATACTATATAAGGTGAACCCACAATGAGGACTTGGCTCTCTCCTATTCATCAAACTAGAGCTATAGCCACTAAAAGGTAGTCTTCAGATAAGCGGCATAGAGCAGAGGTTCTCAAACTTTTTCTTTCTGAGGGTCCCCCAAAACGCTATAAAACTTCCCGGCCCCACTGTGCCGTAACTACTGGTTTTCTGCATATAAAAGCCTGAGCCAGCATTAGGGGGTAGCAAGCAGGGCAATTGCCCAGGATCCTACACCCCAGGGGCCCCAACAAAACTAAGTTGCTCAGGCTTTGGCTTCAGCCTCATGTGGTGGGGCTCTGGGCTCCAGGCTAGTCCTGCACAATGCAGCTTTGGCTTTCTGTCCTGGGCCCTAGCAAGTCTAACAACAGCCATGCTTGGAGGACCCCTGGGAACCTGCTTGCAGGTGCCCAGGCAGCCCTGGACCCTTGGTTGAGAACTACTGATACAAAGAAAAGGCTGCTAAAGGTTCAAATGGAACTCCATGAAACCTGATAACATGACACTGAGGTCCCAAACAAAAGAAAGATGAATAAACATCCCTGACGAATCAAGCAACTGTTAGGTGTGTTTGTGCCATCATCTTGAGAGTGGTCATCTTTCCTACTCCTTTCCTCTGGAAACTAGGTGAACAAAAGCTTAGATGCCCTTCCTGATTCAGAGTGCTAATTTCTGGAGAAAGAGCAAACCCTGGAGCTTGGGTGTCTGTTTCTTTCATATTTGTACATCAGAAATCTAAATGGAAAAACAACAAGACTTAGAAGGGAACTATGTGCTCACCCCCAGTATACCAAGAAGAGCGTTGTGTGTCTGGAAAGCTTGCCTCTCTCACCAAGTTGGCCCCATTAAAGATAATGGCTCACCCACCTTGTCTCTCTGATATTCTTTTATCCGACAGTGACTCCATATTCAAACCCATTCACTTCACAAGTAAAAAGGAGATTAGGATCTCCAGCTCTGCAAACTCAAAACGAACTCTGTCTCCTGCACAATCCCACAGTATTAAATGTTCTGGGATGGGTAGGCCCTCACCACGTCGTCCCCGTGCAGTGTTAATGCACAGGATGGAACCCTGCTCCCTCCCCCTTAGCTGTGCTGGCTCTGCAGGGCTCCCGGGCGTCACAACGCTGGGCACTTTCTTCGCTCCCCAAAGCCCTTGGAACCCGCCCAGGAGACTCCCCGTAACGCCAAGGGAGCCAGCGACCCTGCACCTGCCCAAGCGAGAGAAGCGGGGCACTCAGGGAGCAGACGCGAGAGGCAGCCGCGCGCTTTCCCACTCGGGCCCTTTTCCCACCACACCTGCGCTGTCCGGCTCGCTCGCCGCTGCCCGTTGGCCCACGTGGAAAATCTGACCAGGCCCTGTAACCAATAGGGACCGCTCCCGGCACACAAGCACCTGGGACTTCGGCCCCTCGGCACAGGGTGCCGCGGCGGGAGGGGTCCCGGAGCTAAGCTGGGGGCGCGCCCTGGGGTCTCGCCAGGGCAGCGACTCCTGCCCGCTGGCGCTAGGACCTGCCGCGGCCCGACTACTTTATTTTTACCGCGGTATTTTAATCTGCAGTCAGACTTTCCACTGCCGGCCCGGGTCAGGGGACTCGCTCCGCCCGGGGAATCTGACAGCTCGGCCTGGCCAGAGCTATTTATAGCCGGGGGCTGCGGGCTCTGCATAGCTCCTGGCCCAGCTGTGGGAACCCGAGACGGTAGCGACCAGCGCCCTGCCCCGCCCCGGCCTTTAGCAGCGGCTCCTGCCCTCAGCGCCGCTGGGCAAAGCTGCTGCAGCGGTCGGGGAATCCCCGGGGAACGCTCCCGCGCGCCGCGATGCTTTTCCCGCCAAGCGCTGGACAGGCAGCCCCAGGGGAGCCGTTCACAGGCACCCGAACGTGGGTTTCAGGTGCACGATGCAACAGGGCAGGTCCCCGAGCCCCCCATGTCTTTTCGCTGCCCCGCTCCAGGAAAGTGCGCCCCAGTTCCCTGCTGTTGCTCCTGGCAGGCTCTGCTAAACGCTAACCTGCAAACCCAGGGCAGCTTAGATAGTTCCCCTCACAGTCCCACTAACAAGGCTTCTCAAAAAGACCTTGGAAGGTGACAAGGTCACAAGCTGGGAGGGCCAAGCCATGGGGCCAGGGCCGGCACTTCCATTTAGGTGACCGGCACCAGGATTTGGGGGGGCAGCAATTTCGCAGCAGGGGGTCCTTCCGCGCTCCGGGTCTTTGGTGGCATTCGGCGATGGGGGGTCCTTCCGCACTCCTGGTCTTCAGCGGCAATTCTGCGGCAGGTCCTTCACTGGCTCCAGGACCTGCCGCTGAAGTGCCCCGAAGACTGAAGCGTGGAAGGCCCCCCCTGCCGCTGCCAAATTGCCACCCACTGGGAGAGCAGAAGGACCCCCGCCTAGGACACCAAAAACCCTGGCGCCGCTCCTGCATGAGGCACTTATTGAAGAGGCTACAACTGTCTGGATACCCTCCTAAAAAGTTGAGGGCTTGTCTGAAATGGCCTTTGTGAGGTTAGCTGACAGCTAGTAAGAAGATTGGTGCAGACTGAACTTTAGAGACATGATGGCCCTAATGGGGAAACTACCAAATGGTACAAGGTGATATCATCCACTTGCCTTTCACCTGGGTTTCATAGTTGTGCTCCTTATGCCTGCTACTTATCAGAGTCATTTCTGTCTGGGGGAGGGACTTGTTCACTGGTATTTTTTTTTGCCTTTCTCTGCTGCACTAGTCATCGGCAAGTTTAAACAGTAAATTGTCTATAACGTAAAGCCTTTAAGTCATGATTTGAGGATTTCAGTAACACAGCTAGCAGTTGTGAGTCTATTACAGGACTGGGCAGGTGAGGTTCTGTGGCCTGCAATGTGTAGGAAGTCAGACTAGATCATGATGGTCTCTGCTGGTCTTAAAATCTGATCCCTCCTGGATAAGCATGCAGTGAAATCATAATGAATCTGTGATAACATGTTTTCTAGGAAACCAGAGTTTAGTCACATAAGTCTTATGCCTAAAGATGGTAACCTTGATTTTTTTCAAAACACTGGACAGAATTTACATTAATACTTCAAGTTTAATGATTGGGTGAGTGGCTACCTGGTGGTGTATACACACTGCTGGAAACACAGGATGCATTTGACATCTGCTGGGAATTTGTACTTTGCTGGGACCAGATTAAGCAATTCTGAGTTTGCCTCCCTACACTCTTGCAGTTCTTTCAAATCCCTGAATGGATTCACACCAAAAGTGCTCCAACCCAAGATCCCAATGCTGCTATTCATTATGTCCCTTAATCCTAATTGGAGGAGGACCCAGATCTCAGTACCCCTGGATTCTGCTAGCTGCCAGTGTGTGGAAACACAGACAAAGTAATGAAAAGTGAAGCTGGTTGATTGATTTTATAATGTTAATTACAATCATGAGGTTTCTCTCTGCCTTAGTCCCCCAGCCCATTTGTAGCTCTCAGTTTAGGCCATATAAGTAATGATCAGATTATGTGCTTTGCAGAATGTGGATTCAGAGAACAGTAACATCCATAGGAGGAACAAAGTGCTCAGGGCTAAAACTATACTGTATATCCTTTTTAGCAGTAAAATGCATCCTACTATATTGATATAAGGCAGCATTTTGTTTTTTAAATTGCTGAACCTCACCGTAAGCTTGACTTTCCATTCATAGGTTGGGATATTATCCAACAGTAATATAGATATGTTAAGTTTGTACTATAAATCTTGTATTTATATAGCAGCCCACATCCTGAAGGATTAGTAAGTGCCTTATTCTTTTGATTTCCTACACACATACTTATCCACTATAGATATGCAATTACCTGTGGGGTGGAATACACAAGTCACTCAATGCCAATGAAGTTTTTAGGAGAGGAAATGAAGACTACTTTATTCAACTGAAGCTACAAAGGGGACTGGAGTGAAAAATCAATATCCCACTGGAAAACAAATTGGAACACTGGATTTAGTACCCATATCATTGCTAAAAGTGTTACAAGATTTTATGTATATAGATCATAGAGCATAAATCAAGAGTCTGTCATACCTTCAGTGTCCAACAGATGGATGAAAAACAGATAGACCACTTTCTGGGAATTTGCCAATCAAATATTGATGTAGTAGCATGAACACAGATTTTCTAGTCTGGAAAAGTGAATTTGGCCACTTCATTCCCCATCCTGCAACCTTTCTCGTGAGTAGCTTCACTGAAGCCAGTGAAACTAATCATCTGAATAAGAATCAGAGAGGAAGCCATGTTAGTCTGGATCTGTAAAAGCAGCAAAGAATCCTGTGGCACCTTATAGACTAACAGACTTTCTGAATAAGAATCACTCATGTTAGCAAAGCCTGCAGGGCTGGGCTCTATCACTTTCCTTCAGAAAGAGAAGTTGTTCCGGAAGGGAGAAAACGCTTAATATAATACTCAATAATGCTGATTTTCAATAAGTCTTGCAACACCAGCCATGTTCCAGAAGAGTGGAAAAAAGCTGATGTTGTGCCAATATGTAAAGTGGGTAAATGAGATCACCTAGGTAATTATAGGCCTGTCAGTCTGACATCAATCCTGCCCAAGATAATAGGCTGATACAGGATTCAATTAATAAAGAATTAAAGGAGGGTAATATAATGTTAATCAACATGGGTTTATGGAAGATAAATACTGTCAAACTAACTATCATTATGATGAGATTACAAATTTGGTTGATAAAGGTAAATAGTGTTGATGTAACATACTTGGACTTCTTGAAGGCATTTGACTTGGGACCGCATGACATTTTTGACTAAAAACTTAGAACAATATACAATTAACATGGTGCACATTAAATAGATGGCTAACTGATAGGTCTTAAAATGTAGTTGTAAATGGTGAATTATCATTGAATGAGTGTGTGTCTAGTGAAGTCCCATAGAGATTGGTTGTAGGCCCTACACTGTTTAGCATTTTTATTAGTGACCTGAAAGAAAACAAATTCATCACTGTTAAAGTTTGCAGATGACACTGTGACATTCTGTACCCCAAAGCAACACCCTGGCACTCCCATATTTACCATGGTTTATACAAAGTATGTTTTGTGCAAAGTATACTTTGTGAGGTATCATTTTAAAAGTCTTGATCTGTTGTATATTAATATCCTGTTGGATTGTTTTCACTGTTGTATCTGGTGTTATGAAGTTTTGCTATGTGTTCGTTACTGAAATATGTTGTGAGGTTAAAAACAACCAAAACCAGCCTTTCACGCACAACAAATAGGCCAAACAGCATGGATAGCCCCTTGAGGGAAATATACATACTCACAAGGATTATCCCAAGAACTGTGTACAATGGAAACCTCTCAGAGATAACACATACACAATGGAGACTATTTGAATCATGTCACAGCAAAAGATCTTTCCAGCAAGCTGGAAGAAGCTATAAAAGGGGGAAAGCAACATCACTGGGCCTCACTCCCCCCACAACTGAACACCTGGAAACACCTTAGGAACAAAAGACTCAACTGGGGATGTAGTCCCAGGTGGGAAAGAAGTAATCCCAGTCTGTGTATGGAAGATTGAAGGACTGTCTGTACCATCAGAGTGAGACACTTTTTGATTCAAATGCTGTCTAGAGTACAGAACTTACATTGTGATTTATTTCTTATGGTAATCTACTTTGATCTGTATGCTATTACTTATAATCACTTAAAATTTATCTTTCTGTAGTTTATAAACTTGATTTACATTTTTAACCTAAAAACAGTGTGTTGTTTGAAGTGTAAAGGAAATCTGCTCAGAAAAAAGGGCTGGTGCATTGTCCTCTCCACATTGAGGAAGGGGCAGACTGGGTACTAACTTACACTGGTCAGGATTCTGACCAAGGTAGGATGGTACAGATCTGGAGTCCTAGGCTGCAGTGCTGGGGAAGTTGGTAGGAGCCTCTCTGTTGTTAGTTCACGAGTGGCTAGGAGAAGCATTCATGTAACTGCAGCTGGGTGTGTCCCTGTTTGTGTAAAATTGTGTGAGTGCAGGACCTGGAGGGGTCTGCAGCTTGTCATAGCATCAGAGTGGGTGAGGGAGCCGAGGCTGGGGAAAAAGAGGGCTCAGCAGTATCCCAGTTCCAGATTGCACCCTGGGAAAGTTAATCACAGACGCAAAATTGGGAGAGGTAAATAATGAAGAGGACAAGTCACCAATACAGAGAAATCTGGATCACTTGGTAAACTGGGGCAAGCAAACAATGTGAATTTTAATATGGCTAAATGTAAATGTTATATATTCAGCAACAGAGAATAAAGGCCATATTAACAGGATGGTTGAATCTATCCTGGGATGCAGTGACTCAAAAAAAATTGTGATTTGTGATGGATAATCAGCAGAACATGTGCGATGCTGTAGTGTAGACAAGAGTTACTGCAATCCTTGGAAGCATAAACAGGAATCTCAAGTAGGAGTAGAAAGATTATTTTACCTCTGTTTGGCACTTGTGCAACCACTGCTGAAATACTGTGTTCAGTTCTGGTGTCCACAATTCAAGAAGGATGTTGATAAAGTGGACAGGGTTCAGATAAGAGCCACAAGAATGATTAAAGGATTAGAAAACATGACTGATGGCAGACTAGCAGGGTTTAGAATAACATGGGTTCCTGAAGCAATCTGCCTCCATTGACTTCCAAAAATCTACTGAAGTACCCCATCCCCCCAAAAATAACCAAAAACAAGAGCACAGAATTGCAGAGGATGGATTCTCCAAGAAAATCTGAACATTTAAAGAGATACTTCACCAAGATAAATGTTTCTGGCTCACAGCATGGAGAGACCTCTCACACTTCAAGTGAACACATGGCAGCCAAATCAGGCAGAAGTGCCAGGGCTGAGGAAAATCAAATGGCTAACAAAGCAAACATTCTGTAGATGATAGCTCAGCTTAAGGCCATGAGAGATGATCTGACAACCAAACTTCTCACAGTACCGGGAGAAAGAGAAAGAGCTGCATCTTAAAGTGGATTTATAGAAAACAGATTGAGAAGACACAACAGTAGAATTAAGGTGCTGCCTGGAAATGCTGAAGGAGAAAACCCAATCTGGTTTGTAAAAACTTTAATTGTGGAGCTGTTACAGCCAAGCTCCCTGGAAGAAGTAAAAATGGAGAGAGCCCATAGAGTGCTGCTCCCCCTGCCTGGGCCTCATAAAAATACAATAATAAAAACCCAGAAACCTAATTGTGAAACCTCAATTATCATCAGATAAATTTAATTATGAAAAAGCCAGAGAGCACTCTGAGCTTATACTCAAAGGCCACAAGCTGCAATTTTTTCCACGAACACACTGTCCTAACTTTACAAAGGAGAAGAGAGCTGGGGGAAATTACAGCAGCACTCAGGAGGGCAGATATCTGCTGCAGATTGAGAATTTAAATGGAAATACCAATCAGCTTCCAAAAAAATCAGTATTATACAGCAAGAGATTTTAAGTAAGCAAAAAAACACATACTCCAATGACTTGGAATAGAAATCCAAACCACAGATGTAAAAAACGATTGTCCAGAGGGAGAACTCCAGATAAGTTTCTGAAAAACTCTTGGCAAATGGTGAAATACAAGAAAAAGAAGATAGGAAAAGACAAAAGATTCTAGCAACTGTATTGGCAATGGCAGAAGTAAAGCTGAACAAGAGAACGTGGATACCTGATGAGTAATCTCAAGACCCACCAGAAGTGACTTTCCAGGAGTCACCAGAAATTAACAGATGAATATTAACTATGTTACTATTATAAAGAAAATAGTATAAAAATTGCTTTAATTGCAGTGATTAATAATAGCTGTGTTCTGTATTTTAAAACATAGAGGAAATAAAGGACAACAACAGAGGAGAGGGAGAGGATGGAGGAGATTGGAGAAAACAGAGAGGGAATGGCGAGGAGCCTTTAGGGATTCTCTGTAAATTCTTCTTGTAACTTAAAATGACCAGACAGTAATCCATCTTAAGGGCAAGGTCCCATAGGCAGAGATTGTACCTCATTTGTCAGAGGGGTAGCCGTGTTAGTCTGGATCTGTAAAAGCAGCAAAGAGTCCTGTAGCACCTTATAGACTAACAGACGTATTGGAGCATGAGCTTTCGTGGGTGAATACCCACTTCATTGGATGCATGTAGTGGAAATTTTCAGGGGCAGATATATATATATCCAAGCAAGAAGCAGAGGGCCTCATCCTCCCTGATTGAACTAACCTCGTTACCTCTAGCCTGCTTCTTGCTTGCATATATATACCTGCCCCTCGAAATTTCCACTACATGCATCCGACGAAGTGGGTATTCACCCACGAAAGCTCATGCTCCAATACGTCTGTTAGTCTATAAGGTGCTACAGGACTCTTTGCTACCTCATTTGGAGCACAAGAGAAGCAGGCCAAGTGTTCTTAGGGAGAGTTTAGGGTTCACAAAACACAATCATTTGGGTTTTGTTTCACATATTATGTTGGTAATTCATTTGTGGTTGGATTTAGGTCTAGTCTACACTACAAACTTATATTGGTATAACTACACCACTGAGAGGTGTGAAAAATCCACTGCCCTGAGCAACATAGTTATACTGACCTAATTTCCCCTCATCCCCATGTTTCTCTTGCTGACATATCTACTGCCTCTTGGGGAGGTGGTAGGCTGGCGGGAGAGAGCTCTCCCGTCAGTGTACAGTGTCCTAATTAAAGAGCTACAGCAGCACAAATGCATCAGTGCAGCTGCACCAATGCAGCATTTTAAGTATTGATGTGCTGTTAGAATAAGAGGAACACAGGAGAAGGGAAGGAGCTGGGGAGATGGTGGGGAGGGAGTTTACAAACAGAAACCAAGTTATATTCAGACACACAGTCATGAATGCAACAAAAAAACCAAGAAAGACATTGACAACACAAGGGTTCATGCCATCAAGTAGCTAGAGAATCTCAATAATTTCAAGTTTTTGAAGCTAAATAGTTACTCTCAGTGGTTATTCCTTTTAAAGTGACATCTTTGTCAAAATGCTAAATAATGTCATTAAAAAGGAAAAAATCTAGGTATAATTTATTTTTAAAAAAGCTTTCAGATTATTCAACTCTAAGAAACCATTTTCAGGAAGAACAAATTATGGGCATGAAAAGTAACTGGTTTCAGCAGACTTTTTTTGCTTCAGCAAAAGAAAAGAGGAGGGGGTATTACACTTGCTACACATGTGCCTTTTCATATTGAAGAAGATCAATTTAAGGAGAAGGAGGGATGATTTATATTGTTGAAGAGCACAATTGCTAGGTTAATAACAACACTGGGCCCAGTGTATGCTCCCAACCAAAAGCTAAGTAAATAAGAATAAATATATAAAATAAATATTAAGGACATCTTTAAAACACTGCAACACTTTGGGGAAGGGGAAACTATACTGGGAGGATACTTCAATTGGACTGGACAAATCTGATAAAAAAAAAAAAAGATAAGGATATGGAAGCAGATGGAGAATTGACTTTGCTTTGCTAACAATTTGATCTGTCAGATTGCTGAAGAGAGTTGTACCCAGGAGAAAAAGATTAAACATTTTATTCACACCCTCAGCATTTATACACTAGAATATATCTGTGAGGGTTTACACCCCTGGTTGCAGGGCAGCATGGCCTAATGGCCAGAGTCTATAGAATCGCCTCTGGTTGCAGGGCAGTATGGCCTAGGGGCCAGAGTCCGTAGATTCGCCCCTGGCTGCTGGGCAGAGCGGGCCAATGGCCAGAGACTCTCCCACTTCACTGGTCTCCGGCCCATGGCCCTAACAGCAACATAAGACCTTGTGGCAGGGGGGAAGGGTGTCCTACCAAAACACACTGAGGCTTACCAGGGGCAAGGTATCAGTCCGGCGCGCGCGCGCACGCGCACACACACACACACACACACACACACACACACACACACACACTTCCTACTGGCTTGAGAGTTGGGGTCTCCCACGAGTCTCTAGGTTTTCCGCAGGTCTCCAGGTCCGTCGCCGCCTCAGGCTCCTCCCATAGTAGGGCTTTGTGCCAGCCAGGAGAAGCTTCAGTTCCCAGCAACTTCAAGGGTGGTGGCTGGTCCTCCACAGGAGTTTCCTATTTAGATCCTTCCCCTGCAGCCACTCACCCAGACTGAGCTGAGTTCCCTCCTTTAATACTCCCAGAGCACTTGGAGCATGCCCAGTATGGCCGGGGCGGGACTTCCGCTGTCAGAGCTACTGGTCTGACACTGCTGGGGCTAGTGTGGGGCGGGGCTGCTCCATCACACACCCTCCCCCTTAAGAAGGATCCCCCAGGGTTGGTCCGCCTCCTTCTCCCCCTCGCCCTGTCTGAAGAAGAAGTCTGCGTTAGCGTGGGCCTTACCCAGGCGACGAAATAAGCAGAAGTCATAGGGTTGGAGGGAGAGGTACCATCACATAATCTGGGGGGTTGTGTCCTTCATACTATGCCTCCACTGTAGGGGAGCATGGTCTGTGATCAACCTGAAGTTATTCCCCAACAGGTAATAACAAAGAGCGTGGATGGCCCATCTCACCGCCACAGCCTCTTTCTCTATTGTGGAATAATGTTGTTCCCAGGGGAACTGTTTACAACTTAGATACAGTATTGAGTGTTCTTCCTCGTCTAACTCCTGGGAGAGTATGCCCCCCAAGGCATCTGTCTGAAGTATAAACAGGGCGGGCGGATAACACGTCTTGCTGTACAGGGGTGAGGCCCGCCCCTAACATCACCAGCCTTGGGTCCAGGGGGTCCCCTGCTAGGGGCCCAAGTTCCAATTCCAGGGTGGATGGGCCAATGAGCAGAGCTTCCATGGGCTTCCAGAAGATTCACATGGCAGATGCGCGTCTCCCTCTATCGCCTCGGTAGTCGGACCTCGTAGTCTACCGGTCCAACCCACCAGATTAGCTGGTAGGGTCCCTGCCATTTGGTCAGAAGTTTTGATTCAGCTGAGGGCAACAAAAGCAACACCCGATCGCCTGGGGCGAAACTCCATCACCTAGTTCCTTGGTTCACTTGGGCCTGCAAAAGCACCAATGTTCGGAGCCGTTCTCAGAGTTGCAAGACATATTGGGTGGTCCCGAGAACTCGTGTCTCCTGGGCTTCCCACTCCTCCTTCAGGAGGTCCAGGATCCCCCTGGGCTGCTTGCTGTACAAGAGTTCAAAGGGTGCGAACCACGTCGATACCTGGGGTACCTCCCCTATGGCGAACAGCAGGGCTGGCAACAGAGTATCCCAACGCATAGGGTCCTCCTCCATGAACTTCTGTAACATGGATTTTAGGGTGCCATTGAAACGTTCCACTAGGCCAGGGGTAGGCAACCTATGGCACGGGTGCCGAAGGTAGCACGCGAGCTGATTTTCAATGGCACTCACACTGCCTGGGTCCTGGCCACCGGTCCAGGGGGCTCTGCATTTGAATGTAATTTTAAATGAAGCTTCTTAAACATTTTTAAAACCTTAATTACTTTACAGACAACAATAGTTTAGTTATATATTATAGACTTATAGAAAGAGACCTTCTAAAAATGTTAAAATGTATTACTGGCAGGCGAAACCTTACATCTGAGTGAATAAATGAAGACTTGGCATACCACTTCTGAAAGGTTGCTGACCCCTGCACTAGGCTGTCTGTTTGGGGATGATAGACTGACATCCAGAGCATTTGTTATGGAGGAGGCAGCACAATTCAGCTATCAGTTTAGAGGACACGTTCATGCCCTCGTCCATCAGGATTTCCGCAGGTATCCCGATCCTAGCAAAAATCTTCACTAGTTTGGTAGCGATCGCTGGCATCGTCTGCAGGGGCACAGCTTCAGGGTAACATGTTGCATAATCCACGACCACTAGGATGAAGCAGTTCCCCATCTTACTTCTTTCAAGGGGGCTGACTAGGTCCATCCCAATCCATTCAAAGGGTATGCCGACGACTGGCATAGGAATCAGGAGTGCCCAGAATACACCTTCAGTCCCACCAGCAGGCATTCTGGGCAAGATGCGCAGTAGTCCCGAAACTCCTGGTGTATGCCAGGCCAGAAGAACCAGTGAACTATCTTCTGGAGGGTCTTTTCCCACCCCAGGTGCCCAGCCCAGGGGTTAGCGTGGACTAGTCCGAGGAGGCTTTGTCGCAGCCTCCGGGGAACCAATAGCTGACAGAATGTCTCCTAGGTCTGCGGTTCCTGTATTACCTGATATAGGTGAGCCTGCCATATCTCAAAGCAGGGACCCTGTGGGGGCTTCAGGGTCGGGCCCAAGGCTGGTGGCCTGTTCCCAGGTTCTACTTAGGATCGGGTCCTCTCTCTGTTCCTGGACAAAGTCCACTTCCCGCTCCAGTTCCATTTGTGTGTCCTCCACTCAAAGGGGCCGTACAGGGGGTGGGGTGGGTGTCACAGGGATCTCCCCCTGCGCCAATGCCCCTTCTCCAGGGTCAACACATGGTGTGCGTCCGAGCAGCCCCATTTACGGGGGCCTAGTCCCATCCATTCCTGGGTCAGACCATGGTTGGTACACTTGGAGAACCTCCCTGAAGCCTGGCCAGTCTCGTCCGAATACTACTGAGTAGGCTAACTTGGGGGCCACACCCACCCGGTGGCATACTTCTATCCTCACCCATGCCAATGGGTACGGGAAGATGTCCCCAAGTAGACATTGTAAGTGGATCTGGGTGCCAGAGTTTGAGGTCTGGGACCAGCCCCTCCCGTATGAGGGTCTGGCTGCACCCCGAGTCCACGAGGATGTTCGTGAGGATCCCCTCAACCCAGAAAGAGACCACGAGTTTTCCCAGTCCTCTCTTCCGGGCCCTTCATCCGGCGACCCAGGCTTGTCCATAATTGCAGTCCATAAACAGGCAATCCCACTGGAAATGCCCTTCTTGTCCACACTCCCAGCACACTTCTTGGGTCTCCGCGGGTCCAGGGCCTCCACCCGGCGGGCTCCCTCTCTCGTGGGAGCTGGTCCCTTCGGGTCAGTACCCAGGTGGTTCTGTGCCTGGGCTCAGGGCTGGGGGGCTTTGGGGTCGCGGGGCAGGTGCTGAATGACAGATCCCGAGCCTCTGCCCCCTGGGGATTTCCTTTTCCTGGCCCACCCCTTTGACCGGAACTTCCTGCTGCCCAGGGTGGCGCCTCAGCCCCCTCAGCAGAAAAGTAGTCCTCCATCAAGGCCACCGTCGTGGACAAGGTTGCCAGTCGATGTCAGCTTAGCCAGGCCCTTCCTCCTGGGGGCAGGATCTGGGTGAACTGCTCCAGCACCACCATCTCCGCTACCTGGGGTCTGGTCAAGCCTTCCGGGTTCAACCACTTCCAACAGTGGTCCCGTATCCATTGGGCCACTGCTCCGGGCCAAGCCCCAGGGGGTACTGTTCTTTGTGAAGGTGTTGGCAATAGGTCTCCAGGCTAATGCCGGTATGTTCCAGTACGGCCACCTTCACCCAGGAGTACTCCAGGGCCTCCCGGGGGTTGAGGCTACGGTAGGTGGCCTGGGCCTGTCCCATCAGATAGGCGGCTAGTAAGGTGGCCCAATGCTCCAGGGGCCACCTGGCAGCAGTTGCCACCCATTTGAATGTCACTAGGAATGCCTCCGGGTCGTCTTCTGGCCCCTTCTTAGTGAGGCGTACCAGCAGCTCCCCCAAATTCTCCCTGGGTCTGGCCCCAGCAGGTATGTCAGTTTCGGCACCCACCAAGCGTAACAGAGTGGCCATCTGCTGGACCAGACGTTCTTGTTGCGCCTGCTGCTTGACCACCAGTTCCTGGAGGAGCTTCTGCTGCTGTTCTTGATGCTGGGTTATCAGCAGCTGCTGCTAGCTGGCTATCTGCTGCATCATCTGCACCTGCTGCTGCTGTTGGGCCACCTGCTCTTATTGCCTTTCCAGGATCCACTTTAGGAGCTTCTCCATCTCCATCTTGGAGGCTGATGGGGTTCCAATGGTTCAACTCCATTCTCCCAGACTTTTCAACAGGTCTGAATCGATACCCACATTCTCCACCATGTGTGAGGGTTTACACCCCTGGTTGCAGGGCAGTACGGCCTAATGGCCAGAGTCTGTAGAATCGCCCCTGGATGCAGGGCAGTATGGCCTAGTGGCCAGAGTCCATAGAATCTCCCCTGGTTGCAGGGCAGTGCGGCCTAATGGCCAGAGTCTATAGAATCACCTCTGGCTGCAGGGCAGCGCAGCCCAATGGCCAAAGACTCTCCCACTTCACTGGGCCGCGGCCTGCGGCCCTAACAGCGATGGAGGACCTTGCCACTGGCTCAGTAGGGGTGTCCTACCAAAACACGCTGAGGCTTACCGGAGGCAAGGTACCAGTCCTGCACACACACACAGACCCTGCCCTGAGTCACTTCCTACCGGCTTGAGAGTTGCGGTCTCTCACGAGTCCCTAGGTTCTCCACGGGGCTCCAGGTCCATCACCTTCTTGGGATCCTCCCATGGTAGGGCTTCATGACAGCCAGGAGAAGTTTCAGTTTCCGGCAACTTCAAGGGTGGTGGCTGGTCCTCCACAGGAGCTTCCCAGTTAGCTGCTTCCCCTGCAGCCACCTGCCCAGACTGGGCTGAGTTCCTTCCTTTTATACTCCCAGAGCACTTGGAGCATGCCCAGTATGGCCAGGGCGGGACTTCTGCCGTCAGAGCTACTGGTCTGATGCTGCTGGGGCCAGTGCAGGGTGGGGCTGCCCCATCACAAGACCTAATGTTAATATATAAATCCTTAATTAAGTAGAAAAGATATGTGGAAATTGGCAACATTATATGGTCAGATCATGCACCAGTGGAAGTAATATTGGATAACTGGGTTGGGTTCCAAAGTTCATTTTTTTGGAAAATGATCCGATTGCTTCTCCACGACAATCATTGGGTTCCAGCAATTAAAGATGACATTGTTTGAAACTTTCAAATAAATAATAAAGACAATATAAAAAAAGATCTTTTCTGAGAGGTAGGTAAAGCAGTATTTAGGAGCCAGTTGACAAGCAATGCCACTCAATTGAAAAAAAGAAAGAGCTCAAGAAAGAATAGAACTAGAACAAGAGATTAAAAGTTACAAGATATTCACAAAAACACAAATTAAAAAAAAATACCAACAATTAACTAATATTAGAGGGAAGTTGAATATGTTGCAGGAGAGATGCCACTGAAAAATCCCATGGGTATACAAAGCAGAAGTTTTATAAAAACGAAAAAAAAGTGATAGGGTATTGACTCAAAAACTCGAGGGGATTCTAAAATAACATATTATTTCACTCATAAAAAACAATCAGCAAAAGATAGTTACACACTCTGATGCAATAAGTGCAACTTTTGCTGCTTATTATAAAAATCTCTATACCTCGTAGCTGTGAAGTTATTCAAAAAATATCTGGAAGTAGCAGGCATGCCAAAGATAAGCAAAATGGATAAAGGAACTTTAGATAAATAAATAACAGAAGAAGAAATTCTAGAGACAATAGCAAGTATGAAAAGTAGTAAAACTCCAGGACTTGATGGCTTTCTAGTTAAATTTTACAAGATATTTAAGGAGGTATTAGTATGTATCCTTTGAATGATACCTTCAATACTATTCTGTTAGGAATAAGTTCTGGAGGAACTCCCACAACCTATGAAAGAAGCTGCTGTGGTTGTCCTCCCTAAAGATGGAAAAAGGTCTTACCTTATGCAGCTCCTATAGGCCCATATCACTTTTAAATCATGACATGAACATTTTAGCAAAAATACTAGCTAGCTGATCTTTGTCTTTGCTCTCAGCTTTTATAAATCCAGATCTAAGTGAATTAATTAAGGATAGACAAATGTCAGACAATATTTGGAGAGTACTTGGAATCATCCATAATGCCAAATCAAATAAGATTATTTTCATTATTTCATCATTAGATGCAGAGAAAGCCTTTGATAGAATAGAGTGGACCTGTTCATGGCAGAGGGGCATTGCTGGCAATGTACATTGGCCAAACCAGACTGTCTCTACGCAAAAGAATAAATGGACACAAATCAGACGTCAAGAATTATAACATTCAAAAACCAGTCAGCAAACACTTCAACCTTGTTCGTCACTCAATTACAGATCTCAAAGTCTCAATACTCCAACAAAAAAACTTCAAAAACATACTCCAACTAGAAACTGCAGAATTGGAATTAATTTGCAAACTAGACACCATTAAATTAGGTCTGAATAAAGACTAGGAGTGGATGGGTCATGACACAAAGTAAAACTGTTTTCCCATGCTAATTCCCCCCCCCCCACTCACGCCTTCTTGTCAACGGTTGAAAATGGGCCATCCTGATTATCACTACAAATTTTTTTTCTCCTGCTGATAATAGCTCACCTTAATTAATTACCCTCGTTACAGTTGGTATGGCAACACCCATTTTTTCATGTTCTCTGTGTATATATATATTTTCCTACTGTATCTTCCACTGCATGCATCCGATGAAGTGGACTGTAGCCCATGAAAGCTTATGCTCAAATAAATTTGTTAGTCTCTAAGATGCCACAAGTACTCCTCGTTCTTTTTGCTGATACAGGCTAACACAGCTAACCACTCTGAAACCAGAGGGACTAGGCAGGTATATCCATTGTCCTCTTTATTTTCCCCACTGGCCATGAATCCTTTTGCATAGAGGATAAGGAATAAACCTTACAGGAACACATCAGAAAATAATGTTATATGCAGATGATATAATATTATTTACACCAAATATTTCCATAAAAGTAGTTGCTAAATAAATCCAGGACTTTGGGAAAGCATCTGGTTTTAAAGAAAATTATGCCAAACCTGAAATGCTAGTTACACATTTGCCAGTTTCTGAAAAGTCACTCCTCCAGAAAACATTTGGGTACAAATAGGCAGCAACTACAATACCTTGGATTTCAAATCTCAAACAATCTAGAAGAGATCTATGATTTAAATGTCAAACCACTACTTCATCAAACGAACCAAGGTCTGAATGCTGGGAGAAGTATGCAATTTCTTGGTTGGGAAGGATGGCCACAATCAAAAGGAATATTCTGCAAAGGATATCTTTTTTGTTTCAAAATTCTTCTGTGATTTTCTCAGATAAAACCCTAGCAGAAATACAGAGGATGTTGTTAGAATTTATATGGAACAAGAAAAGACCAAGCGTGAGTGCAGATATTTTGTACAGACCCATTGAACAGGGTAGACTAGCTATTACAGATATTCTATGGTGCTATCAAGCCAGCCAGCTCAAAGAAGTAGGCGCTCTAACCCAGTCAAATACTGGATCTTTATTAAACAAGAAAATTGTAACAGTGTAAACATTGTTAGGTTACCATGGATTAATAAAATATCGTGCTCTCCAGACATTTACATACATCCTTTAGCAAAGGCTAATCTATGGGTTTGGGACAGAACTAGAAAGAAGATAAATTCTTTCCCCTCACCAATGACACTGTGATGTGGATAGAAAAATTACCCCAGAGAAATAGGGTTTGACCTGGAAAAGAGGACCAGCAACCACAATCTGTAGCATAATAAAAGAAAATTTCTTTAAGATATTGTTTCAGTGGTACATCACATCAGTCAGGGTAAAATATAGAGAGAGATTGAATGTGGATAAAAGTCAGAGAAATTGTGAAATAAGAGATTTTATGCATATATGGTGGATATGCCTGGACATTAGAAAGTACTGGGATGCAATCCATAACAGTATTTTATAAATTGTTGAATATTTATTACCAAATGATCCCTTGGTAATCCTTCTGGGGCTTCCTAGCGGAAATGGTCACTCAAGAGGAAATGAAGAATTAATGTCTCATATGCTAGTAGCTGCCTGACTATTGGTAGCCTCTCTCTGGAAAAAAAATAGTCCAACCACAGAGGAATAGTTCAATATTATGGGAAGTTTTGCTTATGGAAAAATTAACACACCAATTATGTACCCACCAAAATGGAGGACAGATAGATATTTAGATATTTATATTTAGACCTTTTATTCATTACTAACACAAACTATACTCACCTACAAAAAAGCCTCAGCACACCTGTGCAATTTTTTAACATTAATATTTGATAGATGAGCCTGGTCTGTTAAATATATTTATATTGAAATGTCACTTAATAAAATCACTAGAAATTACATGTTATAGGTGTAGTAATTATGCTCACTCTGTAATATGGTAACACCCTGTTAAATAGAAAGATCTAATGATGTATTCCTGTATAATGTCTCTTTAAACAAAAGCTACTGTTGTAATGTTTGTTTTGAGTCTGATATTTATATGGCAAGGATTTGTAAACTTGTTAAAACTTCCCAAATAAATGAATAGTTTTTAAAAGAAAAGAAAGGAAAACACACAGTGTAGTGATAGAACCCAGGACTTCAATTTATATAGCTTAAGAAAGAGAAGGTTAACGGGTGACTTGATTTCAGTCTATAAGTACCTATATGGGAAACAGATATTTAATAATGGGCTCTTCAGTCTAGCAGAGAAAGGTATAACACAATCCAATGGCTGGAAGATGAAGCTAGACAAATTCAAAGTGGAAATAACTGCACACATGTTTATCCGTGAGAGTAATTAACCATTGGAATAACTTACCACAGATCCTGGTGGATTCTCCATCACTGGCAATTTTTAAATCGAGACTGGATGCTTTTTCTAAAGGATCTGCTCTGGGAATTATTTTGGGGAAATTCTATGGCCTGTGTTATACAGAAGGTCAGACTAGATCAGTGGCTCTCAACCTTTCCAGACTATTGTACTCCTTTCAGAAGTCTGATTTGTCTTACATATCCCCAAGTTTCACCTCACTTAAACACTACTTGCTTACAAAATCAGACATAAAAATGCAAAAAATGTCTCAACACACTATTACTGAAAAATTGTTTACTTTCTCATTTTTACCATATAATTATAAAATAAATCACTTGAAATATAAATATCGTACTTACATTTCAGTGTATAGTACGGCGTGGCCAAACGTATTGACCCTCTGAGCTGCATACAATAATTTTCATAATCTCGAGTGTTGGGCATGCCTGCTGGGGCTCAGGGCTTCAGCCCTGTGGGGCTAACCTGCTGGGGCTTGCGACTTCTGCCCTGCAGCAGGGTAATGTGGCTTGAGGCTTCTGCTCCGTAGGAGGCACCTGCGAAGGCTCAGGGCCCCAGCAGGTGCGTCTGCCAGGCTGACTCCCTGAGCCCTGCCAGAGGCCAGAAGCCCCAAGCTCCCCTCCCTGCCAGTCTATTAGGCAGAGAAACAGGGGCATGGTGGGCTCCAGAAGATGCATTTTAACTGTAAAAGAACCACACGTTGCTCATGAGCTGCAGTTTAGCCACTCTGGTATAGTATATAGAGCAGTATAAACAAGTCATTGTATGAAATTTTAGTTTGTACTGACTTTGCTAGAGCTTTCTATGTAGCCTGTTGTAAAACTAGGCAATTATCTAGATGGTTGATGGTACCCTCTGGAAGACCTCTGCGTACCCCTGGGGTATGTGTACTCCTGGTTAAGAACCACTGGACTAGATGATCACAGTGGTCTCTTCTGCCTTTGAAATCTAGACTGCTCTGTCCTGAGATCATAGAATCATAGAATATTAGGGTTGGAAGAGATCTCGGGAGTCCAACCCCCTGCTCAAAGCAGGACCAACACCAACTAAATCATCCCAGTCAAGACTTTGTCAAGCTGGGCCATGAAAATCTCTAAGGATGGAGATTCTACCACCTCCCTAGGTAACCCATTCCAGTGCTTCACCACCCTCCTGGTGAAATAGTGTTTCCTAATATCCAACCTAGACCTCCCCCACTGCAACTTGAGACCACTGCTTCTCGTTCTGTCATCTGCCACCACAGACAGCAGCCTAGCTCCATCCTCTTTGGAACCCCCCCTTCAGGTAGTTGAAGGCTGCTGTCAAATCCCCCCTCACTCTTCTCTTCTGCAGACTAAATAATCCCAGTTCCCTCAGCCTCTCTTCCTAAATCATGTGCCCCAGCACCTTAATAATTTTCTTTGCCCTTCACTGGACTCCCTCTAATTTGTCCACAGCCCTTCTGTAGTGCGGGGGACCAAAAATGGATGCAATAATCCAGGTGTGGCCTCACCAGTGTTGAACAGAGGGGAATAATTACTTCCCTCAATCTGCTGAAAATGCTCCTACTTATACAGCCCAATGTGACAAAAGGATCTAGATTTTAAATCAAGTGGAGAATAGGAACAATATAATATACGTCAATATTTACAAACGTTTCAAACAATGGGTCATGTTCATTGTTTATCGTGTTATATCGTATGCAGTGTATAAAATGTTTTTAAAGTGTACTGAACGCTATTGCTGTACAGTGCCAAAATGTAAAGTCGGTTTTTTGCGGTACCTTCCTAGACGTTGTGTAAGAAGCCATTAGCTACTTAGCTAGAAGTGAGTTCTGAAACATTGTCGTCCCCCCCAGCAGGACTCATTCCTTGGTTGGGAGTTCCGGTCCTCTCCTTAGAGCAGGACATTATAACACCCAGTGAGGAGAAAGGCTCTGTACATCACACGCACACTGTAAAAGCTAATGCCCCAGTGGCGGTATATCACATCTTAGCTTTGTGCTAAGTCGGGAATCCTTTATACATTTCCCTTGCTGCTCTCCCCTTAGTCTGCCCAGCAGCCCCTGACTTGCCGACCCTTCCTTCCTCGTGCCTTACCCGAGAGCACCCCGAGTCTGGGGCAGGTGCAGGAGCTCCGAGACACGCCCGCTCCCCTAGTCTGGAGTGCAGGATGCACCTGGGGGAGCGACATCGCGTTACCATTAAGATTTTGCTCTGTCTACAGTAGGATTTTACAACGTGTTAGTTAACACATGATTGCTGTCCCGTTGTCTCACTTTTTCCTAGCGTAGCCATGGCCCCAGCACTGCCCAGCCCAGGCAATGTGCCTAGAGGAGTGGGAATCCCCGGACTCTGCACATCTTCCCATTTGTATTCACAACTGCGCTGTCCCCCAGAGTGCGATTAACTGTCCGATTTCACCTTATATTCTACCCATCCCTGTGCCTTCTGTGAGCCCGCAAGAGATGGGCTCCGCGCGCTGCTCCGCGACAGCCAGAAAGAAAAGTATAAGTGTCGCTCTACCCCTGACCTTACTGCTGCCTCGTCCTGCCTCTCCCCTGCTTAGTCCTTGAGGAAGGGCAATAATCACAGACTCACTGGGGAGAACTCGGAATGCAGACGCCCTAGGAGAGCACTTGCTCCGCGCACACATGGCCAGGCACGCTGAGCGAACTTGTTGCCTGCTGTTCTCTGCATAACTTTTCTCAGCTCTCGCCAATCATCGGCCGCAAATGGATCCGATTAAAAACAAATGACTCCCCTTTGCTGTTCTCCTTGAGCCCGTGTGGCTAACAGAAGGCGGCGGAGCTGGGAACAGGAAGGTGACTGCGGATTTATCATTTGTATGACAAGTCTTACGCTGGACTTCTGCTAAACTTGTGGGCTCGGCCCTCGCCTGGCTGCAGGGAATCAGTCCTGTGTGGGGCGAGTTAGATGCGGTGGTATTTGATTTCAGCCCGAAAGGGCACGGCTATTGGAACACATTCGTTTCGATCACTCCCCTGATTGCTAAGCGCGGCTGGGGACAGAACCACTGGCGACATTTGTAGATTACGCACCGGCCTTCCTTGACAATGAAAGGAAACGAAACGTTCCCTGGTTACATTAAAGGGCAGTGGGGCCGTTTCTCCTTGCCCGCTATTCGCCACTGTAAGTTGTTGTGCCATTGTGGTGTCTCGGCGGAAACGGGCTGAACTTTCTCGAGTGTCTAAATAACTTAACGTTAATTGCCCCTTAACACAATATAACGCGGGCGGGGGAAATGCATAGGGCGGGAGCGGCTTGGCTCGGCCACCAGGCTGGACCTGCTCAGGACGTTCCTCCTTTCCCCAGAGAGTTTCTCGAACACACATCGGGCCCGAACGAGACACTCCGGTTTCTGCCCCCGAAGGAATTATGATCCCTTTAAAGGGGATCGTTTTACTTTCTGCAAAGCTAAATCGGCGTGAGCGGGTTTCCTTGGGAGCGTGGGTCCCTGTAACTAGAACCATGTGGATTCCTACCCTGTTGTCCCTCGCCCCAGGCTGCGGGCGACGTAGCTAAGAGAGCGCTAGGCGCTGCCCAAACCGCTACGCTAGCAGAGCGGTGTCCTCGTCCCCCTGCTGCAGCGCATCTTGCGCGCCTCTGGGCGCGGTCCCGGCGGCTGGCAGCCGCTCTGGGGCTTACTTACTCAGCCGGGAGGTGGAGACGACTCCATCGGGGACCGATGGGCTACAGCCCCAGCCCTGGGCACGCCAGGACCCTGTGGCCACCTGTGGTGCGTAGGGTGACCGGGGAGCTGCGCTTGCCTTACCCGGTCAGTGGAGAGGACCTGGCGGTAACGCTCTTCTTCCGGAGGCAGGGCAGGGAACTGTTGCATCGAGAACATGCTCTGGCTTCTGCTCAGTCTTCTCCACCTTCCTCCCCCCACTCCTTTCTACATCTCACACGGACGTGCCACGACTGCCTGCCTCCCTCCCAAAACACACGGGCTGGGCTCCGGGGAGGGAGGGGTCTCCGAATTTTGTCTGCTCCCGCCACCACCCTCTTCCACCCAATAATAATAAACCTCAACGAGCAAGCTACCCCCCCCCGCCCCTTTTGTTCTCAAGGACTCGATTCCCCGGAACAGGCTGGGAGCCAACTTGCTTGTTAATTTCTCCTCGAACTCATAGTACTGGGAGGAGAGGTAACCGGGGGCAGGAAACTAAAGCAGGAAGATTGAGAGTCAGGCTGATCATTCCAGTTTTTACTCCCTTGGCAGATGACGTGCAAAGGGATCTAGGCTATGCCCGGCCACCACTAACAACGCGCTAGAGCTAAGAGACAGGGACTGGTCACGGAGCTCACCCCACTTGTGTAGGTGAATTTCTGTCACTCTGACCTGTCCTGCCTTATCCGGGGTACAGGGCCGCTCCTGGAGAAAAATCACAGCACTGCCTTGCCCCGCCACCTTTTGGTTCCTTGCCAATAAAACGATCCTATCGCCCTACCAGGTTCGGCTGGCTGGCAGGTAGCCTTTCCGGTGGAGCCAGGTGCACAGCTCGCCCAGAGGAGCTAGCTCCATTCTTTCCCCGACTGGTCCCAAAGAAAAGGGAAGGTTGGCATCTATACCTCCCCCAGCCCAGGTTCTGCTATTCATTTTACTCAGGCACTACTGGCTGCAAAGAATATTTGGCTTCTGGGTTTTTTTTTATTTTGTTTTAATGGTTCTGCCGCTGACAGTTTGATGCAGCAGGAATTACAAAGCTCTTCTCACAGCAAGGGCTTTTACTCCACTGTGCAAGGAAACATGAAAGGTGGGGAGATAATTGATGACCACATCTGATTAGACAGAATGCTGTGATCTATTTCTACAGACTCGTGGACAAAGTACACGCTGCCGCTCTGCAGCCTCCTGAGGGACTAGAGAAGAATGGGAAATAAGCCCCGGGGAAGTGCTGATTAAGACACGCTTAACATTCCCCACCGAAGATGGCAGGTGGGGGAAGTTATCTGTGCACATTTAAAATTAATGATTGTCCTCTGAGCCCACGGACTACGTGAAACTGAGGCTAGAATTCTACAGATAAATGGGTTAGACGTTGCCAGTGTAAAAGGAGAGCCCAGCCTGGGCAGGGAGAGAAGAAAGAAAGAAGAATTGACTCCTGGGAGCTTGAAACAGGGCCAATGAGTTCCTTCACCCCAGCAGAGACCTCCAGTTCCAACGCATTCAGGCACCTGAGCAAGATCCAACTCTTCACTTTATTTCCTAGGGGGTAAAAGCGTCATGTTGCTGAAGGACTCAAAATCCTGGAAGGGGGGAGAGCACATCACAAGTGGATGATTTCATATACAGCCTTCCAACCCATAGTCTAAACTCCAAGGCCTAATAAACATGTAAAAAAAATTAAAGAGAGTGTGACAACTATCCTACCAAAAGCTGAAAGGGAGAGTCTCCACAACTGGAGCTACAGAGCCAGGGGCTCAAGGTCGGAGCTGTGTCAGACAAGCATTGCTGTAGGTTAGGCGCAGGGAGGAGCAACCTCACACACATTGACCAGTTATTACAATCCATATAAAATTTGCACATATTTTGATTGGTTCCCCTCGTACATTGCTTGTTGGCTCAGGCCCCAATCCTGCATCTCAATCCATAAAGAAGGACCCTTATAGCCAGGTAAAGCCTCACTGAAGTCAGTGGGTCTGCAGAGTTCCCAGGGTCCACATGCATGCATCTGATTGCAAACCTGCAGCCAAAAATCAAGGCAGGGAGCTCCTGTGTGTGCGGACAATGCCTACTACATTGTGGATGCTACCAGAATATAAAAGGATTCAGTACTTTTCCAGGAGCTGCAGTCACCCTTCACTTAGAAAGGACACCATCTTGGGTAAATAGATTATGAGAATATGCTTTAGCTCTACTTGCTAAAACAAATAAGCTTCTACTATTGTACTTGAAGAATGCTTTTTAGCACTAGTGCAATGTCACTGTCGTAATCATAAGAAAAAAGCGTGAATCTACTCCAACAACAAAAATAACCCAACCCTAGACTTGAACCCTGTTTCCATCACTGATCTCCACCTGGGCTCTCATTCCAGACACTACCCCATATTTTAGTATAAAAGAGAGACCACCAAGGTACTTAAACAAGCACATCTCACGATCTTATGCCAACCCATACTCTTCCCCAGTCCTCCTGTGTCATCATCCCGTGCTTTATGTCATGCCTAATTTACCTGCAAGCTCCTAGGGCAGGGACTGGCCATTTTGTTTCCCAAATGCCATGCACACCAAACTATACATAAATGCTTCCAATCCAAATGCTATGGTCCAATCTTGCATTTTTCACTCGGACAAAATCCCCTTCGTAGAAAATTAAGAGAAGAACAAATTGCTGCTACTCCACAAATAATAGCAGACTTGTGGAATAAGAAACAGAGAAGCAAATAGTTTAAAAGACTTTGTGACTGCTGAATGTTTAACATTAGACAGACACAGAATTATCCTTTACATAGTGATTTTCTTGTTAATATTTTGTAAAGTATTTTAACTATTCCTCTCAAACACCTAAGTTATGAAGAGGGCAAATAGTGTCATTAACCCCATTTTACAGATAGGGAAACCAAAGCCCAGAGCTGAAGTGTATTGCTCAAAGCCCACAGCAAGTCAGTAGTGGAGCCAGAATTAGAATTCAGGATCTCTTGACGCCTCACCCCACCCACATTCTTTGCTGCCACTCCTGTTGCTGAAGCCTCTGTGAAAACTATCCACATTTTTATTGTAAGGTATGGGAGCCAGGGCAAACCTAAACTAAGTTCTGTTTCTAGCAGCTATTTTACTGAGACCACTACATTCCAGAAATTGATATATTAACAAAGTGTTCTGTTATTTTAACACTCCTCCCCCCATTGCTTTGTTTATTAGTGGTTTCCAAATCAGGAACATATCTTGCCATTTAGTCTGTCTTCACACTAACTAGATACCCCCACACAGTTGCTGATATTAGTATATCAGTGGAAAGCAGAATTTGTTTTCCAGTGGAATGAGCTGTATACATTCATATTACACTGCACAATTTTTTAAAACAGTATTACTGAGGATAGTGAAACAACGGAATACATATTATTGTCTCCTAGCAAATTTGATTTACTAATGTAGACAATTTCTCATTGATTTTATTGTTCTCAACCATATGCCTTGGCTTCCACTGCCTGACAGAGTGCAGAATCATTTTGTTAGATTTATATTTATTGAAAGCAACTGGTTAATTTGGCTGGAGCCAACATATAAAGACTACAGTATATACTTGCATTTCAATGCAGCTAGAGGGAGAAATGTCTAAAATGGCCTGTGCATGAAAAATAATTTAAGAGGAAGATTGGAGTAAACAATAGTTAAGAGGAAAAAAGTGGGGAGGGATAGCTCAGTGGTTTGAGCATTGGCCTGCTAAACCCAGTGTTGCGAGCTCAATCCTTGAGGGGGCCATTTAGAGATCTGGGGTAAAAATCTGCCTGGGGATTAGTCCTGCTTTGAGCAGGGAGTTGTACTAGATGACCTCCTGAGGTCCCATCCAACCCTGATATTCTATGATTCTCTGCCTGGGTATGCAATCTTCTCCCAACCTATGCATCACAGAACAGCAGCCATACAAGAAGTATTGTTCTTAGGTCAGTGGTTCTCAAACTATTGTGCTGGTGACCCCTTTCACACAACAAGCCTCTGAGTGCAACTCCCCTTATAAATTAAAAACACTAACACTATTATAAATGCTGGAGGCAAAGCAGGGTTTGGAGTGACCCCCCATACAATAACCTCACAACCCCCTAAGGGGTCCTGACCCCACATTTGAAAACCCCTGTCTTAGGCTCTCTGGCACAAGAGCTACTGGCTGAGTATTAGCCATCCCACAAGTGGTAGGAATTAGCTCTCTGTCCTCATCCCTGTCCCCCATCCCAGCAGCCATACATAGCTGGAATCAGATAGGCACACTCGCACACGCTGTCTAAAAGCATAGTGTATGAGCAGCACCGCACCAGGCATCATGGCTGAAGCATGCCTGTTGGAGCCCCTACTTGGACAGTCCATGTTTGTACATTATCCAGTGTAGGGTAGCATTTTAAAGACTCAGTTGAGCCCATACATTTTGTACAAAGAGTTTTAGTTTGTGTGTCTATATAGTGAGATTTTAACCTTGACTTTAATGCAGGAGGAATGATGGGCTGTCTGTGCAACAATATTGCAATCCCACTCAGTATCTTTGGGGACCATATTTTATTAAGGTTATGAGTTGTTTATGTATCACTGTGGGCCAGGAACTGTGTACAACTCCAAAGAGCAGGGTTATCACAGCTCTGAAAGGTGCTAAGCAGAGTGGGTTAGTGATTAACATATCTCACTCATGTTGCAAACACCATCAGAGAAATACCAGCCCCTAGGGAGGCTTGCAGATAGTGGGTTTTCAGAGACCAACAGACACAGAAAGAGCATTTGGTATAAAAAGGCTGGGTTTAAACTGAATCAGGGCCTTCTTGCTAATCTAGCAAATGGACCTTCTGTCCAAGGGAAGCCTCTAATCCTTCCAGAAGGGTTGGAAAGATTCTGGCCTACTAGGGCCCCATAACACTGAGTGACTCTAGTAAGCTTTTAGTACGTGTATGGGAACTGTCTGTTTTCTCTGTAATGCTTTTTTAATGAATATGCTTGCTTAGAGATGCATGGAAACTAGAACTTGTTTCTAATACTTTGTTCCCAGCCCCTAGAGAGAGCAATGCATGGGCCCTGGCCATTAGGCATGCTGGCTTGCAGGAGATATACCACAGTGTAAGGCAGGGAGCTGTGCAGCCTTAAAACCCCTTGTCAAAAGAAAGTGGGACAAAGGTCCCTCCCCAAAGACAGGTAATGGCTGGAGTCCTGAGACCTGACTGGGTGCTCCTGGAATGGACTACAGGGGCAGATACAGGTCCAGTTACTATAAAACTATCTGTATTTAAGTTGGATGTATATTTGAATAAAGTGCACGGATAGGGAAAACAGTGCTGATATATCAACGTATTGGTCAAAGTGAGCTGAAGACCATTATTAATTCCCTCCCACATGATCTACTTGAGTGGACTCCCCTTCTTTCAGGTCTCACACTGCTAGTCCCTCCCCCCGGCTTCCCCCCTTTTAGTTATTGTTTAAGCAAAACCATTGAATTAACTTTACTAACAGTGATTGGATATTATAAAGGTTTGAAATGGAAAAGCCAGATTAGGTCACATTCTCTAACTTTGCAATAGTTCAGCATCATTCTCTAGTCTATAGTAGATCGGACAAAGTCCTGGAGAATATAATTTTAAATGACAAGCAATGGAGCTACCACCACTTCATTTGGGAAAGTAATTCCACAGTTTAATAGACTTCAGTAAACTTTTTCCTAGAATAAATTTAATCCCCTTCCTCCTATTTATAGCTCAGGGACTGAAATGAATCTTCAGGAGGGACAAAGAGAAAATCAGGGAAGCAGCCATCAAAAAGGGGGATATGATGAGTAGGAAATTGACAGTGTTTTTCCATTTTGATCCATCTCAAAGTTCACTGTTTAAGTACTGTGCACTCTATTATATTACTACTTGAGAACAAATGAATGATCTGGATTTTATGCCATGTTTATTGTCTGGCTGGGTTTTTACAGATGACTGTAAGGTATACAGTGCCATAGTATGCATGGTACTTTACAGATAAGTGACGGGTTTCCTGCTGCCAAGGAGCTTACAATCTAAGGGCCCAATCCTCCAAGATGCTGAATGACCTCTGCAAGGTAACAGAGCACCTTTAACTCCTATTAATACTAGTGGGAGATGAGGTTGCTTAGCACCCTTCAGGAGATATTCAGATTTGGAAGATGCTTTGTACTTAAATACATAGCTAAATATACTATATTTTAAGACTGACACGTATGTATGCCAATCAGGCACTTCCCTTCTAGTACTTATGTCACTTGTGCTGCTATAGACTTTTCCATTATTATTTTATTTGCAAATTAAAATTCTTAATATTTGAATGTTTGTTCATTATGTTTTAATGTAGTAGAAACATACTATTTAAACGGTTGCAAATAACTAGCTTCAATATTTTCCCTAAGAAAGTTATAAACAATTCAAGTATTGAGTAAATGATCATAAAGGTGTTAGCTGATGGTGTACTTCCAATACTTTGTTGCATCCATAAACAGACTAGCCTCCTCATCCAACATTAAAATGTAAGGAATCAAATGTATAAAATCACATAAGTGGAAGAGAAGAAAAGTTAGTAATCTGTTGCATTTAAGATGCAGATTGTTTTAACCCACTCACATTCCTTGATACTAGGATTCATGAATATTTAGATCAACAAGCACTGCTTGCAGTAGACATACCAACTTTAAAGAGTGCAAATGACTAAAATGCTTTTCTGCACTTAGATTATACACCACTATTTTTGATATTGTCTATTTTAAGTTCTATCTTTCTCTCGTACCAACAGATCAGGAGAGAATTAGTCCCTTCAATAAGAGGATAAGTCTTTTACATACGAAAAGAAAGAATTTAGAAATGGCAATGTGTTTTCCTGCCAATCAAAATGATTAATACAAATATTTCACATGAAGTAGACAGTATTTCCCTCTAATATTTTACATCAAGTTGATACAAAATACTCAAAGCAATCTACACAAAGCTTCTGATGCAAGAGCAGATGATTTTCACACGGTTTCTCTCTTTGGAGAGATGGATTCCTTCTCTTTTAGCAATAGAAGTAGAGCTAAGCAGGCAGACACTTTACAAGGTATTTGTTTTAATAAAGAAATAACCAACACAGTCCTAGAAAAAATGAGTTCATTTCAAGTAAGGTGAGAATTGCTTCAACAAAGCCCTGCTCACATTGATGTGAACATTTCTGCTGCAACCAGGTCCGCAACATACTATTTGACAACGGAACTATTTTCATACATCCGTTTAAGGAAAATCTCCTCCTCTTTTCTCCTCTCTACATCAACAGGAGGATTACTTGGCATAAGTGTTCACAAAAAAATACTGTTTGCTCTCTGGCCTGGAGGAGCAAAGTCCACCTTTATGGCATGGATTTGGAGTAAGTCTCTACTTATCACTATAGGAATATATGAAAGCAGAAAAACAAAGTGGGCTTTTCCTTATACTGTAAAGGAAATTTGTTCAAGAAACAGACGTCACAAGACAGCACAGCTTTGAGAGCTCACTTCACTGTCAAACGACTTCCCACGTGATCAGCACAAGTCTGAGATTCCATTAGGGTGTTTTCCGGTTTTTTTGGGTTTTTTTGAGACAGAAAAATTAAGAATTTAAAAAGTAACAATGTTGGACCCACCATACTGTTTGTTATAGTGCCAGCAAAGTAAATAAATCTTTTGTGAGGAAAGCTGTCATTTCCACTGTGGAAAGTCCAAGTCTTCTAAACCATTTGAAGTTCTAAATCAATAAAATGATGATTAAATTTGCCAAAGGATGGATCTTCCTATTTTGTTTTGTATGAATTATAATTTATCTAAATCAAAGAATAAAAATACTAATCTTTATTAACAGTGGCAGCTCAAGGCAATCTGCTGCCCTAGGCAACACTTCAGTGCACTGCCCTCACATCACTGAAACGTGACCAGGCCAAATCTGAGAAAGTGGTACCACAACCTAGGGTCACTTTGCCAAATTTGGGCTGGCCATCCCCTCTGTCATCATGGGATCACAACCTCACTCAAATTTGGCCTGACTGTCCCCCACCATCACAGAGAAGCAGCTGGACTAAATCTTCCTTTCTAGGCAGCTGCCCAGAAATCTGCCATACTAGGCAGCTGCCTAGCCTGCCATACATAGAGTGGCCTCTGCTTATTAAACTGGCAAAAATAATATGTTGATTTATTGCAAATATGGCTCAATTTAACCTCATTTTACAAGTGTCCCGGTATGCAGTACAACTACATTTAAAAAAAACCTATGCTTGACATTGCAAAGTGGATTTAATGAGAAATACTACAATATATTAAAACAGAGCCGGTGAAACTGGGCAGGATTGACTGCATGACCACATGCACTGTACAACTTTAAATGATTCTACTTTGAGTTCATCTTCTTGTGCTGTTGGCTAAGATTTAAAAGCTTCACATGCTTTTTTCTCCTTCATGACATCCATTACATATACAACTGAATTATGAACATGAAGTTCTATTATATAGACTAACATTCTAGCAATAAGAGGTACCCAAAGCCCAACTGGGTTACAATAGATCAAATTATTTCAGTCGTTGTAAGCCATGAGCCATGCAAGCATCACAACAGCAACTCCACACACTGGCAGTACAATAAAATTCTTATATTTTTGCCACACTGATTGTTCAACTTCTACTTCATCCTTTCTTCTCTTGTTTTTTCGTCGTCCTTTTAACCTGTTCTCAAAAGCCTCTAGTTCAGCCTGCGTAGGACAGAAAACAAATAGTTGACATGTTTTCAGCATTAAAAACTTGGAAATAATAAATTGACATTTAAAATATAAATGGATGATGACAAGTTAGTGGCTTACAAAATAGATCTATATACGATGTGTGTGGAGGTGGAGTGGGGACAGGGGTTGGTAGCACACCTACTATTCAGATTGCCCCAAACTTCCCCTTTTAAGAACTTGTTGTCAGTTGCTTATAACATAGCTAAACTGTTACACGCCAGATGTCTGCCTCATTGGATTTTTTTTTTTTTGGAGAGGGAGAGGGGAATTTAAGCCAAAACTGTTCAGTCAAATCAGGGAAAGGAAAAATACATTTTGTCCAGATTAAAGAATTCTTGAGAGCTCTTCTTTGAACAGCTCTGGAGCAGCCTTGACATTTTACAGGGGGTGACCGTTGTGCCTTTTGCCATCTCTGTAAAAGAACGCTCAAATTTCTCCAAATTATAAATTTGAAAAAAAGATCCTTTGGAAAAAAATAATCACAGTTCACACATACTCAGTAGATACTTTCCAGATTTTAATAGTTAAAAATCACTGCAGACTCCATCCTCGCTGAGCATACTCAAGCCTCTTGCAGCTCCTAGTGCTGACCAGACTGCGCGTGCAGCATCCCCACAAAGCAGTTCAGCATGCTTAGGACCAGGCAAAAAAAGGTGAAGCCAGACTTTCCCTGTAATGGCTGCCCCAGGCCATGGTGGAACTGGGCACCTGAACTGTCAGCAGAAGGCCAGTCTTTCCTCTGTTCTCAGTGACCCCATTCCAGGCACCCGGCAGCACAGAGGAGAACCAGCTGATTTGAATGCAAAGGGGACAAAAGCCAGACTGGGGGAAGGAAAGGAGTGTACTGGAACAAGGAATCTGAAATTGGAACTGGTTGGGCAAGGAAATGAGGACTAAGAGCCAGTGAGGAAAATGGGCAATGGGGTGGGGAGATAGTGAGATTAGAACGGGAGCTCAGAAAGAGAAAGGAGACCATGATTCAGATCCAGTGTGTGTGGAAGGAGGGGAAAGGGAGGGAGAATGGGAGAGCCCTGCCAATGACCTGGATAGGCAAAGAGACTGGGACAAGGAGAGCACGAAGACAGGGACAAGAAGCCATAAAGGGGGTGAGGGGATTGGATGAGGAGCCTGGGGAGGGAGACTAGGTTTATGAGCCAGTGGGAGGACAGACATCAGACAAGGAGCAGGAAGGGGAAGCGAAACTGGGATTCAGACAGCAAGGCCAGAGGGGGAGACTAGCGTTGGTTAGGCGAGGAGATGCCTGAGGAATGGAGACTGGGAACGTGAAGGAAATGACAATAGGGCTGGGACAAAGAGTTAGAGGTGGGGAAGAGACAGGCTAGGTGAGAATGTGGGCAAGAAGGGGTGACACTTGGGATGACTGGAGAGAAGAGTTGGTGCCCACCAAGGACACTCCCATCTAGAGCCTGGAACAGAACATTCTTTTGCAGTCTGCAAATATCTGAGAAACCTACTGGCTGAGTGTGTCATCCCCCTCTGCAGCTGGTCCACAGAGGATGACAATCTACTACTGCTAAGAGTTACTCCCTTAGCTTAAGTGACAGATGTGCATGGTGGATCTACCAATCCTGCAAATGTCCTGCATGGAAGTCAACATGATGCCATATGTTGGAATGTTGTTTTTTTCAGATAAGTTTTTTAAAAACTTACAAAATTACACACAAAGTTTATGTTTAAAGAACATTAAGATGGCAAAGTCAAGCACTCAAAAGTTAGGAAATGCCAGAATTAGGTTGCCAGTGGAACTCTGAATGTGGACCCCTTGTGCACATGAATCATGAGAATATTTAGTTGCATGATCACATACTCTTTTTCCCCCACAGGACCCCAGCCTCATTCAGTGCACAGGATGGAGCTGCTCTAGGTAAAAATCAGGGTTGTGTAGCAAAGGAGGCTGTTGTCTTTTGGGCTCCTCTCATTTTTTGCAGAGGTTGAAGGATGTGTATTGAATGAAGTGGGGTTTCAGGAACAGAAAGGAGGGTTTCACGGTTAAGAGCAATTGAATGCTGTCCTTGAAAACAGGATTCTATCCCTGTCTCTGCCACAGAATCCCTATGTGAGGCTAGTCAAGCCCCTTAAACCAAAACTTTAGTTTTTCACAGGTGGCCACAAACTCCGTTCCTCATTTTCTAGGTGTCCAATTTGATTCCCTGTGGTCTGATTTACAGAAATGCTGAGCACTCAGTTGCAACTTGAGCCATCAGGAGCTGTGGTTTGAACAAGTGCTATATAATGCGAAGTCCTCTGAATAATTGGGTTGTACATGTCTAAAATGGGGCACCCAAACTTAGTGGAAACTTTTGACATTACTCTCTGTGCCTTGATTTCCCAATATGTATGGGTACAGCGCCACCCCCTCACCTAGCAAGGTGTTGTAAAGTTAAATAAACCAAAGGGCTGTACACTTTGTAGCTTCTCTAGGCTGAGCTCATTGCCCTATCTCCCCCTCCCCACAAGGCCTCTGTGCACAACCCTCCCATCATCCTCTATTTCAGGGATACCCTGAAACCTCCACCTCCACATTGCAGGACCTGTGCAGCCCCCTTTCCCTCTCCAGCATATGTGGAGGCTCTGTGCATCCTCCATGTCCTTCTTCTCCTACACTGTCCTCCATTTCCCTCCCATGCCAGGGGGCAGGTGTGCCCTTATTCTTCCCATGCCCTCATCTCCTCCATTACAGGGTGTTTGCATGCTCCCCAGCTCTGCACCACTTATCAGGGGTTTCATGCGATTCCCATCCTTCCACCATGCCAGGGGTTATGCACACTTGCCCTTTCCCTCCTGCCCCTGTACCATTCTTATTTATTTTATTTCTGGGAGATAAATCATTCACGCTGTCAAGTGTATTGGGAGGATGGGCAGAGCTGAGATGGGGTACTGTTACGCTTGGTGGGGTACTGTTACGCACGTTAATGAGTTCTATAGCAAGGGTTCACAAACTTTTTGCTGCCATGACCCCATTTTAATGAGTATTTCCTGCCAGGACCCCAGACAGCATGAAGGACACTATTCTGAAGAGCAAAATGGCATCCTCAGTCCATTGTGGCCTCGCATGCACTGTACACTGAGGTAACGCCGAACCCTATTGCCTGGAGGGCACCTTTTTCCTCCACACAATGTGACCTTGTACGTATGGTGCATGCAAGGTCATGCTTCATCCACTGTGATCTCACATTAACCATATATGCAAGGTCATGTTGTGCAGAGCAAAATGACATCCTCCATACATTAGGGTTTGCTGAGACCTCATCTGCTAATCGTCTGACCCTATCTGGGGTTGCACTCCAGTTTGGGAACTGCTGCTCTGCAGACAACTGCAGACTTGGATGAAGCTGCTGGGCCTGCTAACCAGATGCCAAAAGGTGCCATTTGTCCCCTATTTTCCCCTTCCAGTTTTTCCTCACACATACACAAAAATCCAGTAGGATCCTGCCCATTGACGCCTAAAATATTCCCATAAATTTTGCGATTTAGCAGATGTTATGTTCAGAAGTTATGTTACTGGGGCATTTCTCTATCTGAGTTGAGTGTGAAGACTTGTCTACAGATGAAAATTAATTCAGGAAAAGGTAGTGTGTGAATTTAAAGCAGATTTGCTATTCCTGATTAATTCTTGGGGTGGGGGGATGCTCTAATTCCAGACGCAGAGTGACTTGTTTATATATTAGCATTGGAAAAGGTACAGAGAAGAGAGAAAAAAAAAGATAAAGGGTAAGAACCAGCTTCCACATAAGGAGAGATTAAAAAGACTGGAACTTGGAAAAGAGATGACTAAGTCTATATAAATCATGACTGGTGTTGAGTTAGTGAATTAGGAAGTGTTATTTACTCCTTCATACAAAGCAAGTACCAGGGGTCACCCAATGAAATTAACAGGCAACAGGTTTAAAAACAAAACAAAAGGAAGTACTTCACACAACACACAATCAATGTGAGGAACTCATTTCCAGGGGATATGGTAAAGGCCAAAATTATAACGGTATTCAAAACCAGAACTAGGTAAGTTCATAGACGATAGGTCATCAACAGTTATTAGGCAGAATGGGCAGGGATGGTGTCTCTAGTCTGTGTTGCCAGAAGCTGGGAGTGGATGATAGAGGATTGATCACTCAATGACTGCCTGTTCTGTTCATTCCCTCTGAAGCATCTGGCATTGGCCACTGTCGGAAGACAGGATAGTGGGCTAAATGGACCATTGGTCTGACCCAGTATGGCCATTCTTATGTTTCAAATTAGCTTAATCAGAATGATGGTGTCCAGGCATGGAGTTAATCAGGAATAGCTATTCTGGAATAACTCCCTGTATAACCAAGCCCTTAGACCTCACTTTGCTTAGCCAATTAATATTTATGAAGCACTGTGATTTGATAGTGATAGGCACCACAGAAAAGCCCATAAGGAAATTAATAATTTTATTGTCAGAACTGGGTTTGACTAACACACAGTAAATAAAGCCTACAGCCAAATGAGCAATGAGATTAAAACAAAATATTGAATAGCAGCTGATTAAGTGAGTTCTATTCATCCGGCGTACTAAATGAGACATAGGTCCTGTAGAAAAAAATAGTACGTGATCATGTAATTAAAAATGGAACCATAATGCGCGCGCACACACACACACACACACACACACACACACACACACACACACAGGACAAAAAGGTTGTATAGTTGCTCATGCAACCTAACTTTTTAGGGCTTGACTTTTCAACCTTTCTAAAATGTTTTTTAAATCTTTTTTGCATACATAAAATTTAATTACTTCTGATCAGCAGGGTTTGAACCCTGAACCTCCAACCCTGCAGCAAAAGACCACCACTACTTGCGCTACAGAACTAAATACATTAACTAACAGCTGCAGAAGTCTGTTAACGCAGAATGAGGAGTGGATAGCTGGAACTACAGGGTTGGGCAGCCCAGCCTGGCTTTGCCTCAACGTTTGGGAAGAGAGCACTGAGAAACTCTGGCTCCATGTGGTGCCTCTGTGTTTGGAGCAGGAAGGAAGATGGGTTGCTGGATTCAGGTGCTGGGTCTAAGGGTGGTCCTATGGTGAGGGCAGGGAACCTGACCAGGCTCTCCCCCACTCCACTGGGAAGATGGGGCATCCTCTCCTATGTGATGTCCTCAAAGGGGTTTGGGCACTGAGGCCACGTGTTGTACACAGACCAGCTCTCTCCCGCCCTGTCTCACTGCTGCTACAGTACAATCTGCTACTGCCACTATTTTGGCATCAGCCCAACCTTAGAATTTTTTTGTTCAGTTATCTTGGAAGGCTACCAAAATTTTCCTGGGGTATGCGAACAAGAGATGAGAAATTGCAATTTTAAATAATTTCTAGCTCCAAAAGCATGAGCAAGGTTTCGTGGAAGAAAGAAAAGGCACTTCTACAGCCTGAGTGCTATCAGGCCTGCTGCAAAATAATGGAGGTGTGAAAGGTTCTCAAAGAATAAGTTGCAAGAATATTTTATAAGAGTAAAGTGTTAAAAGGGGTTGCTACATCAAGCATAGGCATTTATTTTAATAAAATATACTTTTACCTTGTCAGAAAGAGAAAGCACAAACAGGCAATGTTTTATTGTACTACAAGGTCCCTAAGAAAATTGCAGCCTCTATTTAAATGCTTACAGGCCTGTTTCTGCAACCAAAACTACGTTTTCCCAAAGTTTATTTTTCATATTTTATAAAGGTTTGGAAAAATGTAAAAAGAGCAATTACATGCAAAAATACTAATTTAATACAATATTTAAGATATTTTAACTCATGGAACACAAATCACGAGTTAATCATTTATACATGATTTTGCACATACTTAGATTTCTGGTGATGTGAGAGAACACTTTGACTCTTACTATTATAAGTCACTCATAACATAGGCCTGAGTTCTTTGGGCCAGAATTCTTAGCTGGTGTGAAAAATCTTGGCCCTTAGCATCTGGAGACAATGTACTACAAACCTTTAGCTATGCATAAATTAACAGATTTACCAAGAGAACTAAGGCTATGCCTACTCTACAGATTATGTTGGTATAATTTATGTCACCCAGGGGTGTGACTAAATCACACCCCCCACCCCTGGAGCGATGTAAGTTACACTGATATAAGTGCCAGTGGGGACAGCACTATGTTGGTGGGAGAGCTTTTTCCACCAGCATTGCTCCTGCCACTCACAGGGGCTGGAGCAGTTAGCCGATGGGAGAGCCCTCCGCACCCCCCCCCCGTCGGCTTAGAGCGGCAACACTGGAGAGCTTAGAGTGGGGCAGCTGTAAACTCTCTAGTGTAGCCATGCCCTAAGACTTGGGGAGAGGTGCTGGGGTCAGAGGAGGAAGGGTTGGTACCTGTTGCCTTCGCTTTTCTTCTTCAATAGCAGCTTTGGCTTCTGCCTCTTTTATCTGTTCAAACACATACAAAATAATGGGTAATTGACATTATAAGATACTGACAATAGTATAAATTCTGTTTTCTTATTTCTCACAGGATCCTTTTGGCTTTTTACAGAATAAGACATTAGAAAAATACCAAAAAAGTGTAAACTTTCTTCTAGGAGAGCTTCTAATCTACTACTCAGATTGTAAAATACTCAGGGCAGAAATTGCATTGTCATATATATTTGGGAAGTATCTAGCACATGGTGGGTGCCTTGGATTATAAATATTAGCAGTATGTTGTGACAATTTGGGAATCTGTCTATACAATTCATTAATTGTGTTTGATACTGGGGGCTTTGTACGTATCTGTGTCAGACTGCAAATTCCATTTTCAATGTGCAGCCTTTTGCCTTCTCTGTTACTGGTTTGCCTTCATGCTGGACTGAAAATTCCAAAGGCTGGTGGCAAAAGAACAATAGAGTTGTGAAAATATGATGATCAGCTTCCCAAATTACAAAGAGATCAAGGGAGAGATTGTCATGACTACAAAGTCAATTGGCATGGCTCTCTGGTCACTGGGGGATGATGGCAGCGAGCTCACCTGATGTAGGGGGGCTAAAAGTTATAAAAATGGGGGTGAGATAAGTTTTATGGGGCCTCTGGCCATTTGGTCTCAAGCTAAAGAGGAAAGAGAAGCATTCCAGCATGTAGGTACCTGCAGGAGGTACGGGGTCCTGCCCAGTTCCCCCCACTCCCATGGGAAGGGTAAGCTAATAAGATGCATTGTGGTTAGGATGTTTGTCATCTTCTAAATGATCAAATGAAAGAGAAATGTTCACCATGGATGGCAATTTAATAAGCATCCCAATAACCTTTGTAGATTTTCATATAGCCTTTTAAACTGTTGAGGAATGACGCTTAAAAAGCTGTGGTTTACAGAATTAAGAACTGCAATAAACAAAATGCAAAGTAAAATTATTTTAAAAAAAGAAAGACTAGATTGGAAAAAAATTTCAACCACATGTACCCAAAAAATGCGGCATAAGTGTACAAACACCAAGCATCTGATATTTTATTGCCACCTACTGGTAAGGCATCAACTCTGAAAGATGAGTCAGCCATCCATAATATAACACAGCTAACAGTCTGAAAAAGAGCAGCAGGAAGACTGTTTCACAATAGACTACTGTGGTTGATTTTGAACCAGAGGGAGAGGATTAATCAAAATGATCAGTGTATGTTTCACAGAGAAAATGAGGTAGAGTTGGTAGAAAAAAAATTATAAAAACAAGAATGTGCATTAAAAGAAATCTCAAACTGACTCAGCAGTGCACATTCATTAGGCACTATTATACTGGCTTGTACAGTTAAAACATCAATGATTTCTGGAACCTGATGGTCACCTTGTACCAGTGCAAGATGATTTCTTTTGTAAATGTCTGCAGTCTTAATCAAAATGCTGGTCAGTCTTGATATGCTGCTCTGAACTGTAATTATGTGGAGAGTACATAATAGGAGTTAATTCTAGTTTGTCATTATCAAGCCTTCACATGTTCCAGAATGTTGCCTAATAATAAGCACTTGTATAACACTTTTCAACTTCAAAGCACAGAACACCTCTCAATTCTGAGGCAGGTAACTCAGTTACCCCATGCCCAACATGTCTGTGGCACCATATGTGGTGAAACCTGGGAGTGCTTGGCTACTAGTCTTATGTCCTGTGCACTAGACAATTCTTCCTTGCGGATTACAACAAAATTGCAAAAAACAGCAGAGGGTGTACAGCCAATTTATGCGGTCACTCACTAGTGATTAATTTTGAGTCTGAAAATCTCAGTTCTTGAACAGAAAAAGTCTAGTCCAAAACTGTTGAAATGATTCGTAAGATAACTGAAGTATTTTTCAGCTAGGCCATGAACATAAGTGACCAGATAGCTTGCTGCCATCTGATAGCTGTTCACCTGCTAGCGAGTTAGTGGTTTCAGTTCAGTCTCTAGTAAACATGTGCCGACATCACTAAAATTACAATCACAATTGCGGTCTTAGCAAAGGCACCAAGAACTGTAGCAACAAAATTCTCCTATTCCTAGTGACTGATTTTCTAGAGCAAGATGGAGGCATATTGATAGCATGAGAATGCTGGTATTACAACTACATGTGAGGACAAAGGATGTCAGTCTCCTTAAAAGCTGCAGTCACATTGGCAATTTATATAGACACATTTTAATTGAAAAGCACTTTTAGCTAACAAGACTTGTTCAATATCCTTCATTATACAGAGGATGGGCCAAATTCATCTGTCATTTACACTCATATAAATTGAAGTCAATGGAATTATTCTGAGAGTTATTCCAGATTAAGGTCAGTAAATGAGATCCCAGTTTAGCCCAATGTATTTTCTATCAGCTATTGAGAAAGTTCTATGATTTCCCAAACAGAGCTATTCTAACTAACTGCAACAGGGTATACAGAAATCCACCATATGGCTACCTTGCACTGCTTTGGCCATTCATAGTTTGAGTTAAATTCATTCTCTGACATGACTGGAAAACAGTAGTAACATGTCTTGAGCAAGCAATGTTCCTGGGGGACAATGTAGAGGTGCCCCAGAAGCAGAACTATATAGTCTGAGGATTTCAAGGGCATGTCCAGTTCCCATTTCACAAAAATACAAAATCTTCCCCTAACAATAGTAAAAAACGGGTCCTCCACGAGGTCAACTGTGTACAGACTGAAACATTTTTCACTCCCCTCAAAGGCTTTGCCATAGTAGGGCACCATTTAGCCCATGAGCCAGGCTGAGACACATGAGAAAAAATTATCGGAGTATTATTCTAACATAAGTATAAGTTAGTGAAATTTTGGGTTATGTTAAGTATTAGCACTCTGTCTACAAATATAAAGAACTATTTTTCCACATTTAACCAGAACCAACAGTCTGAAGCAGCAGCTGTTAAACATGTACATTTGATTTGATTACATATTTCTTGCTGGTATTGTTTTGGAAAATAAATCTGTATTCATTTCTTGTTTCTGAAGCAGTGAGACTATATTATAACCACAAGAGAGACATTACCTCAGATGCTTTCTGTTTCATTTCCTTACACAACGTGTCACATTCTAGTGAAACCTGGCCTTCTTGTACCTTGCTGCATTGTAATTCCTGTAGGTATGAAAAAAACCTTCAAATTTAAAAATCACTTCTCTACATAAAGTATACAGTTTATTAATTTTCAACATAAAAGACTACAGATTTCTATTTGATAAAACATGCCCTAAATAATGTGTTTTTTATTAAATGGGGAAAAAAGCTAATTATAGACAGAACATTTTCAAGTCTATAATTTTATTTTTTTAATTCAGTGAAGATCAAGGTATCAATACAATTAATACCATGCAACATGGGTTTTTTAAGTAGTTGTGTTTATATTTCACCATTTTCATTGTGCCCTCCACCCCTCACAGCCTCAGAGGTGGGTGGGGACCTTTGTCTGGGCCAGCAAGGAACAGAAAATCCTTGGCCATTTTAAAGAATCACATCCTTAAGTGTAATGCAACTAGTACCTTGAACATTCAGGTATAGACTGGGGTGCGAAAGAATTTACTCCACTCCATTTGAGAGCAGAGCGAGCCCTCTCACAATTTGACACTACAATCTTGGGTGTCATGGCTACACCCTGGGCTGGCAGAGACTTATTGGGTTGTTTATTGAGCAGCACACTTTGCATCAGGGTATCAGACTACCAGAAACTGTAGCAGGTTCTAGCTAGGCTATTGGAGGGGTGAAATCTACCAGGGCTAATAAAGTGACAGAAGGGCAGATTCAGATGGGGCCTTTGATGTTTAGGGGTCTGTAATGGGTTAAGAGAGAGATCTGACAACCTGAATCTCAGAGTGTCAAAGAAACCAATTAAGGGCAGACAAGGTAAGGCATTAAACTAGGAGTTTTGGGAGGCTGGGATTTGGCCAACCAAAGCAGTATAAACTTGTGCATGGAGGCTGCTGGTGCCAGGATGTTCTTCCCTCGCTGGAAAAGAAATTACCTCAGAAAAGAAAGTTTCAGTTCATGGTGATGTCAAAGAAGCTGTATTTTTGAGGTTCTCCTACTGAACTGGGATCCCATTTATTCAGGAATAGGAGCCAAATGGGGTGGGTGTCAGTGGTGGCATCCAGATGCAGAAAGGGGTATGGAGACCCATCAGGGAGGATATTCAGTGCACTGTATGTAATAAACTCTTCCTATTTATTCTTTCCTTCACAGGAGTTGGTGATGGGATGTTTGGGCACAACACTGTGTATATGACCCATAGGTAGGTGGCTGACTCCTGCTGGAAGTTCACTGCTGGGCCTCAGTGGTGAGGCAGCTCTGGGTTGGTCTGGATGGAGGGCATGCCATTGTCAGCAGATGCCCTTTAATGTCTGTTGGCTAGGGAAGGGCCACATGAATGGATCAGTCTATTAATGATGCCACCCTATTTGCATTCAGCTTTACACAGAAACTTAGCTGTATCAATGGATTTTTTATGTAATTACACACTTCCCTGATCTCTGGTCAGAAAAATGTATTTTGTTTCTTTCACCTGAAATAGTTTTGAGTGAGACTTATCATACACTAGTCTCCCAGTGGAGTTATAAAAATCTAAGTGTATTTGAAACAATTTAATGCAATATTACAATATTTGTAGGTTACAGAACAATTTTACATCTTCAACGAATCCTCTGATACTAAGGGCAAGATCCTCAGCTGACATAAGTGTTTTAACTCCATTAAAGTACTGTATACCAACTATTTACTCCAGTGATGATCCTGCCCTGTGGATGCAGAGACAAAAACAAAAAAGGAAATTTACAGCTACAGTTCTCTCAAAATTACAGCACGGAATTTACCTTTTTCATTCTCTTGCATGGACATCTGAGTTTAACCTTCTGGTTGCAATTTTGAGGACAATCACCCGAATGGCAAATCTCTTTACATCGATGACCACAGGACAACTGAGAAAGAAAGAGACAGATTCTCTGCAACTGGACTATAAAACGTTTCTATTTCAAATACACCATTTAAACAGAAGTAAAGCCAGGAAAGCCCAACTAATGTATCAGTTTCCCACTCATGTAGTAACTAACTACATGAAGCTGGGAATGGGTGACAGGGGATGGATCACTTGATGATCACCCGCTCTGTTCATTCCCTCTGGGGCACCTGGCATTAGCCACTGTCAGAAGACAGAATACTGGGCTAGATGGATCTTTGCTCTGACCCAGTATGGCCTTTATGTTCTTAATTGTTCATTAATATTTGCTTTTTTGTTCACAGCATTTTTAGTTCCTATTACTAGGAACGAAGCAACATGCAAAGTATGATTTTTTTTTTTAATGAATTTCATTTTCACAGTCTGATTGAAAAGAAAAAAATTCAGTTATTTTAAATACAAATTTTCAGTAAGTACAATATCCCCTTTAAAATGATACACACAACCACAATATACAACTCCAGCGATGTGTATTTTGGAGGAAATAAGGTTTGGAAGAAGGGGAAAAGGAGGGAAAATTAAAAAAGAAGCTGTTGCTCTGCATTCTATACCTTCAAGTTATACTTCAAATGGGTGAGAACAAAAACAGAAGGAAATGGAAGTTTCTACTATGACATATTTTGTACACGTTTGGAACCATAAACTGTACTATAAGGAAGCCTCATACACTACATTATGGGATTTTTTTAGCTTCCTTTCAAATTCAGAAAATCTTAAGTGTGTGACTTTGAAGGACTATCCCATTTCTTGTCTTTGGGATATGGAGACTACAAACTTTTTTCCTATTATAAGTAAAAATTGTTTAAATAAGACTACAAAAACATAATTCAACTTTATTATTATCCTACACGACAGACATTTATTACTGTTACCTATGCCAGTTCTTGTAGGTGCTCATTGAAGATTTCATTAATTTCTTACAACAGCATGGTGATTGTAATGAATTTAGGGATGCACCAAACACTATGTTAGATCTAAAACACTAGAGGACAGAGACATTTTTCATTTAAGGTAAAGAACTTAGCTTCACATATCCCTTTACATACACATATACATACACACACACACACACACACACACACACACACACACGCACACTTTTCAGCCTCAACTGCTGAACATGTTTTCAATAACCTAAGCTGCTACTTACAAGGTAGCACATTTGATTAAGTGATTTATAAAGGAAGTTTAATTCCCAGAACTGTTCAAAAATTGTATCTGGAGATGCTTGTAGTTTAAAGTAAACTTTCAGCTGTAGTCAAGCGATTTAATACACTCTGGAAAATGTCTTAAGAGCCACAATTATTTTAATATTTAGGATGTGTGTTTTTCACATTTACTAGTAACTGGAAGTTTATAACATTACATGAATAAATCCACAAGAACAGAACTTGCATACTATTATAAAATAACTCAAATGAAGTATATTATAAGTTATGAAACTCAGATTCATGGACTTAAAAGTAGTATTGATTAACTGATTTAACCAAAGAGTCCATAGATACAGAGTACATACTTCAATCACAGAATCTGCATGATCTTTAGATAGAAAGTTTGTGCACATACCTGGCTCCTACTATGTCTCAGACAAAACTTCTTTGTGCGAGTATGTAGCCCTAGCAATGTTGGTCACTATGCTATTCATGTACTTATCTTTTTTAATGGAGTACAGTTGACATTATGCAACAGTATTTGACGGTGGTTACCTGCTGGTGACCATAAAATTAGTCTTTTACAGGTTCTGACAAAGTTTCCTTGCACTGATCAGCAATGCAAGAGTCTCAAGGAAGAGCAGAAGGAACTGTGTTTGCCTCCAAGACAGAGAAATAAAATGTCAAAATATATCTAACAATAAACACTGCATGGCACAGCAATATTTTTAGCCCTATACTGCAGCTCTTACTCATGTGAATAGTTCTGAAGTGAGTGATATTACACACAAGTGCTACAGGACCAAGCTCCAAGGCTTATAATGTTTTTTCTTAAAGTCTCCCACTGTTGCAGTACCACCAGTGTAACCTCACAGTGGGACTGCTAGCATAGACCATAGACCACCTGCAAGCATTTTAATCAACATGAGCCAGGTTAGATAACACAGTGGTAAAAAATCTTGTGCCTTCAATTTAAATTAGATCCCACTGTTGCTGCCACCAAATTAGGTCAGCACTGGTGCAACTGTGGGAGAAATATTTTTTTTTTAAAAAGCTTAGCTTATACACTCAGATCAAACAAGAATGCAATGTCTGAATTCCATTAGCTCTTTTACCCTATGCAAATCACACTCCCAGTAGCCCATAGCAACTAGACCAAATGCTGCACCTATCTGACTAGACAGTTGATAGATGCCAAATATTTTAAAGGAAAATCCTTTATTTAAAAACAAAACAAAACCCAAACCAAATAAACCAAAAGCTACAAGTATGAAAAAACAAAATTCCAGAACTTCTTTCATCTGGGTACCCAGTTCAAATCATGTTTTCAGCTTCATAAGGAGCGGAAGAAGGGCTACTGCAGTTTGCTGCCTTAGCAGAGTGTGAGGCCATACCACCAGCGTGCTCGCACATGGATTAGCAAACAAATCCAGATACTTGGAATTGAGGTGATCATTTTGCCTGGCTGATTCAAAAATTGTTCCTCAAGTGCATGATTTAACTATACTATGCGTAGGTCAAGGTGGAGAATGGGAGGAATCAGCTGGTTGTTTGCCACAGGGTCAGAGCACTTGAACTGTTAGAGCTGGATGAAGGGATTTTTTAAAAACAAACAAAAAGGAATAGAATTTATCTAATTTATGTTATACTAAAAATAAAGATAAAGAAACTAGAGATAGAAAAAAAGCTAGTCCATCATGTGCATACCCCTGTCAGGGTCCCTCTGTGTATGCAAATCAATAGTAATCTGACAAACAGTTACCATTTTTGGGTGTTCACTGGTTTCCATAGTTCTAGTGAACAGATGTCTGCGTCTCTTAAAAAACAAAACCACCACTCCTGAATGGCACTCTTCTTGGCAGCCTCAGAGGCAAAGTACAAACAGAAACAAAGATATTCTTCCTTTCAACCCTCGTTGTAGGCCCTCAAGTTTAATGTTAAAGATCCATTAAGCAGGGCTATGTGGGAAAGCTTACATTCCTCCTGCCATGCCTTGTTGTGTGTGGCCTTTATCCCCAGGACATTCTTTCACAAGTAATGCATTCACTTTTTAAAAAATTTATAGCAAGCCACCTAAACTGTCAATATTTTATGTTAAGAGTCCAGTAATTAAATTATAGAAGGACAAATTTTACAGCTGTACACCAGCAGGTAAAAGTTAGAACTACTACAGGTTTTCAAGTACGACTTACCTTTACAGTGCTGGAACATTAAAATAAAACTATGCCAAATCACAAGTCACGTATTACTGTAAAACTGAAAACCAATCTCCTTTGTAACAGTAAACACTGATTACAGAGACCACAAGTACAATGAGTGATATGTTTAATCAAAGAGTGACATGAACATACGAACTTGGAAAAATTTCTAAATTGCCAACACTTCCCCTTTAAAATTGTCCTAAACATTTACAAATGTGTTCTGCATAAGAATCTGAGTAGTCATTACTGATATATAATTTCCTTCCTCAGGATATTTGGTTTTACTGCCAAATAAAAAAAGCACTTTAAAAATGTTTTAACTTTACTAGCATCTCTGGCAAATCAAAGCCTTTGCTATTCCCTAAAGCAGAAAGGACATCTGAAATAAAAGAGTACCACTCGTATCAGACTATGGAAGTCTTCTGAGTGGTTTGTACAACCGTAGCCAAAACACAACTATGAAACTTGGCAAAAAACTTTTACAGTTACTGCTATATCTTGTAAGCCACCAGTCTACATAATTAAGAGTCTTTCACAATTCCCAACAGTAATATCAGACTTAACATTCAAATATTGCATAATACTGCCTACTACAAATTGCATCAATTCTCAAGAAAAAAACAGTAGTGCCTAAAGACTGACTTTAGAAATAAAACTTATTACATTTTAGAGAAGTCAATTTTTATTACTCTGGACTTTGGTGGAGGTTTTGTTACAGAGCAACGTTCAACAAGCAGCAACAAGGTCACTAGGCTTTTCCATACTAACATGGGGTGAGTCACTGGCACTTACATGAGGATTTGCTCTCACAATAAGAAAGAAAAATACATTTGGATAAAAGAAAACAAAATCAGTTTAACATGGCATTGATTAACTTTTTGAGTTTGTCACAACAGTATGCGAACTCATGGTACAATGGTATTAATTACATATTACGGATGCATTGTTTGCAGCACCATTGTTAAAGTTGAATTGAGTTTCAAACTCTCTTTCAAAGAATCTTTCCATTTACCACTGGCATTTTTGTAAAATAAAAAAAAATTGAGATATACCTATCTCAGAGCAGGAATGGACCTTGAAAGGTCATTGAGTCCAGCCCCCTGCCTTCACTAGCATGACCAAGTACTGATTTTGCCCCAGATCCCTAAGTGGCCCCCTCCAGGACTGAACTCGCAACTCTGGGTTTAGCAGGCCAACGCTCAAACCACTGAGCTATCCCTCCCCTCCTAAATCGAAACCATTCAGCTCCCACTATCCATAACATTCTGACCTGTGGCCTGTCTATTAAAATTTCTGGTCTCAAAGATTTCTCTGCCATATTCAGTAGATGGATTTGCTTTATATCGTCAGTCTTTGATTTTCAAATTTACCAAAAATCCCACTAATGGCTTTTGTGCTTTTCCAGGTCCCACTTCCATATATTAGAATATTTTCAAGTTAGTTCTTAAAAATCCCAAACTATTTGACAGACCTACTTTCAAAGCCTCCCACAATGTGCAGTCCTATCAATATCTCCTAATCTTTGAACAAGTGACTTAACCCTTGCCACAAAGGGGCCACAATAAGCATGATCTTTTCAGTCTGCAAAAGGTAAATATGTTCTGAGCCTGTTGCTTCATATTTTCCACCTGTTTTACATATTCATATTTCTTTTAAGGTAGCAAGAGCTGCAGAAAGGTTCTCTGGAAAATGGTAAGATATGACAGTGATAGGAATAAAAACAGACTAAGTTTTATTCAACTCCCATTTAAGTCAATGGCAGGCTTTTAATTAACTTTGCAGATTTGTGGCCTTCTCCAGTTCCAGTGAAGTAGACGGGACTAATCAAGAAAGTTCTTAAAACAAAAAGAGCAATTTTAAACTGGATCCTAAAATATATGGGGCACCCACTAGAACTTTTAAGGTTGCAAGTTATGTGGTCTTGCTTCTTTTTGTATGTGCAGCTTAGTCATTAAAGTCAGAGAAGTGAGTTACAATAGTCAAGATGAGATATGGAGTAGGTTTCAGAAGAGGTGGAGCTGAGGAACTGGATTATTTAGTAAATGTTGCAGACAGGTACATTAGCAGACAGGAGAAGGAAATTTCAGAACAAAGGACTTCAAGATTACAGAAGAGGCAAATAAACTGAGTTAAGGGGATAGATGGAGGGGATAAAATTGTGTTTGCAAATGCTCCTCTTGCTCCCAAAAAGCACTTTCAGATACCTAGCTGAAGGAAATTGTGATAAATCTACTTACAGTATTTACTTGCTTAAGATAGACAGGCTGAACAGGAAAGAACCATTAAAAAGGCACAAACTTGGGCTGAAAGCAGCAGAGGGAAGGAAGGAAAAGGAAAAAGAATTCTGAGCCTGGAAGGCTGGTTATGTGTTTCTTGTGAACCTGGAAATGTTGGATGGGAGGATTCAGAGCTGTGGAGAGGTTCAGCAGGAAGAGTGGGATTCTCAGCTGGGGATTATATATAGGTGTATCATGTTTCTGAATAGGCTTGCTTGACGGGAGCTGAGGGAATTTGGAGTTTGAGCTAGGACGGTTGTGTGAAAGGAAATGGAGTTAACTGATGAATGAAGATTTGAGTGAACTGGGGGAGGGGGTATATGAAGGAGACAAAGGGAGTTTGTGGGGCAGAGGTAGATTGGAGAGGGACAGCCTGAGGCGAGGAGAAAACAGTGAAGGGTTGGCAGAGGGATAAATATTGTCCTCCTGCTCCCCTCCACATACTACCCTTTAATGTAAAAATGTGTTCGTTTTTCACTCTCAAGTGGGGAAAAGACTACCCCTTCTTATCCAACCTCTCCTATCTCCCAAGAGAATGGCTTCTCTGTAATCTCCCTGACTGCAGTAGCCCTGTTTCTCATCTTGAAAATCCTACCTGCAGTTGGGAAGGGAAGGGAAGAAATTGCTACTTGTAGCCCCTCCAGTTAATTTGGCACTAGTCAAAGAATAAAGATATGATAACCCAGAGAGAGGTGGTGGACAGAAAACAGAAAAGAATAAATTGCTTCCTGGGAATGCCAAAGAAGAATCAAAAGGAAGCATTAATTTACCAATACAGCTTACCTCTTTTGGACACTGATTTTTGCAGGAACTGAGAAGATCCTTTTCTTTTAAGTCAGCACAAGTTATTTTTCTATTAAAAAAGAGAAAATGCTTAACAAAAGGCCAAATTAAAACTAATCCAATCAAGCACAGTTATGAACACATTTAATTATATATTTTTGCGCAGTAAAGAGAAATAGTTTCAGCTGCCTGCATACTGTACACAAGAGAAACTGTCCCAAATAAAAATTCTTTAAGATCAACTTACTTTCTGGACAACACAGACCACCACCGCCATTGTGCTGGCAATTTAATAATGCAAACAGCTTCTTCACTGTCAAAGCTTAAAGCAATTGTTTACACAGATGACTGGAAACATTTAAATTTAAAGTGGGAAGTGTTAATAAAAACAGAACATTGTTCAAAGAAATCCTATTGGATACCCAACACATCCCCAATTTCGGCAGAGATGAAAAAAAGCCATCTTGGTTAAAAGGATACGTGGAAACACCACCATACACGGAGCTAAAGAAATCAGTGGAACATCAATGGCTAAGAAAGTTAAAGGCATTTTTAAAACATAGTAAGTATCAGAAAAGCTCTGATCAGGTCTAGGTCTACGACTAGATATAGATGGTAGAACAGTTTATAGATGTTTCTGCTCTATACTTCACATGAAGCAGGAGAATGTATCCATCCAATAGGATGTTGTGGGTAGAAGAGAACGTTTACCATCTGTAACAAAGAATAATGTGAGCTAGCATTTGTTAAAATAAAACATTTTCAAAATCAACAGGCCCAGATAACTTACACCCAAGAGTTTTAAATGAACTAATGAAGAAGCTCTCTGAACTGCTAGTTAATTTTTTAACAAATCTTGGCAAACTCGGGCAATTACAAAGGAATGAAGGACTGCCAATGTAGTTCCAATATTTAAAAAGGGCAAAGAAGGATAACCCAAGGAACTATTGACTGGTTAGCCTGATGCTGATACCATGTAAAATAAGGTAATGCTTTTTGGGGATTCTATTAACAAAGAATTAGAGGCTAAAAATATAATTAATGCCAGTTGGCATGGTTTCATACAAGGTATTTTTCAGAATTTCTTTTTTGTAAACCACGCTTGGCCATAGGCTTGGTTGATATAGGCAGCTGTGTTGACACAGTGCATCTGATTTCTCCAAGGCATCTGACTTAATACCACATGACATTTTGATAAAAAAATTTGCACTGTAGGGAATTTACAGGGCACACATTAGATGGATTAAAAACTAGCTCAGAGGGGTCCACCAGGGATTGATTCTTGATACAAAACTATAATATTTTAATCAACAATCTAGTTGATGACACAAAATCCGCTGATATTTGAAGATGACACAAAGTTTGGTGGGGTAGTATATAACAGGTCACTGTCAGAGGGATCTGAATTGCTCAATTAAATGATCACAATCCAACAAAATGGGTTTTAATACAGCCAAATGCAAATTAATATATCTTGGGAATCAAGAATGCAGGTTACACCTACAGGATAGTACACCTACAGGATAGAAGATTGCCTTGGAAAGCAGTAACTCAGAGAAGGACTTAGGGACAGCATAGATAAATTGCCTCAAAATGATGTTGCAGTATAAGGCTACGGCAAAAAAAGGGAGAATGCAATCTTCAGCTGGATAAAAAAGGGAATATCAATTAAAAGTAGAAAAGTGATCTTGCCTCTGTAAAATGCACTGGTAAGACCAACATCAAAACTGAACATAATATCAAGACGACATGTGGATACTGGAGAGAGTTCAAAGAAGGGGCCACAAAAATGATTCAGGGGTTTGAAAACAAACCTTATAAATGCCAGGTTTAAAGAGCTCATCTCACTATCAACTGGTGTCTTTAAAATGAGATTAGATATAGTTTGAAAAGTTATGTTCAATTCAGCTTCTGGGAAAAATTCTGCAGCATGTGTGCATGCACCTGGGCTGGGTGGTCATGGTGATCTTCTATCCTTGGCATCTGAAACTGTGGGTTCCCTGTTCATCCCATTCCTTCCTGGGCCACAGAACAGGATTATCTGCATTGCCCTCATCATAACTGTAACACTTGCAACTCTGCATTAATGTAAACACGATAATCAAATCTCACGCTTCAGCTGGTCACTTGAAGAGGACAGGAAAGATTCCCCCTCCCTCCAATGCACAATTGCATAGATGTATTCTTCATTTCCCCCTCCACTCAGTTTTCCTCGGAAGCATGAAAGACTGGCCACTGCTGAAGACAGGACACTACACATGCCAAATCAGTGATCTGAGGTGATACAGAGAATCCATTTTAAGTGCCTCCCTGGTGTGTCTTGCTCACCAGCTTCTAGTTACACTGATCACCAAATTTATGGTTGGAAAGGAATTTTTCCCCAGGTCAGATTGGCAGGTAGCTTGAAGGGTTTTCATCTTCCTCTGCAGCATATGGTGCGATTCACCTGCCAGGATCATCCACTATTTTTAAAACAGCTGGCTGAGGAGTTTACTGGAACATTATTACTGATTTTCAGTGATGCTTGGGAAAAAAGCATGTGCGCCAATATTTAAAAGGGTAAATGGAATGACAGTTAGATACAGGCCCATCAGCCTGACATTGATCCCACACAAAATAATGGAATGGCTGACACAGGACTCAATTACTAAAGAATTAGAGGGTAACATTAATAACAATCAGCAAAAGTTTATAGAAAATAGATCCTGTCAAATTAATATCGAGTTTGTTTGATAAAGTAACAAGTATTAATGTAACAGACTTCTGTAAGGCATTTGACTTGGATCACAAGACATTTTGGATAAAAAAACCTGGAATATAAAAACTAGGCACACATTAAATGACTTGAGAACTGGCTAACTGATAAGCGTCAAGGTGTAATTGTAAATGGGAAATTATCAATGAGTGGATATGTTTCCAGGGGGATCATAAGAATGGCCATTCTGGGTCAGACCAAAGGTCCATCTAGCCCAGTATTCTGTAGCATTTGATAACTGACAGTGGCCAGTGCCAGGTGCCCGAGAGGGAATGAACAGAACAGGTAATCAAGTGATTCATCCCATCGCTCATTCTGAGCTTCTGGCAAACAGAGGCGAGGGACACCATTTCCACAGGGATTGGTTCTTGGTCCCACACTATTAACATTTTTATCAATGATAGAGAAAAAAATAATCAAAATAATTATTGACAAAGTTTGCAGATGACAAAGACTTGGGTAGTAGTAACTAATGACGAGGAGAGATCACTGATAGAAAGCAATCCAGATTGCTCTGTAAACTGTGCACAAGCAAACAATGTGTGTTTTAATGCAGCCACATAAAAATCTTATCTAGGAACAAAGAATACAAGGCAAAGCTAACAGGACAGGGGATGCTATCCTGGGAAACAGTAAAAGATGGTTACTCACCTTTGTAACTGTTATTCTTCGAGATGTGCTGCTCATATCCATTCCAGTTCGGTGTGCGAGCGTCGCGTGCACGTTCGTCGGAAGATTTTTACCCTAGCAACACTCGATGGGTTGGCTGGGAGCCCCCTGGAGTGGCGCCGGCATGGCGCCATATATATACCCCTGCCGACCCAACCGCTCCTCAGTTCCTTCTTGCCAGCTACTCCGACAGTGGGGAAGGAGGGCAGGTTTGGAATGGATATGAGCAACACCTCGAAGAACAGTTACAAAGATGAGTAACCGTCTTTTCTTCTTCGAGTGCTTGCTCATATCCATTCCAGTTAGATGATTCCCAAGCCTTACCTAGGCAGTGGGGTCGGAGTGAGATGTGGCAGAATGCAAAACTGCTGAGCCAAAGGCTGCATCATCTCTTGACTGTTGAACCAGGGCATAATGCGAAGCAAAGGTGTGGACCGAGGACCAGGTAGCTGCGTGACTTATTTCCTGGATTGGTACATGAGCCAGGAAGGCAGCAGATGAAGCCTGAGCCCTGGTAGAATGTGCATGCAGTGAGATGGCTCAAGGGAACATGAGCCAAGTCATAACAAGTGCGGATGCACGCCGTCACCCAAGAGGAGATCCTCTGGGAGGAGACAGGTAGGTCCTTCATTCGGTCTGCCACTGCGAGCGCCCTACGGACATCTACGGAGTGCAATTGTTGCTCCTGTCGTGATAAGTGCGGCTTCGGGAAGAAGACCGGAAGGAAGATGTCCTGATTGATATGGAAGGCCGATACCACTTTAGGGAGGAACGCTGGGTGTGGTCACAACTGCGCCTTGTCCTTGTGAAACACAGTATACGGTGGGTCCACTGTGAGCACCCAAAGCTCGGAGACTCGTCTGGCTGATGCAATGGCTACAAGCAAAACTGTCTTCCAGGACAAGTATGGCAGCGAGCAAGTTGCTAACGGCTCGAAGGGTAGAGACATAAGTCTGGTTAAGATCAGGTTGAGGTCCCAGGTAGGGGCAGGGCGGTGTACTTGGGGGTATAGGCGCTCCAAGACTTTGAGGAACCTGGAAACCATAGGGTGTGAAAACACGGAGTGGCCACTCTTTCCTGGGTGGAAGGTAGAAATGGCTGCCAAGTGCACCCTCAATGATACTGCTGTTTGAGAGACCACAGGTAGTCCAGGATGGTGGGGATCGAGACCTCAGTGGGAGTAACATTTTGCGTTTCGCACCACCAGGAGAAACGCTTCCACTTGGCCAGATACGTAGACCGAGTGGAAGGTTTCCTGCTATCCAGGAGTATTTGTTGTACTGAGGCAGAGCGGCATAACTCTGACTGGCTCAACCACGCAGGAGTCATGCCGTGAGGTGAAGGGACTGCAGGTCTGGGTGGTGAAGTCTGCCGTGGTCCTGAGTTATGAGGTCTGCGTGAAGAGGTAGGGTAATTGGGCTGGCTATCGACAGGTTGAGCAACATGGTGTACCAGTGCTGCCTGGGCCACGCTGGGGCGATCATGATCAAGCAAGCTCTGTCCCTGTGGAGCTTTAGCAGGACCCTGTGAACCAGCGGGAATGGTGGAAAGGCGTAAAGCAGTTGGCTCATCCACAGTATCAAGGAAGTGTACAAGATCGAGCCCGGGGAGAGACCTTGGAAGGAGCAGAATATCTGGCATTTCCTGTTCTCGCGGGAAGCGAAGAGGTCTATGCAGGGAAATCCCCACTTCCGGAAAACAGAATGAATAATGTCTGGACGGATCGACCACTCATGAAAGCGGAAGGATCTGCTGAGTCAATCCGCCAGAGTGTTCCGAACCCCAGGTCTATCCAGTGGGCTATACAAAAGCCCCAGAGTTGAATGGCTTCCTGACAAAGGGGGGAGGACCGTGTCCCCCCCTGCTTGTTTATGTAATACATGGCCGTTGTGTTGTCTGTGAACACTGAGACACAATGGCCTTTCAGATGCTGTTGAAAAGCCTGGCACACAAGGCGGACTGCTCTCAACTCTTGGACATTGACGTGCAAGGCCAGCTCCTGAGATGACCAAAGGCCTTGAGCGCGAAGATGTTCGAGGTGAGCACCCCAGCCAAGAGATGATGCATCCATCGTCAGGGCCACAGAAGGCTGGGGTGGATGAAACGGCATCCCTGCACACACCAGGGAGGGCATCAACCACCAGTCGAGGGAGCCTAGGAGTCTCGGGGGAACCGTGAGGATCCTGTCTATATTGTGTCTCCCCGGGTGATATAATGATGAGAGTCAAGTTTGAAGGGGACGTAGGCATAGCCTGGCATGCTTGGTCATGAATGTGCAGGCAGTCATGTGACCCAGGAGGCCGAGACAAGTTCGAGCCAAAGTGGTTGGGAATTTTTGTAGGCCTTGTATAAATCGATATCATTGTGTGAAACCGCTGCTGTGGTAAGCAGGCCCTGCCGAGATTGGAGTCCAGAATGGCTCCAATGAACTCTATTCTTTGTGTGGGAACCAGAGTAGATTTCTCTAGGTTGATCATCAAGCCTAGTTGGATGAATAGGTCCTTGACGATGCCCACATGCCGCGTTACTTGGGTCCCGGAGGCCCCACGAATGAGCCAATCGTCGAGATACGGGAAGACGTGTATGTGTCGACGACTGAGGGAGTCGGCGACTACGGCCATACACTTTGTGAACACTCTTGGGGCTGTGGAGAGGCCAAAAACGGAAGGACTGAAATTGGAAATGTTGACAGTTGACCACAAACCTGAGGTAGCATCTGGGCGGAGGATAAATGGCAGTGTGAAAATATGCATCCTTCATATCGAGGGTGGCATACCAGTCTCCAGGATCCAAGGATGGGATGATGGTCCCCAGGGATACCATGCAGAACTTCAAACTTTATCGAGAACTTGTTGAGTCCCCGCAGGTATAGAATTGGTCTGAGACCTCCCTTCGCCTTGGGGATTAGGAAATAGCGGGAGTAGAACCCCTTGCCCCTCAAGTCCTCCAGTACCTCCTCTATAGCTCCCATGGCAAGGAGGGGCTGTACCTCCTGCAAGAGGATTTGCTCGTGAGAGGGGTCCCTGAAGAGGGATGAGGATGGGGGGAGGGGGTGGAGAAATAAACTGAAGGCGGTATCCAAATTCCACTGTGCGTAAGACCCAACGATCTGAAGTTAGTTGGGTCCAAGCAGGGAGGAAAAAGGAGAGGTGGTTGCAAAAAGGAGGGAAAGGATCCTGTTGAACAACTGGTACGTCGCCCTCGGGCGTGTCTTCAAAAGTTTGGTTTAGGTCCTGCGGGTTGTTTGGCGGGGCCGTGATTCTGACTCCCTGGGGGTCTGGACTGCCGTCTACGATTACCTCGGCCATGCCTCCTGCCAAAGTCCTGCCACTGTCTAGGAGAGGAGGTAAGGGCGCTGAGTCTGCGGTGTGTGCATCCCAAGCGAGCGCATGATCACCCTATTGTCCTTCAGACTCTGCAGCCTAGGGTCAGTCTTTTCCGAAAATAGGCCCTGACCTTCGAAGGGCAAGTCCTGTATCATATGCTGCAATTCAGGTGGAAGGCCTGACACCTGAAGCCATGATATTCACCTCATGGCAATTCCTGAAGCCAGAGTTCTGGCTGCGGAGTCGGCTGCATCTAACGAGGCCTGGAGAGAAGTTCTCGCCACCTTCTTTCCTTCTTCCAAAAGGACTGCAAACTCTTGACGCGAGTCTTGGGGGACTAACTGAATTTCTCAACCACCGCCCAGGTGTTATAGTTATAGCGGCTAAGCAGGGCTTGTTGGTTTGCCACTCTGAGTTAGAGGCCCCCTGCAGAGTAGATTTTATGTCCCAATAAATCCATGCGCCTAGCCTTCTTTGCTTTTGGGGCAGGGGCTTGCTGGCCATGGCGCTCCCTTTTGTTAACTGATTGGACGACGAGGGAGCAGGGTGTACGTACAGGTACTCGTACCCCTTAGAGGGCACCATGTACTTCCTCTCAACTCCCCCAGCCGTGGGCGGAATAGATGGTGGAGACTGCTAGATGGTATCAGCCTTCGCTTGGATCACCTGAATAAATGGTAAGGCCACCTTTGTGGGAGTGTCAGCCAACAAAATATCTACCACCAGGTCTTTTATCTCCGGAACCTCCTCCACCTGGAGATTCATATTCAGGGCCACTCGTCTCAGGAGGTCTTGATGTGACCTTAGGTCAACTGGAGGAGGGCCCGAGGAGGATGTCCTCGCCACTGCTTCATCCGGAGAAGAGGAAGAGGAAAGGCCAGACACAATCTGGTCCTCTGTTGTCTCATGGACTTGGGCAACGTCCGGCTCCATTGGGACTTGAGGGTCTGGTGCCTGAATAGGAGCGTCCTCCGTACCCGCAGGAGTAGGGTGGCTAACAGTAGAATCCAGCACCCGGTGCTCTGATGGTACAGAGTGATGGCACTGGAAGTCCACCTTGGGCTTGGTGATATGCCCAAGGCGTCCAGAAGGACCACTGATGAGGTCCTTGGTCTTGAGCCTGGGTCTCTTGGAAGACACGGCTGGGGACATCTAAGTCACGGTCCTGTGCATAGGAAGCACTGTCCACATGGGGTGACAGATGCATGGCGAGACGGCCAAGGAGGAGCTGAAAACCCCTGAGAATAGTCTCCATCCTGGGTAGTCTGTCTGTACACTGCAGCGGAGAGCGATAGCGAGCGCTATACTGGTACCGGGAATGAAACCGGGACCTGCGACCGGAACGGTGCTGGGAGGTCGACCGGCACCTTGAAGCTCGACAGCGGGAGCGGCTGCGAGAGGTGTGGTGCCGTGAGCGGTGCCGGGAACTTGATTGGTACCGAGAGTACCGGGCCGGCAAACGGTGCCCTGAGTGCGACTGGTACCGAGATGGAGAAAGGTACTGGGACTGTGAGCGGTGTCGGGACCGGGATCGGCGATGCGACCGAGAACGCCAGCGGGACTGCGATCGTGATCAGTGCCTCTCAGCGGTGCCGACAGAGGATGGTCTCAGTAGCGCAGGCTTGCCTATGGACTGTATAGCCCGCACCGGTGGTGCTGGGGGTTGAGGCAGCGCAGACTCCGTCAGTGCAATCAGTTCCCTTGCCGTAGAGAACGTCTCCAGCGTGGAGGGAATAGTAAGCTCAACCACGGCACGTGCTGGGGAGCTGTTAGGCACCGGACTCGACGGTGCTGAAGTTGTCGGTGCCACAGCAGTTGTTGGTGCCAGGCAGTTCGACTCAGGGTGCTCCGACTGTGGCATGGACATGGAAGCCGCAGGAGTCTTATGTTTTTTTACCCATAGGGAGAGGGAGCAGTGCCGAGCAGACATCCGGGCCGGTGATGGTTGGTGCCGAGGGGCCTTAGTGGTACCGGTGAGCTCCGGTGCTGAAGATGCACTTCTCCCCGGTGCGGACTGTCCGGCGCTCGGTGCCGAGGGTGGAGGAGTAAGAGCTGCCTCCATTAGGAGCTGTCTGAGACGAAAGTCCCACTCCTTTTCAGTCCACGGCTTGAAGGCCTTGCAAATGCAGCACTTATCTGCGAGGTGCGATTCCCCGAGGCACTTAAGGCAGGAGTCGTGAGGATCTCCTTGTAGGCATCGGCTTGTGACAGGCCGAGCACAGTTTGAAACCCGGTGAAATGGGCATGGGCCTCAGCACCAGGTGAGGAGAAGGGGCTAATCCCCAAACCCCTCTTAACTATATACACTAACTATGTTAAAGAAAATAATAAACTAACTGCAAGTATAGAAATTTGAACTATATACACAATAACAACAAGAAAACTACGAATAGCTAGGGAGGTGTAGATCAGCTAAGCTGCGCTCCACTGTTCCAACGACCGACACGGGCGGTAAGAAGGAACTGAGGGGCGGTTGGGTTGGCAGGAGTATATATCCAGCGCCATGCCGGCGCCACTCCAGGGAGCACCCAGCCGACCCACCGAGTGCTGCTAGGGTAAAAATCTTCTGAAGAACGTGCACGCAGCGCGCGCGCACCTAACTGGAATGGATATGAGCAAGCACTCAAAGAAGAACTGAACAAAACCTGGGAGGCCATGGTAGATAATCAGCTGAACCCAAGCGCAATTCCAGTGCAATGCTGTCACCTAAAGGTTTATGCAATCCTTGGATGTACAACAGGGGAATATCAAGAGTAGAGGACATATCTGTAGACAAATTGCAGACACAAAAACTAGACAGTAATTCACAAAAGTGTTGACAAATAGGAGATGGTTCATGGAAGAGCTGCAAGAATGATTAAAGGATTGAAAAACACACTTTATAGTGATTGTCAAACTAAATAGACTGAGCTTCTGGAAACTAAGAGAAGGTTATTGTGTGACTTGATCACAGCTTATAAAGTACCTATCATAGGGAACAAAAATTTGATAAGGGGATCTTCAATCCAGGAGTGAAACATAACAAGATCCAGTGACTGGAAGTTGGACACACAAATTCGGACTAGGAATAAGGCACACATTTTTAACAATGAGGATAATTAACAATTTGAACAATCTGCCACAGACATGACAAATTTTCCACAACTGGCAATTTTTAAAATCAATATTGTACGTTTTTCTAAAATACAAGATATAGTTTAAACAGTAATTCGAGGCAGTTCTATAACCTGTATTATAGACTATAATCTATGAATTACAGCGTTTTAATTGAAAAGATCTTTACAGAACCCAGTAAGTGTATGTATTCATTCTTAAATTATCCAGGAGAATAAAGTCCATTCCTGGCATACGTTACCAAAAATTTAACTACATCCAGAAACCAATTATGCTCTTAACGCTGTTACTAGCAACAGTGAATCAGATTAGAGTGGACAGAAAAACAGATGGAGACTTTTTTAGTGCTGCTTTTTCTGAGCCATCATCAATTGTGTAATCTTTAAATAAAAAGTTAAGACTTGACCAAGGGATACATTTCAATTGCCTCCTTCCAAGTAGTCATATTTCTTTAAGATTTGAATTCAAGGTTCCCCTTTATCTACTTACATGCATTCAATATACAGGTTTGTGAGTTTGCAGTGACACTTTATTTTAAGCATTTGGACACATGGTGGACATTGGCCAGGATGACAGGGCAAAACGCACGAGTGAGGACAGCCTGGTGGTCGTGGTTTGGTACACGCCTCCTCACACTGAGAACATTCTGGACTAGCCTAATAAAACAATACAAGAAAAATTATTGAACTGAACATGGAAAGCGCCACCCCAAGAAGTGCACCTTCCAGTCACTCTTAACTGTCTGAAAGCAGGTTGTAAGGAACACTGTTTTGCAACCTTAATGATAGTAGGTTAATGAATAGAACAGATATTTGTACAGTGCTTTTCACCTGCAAAGTATTGAACAAACTAACTTGATGCAGGAGGAGTCATTGTTCAGAGATATCAAAAAAATAAAACTATATTAAGCCTGTAGTTTTGTATCTGTCAAACAGCAGAGAAAAAGTCCTAGAAATAAGGGGTTAAAAACTTGTTATTGAAAATAAGTATTCAAAGTGAACTTGACAAATATGAATTACTCATATTCTGCACTTTTTGCATTTCTCCCGCCTCAAACAGCAGTTTAAGTAGCATTGGGATGGAAACCTGACTATTATATAGCAGGCTGAAAATTAGTAAAACAGGATCATCATATGATTAAAGTATGCATTTCAGAACTAGGACAAAGACTCAATTCCATAGACATGATTTAACCTTTTAAGGATTATTCTCCTTTTTTTGTCTGTATTATAGTGAGATTTAAATTTATTCCAGTAGGGTTATTTACTTAGCAAATTCTTATCTACATTAGCACAGAGTCAAGGAAACAAGCACTATTTCTTTCAGTGGTTAAGATAAAGCTCACTACTGAACAGTTAGAGATGGGCACATAGAGCAACAGACAGTTTTACTTTCATTCAGACACTAAATGTGCCACTTTTTCTTTTACATGAATATGACTTTAAAACATTTGTGGAATATAATAAACAGTTAATTTATATTTAACCTTCAGAATTTTATGACAGCATTTGACTGGGGTAAAGGGTAACTTATTTACTTCTACTATTCTCTGAAGCCAATATCTTTCAGTTAGGCTTACTCAGATGGCCACCAACAAGCCATCCAGAGAGCACTCCAAACTATACAACTTCCTAGCTGCCTTCCCTATCCAGTGGCAAAAAGATCTCAGGGAGGGGCCTATGTTTCACCAGCTGAGCTCAAAATTGAGTTGGTGAGTAACGAGGTGCTTTTTCTCACCTTCAGCTAAATTTTGAGCTGGGCTACTGAGACATAAGCATGATCTATACATACAATTTCAACTAAAGGATGTTATTTTAGACCAGGGGTGAGCAAACTTTTTGGCCCGAGAGCCACAAAACAGTTTTTAGTTAAATCAGTAACTTATGAGCACAGATAAGGCCCTATACTGATTGTATGTTTCTGTTTGGAAAGAAACAATTACAGGTAAGTAGTCTGTCCTCATTCCAAGAGACAAGTACTATTGGAGTAAAATTTTACAGTGAGCCACAAAGGCATATAGTTAAGCTAGACCCAGAACAAAGAATAATTGGAGGAATAGAGTAATAGCCTTTATAATACATTTCTTTGATGAGAAATAAGATAAAACTAAGACAGACTATTTATTAAAAACTTATAGGTATTCCACAAAACTAAGATTCCATTACCTCCATTGGCTCCCTGTTTTATACTTACAACAAATTCTGCATATCCTCATCATTATTGCCTTTTGAAACTCCATCCCTCCCTTCTTTATCCATTTTAAATGAGTTCTGTCCCTTCCACTCCAACAATGCTATGCAAGATCACTATGCCTCCCATATTCACACTTCTTTCATGCTGCTTCTTAAATGTGCAATGATCTTCTTGACTTAGCCCATAAACTCTCCTCAACACACACTTCTACCATGCTGCTGATGGGAAAATGCAAATTCATAATGGCTAAGCAGATGGCTAGTAGGAATAGCTGAAATTTATTTATACCTTATGATTTTAAAAAGTGAAGCAATTCAACATCTGGTTGTGCACAGCTAGCCTAGGCAACCACATATTTTTTGGGAATGGAATGAAGACATAATGGATTATACACCAGCTTGTTGCATCTTGTCTTAAATTAAGTAGTAAGAACGAACACCTATTTTAAAGAGTTTGTAATGTGTTAGTACATTGCCTAGCACATCAGTGCCCCCAATCCAGAATGAGACTTTTGGATGCTGCCATAACACAAATAAAATCAATAATTGTGTAACATGGAATTAAAACAGGACATTTCATCCATAGGAGGCAGCATGAAAAGTTTGTGGGAGAAGTGAGAAAATCTATAATAAAACCTCAAATCATTGACTTGGTAGTGATAAAAATTTAGATGAAAAAAGGTTCCATGCAGTTGGCCTTGCAGATCTCATGGAACGAGGTGACAAGTTGGTTAGCATCACTGACAGCCTCTACCTCTTGTTCTGCACTGCTTCAAGAGTCTGTGGTGGCACTGTTTCAAGAGTCAACCGATAAACAAGTAATGTACTACTGACTAGCATCAATTTAGCCAAGAAAGATGATGGGTTTTTATAAGTCTGCCTCAGAGACAACCCAGGGAGAATTTTTTATGTCCAATTTACAGAGCACGAAGAAACCTATACTGGTAGGTGGGTTCAATGGTTCTGCTAGAATTAAGTTTTACAGTGAGTCATCCTTCCTCCTTATCCTGCTGGAGTATAAAATACACCTTTCAGAATTACAGTTGTATTTTGTGCCCCAGCTGAATGCTGCTGAAATAGCCAAATTTCTAGCATGTCCATGAAAAGCCAAGATCTCTGGACTAATCACTGGATGTGAAACCCTTCTTGGTGAGCTTCCCAATTGGGGTTATGCATACTGGAATTAACAGAACCTGTATCTGAAGAGCTTGGAAAGTTTTTTCATACCCATGAATGGCTCAAAGGAACTGCTCAAACAGTCAGCCCCAAAACTTGAGCCTTTGTTCTAACTAGAATTTTACTCTGACCAAGTCAACAATCCTTTATTTGGAAGGCCCTAAAAATTGGAACTTGTTAATGTCCAAAATTGTCTTGGTTGTAACATACTTTGTGAGGAAGGAACAGATCTAACAAACTGAAATGTTCAATGAGAAAATTTCATGAGTGATTCCCAAATCAAGAAGGGAATGTGTTACTTTGAGACAATCAAGATGAACCTTTGCTACACCTCAGCAAAACATTTACATTCTTCTCCATGCAGTATGAAGGTTCCAACACTTTTTCTTCCTCCAATTTTTGCAGGAGCATAGACCCTGAGACCCAGGGACCTCTGGAGCCAAATGATAGAGGGCACAGGGAGTGCTTAGCGTTTTAAAGGGATACCCTGCATTGGATATATGCATAAAATTCACTATGGGTGGCATCTATCAAGAGCCCACTGGCATCATAATCACTAAATATATCAACAGATAGTGTCTAAGGAATTATGCATCTGTACTGAAAATTATGTTCCTAAGGCATATATGAATTAAGGAAGGTCACCAGAAGGTGATAAACATGCTCCTTTCAGGTACGAGGGAGGAGATGCTCATCTCTCCTCTGTCTGGTCACACATGTATTGTACACTTCACAACAGAGGCCTATCCACAGTCTGAGCCAAATACCAATCAAGAGATTGTGAAGTTGACAAGAAAGAGGTAAAGAGGAAAAAGAAATTAGCATTGGGGCTTCCTGTTTAAGAGTAACAGCAATGTTTTAGGGGAGTATTGCTGGGGACGGGGGGATTAGAATGCATGTTATGATTTTATTTTATATGTAACCATTTATTTCCAATATTTCTACCTGCTACCATTTGGAGCTCTTCCCTTTGTTAAATGAACTTTTAAACTTGTACTATAAAAACTTACTTAAGTTACACTATAAACTTAAATAAGTGCTGCAGAGCGAAGAGCTCAGTGGTAACTTGCAAGCTGGGGAGTACTGCTTCTTTGGGAGCAGCTAATCTGTGAATACTGCAAGTGTCCAGTGGACACTCCAGTGGGACACTCGGAGGGCTCAGGGGTTGAAGTGTGCCCATCACTAGCCTGCGGAGAGACAGCAGAGTCTGCATAGGCTGAGAGGGAAGCGTTTGTGTTGTTTGTGGCTAACAGAGTCAGAGCTGACCCACAGCAGACAAACAAGGCTTCCTCATGTAAGAGCTGGTGGTAGCAGGGTGCCTCACAAATCTCAGTAGACCCATGAAGGACCACAGACCCTTAAATGAGATTAGGATAGACACAGTGACTTTAGTTCCCTTTACTGGCTACAATAAATTGTTTCCAGTCCTGCTGGATCTGATCAGGTTTTGAGTGTGCCAGTTCTGATGACTAACCTCCCTTTTTGTCCTATTACTATAGTGGTGTTAATGGACCACATTCACCTTGAAAGGGCCATGGTAATGTAGGTTACCTACTTATGTTTAACAATCTGTTTCACCTAGTATTTAGCTGTGACACTTTGAATATTTTTCCCTGACCTAAAGAACTGATATGTGTAAGGTTTAAAAGTGTGTGTCTCTCACTAACAGAATTTGGTCCAATAAAAGATATTACCTTACCCACCTTGTTGACTCAAAGCTAGGACAGTTCTTCACCCCTGCCCAATCTCTCATTTTTGTTTCATTGTAACTCCAGCAACTATTATCTTTTAACTCCTGGTTTAATGTACTTGAAAAACAAAAACAATCCTCTAGTGTAGGAATTTTGTTTAAATAGTCTCCAGTGGTCTCTTGATGGATCTTAACATGCAGTCACAATTTTTTTTGTGTGGAAATCTCAGCTTTGTGGCTCTGCCATGTTTCTAGTGACGAGGTAGAACTGCTCTACTGTTAAATGGTTTGCTGGCCTCCTGTACTGCAAGTTTGACTGGCGAGCAATTTCTCCCCAACAGACTATAAGGGGGTTCGTGAAACCCTACTTACCTCACCCCTCAAGATAAACCTGTATTCCTCCCAACACCACATCAGTAGGCAACACAACCCAGGAAAGGTTGTCATATTTGATTCTGGAGGAAGTTTATAAAAATATACAAGTGATACTGGAAGGAAAAAACCCACCCTACATGACTACTTTGCTTTAGAATGTTAAAATAGGAATAATAATACTGCTTAACATTTACAAAATAGCTAATTGACATTATTCCAATTTTAAAGATGAGGAAATGAAAACACAGAAAGGTTAAGTGACTCGATAAAGGTCACCAAGTAAGTCACTGACAGAGGCCTGCTCTACACTACGCGTTTATACCGATTTTAGCAGCGTTAAACCGATTTAACGCTGCTTCCGTCCACACGAGGCCCTTTATATCAATAAAAAGGGCTCTTTAATTCGGTTTCTGTACTCCTCCCCGATGAGAGGAGTAGCGCTGAAATCGGTATTACCATATCGGATTAGGGTTAGTGTGGCCGCAAATCGACGGTATTGGCCTCCAGGCAGTATCCCACAGTGCACCATTGTGACTGCTCTCGAAAGCGATCTGAACTCGGATGCACTGGCCAGGTAGACAGGAAAAGCCCCGCAAACTTTCAAATTTCATTTCCTGTTTGCCCAGCACGGAGCTCTGATCAGCACGGGTGGCGATGCAGTCCCAAATTGAAAAATTGCTCCAGCATGGAGCGTACGGGAGATACTGGATCTGATCGCTGTATGGGGAGACATATCTGTTCTATCAGAGCTCCGTTACAGAAGACAAAATGTCAAAGCATTTGAAAAAAATCTCCAGGTTACAATACAGAGTCCACAGCACAGTGCTGTGTGACAAGCGTAACGGAAAGCCAAAGAATCAAATGGACGCTCATGGAGGGAGGGAGAGGGGACTGAGGATTCCAGCTATCCCACTGCCCCCGAAAAGTATTTGCATTCTTGGCTGAGCTCCCAATGCCTGTAGGGTCAAACACATTGTCTGGGGTGGTTCAGGGTATATCTCGTCAATTTACTCCCCCTCCCCCGCATGAAAGAAAAGGGAAAAAAATCATTTGACTTTTTTCAATGTCACCGTATGTCTACTGCATGCTGTTGGTAGACGCGGTGCTGTGGCACTGAAGAGCAGCATCCTCTCCCCTCCCTTCCCCGGTGGCAGACGGTACAGTGCAGTAGGACTGGTAGCCATCCTGGTTATCATCCCGTGAGTGACCCTGGCTGGCCTCAGGTGAGGTAGGCCGGAGGCGCCTGGGTAAAAATGGGAATGACTCCTGGTTATTCCCAGCAGATGGTACAGAACAGCTGGTAACCATCCTCATCATAGCAACTGGGGGCTGAACTCCATCAGCCCCCCAGCCCCCTTTCATGTCTAAAGAACAGATTCTGTACTGCCTGGACTATCATAGCAGCTGGAGGCTGCCTCCCCCTCATTTTATCTCACTAAAAAGTCAGTGTTTCTTATTCCTGCACTCTATTACTTCATCACACAAATGGGGGGACCCTGCAATAGTAGCCCAGAAGGGTTGGGGGAGGAGGGAAGCAATGGGTGGGGTTCTTGCAGGGGCACCCCCTAGAATGGCATGCAGCTCATCATTTCTGTTGGATCTGACATGGAGTGGCTGTGCTCTCTGGGTCTCTGATACACTGGTTCTCTGATACACTTGCCGCATATTCTAGGCAGGACTGACTATTTTTAGAAACAACATAAAGGAGGGAATGACCCGAGGGGGTCATTCCCATTTTTGTCTTTGCACTCCCGGCCAACCTCAGCGAAGGTCAGCCAGGAGCAGCCATGACAGCAGCAGACAGTACAGAACGACTGATAACCGTCATCTCATCGCCAATTTACAATGGCGCAGCAGACAGTACAGAACGACTGCTAACCGTCTCTGCTACCTTGCAAAGGCAGATGAATGCTGCTGTGTAGCGCTGCAATACCGCCTCCGTCAGCGACATCCAGTACACATACGATGACAGTGACAAAAGGCAAAATGGGCTCCATGGTTGCCATGCTATGGCGTCTGCCAGGGCAATCCAGGGAAAAAGGGCGCGAAATAATTGTCCGACGTTGCTTTCAGGGAGGAAGGAATGTGTGACAACATTTACCCAGAATCACCCGCGACACTGTTTTTGCACCATCATGCATTGGGATCTCAACCCAGAATTCCAGTTGGCGGGGGAGACTGCGGGAACTATGGGATAGCTACGGGATAGCTATCCACAGTGCAACGCTCCAGAAATCAACGCTAGCCTCGGTTCATGGAAGCACACCAACGAATTATTGTGCTTTGTGTGGCTGCGTGCACTCAACTTTATACAATCTGTTTTACAAAACCGGTTTATGTAAAATCTGAATAATCCTTTAGTGTAAACATAGGTTCTGTTTCCAGCTCTGGGTATGTTTCCTGACTGCAAATCTTGTGCTCTTGAGCCAAGAACAGACGAAAGAAAAATACAACCTCAAAAAAAATAAAAAAAAAAAACTTACCTTTTGCCTGTCAGCATTACCATTTACTTTGGTACATTTATGACATTCCTTCATGCAGGTATGATTCTGGCAATCAAGCAGCCGTCCACAAAATCTTTTACATGAGTACGGGCCCGCAGAGTGACATGGTAAAGGACTCACCTAAAAGATTAAAAAAACAAACCCAAAATATGGCATTAGCTTCACCATACAGAACTTTTGATGCTTCTGAATATCTTTGACAAATAACCTTAATTAACACAGCAAAATGAAAAGTTCAATTAAGTTTATGTACTTGATTTTATATTATATCTAAGTAAATAAAAAAAACTGTAACAAACCTGCATTCTGAAAACATAGCCACTGAATAGCTGGAAAATAGACTTTCAGTTGCAGACTTTCAGTATGTTTTAGTAATACTTCGCATGTCTATTGTGTCCTTTGTTAGATCTTCTCAAAGTGCTTTACAACTGTTAAAGAATTAAGCTTCAATAACCCTACAGAGAGACAATGTCTAGTGACCTCACTCAAAGTCCATTCCAGTTCTAGAATTAAGTTCCATAGTCTCCCTACATATAGGATATATCATTGGACAGATCTCAAACTCTAATCTCTAAAATCAGAACTTTAAGCATATTCACTGTAACTCCACGGAGAAACAGAACACAGAAAGGTATCCAACATCTAACAGTGCATCAGTGGTAGAACTAGAATGTTAACTTATTCCCTCCCAGTTCCCATCCTTTAATTAATACACCATGTTCACATGCAAATTTTGTTTGTGATGCTGTCACCCATCCATTAGGAATTGAAAATTGATAATTTCACAGAGCACTGAATACAAATTTTGTCAGACTAGGATAACTTTCAGTAACTACTTACAGTTTTGCTAGACTCCAACTGGGAAATCAGGAGATGAAAGGCTCCATATTGTTATCTATACGCTGACACTTCCAAATATTTTGTAGGCCTTATTCAAAGTTCTGCCCCCACCTCAAATAACTGGGATCTCTCCCCAACTCTCACATACATGTAATTTCTATAATAATTCATTTTTGTGGCTGTGTGGACTCTGGTGACAGACCTTTCAGGGGCTGGGAAGACAAAAGATGGAACTGAAATAAGATATCCTCCACAGGGAACCTGAGTAGTGCTCTGGCTAGAGGGCTGGTTATATGATTGTGGTATGGGACACGTGGAAGAGAAATCTAATGTTGCTATTGCCAAATTACTCCACCTTTCCATAGTAACATGCGGAAATTGAAGCTCTCTATGCTGGCTGAAGCATGAGTTATCTTCCCAAATACCTAGAAGTAGGCGGCTCTTCTGGGGTTTTAGAAAACAATGCTTTAATTAATATTTGAAGTTACTTTCTTTTCTTTTCCAGTTTCACTTCCGCTTTCTGACTTCAGGCAGCTATCAGTCATTTTGCTGTGAATGTCACTGACAGACCAAAAGAGCACCTTAAAGCAAGCATTCTAGTTTAGCCTCCTGCTGCTGGAACACTATAATGACTAATACAGTTCATCTCACTACCATTATCAGAAGAGCGCAGGTCAAGAAATCCATAGCTTCAAGGATGTTGATGGGGTGGAGATAATAGGAAAAAAGCTGATGAGAGTGGAAGATCACTTCTATAAACTGATTAGGAACAAGAAAATGTGGCCTCACCATTTCCCAGTACAGATCTACCAGAAGGAGATTGCAGAGGGATAGAGCTAAGAAGAGAGGAAGTACAAAATCTTCTAAATTTGAGCAGCTCATCCCAGTCTTTTCTGCATGAAAAGTGGTTTTAATATCAGCAACAGAACAACTTAAAGACCTGCCTGCAACTGGAAAGTGGAATTAAAACCAAAGACAAAAATATAGAGGAAGTTCAAATACTAGAGATAGAGGGTTTAGGAGTGGATGGACTGTTCGTTTTTGCTTTTAAAATTAGTATTTGATTTACACTTAAACAGGTAATTAGGGAACTAAAACCATAACTCTATTTTAGGCTAAAACTAAACCACATCTAAAAAGGAGCTAGTATAAAAGAATGTACACACGTTAGATTAATATACCCATTGCATCAGAATTAAAAAAATGAAATTAAAATTGAGAAAAACAAAACCATTAGAACATAAAATCAGACCATAAAACCATAATAAGACACCACCAAACTGGCTGTACAAAAAGAAAAAAAAAGGAGTCTGGCTGTTCTTTCCATACAGAAGGATGACAGTATGAATATCCCATTATACGGGGGGGGGGGGGGGGGAACGGGGGGACGACTGTCTAGAATACCCATAACAGAAATCACTAAATCAAAGCAAAATAAAATTATTTTAAAATTACCTCTTAATATTTAATTACCTTAAGCAAACTAGTGAACTATGAGTATCTAGTGTTGTAGATTCAGGCAACTTTTGCCCAATTATTGTAGTATGTGCAGTAACCTAAATGAATACCTAATCATAATATGACAATTTGGAAAAGATGACAAATTTAATCCTCTTATTTTCCAGACAGCTAAACAAATGTCTTTTGGGAGAAAGGTACTCATCTACTGTCTTTAAACACTGTGTCAATGTACTAGATATTTATTTCTTCATGACTAATATAGGGACTATTCAAAATATTAATACAGCCAAACTGATTAACAAACTAAACCTATTTAAAAACATTATCTGAAATTTCTAAACCAAGTATGGAATGAAAATTGAAGACTAAACCATTTAGTGCTAGGAAGTAAAATGCATTCTAAATACACAAAAAATAAACGCTATTTGATACTCTATCTGATTAAGGCGTACTTGGCTCTGCTTCCATCTGCAGCATGAAGGTTTTAATTAATGTGTCCCAGAAGAATTGACTTTGTTCAAACTTACTCATTTTCCAAAATTCAACCATCAAATTACCATAAGTCGATACATCTGTTGTTACAGCTACAAGAAATGGAGTTTTCACACGAATCCAAAATTCAAAGTAATCCATGAGACAAAAAACTTTCAGTTTAGATAGCAACTATGATTTGTTAGATTGTTTTACTACTAGACTATAACTTGATAATTAAAATTGGAATGCAGCCTTTCCATTTCTATAAGCCTGAAAATGAAAAGCTATCAATTGTACTAATATACAGAGATATATAGATATAGATATATAAAAAGACTTTTAAATTGTCACTTCCTAGGGTTTTTAAGGGCAACACTAAGAAAAAAAAGTTACAGCACACACATTTATAGAAATTCTATTCAGTAATACTACTTTGTAGCCCAAAGGGAACCTCATTTTAATCCAAGTCTTGTTGAATCATACTACTTATGCTTATAAATTTGCTACACGCATGGTCATCTGGCAATAAAACTAACTCTTCTGTTCCAAGTGGTGGATCATTTACTAGATATATACAAAAAGATACCCAAATTCTATAAGCCCTGCTTAAAAAAACAAAAACAAACTAACCCACCACCCCGCCCCAACAAAACAAAACAAAACAAAACACCTTCCTGAAAGGTACAAATGCCAATACAAAACAAGCAATGCAATGGAAAGGATCTACTACAATGTTTATAAGTACATCTAACACCTAAATAAATTAAAGTGCTCAATTCAAATCTTATATATGTAAACAAAATGAAGTCTATTTTTGATAGCATGAGTATCTACTTCTTGAACTCTTCTTCTCTTCCATCTCTTACATACTTATCTTCTTCAGGCATTCAGTGTTAAGAACACACAACTAGCATCCAAAATGTTTGTTTCATTGTTAGTGTTGTTTTTTTGTTTTGTAAACTATCACACTACTTGAAAAATCTCAGTAGTACAGTATAAATGATAATATAGTATAGCAAGTGTTGTAATGAATTTGTAAATAGTTCCTCTGACTGGCACTGCTAAATAACCTGAGCTCCTTTTGCTGAGTAGCTACCAGGGTAGCAGCAGAATATTGCAATATATGTTAAAAATGTATCTTAGAGGAATCCATGAAAAATGTTTAATGTATGTAATATGCACTATAAACAAACACAGATTTTTCCAGATAAGGGCCTCCTTCCTTCTCTTACTACCAATCATCTAAATGTTTAGGATATTGTTCGTTTGATTCACGATACTGTAAAACTCAAGCAGGAAGAAAACTGCACTCTGCTGGCTGACAAAATACACAAGTTTTATCCACAAAAGTACATAGAGTCAATGCATACAAGCCACTAGAATTTAATAAAAGACTTCCACTACCATATATTCACAACAGCTTATATCAACATAGGGGGAAAGGAAGGTAGAAAGTTCCCCTATGCGCTGAATGCCACTCTTACAGAAGTCAAATGATTCGGGGGCATGCATCATGTTAACCTAGACACATTTTCACTCCATTTTGTCTATAGTACCCAATCAATGTAGTATTTAAGTGCTTTAAGAAGCTATTTGCAGGTATCTTTAAGGAATAATTCTATGGAATTACATTTGTTTAACGAAAAATAAACTCAAAGATAGACTCTTCCCGTTGTGAAGGTGTAAATTCATGCACTCTCTCTCAATATAGATTTGAACCTAGCCATAAATTCTGTTTTCCTTCCATATAGATATATAGAGGAAGATGATTATAAGACATAACTGACATCAGGTCTTTAAACAGGCTCAAATTTTGTTCATGTATCAATCCATGAAATTTTAGTGATACATCAAATCCTGACCATGATGAGAGATTGTTTTGGATTGAAATAAACTTTACTTATGATAAACCTACAAGTTCTAGCATTGAGGGTATTCCATACATGAAGATGAAAGGCTCTATATTTTGACAAAGATATGTGCTCATTATCTCCTCCCAACCATTCTTCACAGCATGCATTTATCTTACATGATAGGCATGCTGCCTGAACAGTAATCTGCTGAAAAACCCACCCTAATTTCACATAGGTATTCAATGGGTTACTTAGATTACTGTATGTACTGCAATAACAGTGCATTTGTTCTCACATTGTCTGCACAAGTGAACTATTATTTGTAGTAGAGAGGGAATAAAAATCCAACAAATTTCTAGTCTATCATGTCAGGTTTATCTACATAATTTATTAGACTGTGTTTAGTTACCCTATATATGTTTGGGGAAGTTTAAGTTTATGTATTTTTCTGTAGTGGGTATTTTAGAAGCCTATGCATCAGCCTTTAGAAGTCACACAGTCAAAAGGGTGCAATAACATGCAGATTTCAAATATGGGCATGAAGGTTTATTTATGGCACACTTTTGGATTTCATGACAGAATACAATTCACATGACTTAGTACTATAAATTTGTCTCAAAGCCCCAAAATATCTCTAATGTGGGTGGGGCAGGGGAAGGAAGGACAACACTGACCTGAAGGGGTCTGTGCCATAAGTAGTGACATATAGAACACATTCCTATGCAGCAATGAGATATAAAAAGGGACATAAGATTACCCCAGGCATGCAGGAAGGAAGGTAAAATGCAACAGATGTGATTTAATTAGGTGGCAATTTTATTAATATTCCTCACCTGGAAAATATTCTGCAATCGGTCGTACAACACAGGCCATCATTATTTCCCTAATCATTCCCACCTATTTGGGAGGACTGTTGTCAGCCTTCATCCATCCCAACCTGGTTCTTGCCCATTGTTGTGACATACAACCACCCTGCCGCCCACTTCATACAAGGGTAGTAGAGGCAATAGGAAAAGGGAGTTGTCTCTAAGACATTAAGAGAGCCAATCACCTTTCCACACTTCATTAGGGGATGCCTTTCCCAAAGTCTAGTTCCAACATCATTTTTATGAGGGAACCGGACTCCCTACCTGCACTGGACTCTTGCTACCTGCTAGGCCGAGACAACTTGACCTAACCTCCTTACCTACCCCAGTACACACAATGGCCAACGTCCCACCTGAGCCAGCCTCTTCCAGTTGCCCTTGGCTTTGGTAAACTGCCCCCTTTGCTCTTCCTGCATAGCCCAAAGGCAGCAGGGGAGCTTAAAGGAGCCACAACCCCTTTTCATCCTGCTGAGTGGACAAAACCCCACTACAGTGAGATCGCAATGAGTGCAGACCCATTGTAGTCTTGGAGAAATAGCTTGAAGTAAAACATGTAGAAAGCTTGAGAAATGGTTGAAGTAAAATAGGTAGAAAGAAAGTGTCCATACATGATGTTGAAAAGGAGACTACTCACTACAAAGAAGAAATGATTTAGATCAACTTTGTGTTATTTTTGACCTATAAAATTGAGATCAGTAAAAACACTGATTTTGGTTACACACACTAAGTCTATCTATACAGAAGGCAATTTCTATAAAAATGTTCTAGTATTTGTAGAAAGCACATGTGAACTGTATACCTTTTATCTAACTTCTGAAACTTGTCCTATTTTCACCCCCACTGAAATTATGCAGATACAAAACCATAAACCTAAATCCTGACACATTCATACTTCTCAGGTTTCTATAGATATGCACTAAATGACCAAGGAAAAAAACACCAATTTTGTTTAAATTAAAGGAGACATACTGTAAATATTTTTTTCGTTTACACTATAGAACAAAGTGCACACAAGATTAGGAGAGTTTTTTGCCAATACTAAATATTTACTTAACCTTTTAAAGAGTACAAACAACTTTGTATCATCTGACCTTCCATATTACTATATAAGATAGCGTAGTTTCTACTTCAACATTCAAAACTAATTTGTAGATGCACTTACATGGCATCTACAACATCAAGCCAACAGTACATGGTGTACCAAAACGTAGACATTCATTTTATATAAAAATATTCCAGCATAAATTGGAAATATATTGAGGAAAGTGTGGGAGAAAAACGAGTTCTTATTTTGAGGTTGGTTGCCAATATGCTAGAGGCAGCTTTACTTTCTTTAACATTTGCAAGGGGAGAGTACTTACAGGCAGGGGTTCCCTTCCCAAGGCAGGTCTCCATTAGATAAACAATTAAGGTAAGCATTTCTACCTTTTGTAACATGCAGTTTTTGATCTTTACTGTATTTTGTTTATATATTTTTTCCCTCCACTTCTACAAAGAAGTTATATGGGAACAATGAACATTTGATTTTAAAATCTCATGGTTATGGTAACAATTATGTGAATTATGAATCATAATGACAGCTAACAAATACATTTAACATCTCGATTGTCTAATTTAAAAGGGCTCTAAATTAGAATGTCACTGATATTACAAAAACTTATTACATATTAGCAAAAAGTCTGCAATAAGCCTAACAAAACACCTGCTAATACTATCATTAAAATGTAGCTGTAATTTTAAATTAGTGAAACTTTAATTAGAAAAAGTAATCCAAAAATCATTTACCACTTTATAACTGTCTCTAACTATTAAAATTATTGTGAAAAATTAATTACCTTTTCCTCTAGAGTAAATGGACACAGAAAATCTCTACTTCTAGATTATAGAAGGCTGCATCAAATGACAACTTAATTGGCAGGATCTCTCATAGAGTCTCCACCACACTGTCCAATCTTCCCACTCTGCATCTAAATCGTACAGTAGCATTACATTTTACTATCCCATATGCAATGCAAAGCCTCCATCCCTTCTGAAGAATAATGTAATGATAGTAGCTACTTGAACAAGAAAATTCGATGTGGAGAGAGGGAACATTGCTTACATATCAGCCAAATGAAAGAGTGTGAAATACTTAATGAAACAGACAACATGCAATTAAATACACTTATTAATCCAAGAGCACTTCACCATTATCACCTGTATAAAATGTAGTTCAAAAGCCAAGAATTTAAACTTTGATCGAGCAATCTAAAATTCAACTGTTGTACATTTTCTAATACAGTGCTATAATACTGTCCTAATGAAAGCAGCAAAGAATCCTGTGGCACCTTATAGAATAAACAGACATTTTGGGGGAGCATGAGCTTTCGTGGGTGAATACCCACTTCATCAGATGCATGTAGTGGAAATTTCCAGGGGCAGGTATATATATGCAAGCAAGCTAGAGATAATGAGGTTAGTTCAATCAGGGAGGATGAGGCCCTGTTCTAGCAGTTGAGGTGTGAAAACCAAGGGAGGAGAAACTGGTTCTGTAGTTGGCAAGCCATTCACAGTCTTTGTTTAATCCTCAGTTGATGGTGTCAAATTTGCAGATGAACAGAAGCTCAGCAGTTTCTCTTTGAAGTCTGGTCCTGAAGTTTTTTTTGCTGCAGGATGGCCACCTTAAGGTCTGCTATAGTGTGAACAGGGAGGTTGAAGTGTTCTCCTACAGGTTTTTGTATATTGCCATTCCTAATATCTGATTTGTGTCCATTTATCCTTTTCCGTACACACTGTCCAGTTTGGCCGATGTACATAGCAGAGGGGCATTGCTGGCATATGATGGCGTATATTACATTGGTGGACGTGCAGGTGAATGAACCGGTGAAGGTTCATCTGCAAATTTGACACCATCAGCTCAGCATTAAACAAAGACTGTGAATGGCTTGCCAACTACAGAACCAGTTTCTCCTCCCTTGGTTTTCACACCTCAACTGCTAGAACAGGGCCTCATCCTCCCTGATTGAACTAACCTCATTATCTCTAGCTTGCCTGCATATATATACCTGCCCCTGGAAATTTCCACTACATGCATCTGACGAAGTGGGTATTCACCCACGAAAGCTCATGCTCCAAAACATCTGTTAGTCTATAAGGTGCCACAGGATCCTTTGCTGTTTTTACAGATCCAGACTAACACAGCTACCCCTCTGATACTTGTCCTAATGAACAACACTTCATAGATTTTAATGCAACAAATACTTTTTATAAGAACTAATCAATCAAAACAAAATGATGCACACTTCATATTTTGCTTAAATGGTCATTTCTCTGTGACTCACCTCATGCTGCCCAAGACATTCCCTGCAAAGAGGAAGAAAAAAAATGAGAGAATTGCAAACAGCTGTATTCCTTAAAGCAATAACACATCTGAAGTAGTATCAATGTTTTGCTGTGGGAAAGAATCCATTATAAAAAAAGTGAGAGCCAAATTCAGAGCCAAATGCTTAAAAAAACTAAAAAATGCCAGAATTACGGTTGCTTGTGCCACCTGAATTTGCCCCCCTTGTGTGTATGCACTATGTAATCACATACTTTCTTTTTCCACTGTAACCCTGCCTCATTAAGCACAGAGGATGAAGCCACTCTAGGTAAAAAATCATACTTGTATAAAGAAGGCGGCTGTTGTCTGTAGGACCCTGCCTCATTTGTTGCAGATGCTCCAAAACCATGTAATGAAAGAGGTAGGAGACTACAGGAAGACAAAGGAAGGTTTCATGGTAAAGGCAGTTAAATGCTGCCCTGGAGAAATGGATTCTATCCTGGCCCGTCACATATCTGATTGTGCTCCCCTGACTGGCTACCCACCACTAAACTGTTATGAAGGAAATCCCAGCCTCTGGATCCCTGTGTGTTTTAAACTTCCTGGGTCTCAGAAAGTTACAGCACTGTTTCCTCCCTTCGTCCCTGTGGCATATTTCCTGCGCACTAATTCTCAGTCTGCTACTCCATACTGGAAATGGAGTCCCTCAGCCCACTTGCCTTAGGCCCCAGGACCATGCCAGCTCCCCCAAGATACACCAACAGCTTGAAAACATACTCACCACGAATCCCACCAAATGAACAAACCTTCTGGGTTATAGTTTAACTCTCGCTGGAGGCATATTGTAGTTGTATGTTAAATGCTTCACACTTTGCACAAAGACTTATACATTATTTGCTCTTTAAATTACTCAGATGAAAAAATACATGGATCTTTAAAAAAATAACCTACATACATTTCCCTTCCCTCTAGCTCGCCCTCGCCTTGGGAGTTCTTTGGAGACCACCTGCATTGGTGGTCCTCCAGTCCCTGTGGCTTAGCCAGAGCGTGCAGTAGCTTCCATCATCTTGCACTAGTAAAAATGGCTGAAGAGAACCCTGAAGAGAGCAGTTCCTGTATTTTTATAACCTTCCTGTCCGTCAGGTGATTCTCAGGATCAGACTCCCCAGGTGATCACAGACTCCTGCCAGGTAACTTCCAGATTACATCTCCCACAATAAACCAATTCCTGATGGGAATACAGTGGATTGTTTAGGGCTATTCCTTTTCAATGGAAGGGCACTTCAGATGTAATGACTTTCTATTGGCAGTCCTGTCCCACTACCTTGTTGGAATTTCAGTCCAACATGGAGGTAAACAGACAATAGAGAAGGTCAAAGAGAATGCACATTAAAAATGAAGTCAAAAGATACAGAAAGTTCATAATTTCACACAGAATTAGAATTTATCTGTACTATCTTTTAAGTCATCAGAGCCTCTGCAACAGAGTTCCTATGTGATTCTAGTCAAGTCATTTAAACCAGACTTTTCACAAGTGGTCTCTAATTCCTCACTTTGTGGGCAACTGACACAAGACACTGGATTCTGATTTGCAGAAGTGCCGGGCATTCACAGCTGCAAGTGAAGTCAATGGGAGCGGTCCTTTGAGCATGAAGTGCTATATAATGTTAGGTATTCTGAAAAATAAAGTCCTGTGTGTCTCAAATGGAGCACCCAAATTAGTGGATATTTTTGATCTCTCTGTGCCTCAGTCCCCAATCTGTAAAATATTCTTTTAACATAGCTTTGTGCATTTGTTTATACAGATTTTTAAATCAGGCACTTATTTTACTCTTCCTATCCATCTCTTAGTGCATTGAGAAGACCATTCCAGTATGCTACCCATTGGCCACCGAAAAATTCCCTGCCTTATATTATGTTTCCACCAAAAATGTAAGTAAGATAGGCTGCATCTGTACAAATCCTTGTAAAATTCAGAAGCACAAAGAGTGATGGCTTCAAACACATTACACAGCAATGTAAAATCTGATACAATTTAAAAAGTAAAAAACTTTATACTTACGTTGGTACAGGAACCTGACACGGGGGGCAAGGTAATGCAGTTTGAATAAAAGCTGGCTCAGATGGCTGTTCCCAGGGACCAGCAGGTTGATGCTGAGAGCAAAACAAATACATTGCTGTGTTTATATTATTATATTACAGACGCTCCCCAGGTTACGCAAACCCGACTTACACAAACCCGCACTTACAGAAAAAGTTCCGTAAGTGTTCGGGGGGGGGCGGGGGGGGTTGGTGTAATTATCGGGTATACGTCCCTGACTTATGCAAAATTCCACTTACGCCAGGCATTCCGGAATGGAACGCCTTGTGTAAGTTGGGGAGCCTCTGTATATAAAATAAACTTGGTGACAACTGGAGTCATCCGTTTAGCTATAAATATCCATAATGCCTGGTAAGATCTTCGTTCTAACAGGTCTATTTTCCCCCAAATGAAGAAATTCTATTACTAGAACTAAGATATGAAAGCAGTACATGCCTGTATAATCATTTCGTTTTCTGGCATGGCTAAGAATAGGAGACTGAAAGCCAAGTGGCTTTATAATACCACAAGTCATGATTTCATTCCCTTACTGTTTAACTTGAGGACAAGGACAAGTCAAAAATTAGTTTAATATTTAGAATGCTTTTACAACAGAGGAAAGGCAAGTAAAATTAACAATACGATCTCACCTGCTCAAAATACTCTACTCCAGGAGTATAATTACTCTGAAGTTCTAACTATTCTTTGCACATGAAGTTTAAGGTCTGAAAGTTTCAACGTACAGTTTTCTATTTTGCTTCCTAATATGATAGTTAAGCAAATACCTGCAAGCTAACCATCAATTTGAATAAAGGCAAATAAAAATTAAGTAGACTGCTGATATTAAAAAACTAGATATTAAATAAAATTGTTAACAAAAACAAATGACATGGGGGAAGAGGAAAGAAAAGGAAGACTCTTAATTTAACTATGGAGTATCAATTATGGACAGGATAAAAAGCAATTAGATTTTAAACAAGGCAACTAGAAGCAGTACCTTAATTTCTCAGTTAAGCATCACGCAGCATATCTATCCCTAATTATTTACTTCTAGTAGCTATACTTTCCAACATAAAATCAGGGACAGACGTGTTCCTCATTCTTCTTGTTAAGGAGAGTGCTAGTATGTAACACATTTCTGGTTATTGTCTTACCAAGCCAGTTTGCTTCACAAGAGCTTCATCATGGCAAGAAGCAGGACACAAGTGACTGCACTTTAACACTTTCTGGCAGGACTGACGACATGCAGGGCAAGGGCCAAAGTGACAACTGTGTTTCTCTTGGCTGGGGTGATGGCAGGTTGGTGGCCGACTGAAGTAGAAAACCAAGAACAAATACAATATGAAACATGTAACTGCCGTCATTAGGTATATGCATTAATACAATCAAATTAGGGAGCACGATTTACTGTATTTAATAATTTTAAATAAAACCATCAGTTATATTTAGCAGTACTTTGATATGCCTATATAAAGCCACACACACACACACACACACACACACACACACACACTTCGCTAACTCAAAATGACCTTAACAGAAAATGTCTGATTTGCCCATACTAGAGCAAACCACTGGTCCATCAAATTCATTAGCCACCTCAGGGGAAAGGTTAAAAAAGAAAAATGTACTTAGCCAGTTATAAAAAAACTATGTATCAGGGAAACGCCTTCCTTCACCTTACACCTTGAGCATGACGCAAAACTTACACTGAGCTTAGTAATCATTCAATTATTCAGCAATAATATTTGACTCTTGCCCCCGTGGCAGTGAATTCCACAGACCAACAAAACACTGCAGGGAAATATGTCTTCCCACATATATTCCAAGATGCACTAACCACTGTGGAACATCCATACCCATACAGATAGTCCAGCACATACAGTTTTCCAGCTCCACCTATTAGGAAGCAAGGAGATAAAGAATCTAACAAGACCCTGGTTTGTCCACTACGTTCTTACACGGCCTCAAGCTCTGTGGAAGCTAAGCACCTCACAAAAAAAAAACCCTGATGATTCATGAGTTCACCTCACAATCATTGGGAAGAATGATCGCCAACAGACATGGAGGGTCTACAGGAAATGAGAGCCAGGAACTGAATGCAAATTTCAATAGTCACTCAAGTACTCTAATCACCAATCTTCCTCTGCCTTCCACTCCAATTTAGATACTGTCTACTCCTTATATTTTTGCAAACCAGCCTTTTGCTCTCATGGTTTCCCCATTTTCTTCTCGGGACAACCTGCACCCAAAAGAAGAGACTTCAACAACACCATCACCACCTCTGCTGCCTACTAATGTAAGCAGCCCTACTGAGAGCAGGCTGGATCAGCTTCCACCTGTGCTTTAAGTTGAAAGTCAAATGTGGCACTTCTCAGGGGCTTTAGCCACCTCTTCTCAGGATAGCTGAATGAAGTATTAACTTCAAAGTGTTATGCTCTTCTTGGGCACTTTCACTAGTACTCTCTCCATCCCTGCAGGCCCTCATGAATCATCAAAAAATTAAGATTTTCTGGATAAGAGAGCCATTCAATCAGTTGCCACAGGCAATCGAGATAGGTCAGCTCAATATTTTACTTTCATTACTCTCTAAAGCACAGGAATATGAGGTTTTGCAGTTGCTTCCTGAACTTATGCAAATGAAAGGTTTGGATGGAAGCCTTAGGTCTCCTTGCCTATCTGTTTCACAGGAAAGTTCCATTGCTCAGCTGACCTTCAGGATATCTATCTTCATGTCCCCATCCACCTGGGCCAATGGAATGCTCTCCACTTCGCTCTTGACAAACACTACCATTTTGTCTGTCACTCCTTCAGTCTGTCTTATATAGGTTTTTTACACCATCCACTTCCCTGTAGCACCTAGGCATTTTCCAGTAGCGCACTATATGACATAACTAACATCTGTCACATTCCAGAGTAGCAGCTGTGTTAGTCTGTATCCACAAAAAGAACAGGAGTACTTGTGGCACTTTAGAGACTAACAAATTTATTTCAGCATAAGTTTTCGTGGGCTAGAGCTCACTTCTTTGGATGCATAGAATGGAACACACAGACAGAAGATATTTATACATATAGAGAACATGAAAAGGTAGAAGTATCCATACCAACTAGGAGGCCAATCAATTGAGATGAAGGTTCTTTTTCTCCTGCTGCTGATAGCTCATCTCAATTGATTAGCCTCTTAGTTGGTATGGATACTTCCATCTTTTCATGTTCTCTGTCTGTCACATGTGGTTTGTTCTCAATCCTCAGTTCTTCATCCATCCCCATGGAGCTTCTCAAGAACCTGGCAATTCTAATGGCCAATTTGATCAGGATAGGATATACTTGTTTCCCCCTCTCAAAGGCATCCTGATCAGAGCCCTGTTGAAGTGGTCATGGGCCAAGGTTCTGTAGTACCATGCAACCCAGGGCTTCCTAATAATTCAGGACAATTCACACTTGCTTTTTTCATGCTCTTCTGATCCTGGACAGTAGAGTGGCAAATGAACACATTTCTCCAGTAGGCTTTAGGGTTCTACTGAAAAGACTCAAGACATGAAATAATCTGGTCAAAGCCTCTGTCTTCTGAACCACTTCGTAGCCTGTGGTGAGCTACATTCTGGGTTTAATTTTCAGCCTCTACAATACTTCCCTCTGGCCAGATGGCATTCTGCCTCTTCCTCCAAGGAATCCCTCTTTTCCACCAGCAGTCTCTTCCTTCCTTTCCAGTTGTTCCAATTTACCCCATCACATGGTGGACCTTTCTTTTGCTACCCTTTTCTAGTTTCTGACCATGGATACCAGTCTCAGGATAGGACTTGCACCAGGGTTCCCCCACACTCCAGCGGACTTGGTTCCTTCACAGAAACTGATCATCAGCTGACTTGAGTCTCAGATCATCTTAGCCTTTCAGACACAAAAGATATTGTACTTTCACAAGTATCTTCTGATGCAGTCTAGCAACTGGGCTGAGCAAGCAGGGACCAAGTGCACGCCTACTTTCAGAATCTCTCCCCCGGACCTGGATAGAGAGTCACTTCTTGTCATTTCAGGCAGTCTATTTGCAGGGGAAAATTGGAAGGGTAGTTCAGATGACACCAACTGACAATCAGTGAATGGTATTTCAATAATTTCAGCTTCAAGCAAATATGATGCATCCTGAAATTTCAGTGATTGACTGTTGCAGAAAAAAACTGATCTATCTTCCCTGCTCTCTGTACACTCAGGTCCTCATGCAAATATGTTAATTCTTTAGCCCAAAGTACTAGCCGAAGAGCCAAGATTCTGCTCCTCCGCAACCTTACTCCACCTCTCCCGAGTGCTGAAGGTGGCGAAGCAGGACAAATGAGATAATACTGTTAGTCTCTTGGTGAGACAGACATCCCTGGTTTCAGGAGCTGATTAGCCTGCTGGCAGACTGGGTCAACCTTCGAATCACATCAAATTATCATTTTCCCACTCTGCCAAAATCTGCTTTTCCCAAACAGATTGACTTCACTTCCCAGATAAACGGGTTGACATTCGTCTCATTCACAAGCATTCAGCAAGGTGTGGCAATTTTGAGAGTTGTCATAAATCCATCATCACCAGACAGCATCTTCCTTGCCCATGAGCAAGTAAACCACCAGTGTCAGAAACTGATTAAAGATCAGTTTGCTAGTCATAGCTACTCTCCAGACAGAGTTGAAGACCTCATTTCAAATGTGTTTAAGACAGCAGTGCAGACTTCTCTACAAGTGGTAAAGTGCTGTCAATCTGGATCTGTCCATATCTAAGAATTGTTTCTTCAGACAGTTCTTCACAGGGTAATAAGTTAAGACCTCTTCCATATGGTATTGCTGGTAAGTTTGCTGTGTGTCTGCGACTATCCCTACTGCTGGAGTGAAAAGAGAGGGATGTACAAGAGAAAGTTACTCATTGGCAATTTCTTGTGTCACTGTCTCTCTCATCCTACATCTCACTCTCCTCCCATTAGAAGAGATGCTCCGTTATATACTTAAATCTCTTTCCTTCAGTTCTTTAACTCTCCTGCAGAAAGACCCTTCCTAAGAACCTTATTTATAGTTTGACAGATTCTTTGCCTCTTTGAGGTAGAGCCATGACACTCTATGTCCTTGACTGTTCCATAATGGTAGAAGAGGACTGAAAAAAATAACCGTAAGGAAATAAAATGATGTTAAAGGAAAACGAACTTCATAGTGAGACAGTCAATCTGAATCTTAACAACTTAATAGAATCATTAAGCCATTATTTAAATATATATGTACTTAATTATTAAAACTGATTTTTTCCTTGAACAAAGATAGCTGACTAAATTGTTTTTAGTCCTATGCCACACAAAAGTCTATGAAGCTATTAAGCTTTAAAACGAGCACATCAATAAAATAAATTTTCTATGGATTTCAGTGTGTGTTCTCCCCATCCCATACCTAAAGGCCACTGATTTCAGTGTATTTTTATATACAAATTTTTTAAAATGCCAGTTCTTTTGGCAAATGAAAAGATTTCCACAATGCAAGGTTTAAGCCGCTAAAACCATACTTCAATTGTAAAAATGAAAACAAGGCCTTTACTTCTCAACATCAACTACATTGACTAGTTAAGGAGAATTGTTGAGCTCCAAAGAGATGCAGTCCTCTGAGGACAGAAGAATAAGAACCAGCCAACTAAAAGGGGAATCTGATTGCAAGAGACATTGATGCAATCACCTGGTGTAGCTGAGTACACAAATGACCCTGGAAAGACAATGGTTTTACATACCCCAAATCTGACATAATGCGTCCTTCACAGAAATAGTAGCATGCAAGTATTTAGATGAATTCAAATTCAAGTCATCCAAAGAACTAGAAACCAATGTGCACGCATAAGTCTTCTGTACCAACCTGCATAGCTCTTTGCATTTTGGAGGCTTGGTGCTACGTTCTCTGCCACAGGGTACTTTGAGAACAGTTTTACCGCAATTGCACAACACATCTATTGTCTCCGGACATGGGTAGCAACTACCTAAAACAAATACATGAACAGAGTGATAGTCAAAATATCCCATTGCTTCTAAAAACAGTAATCACCACAATTCTGAATTTGGGAACCTTTTTGTACTAATCCGTCTACTCTGCACTATCTGAAGAAAAACCGGATGTTACGCTTGCATCTCGATTCAAAGTTTCAAGAACCAATTTGAAGGGACAGTTTCAGACTTTGAAACAAATATGAAGTTTGACTGTCCTATAGTGATATAACTACTATCCAAATAAGAAAGGTTCAATTTGTAGATTTAAAATGCAAGGCAGTATCATCAATGCTAGACAAGTTACCCTGACCAAATGGCACTTACATAATGCTATTTGTATTTCACAGACTCTCATGAATGTGAAGACAGATTATAGCCTTTCATCAATTTCTGAAAGGTCAACATAAAGAAAATCAGATTTCTGACATTTATAAGATGCCATTTTGCAGCTTTTATCATGCTTGTCACTTAACTGCACAGAGGCTGATAAAATGCACCTAATAAGTCTTTCTCCTTTTTAAATTATTCATATTAGGAAAACACTAATACATATTTCAAAATTTAAAAGGTAAAGATCAGAGAAGGTTAAAACAACATTTTTAGACTCTTCCACTCATTTTATTTATCAAATACCAAATGTAAAATTTTATTGCATGTGCCACTGCTGACATTAATTGCATTAGAAAGCAGACTCAGAGATAGAGTTATCCGTAACTCTATTTTCTTGTTAAGTTTATGAAAAAATGTATAGTTTGAAACCATTAATGAGGAATATAACTTTGTGGATAATCCTGGCTGTCTCAATGGTATCTGAGATGCAATATTTCTAGAATCAGTACTCCTCTCACTGACAGCACAAACAGCCCAAAAAGGATATGCAACTGTCCAATTTTTAATGAGATGTGTGAGAGTGCTGACACACTTTTTTAATCATATATAAAAAATGTAATTATGTTAATGAAATAAACACTAACGTACTGTACTACCAGAGTGTAACATGTATTTTTATAAAAAATTATAAGCTCTATGGCAAGACTACATCTCAGACGTTGGATAATGTATGTACAACATCTATGAGGACAACTACTGGCATTCCTAGAAAAATGGAAGGGGCAGATATGAGTGACACATTTGGGGCTTTCCACATTTTGCATTCCTATGATTAATACATACTGCAGAGGGTCATTCATATTTTCTGCCTACTTCTGTCACTTTTTAGCAGACAAATGCACCTTTACATGAAGAACAGGAGACAGCCATTGTACATGCAAAAGATTCTGGAACTGCCCTATCAGCTATGCAGCAGCAGGAACAGACACACCCAAGTTAGTGATAAAGGGACCAGTGCAATTTCCTTTGGGAAGGACATTTTTGCTAACTGTCAACAAAAGAGGCCAGCGAACACTACCATGCTAATGCACAAAAAGTACTTTGCCAGGGTTTGCAGCATTTTCTCAGCTGTCTTGCACTCATTAAAACGGTGGTATTCCTGAGGTCAGTACTTCTCCCTCTCTCAGTGCACAGAGCATCAAGAGTGTTAACTCTGTAGTTACTCTTGGATTCAGCACTACAATGTTTTTATAATTTAAAAGTGAAAATAAAGTTTACATGGGTTAGAGGAGGAGGAACATCATGCATTAGGGGACAGCGTAAAAATGAAGGAAGGAAAGAAAGAACAAAATACTTATGAGGAATCACTCATTGTTTAACACTCTCTCTCTTGTCAGTGCTAGAAAACTGATCTGTTTAATAATTTGTTCCAGATCTTTCCAGGTCTCACAGGTCTAGAATTTTCCAGGTCCTCTTTGTTCCCCTTTTTAAAGCTCGGTAGTATATTCACCTTTCTCTAGTTCTCTAGGAACTCACCTGTTCTCCCTGAGTTCTCAAAGATAATTGTTAATGTTTCCATTATTGCTTCAGCTAGTTCCTTAAAGTACTGTAGAATCAATTTTATAAGGCTCTGCCAATTTAAATACATCCACCTTAACTAAATATTATTTAACCTATTATTCTCCCCTATTTTGACTTGCCTCCTTTCCCTTTGTTAATACATATTGTGTTAATTATCTGGTCACACTCTCAATTAACTTTTTTTTTTGGTTGTTTTGTTGTTTTTTTTTAGTGAAAACTGAAGCAAAACAGACATTCTGATATTCTTTTACTTTACAGTTATAAGGTAGTGATACTATGAAATAGCTTGCACTTGAATCATATTTTTGCATTAAAACTTGAAGGCCTATTTTAGACCAAGTTATTTTCAACTGAAAAGCTTCTGAACCATTTTATTATCCTTCTCTGCATTCTGAACTAACAGTTTTCTAACTATGAATGTTATCTTGTTACCTTCAAACAAAAATGCATGGTTATGAGGCAAGAAATAAACAAAAGGCTGCTTAAAGTCTGCACACATTCCAAACCATAAATGAATGACCTCCTGTTCTTTATTCCAAGCTCTCTTTGTTTATATTTCTATTTAACACTTTGAATAAGCCTGTGTTAAAATAATACACTAATAAAGCTGGAAACAAGATGTAACACTCCAAAAGGTCTCAAAATATACGTAGTATCAAAATAAAGCTTTCAATCTGTGACACAGAATAAGCTACAACAGCAACAAAGAAACCTACACAAATGATGCTAAAAGGAACAAGGTCCCACATTAAGAAGCTATAAAATTAAAGTCTGGACAGCAAAGTGAGACCATAAATCTGAGTGTCTGAAATAAATTTATCATCTTTCAGCAAACAGGATGGTCCCATCGCAGCAATAATGCACCGCCTTACGTGCAAAGGAATGAATTAATTTAAGAAGTAATCTCACAACATTTCCTAATTCATAAATTAAAGTAAACAACTAGTGTTTTAGTCATCCAGAGAATAATAAAACTTTAAGGCCAAATCTCATTTTATGACATTCCTGTAAAAATATAAGGAGTTCAAAGGTTTTCTGCAATAAAGTAGGCCGTTGTGGAAATATATATAGGGTATGGGGGTGTGTATTTATACAAACATTTAGAAGTTTGTGTATAAAATTTAGTGTATGCACATATTAGTAAATCTAGATATGCTGTTTTAGCAATTACTAAGTTATAGCAAAGAACTTATATTAAGATGTGACACTAGTGTGTTCATGGTGACTACGATACTATTTTAAGAAATCAGAAATTGCATATGAATTTTATACTTACTTCACAGCGCCTATAAATGATCAGATCTCAAAGTTTCGCTTCTGTCTCATGTGTTTTTCCCTGGGCATCCAGATACTATGCAATGACAGGCAGTAGAAAGTATAAAATGATAAAAACACCAATTGGAAAAAGTACAGAGAAGGGCAACAAAAATGGTGAGGGGTACCGAACAGCTTCCATATTAGGAGAGATTAAAAAGACTGGGACTTTTCATCTTGAAAAAGAGGACTAAGAGCAGATGAGAAAGATCTATAAAATTATGACTGGTATGGAGAAAGTGAATAAGGAAGTGTTATTTACCCCTTCAAATAACACAAGAACCAAAGAAATTAATAGGCAACAGGTTTAAAACAAACAAAAGGAAGTACTTCTTTACACAACGTACAGTCAATCTGTGGATCTTGTTGCCGGGGATGTTGTGAAGGCCAAAAGGGTAACTGCATTCAAAAAAGAATTAGATAAGTTCATGTAGGATAAGAACGGCTGTACCGGGTCAGACCAAAGGTCCATCTAGCCCAGTATCTGTCTACCGACAGTGGCCAATGCCAGGTGCCCCAGAGGGAGTGAACCTAACAGGCAATGATCAAGTGATCTCTCTCCTGCCATCCATCTCCATCCTCTGACAAACAGCGGCTAGGGGCACCATTCCTTACCCATCCTGGCTAAAAGCCATTTATGGACTTAACCACCATGAATTTATCCAGTTCCTTTTTAAACGCTGTTATAGTCCTAGCCCTCACAACCTCCTCAGGTAAGGAGTTCCACAAGTTGACTGTGCGCTGTGTGAAGAACTTCCTTGTATTTGTTTTAAACCTGCTGCCTATTAATTTCGTTTTATGACCCCCTAGTTCTTGTATTATGGGAATAAGTAAATAACTTTTCTTTATTCATTTTCTCCACATCATTCAATTTTATATACCTCTATCATATCCCCTCTTAGTATCCTCTTTTCCAAGCTGAAGAGTCCTAGCCTCTTTAATCTCTCCTCATATAGGACCCTCTCCAAACCCCTAATCATTTTAGTTGCCCTTTTCTGAACCTTTTCTAGTGCCAGTATATCTTTGAGGTGAAGAGACCACACCTGTACACAGTATTTGAGATGTGGGCGTACCATGGATTTATATAAGGGCAATAATATATTCTCAGTCTTATTCTCTATCCCCTTTTTAATGATTCTTAACATCTTGTTTGCTTTTTTGACCACCTCTGCATGCTGCATGGACATCTTCAGAGAACTGTCCACGATGACTCCAAGATCTTTTTCCTGATTCGTTGTAGCTAAGTCATATTGTATGTATATTTGGAGTTATTTTTTCCAATATGCATTACTTTACATTTATCCACATTAAACTTCATTTGCCATTTTGTTGCCTAATCACTTAGTTTTGGCAGATCTTTTTGAAGTTCTTCACAGTCTGCTTTGGTCTTAACTATCTTGAGCAGTTTAGTATCTGCAAACTTTGCCACCTCACTGTTTACCCCTTTCTCCAGACCATTTATGAATAATTTGAATAGGATTGGGCCTAGGGCTGACCCTTGGGGAACACCACTAGTTACCACTTTCCATTCTGAGAATTTACCATTAATTCCTACCCTTTGCTCCCTGTCTTTTAACCAGTTCTCAATCCATGAAAGGACCTTCACTTTTATCCCATGACAGCTTAATTTACATAACTGCCTTTGGTGAGGGACCTTGTCAAAGGCTTTCTGGAAATCTAAGTACACTATGTCCACTGGATCCCCCTTGTCCATATGTTTGTTGACCCCTTCAAAGAACTCTAATAGATTAGTAAGACACCATTTCCCTTTACAGAAACCATGTTGACTATTGCTCAACTGTTTATGTTTTTCTATGTGTCTGACAATTTTATTCTTAACGATTGTTTCAACTAATTTGCCCAGTACAGATGTTAGACTTACCGGCCTGTAATTGCTGGGATCACCTCTAGAGCCCTTTTTAAATATTGGTGTTACATTAGCTAACTTCCAGTCATTGGGTACCGAAGCTAATTTAAAGGACAGGTTACAAATCTTAGTTAATAGTTCAGCAACTTCATGTTTGAGTTTTCAGAACTCTTGGGCGAATGCCATCCGGTCCCGGTGACTTGTTAATATTAAGTTTGTCAATTAATTCCAAAACCACCTCTAGTGACACTTCACTCTGTGACAGTTCCTCAGATTTGTCACCTACAAAAGTCGGCTCAGGTTTGGGAATCTCCCTAAAATCCTGAGCCGTGAAGACTGAAGCAAAGAATCCATTTAGTTTCTCCGCAATGACTTTATCGTCTTTAAGCGCTCCTTTTGTTCCTCAATCGTCAAGGGTCCCCACTGGTTCTTTAGCAGGCTTCCAGCTTCTGATGTACTTAAAAAACATTTTATTACCACCTTTGGAGTTTTTGGCTAGCTGTTGTTCAAACTCCTCTTTGGCTTTTCTTATTACACTCTTGCACTTAATTTGGCAGTGTTTATGCTCCTTTTTATTTGCCTCACTAGGATTTGACTTCCACTTTTTAAAGGAAGTCTTTTTCTCTCTCATTGCTTCTTTTACATGGTTGTTAAGCCACCGTGGCTCTTTTTTAGTTTTTACTGTGTTTCTTAAATTTGGGGGTATACATTGAAGTTTGGCCTCTTTTATGGTGTCTTTAAAAAGCACCCAGGCACCTTGCAGGGATTTCACTTTAGTCACTGTACCTTTTAACTTCTGTTTAACTAACCCTCTTATTTTTGCATAGTTCCTCCTTTTGAAATTAAATGCCAGAGTGCTGGGCTGTTGAGATGTTCTTCCCATCACAGGAATGTTGAATGCTATTGTATTATGGTCACTATTTCCAAGCGGTCCTGCTATCGTTACCTCTTGGATCAGCTCCTGCACTCCACTCAGGATTAAATCTAGAGTTGCCTCTCCCCTTTGAGTACCCCTACCAGCTGCACCATGAAGCAGTCATTTAAAGTATCGAGAAATTTTATCTCTGCATTTTGTCCTGAAGTGAAATGTTCCCAGTCAATATAGGGAAAATTGAAATCCCCCACTCTTACTGGGTTCTTAATTTTGATAGTCTCTCTCATTTCCCTTAGCATTTCGTTATCACTATTACTGTCCTGGTCAGGTGGTCGATAATAGATCCCTAATGTTAAATTTTTATTAGAGCATGAAATTTCTATCCATATAGAGATTCTATGGAACATGTGGATTCGCTTAAGATTTTTACTTCATTTGAATCTACATTTTCTTTCACATATAGTGCCACTCCCCCACCTGCATGACCTGTTCTGTCCTTCCGATACATTTTGTACCCCGGAATGACTGTGTCCCATTGATTGCTCTCAGTCCACCAGGTTTCTGTGATGTCTACTATATCAATATCCCACTTTATCACAAGGCACTCTAGTTCACCCATCTTATTATTTAGACTTTAGCATTCAAGTACAAGCATTTTAAAACCTTGTCCCTGTTTATTTGTCTGCCCTTTTCTGATGTGTCAGAATCTTTTTTATGTGACTGTTTATCATCTGATCTGGCCCTTACATTATCCTCTTCCATCCGCTGCTCCTGACTATAACCTAGAGATTCTCTATCATTAGACTCTCCCCTAAGAGAAGTCTCTGTCCGATCCACATGCTCCTCTGCAGCAGTCGGCTTTCCCCCATCTCCTAGTTTAAAAACTGCTCTACAACCTTTTTAATGTTTAGTATCAACAGTCTGGTTGCACTTTGGTTTAGGTGGAGCCTATCTCTCCTGTATAGGCTGCCCCGCATCTCAAAAGTTTCCCCAGTTCCTAATGAATGTAAACCCCTCCTCTCTACACCATCGTCTCATCCACACATTGAGACTCTGAAACTCTGCCTGCCTACCTGGCCCTGCATGTGGAACTGGGAGCATTTCTGAGAATGCCACCATAGAGGTCCTGGATTTCAGTCTCTTCCCTAGCAGCCTAAATTTAGCCTCCAGGACATCTCTCCTACCCTTCCCTATGTCATTTGTACCTACATGTACCACTATCACCGGCTCCTCCCCAGCACTACACATAAAACTCTGTCTAGATGCCTCAAGAGATCCTTCACACCAGGCAAGCAAGTCACCATAAGGTTCTCCCGGTCATCACAAACCCAGTTATCTACGTTTCTAATGATTGAATCTCACATTACCAACACCTGCCTTTTCCTAGCAACTAGAGTTCCCTCCCCCGGATAGGTAACCTCAGTGCGAGAGGCAACCACAGCACCATCTGGAAGGAGGGTCCCAACTATGGGAAGGTTTCCCCTCTGCTCCCACTAACTGCTCTGCTTCCCTGGGCCTTTCATCCTCCTCCACAGTGCAGGGGCTGTCTGACCGGAGGTGGCACAATTCTACAGTGCCCCGGAAACCCTCAACAACATACCTCTTTTAGTTCCTCCAGTTCCGCCACCCTGGCCTCCAAAGTCCGTATGTGGTCTCTAAGGGTCAGGAGCTCCTTGCACGGACTGCACACATACGCCACCCACCCACAGGGTAGGTAATCATACACACTACACTCAGTGCAATAAACTGGATAGCCCCTACTCTGCTGCTGGGCTTCTGCCTGCATTGTCTCGTAGTTAATGAAAGGGTTGTTTACAGCAAGTAGTTATGAATGTAGTTTGGTTCATAGGTTTTATGGGGACTCAAGGGGCACAGATAGACCCAACAAGGGACCCCCACTCCCCTGCCAAACCCCCTTGCAAAACTCCCTGTTAGCAGCCCCTGTTCACAAAGCTCCCTGGTCGCTTGGATAGGTCCATCAGTGGCTATTAGCCAGGATGCTCAGGGATTATTCCAAGCTCTGGGTGTCTCTAAGGGCAGGTCTATACTACAACTTTATACTGGTGATGCTGTAGTATGTCTGGTGATGACACTCTAAGCTGACAGGAGAGAGAGATCTCCCATCAGCTTAATAACTCCACGAGAAGCAGTAGTTATGTCAGAGGAAGAAATTCTCCTACCAGCATAGTGCTGTCTACATGCAGAGTTAAGGTCAGTATCACTCAGGGTTGTAGATTCTGCCTACCCCTGAGCGATGTAGTTATACTGGAGTAAACATGTAGCGTAGACTAAGCCTAAGCCTTTGACTGCCAGAAGCTGGGAATGGACAACAGGGGATGAACCACTCAATCAATAATCCTGTTCTGTTCATTTGAAGCATCTGGCACCAGCCACTGCTGGAAGGCAGGATGCTGGGCTAGATGGACCATTGGTCTGACCCACTATAGTCAGTCTCATGCTTCTTTATAACTGGGATCTGGGGCTGCTGAAGGGCACTTTTCTCAGGTTCCTTTGTCAAGTATTTAGTATCTAGTTTTTATTTTTTTCTAACCAGTAAAATACCAAAACACTCATCTTCTATCCAAAAAAAAAAAAAAAAAAAAAAAAAAATAGCACAGGGTTTCTCAACCCATGGGTCAGGAACCAAAATGGGGTAACCAGAATGTTTCAAAGGGTCATGCTGCAGCTCCTGTACCGTGTGGCTGGCTGGCCTTGCCTCCCTGCTCCGGGCATTGGAATCTAAGCACCACTCACATTTAGCCCAGCTGTCATGATGACAGGAGTCCAAATTGGACAAATGTTAGTGAGTAGCACCGCCACCTTATGAGACAGATCACAACTCCACTCTCACAAATTTGGTCCAGTCAGGAGGACAGGGCCAAGCGAGAGAAGCACTGCAATCCTGCAGGTTGCAATGTCTGAAGCTGAGAGCCAAGCCCAGCCAGCCCCACAGCACAGGAGCCATAGAAGCCGCCACTGAGGTAAGTGCTGGGCGGAACCCAACCCCCACTGAGGGACAGGATCTGACCAAAACAACTCCCAGGCCTCTGCCCCCCAGACTATTTACTGATTCACAACAAGCCACAAACATTTACAAATGGGTCATGAGCCCCAAAAGGTTGAGAACCACTGCATATTCTGTTTTAGAAACCACCAAACATGACCACATGAACAATATGTAGATTGTAACTAGGCCTCACACACTGCATATTCAATAAACACAGTTACTTTGAAAGAAAAATTAACCTACAAAAAGACCAAAACAGTTATGATAGGTATTCCCTCTCGATGGAACTCTGTCAAACAAAAGTTACCAAAAGAAACCCTGAGACTTGGCTGTCATTCTGCAAAATGAGAGGATCCAAATACCAGTTTCTTACTTGTCTCTACTCAAAGAGGCAGACAGACATACAGGAAAGGAAGACAATTCTTCCAGGCAGTATGGCTGAAAAAAATCTCATTCTAGTGCCATCAGAAACAATATTCCAACAAAAAGGCATCAATACAACTGGTATTTTTCAGCGTAGTCTTACCTCTGTGGCAAACCGAAGGACACTTGTGATTTCTACATCCTAAAGTCCGCCCGCAGAGTTGATCACAAGGTGGACAGTTTCCAGAACAACACTATAAAATAAAAGCAAACATTCTGCAGAACTGGCTATTTTAGAATTTCCAATGTACGTCATCTTCTTTCGACGCCATTCACATGAAACACAGTAGTAGTACAGAAACTGAGCGCTTGTAATAAAAAATACACTAGAAAGTCATTTGAAAGTGTCATTTCAATACATTAGCAAGATATAGAACTTCTAGATATTCATCTGAATAGGTGTGGGCTTTTTTTATTAGAATACTTTTGTACATGGCTGACTTGTGAAGTCATTTTAGACTCAACTACTGTACAGTTTGAATGATTATGACGGACATTTGCCTGGGTCTGGCTCAGCACTCTCCAGGTTCTGTTTTTTACCATCTCTGTTCCTGCAGCACAGGAGTAACTGCTTACATGCTTCAGGGATTTGTGGTCCCTTCACTGTGCTTATTCTCAAGTGTGTAATACTATCCATTTTGGTCAGTACACATGTATCAAGCAGAACAAGTGAATGGATTCCAGGGCAGGAGATAGCAATCCCTCGCCCTTGCACCTGGGAAAGAGAACTAAAGAAAGAAGGGATAGAGGATTAGCAAAGGAGCTTGAGCTTTTTTTTTTTTCTTTTGTTCAACTGAAAGATGGCAACTCTGTTCTCTTCACTGTATCATAATTCTTAAAATGCTTTAAGACTGCCAGTCAAAACTAAAAATCAACAGTTTTCTTTACTTCAGTGTGACAAATTCAAAGTTTTAAAAAGTAAATCAATGGAATTTTTTTTTACATTTTGTCTGACGGATCTCTTTTTAATTGGGCTCAAATACCCAAATGTGTAATTGGTATACATTAGCTGTGCCATGTTATCCCACCCACATCAGCTTAAAAAATGTCAATACTAAAATATCTCTTCTATTTCTGAAATATCTACTTGTAAGATTTAGAGGACAACTAGTTAAAAGGTAGAAAAAGGGCCCAAAGGAACTGGAACTCCTGCTAACTACAACATTTACTCTGTTCTTCATCTTTAGAGAAAGAACAGAATTTTTAAGTCACCTAGTCTACCTCATTGAAAATTCAAGACCGCTCCTTACAATACATTTACTTGTGTTTTGTCCAGTCTAGTTTTTAAAATTGAACTGCAGAGGTGAAAAATGTCTGTACCTTCGTCATTTATGATGCATATAGATAATCTTACTTTTTTTTTTTTTTTTTACTTTGAGGGATGAAGGCTTGTCTGTCTTTTACACTAGAAGTAAAGACTCAGCATCTCATCTCCCTTTTGTTGGGAGAACAAAGGAAGGGGAACGTTGCAGCTCCCATGACAACTTTTTGTGACATCATTATTCAGGCTCTTCAAGAAAAAGAGGAATTAGCCCCTGACATTTCCAGTGTTAGAAAAAAGTTTTGAAGTGTCTGAGGCAGCCTTTGTATAGCATAAAGTAGCAGTGCAGACAGTAATTTTGCTCAGCAGACCATCTTTAAAGTAAGTGTGTTGGAAATAAAAACAAACCCCAGTTTGTAGACTGAGTCTGAAACTCCACCTTCCTATGTTTGTCTAACACCTCACAGATCCTGGATACTATACTACCACTAGTAAGACTGCTGAAAAGAATCCCATAAACCAAAATCAAGCCAGAAATTCACCCATACAACTCAAAACAGAATCAATCTGGCATTTTAGTTAAAAATGACTGGTTGGGTCACTGAGATTGCCTACCAGTTGTCCTCAGAAAACAACCAAAAAGGGAGAAACTAAAGACTGCTTCTTCTCCTCCTAATATCCAATGGCTCACTTACTGCATTCAATGACATTAAGGAGGATAAACAAATAATGAACAGGAAGATACAATTTCAGACCCCTTACAGCCTTCCTCAGGTTCCACTTATGTATTTTGCTCTTTCCAATGATACAGTGGAATAGTTATATACTTATTTGCAGCAGTCAAATCTTTAAAGAGAGAGAGTCAGTTCCCATTTTGGCTGAGGTGTTTACCTTGGCATATGGAGGAACATTGGGAGTTTTAGTTATAATAATGAAATAAGCAATAATCAGGCAAAATGCTACTTGGAGCCTCTTGGCTGATTTAGTGCTCTCTCTACATACAAAATTGGAAATTATGCTTCTATGCATATTTAATTTGGCCTCAGATCTACATATAGCACATGTAAGAGGAGAATTTTGAGAAAAGGACAGTCTAAACTGATTTTTATAACCAAATTCTAGTACAGCCGCTTAGTGCTGCACCTACATACTCTGAACACAGAAGTCAGGAGCAATGAATCTCTCTAATGGATGATTTGATGTGTAAGTGTGTTCCAACCGCAAAATAATTGTATTTGGGAGTTTTCATGTCTAAGTTTACTAGCTATGAAATTAATTCAGAGTTGAGCACAAACTAAAACTTCTACAGCAAATTTTTGTGGTAATGATCCCACATGAGCATACTATTCTTTTAACTCATACTGTATATTTTTTCCATTGTGAAACTTTCCATTACATGAAATCACACAAACTATATACAAATAAAATTCTCTGAATGATCTGACAATTTTATTAGTAATGTATACCTAGCTCAACAGTATTAAAAACTGTAAGCAAACCAGCACCTTGGTACAGAATTAAACACGTTCTGTACCTACTAGCATTGCAATTGCACAGAAAAGCTGAGATACAGTACAAAAGAAAAGAAAAATCATTAAATGTGCTCTCTTTTCAGACATGAGTTCTTCTTTTATGTTACCAAAAGGAAACAGCTGGGTTAAGGTTTAGACAGGCTGTCACCCTGTTCTTTAACATGTAAGGAGGCTTGTGGGGAGAAGGGAGAGGAGAGAGAAGAGGAGGAGATTATTTCTGTTAATATTTAGATGGAGATTTTCCAAGTCACAAAGGGTAGTTTAGGCACTGAAGTCCCAATGAAAGCAAAAGCTGATCTACTTGGCGAGTAGCTCCCTTAAAACTGACTGAACTGAAAAATCCACTAGGTACCCTCTAAAAGGAACTTGCCAACAGATTAGCTCCTCAGATCAGCAAGAGACACTTTCTGCAAAGGCTATAGATGTTCTGAGACTTTTGAACAACGTGACTGTCAATTCAAACCTTCAAAAACATATGTCGAAATAGAAGGGGAAAGCTATTTTGGGAAAAATGGAGATAGTTAATATCAAAATATATTCCCAGCAGCAGTTTAAACAAACTCTATTCTTCAGTTTTGGAATTTGCCACAGAATCTACCCTATGTGGCAGATTGAGTTTTAATTATTAATTAGCTAGCCCTCACAATTGAAAGAAAGCCTTCCAAATGTGAAACAAAAAGGTATGTTGATGCAATGCTACAGTTGTACAAGAAGAATATAAAATTGGACCAAAAACTGATAAAGAGCCAAATTAGAACTTTAATGATTGCTGTGTAAGTGTATTGTTAATACATATTTTAACACTCACCTTTCTCTTACATTGGTGCTTCTGGCAATCACGAATTTTAGTACACTTTGTCTCACAGAGATACTGTTTATGACATGGCATGCGTTTAGTATGCTTTCCACAACGACACTGCTTTTCAACTTCCTGGGAGGGGATAATGACGACATTATAGTTGGAAGCTAACGAGTTTTCTACTAAGAACCATAAGGCAAACTGACCAACTTTATTACAGTATCATCCAGAGACCACACTGTGTTAGGCACTACACAAACATATGAGGACACTGTCCCTGCTCTGCACAGCTTACAACCCAAGCTTACAAGTTTATTTGACTCTTTCCAAATACCATATGTTAGCTAGTATCTCACGGGCATTGTACCGGAGATTATCTGGAGGCAATGATGGAAAGAGGATGGGGAGTAACCTTAAAGATCAATTGAGAGAGCATTCCATGTATAAAAGGACAGAGTGGAAGATGTACAAGATGCTTACTAATAAGCAAGCGCGGCTGCCATTACTGGCAGAGGGAAGAACACAGAAGAGTAATCCATAAGTATGAAGGGGCAGAGTTATGAAAGGCCAGGAGATGACAATTTTTTCTGCACAAGTAAAACAATAATTGGAAAAACACTCCCTTCCACCCCAGCACCCAAACAGAGAATACAGTCCCAACAGATTCTTTCCTGATGCCATGTCTTTTAAACTTAATTCAAGGAATGCAGTTCAACATAATCTATGACTAAGAGCCAGAACTGAATATTCTTTAAAAACCACAATGGGGGCCTTATGGTCTCTAGTTGCAGCAAAATGCCATGCACAGAACTATGGCACTGAGCTCAATATACAAATCACTTCCATGCTCTCTGAGCTGTAATGCTGTACACAGAGCAAGGGAGGGTAAATTAGTACCTTGGAATGCCCTCAACTGATGTTGCTTCTGGTCTAGCAGAAGCACCATCAACTGACTGAGTGAGCCATGTCCAATTTGCCTTATCACAGACAGAACAGTTGTTGGGAAGGCACACCTTCAATGGCAAGTTGGAGGGAAATCTCCTTCCAAATTACCATAAAGTTTTTCAAGCCATCTTATCACTGGCATTTTAAACAGCACCACAGAATTCCAGGTTGCATCAAATATAAAAGGGGCAACGAACATACATCGTAGGTACTTATATAGCCTCCATTACTATAGCATCTAAGCACCTCACAATCTTTTCATGTACTCATCCTCACAACCTTCCAGGGTAATACTGTACTATTATCCACAATTTACAGATAGGGAATTGAGGCAGACAGACTAAGTGACTTGCACAAAGTCTGTGGTGGTGCAGGGAACTGAACTTAGGTCCCTAACACCCAGGCCAATGCCCTAATCACTGGACAGTCCTTCCTCTCAGTCATATTAATTAAACACATTAAAAAAACAAGCTATTCATAATAGGTAAACAAATTTTTTTTTTTTTATTAACCTTTGCCATTTATGCAGTTTTTTTTCCCTTCACATTTAAATCAGCTTGGACTACATAAATAAGAAGTCACTTTGATTTCTAAATTCTAATGTCTTGGGAAAAATATTACTTGGGTTAACACCCTATCAGGGAATGCTTAAAAAAAGAATTCAACACTGGAAACTTACTAAAAAAAGAGCTTTTTTGCCACTGTCATAACTATAAAGGGAAGGGAACAGCCCTCCCCTGTACAATACTATAAAATTCCTCCTGGTCAGAGACACCAAAATCCTTTTACCTGGCTGACACCTGACCCAAAGGACCAATAAGGGGACAAGATATTTTCAAACCTTGGTGGAGGAAAGGCTTTTGTTTGTGTGCTCTTTATTTTGGGGTTGTTCGTTCTTGGGACTAAGAGGGACCAGACATCAATCCATGCTCATATTTCAAACTTGAAAGTAACAGCCAGGCAAGGCATGTTAGTTTTATCTTTGTTTTCTCAACTTGTAAATGTTCCTTTTTGCTAAGAGGATTTAACTCTGTTTAATGTAATTTTGAACCTAAGGCTAGAGGGGGTTCCTCTGGGCTCTATGAATCCAATTACCCTATAAAATTATTTTCCATCATGATTTTACAGAGATGATTTTTAACCATTTTTACCTTTCTTTAATTAAAAGCCTTCTTTAAGAACCTGATTGATTTTTCCTTGTTTTAAGATCCAAGGGAATTGGATCTGGACTCAACAGAAACTGGTGGGGGAAAGGAGGGGGGATGGTTACATTCTCCTTGTGTTAAGATCTAAGGGGCTGGATCAGTGTTCACCAGGAACATGTTGAAGAAGTCTCTCAAGTCTATCCAGGGAAGGGAGTTAGTATTTGGGAGTGGTTGCAGCAAAACCAAATCTAAGCTGGTAATTCAGTTTAGGGGTTCACATGCAGATCCTTGTATCTGTACTCTACTGAGTGGGAAAGGAACCTTGACAGCAGCCCACATATTTTAAATTTTGGCCTAAAAATAGTTCTCAGCATCACTTTAGCAATGTTAGTGGCCTATTCATAGTGCTACAGTGGAAGATGTGCATTACCCACACAGGACTTCCAATTAAATTTGCTCAACTACCAGTTAAAACTTGCCTTTAACATGACCTTTAGTAACTGGTTAGGTGCCACACAAAAGTAATGCATTTTTCTGAACACATTTACCCAAAGAATCTGGTCTCAGATGGGTGCTTTTAGTGACAGATATGGCAGCTTCTTAGGAGGCAAAACCTTTATTTGAATTACGAAGTATTTAAAAGCTATATGCTGGAAGAGATTAAAACTAACCTGTCTACAAAGTTCACAGGGACCTCGATGACAACGCTGTGAACACCTATGGATTCCACATTCAAGAACTTTGTCACAACTATCTCCACAAGTAGGTACATCTTCCGTACAAGGCAAAAAAAACACTAAATAAAAGAACAAGATAGCACGTGTACTAAAGAAAAAACACAGATACATCTAGCTATACAGTTGACAATTTGACCTGTATTTTCTAGCTTCACCCTCTCATATTTAAAGAAACTCTACAGAAATTATACAAATTTATTGAATTAAGTTAGCACCTCTCATAAAATCATAGTTAAATTAAGTCAATATCAAACTTGTAAAGAATCAAGCAAGAAAGTTATATAAAACTTGCAGCTTTCATTGCTTATTGGAACCTGCTAAGTAACTGCACTGCAGAAGTAACCCTTTGACAAACAGTACTGAAAAAAAGGTTTATAGACCTGAGCAACAACAGTCTCCTGTAAATTCTTGCTACGTGGGACATGTCTGAATATTTGAAGTCTATTTCAGCAAATAAATGTGCCTCAATGAGAGAAAAAATCCTTACTTGATTTCCCACATGGACAAGGTCTTTTCCCAGATCGAGGACATTCTCCACAGGGACCAGAGTGACAAACTTGTTCACATGTGTGATTACCACAAGGCAAAGTTCTCCCACACACCTTAAAGAAAAAAAAACAAAATCTACAATAACTCAACAGCTGACAGTGAGCAAATTAACAAGATAAAAGGATGCAAAATCCAATGGGACTGTGAAGGAGAAGGGAGATTTTCCTGAGCTTTGAAAGTATACTTAAGTTACAAATTAACGTCAGAGGTTATGCGCTGTGTCATGACAGCACTCATGTTTTGCTTTCCCTCAATTTAAGATTTTTACAACCTACAGTCTCAGTTGTAGCTCTGAGCCACAAATATTGAATCATTCTTAGAAAACTGATTAAGCTTTTCATAGTTGCTACTAGTAAATAAGCGAAGCTCTAGAGCACATACTAAGCTGTGTTTCATACTTTTTAAGATGGCAACAGAAGTTTTACTCTCAAAAGAATCTAAAAGTTACTCAAAATGATGGGGACTGAAAGTAAAGTTTACTACTGTCATAAGCAAGCAGAATTCCAACATAGTCAACAAAGCTGTGAATACTAATGTCAGAAGTGAACTGGACCCATGTAAATGTATCTGTCTTCAAATGACCGCTGCCTAGATTTGCGTGTGTATGTTTAAAAACACGTACCTTAAAAAGCAAAAAACCCTCTTAACAGGTAACTTTTTAAAAATTTTCCAGTATAGAAAGTAGCCCATTTTCATAAGATAAAGATAATCTAAAAAAGCACTTCTGAAACATACCTGCTCACACTGCCAAAATGGACTTGCACAAAGTCTTTCTGCTGTTTGTCTACCACAGACACACCTTTGTTTACTGACTCGTGGGCAAGACTGACAATTTCCTAAAAATAAGTGATCAATACAGGATTTAATTGCGAGGTGACAGAGGGAGAAGAATTACAATCATTTTTTCCTTTTAATTAGTTTATACAGGCAAGCTTCAACTCTTCATAACTGATGCAAAACTACTCTGAACAATTTAGAAGATCAGGTCTACCTGGGTGACAAGGGTTCTCACAATTGTGCTGTCTACATGGCAGTTTTCGACCACATGGCAGCTGACATGACCATTCTTTGGTACTGCACCTTCGCGGCACTGGTTTAGCCTTCTTACAGTAACAGGCTATTGCGACCATCTTTGGGCAAGGAGGACAAGGACCTGAGAACGGTTAAAAGCAAACAAAATTAACATTTCATCGCTGGCTCCATAACTCATTTTATTTTCCTTTCATTAGTGTTCAATAACTTTTAATAATGAAATTTCCCATAAATATTCACTTCCTATTTATTAAAGTTTTAAGTCCAGTGTCATAATTGATTTTAAGCATGATAGTTTTCATGACTAATTGTGAACAATTAATCAATAGCATAGAAGGGACTTACCCGGGTGACAGAGCAGTAGGCATTTATGCCCACATGGAGGTTTAAATTCCCTCTCACATACTTGGCCACATGAGTGAGGTACCAGCCATGGGTCCAACTCTGGATCTTCTACCTTCCCACAGTAGCAGTAGTATCTAGTGGGAGTTTCAGATCGTTTGTACTCAAACCTACATTTTGGACTGACAGGAAAGAAAAGAAAAACGGACAGTTTTACTAATTCTGTTTGGCAAAGCAACACAGACATCATCAATGACAGATTTTTGTCCACCCTAGAAAAAGCTGTATGATTTTTTTTTAAAAAAAGGTGATACAATCATTTTATTTAGATTATTTAAATATCAAACTAAAAAAAATTTTTCTTTAAAAAAATAAAGCTGTTCAAAAGAAAATCTAAACTTAATATAAAATGTGTTAAGGCCTAAATTTATAATCTCTTAAACTATTTAAATAAAAAAATAAATATGATGAATCTACTAGCTTCAATCAGAAACTTTATATAGAAAAGCAGCCTTTAACTCAAAGAAAGTATCAGAGAAAAAACACATCTAGCTTTTGAGGTCAAGCTTTACAAATATGACACAACAGGTCGGCCTAAGTAACTTAGGAGCCTCTCTCATTTCAGGAATTTACAGTCCAGTCACTTCTACTTAGGCATATTTGAAAATCTTCCCAGGCTAAACAGAAATAATCAGTTTTATTAACGGAACAGAGTGATAAAGTATAGTCAGTAAATTATTTAGTTGTATATGTGAAATATATTTCGATAAGAATATGTATGCAAAACATTTAAGGTTTTGTTTAATAAAAATAAATGTTATATGCTGTTGTGTGTTTAATTAAATTCCAGTTACCACCCTAATACTGCTTGATACAAATCATGACCAAAAAGTTGTTAAAGCAATATTACACACCAAAATGTACAATTAAAAATCTGAAAATATTAAGTAATGTAACTGCTTAAATAGATGCATCTACTTATAGTGTACCCTCCTAGGTAGCAAAAAGGTGTGTGAAATCTAGTGTAAAGGCTCTATTTAACTATAAATCAACATACTGACCTATTTAGGTCCCTTCCAGTTCTACCTTTCTATGATTCTATGTTTTAATGGTCATGTTAACCAATGAGAATACATCTTTCTTTAGAAGATAATTGAAGTACAAATGGAAAAGCTGATTAAAATCAACTATTCAAATTGAGGCTAATAGCCGATTTAAAATCAACCTACATTGCTTTTTTGCAACTGTTTTAGTTAATAACGATATACCGGTAGTTAAATTTATAATACATCAGGGTGGCTGCTACACACTAGTTTTTAAATGCATAATCTCACTATGACAAATACTTCAGGCACCCAGCTCCACAATACCTTTTCCATGAACAATTGTAAACTTGAGAGCATTTAGTATAGCAAACCTTTAGAATAATATTTTACACCTCAAGTAATATCCAAATACTACAATTTTATTCCAAAACAGTCCTCTGCATAGGACTAAGAACACTGACATTAAAAACTGGGAACTCTTACTGGATTAGACTCCTAAGATATGCAAATCAAAACCTATACATTACAAATATAGGTCTACAAGAGATTTCAAGTTACAGTAGCCTAACAGCTGGGACTTGCTATAGTCAGTCCTTGAAAAGTATCAGTAGACTTAGGGACCAATGACAATTCACAACCGCAAGGGCTATAAATAAACGTAACAGGTGGTATAAGAGTATAAAGATCATATAATTCTGATTACTACCTTGCTTGTTTCTCCCCCCATTTCCAAAGGGTCTATATAATGTCCTGCCTCTTTAAATGGTGGGTACTCTGTACTCAGAACAAAGCCTCACTTCTGTTACCAAAATAATGAAAGTCTCCAGATCAGACAGCTGTGTTTAAAATCAGTTCCTTCTTTGTCTAGCTCCTTAACTGCTCGGTCCAAATATAACACGGGCAACAAGGATCTTCTAACCCACGAGTGTCCAGTGCTCCCACTGACTGCCCAAGAAGGAAAAAAAGCAAATAAAGAAAGTTTTCCTGTGGAAGAAAGTGTCCAGGAGGGCACAAAGTCCAATAGGAGGGAAGAGAAATGTTGATGAATTAGGCAAAAACCGTAAAACATGGGTAATGTGCCTCAAACAATCTGAGCAATTTGTAGTTTATAATTCCATTCTAGAAGGACAAATTTCAATATTGCTGATAGTAATGGGTTGGAAGGCATACAGATTGCTGTGTGACTTCTTGTCTCCAATTATGCCCAGAAATGCCACAATTACTGAAAAAACAAACATTTCTCTCCTGCCCCATTGATGATAGCAGAATGATATTGGGTCTATCAAGGAAGCAAGAGAGCCAGTAGTACAGTTCATTGCTGCTCTAAAAAAAAAAAAAAAAAAAAATCTAAGTACTGTCGTACAGACAAACATTAAGTTATGCCCTATGTGACCAATCTGTCTCTGGATTACACAATGATCAGATCTGAAAGAAGTTACTGACTGTATCAGCGCTAGCATTCAAGGCTGTTGATGTAGCTATTGCCATGGAAACTGCAGAGAAGGAGTCTCTGAAATTTAAAGCGAACCAAGAAATACACCCCCTAAATTGGCGAGTCAGAGGACAAAACGTACGGAATTTCCATGTGGCCATCATATGCAAACTATATACCACTGAGAATTGCTAGGCATACCAGGTCATTTGCAGGAAGTGCCAGAAGAAGAGACACATTGTCATGACCTGTCACATAATTCAACAACTAGCAACACAGAGTAACCATCCATCCAAGAAGAGACCTATGAAGACTGAACCTAAGCAAAGATGGAAGTCAGAAATTAATGTGGAAAAAGACAAAGCTCTAGTGACATTCAGCGAGTCCTAGAATTGCACGTTATCAGAACTTAAGTAAGAGATGGCTCCTGGGTTACACTCTTGACTGAGGGAGTTCCTACAAATATGGAGCTTGATACTGGAGTGGCTGTCTCAAAAGATTTAAGAGATTTAAGGAGAAAAGTTAATTCCAAAAATGGAGACTCCAGGTGCAAGTTCAACAAAATATACAAGGGTAACACAAATTGATTGTCCATGATTATTTGGCAGAACTTGGCTTGAGCAGCTGAACTGTATCAAGGTAATCACAAAACACCTTGACACCTTCAAAAAATACTGTACGATCACTCCGAAGTTTTTGAAAAAGGGCTTGGACAAATAAGCAACCCATCAGTGAAGCTCACTGTTAAATCTGACATACAGTCAAAATATTGCAAGCCCAGAGTTGTGCCTTATTCTCTGAAGCCTCCAGTGGAAGCTGATGTGGACTATCTAGTGAACATCAGAATCTTGTCACAGTTTCACACAGTCAGTGGCCTACACCCATTCTACTAGTGATCAGGAAGGACGGCTCCGTCCGAATTTGTGGAGATTTCAAAGTGAATCCAATTTTATGTGCAAACCAGTATCCACTACCTCCTATTGAAGATTTGTTTGCTACTATTAGCAGAGGACAGCGTTTCAGTAAATTGGATTGCTTGATGCATACCTACAAATAGAGAGTGATCTGGCATCTTGCAAATATCCCACAACACGTGAAAAAGCTTATTTTGCCATATCAGGTTACCTTTTGGTGCCACGTAGGCACCTGTGCATTGCAGAAAGCTACAGATGAGATTCTGAAGGGACTGAATGGAGTTCAATGCTATTTTGGACAATATCCTCACTACTGAAGGGATCAAGAGGATCCTCTTCAAAATTTGGATGCTGTTTTGCAACATTTTGAAGACTATGAACTGAGAGAACATCAAGACAAAAGTGAGTTTTTCAAACCTTCAGCTGAATATGTAATTGATGCCATGTAATTGATGCCAGGGGCTTAAAAGAATCACCAGAAAAAGAGAAGGCAATTCTTCAAGTGTCACTGCCAGAGAGCATGTCACAATTCCATTCATTCTTAGGACTGCTTAACTACTATTGTAAATTTCTGCCTAATGTGGCAACTGTTGGTACCTTTATATGAACTGCTAAGAGAAAAATAAAAAGGAAATGGACTAGAGAATGTGATTGTGCATATAAGGAACCAAAGAAACTGCAATGGCTGTCTGTCAACATAAATTAGGTTGACTTAATTTTGTAGTGTAGCCTTGCCCTAAGACTAATAATATTTTACCAGCACAAAGACCACATCATTCAAACTCGCTTTTTCCCCCTATAACAACTGTAACTGTTCAATCACTTATGAACTATTGCCAATATCTTAATGGTTCACCATGGTCAAGTGATAACTCAATTTCCTGACTTTGGTAACTCAAATTTCAGCCATAACGCTTTAGATCTTAAAAATAAAAAAAGCTATTCTTTGGTTCAAAGAACTAATATAGTAGGTAACTGCACACAGACAAAACGAGAAATCCTTTTACGTATATAGAATTATGCAGCTGAATAACTGTAGCCATTGTGCATTTATTCAAATATGCAGATAGGTATACACAGTTTAACTATCCTGACAGGTAATATACTGCTCTGACAATACATTGTTTCCACTTAAACATAATTGTTTTTCCAACTAATTTCCATGCACACCCCTAGCAACTCCCAGCATTTTTCACTAGCAGTTATGCATATGCGAAGTCTGAATTTTAAAAACAAGTTAATTCACACGAGACTTAGGCAATACACTTACAGTTGTCTAGTGCTGCCTCAAACCCTTCCTATATGGACGGTAGCTAAACTTAAGCCAGAAAAAGCAGAGTTAAGATAAAGAACTTAAACGTTTGAAAACATGGAAATAAAGGATTAATGTAACTCATTCACATAATCCCTTTCCAGCAACCACAACTCTACCCTCCCTAGAGCTGGCAGTACTACTAATTATGGTTTTGCACAGTCTGTTTCATAATAAGCAGACAAATTACTAACAGTGCCATTTCTACTGGGTCCCAAAAGGATTGTATTCCATTATTTACCTGCATGCACTCCAAATGCCTTTCAGCACAATAGACGTAACCATACCAAATGGTGGAGGGATTAATTGCAGTAAGTTGCCAAAGTTGATACTGCCAGATATGGCAAGTGCCTTAAGGGATCGAGAATCTCTTGTTTCTGCACAGAGTTATGGAAGTTCTCCAAACACAGAACCAGAATGGTGTATTCTTGCCAATGAGATTTTTAGCAGCCTGGTAGCACACACAACAGAGCACCTCAGTGCTCACTTGAATTATGTGAAGGTTTCTCTCTCATGAGTATGGAAAGTGGTTGAGTACAGGCCAGGCACAGCTAACTCGTTTGCTAAGCTTGACTCAAACATAATTTTTGCTTTAGTGAACAGGCTGTAACTGTTGCTATTACAGTATTCATGGACCACATTCCCACTATACTCAGTATTATTGGCACTTTTCATCAACAGATCTCAAAGTGCTTCACAATCTTGTATGAAGAGGGCCACGTCTGTCAGGGGAGAGCTGGCAGGTCGTTCAAAGAGGGTAGTGTTAAGACTAACAGCTATGGAGGTGGCATTACAAAATTAAGGTACTCTCTGGGTTTCAAGAAGTTTGAGTTTGCATTACCTTAACAATGCATTTTCTGCTTCTCAGGAGACAAACATTTAGCCATCCTCCAACATTCTGGAAGCGTGCAAAGCAGCACTAGGCAGCCCTATCTCTACATTTCATTTTTGTTTTCCTCTCTCCCTACAGTGCATTTCTTTGGGGGTTTTGTTTTTTTAAGAGTCTGAAGGTGGCTGGGGCTGAAATACCTGCCCTGCAACCTGGGGAAAACCCCCACAGCCAGTTAGAAGAAGCCTTTTAGCAAGGCACTAGAGTTCTGGAGCCTGTGGATGTTAGGGTCTTGGACATTTTGGGGTGCCAGCAATTCCTGTGGAATGGGGCAGAAGCATGTAAGCAGTGAGGCAACCTCTGCCTTGGATAACATTGTTCTGCGTCACCAGAAGGGAGCTACTCTTCAATGAGCTATGGACACTTCAAAACACTCACATACAATTTAGTAGGTACTAAATATAATGGTGGTTGGGTTTGAAATATATTTTAGAGCAGTGGTTTTCAACCCGTGGGACTAAGTCTAAGGGGATCTGAGAAAGACTGTCATTACCACAGAACAGTGGTTTTCAATGTGGGGTCCATGGACTATACTTAAAATTTCCAAAGGGGTCCACACCTCCATTTGAAAATTTTTAGGGGCCTGCAAATGAAAAAAGGTTGAAAGACCATTGTTTTAGACTAGAGCATAACAAAAACTCTCCTTTCCTCTTATTCTTACAAAATGAGGAAAATTCTATCAAGCAGAATTTTATCAAACTTTTAAGGCAAAATATCTGTACTTAGAAGAAGTAAAAAATGTCAGTGAAAAGGTCACTTGAAATAAAATACTAATTTGTAGTAGAGGAGGCACTGTCAGCCTATGCAACAGCTGAGGTGGTTGCCAGGTAAGAAATTTTATATTTAACAAACATGTAAAGACTGGACTGCAAACCTTTGCCACTGCAGGTTAACCATCTGTAGAATGCATCATATCACAGCTCATCTTTATTAGATTTAGTGGTGGTGACAGGAGAGATTTTGAAGTTGATGAGTAAACATTTTAACACTGACAGTGCATCGCACATTGTTCATAGTGATTCTTCATAGCAACCTAGTTCCTCACTAGGCTTTAAACTAGGTTTGATGGGGGCAGGTGATCAAAGCCCACAGGTTAGTCAAAAACAGGGAGACCTGGGAGAAGGGCCAGAATCTGGGGGGAGCATGGGCTGTTATAGTAGAAATAAGGGGGAGAAAAGACAGAACTGGAGGGGGGAAATGAAATCAGTATCTTAGATGTCTGTATACTAATGTGAGAAATATAGGGAATAATCAGGAAGAACTCGAAATGCTAGTAAATAAACACAACTATGACATAGTTGGCACCACAGAGACTTGGTAGGATAATACACAAGACTGGAATATTGGTATAGAGGGGAACAGCTTGCTCAGGAAGGACAGGCAGGGAAAAAAGGGAGGAGGTGTTGCCTTATATATTAAAAATGTATATACTTCGACTGAGGTTGAGATAGAAATAAGACAGACTTGCTGAAAGTCTCTGGGTAAGGATAAAAGGGGAAAAAACAAGGGTGACGTCATGGTAGGACAGACCACCAAACCAGGGAGAAGAGGTGGATGAGGCTTTTTTTTTTTTTTTTAAACTACTAACAAAATCATCCAAAGCACAGGATGTGGTGATGATGGGGTACTCTAACTACTCAGACATCTATTGGGAAAAACAATACAGCAGGGCACAGATTATCCAGTAAGTTCTTGGAAATATATTGGAGACAAATTTTCATTTCAGAAGGTGGAGAAACTACTAGGAGAGGTGGCTGTTCTAGATTTGATTTTGACAAACAGGGAGGAACTGGTTGACATTTTGAAAGTGGAAGGTAACTTGGGGGAAAGTGAACATGAAACAGTAGAGTTTGTGTTTCTAAGGAATGGTAGGAGGGAGAACAGCACAATAAAGAAAGGATTTCAAGAAAGCAGACTTTAACAAACTCAGGGAGCTGGTAGATAAAATCCCATGAGAAGCAAGTCTAAGGGGGAAAACAATTGAAAACAGTTGCCAGTTTTTCAAAGAGACATTATTAAGGGCACAAGAGCAAACTATCCTATCTTTCCTACGCAGGGGGAAGTATGGCAAGAGACCAATCTGGCTTAACCAGATCTTCAATGATCAAAAACTCCAAAAAAGGGGGGGGGTGCCCTACAAAAAGTGGAAACTTGGTTAGATTACAAAGGATGAATATAAACAAAACACCACACTTATGCAGACAAAATTAGAAAGGCCAAGGCACAAAATGAGATTAAACTAACTAGGGACAAAGAATAATGAGAAAACATTCTACAAATACATTGAAAGCAAGAGGAAGACCAAGGATAGAGTAGGCCAGTCACTCAGTGAGGGAGGAAAGACAATAACAGATAATGTGGAAATGGCAGAGGTGCTTAATGATTTCGTTTTGGTTTTCAACAAGAAGGTTGGTGGTGATTGGACATCTAACACAGTGAATGCTAGTGAAAATGAAGTAGGATCTGAGTCTAAAATAGAGAAAGAACAAGTCAAAAATTACTTAGATAAGGTAGAGGTCTTCAGATCACCAGGGCCTGATGAAATACATCCTAGAATACTCAGGGAGCTGACTGAGGAGATCTGAGCCATTAGCAATTATCTTTGACAAGTCATGGAAGACGGGAGACATTCCAGAAGACTGGAAAAGGGCAAATATAGTGCCAATCTATAAAAGGGGAAATATGGACAACCCGGGGAATTACAGACCAGTCAGCTTAACTTCTGTATGTGGGAAGATAATGGAGCAAATAATTAAGAAATCAATTTGCAAAACACTGGAAGATAATGAGGTGATAAGTAACAGTCAGCATGGATTTGTCAAGAACAAATGGTGTCAAACCAACCTATTAGCTTTCTTTGACAGGGCAACAAGCCTTGTGGATAGTAGGGAAGCCATACATGTGGTATATCTTGACTTTAGTAAGGCTTTTGATACTGTCTCGCATGACCTTCTCAAACAAACTATGGAAATACAATCTAGATGGAGCTACGATAAGGTGGGTGCATAACTGGTTGAAAAATCATTCCCAGAGAGCAGTTATCAGTGGAAGGGCATAACAAGTGGGATCCCACAGGGATCAGTTCTGGGTCTGTTCAATATCTTCATCCTTTATTTAGATAATGGCATAGAGAATACACTTATAAAGTTTACGGACAATACCAAGCTGAGAGAGGTTACAATGGCTTTGGAGGATAGGATTAAAATTAAAAATGATCTGAACAAACTGGAGAAATGGTCTGAGGTAAATAGGATGAAATTCAATAAGGACAAATGCAAAGTACTCCATTTAGGAAGGAACAATCAGTTGCACACATACAAAATGGAAAATGACTACCTAGGAAGGAGTACTGCGGAAATAGATCTGGGGGTCAGAGTGGATCACAAGCCAAATATGGGTCAACAGTGTAACACTGTTGCAAAAAACCAAAAATCCTTCTCGGATGTATTAGCAGGAATACTGTAATCAAGACAAGAAATAACTTCCTCTCTACTCCGCTCTGATTAGGTCTCAATTGGAGTATTGAGTCCAGTTCTGGGCATCATGTTTCAGGAAAGATGTGGACAAATTAGAGAAAGTCCAGAGAAAAGCAACAAAAGCTACTAAAGGTCTACAAAACATGACCTATGAGGGAAAACAGAAAAAAATGGGTTTGTTTAGTCTGGAGAAGAGAAGACAGGATAATAGTTTTCAATTACATAAAAGGTTGTTACAAGGAGAAGGGAGAAAAATTATTCTTAACCTCGGAGGATAGGACAAGAAGCAATGGGCTTAAATTGAAGCAAGAGCGGTTTAGGCTGGACATTAGGAAAAACCACTTCTGACGGTTAGGAAGTTAAGTACTGGAATAAATTGCCTAGGGAGGTTGTGGAATCTCCATCATTGGGGATTTTTAAAAGCAGGTTGGACAAACACCTGTCAGGGATGGTCTAGACAATACTTAGTCCTGCCTTGAGTGCAGCGGATTGGACTAGATGACCTCTCGAGGTCCCTTCCCATTTTATGCTTCTATATTATGATATGATTCTGACACAGTTATGATGCATTATATGCAAGATAAGTAGGTGAGACATCACTGGAAAGGATATGATTTCCTGAATATTATCATCCTATTTGTATGCATGTATCATTTTTGTATCTGAAGTTATGAATATTTACTATGTCTCTGCATTTCAAAAGTTGTTACACCTGGAGAACTCCCACTAGACAAGACACTTCCAGTCTAGACAGTGGGTGGGAAATGGCCCATTAGGAAATGTCTTAGGAGAACACCTCGGAGCCTTCCTGAGAACACTAGAGACAGCCTCCAAGTAATGGCTGCTAGGACTCTGCAAGGACATGTAATGAGACCATGTCTCCAGACTCCATCTTGGGATGTCAGTGTTTTTCCACAGACCAGCCTGGGAACCAAGCTTTGAAACAAAGAATTCCCACCCTATGCAAAAGCTATATAAGGCAGTGAGTGACATCATCTGAGGTTCTTCACTGCCTACACAAGAAGACTCCTGGAGATACCTGAGGAACAAAGACTGAACTGAGGCAAGTGCTGAAGCCAGACTAAAAGGATTTTTAGACATGCTTCCATGCTGATGAAACTCATTAAAAAAAAATGCATTAATTAAATTTGTGACTGAACTCCTTGGGGGGAGAATTGTCTGTCCTCTGCTCTGTTTTACCCACATTCTGCCATATAGATCATGTTATAGCAGTCTTGGATGATGGCCCAGAACATGTTCATTTTAAGAACACTTTCACTGCAGATTTGACAAAACGCAAAGAAGGTACCAATGTGAGATTTCCAAAGATAGCTACAGCACTGGACCCAAGGTTTAAGAATTTGAAGTGCCTTCCAAATCAGAGGGACGAGGCGTGGAGCATGCTTTCAAAAGTCTTAAAAGAGCAACACTCCAATACAGAAACTACAGAACCTGAACCACCCAAAAAAACCCAACAATCACCACCAGCCTTCTGCTGGTGACATCTGACTCAGATAATGAAAATGAACATGCATTGGTTTGCACTCACTCACTCATGCCCGTCACCCCAATCGGGGTATGGGCCGCCAACCACAGATCTCCAGAGTCCTCTATCCTGAGCCATTCGCTCTAGCTGGTTCCAGGTATAGCCCATTTTTTTGCTATCAGCCTGAAGGTCGCGTCGCCAGGTGTTTCTTGGACGGCCTCTTTTCCGCTTGCCTTGGGGGTTCCACCGCAGTGCCTGTCTGGTGATGTTAGTTGGCTGCTTACGTAGTGTATGTCCTATCCAACCCCACCTTCTCCTTCTGATTTCTTCCTCTGCTGGGAGTTAACAGGTCCTCTCCAAGAGGTGGATGTTACTGATGGTGTCTGGCCAGTGGATCTGGAGAATCCTTCTGAGGCAGCTATTAATGAAGGTCTGGATCTTCCTGATGGTTGTTTTGGTTGTCCTCCAGGTTTCAGCTCCATATAGTAGGACTGATTTCACATTGGAGTTGAACAATCGAATTTTTATTGCCAAAGACAGCTCTCTGGAGCTCCAGATGTTCTTGAGCTGTAAGAAGGCTGCTCTTGCCTTACCAATCCTTACTTTGATGTCTGCGTCTGTGCCACCCTGCTGGTCGATGATGCTACCTAGGTAGGTGAAGGACTGCACTTCTTAAAGGGGGCTTCCATTCAGTGTGACTGGGTCATTGCTGATGGAGTTAATCCTAAGGATCCTGGTCTTGCCCTTGTGAATGTTGAGGCCAACCTGTGATGACGTGGCTGCCACTACGTTGGTCTTCTCTTGCATCTGCTGTTTACTGTGCGAAAGGAGTGCAAGGTCGTCAGCAAAGTCCAGGTCATCAAGCTGGGTCCACAACGTCCACTGGATTCCGTTCCTACGCTCGTAAGTGGATGTCTTCATAATCCAATCGATGACGAGGAGAAAGAGAAGTGGTGACAACAAGCATCCTTGCCTGACTCCAGTTTGCACCTGGAAGCTGTTAGTAAGCTGCCCTCCATGGATCACTCTACAGTGTATACCATCATATGAGTTCTTGATCAGGCTGACCACCTTTGCTGGGATGCCGTAGTGCCGAAGTAGCTTCCAGGGGGTCTCTCGATCCACGCTATCGAACGCTTTCTCAATCAACAAAGTTGATGTACAACGAGGAGTTCCACTCCACAGACTGCTCAACTATGATGCGAAGTGTTGCTATCTGGTCCATGCATGCTCTATTCTGCCGGAAACCTGCCTGTTCATCTTGTAGCTGTGGATCAACGGCATCCTTCATTCTCTGTAAGAGGACTCGGTTAAAGACCTTCCCTGGCACCGACAGGAGTGTGATTCCTCTATAATTGGCACAGTTGCTAAGATCTCCTTTCTTGGGGATTTTGATGAGATATCCCTCTTTCCAGCCTACCAGAATCACTTCTTCTTCCCATATCTTCTCAAAGAGGGGGTACAGCATTTCCACTGAAGCATCCAGGTCTGCTTTCAGGGCCTCTGCTGGGATGTCATCAGGTCCAGCAACCTTCCTATTCTTCATCATGGTGATGGCTTTTCTGATCTCATCTCTGGTTGGTTTATCGCAATTAAATTGGAAGGTCCTCGTTGGCTGGGTTGATATCTGGTGGATTTGGTGGTGCTGGTCTGTTCAGGAGTTCTTCAAAGCGCTCCACCCATCTGTTCATCTGTTGTTCTATTCCTGTTATAGACTTTTCCTGCTTGTCTTTAACGGGACGTTCTGGCTTGCTGAACTTTCCAGACAGTTGCCTGGTAGTATCATACAGCTGTTTCATATTACCGCTGTATGCTGCCTGCTCCGCTTCTCCTGCCAGTTCATCCACATACTCTCTGTTGTCCTTCCTGATATTCCTCTTCACTGCTCTATGGGCTTCAGCATACTCTTTTTGAGCTTTGGCCTTTGCTGCTCTAGTCCTGCTGTTATTGACCGCTGCCTTCTTCTTCTTTCTGTCTTCTATCTTGATCAAGGTCTCTGCTGTGATCCACTCTTTCTGCTGGTGTTTCTTAATTCCAAGCACTTCCTGGCATACTGACCTAAGTGTCTCTCACTTTCTGCCATCTGTTTAGTACACTGTCTTCCTCTTGCTCAGACCGATCCTGTAATACTAAAAACTTATTCTTCAGCGTCAGTCCAAAATCTTCCTCGGTCTTATGGTCCTTCAGAAGGCTGACGTTGTACTTCACTCTTCTGTCTGACACGTCTATCCAGTTCTTTTTCAGCTTCAGCTTCAATCTGGCCACCACTAAGTGATGGTCGGACGCCGCGTCTGCTCCTCTTCTAACTCTAACGTCCTACAAGGATCTTCCGAACTTCTTGCTAATGCAGATATGATCGATCTGATTTTCTGTCATGCCTGCTGGTGATACCCAGGTACTCTTGTGGATCCGCTTGTGAGGAAAGATGCTACCTCCTATGACCAGGTTGTTAAGTGCACACAGATCCACAAATCTCTCTCCATTCTCACTCATCTCTCCCAGAGCGTGGGTCCCCATGACTTGTTCGTATCCTGTGTTGTCAGGTCCAATTTTGGCATTAAAGTCTCCCATAAGGATGATGATGTCTTTGTCTGGGAGAATCGCTAATATTTTCTGGAGTCTGTTGTAAAAATAATCTTTGTCCTCCTCTTCGCTGTCATTAGTTGGAGCGTAGCACTGAACAACATTCATCTTAATCCTCTTCATTTTAGTTCTGAAGGATGCGGTGATGATCCTGGGACCATGTGCCTCCCATCCAATCAGTGCTCTCTGTGCCTGCTTGGACAACATGAAGCCTACTCCCTGTGTGTGGGGTGCGTCGCTCTCTTTCTGTCCTGAATACAGCAACAGCTCTCCTGTCAACAGTCGTCTCTGTCCCGCTTGCGTCCATCTTGTCTCGCTAATGCCTAATAGGGTCAGGTTGTTGCTCCTCATCTCTGCTGCAACCTGCGCCGTCTTTCCTGACTCGTACATGGTCCTCACGTTCCATGTGCCTATGGTAATCCTCCTGGTTGCAAGAAGGGTAATTGGCTTAGTGGCTTCCTCATGGCTTTTACCACCCAGCGTCATGCATCTTCGAGTTGAAGACCGTTCTTTTTCCAGGATAAAAGTCTCTGTTGTCTCTATTGTTGGCGTTTCTGTAGCAGGCTGATTTTTTTACGAGGTGGAGTTGCTAGCCCCACGCCCAACCCTCCTCCTTTATCCTGACTTGGGACAGGCAGATGGCCCCAAAGGACCTCTCTGGTGGAGTTGGTTTGCACTACTTTGGATTGTTATTGAGCAGAACCTGTCATCAGCATGGATGCATGTCCCTGGGAATGGTGATTGAAGCATGAAAGGACATATGAATCTTTACCACATCTAGCATGTAGCCTGCATCGCAGATATTTACAACAGTGCCATGAGAATGTCTGTTCTCACTTTCACATGGCATTGTAAACAACAAGCAGGCAGCATTATCTCCTGCAAATGTAAACAATCTTGTGTGTCTGAGCAATTGGCTGAACAACAAGCAGGACTGAGTGGACTTGTGGGCTCTATTTGTTTTGGTTTTGAATGCAGGTTTTTTGTACATAATTCTACATTTTTAAGTTCAACATTCTTGATAAAGAGATTGAACTACAGTACTTGTATTAGGTGAACTGAAAAATACTATTTCTTTTGCTTTTTACAGTGCAAATACTCAAAAATATAAAGTGAGTACAGTACACTTTTGTATTTTGTGTTGCAATTGAAATCTACATTTTCAATATAGGAAATGTCCAAAATGTAAATAAATGGTATTCTATTATCGTTTAATCACAATTTTTTTTAATCGCTTAAGATCTCTTTTGTAGTCAAACTCATTTTTGCTTGATCTAAACCAATGTGTGGAAATCATAACTCAAGGGCAAAAGGCTGTTGATACTCCTCTCCACATTGAGGGAGGAAGCAAATTTTATGAGCTTCCACTGTACAGTTCCCTGTGCAGCACAAGCCGGTATAATTTTGGGTTTATACACCAGAGTGGGTGCGTACCTGAGAAGCTGGTAGTTGCCCTAGCTGTAGCCTTCCCATGCAAGGGCTGGTCAAAGAGCCGTTGATTAACTGGAGCTGGGTGCATCCCTACCTGTATGTATGCAGGTGAAAGTGCAGGCTGGAGAGAGCTTTGCAGCTTGTCACAGCAATACAGTGTAAAAGGAAGCCCAGGCTGGTAGGTCGGGAGGACTCAGTGGTACCCCAGTTCCAGCTGGCACTCCGGGTGGGGGGGCGCGGAGGGGAAGGGATCCATCAAAAACACATTTTAACCGAGGGTAAAACATGAGATCTGTACAACAGTCAAGTTGCTGTCTTCATATGCTGAAGTTTAATGCAGCGATTTTTTTTTTTATGTTTCCTAAAACACAAAACTGTGCCAGTGTGAGCTTCAAACAAATTCATAGAACAATGTGAAAGCAAGTATGGAGTACATGTTTTCCAGTTACAAGTATTGTTATTTTTGAAGTGACTTCCGTTCTCACTTAGTCCTCAATCAAGGCATCTTTGTAAATGTAAAATGAAAAGCTTACCAAGGCCATGGATAATCTTTCTTCCCAAAATCATCATCTGTCAAGGGAGAAGATATAAGAAAAAGGCTGTCCTTAGCCCACTTTTGGATGCATGGCATGTGAAATATACAGAAACATCCAGAACAGCTCCAGACCTAAAATAGAAACATAAAAGAAATGACTAGCACCTATTAAGCTTGCTTCTGATTAAATGAATGAAAAAACTAGTATCTAAAAGGGATACCAACTTTAAATCTATTCAATTAAAAGAGGAGGTAAAACGAGTTTCATATACTCCTGTAGTCACCTGCCAATTTTGATGATTTTACTATTACAGCTTCATACTGTTGTAAATGTTGTTCTCTCTTCTATTGCTGTATATGTTTTTCATGTTGCTTATGTGGGCATAATTACACAAAAGAAATACTAAAACATTTTTTCCCTCTCTAATCTTAGGTGTTATATGTAACAATAAGTCAAAGATTCATGCAGAAGTGTCAATTTTAATGTAGCGTCCCTTTTAAAGGGGGTACTTTCACATAACTGACAAAGTTAAAACAAACAAGTAATTTATTGTGGCCAGTTTCCTTCTGTGCTCCCCTTGCCATTACTGAAGTTTTGTGTTCTTGGTCCTGGCTGTATTTCTTTGCTGATCCTGAAGCGAAGTCATAATGGTATGCTCAGTACATCAGCCTGTGGCTGAGAATCAAGTGAAATAGAACAAATGCAGCTTTATGATTTCACAGCAAGGTGAAACAGAAGGTGAGTTGGGAAGGAACATACTCTGTCTAAAAGATAACTGGAAACCTGCAAACAGGATAAAAACAGTTATGAAAACACCTCAATGGTGAATAAATTTGTACTGTTGTCAGTCTGAAGTATGAAAGATTACTGTGAAAATTATCTCAAAGCAATATATAGCAAATATCTATAAAAATACACCCAATTTAGGGACACAACCTCCAGTGCACAGACGTGAATCAGGGTCTGTGTACATAAGTATGTATGTGTGTAAATCTTGTGCACTGCACAAGGAACGCAAGGCAGTACACACCTATGTCACAGCCCTTTGAGTTAAAAGCATCCTTGTCTGCAAGTTTATAGTCTAATTTATGATGTGATGCCCTTTAGGGCATGTCTACATAGCCCATGGCAGAAAGTCTCCCAGTCCAGGTCAACAGACTCAGGATCACGCTACCGTGCTAAAAAAACCTGTGTACACAGCACTTTGATGTCATGGGTTAGGCTTGAACTCTAGCTCTGAAGTCTACCCCCTACCCAGGACTCAGAGCCTAAGCTGCAACGGTATTTTTAGCACGGTAACATGAGCCATACAAACCTGAGTCTGTCATCCCAGAATGGGAGGCTCACTGCCATGATCTCCATAGGCGCCCTTCAAAGGTTCAGTGTATTGCAGGAACTAGACATAATGGGATAAGTGAAACAGCTGAAGATTTAAGTCTGAATTTCCCTTTTCTCTGGATTTACCCTTGGACATTTTAAAATGGAAGCCAGTTGTTTTACATTTAACCTACGAAAGGCCAAGAGAGAAAAATATTTCCAATCTTGTGACTCAAAGTCAAAAGTGTGTTACTCCAGACCCAGTAAGAAAGTTAATAGCTCAATAGTTCATTTCCAAAACTAACATTTATAAACAGTTGAGAGGTTTACTATATTTGAGTTAAAATATTCAATGGAGAAAACTGTTAAGGATACAAGATGAGTAATAATGTGTTGATTTAAAAAACAAAAGAAAACACAAAACTTTCATTCAAGCTTCCAAATGATTTTAGGTCTACTGGTAAGTGATGTCAACTGTCGCAGGACAAATCAAATTAAAAAACACAGACCTTGACACATTAAAAACGTACTTCATTTGTAAGAATGAAAAGGTCTAATAAAAATCACATATCATGTGTTGTTCACAGAAGCCTCGTACAAGTTAATGTCATCAGCTTTAATAGGTACATACAACTATCCACCATTAAAAAAAAAGTAAAGTTTTTCTGCACGCTCCCTCTTTTGCAGCAAGATTTGTTATTGCAAACCAAGGGCATAGCCAGCCTGTTTCCCCTTACAACATTTACTACAGTGAAGTATGATGGGCCCAATCATGTTCCTATTGAATTAAATGGCATTTTTCAACTGATTTCAGTGGGAGTAAGATTTGGTCTGAGATATGTTGGGTCATGGAAAAATGTGGCTATGTGAAAAAAAAATATGGGAGGGTCGTAATTTTGGCTATATTTATTCAACTATGCAGATCTCAATACCCAAACAAGTAAAATCCCCCAGTTTTCTCTCACTGTACCTTACTGACCCATTCTACAATACTGTAGCTTAATTTTGGTTCCCGTTACTACATGATCCAACTGTAATACTCCCCTATTGCTGATCGTAACAATATCTTAACCAAGGTTCAACAATTGTAACCTTTTGAAGCGTAAACCCTATTGCTGCTACTTTTTGCATCCGTGACTTTCTAAAATTTTAAAATGTGATCCTTATAATCCTGTGATCCTTAGGCTTGGAAGGACTAAGTTTTTATTGATAAATATCAAACCAATGTTGCTGTATACACACAAACCAATGAAAAAGTATTTCCTTAGATAATCAAAATTTACAAATTTAAGTGACAATGTGTATTTTAACCGTTATAAAGCTTAACACAGATTCAAAAAGGTAATTAACTAAATGTCTGACTCCTCTCCCCTAATTTTCTACAACTGTGAAAATTTAAATAGTTAAAAATAAAAATATAATTTTGATGGATAATATAAATAAAAATACTGTACTATGACCACAGGTTCGACAGGAACCTCACAAAACGAAAACCAAAATTCAAGTTATGTATGCACAAGCTTTGATACTGCACACACGACAGTTAGCTGAAAAGTAAACTATAATTTGTATGTAGTGTTTAGCACTCCTAGGACTTCCATATTAATCCTCAGTACTCCAGTAAATCAGGCAAGTGTTTCTATTTAAATATTTAACATTTGCTTGAAACATATTAATAAAAGCAATTTAGTTGGTTAATACCTTGAAGACTTGTAAAATACCATGTAAAATACTTACAGCTTGGTTTCTCTTAACTGAAGCAATGCAAATCAAGCATGTCAAAGCCCCAGACTGAAATGCTTCATTCACATATTGTCTTGTACGTTCTAGTTCACTTGCATCACCATCTTTAACACACACAAAAAACAGTCTTCTTGTAAAACCATCAACAGCGTTTGATCCTCCATATATATCTCTGAGCATCCAAAGATAAGCACTCACAGTTAAAAGATAATCAAGTGTTCATTTGTGCAGCATTATTTCCAAGCACAAGTCAAAGAAAAGTTCATGTTACTGTTTCATTGAGCTTAGAAGAGGAAAGAAAAAAAAATAATCACGCTAATCAAGATAGTAAGTCTGTTCACCCAATTGGGTATAAATAGTCAACAGGAGCACAGGGATTTAGCTAGTTTCATTTCACTTCCATTCTTGGGACCAAATTGCTAAATCCTGCAGCCCTCCTCCTCACCTGTATCTCACCAGATCACTTCTTCCCCCCATCAAGTAGTGGCAAGTATACACAAGTTGCTACTCCCAGCTCCACTCACCAACTTCTGCCTCAGATAGCACATCTCCCACTCCCCAGCTGCTACCTATCCATGCCCTACTAGTTCAAACAGCCCTGCCTGACCGGTTCTGCCCTGTTAATCCCATCATCCCCTCTCCTTCAATTTTCAGGACCTCTTCCATCACTACCATCCCACTTCCCTTGCCCCACCAAATAAAACAAAAACGTAGGCATGAAAGAACTGAAGAACAGAAAAGGTCCAGATACTACATCTCCCATGCATGGGACTGTTACCCAAGTTGCAGATTTATAACAATTCAGCTTAAGGAGTTGGGATACACGTAGGCATTTATTCTCTCTCCAAAAACAAAACAATACAAACCAATGAAAAACCACACAGTTCTGAAGCCTTATTTTGCAAACCTGAGATTTTTCTTCCTCATTTACCTAATCAGCCAGCCTCTCTCCTGAACTGTCTGGCTTGCTGTATAAATTGCATATGCAATTGTGATAAAGTGCTAGCAGCAGCATCCTAATCAATTGCTGCAGCATGAAGACTGCTGCAAGATCAGCTGTGAACAATTAAACACTTTCCATTGTGGGATTATGAGCACCGAGGTGGTAACAGGGCCACAGGGGGACGCAAGTGAGGCAATTTGCCCGAGGTCCTGCAGGGGCCCCCACAAGAATATAGTATTCTATAGTACTGCAATTTTTTTTTTAATGGAAGAAGCCCCCAAAATTGCTTTGCCCCAGGCCCCCTGAATCCTCTGGGCAGCCCTGAGTGGTAATACAGGCTAAGGGTGTCATTGGGAGGATATAAATAGAAGGAACAAGAAACAAGTGTGAGCTCAGAAGGGAAGCTCAGAGTGTGAGCTGTACTAAGGAGGGAAGCTATACTGAAAGCTTCTGCTACACAACACCTGCATGATGTTCTGTGCATTAAAAAAGGCAGAGGAATAAAAGAATACATGTCATGAAAGGAAAACAGCCTAGGAGTGTTTGTAACTGTGAAGTGACAAAGTCTAGACAGTACAGCACACCAGGTAGTGACAGAGATACCCTGTGACAAATCTTCTACCAATCTTGAACACCACAGAAAATGAAGTACTTAAAAGTCATATGTTAAGAACATTACAATAACAGAATAAATTATCTACCTCTATCAAAGCTTTTCAATATATGATGATTGTAGCATAAAAACATTGGCATCATTGCACTAACAGAGAAGTCAATATATTAAAATATTTTACCAGTTTGATTAGTATAAGTTGTGAATGTTTTCGCCAATATTTTTACATGTTTTCCTTCGATATCTTCATCTTCTTCAGAAGAGGAACTAAACTGGTCTTCAACAAACTTTTTTGCTGCCGCTTGATTAGCCTTCTTAATTTCATCAAATTTCTTCTGAGAAGATAATTCTGTATAAAAACACAATACATTTTAATGCCATATTAAATTCTGCAGATTCCACTGTCCTTTTCTAGTTTTTTTATGTGGTATTCTCAATAACTATTCTCTCCTTAGAGACAGTTCAGCATTTCAGTGTTTCTAATGCAGCACAAGTAAACACGACTTAAGAAAAAAAATACTGTGCATCAGCATGAATGTTCACAGTTTTGGGAGTAGTTAAATTGCATTTGATGGACCAGTATCACTATTTCAAAAGAAATATTCATCTAACCAAACAGACATATCCTATCAAAGTATGCTGGCTAGACAGTACATATTGTTGCTTTAACTAAAAGCTACTAAAAACAGTATTCCTTTTTGTTGGGTCAGGTACATAAAATTTCACAACTGTTTGCAACAGTGCATCTGTGCTATTCACGGAAACTTTGGAGGTACATTTAACTGTTTCTATTACTTTCAGAATTGTGACTTTTGGGGCTCTCTCACCTGTCCATTGCTTCACTACTGCAGTAATGGATCCATGCCACCACTTTGACAACATTAAGTGGCCTCCACATTGTCATTTAACAGATAATTTTTGACTATTGAGTATGATATAGAGGGAGACTGGATCTGCAGCTGGGTCTCTACTGCAAAGTCTCACTTCCTTCCTTTGGAGAGAGACTAATGGTCTTGATAAATGCAATCTTGCCCCACTTATGTTCATTCAAAATGCTACTGCAAAGATAATTTTCCTAGCCCATTTCTTTAACCATGTCACCTCTGTCTCTGCATCTCTCTACTGGCTCAGTTTCTTTGCAATAAAAAAGGGTATTTGCCTTCATTTGCAAATCCCGTCACAACCTATCCCTACCATAAGTATCCCTATTCAGTATCAAAAGATTGATTCTTAACTCTGATCAACCGATGATACCAGCCTCCATCAGGCACTTGTTAAATTTTCAGATAAGAACTTCCATGCTTTCCCTGCTGTGGCACCTCACACTTGGGAGGATGTCCCCATCAGTGTTCCCTCTAATTTTTCCCATGCATGTGCGGAATGAATTTTATGTGCACCAGCATGGAAGTGATGTGTGACCTCAGGGCTGGGGCTTCAGAGCTGGTGTACAGGAGGATGAGGGCTCCAACTGGGGCGTGGGCTTTGGGGTGGGGCCAGGAATGAGGGGTTTGGGATGCAGGCTGGCCAGGACTACAGTGGGGAGAGAAGACACCACCCAACTCTCTGCCCCGCTGTAGCAGGTCTATGCTAGGGACAGCGGGGAGAGGCACTTCTGGCTACCACGGCAGGTCCATGCTGCAGGGGAGGCACCTCTCCACATGGCAGCCCTAAACACCTGTGTGGGGCTTAATAGGCAGCTGCATGGCCACACAGCTTAGAGGGAACTTAGGTCCCCATAACTATCTGCAAAACTACCTCATATCCACCTTCATAAGTCTCATCTGACATGATGCACACAAAAAGCTTGGTAATGGTTAGGTTGCTGACATACTGAGCCAACTGCCCATCCTGTCAACCAATACTGTTTCACTGTTCATATGTACTCCCCCAATCATCCGTATCCATCTGTCATCCCTTAACTTATATTTAACTTGTAATCTCTTTGGGGCAGGGACCATCCTTCTGTTCTGTTTGTACAGCATCTAGTACTATGGAATCCTGAACCATGACTAGGTTTCCCAAGCACTTCAATAATATAAATGAACACGAATAAAATCACAACTTGTTAAGAGTCCAGCGAAGTGTACTAGCGATAAAATCAGATATTATAGAATTAGAGATACAAATACTTTAGATCATTCATTTCATCCCCATGTCAAGTGCAAGTCTGCTCCCTACAATGTATTTATAAGTGCTTTAAAACTAGACTTAGCAGCAGTCTTCTTTGCTTTTCTTGAGAGTCTATGCCATGACCCAACTCAGCTCGCTGTAAATAAAGAGGAGTTTACTAATAAAGAGAAGATGGGTGAGGCAAAGTGTTTTATTGGACTAATTTCTATTGATAGAACGGACAACCTTTTGAGATTCACAGAGCTTTTATTCTAGCCTGAAGAAAATAACCACAGTGTCACAGCTAAATACAAGGTAAAACAGACTGTTAAGCATAAGGGGTTAAATATTTACAAACTTTTCCATAATCCTCACCAACATAGCAGCTCAGTATTTCACAGACAGCAAATGCATGTCCACAATACTCCTGTGAGATACTGATAGTCTCCATTTTACACACAGGAAATGGTGGCAGAAACTAGGGGCTAGATTATGGGGCCCTTGCCCACACTGGGAAACAATTATTCACATGAGCAGCGGCACCAAAGTCACAGCCAGACTTCACATAAGATATCGCAGCCATCGCTTGGGAACAATCACTACAAGGGTGCAGACTGTGAACCTTGCACAGAAACGTGGGAAATCAACAGCGCCACTCAGGGGAGCGGGGGCTCACCAGCGTGGGCAAGGCAGGGACACCCTGGCACAGCTGGGAATTAACTCAGGCCTCCCGCCCCGCAGTCCTGTGCTGTCAGGTACTTCTGGCTTGCGCGGCTGGGGCTTCAGGCCCGTTAACGAAGCCCCTCTGCGTTGGCCCCAACCTGCCAACGCTGCTGCCCTGTAAGCTGGGGCCGCCAGCGGCTCAGGGCGCCCGTGGAGCCTGCCAGAGAGCGCGGCCCAGCGCGGCCTCAGCCTGCCCTGGCAATACTCACCACTGGCTGCCAGGGAGCTGCTGCCGGTGAGCGGGACATAGGCAGTGCCCGCTCCTCTCCCACGGCCGGGCCCGGGCCGGGCGCCGCCACCGATAACTCCCCCGCGGGCACAGGGCCCGTTCCCGGCCTGGCCGCCGGCTCGGGCTCGGCCCCTGCCCCGGCCGGCCTGGCGCCACGCCGCCTCCATCCCCGGCCAGGTGAGAGAGGCGCCGAGCAGCCCCCTCGTCTGCCCGGCTCCTAGGGCCGGACTCCCCCGCCCGTCAGCCACCGGCTCCGCTAGCCGGGCAGCGTCAGCGGCGCGGTATTAGCCCCGCCCCTTCCGCGCGAGGCCCCGCCCCTTCCGCCCGCCGAGGCCCCGGGCCACCGGGCAGATCGAGCGTGTTCCGGCTGCTGCTTTACTGCTGCCCTGAGAGAGGCTGAACGGGAGGCGTTTCAGACAGGGAGGAAGGCAAGAGAGATGATCACAACTGTGGGGCCGGTTATATTTACTCATCTTTTATTGCGTTGCATGTAGCAAGGTCAAGTGTCATTTAACAATGTTGCGGTGTTTGTTTGTGTTGTTTAATAAATAGAGTCCAAACTACACTTTGCAAAATAATGTTCTAATTATATTGATATTTATCGTTCCTTTTTTATTGCTCATTCACCCGCTAGTGTGCAAAATTCAGTCATTCATAATAGGTCTCTGAATTAGTGCGAATTAGCAGGCACTATTACATTGTTTTAGTTACACTTTATAAACTACATTTCATACGACCTCGTAATTAGGATCAAGGAATGTTAGAAGTCAGTGTGCATAGTATATAATATTCATTTGTTTTTGTTGTTCTAAACTCACTTTAGGTTATAACTAACAAAGGGCTTGGCTACACTTGCAGATGTCGAGCGCTGTGAGTTAAACCAGCCTTCATAGAGCGCAGCAGGGAAGCGCTGCAGTCTGTCCACATTCACAGCTTCAAGTGCACCAGTGTGGCCACTCTTGCGGCACTAGCAGTGGCATTGGGAGCAGTGCATTATGGGCAGCTATCCCAGCATGCAAGTGACTGCAATGTGCTTGTCAAATGGGGGCAGTGCAGTGTGACAGGGAGTGTGTTGTGTGTATGCGGGGGGAGAGAGAGTGGGTTTTGGGGTGCTCAGAGTGTGTCAGCATGCTGTCTTGTAAGTTCAGACCCCCCCACCCCCACCGTTCACTCACTCAAAGCAAACAGTAAGTGTTCGCTTTTTGTCAGAGCTGATAAGCAGCCGGCTTCTCTGATACGGAGCTTTGCAGGAATGCGGAAATGCCCTTTCAGCGGATTTCACAACAATGAGAAGAGTGGCCACTTCACTTAAGGGGATTATGGGACATTTCCAGAGGCTGATCACAGCACAGGAACGCAACATCTCGTTCACACTGGTGCTGCAGCGCTCCAGCAGGGGTGCAGCAAACGTTATTCCACTCGCCAAGGTGGAGTACCAGCAGCGCTGAAGCTGCGGAGTCAGAGTGCTCTATGTGCCTTGCCAGTGTGGACGGGGAGTGAGCTACGGCGCCCGGGGCTGCTTTATTACGCAGTAACTTGCAAGTGTAGCCAAGGCCAAAGGATCATCTTGTAAAGAGGGCTGACTGGATTCTTGTTTTTAATTTTCTATAACCAGCAAAATACATGTATGACCTCTTGGCAAGTAAATAGTAGATGTCTTTGGTTGGTAAGCATGCTTGTATCTTCAGGGCTAATGTGTATTTACTTTTCTAATGCTTACTTTTTCTTGAAAGAAATTCCCTCATAAAGATATTACAGTAGAACCTCAGAGTTACTAACACCAGAGTTATAAACTGACTGGTCAACCACATACCTCATCTGGAACCAGAAGTATGCAATCAGGTAGCAGCAAAGACAAAAAAAATAAAGCAAAGATAGTACAGTACTGTGTTAAATGTAAACTACTACAAAAACAAGGAAAGTTTAAAAAAAGGATTTGACAAGGTAAGAAAACTGTTTCTGTGCTTGTTTCATCTAAATTAAGATGGTTAAAAGCAGTATTTTTCTTCTGCATAGTAGAGTTTCAAAGCTGGGTAAACACTGGAATGAACAACCATAATGTTTTGTTTAGAGTTACGAACAACCTCCATTCCCAAAGTGTTCGTAACTCTGAGTTCTGCTGTACATATATATGTTGTTAATTCTTGTTGAGGCAATAAATGCACCCTTATCTATAAAGAGACTAAGTTGGGGGAAGAGTGTTGCTGTTTGGAGGGTTTTTTATGTCTGTTTGGAAGGATTGTTAAAATAGGAATGATGCAAATTTAAGTATGAATGTTCATTATGATTTTTTAATCCTCTTCAGACAGGATTATATTAATGCGAACAAAGAACCTGTAAGTTTGTGCCCACAGCCTCCACACAGGGGTATTACAGCACAGCACTCTGGTGCTCACTGCTATTTACACCCTCAGAACTTGAATTGCGGGGCTGTGTAGACATGCCCCAAGTCTCCATGTAGATAAGCCCTATATGTAAAAGAATGAAAACTACTTACTGGAATAATTCAGGACATATGTGAAGAGGACAGAAAAAAAATCTTAAGTGTCAGGGCAGTAAGTCAGGGTGTTCTGAGTTATGGCTAGAAAAGAAGGGCCATACTGAACTGTTACATTTAAACAGAGTAGATTACAATCTAGATAGAAACCCTGTACACAGTGCAGTCTTTGTCAGTTATAGTAAAGGAACTGGAAGAATTTTTAACCCAGAACAGAAAATCTTAAATAAAATTTGAAATAAAAAGTAATTGTCTATAATGTGACTTAAGTAAATACAATTTTTCATTATTTTAGATGTTTTACCTCTTTAATTCCACATGGCTTTGGTTTGAGCATGTTATTTAATAAATAGTCTATTGTGAGATTAAAAAATCAACCACTATCCATATTCAGCAACTTCACTATAAGAATGTCTCAGAAGATTTTTACTTCACAAAACAGGAATTGAAGAATATGTTTGTAATCGATGGGATTTACTTCAATGACAAGTTCTTAAAAGGTGTTGCAATATTGTAGATATTTATTTCATACACCATAGATTTAATCTATTAAATACACAACACTTCCTAACCATATTTGAATACATTTATGACTGACAGTTGCTTCACTCTTAATGGTAAATTCTGGAGATGAGAATTCTGAAACAAAACAGTCCAGTTTTGCAGGGTTCTTTGAAATCGAAACCCACATTTGAATATAGTGGGTTCTGTGTCTATAATGGACGAAACTGGAACCCCAATTGCTAAGTCCTGATCCTGCAAATACTGAAGCTTGTTCACAACTTGACTCATCTACAAAGTCCAATTGACTTCAGCAGAACTACTCACGGAGGTAGTGTTATGCATACACTTAAAATTTTGCAGAATTGAGGGATTTAGGATGTTCAGAAAATACGGCATGATTTACAAGAGCTACAGTGTCTTTAACATGAACCTTAAAACATTTTGAAAAATGTTGACAGATAAACAATGTGGAAAAATTTTAATATGATTGGGGTGTACACAGGGGTGGCTCCAGGCACCAGCACACCAAGCACGTGCCTGGGGCGGCAAGCCACGGGGGGCACTCTGCCGGTTGCCTGTGGAGGATCTGCTGGTCCCGCGACTTCGGCGGACCTCCCGCAGGCGTGCCGCTAAATCCGCGGTACCAAGGACCTCCCGCAGGCAAGCCGCTGAAGGAAGCTTGCCTGCAGTGCTTGGAGCGGCAAAATCCCTAGAACCGCCCGTGGGTGTACACATAACCCCTACATTTTTATTTCAAAATACTTACATTGTCAGAAGAAAACTTTAAACATAGTTTTATTTTAGCAAATACATGCTTGTTAAAGTTGAAAAATTCAATATTTTATGTTATAAAACTGAAATACACCAGCATATGATTTGAGTTTCTATTAGAAATGCAGCATTTTGTTTTGCATTCAATGATTTTTGGTTCAAGATTTCTATTGTCAGAAAATTTGTTCACATAACAACAGTGGCATCTAGTGGCCATTACTGATGTCACAGCCTTATAGGCCAATTAAAACTCTGAAAATTGTGGTTATGACAATAGACTCATAGACTTTAAGATCAGAAGGGACCATTATGATCATCTAGTCTGACCTCCACAATAGATCAGGGCCGGCCCAAAACATTTTAGTACCTGAGGCAGGGAGCTCAAATGACACCCCCATGCCTCCCTCAACACTGTCTCTAGTGCCCTGCATTGCTGGCGTAGGTTGTCTTGAGGTATAGTGAGGAGTTTTGGAATATCATACAACATCCCAAATATACTGCTGTGTTCCTTGAGCTGCATGAAACGTTCTTCAACTTACTGTATTGCACAATCTAGCACATGGTTAAATAATTCAACATTGAATTGTTTGAGATCCTTTACGGGATTATCCTGTGCCTCGTATTCAAAATGTCATCTTCTTCAGTGACTCTTGTATTCTTGAATGGGTGGGAAAATAGCTTCAGTATGAAGTTCCTCTGCCAACGTCTGTGCACTCTTCAGAACATTTTGAAATCCCTCATCTGACCAGTAAGACTGTAAGTATGACTTTTCTTTGTCCAGTTGTTCCATTGCTCCAGATATATCAAAGTCAACACCTGGGAGTCTCTTGCTTACAACATTTATTTCAAACAGTATGTCTTGCCACAACACTAAGCCACACAGAAATTTGAAGTTATGTATATTTCTGGTGATTCCATTTCCCTCTGCCACTGTTCTCCCATGTACAGTTCCTGTCATAGCATTATCCTCCATAATGGCAACTATGGCATCATCTATCTTCCCAATTTAGTATTTGACAGGTTTTATCACCTCCACTTAACTTTCCCATCATGTGACACTCAATGGTTTCAGTGTCAGGATGTTCCTAGATGTTGCTTCAAAAATTGCCATCTATGAGTTGATGCAGAGAAAAATACATAGATGCTTTGAATTACATTAAAAAATTCAGCAGCCTCACTAGAAGCTGATGCTGCATCACTGACCTCCAAATTCAATGAGTGAGAACTATATGGGACAAAAAAAGCTTGAGAGTTTAACTCTCAGATCCGTGTCTGCACTCCTCTGTTCTTTCCTCTCATGTTGGCACCATTATCGTAGCCTTGACCTCTCGTGTCAGCTATCACAATTCCTGTATCTTCCAACTTTTTAAGAAGCACATTTGTCGTACCAACTCCTGTAGTATCAGCAATGTCAAGAAATTCTAGAAAATGCTCTCTGACAGTCACCATTGCACGGACATTTTCAATAGGTTCTGTTGTTACAAAACACACCATTAAAAGTCATTTGTTCTGTATGGCTGATGTCATGTGTGCAGTCCAGAGTAACAGAGTAATATCTTGCTGACTTCAGATCTTCCACAATCTTTTGTTGCCAATAACTGTATGATCTCATTATTAATTTTTTTTCCGAGGTAGTGGTGTGTGTACATTTCTTGGGTGGTGACTCTTCTTAGATGCTCCTGGAATATAGCATCAAACTCAGCCATCAGCTCCACAATTTTAAGGAAGTTTTCATTGTTTGGCACATAGAGCTGATCTGAAGTGCCATGCAGTGCTAGGTTTTGGGTAGCAAGCATTCTCACAATGGCAATGAGCCTTTTCAGAACGTTTTGCCAGTAAAGAGACTCTGATGCAATCTTCTCTTGATGCTGATCATCTGTGGTGGCCTTTAACCTTAGTCTCATCTCAAGTTTTTTCATCTATGGAATGCTCTCTGGTGATTTTCTGCCTTCTCATGGCATGCCGGATTTCTAGTCAGATTTTTCCAGTCCTTTGTTCCTGTAGAACCCAATGTGGCTGGAACATTAGACTGGAAGAGTTTGCAACAAAAACAGTATGCAGCATTCTGGGTTTTTGAGTACATAAACCATGGCCTCTCCACTTTGTCACCATTGGGGATTTCACGCCAGTAACATGTTGGGTGGAAACTTCTATTTTCATCGTCTTTGGGGAACATGAAGTTTTTCACTTGCTGTGGCCCATGCAGTACAAGGAAGTCCCTCAGGCTACTGCTCAAGTGGGTCCACAGTCCTGGATCATCTAGACTTAAGGAACTAAACTCAGCAGCAGCTGTTTATTGTGCCTCCACCACACTCTTCTCTGATCTACACTTTTCTTCAGGAATGTGCATGGTTACATCCACTTGAGATGGAGATATGGATGCTGCAGTAGTTGCTAGGTCACCTGCACTCTGACTAACAGGAAGATCAGGCATCTCCTCACCACTCACATCCTCAATGGGGCCAGAAGGCTCATCGTGAACATTTGTGTCTGTGTATCTCAGGAGAGCTCCTTCCTGCTTAGATAGAAAAGCTTCCTTTGCTTTCTTCCTTTTTCTGAAGGCTGCCCCAGAGGGGCGTTTTTTTCTTTCACTCATGACTGCTGTTCTGTGCCAGCTATAGTGGCTCTCAACACTCAATTGAAGGGGACAAATAAGCAGGCTGGTAGCTGGGCTGGAATGAGGGAAGATATTAGCATCTTAAGGGCCTAACTGGCTCCTATTACTCAGTTGACTGCCTGTTCTCCTCAAGTGGGTTCAGGGAAGCATCAGGAAACAGGAAGCTCCCTGAGAAGCTGGTGTTAATCAGTCCAGGCTTCTGGGAGTGCTAGAGAGGTACATAAGAGGCTCCTCCTCCACTCTCTCCCTGCAGCTCCTGCTGCTTTCTGTTACTCCCCCTCACCTTTTCTCCCGCCTGCCTGTTATGTCTCTTGTGCCCTCCTCCCAGCACAGCACTCCACCATCTCTGTGCATCTAGAGCAGGGAGAATACATATGCACCAGCAGCAGACACAATTTTCTACACTCTGGGTCCTAGTGGCGCCCCCGCTTCCCCAGTCTGGCACTTGAGGCGGCCACTTCAGTTTGCCTCATGGTAAGGCCAGCCCTGCAATAGATGTCCACTCTTCTTCACTAAAACACATCAACACCATAACAGTGATATCTGGTAGCTACTTCATGTTACTACCACTGAACCACAAGTTGCCCTACTCTAGGTAACATCTCATACCCTTTTTCAAATTGTGAGTTTTGCTAATAGACTCTTAGAGTAAGCCATTCAAGACTGTTTCTGAAATGCTTGTACAGTGGCTAGCAAAATAGGACTTGGTCCCGTAAGTGCTGCAGCAATATAAATAATAAACCACATAATATTATTTTAGTATAGGGTTTTTTAAAGGTTGCCAAGCCAAGCACTATGAAGTTAGGAAATGCCAAAATTAAGGTTGGTGAGGTAATATCTTTTATTGGACCAACTTCTGTTAGTGGAAGGGACAAACTTTCAGGCTTCACAGAGCTGCTTTTCAGGTCTGCAAAGGTTAGCCAGAGTGTCACAGCTAAATACATGGTAGGACAGCATGTTAAACATAAAGGGTTAAACACATTGCAAGAAACCACTTAAAATGAAGTGGGCAATTAACACCTCTGCATTCATAGGACCAAACAAGGGTGAGTAGGTTACAATTATTGTAATGAGCTATAAAATTGTAGTGTCTTTGTTGAGACTATGATTTTTGGTGTCCAGCAAAGTTATAAATTTAAGTTCCCAGACATGTCGTTTAAAGAAGTTGTTTAGGTTTCCTTTGAGGATGAGGACTAATAGGTCAGAGATGAACTGATAGCTTTGTGAAAAGTGCCCATGGGTGATATGTTATTTTTGTCTTCTATCATTTTTCTATGAGTTCATGTGAGAGTGTAGTGATTGTCTGATTTCACCCATACAGTTGTTTTTGGGGCATTTGATGCAGTGGATGAGGTGCACCACAGGCTGTGGTAAACATGTATAGGACCAGGGATCTTGAAAGGTTTGTTGTGGGAGGTATTGATCATTGTAGCTGTAGAAATATGTCTTCGCGTTTTACATCTATTGTACATCTACTGGCAGAGCATGGTACCACTTTGAGTTGATGTGTCTTGGTCTGTGGGGAGCTTGCTTCTGACAATGAGGTTGGTGATTTCAGGGGCTTGTTTAAGGTCATATTATATTTACAGTATAACCACAGTTATGAACTCTAGAGTTACAAACTGACCAGTCAACCACGCACCTCCTTTGGAACCAGAAATACACTATCAGGCAGCAGCAGAGACCAAAAAAAAAAAAGCAAGTACAGTGCTGTGTTAAACATAAACTACTAAAAAAAAAAAAGTGAAAGCAGCATTTTTCTTCTGCATAGTAAAATTTAAAAGCTGTATTGAGTCAATGTTCAGTTGTGAACTTTGGAATGAAAAACCATAATGTTAGGAACATTTCAGAGTTATGAACAACCTCCATTCCCAAGGTGTTCGTAACTCAGAGGTTCTACTGTATACCTGTGCAGACTTCAGATAACCAAAAATAATGTTATCAAATGTTTCCTTATTTATATAGTGAATAAGAAGAAAATTATAAAAAATTATAATATGTAGTACTACTTTGCATGACTGTCAACACAGTATGTAGATTAAATGCTCTTGTTTTTACAATGTTACATAAAGGATAATGTAAATAATCCATTAGCAAACATTTTATATTACTGATATTTATTATTTATTTTGCTTTAGGGCCTAACATATACCAGCTATTTTCAAAATACAGAGGAAATACAAATACACAGTCCTTGTCCTGAAGGGCATACAATTGTAAAAGACAAAATGATTGATAGGTTTATATTGTAACATTTTCACTGAGATTAAATATCATGACACTAAATTTATGTATGCACTTTATAAATATAACTGCAAGCCCAGGACTGAGTAGCATTTCCTAGCATGAAAACGATCATATTTATGCTCCTTTCTTATTCCTGATTCTTCATCTTATTTTTTTCTTGACGTTTATTGTGTATGTGTATTGCCTACTAGGAAATAAGTGATGTTTCATGACTAAGTAGTAGCTTATAATAAAGGGCCACATCATCAAAGATAAGAGTTGAGGGCACTCGGTATCTTGCAGGATTTATCCTTAACTGCTAGTGGCAGTCCCCAGTGTTTTATTCTAGTGTTGACACTCCAGATTTATTTATCTAATTCTTCTAAATCTGAGAATTCAGACTGCATATTTAATTTCAGTATTTTCTCAATCTGTGTCAGTCGTTTTTTCAGTTTCTGCTGTGTGGCATCATACTCAGCCAACAGCCTGGCAAGCTTTGTTTGTAAGTTGTCCACTGCTCCTTCCATTTGACTGACCTTTTCTTCAATGTTTTTAGGGTCACTTCCCGTATTTGCAACATTTATCTCCAGTAACCCATCCTTCAGCAAGATTTCCTTACCTTTCTCTTCCAGCAGGACCTTTGCATCTGGGTATTCTATTAAAGCCTCCATGAGGTCATCTTTAGATAGACAAAATAAGTCTGAGTATCCAATGCTTCTAATGTTGGCTGTTCTTCGATTGCCAGCTTTGCTGCCTTTGATATTAAGTATGCTAATCTCCCCAAAGTAGCTGCCATCACTTAGAACCACAAATTGGGTAATTCCATCATCAGCTACTACAGCAAGTTTACCTTCTTTGATAATGTACATCTCTCGTCCAATGTCCCCCTTTCGGCAAATGTAATCTCCTGGACTGTAGACTTGCGGCTGCAGTTTCAAGACTAGTTCAACTAACAAGCCAGCTTCACAATCTGCAAAAATTCGAACTTTCTTTAATGTGTCCAGATGAACACTGATTGCGATCTCTGCTCTTAATTTATCTGGTAGATATTTTAAAACTTCTCGTTCATCCACTGCTTTTTTATTTGTCCACAAGTAGTCAAACCACTTAATAACTCTTTTTTCTATTTCTTTATTCACATTTCGAAAGTGCATATACTGCTTGATAGCATCAATCCTTCCTTGAAACTCTGCTCTGGCTGCATTCATATTGGAGATCATAGAACCAATGTTACCAACAATAGTAGCAAAGATCAACACCCCAACCAAGAAGTCAACAACCACAAAGAAGTACTCAGAATCCTTTACGGGAGGAGGTGTTTCCCCAATAGTGGTCAAGGTCAGCGTCGACCAGTAGAGGCTATATACATATTTTCTAGCCAGACGGGCAAATTCAGCATCAGAGGTGTTTGGATAGACCCATGTGTCTGTCCCAAATCCAATGGCTTTGGAGATAGAATAGTACACACATGCATTCCAGTGAATAATAATCACTATGTACATGACAAGAGTGGAGATCCTGAAGATATTTGGATAGTTTGTCCTTGTTTCTGTTTGCTGGAAGAACTCAAACATACGAGATACTTTAAGTACTCTGTTTATTCTTAATTCTGGATAGTTCAGACCTAATTTAAAGTACAGTAGATCAGTTGGTATGACTGACAGTAGATCTAGTTTAAATTGTAAAGTTCCTGTATATTTCTGTTTAAGTTTAAGTTCTTCTTTCACCAGCAGACCTTGCTCCAGGTAACCTAAAATAAAATATAAAAATCTTTAAAATTCTTTGACTTTTTTGTTGCTTTATCATTTACTGCATTCTGTTATATGTGAATGTCAAATTAATCTTTAAAATTATTTTGGCTATAGAGTTGCTGGCCGTACATAATTTTCCATCTTTTTATCAAGATGCATAGTTTTAACAGCTATATATTTTAACTGGATTTTAACTTTAAGGTCCTATGTTGAATTTTTGTAGATAAGCAATCAGGGCCAAGTCTTGGACCTAGATGACTTGATTAGGCAGAGCCATCTGTACTGCCTGGCCTGGCTGGACTCTGTGGAGTCATATGGAAATCCTGAAGGGAGCAACCATCCCCCACGGTGGAAGTGTCACATTTACAGCCTCCCAAGTCCATCCTCTTCCTGCTGTGGTTTCTGCTGCCCTAGCACCTAGTAACCTTCAAGGCCCTTGTGTGGGAAAGAGAGAGTTAGAGTAAGGGCAGTGCTCATGCATCTGCATTCCATTCCTTATTCACCCACCCCACCCCCAAACAACTCTCCTCCTAGGGTAAGATTTGTAAAAATGGATACATAAATATAATGAAGCTAACTGGAGCTGCTGGGTGCTCATCACTCTTGAAAATAAGGCTACTGATTTAGGTGCTTAAATATGGAATCAGGAACCTAGTTTTAATAACACATTTTTTAAAAGCTTGATTCTAACTCGTATAGAGAGCAAATGGATTCTCTGCCTTGTCCTGTACTAGATGGTTCTCAAGTTCAGCCAGCAAAGGTTGCAGCTGGGCTTAAATGGTGGCAAGAGGTTTATATATTCCTTACTACTGCATAAATGTGGTGCAAGGTTTTATCCACATAGTATATCCTGGTTTGCAGTTCATAAGCTATGTTCATTATACCTGGGGTAAGGAGGTATAATTTTATGTTTCCTCCACCAATATGACCCCTTGTTCACCAGGGATTCCCCACAAAAGAGGGCAAATGGTTCCTCCTCCCTACGGATTTTCTTCTGTTCTTTTAGAAAATGTTTACAGCTTGGATTATAAAGATATTTTAAAATCTTTAACAAAGGGGAAAAAAGATAAAAGTTCTAGCTTTAGTTTGATTAGGCAGTATATATAGTTTGAGTATAGTTTCAGTGACTGGGGCTTTCTAGGAGTTTTGTCAGTAGTGAATAAAAATATGTATAATGTTGTTCTCTATATACCACTTCACATTTCCTGCCAAAGCCCTATTTTGAGCATAAGCAGCTAGACACTGCCCTCCTTTTTCAGGCAAATTCCTGTTGAATTTCAATGACAGTTGCGCCTAAAAGGGATTGCTGGATTGGTCCCTGCTTTCTGGAACATTTAAATTAGGACACTAAAGTAGATTACAGATAAACTTATGTGCGATGTATAAAACATGATGAAGTACATCACAGAATATAAAAAAGTGTGTGTGTGTCTGTGAAATATTTGTAGTGTGACTCTAAAACTGCAGAAATTATATTTACAATGGAAGGACTTCAGTTCCTTTCTGCTAGAAATCAGGATGACCTTGTATGTCAAGATATATTTCAGTATTAAGTCATTCCAGCCTCCTTTATTGAGGGAAAATTGCCAGCAAGATACTTCTTTACTTCATCATTTCATAGACAAAGTGTAACTGGAGATCAATTTAACTGGTCCATTCCAGCAGAGAGCCAGTGCTTCTTTAATTGTTGTATTTGGCCCCTAAATCATATCCTGATGGGCACCTTAAAGTCCTAACACAGATAAATGTAGATAACTAAACAGTGAATACATCTACCTGTTCTTATCCGGACAAACATATCAGCAATATAGATTATATCTGATATATAATCAAAAATGAACCACATTTCTAAATGATCGTTCTGAAGTTCATCAAAACAGGCTCTGGATAGGAAAAGAAAAAAAGTACACAGTTGAAATAGTCCCAATGAAATCAGTAATTAATACAGCAAATTTGCCATATATTCGGAGGCTCTACAATTTTTTGTATGTGTTCTTTAAAGGATCTATGTCATGCTCAATCCAACTTTGGAAAATGTAATATTTTTATCAAGACTTTTGTAACATAAAACAAGTATTTACAAAGTATATTTTAAAGCTTTGTGGAAAAACCTGTTTTCAGATACTCTTTCAGAAAATGTTTACAACTCAGATTATAAGGATCTTTTAAAATATATAACTGAGAAAAATTAATTTGACTAACTGTAGGTGGAGCTCATATCTATGCCAATAGTTGAGATTGCCTAACACTTTCCTTTATAAGATCCTATTTTATGTTGCTTATAACTTTGCCAAACCCAGTTAATATATATGCATTTCATTCCCAGGGGGCGTAAGACTGATAAAATATTGAAGCATCAGACTGAAAAATATAATGAAATTAAGTTAATGAAAGTCCTTTATTGAACTGGACAAAAGATGTGATGGAAAGAACTTTAGAGATTGTAAATAAATGTGTGTGATCTCTGCTATTGAACCTAAGAGTCTGTAGACTGTATTCAATACCAGACTGAAAGGGTAAACACAGTAAAAGTACTGGGTCAATACATTATTTTTATCCATTCTATCTGATAAAAACAAGGCTTTCCTTATGGCAACCAGATATGAGGATTTCATTACTTTAATGGGGAACAAGAGAGGATGAGGGAAATGCACACTGTTATACATCACCTAGCAATGATCATGATCCAGTTGTACATGACAGGTAATGTGATGCAAAACAGCCAGTAATAATACAAGTTTCCTGATGGATCAATAACAAAAATATCTTTCTTCTCCCTGAGCAGTAAGCAGAAAGGAAAGGGAATATTAGTGAGAAACTTATAAAAATGGAAATGGGTTTTAGGAACCACAAAAGATGTTCCATGGTTGCCAACATATGCTGGTCATTTAGTTTAGTAGGTAGTTCATTTGTGCAAGAACACTTTTAAATGAAAATTAGCCTCCTTGCTTGAATTCCTGGATAAGAATCTAGTTGGTGAACATGGTTTGGATACTAGAACCTAGGACACAAGGGAAATTAAATTGGCGGGCTTCAGCACAAAGTCATAGTGACACATGTAGTTTCAACCTTTTTCAAAATAATCTGTTTCCCATTAAGTTAATTTTCTTCTTTGTAGAATAAATGACTGAAAGCATCTATACTTAATCTTTTCAGAAGGAAATGGTTATCTGACCATTAGTATTTGAAGGCACTGAACAGATCATGCCTTCAGTATTAGGGAAGTCTAAGACTGGTTGTGAAAGATGAAACACTGCAAAGGATGCAAAAGAAACTAAGGAACCTAGAGCACCTCATTGCTTTACATTCCTCCTGGCCCCCAAAATTCTATTTATTTACAAAGTAAAATGCCTAAACATACTAATGTGACAGATTTTCGTTATTAATTTGCTTGGGCCCATAGTTGATTAGGCTGGGACTACATGATTTTTGGGAGGGAGGAGATGACGATGCACACCATGTATTTGAATTTTAAAGCTTTATTGATAAAATAATAACAGTGGAGAGTGGTGGAAATGCTTTTATGTTATTTAAAGGAAGGAAGAAAGCATTAATGCCCCAAGCTTTAACCTACTTCTGTATTTATACCACGCATGACCCAGCCTGGCCAAGTCTAGGTGTAATGTTAGAAGAAGGGGAGGGGGCTTTTTGTACCTGCTAAAAAAGCTTCTACTCCCCACTCACACACCTTTGACCTTCCCCAAAATGCTTTGCAATGCTTGCAACAGCGTTAGCCACATACAATGCTAATTTGCCTTCCTTGGGGACTCCCTAAGGGAGGGAGCCATTGGGGTGTGACATTAAGAGAAAAACAAGACTCTTTACATTGTAGGTGCTGTTAACTCACCTTTGGATCCTAAAATGAGTGGATGAGGCTGCTTTATTTTGGCCCCAGTACATCCTTGTAGTGGGTTTTCACAAGAGTGGTGGTAAAGTTTTATATGAAGTTCTGCATAGTTCCATCTTATCACCCCTCTTGTTCAATATTTGTGTAGCATTACTGAGAGGGTTAATGAGACAAGGACTTCATCATATCCAGTATACTGATGGCATGCAGCTTTATCACTATTTCATGTGACCAATTAAAATGCTCAATGAGCTTAGTATGTGTGTGAAATTGGAGCATGGATGACAGCTAGTTGTTTGACATTCAGCCCAGTCAAGACTGAGGTGGTGATATTCTTGTTGCTTCTCCCCAAAAGTATGTGGCAAGAATACCTCTCCTTTTAATTAAGGGCACCTCTTCTACATGTTGGTTAGGTTTGCAAGCATCTGGTTGGATTTCCAACTGCTACTAGAAAATCAGGTAGCAGCAAGAACCAAATCACATTTTTATCATTTCTATATAGTCAGGAGAATGTGCCTGTTCCTTTTGGATACAGTCCTTGTGACTGTCATCCCTGTGTATCATCTCAAGATTGAATTACTGCACTGCACTCAATATCAAGTTATGCCTTAAAAACATCCAGAAGCTGAAGCTTATAGAGAATACAGCAGCCTGTTTGGTCAGTGGAGGATCTCACTAGGAGCATAATCATACAACAAGTGTTTCAATCTCTGCACTGGCTGCTTGTAGGGCTTCAGGTGAAGTTTAAGGAATTGGTTTTGACCAGTGAACATTTAGATCTCACGAGCTACCTACATGAGAGACCACTTCTCTCCTCATGCTAAAATACCATAGTGGAGAACAGCAGAAGTGCTGGAGCTGAAGCCTGGTATTATAAATTGGGCTGTTGATGGGACATTCTCTGTGAGGGACCCACAGTTTTGGAATTCACTCCCCACGTTGCTTCAGGAAAGCCTGAATCTGATGAGCTTCAGAGCATACCGTAAAGCTCCTCTCTACTCCCCAGGTATTTGACAAGAGGGTTATTGCTGGACTGGAGGGGAAGGGGGTTTGAGTTCTTAAGTTGCGTCGTTTGCTGGTGCTCAGTCATACTGAATTGCACTGCTTCACTTCTGTTGAGATATTTTGATGCCTTTTAGGTGTATAGCTAGGTTCCCTTTTCAGCATTTGTAGAAATCTAATTAATATATAAATGTAAAACAATAAAGAGTCAGAGTGGCATTAGTAGCCACTTCCATAATAAGTATAATTGCACACTGCACCTGTTGCAGTTCCTGGAAAACACAAATGGATAAAATACCGTTTGAGGGTACTGCCACAGTGCACCCTAGAGCAGCATTTCCTGCATCCTTTAATGGTGCAGTGGGTACTTCTCCCACCACTCACCCTGGTTGTCCAGCTACTGGTGAAAAGAAGCAAGGGTATAGCCATACTCCATCATGCCTCCTTTGGAATGTCTGGTAGCTCTCTTACTCTCCCTCAGGAGAACAAGCATCACTATTTTGGCTAACCCCTGCACAAATGAGCAAGTGAAGGTGCTCTCTTCACCCTTTACACACTCACACAACAGCAGCCTGAAATTGGCCCAATTATTCTTTACACTACATGCAGAGAAATTTCAGTACGTTCATTGTATACAATACAATAGTAAAAACACATGCAAAGGTAAGTGATAACACAAAGTGGTAAAACGTACACAACAAAAACAAAACAGTTTTGCAAAACTATAAGAACTGTGTATAGGTTTGTATTTTCTGTAATACTCTACCACTTTGACCTTTATTTCTGCCTTTCCTGAACAGCACATACCTTTCAATACCCGTACTCCAGTCATGACTACTATTCCATCATATTTCTGTTATCGCTATAATATCTGGTTTCACTTCCTGCACCAGTTGTTCTAGTTTTTCCATTTTGTTACTCAGGCTCCTTGCATTGGTGCACAAATACCTTAGTTGTTTCTGCTTAGCTTCACCCAGATTCCCAGGGCCGGCTTTAGGCCGATTCGCCCGATTCCCAGGAATCGAGGCCCGCGCCTAAGAGGGTCCCACGCCTTAGACATTTTTTATTTTTTTTAAACTTACCCCAGGTCCCTGGCTGTGATCTGCTCAGGGGTCTTCCGTGGTCCTGCTCCCTTGAGCGAAGCGCAGGCAGGAGCCCAGCAAGCCCCGCGGCCCCGGCTGGAGCCCTGGCCGGAGCACGGCAAGCCCCACGGCCCCGCTCTCCCGGCTGGAGCTCCGGCTGGAGTGTGGCAAGCCCCGAGGCCCCGCTCTCCCGGTTGGAGCCCCAGCCGGAGCGCGGCAAGCCCCGCTCTCCCGGCTGGAGCTCCGGCCGGAGCGTGGCAAGCCCCGAGGCCCAGGTCTCCTGGCTGGAGCCCCGGCAAGAGCGCTGCAAGCCCCGAGGACCTGCTTTCCTGGCTGGAGCTCCGGGCCTTTAAATAGCCTCCAGAGCCCTGGGGTAGTGAGGAGCTCTGGGGGCTATTTAAAGGGCCAGGGCTCCAGCTGCCTCTGCCACCCCGGTCCTTTAAATAGCTGCCAGAGCCCCACCACCCCCATGCATTCCCCAGGGCTCCCGCGGCTTCTTAGAAAGTCCAGAGCGGGGTAGAAGCTGGGGAGCCCAGGGCCCTTTAAATAGCCCCCAAAGCCCTGGGATAGCAGGGAGCTTGGGGGCTATTTAAAGGGCTGGGGCTCCAGCTGCCTCTGCTGCACCCCCTGTCCTGCCCACACCAGCCCCACTCCCCCTGCCTGCAGCCAGCTCTGCACCCCGTGCCCACAGCCAGTCCCTGTCAAACCCCCTGCCGTGTCTCCAGTCAACCCCTGCCACACACCCCTGTGGCCCTGCCCAAAGCCAGCCAGCCCCACACACACTGCTGCCCGCACCAGCCCTGCACACCCTGCCCTGTCTCCAGCCAACCCCTGCTGCACCTCCCCTGCCTCAAGCCAGCCAGTCTCACACTCCTCTGTCTCCAGCCCTGCCAACCCCTGCTGCATCCCCACGCGGCCCTGCCTGAAGTCAGCCCGCCCCACACACCCCGTATCTCCAACCAGTCCTGCACTCCTTGTACTGGCCTGCAGCCAGACCCTACCTCCAGTCAGCCCCTGCCTTGCCTCCAGCCAGCCCCATGTCCACTTGTGCCCTTCAGTTCCCAGGGCAGTAACCCTGCACACCTGCTTCAATAAGAGGGGCAGGGAGCAGCTGGGACCCACACATGTGAAATGGCAGTCATTAATAACCAATCAACAGCATATATGATGCAATGTACATAATATATAATTTTATTTATATAGTTATGGAAAGTAAATAATACATGAAAGAAATGAAAGGCTTTTTTTCCCACTTTTTTTGTTTTACGTCATCCCTGCCAGGGCCCCGCCGAAAATGTTCGAATTGGGCCCCGCACTTCCTAAAACCGGCCCTGCAGATTCTTCACCTGAGTAGGTATAGTCATTCTACTACTGATATTGCCTACCTGACAATTAGCATCATTTGTATTGGTACTGTCTTTCCTCTTAATATCCTACCCACTGGTGTTCCTTTCTCCATTCCTGTAGTCTTTCTTTCTTGATTTTTCCTCTTGGTCAATATTAGCCATTGAAGGCTGTTCCAAAACTTCTGATGGTTTGTCCAATTTCAAGTCTAAACTCATTGATGGCCAGTTTAAATCCATTTGTTCTCATGCCAGCATTGGTCCTTAACTGAAATAGCTCCTGTCCCTCCCTGGCCTTTATCCATCAGATGTATTTATAAAGAGCAACCATATCTTCCCTCAGCCTTTGTTGTGTTAGGCTAAACATGCCAAGCCCCTTATGTCTTCTCTCATAAGGGAGGTTCTCCATCCCTCTGAACTTCCAAGTAGCCCTTCTCTGCACCTGTTCCACTTTTAATTAACGTTTCTTAAACATGAGAGACAAAAACTGTACACAGTATTCCAGATGAGGTCTCACCAGTCCCATATATAATGGTAATAACACTTTCTTATCTTTCCTGGAAATAGCATTTTTCACAGCCACATCACATTCATTGCTAATAGTCATCCTCTGATCAACTAGTACTCCCAGATCTTCCAACCGATAGCAAAAATTCTTTTTGTTTCCCCTAAGCATGTAACATTACACTTTGCACTATTAAACTTCATCCCAGTTCTAATATTCCAGTTTTCAAGGTCATCCAAATCATGTATGATATTCCAGTTCTCCTCCTATATTGGCAGTACCCTCCTACTTTGTCTCATCTGCAGTTTTTATTAGCACGTTCCCACTTTTTATTCATGAAAATGTTAAATAAGATTGGACCCAAGACTGATCCTTAAGGAACTCCACTGGAAACCTCCTTCCTGTGTGACATTTCACCTTTTAGCATGACCTGTTGCAATCTTCCCTTTAACTAGTTTCTTACACCCCCTTCTTATATTAATCCCCATCTTCTCCAATTTAACCAATTTCCACTGTGGAACTATATTGAATGCTTTACTGAAATCCTGGTATATTAGCCCTGGTCTACACTACAAGTTTAGGTCAAATTTAGCAGCGTTAGATCGATTTAACCCTGCACCAGTCCACACGATGATGCCATTTTTGTCAACTTAAAGGGCTCTTAAAATCAATTTCCGTACTCCTCCCTGATGAGGGGATTAGCAGTGAAATCGACCCTGCTGGGTCGAATTTGGGGTAATGTGGACGCAATTCGACGGTATTGGCCTCCGGGAGCTATTCCAGAGTGCTCCATTGTGACTGCTCTGGACAGCACTTTCAACTCAGATGCACTGGCCAAGTAGACAGGAAAAGCCCCGCAAACTTTTGAATTTCATTTCCCGTTTCCTTCATGAGCCATGGGAGCAAGGGGTAGGCTGGGGTAGGTGTGACGGCGTGGTGCTGCCGAGTGGGAGAGCAGCCTGAGGCAGAAGCCTCCAGCTGGCATGATATTCCAGGCTGGACTGAATCTCCATTAGACAAAACTTAAAGAAGAGAATGACCTGGAGTCATTCCCATTTTTGTCCAGGCGCCCCCGACCGACCTCACCGAGACCGGCGAGGAGCACCGATGGGATGACGATGACGGCTACCAGTCATACTGCACCGTGTGTCGTCCACATGGCAAGGCAAGAGGATGCTGCTGTGTAGCACTGCAGTACTGCATCTGCCAGCAGCACCCAGGAGACGTACGGTGACAGTGAGCTGAGCGGGCTCCATGCTTGCCGTGATATGTCGTCTGCACAGGTAACCCAGGAAAAAGGCGAGAAACAATTTTTTGCCGTTGCTTTCACGGAGGGAGGGGGGCCTGACGATATGTACCCAGAATCACCCACGGCAATGTTTTTGCCCCATCAGGCATTGGGAACTCAACCCAGAATTCCAATGGGCGGCAGAGACTGCAGGAACTGTGGGATAGCTACCACAGTGCAACGCTCCAAAAGCCGAATCTAGCCTCGGTACTGTGGAAGCACACCGCCGACTTACTGCACTTAGTGAAGACACAATCGACTGTATCAAATCGATTTCTAAAAATTCGATTTCTATAAATCAACTTAATTTCGTAGTGTAGACATACCCTTAGATCTACTGCATGTGTCTCTGTGTACCAATATCTATTCACTGTTGAATTTAGTAATAGTAAAATTATCAAGATTCTGAAAATACAGTACTGGGATATTTGGACTTTTAAACTAAAACAGGTTACCAAAATTTATATACTGTATATTCAAATTTCATTTGATTTGAAATTATACCCTGCTGTTAAGTGGAACAAGTAACACTCTGTCCCGCAGAAGGAGTGGTAACACCTATGAAATTCGCTTGACTAAAGCAGCTGGAAGAATTTAAATACATAAAGGGCTTGGTCTATGCATAAGGGATTCTATACATGAAGTTTTGCTGATTAATTTCATGTATGGACATTCTTATTCTGGAATAAGAGTGCCTTGTCTCTGTTTAGCTCAACCTCTAAAAAGAAACAAGGCACACTTGGACGCTTCAGTTCTAGAATAAGGTTATGTCTACACTAGCACTTTTGTCCGTCAGGGACATGAACAGCAGGTGAAGCTTCCCCTTGTGGAGGTTAGCCCCCTGCCCCACATCTTTTGGCCACGGTCACACCCCCACTCGCTTCTTAACCCCCTCGTGGTCCTGGCTGGCATGGGCGGGGGAGCAGCTGAGAGCTCAGTTAGGGCCACCGGGGTGGGCTGAGAGCGTAGAGCTCCTCTCTCATGGCCAGGGACCACAATGGCAGAGCTCTAAGCCCCTCCTCGATCCCATTCCTTCCCCTGCCTCCCTGTCCCTGTTCCACTCTCAGCCTCTCCCCCATCCCACTCTGCCTCTTTCCCCCGAAGCCCTGCCCCCGAGTCACTTCTTTCCGAACATACCCTGCTGCAGTCCCAAGACCAGAAAAGCTTTGCGGCCACAGCAGAGAGGCAAATCTCCTCCAGCCCCAGGACTGTGGTGGAGAGATTTTTCCAGGGGCCTCAAATTGGCAGGGGCCCTGGGCATGGGCTCTGTAGGCCTGTGTGGTAAACTGCCACTGCTCCCCCACCCCCAGCAGCGCAAGGTTTGGGGAGATTTGGCCTACCCCAGCCTCCATTACGTGCTGCCCATGGTCAGGGGTATGAAAAAACCACCTCCAAGCAACGTAAATTTCACCAACAGAAGCGCAAATGTGGACAGCACTACTGCCACTTGTTGGGAGTAGTTTAATTATGCTGATAGGAGAGTTCTCTCCCCTTGGCATAGAGCAGGCTACATGGGAGACATAGCAAAAAACCCCACACCCCTGACCAACAAAAGTTTTACTAAAGAAAAGCACCAGTGTGGACAGCGCTATGTCGGCAGGAGATGCTCTCCCAATGATAAAGCTACTGCCCACCTTTGGGGTGTTTTATTTTGTTGGCAGGAGAGCTCTCTCCTGTTGACAAGAAGGAACTATAACGGTGTGGCTGTACTGGCACAGCTGTGCCGCCATAAGGTGCACAGTGTAGACATAAGCTTTGTGTGTGCCTTATTCCAGTTTAGGATTTAAGTTAACAGAGACAAGGCAGTCTTATTCTGGAATAAGTGTGTTCACACATGGAATTAATCAGGAACAAATTCATGAACAGACAAGACCAAAGAGTGGTCAGCATATTCACTTATCTAGGGCTAACATACACAACATGCTTGCAATATACCCATGACTGGATTCAGTTGTACAGGCAAGGCAATCTTACTAGAAGAACATAACACTATTCTAAAACCAAATTAAGAACACTTACTCCTCTTTCTTGTCTCTCTTCTTATGCTTATCTTTATTTCTGTGTTTGTCCTTGTTCTTTTGCATTTCTGTGTCCTTTTTCTTTTCCTTTTTACCATCACATTTGCTGAAAAAATGGATTAAAATGTTATGGTTTTACAGAAAAACTAGAATGATAACTTGTAGAAGATTGTAAAGAAACTATGCAATATTATTGTCTTACCTCTTCTTTTCTTTTTTCTTTTTCTCTCTAAAAAAGAAACAATCTCTCTGTGATAGGCTCTTGGGATACATATAATTATTATTTCCACTATTTTCCCTGTTAAAATCAGTTGAGTTCTATAAGTCTAATATTATACTTAAGATTTTAGCCTTTGAATAAAACCTTTGTTTATAGTTTTCAACTATTTCCATTTTTACATAGTTAAATAGGACACTACTGACTTGTGTTAGAAAAACAGTTGCTGTGCATATAGTTCAGATATACGTGAAGTTTCTTATTGGATTACTTGTATGATGCAATAATTTGCAAGGAAAGAACTAGGTATATTGCTTTTTTAAAAAAAAAACTATTCTCTACAATACAAATAACTTTATAATGAAACTGTAGAGTACTTACTCATCTTTATTACTGTTGTTGTTAACATTATACTGTGCAATGGCACTAGGTAGGTGCTGTTCCCTAAGAAACAGCAAAATAAAATAGTTACTGCATATCTGCTGCATGACACTAAATAGGCTTGTAAAGTAAAATAGTCCTTTAATGTAAGATTTACAGCTGCTTAGGTTAGTTAAGATTGCCTAACTGGTTTGATAAGTTTAAAATGAAAATATTCACCAGTAAACATGGAGATGTAGAAAACCAGTGAAATGTTAACTATGTCTCCATTTTTCTTTCTTGGCGTTTCAATACTTCTGAAAAGAAAAGGGGTGAAATCTTGGTGCCACTGAAGCCGTGAGGAATTTTGCCATTGACTTCAGTGGAATCAGGATTTTACCACTGATGTTTACTCTGTTAAATGCCTGACCACATGAATTTTGTTTTTAAACTGCAGGTGTCTTCATAGCCTCATAGAGTGTTTCATGTTTAGACATTCAAAGTGAACCATTTTTTTATGAGTGAGTGAGCTGAATGCTCAAGTAGGGAATCTGGTTGTGTTGTCGAGGTGCCTGTGTTTTAAAACTAGGCCATTAACATTCATGTTGCACCTAATCAAAACAGATTTTATTGAAATTAGATAAAATAAAATTGTTTTGTGGTATAAAGTGAGATACAAAAAACAAGCAGATAAAAATCCACATAAACAGGACCATATGAACGCAGTCAAAGATTTGACATGTACCCCACACAAGGAGCACAAAACTCACATGATTTCTTCTGATATCTCATCACAGAGATTCTGATTATTACAATTATTGCTCCATCTTAGCTGTGGACCTTGAATTTTTTCTAAGAAAGAGTCTGAGGTTTGGCAGCCTTCATCGGAAATCCTCTTCTCCCAGTCTTTTAAGGTAACCAAAAAGTTGGGTATTCTAAAAATAGATAGAAAAATTAGTTAAATATTTTTAAAAAGAAGCTTAATTTCTTTGTGTGGGGGGGGGAAACTTTGTAGGAAACCTAAATGTCACAGTGCATTTGCACATATGTCACTTTCACTGTAGATTTCATTCACCAGGCAGAGTGAGGACGGTCTGCTTTGTACAAATCAGACAGATCCAGAAGAGAAAGAGCTGCCAGATTGTGGAAGTGGGGAGTCACAATACCCCCATTCTTCCTTGCGCCTGTAGGACAGGGAAAAAATCACTGAATTCAGAATGAAAGCAAGAGATCAGCTAATAAGATTGCCCACACACATACACAGAAGAGAAAGTCACCAGCTGCAGGGGTGGGAACTGAAGAGCCCACACAAACTCCTTTACTTAGCTTTTAAATAAAAGAGAATTTCATAACTTCCTCCCAGAAACCAGGTTGATGGATGACACAGCTCCCAGTAGGTGTAGTCCTCCCCCACCTCCCTCATTCACCAGTAGGAGGGGAAAGAGAAACATAAAACCTCTGTTCCATCAGCAGAATGGATTTTTTGCCTTACCAGCACCCAGGGGAGCAGAATGTGGAACAGTGTATTCTGTGGGTGGCACACTGGATTTACATCCTAAAACAAGGCCCCCATTACAGAACCTCAACGTTATGAACACCTCAGGAATGGAAAGCAGCAAAGAGTCCTGTGGCACCTTATAGACTAACAGACATATAGGACCATGAGCTTTCGTGGGTGAATGTCATGCATCCGACGAAGTGGGTATTCACCCACGAAAGCTCATGCTCCTATACATCTGTTAGTCTATAAGGTGCCAGAGGACTCTTCGCTGCTTTTACAGATCCAGACTAACACGGCTACCCCTCTGATACTCAGGAATGGAAGTTGTTTGTAACTCTGAACAAAATGTTATGATTGTTCTTTCAAAAGTTTACAACTGAACATTGACTTAATACAGCTTTGAAACTTTACTATGCAGAAGAAAAAATGTTGTTTTCCCTTTTTTTTAAGTAGGTTATATTTAAGACAGTACTGTACTGTATTTGCCTTTGGGGGGGTGGGGAGGAGGGTGTCTCTGCTGCTGCTTGCATGTGTACTTCTGGTTCCAAATGAGGTGTGGTTGATTGGTCAGTTCCTAACTCTGGTGTTCACAACGCTGAGTTTTTACTGTATCTCCAGTGTGTTAGCCCTGAATTCTGAGGCAAGGTGTAAATTGTGACTGTATGAAATACATGGATAAACATTCTAATTGTTATTGAGCTAAGTATAATGGTGTTGACTGTTATTTTAATTTTTAATTCAGTGAACATTTTTACATGCCATAGTAGTCAAATATTTCCATGCCATAATAGTAGAATTTTATTCTTCCATGCACCAAAGATACCAAGGAGCCTGGCACATAATATAGATCGAGCGTTGAATACGTAAGACCATTGCACTCAAAATTACTAGCCTGAAGACTATCAGAGCAATGTTTCTTTCCAGTAATTTTATCATGTTGTATTAAATGTTATATGGCAAGCATTCTCAAACTGGGGGTTGAGACCCCTCAGGATGTTGCGAGATTATTACATGGGGGGGTCATGAGCTGTCAACCTCCACCTCAAACCCCGCTTTGCCTCCAGCATTTATAATGGTGTTAAATATATTTAAAAGTATTTTTAATTTATAAGAGGGAGTCACACTCAGAGGCTTGCTGTGTGAAAGGGGTCACCTTTAAAAAAGTTTGAGAGTCACTGTTATATGACAAGTAAAACAGAAAACTTGAAAATAAATCTGTCAATAGTATATCAACTGAAGTTTAATTTTCTCCTTATATGAACAAATATTTTAAATTGATACTGTCTAGTTTAGATATCAGTGACAGGATAAGCTTAGAGAAAACTAAACAGAGAGATCTGAGTACAGTTTCATTATTTCAGTTTTTAAATACTTTTCTTACAGGCTGAATACAAGTCAATTTTTAAAAAAAACTGATTTCTAAAAAATGTAAATTAATACATTTTTATTTTTCAAACTAAACCTACTTAAAATTAAATTTGAAATTCTCTCATCCTCTATTATGGACTCAATTTAAAATCTGTTAAAGTTGCTAAAATTATATTTAAAAAAATCGAGCAGTACATGTTTGCTGCTGACATTTTAAAGAAAGTCAAACCACTGAACTGATGAAAGTCACTGATTAAGCACCTGAAACCAAAGTTTGTTGAAGTGCGAAACCAGCTTTTGACTGCCATAGCCTCTTCTGCAAGTGCAAGGAGAATATTTTCTTCACTTCAGTTTATTCCACTAGTTCAGTTTAATGACTAGTTGAATCAAAGTTGAGAAATAGATTAGGAGTTGAAAAAGCAGGAAAGCTTCTTTTTCTCTTCCAAGCTATGAGGTGTGAGAGGATGAGCTATACTAACTAGTTCTAAAATTGTGGAGGATGTGATGACCAGAAACAATTAGTTCAGTTCACAAACAGCAGATAATACTTCTTTTGTTTAATGAATCGGTTAATTTTAAATGCAAAATATGCTTCAATAAACATTATGTATCCAACATATTAAGGTAGCTGGAGTTAGCTAGCAAACCATTTTAAAATGGTGGTTTTGTACATTTTTAATTGAATTATAATTTCTATCCAAATACAGTGTGATACAAATCACAAGTTAAAAAAAAACAGTTAATCATCTAGTAAATAAGAAATATCATTCATTATTTCTAACATAGTAAAAAATGCAAAAATTAAGAATCTGATGGTATGTTGTGCTATATAATTGCTTATATAAATTTGTTTAGATATAATGTATCCTGGTTAGCAAAAAGAAGTATCAAATTTAGTGTAAAAGCTATCAACATGTTTTAATAGTTACCAACCTTTCTTTAAGAAAATAAAGAAAGATCAAATACAAAACAAGATGAACATTAATTTAAATCCAGGTTTTCTTCTTGCTGATTAAAATCTGTGATTTAATTCACTTTGATTTAAATCAGTCCACACTGTTCTCTTAAATTGCACTGTTTGTAATTCTCACTTAAAAGCCTGAAAATAAGATTTCTTGTCCTATGAATTTTTTCCTTTTACAGTTGGAACACATTTTTCTTGTGGGTTTTCAGTGAGGGAAAAAATTGTGGGTTTTGTTCCTTATTTGTGTATCAGCATCACTGATAATAACAGTGATGTCAGCTCAACACAGCAATCCAGATTGCTTGTTTTATTAATTTCCTTTGGTTAACTAGCGCTCCCTTTGTTGACTGGCTGATTCTGCAGTAAACAAAATATTTAAAAATCACAAGCCAAAATCCTCCCTGGACCAATTCTCCTTATTAGAGGGAGGAAGGATGGTCTTATGCTTAAGGTACTGCATTATTAATTATTATTATTATTATATTTCACTGTTTGTATTGCAGTAGCACCTAGGTGCCTCAATCATAGTGCAGGACCACAGTGTGCTAAGCATTGTACAAACAAAAAAGACAGTCCCTGCCCCCAATCTTGAGACTAAATAAGTTGGAGTTCAATTTCCAGTGCGATCACAGCCTGACTTTGTGACCTTGAGTGAGTCACTTAATTTCTCTAGTCCCCAACCTTCTACCAAACTTTGTCTGTGTTGTCTTTAGATCAGGGCCGCCCAGAGGATTCAGGGGGCCTGAGGTCTTCGGCAGCAGGGAAGTCCTTTCGTTCCAGGACCTGCTGCCGAAGTGCCCCGAAGACCCACGGCAGGGGTCCCCTGCTGCCGAATTACGGCCGAAGCGGGACCCACTGGGTCTTTGGCGGTAATTCGGCGGTGGGGGGTTCTTCCACCCTGGAGCAGAAGGACCCCCTACCGCCGAAGACCCGGAGCGGAAGAATCTCCAGGAGCCTGGGCCCCGCAAGAGTTTTCCAGGACCCCTGGAGCGAGTGAAGAGCCCCGCTCCAAGGGCCCTGAAAAATTCTCATGGGGGCCCCTGCAGGGCCCAGGGCCTGGGGCAAATTGCCCACTTGCCCTCCTCCTCTGGGCAGCCCTGCTTTAGATTGTATACACTTTTAGGGTCAGAGATGTGGGATATGTTGACCAGAGAGTAGAAGAGCTATTAGTGATGGGACAGAGACCCTGAGGAAGACCCTGAAAAAGGTGGTTTGAGATGCTGAAGGAGGATATGAAGAAGGTTGGTGTCAGCTTGGAAGACACACTTGACAGAAACGTTTGGAAACAAAAAACAAGAGCTGCCAACCCCAACTGATGGGAAAAAACAAAGCTGAAGAGACTCTTAGGGACAGGGATTGTTTCTTATTAATGATGTGTATGTACAGTGCCTCATGCAATAGGGCCTGGCCCGGCCCTGGGTTGGGGATTCTAGGTGCTAATACAATAATTATTGGTATAATTAATTACCAAAAACAAATTTGGCACCAAGCCATAGACTTCATATAATAGTGATTATTGCTGAGAGTTTCTCAGTTGCTTAGATTTGAGGGTGTTTCCTTCCAAAAATAATGTATATATGTCAAGTATTAATTGTAAACTCAAGAATGTCCCCCTAAAATAGATATTTTAAATGTGAGAAAGATTACCAAAATATCTCCACTCAACTTGTGTAAATAAATGGATACGTGGATAGGTAAACACATAAATATGTAGGTACACTGTGCAAAACATGGATTCCTGGGATGTAACTCACCTGTGTAGCACTCCTTTCACTGCCTGTGAGTTGTTTGTGGAAGAATAACCACTGCAGCTGTCCCCATGCTCCTGTGTTTGTAATATGGATGAACTATCATATGCTTCAGCCAGAGACCTATAATTAAACAGTATGTACAATGAAGAAATTATCTATCATACTACAGCAACAATTCATAAATAGGTTTCAGAGCAGTAGCTGTGTTAGTCTGTATCAGCAAAAACAATGAGGGGTCCCTGTGGTACCTTATAGACTAAGAAATTTATTTGGGCATAAGCTTTTGTGAGCAAAAGCTAAAACCCACTTCATCAGATGCATGTAGTGAAAAATACAATAAGCAGTATATATATGAAGTTTGGAGTTTTTTGTAGTAATTTTCCCTCTGCTGATACTTATACTTTCTTGTCAACTGTTGGAAATGGGTGACATCCACCTTGATTGCATTAAGTATCAGAGGGGTAGCCGTGTTACTCTGGATCTGTAAAAGCGGCAAAGAGTTCTGTGGCACCTTATAGACTAACAAACGTATTGGAGCACAAGCTTTCGTGGGTGAATTCGAAAGCTCATGCTCCAATACGTTTGTTAGTCTATAAGGTGCCACAGAACTCTTAGCCGCTTGATTGCATTGGCCTCTTTAGCATTACAAAAGTAATCAACTGTTGAGAATATGCCACTTCCACCATTGAATTGGCCTCATTAGCATTGACCCCCCACACACACTTGGTAAGGCAACTCCCAACTTTTCAGATATATACTGCTTACTGAATTTTTCACTATATGCATCTGATGAAGTGGGTTTTATCCCACAAAAGCTTGTGCCCAAATAAATTTGTTAGTCTCTAAGGTGCCACAAGGACTCTTTGTTGGTTTTGCTAATTCATAAATAGTGGTCCCCAGGCATGATTTACTTATGTGTTTTATCTCTAAACCTTAAAGTTGCATTAACAATATTTTTGGTATGGACTTCTGTTATTTGTTAAGCATTGAGAATGTGCTGGGAACTCTACAAAACACAGAAGAATTATCAGTACCTGTCCCCCACATAGACCCTGGTACTGCAGAAATGTACATATCTAAGACCTCAACCTTGGAAAGTCAGTGGGACTACCCACATGTGTAAAGTTAAGAGCATGCAAAATCTTTGCAGAGTTAGGGATTAAGTTACATATTTACATCAAGAGGAAAAGGTACCCCTATATCAGTGTATCACTGCTTGGTTATAGGATGTTCCTATGCAATCCATGATGCCTTCTTTAGTGAATGAGAAAGTGGATTTCATAGCAGAGGGAATAGCAGTTTTACCAAATTAAGTTAACATGTCTGTTGATTGCCCCCAACTGACTGTTAATGGCAGCTCTGAGCGCACATTTCTGGGTTTAGCACACTTTTCACTTAACTTTAAAATTCACCTGTTTTGGGGGCCAGTTTTTTAAACCAGCCTCCAAAATTGCAGCTACACCAGATGTGCACTTGTACATTGAAATTGTCTAGTTAGATATTCCTCAAGCAAAACCTGCATGCAAAATTTGTGCTGAACACCTGTAACTCCCACTGAAATCGATAGGACTGGACTGGCTGCAGGTGCTCATCAGGACACTTGTATTTAATTGTCTAAACTTAGATGCTTGACTTTAGGCACTAAGGTTTGAAAAATGTGGCCACAGTGACCAGCTTGTAAACAAACCATAGGCTACAATTTAACTTCAGCGAGAGCTCTGGGTGTTCAGCATCTCTGAATATCAGAATACTTTTTGTTTAGAAGCCAAAACATGGATTGAGGAGTCTAAATTTGGACAGCCAAACATGAAAGCATTAGCCTATAAGCAGTCAGAATAAAAAGTTATTCACTTTTTTTGCTATATGATCAAACATCTGAGTCACAGGATATTATTTCAGTTCCCTGCTTTGATGAACTAAGCTTTAGAAATCTGAAAAAAATCCCCTTTTCTGTGTGTAAAATTATCTACAAACATTTGTAACTGTGTGGTGGTTCTCTGCAAAAAATGGTCTCCCAATGTTTAATGCTCACAAACATTTATTCAGAATAGTATTCATCTTGCTCAGATTTCAGTGGACTTTCTTGTGAATAAAAAGTGGCTGTTGAACATCTACAAATGATTAGATAAAAAGAGTTGTGAATGCCAGCAAAGTGGGATTTACTCACAGCTATACTTTTTGCAGTATTGTCCCAACTCAAGGCATGAGCCACTTTGCTGGATGGTGAAAACTTGGTAATGACTATTTGAGTGTATTTTTGACTAGTTAAACTTCATTTTTAAGGAAGCCAAATCATTTGACTAACAAATATAGTCACATTTTACCTTATTCTAATTAATTACAATGGGCAATGTATCACAGGTAGGTTAAAAGCTAAGCTTCTTATCAATGGAAGAGAGAAGATACCAAGACGGGGACAAACACCTGTCCCCATCACTTCCATGCAAACTAATACAAATTAAAAAATCCCGAGAGCAGAATTTGACCTACTCAGTATACTTGACTTACCTCCTGTTCCCATTCTCTATCTTTCCTACGCCCACATCAGCATCCTGTACTGCCGGCCTGGGAACATTTACGTAGGAGTGATGGGTGTTAATCACACCAACCTTCATGGTCAGATTGTTACTCCTTGGGTGAGAGGGGAGGAATCATTTCAAAATGAAAAAAAGTACCTTTATGGTTCTATACACAAAGAAACCTCAGAATGCCTAACATCTGCATGTTACATGCTCTAGGGCAAAGAGTAGAAAATTGATCATAGAAATTAGAGAGATGAAATTTAAACATAGCTCTCTTTGCTCCTGATTCAATCATTACACATCTGGAATACAGGAGGTGGAATCAGGAAAAAAAAAACAACCCAGAATGTCTTCCACAATGTTAAGCAAGGCTGCTTTTTAATGTAATTCTAGATATATGGATGTGATTTAAATTTATTATGTAAAATTCAATAAAAACAGTTAGAACACAGGTTTCAGAGTAGTAGCCATGTTAGTCTATATCAGCAAAAACAACAAGGAGTCCTTGTGGCACCTTAGGCCTGGTCTACACTACGCGTTTAAACTGATTTTAGCAGCATTAAACCGATTTAACGTTGCACCCGTCCACACAACGAGGCCCTTTATATCGATATAAAGGGCTCTTTAAACCGGTTTCTGTACTCCTCCTTGATGAGAGGAGTAGCACTGAAATCGGTATTACCATATCGGATTAGGGTTAGTGTGGCCGCAAATCGACGGTATTGGCCTCCGGGCGGTATCCCACAGTGCACCATTGTGACCGCTCTGGACAGCAATCCGAACTCGGATGCACTGGCCAGGTAAACAGGAAAAGCCTCGTGAACTTTTGAATTTCATTTCCTTTTTGCCCAGCATGGAGCTCTGATCAGCAAGGGTGGCGATGCAGTCCCAAATCCAAAAAGAGCTCCAGCATGGGCCTTACGGGAGATACTGGATCTGATCGCTGTATGGGGAGACAAATCTGTTCTATCACAGCTCCGTTACAGAAGACGAAATGAGAAAGCATTTGAAAAAATCTCCAGGCTATGGTAGACAGAGTCCACAGCACAGTGCTGCGTGACAAGCGTAACGGAAAGCCAAAGAATCAAATGGATGCTCATGGAGGGAGGGAGGGGGTACTGAGGACTCCAGCTATCCCACAGTCCCCGCAGTTTCCGAAAAGCATTTGCATTCTTGGCTGAGCTCCCAATGCTTGTAGGGTCAAACGCATTGTCCGGGGTGTTTCAGGGTATATGTCGTCAATTAATCCCCGCCTCCCTCCCGTGAAAGAAAAGGGAAAAAAATCGCTTCTTGACTTTTTTATATGTCACCCTATGTCTACTGCATGCTGCTAGTAGACGCGGTGCTGCGGCAATGAATAGCAGCAGCCTTGCCCCTCCCCTCCCCGGTGACAGATGGTACAATATGACTGCTATCCATTGTCATCATCAGCCCATGAGTGCTCCTGGCTGGCCTCAGGTGAGGTCAGCCGGGGGCGCTTGGGTAAAAATAGGAATGACTCCCGGTCATTCCCGGTAGATGGTACAGAACGCCTGGTAACCGTCCTCATCATAGCAACTGGGGGATGAGTTCCATCAGCCCCCCCGCCCCGCTTTCATGTCTAAAGAAAAGATTCTGTACTCCCTGGACTATCATAGCAGCGGGATGCTGGGCTCCTTTCCCTCCCACTGTTTAATGTCCTTCCTGAACTATCATAGCAGCTGGAGGCTGCCTCCCCCTCATTTTATCTCACTAAAAAGTCAGTGTTTCTTATTCCTGCATTCTTTATTACTTCATCACACAAATGGGGGACGCTGCCACGGTAGCCCAGAAAGGTTAGGGGAGAAGGGAATCAATGGGTGGGGTTGTTGCAGCGGCACCCCCCGTGAATGGCATGCAGCTCATCATTTCTGCAGGATCTGACACAGAGCAGCTATGCTCTCTGGTTCTCTAGTACACTTGCCCCATATTCTAGGCAGGACTGACTATTTTTAGATAAACCATAAAGGAGGAATTGACTCAGGGAATCATTCCCATTTTTGTCTTTGCGTCCCCAGCCAACCTCAGCTAAGGCTAGCCAGGAGCACCTATGACAGCAGTAGATGGTACAGAACAACTGATAACTATCATCTCATCACCAATTTACAATGGCACAGCAAACAGTGCAGAACAACTGGTAACCATCTGTACTACCTTGCAATGGCAAATGAATGCTGCTGTGTAGCACTGCAGTACCGCCTCTGTCAGCAGCATCCAGTACACATACGGTGACAGTGACAAAAGGCAAAACGGGCTCCATGTTTGCCATGCTATGGCATCTGCCAGGGCAATCCAGGGGAAAAGGGCATGAAATGATTGTTTGCTGTTGCTTTTGCAGAGGAAGGAATGAGTGATGACATTTACCCAGAATCACCCGCGACACTGTTTTTGCACCATCATGCATTGGGATCTCAACCCAGAATTCCAATTGGCGGGGGAGACTGTGGGAACTATGGGATAGCTACAGGATAGCTACCCACACTGCAACGCTCCGGAAATCGACGCTAGCCTCAGTACATGGATGCACACCGCCGAATTAATGTGCTTAGTGTGGCCGTGTGCACTCGACTTTATACAATCTGTTTTACAAAACCGGTTTATGTAAAATTGGAATAATCCCATAGTGTAAGCATACCCTTAGAAACTAACAAATTTATTTGGCATAAGCTTTTGTGTACTAGAACCTACTTCATCATCTGATGAAGTAGATTCTAGCCCACGAAAGCCCTCCTTTTTACATAGAACACATTGTCTCTATTCACAATACTTGTATTACAGCATTAAAATCTAGCTCTATGTACTGTACCTGATTCTATAGTTCTTGACATGTGTGTAGCTCTCCCAGAAGTTAGTGGAAGTTGTGTGTCTGGCCTGGTCTACACTACGCTGTTAAACCAATTTTAACAGCGTTAAATCGATTTAACGCTGCATCCGTCCACACTACACTGCTCTTTATATCAATTTAAAGGGCTCTTTAAATCGATTTCTGTAATCCTACAAAACGAGAGGAGTAACGCTAAAATTGATATTACTATATCGGATTAGGGTTAGTGTGGACGCAAATCTACGTTATTGACCTCATTATTTTACAGTAGCTACCCACAGTGCACCGCTCCAGAAATCGATGCTAGACTCGGACCATGGACGCACACCACCGAATTAATGTGCCTAGTGTGGATGCGCACAATCGACTTTATAATATCTGTTTTATAAAATCGGTTTAAGCTAATTCGAATTTATCCTGTAGTGTAGACATAGCCTCTGTCAGTAGTTTGGCTTCAGGCTTAAGATGTAAGCAGAGTCAGGGTGAGAGCTACCCTGACATCTGGTAGTGAATTGTAGAGAGTGTGGAAAGAATTTTAAGAATTTGCATTGGCATCCACCCCCCTCCCCCCACTTAACATAACCCCACAGCAGCTTGGGATGGTGATTTTAACAGCTCTGGGATCCCCAATTTCTTTGTTATTGGGGCAGGGAAAAAAAAGGTTTGTCACCCTGATTGTGTGAATAGTGAGCTGTGGGACTGCTTTGTGACAGAAATGACTCAACCTCAGTTGGGTGGTACTTGCTAAACATGGAACATGGGTTCCAAAACCCCATGAACTGAGAGAGGCTGGGGATTGGTGTGTGTATACTTGGTGGTATGGGCCCCTTTTGAGGGCCTGGAACACTAATTGCCCATTCTCCTCTCTCCAATGTTAAAGAGTAGAGCTAATTTTTTGATTCTATTAGGAGTCCATCTAGAGACTGCTGAGCTAAATTCATGTTGGGCCAATGGTGCACCAGCACCAGGGCTCCCCTACAAAGAGCTGAATTGAGATCACGGAGTGCTGTATTAACTAGTGGGGGAGCCTGAAGACCCATTGTTAAGGGGCTGGCAGAGCAGAGCAGTTTGCAGTGTGTTGGAGCAGCCCATGGAACAGTGAGCGGAGTGAAGCAGTTTGCAGGGACAGCTGGAGGAGCAGCACAGCTGGTGTGGTGGAGCTAGTCATGGTGAAGGCTGCAGCAGAACTCCATGGAGAGGCGGAGGAGTTGGCCCTGGCCCACGTAAAGTGCCCCTTAACACCCTATGTGGACTTCCCTCCCTTTCCACCCAGGCTGGGGGGAGGGTAAAACTCTGCAGATAAACTCTCGAACTCTGGGGTGGCACTGACCAGAGACTTTTGGGTTGTTGGACTTTGGGGTGATTGGACTTAAGACCCTAAGGGGAAAAGGACATTGCCAAACGTACCTGGGGGTGGGTTTTTTGTTTGTTTATGGTTTGTGTTATAATCCTGTTTGTGGTGTTTCTCCAGTGGGATGCCGCATTGTTTCCTTCCTTTATTAAAAGGATTTTGCTACACTCAGACTCCGTGCTTGTGAGAGGGGAAGTATTGCCTCCTAGAGGCGCCCAGGAAGGTGTGGTATATAAGTGTCCCAGGTCACTGGGTGGGGGCTCGAGCCGGTTATGCATGGTGTTATTAAAACGGAACCCCTGGATATTGACCCCGACCCTTGTTGCTGCCAATTCAGAGAGGCAGAAGGGTTACAAATATGTGACTTAATATTTTTTCTATTTTTATTGGGGTATTATTAAGTATAAAATATGTCAAGTACTCCCCCCATTACAACAACAAATTGCAAAGGCACTCTAGCTGAAGCATACTGCCCTTATCCTCCCTCCTCTCTTCTTCCAGTTATTTTTCACAGCCACTTGTCACATCTTGCCCTTGGTTAGATTGCAAGCATGTCAGGGCAAAAGCTGTGTCTTTCTATGTGTTCGTACAGTGCCTGGCACAAATGGGCCCTGCTCCTGATTGGTGCCTTTAGCTGCTGCTGCAATACAACTAAGAAGTAATAAAAATGATAAAATATGACTCTAAGATTAAAGGGATATGAGATTAGACTCTAGGTCTGAGTGCAAGCCACAAATTGCAAAACTGAATGCAGTTCAGTTCCCCAGTGTACTATAACTTCAGAATAAATGTAATGGAGCTGATTCTCCTCTCACCCTGGTGTAAATCAGGAATACTTCTGCTGAAGTCAGTGGAATTACTCTAGTTTTAAACTGCTGTCAGTGGCAGGAGAATCAGGCCCAATATCTTTGCTACTAAATATGTAGGGTGGAATCCCGGTCATTTCAAAGCAAGATTTGCGACTTATTTCACTCGCAATCCTTTCCTAGGAACTCACAAAGACAATAGTAGCTGAGAGAGTTTACTCTGTTGGTCCCTCTGGTGGTCCCCATGAAATCAACAGCAAAACTCCCAATTTACTGGGACCATGGTAGGGGCCCTCTATGTGGAATCATTTAGGTTTTTCAAATATGCCTATTGTATAGCTGAGTAAGACAGGAAAGATGGTTTAGGGTAGTTAGGGTACTAGCCTGGGATTTGAGACACCCAGGTTCAATTCATTGCTCTGTCACAGACTTTCTGTGTGATCTTGGGCACAACACTTAGTCTCTCTGCTTCAGTTCCCCATCTGTTAAATGCACTTCCCTACCTCACAGGGTTGTGAGGATAAAATTATTAAAGATTGTGAAGCACTCCGATATAATGTTGATGGAGGCCATTTAAGTTCCTTAGATAGAGTACCATGCAGTCACATGAATAAGGGACCTGTGCCTGACGTGAAGTTTTACTGTTGGAAAGAGAATTTCATAGCAAATCATGAACTAAAATTGGTACTCTAGCCCTTGCACAATGCATTCCGGTTAATACGCAATCTCAGTGTTCAGTTACAAAATAGTTATTTTATAAAATCCTTTCAGAAATGCTGGTAAAATAGAGTCATGATACTCAGCATGTTATTCAGTTGCCTGTCCTGAGTAGTTCACATGCACAATTTCAATCAGCCTGTCAGTTTGATTTTGAAATGCAAAAGCACCTGGAGCTGCATGAAGATGACAGTTTTGAAATTGCCAGTAACTGACAGGAATTACTTCAAAAAAGGCCCATTCATGATTTGCTGTGCTGCTGAGAAGTGCAGTAAAATGCCACTGATGGGATCACTCTTGATGAAAATACCTTTGCCGTTCAATTCAGCCTGCTGCTGGGAAGATGATGGAAGCAGCATTGTGATACTGCTATAGCATGTGTCTGCTAAACTAAACAGGAATATGATGTATTTGTTGGTATATTATGTCTTTATTTTATCCAGTGAAACTGAAGGCACCATTCCCAGTTGCCTAACCCATTTCATGTGGGAGAGCTAAGAGGAAACTTTGTTTCCAACAGGCAAATAGGCAGTTCATGCAGGCTATGTAAATATCTACTACAGTCCATAAAATAAAAAGATTAAGATTGAATACTAAGAAGTATCATTCTATTATATCTTGTGATATTGCTTTTAGGCTTTAAAATGGCTAATGGTATGGCTTGGCTATAAGGAGGTAGTTACATAAGAAACACATTTCTAAGAGCTAACCAATGAGTCAACCATGGCATGGGTGCTGGAAGGAGGATTTTCACTGGATTGCTGCAACCTTAGGGATTGAAACTACACCAGATGTATTAGCCAGCTGTATCTCCACACACAGATGGGGGGCAATATTAAAAGTGGGTAATGCTGGCACCCAAAGGCAGCTCAGATCCACCCAGATTCAACCACTCCCTGAAGAAGCTATTTAAAAGATCCAATTTGGATCATTAGTATAAATTAGAGCTGTGCATCTTCCTGGTCAAAACACAATACTGGACAAAGGCAGAAACACTGTTTACCCTTCACAGGGGAAATCTCTTTTCTAACAAAATTGAGTGGGGGCAGAAAAAGGGGATGGGGGGGGATTGGGGATGCATTCAGAGCCCCTAGCAGGGGAGAGAATGGGGAACAATGATAGGGGGAGCTAGAGATGGGCCACACACAGCCCTTGGCATGAGTCAGAGGGGAGTTGCAACAGGATGGGAGGGTGGAATTCAGGTTACTTGGTAGACGGCGGGAGGAGGATTGGAGGAATGTAAGGAGCACCAGTGTGTGCAATCCATTCAGCCTATAGAAGCTATGAAGTGTGCAACCCCCGAGTTATGAAAGGGGCTAAGGACTGCTCAGTAAAGGTTGTTAATATAATCACGTGACTAATCTGTCCATAGAAAGTTGAGATGTCATAAAATTGTTGCATCCAGAGGGTCACTAATACTGGTGTGGGTCAAGCACTCAGCTGAAGCCCCTTCGTGTGATAAGGCTGCACAGAGGGGGCAGGGCACTGAATCCAAAACAGTGTTAAGCATCCAGCAAACAATATTTAGAGAGCTTTTGCGTTATGCTGCAGGAGACAGTTTGTGGGCTCTGTAAGAGCCTTAAAATTGTTGTGTGGGACACTATAAGAAAACAGAGGCTTCTTGGGTACCAGGCTGGAATATTTAGCTTAGAATTTCTGCAAAAGCTGGTCTGCTGTATATTCCTCTGCTGTTCAAAGAAACAGGACTTTGTGTATATTTCAGTAAATAAATGGATTACACCAAGGTTACTCCAACTTCTTGTCACTGACCTCATTCAAATGGAACTACCCCATAAGGCTTTTCCAACTGGTCAAAGGGCCAATCATAGCAATGTATAGTCCTGGCTGAGAACTTTTAAAAGGAGCTGTCAGCTGGGGATAGGGAACCAATGGGACTGAAACATTCTTCCCACAAAGATATTGGAAGTGAAAAGGAGACAGTAGAGACCCTTCAAACCCTCCCTCATGCTCAAGCACTGGAATTTGGAGGCTTTGGCTGAGCTGCGTGTTCCCCTAAGATCCTTGGGCTCATATCCATACATCACTCCAGAAAAGATACAGATGGGTCAGAATCTATATATGCCCTGTGAGTAGGGTTGCCAGGTGCCCTGTTTTGACCTGAATGGCCAGTTGAAAATGGACCTTGGCAGCTCTGGGTCAGCACTGCTGACTGGGCCATCAAAAGTCTGGTCAGTGGAGCAGTGGGGTTAAGGCAGGCTCCCTGCCTGCCCTGGCTCCACTTAGCTCCCGGAAGTGGCCAGCATGGCCCTGCGGGCCCGTAGGCACAAGGGTGGCCAGAGAAGCTTCGCATGCTGACCCTGCCCCAAGCACTAGCTCTGCAGCTCCCATTGGCCAGGAACCACGCAGTCACCTGGTTGTGCCTCCGCCGCAGGGCCTGACATGCTGGCCACTTCCAGGAGCAGCGGGAAGCCAGAGCAGGCAGGGCACCTACCTTAGCCCCACTGTACCACCGACCTGAAGCCACCTGAGGTAAGTGACACCTGGCTGGAGCACGCACCCTGAACCCCCTGCCCCAGGTTGGAACCCTGTCCCGCACCCTAAGTCCCTCCCAAATACTGCACCCCCACCCTCTACCCCTGGTTGGAATTCCCTCCCACACCCACACTCCACACCCCCTCCCACACCCCTGCCCCAGCCCTGAGCACCCTCCTGCACCCAAACTCTCTCCCAGAGCCGCACTCTGACCCCCTCTCACATTCCAACCCTTTGCCCCAGCCCTGAGCCCCCTACTGCACTTCAAACCCCTCAGCCCCAGCCCAGAGCCCCCTCATGCACCCCAAACTCCTCATCCCCAACCCCACCCCCAGCCGGAGCCCTCACCCCCTCATAAAAACATAAGGATGGCCATACTGGGTCAGACCAAAGGTCCATCCAGGCCAGTATCCTGTCTGCCAACGGTGACCAATGCCAGGTGTCCCAGAGGGAGTGAACCTAGCAAGTAATGATCAGGTGATCTCTCTCCTGTCATGCATCTCCACCCTCTGACAAACAGAGGCTAAGAAAGCCATTCCTTACCCATCCTGGCTAATAGCCATTAATGGACTTAACGTCCATGAATTATCTAGTTCTCTTTTAAACCCTGTTATAGTCCTAGCCTTCACAACCTCCTCAGGCAAGGAGTTCCACAGGTTGACTGTGTGCTGTGTGAAGAACAACTTCCTTTTATTTGTTTTAAACCTGTTGCCCATTAATTTCATTCTTATATTATGGGAACAAGTAAATAACTTTTCCTTATTCACTTTCTCCACACCAGTCATGATTTTATATACATCTATCATATCTCCCTTAGTCTCCTCTTTTCCAAGGTGAAAAGTCCTACCCTCTTTAATCTCGCCTCATATGGTACCTATTCCAAACCCCTAATCATTTTAGTTGCCCTTCTCTGAACCTCTTCTAATGCCAGTATGTATTTTTTGAAATGAGGAGACCACATCTGTACACAGTATTCAAGATGTGGGTGTACCATGGGTTTACATAAGGGCAATAAGATATTCTCCATCTTATTCTCTATTCCTATTTTAATTATTCCCAACATCCTGTTTGCTTTTTTGAATGCTGCTGCACACTGCATGGACATCTTCAGAGAACTATCCACGATGACTCCAAGATCTCTTTCCTTATTAGTTGTTGCTAAATTAGCCCCCACCATATTGTATGTATAGTTGGAGTTATTTTTTCCAGTGTGCGTTACTTTAAATTTATCCACATTAAATTTCATTTGCCATTTTGTTGCCCAATCATTAAGTTTCATATCTTTTCAAAGTTCTTCAGTCTGCTTTGATTTTAACTATCTTGAGCAGATTAGTATCATCTACAAACTTTGTCACCTCACTGTTTACCCCTTTCTCCAGATCATTTATGAATAAGTTGAATAGGATTGGTCCTAGGACGGACCTTTGGGGAACACCACTAGTTACCCCCTCCATTCTGAAAATTTACCATTAATTCTTACCCTTTGTGCCCTGTCTTTTAGCCAGTTCTCAACCCATAAAAGGATCTTCCCTCTTATCCCATGACAACTTAATTTACGTAAGAGCCTTTGGTGAGGGACCTTGTCAAAGGCTTTCTGGAAATCTAAGTACACTATGTCCACTGGATCCCCCTGGTCCACATGTTTGTTGACCCTTTCAAAGAACTGTAATAGATTAGTTAGACATGATTTCCCTTTACAGAAACCATGTTGACTATTGCCCAACAGTTTATGTTCTTCTATGTGTCTGACAATTTTATTCTTTACTATTGTTTCAACTAATTTGCCCAGTACTGATGTTAGACTTACCAGTCTGTAATTGCTGGGATCACCTCTAGAGCCCTTTTGAAATATTGGCATTACATTAGCTATCTTCCAGTCATTGGGTACAAAAGCTGATTTAAAGGACAGGTTACAAACCATAGTTAATAGTTCCAAGATTTCACATTTGAGTTCTTTCAGAACTCTTGGGTGAATGCCATCTGGTCCCGGTGACTTGTTACTGTTAAGTTTTTCAAATAATTCCAAAACCTCCTCTAATGACACTTCAATCTGTGACAATTTCTGATTTGTCAGCTACAGAGGACGGCTTGGGTTTGGGAATCTCCCTCACATCCTCAACAGTGAAAACTGATGCAAATAATTCATTTAGTTTCTCTGCAACGGCCTTATTGTCTTTGAGTGTTCCTTTAGCATCTCGATCGTCCGGGGGCCCCACTAGTTGTTTAGCAGGCTTCCTGTTTCTGATATATTTAAAAAACATTTTGTTATTACCTTTTGAGTTTTTGGCTAGCTGTTCTTCAAACTCCTTTTTGGCTCTTATTACATTATTACACTTAATTCAGCAGCGTTTATGCTCCTTTCTATTTACCTCACTAGGATTTGACTTCCACTTTTTAAAAGATGTCTGTTTATCTGTCACTGCTTCCTTTACATGGTTGTTAAGACATGGTGGCTCTTTTTTAGTTCTTTTACTGTGTTTTTTAATTTGGGGTACACATTTAAGTTGGGCCCTGTTATAGTGTCTTTGTGAAAAGTGTCCATTCAGCTTTCAGGGATTTCAGTCTAATCACTTACCTTTTAATTTCTGTTTAACTAACCTCCTCATTTTTGCATAGTTCCCCCTCCTGAAATTAAATGCCACAGTGTTGGGCTGGTGAGGTGTTCTTCCCACTACAGGGATGTTAAATGTTGTTATATTATGGTCACTATTTCCAAGCGGTCCTGTTATAGTTACCTCTTGAACCAGATCCTGCACTCCACTCAGGACTAAATTGAGAATTGGCTCTCTCCTTCTGGGTTCCTGTACCAGCTGCTCCAAGAAGCAGTCATTTAAAGTATCGAGAAATTTTGTCTCTGCATTTCATCCTGAGATGACATGTACCCACTCAATATGGGGATAATTGAAACCCCCCACTATTATTCAGTTCTTTGTTTTGATAGCCTCTCTAATCTCCCATAGCATTTCATAGCCACTATCACTATCCTAGTCAGGTGATCCTCCCACATACCAACCTCTGCCCTAGCTCAGAGCCTCCTTCTGCACCCTGAACCACTCATTACTGGCCCTAAAACGGAGCCCGCACTCCCAGCTGGAACCCTCACCTCCTCTTGCACCTCAACCTCCTGCCCCACCCCAGTGAAAGTGAGTGAGGGTGGGGGAGAGTGAGCAACAGAGGGAGGGGGGCTGGAGTGAGTGGGGGTGGGGCCTCAGAAGGGGCAGGGTTGGGGCAAGGGTGTTCGGTTTTTTGTAATTAGAAAGTTGGCAACCCTAGTTCCAATGGTTCAGACTGTGGAGCAGACACTCTGAGGCCTCTTCTTTCCCAACCTGATAGCTCTGATTAGGCTGGTGTGGAAGTCCTATACATGGAAGCAGAAAGGACTTGGCCCCCTATAGTTCCAAATTAGTGGGTCAGAATTTGGATCTCAGTAAACAGTGCAGGATCAGGTTGTTTCTCCTGTCTTCAAGTTCTATTAACATTAATGAATAATTTTGATAATTTCAGAAGTTAAAGGCCACATTTTTAAACCCAGAAGCCCAAAATTGTCCTGTAGAAATGACAACACAACTGTCTGCCTATATGTGCCTGATCTGTGAACGTGGTATTTCTATTGAGCACTTGTGGGTCAAAATCCCTGCCCCTTTTGAAGTTATGTTAAGCAAAGTATTTCTTGACTATGTTAATATAGCTTTTCCTTATTCTCTAGCTACACTGTTTTTGTTAAAATATCATATTAGCATGAACTAGCATACTGATTGTTATCTTCTAGCCCATTCCACAACAGCAGATAATAATATTTAGGAAGTTAGAGTTCAAAGTAATGCAAATGAATGTTTGCTTTAGAAATATTTCACAATTATTATCACGTAATCTGACTCTATGTATTCTCTTTTTAAAAAGATAAGAGAGCTGTGAAGAACAGCTAAATGTCCAAACACTTACTGTTGGTTTTTTTAAACTATTTTACCAGTGATAAGCCAAGAGCTTTAGGATGCAAGAAAACAAAAGAGAGCATTATTCGTGTACAGAATTGTAATGAATGGAGGATTAGCCGCTCCATCTGCTGTGCCTTTTTACATTAGCCAGTTCTCACTTTCCTATAGGCACAATGGTCCAAATTCACCCCTGTTGTATCTACACTGACTTCGGGGATGTAGTGACTTCAATAGAGATACACTAGGGATTAATTTGGCCCAGTACGTCTATTTGCTTACTTTTAATTATTGAAGAACAACATACAAAATATTCAGTCATATTACACTAAATACTGTGTTTTTACAAAATATCTAGATTTGCCCTCTAGAAAATAGGATACATCTAGAATAAAGCAAATTAAAAAAAAACACTTAAGTGGGAAAAAAAGACACCAATATTATTGTTGTCACAGGGTGCTTTGCTATTGTGGGTACTTACCTTGGTAATGTAATCTACTCCTAGTAATGATTGCAGTCCTTTAAGTTGTCAGCATTTCCACGCTGAATGTAAACAGCCACAATGAAAATCCAAACATAATCAACATTTCAGGGTATTAATTTTCTTATTGCTGAATTTCTTAAATGGACAGTCTAATGATACTTCTCTGTATTATTCCAAGACTAGGGCGTGGTCATTAGACAAGGATTTCCTTGACCTAGTGCTGGATTTTGAGATTTAGAGACAGATGAAAGTGACAGTGACAGTCACCATTATCCCTCACCTGAGCAGAAGCTTATGAATACTAAGAATATGCATGGGATTTGACAAAGACTGTTGAACAATTCCTGTTCTGAAACTAAGGAAGATATTGGAAAAGTGTTACATAGCAATATTGTCTGGTGATACTTTTGTATTACTTTTATTGCAGATTCATACATTATTATTGTAATAGGGTTTTTCACTGGAATAGATATGGTTTACTGTTCATTCTTTCATATTTTATTAAATAGCCTAGAATAATAATAATCAGAGTTTTAGTCAATATGGAAACTGCTCAGCCAAACTAATACAGCTTTGTAAGGGACGATAATGTTCCCATCATGATGCTTAAAATACCTGTAAAATGTTTCATATATGTTTATTTTAAAATGTTATTGTTTATAACATCTTATTTGCCAATTCTAAGCAAAAATATTATTTTAGCTATCAGAGAAAGAAAAGCTATTGGTAGAAATCTCCTTGCTCTACCTTAGGTTATAAAAAAAGACAAACTCATATAGAATTGTGTCAGAACATAAAACTGCACCAGAACATAACACTGCAAAGAATTAATCACAAGCTGACAAGAAAGCATGATTTGTGGTTAAGGCACTGAGATAGAGCGCAGGAGATTTGTTTCAGATCCTAGCTTTGCCACAGGTTTCCCTTCTGTCCTTCCCTTAGGGCTCAATTCACAATTTCCCCAAAGGCACTTTGGGTAAGTCTACACTGCAGTGTAAGTGGGACTTGAGTCATCAGGCCTGGGTAAGAGAACCCAGGACTTGAGCATCTACATTGATTCTTAACCCTACATTAAGAATGTTCTAATCCAGGCTTGAACCTGGGGCTCTGGCATCATAGAATCATAGACGATTAGGATTGGAAGAGACCTCAGAAGGTCATCTAGTCCAACCCCCTGCTCAAAGCAGGATCAACACCAACTAAATCATCCCAGCCAGGGCCTTGTCAAGTTGGGCCTTAAAAACCTCTAAGGATGGAGCTTCCACCACCTCCCTAGGTAATCCATTCCAGTGCTTCACCACCTGCCTAGTGAAATAATGTTTTCTAATATCCAACCGAGACCTCCCCCACTGCAACTTGTGACCGTTGTTTCTTGTTCTGTCATCTGCCACCACTGAGAACCATCTAGCTCCATCCTCTTTGGAATCCCCTTTCAGATAATTAAAGGCTGCTATCAAATTCCCCCTCACTCTTCTCTTCTGCAGACTAAAAAAGCCCAGTTCCCTCAGCATCTCCTTGGAAGTCATGTGAGCAAACCCCCTAATCATTTTTGTTGCCTCCACTGGACTCTCTCCAATTTGTCCACATCCTTTCTGTAGTGGGAGGCCCAAAACTGGATGCAATACTCCAGATGTGGCCTCACCAGTGCTGAATAGAGGGGAATAATCACTTACCTTGATTTGTTGGCAATGCTTCCATTAATGTAGCCCAATATGCCATTAACATCCACACTGCAGTACACAGACCCAACTCAAACCATGTTTGATCATGTTGCACTGTGGGAAAACATGACTGTCCACCCAGCACATCAAAGGAAGTTTGAAAAACCCACCAACACATCCTGCTGAGCCATCATTTTTATCTGTGTGCTCCCAGATACCAGAGCTAGCAACATGGAGGAAGCACCTTTTGAATAACTTTTTGCTTGAACTATCACTCCTGTGTCAGGAAACAGAATGCTGTTGATGAAATGCTGGTGGAAATTTTGATGGTATTTTCTGACCCACCAAAGGCACCTGATAGAGGTTATGATGAACCAGGAGGAGAAGGACACAGACATGGCAGATTTGAACTGGCTGATATTGCACATGACACTTGGTACAGCCAAAGATGCCCCTTATGTAGACCTTCTGGAGCAGGGCCACAAGCACAGACTGGTGGGACTATGTCATCATGCAGATTTGGGATGACCAGCAGTGGCTCCAGAACCTTCTCATAAAGAACGCTACATTTCTGGAGCTTTGTGAGCAACTTGCCCCGAGCCTCCAGTTAAAGACACACGTGTGAGGGCAACCATCCTGGTCCAGCAGTGGGTTACCATAATCCTCTCAAAGCTGGCTATCCCAGACTGCTACACATCATTGCCAACCAGTTTGGTGTTGGAAAATTGACCGTAGGTAGAGTGGTGGCAGAGGTTTCTGAGGTAATCAGGTTTACCTCAAAGTGGTGAGCATAAAACGTATTCCTGATGTAATTGCTGGCTTTAAAAGAATGGGGTTTCCAAACTGCACCGGCACCGGTGATGGGACTCATGCCCATAGTTTGCTCTCTTTAAGGAGCATGAGTACATAAACCTGGTCTGTGGGGAGCTTGCTTCTGATGATGAGCTTGGGAGGTTGTTTGAAGGCCAGATGAGGGAGTTCAGGATTCAGGATGGGGTCCCCAGCGAGTATAGGTTGTAGTTTTTTGATGATACCTGGTATGGGTTCCAGTGTGGGCTGGTAGGTGACAATTAGGGGTGTGTGGTCAGAGGGGGTTTTATTTCTGTATTGAAGCAGGTACTGTTAGGATGCTAGCAGGCCACATGACTTTCAGTGGTCCCTTATAATATATGCTAACTACTTATGCTACTGCTGGGGGAATTCTGTGCCACTGCACAATGCAGAATTTGCACAGAATTTCATTTTTTCCCCACAGAATTGGTGCAGCAATCTGCCGGACACCACTAGTGACTGCTGGACCAAGCAGAGCCCAGCTCTCCAGCTCACAAATACAGGACACTGCTGGTGGAAGGGAGAGGGAGAACTGGAGGGTTCCGGGCAGCTGCAGCTCTCAGCACATCTTGAAGGAAGGAGGCAGTGTGCAGAAAACTCCATACAAGCCCCAGACCCAGCATCAAGCTGTTTCTCTCTCTGGATCCCTGGGCTATAGGGGTAGGGAGTGTGGGTGTGTGTACTTATGGGCACCCCACAGCTGGGCTCTGGGGGGAGGGGGTGTGGGTGTCTGGGCTGGGGAGGCACCCCACAGCTGGACTCTGGGTGGGAGGGGATGAAGGTGTCTGGGCCAGGGGGCAGCCTGCAGCTGGATTCTGAGGGATAGAGGTGCAGGTGTCTGGGTGGGGCATGCCCCAAAGCTGGGCTCTGGGGGGGTCTGAGACCAGAAGGGCAGAGTTTTCCCCCAAGATGTGCCCAGCTGGCTTGTGTGACACACCCAGACTGAAGTGCCCAACAAAAACAGAACAGAGAAATAGAAACTGGGTTGTCATAGGGATTTCTTTAACTCTCTACTTCTGGGGGAATCTATTTTGTTGTCTGTGTTATTATTGACATACTTGCTGAAAGGTATTTTGAAATAAATTACCAAAATAATTCAAACTGGTATGATTATATTATTTTGACAAATAAAATATGCAGAGTTTTAAAACATTGGGCACAGATTTTTTAATTTTTTGGTGCAGAATGCTCCTGGGAGCATTATGCTAAACTATCTGTTTGATTTTGTATTGTAGCAAAGTACCTTCTCCTCAGCAGGCTCAGTCCTTTTTAGCCTTGGAGACACAGGCTTGGACAAAGCAAATCCTTCTTCACAACACAGGGTCTGGCTAATCCTTCCCTCAGTCAGTCCCTTGTGCTTGTTTTCTCCCCTTCTGGGAACAGAGTACAGCCTTCTTTGCTGGAAGGGTTCATCACCCTGCTGTACCTAACAACTCGCTCACACTCATTCATATTTTTCCCCTTCCCCACCCAGGGAGGGTTTTAAAAGGGTTGCCAGAAGTTGGAGCCAGCTGAACCTAATTAGTTCCCTGATAACTCCTTTTACAGCTGAACCTTATTTCCCCATGGCTATCTCTCCTCAGTGAATTGGGAGAGGCCCTTTAACTCCCTGGGACTAAATACTACCCCTCCCTTTATAGCCATTTGTTCTAGGTTTGCCACAGTATGTAACTGTGATGCTTTGAATAACTTTCCCATACCTGAAGAAGAACTCTGTGTAGCTCAAAAGCTTGTCTCTCTCTCAACAACAGATGTTGGTTCAATAAAATATATTACCTCACGCACCTTGTCTCTGTAATATCCTGAGACTGACATGGCTACAACACTGCATTTACAAGAACTTTGTAGCTATTAAAAACAAACAAAACAAAACACCACATAGAAACTCAGTAAATTCATAGCTAATAGTATACCCAAATATGCAGATTCACAAAAGGCATCCAAAATATCAAATGAAATCAGATGCAAATCATATGCAAAATTCAGGCATATTTTTCGGGACATAATTTATTGTTGTTTCAGCTGAAAATTCAACTTCTATCAAGTTCAATGATTTTTCTTGAATCTTTTATTTAACTGCCTCTGTGCCTATATTATATATATAATGTGATATTTTATCACTAAAAATATCAAATTTCATGCTGTTTTCATGTTGGTCCACAAGTACTGTGGACAAAATCTATTTGTTTTTTTCTCAACAATTTGGTTGTGTTTTTTGTAGAGGAATTTTGAATTCCATCTAAAATCCAATGGGGTTATAGCTTAACTGAGATAGGGAAGGATCAGATTTGCTTTAAAACATGTGGTTCTGTTCTTGCAAACCCTTACTCTAGTGAGTAATTTTTATTCATGAGTGTTTCCATTGGAGTCAGTGGGATAACTCCAACTCTTATGAGTAAGTGTTTGCAGGATCAAATGCTATGTTTGCTGAATGACTTGATAATAAGTACAACTTTTCTCCCTTTTAAGTCAAAATCAGAAATCCCATTAACATCAGTGAAAGCTCAGTTAGTTCCAGTGTTTATACAAGGGTCAGTATTTTCCCATAGGGATTTCTTACATTGTTTTATATTTGAATCAAGTAACCTTGACTGATGGGAGGAAGATAGATGCCCTGGATTATTGCTTTACTAGGCCTGCTTTAATTTATTTCCATATCTTGCTTTGTCAGCTCCTTTATAATTCTTCTCAATCCTATTAAGGCTGTCTCTATTTGCAAGCTCTCATTTACATGATACATATACATACTTATTTATAAATCATTAGTTTCTGACAGGAAGGGCTCTGCTTTGTAGTCACAAAGGAAATCAGAAATGTACTATGTTGTTGTTGTTATCTAGGTGGATAAATGCTTAGGTCTTGTTTATGCTATAGGTATGTTTGTTTGGTTTTTGGTTTTTTGCAAATATTTCCTGCCTTTTCCTAGTGCTGGTGCTGTTCCAACAATGCTTGGAGTACTAGTGTAGAAAAGGTTCTCAAAGCTCCTAGCATTTTTAACCTTATATCATTTAGACCTTTTCTGAGCAACATTAGACAATATAAAGTTAAAACACAGGCAGCCTCAGAAGCATTGTCTATAGAATCACAATTGATTTGTTAAGGTGGCCAGGGTAATATCTGTAGCAAGAACAGGAATATTGATATACTACAGGCAGTCGTATTTTTCAGCTCTGAGATAGATGAAAAATCCTTTAAGATATGACTATTTATTCAGGGAACTCAATGAATGACCACCAAAAACTTGAACCTGTGCCATGAACAAACTGTCTCTTACTAAAAATAAGGGTTAGTAAAGATGATTTTGTAATTTGTAGCACTGCATTTGTACGTAAGATACAGAACAGAACTCCATAATACTAGCTAATTTCTTCATTCCTTAGTCAGGAAAAAATTCCATTTGAAGTCAAATGGCAAATGACTGAATAATGTCTGCAGAGTTTAGTCCATTTTAAGACAACTAAGTGTATTTGTAATTCATATAAAAACACTTTCAGCACATGTACCATAAAGGGTTCCATTAAATTTATTGGAATTTTTGTCTTTGACTAAATGAGAGCAGTAGGAAATTTAAAGGCCTCATGGGTCTAGAGCAGGGGTAGGCAACCTATGGCACATGTGCCGAAGGCGGCACACAAGCTGATTTTCAGTGACACTCACACTGCCTGGGTCCTGGCCACCGGTCTGGGGGTTCTGCATTTTAATTTAATTTTAAATCAAGCTTCTTAAACATTTTGAAAACCTTATTTACTTTACATACAACAATAGTTTAGTTATATATTATAGACTTATAGAAAGAGACCTTCTAAAAACGTTAAAATGTATTACTGGCACTCGAAACCTTAAATTAGAGTGAATAAATGAAGACTCGGCACACCACTTTTAAAAGATTGCTGAACCCTGGTCTAGAGTAGAGCTGCCTGGTAGCTGACATCTCCAAACTGCCACCCAGCAGTAACTGTCAGGGGCGGCTCTAGGTATTTTGCCTCCCCAAGCACGGCAGGCAGGCTGCCTTCGACGGCTTGCCTGCATGAGGTCCCCAGTCTCTTGGATTCAGCGGCAGCCTGCGGGAAGTCTGCTGAAGCTGAGGGACCAGCGGACCCTCCACAGGCATGCCCGCCAAAGGCAACCTGCCTGCCGCCTTCGCGGCGACCAGCAGAGCACCCCCCGTGGTTTGCCACCCTAGGCACGCCCTTGGCGTGCTGGTGCCTGGAGCCACCCCTGTGTAACATCACTGTTTTTAACTGTAACTTCAGCTTTAAATTTCCTGGACATTGCTGGGTTATGTTAGCCTTGGCCTACAGTATGAGTTTAGGTCAAATTTAGCAGCGTTAGATCGATTTTACCCTTCACTCATCCACACAATGCAGCCATTTCTGTCGATTTAAAGGGCTTTTAAAATCGATTATAGTACTCCTACCCGATGAGGGGATTAGCACTGAAATCGACCTTGCTGGGTCGAATTTGGGGTAGAGTGGACACAATTTGACGGTATTGGCCTCCGGAAGCTATCCCAGAGTGCTCCATTGTGACCACTCTGGACAGCACTCTCAACTCCGATGCACTGGTCAGGTAGACAGGAAAAGCCCCGTGAACCTTTGAATTTTATTTCCTGTTTGCCCAGTGTGAAGAGCTGATCAGCACAGGTGACCATACAGAACTCATCAGCACACGTGTCCATGGAGTCCCAGAATCACAAAAGAGCTCCAGCATGGACCAAACGGGAGGTACTGGATCTGATTGCTGTATGGGGAGATGAATCCATGCTATCAGATCTCCATTCCAAAAGACAAAATGCCGGATTATTTGAAAAAATCTCAAAGGGCATGAAGGACAGAGGCCATAACAGGGACCTGCAGCAGTGCTGCGTGAAACTTAAGGAGCTGAGGCAAGCCTACCAAAAAAACAGAGAGGCAAACATCCGCTCGGAGCAGTACATCAGACATGCCGCTTCTATGATGAGCTGAATGCCATTCTAGGGGGTGCCCCTACAACTACCCCACCCCTGTGCTTTGTCTCTGTCAATGGATTCTTATGCAACAGGGAGGCGGATTTAGGGAATGAGGAAGAGGAGGATGTTGAAGTTAGCGCACAGCAAGGAAGCGGAGAAAACGTTTTCCCCGACAGCCAGGAACTGTTTATCACCCTGGAGCCAGTACCCTCCCAACCCATCCAAGGCAGGCTCACAGACCTTGAAGGCAGCGAAGGCTCCTCTGGTGAGTGTACCTTTGTAAATATTGTACATGGTTTAAAAGCAAGCGTGTTTAATGATTAATTTGCCCTGAAGACTTGGGATGTATTCATGGCCAGTACAGCTACTGGAAAAGTCTGTTAACATGTATGGGGATGGAGTGGAAATCCTCCAGGGACATCTCAGTGAAGCTCTCCTGGATGTACTCCCAAAGCCTTTGCAAAAGGTTTCTGGGGAGGGCAGCCTTATCCCTTCCTTCATTACCACAGCAGGCCAGTAGCACGTAGTCTGGAATCATTGCATAACAAAGCATGACAGAGTATGGTCCCGGTGTTTTCTGGCATTCAAGCAACATCCATTCTTTATCTCTCTGTGTTATCCTCAGGAGAGTGATATAATTCATGGTCACCTGGTTGAAATAGGGGAATTTTATTAAGGGGACATTCAGAGGTGGCCGTTCCTGCTGGGCTGTTTGCCTGTGGCTGAACAGAAATCATCCCCAATGTTAGCCATGCGGTGGGGGGAGAGGTGAAGCAATCATCCTAGAAAATAGGGTGGGGTGGAATGCTTTAGTTGGGTTTTTGCTGTACGTTAACCCAAAAACTGCAGCCCCTTATTTTAAATTACAGACTGCAGTTTGCCCCAGAGAAAGAGGGCTAGATGACAACTGACTGTAGCCACTGAGGCAAGGGGCATAGGGGGAAGGGGTTCCCCTGAGAAGGGGAGACCCAGAGTGTGGGGGCACTGCTGCAGGGCAGCACCCCAAAGTAAGAGACTGGGTCTGGAAGGGACATGGGGCCAGAGGTGGTGGAGACAACAGGGCCAATAACCAAGGGAGAAAAACCGGCCAGCAGGAGGTAAGCCAAGGCTGGAAAGAGCTAATTCCTGGACTGACCAGCTGGAGGTGCCATGGCAGTGAGTGCGCACCATGCTACAGCAACAAATGCGGATGGAAGCACAGCGTTTGTTAGAATGTGACACAATGCATCACGGGGCATTGGAACTGGACCCAGGATGCTCCGCGACCCCCTCTGCCTTCCCACAAGTCTTAGCAACAAAAGAGAAAGAGGTGCTCTGTGGGATAGCTGCCCAGAGTGCACCACTCCAAATAGCTCCGCAACTGTGAACACGCTATTGCGCAGGCAGTCGTCAGTGTGAACACACAACAGTGGTTTTCCTTCTGCACTCTCTGAGCTGCATTGTAACTGCTGCCGCTGTAACTTTGCCAGTGTAGATGTGCCCTCAGTGACACAAATACATTTGACTTCACTTTCATTAGTTCAAAACAAGAAAAACAAGATTTGGACTTCTGTTGTGAAACCATTAGGGAACAAAGCTAATATCTTCTTATGATTACATACAGCAAGAACAAAGACAGTGAATCATGCTCAGGGTATGTACATGCTGCACCCATTTTGCTCATTGGCATGTGCTGAAAATTCCTATGGGGTGAAGAATTTCACCTGCATAGAGCCTGAGTAATCAAGCCACACACCCCAAGAGAGAGGCAGGACCCAAGGCTGCAGCACATCTCCCATGTTACTACTGTTACAGCCAATGCAGCCACAGCCTCTCCATGCTAGTTATGGGGGATGTTCTGTGGAAACTAAAGTCCCTCCCCAGGCTTAATCCCACAAAGGTCTGCAGTACCAGTCTATGCAGAGCCAGAACACAGACTCTTTATCTGGTGTTCCAGAGGCCCACAGGCCCTCTTCCTGCATGCTTGCTGTCCCCTCACGTGTTCTATCCCATGTGAGGCTTAGGTTTCATCATGACTTATGTAAGGGGACTATTGGCCCCTTATTAAAACGCAATAGTTTGGGGTTTTTTTGTTGTTTTTCTAAAATTTTATTTATTTAATTATTTTTGGTTGGCTAGCTTCTAGTACCAAAAGAAAGGGGAAGGGGTTGGTGGAAAATTAGGACCCTGAGACTGACAATGCTCCAGGTTAGCCTGATTGACAGGGTGGGCAGGCTAATGAGGGAGTTAGGAGGCCGGGGGGTCCCATTCTCCATGTGAGCTGGAACTGCCTGGGACAGAGTGGGGCCAGCCCAAGCTAAGTAGAGAGCAGGAGCCCAAGCTGAGCTGGAGAGCAAGGCTACGCCAGTCAGAGGACCAGAGAAGCAGCCCAGGAAGTGGATCTGTGCTGGGAGAAGAGCCACAGAAGCAGCTCAGAGAGCAGACCTGTGCTGGGAAGAGAACTGCAGCAACCAGAGCCAGAGGGGCCAGAAAAAGCAGCCCAGGGGGCTGGAGCCAGAGCAGCATCAGTGCTGAGGCAGAGTGGAGCTGAGGCTGGAGCAGTCTGGAGCCAGGTGTGGTGAGCAGCTGGGCAGCAGGATGGGGGACCCTGGGCAGCAGGCCCTGTCCAGGGAGATGCCTCCCCAGCCAAGAGGCCTTGCAGGCCAGACTTGGAGGGGGATTGTAACCCCAACAGGGGCAGCTGATGCTGAGAAGAAGGGTCCTGCCACCTAGAGCCTGAATGCATGTAGCCACCGTCAGAGCAAGTGTCTGACCAGCAGCAGCCCTGCAGTACAGCCACGACTTGAGATGGAGACCTGGGATGTGTGAAGAACAGACTGTGAACTTCCCTTACATTACAGAGATGCTGGTTGTGATGTCCCTGTGCCACAAAGCGGGGTTATGCATTTTCTTTTTACCTTTCCCATTTTTTCCTTATTTTTTAAAATAGATTGCTGTTTAATAAATTGTATTTGCTTTGAACTGTATGTAATTATCCAGGGCCAGGGAAGTGTCTGGTGTGGACAGAGCACCCCGGAGCGGGGACACCCTAGCCCCTGCCCCAAGTGACCATAACAAAGTTGGGGGGCGAGCCCCCAGGAATCCTGGACCCAGACTTCTTGGGGTTTCAAGGACTTTGTCACACTGGAGAGTGGAAGAGGAGCCCTTTCGCTAGCCCATTGCACTGGGGTAGTGTATAAGCCAGGGAAGTTCCCCACAATAGCAGGACCATTCCCCGCTTACACTTACATTACATTTAAGGTTTTTCAGTCTAAAATCCACTACTGGAATCCTAATGATTTGGCCACCCACTCTCCTTGAAAGCGGCATCATACCTGAAGCCAGCAATAGCAAGCCCTGGGGTGAAATCCTGGCCACACAGATGTCAAGGGCAAAAAGCCCATTGCTTTCCGTGGGGCTCGGATTTCCGTGGGGCTTTGAGGGATTGTAAATTGGGGCCTCACCCCCTTGGAAACCTGTCCATTGCTGATACAGGGGGCCGTGTGAGGAATTCAGGCCAGGGACGGATTAAGAACATCCCCTCAAGCTGGGGCATGAGACCAGACTGTGTCCAACCCGGGACCCCTCCCAAACTACCCACGCTCCGCCTGAGCCGGGAAAGGAGCCAGCATTTGCCTCCTCTCCTCCTACAACCCTGCGGTGACGGGAAGTTGTCCTCTGAGCTCCCCTTTGCCCTGGATTCCCCACGCTACCGTCACTGTGACACCACAATGAGGTCGGCACTGGCCTCCGCACCTGGGCTGGGAGTGGCTGAGGGAGGTGCGGGCCGGGGTGAGGCTGTGAGGAGACGCTGTGCCCCGCACTCAGTGAGAGCCCAGAGGCATGGGGGAGCCCGTGATGGTACCAGGCCGGGAGCCCTGCCGCGCAGGTCAGTCACACCCGCCCGGGGGCTGTAGCTTGGGAGCGGGGGGCAGCGAAGGGCCGAGAGGGCCTGGGGTGTCTCTGGCTGCTGGCCCGGGGAGGAGGGCGCGCCCGGGTGGCACTGGCCTGAGGGAGGGCAAAGGGGCGCCCTGAGCGGGCAGATGGCTGGGGAGGCGGCGGGCGGTCTCGGGAGAGAGCAGCCTGTGGGGAGGCGAGGGCGGACAGCCGGGAAGAGACGCTGCTGGGCGGAGTGGGGCCCGCCCTGGGAGCTGAATCTTCACAGCAGGAGCGTATTGACGCTGGTGCGACTTTCCCGGCAATAGAACAGCCAGCAAATGTAGTGGGGCGGATTGAGAAAGATCCTGTCTCTAGGGCAGCACCCACCCAGCCTGAGCGCTGTTCTACGAAGTTGGTGTAGCATTGATTTCACTGTAGCTGTTACATTCAGCAAGCAGGGCATACCACCATATGATACAGCCTGTGCCCACAGGAGTTACACTGGTGCAAAAACTGTGTGTGGAGAAATCAAGAGTAGCTAACTTGAGGCATACCTAGCTCTCAGCTGTTTTTACAGTAGTCACATAATTTAAACAGAGTACACAGAGAGAGAGAGAGCGCAGTAGTTAGCATCCTAGGTCTCTGATCCTGAGTGGGATTTTTGGTTGCTGCTGCTGCTGCAAAACAATCATAAATACATCAAAGTGAAGTTCTTCCCTGAAAGATGACTGTAAGAATGTCACTTTCACAAATCTGCTCTCTGTATTTTAAAGCACCAAGAGGGTGACCTTGTCTATTGGCTCAATTGACATGAGAGTGGGTGAAAGCAGCTACTGATACAGCACAATTTCTACAAATATTGAACATATAACTTTATTTAATATCTTAGGGCCTGATCTTACTATCCTTGGACCAAGCTCCCAAAACTTCTGGAGGAGAGAATTATTTTACTGAACTAAAATATACTTAATAGGCTCTGCTGTATTGGGCAGTAACTTAGTAGCTGGATAAAGCTGACCAAGTCAAGGGTATTCTGCTTCTTTCTTATCTCACCCTTGGGGTTGCCATTTAAAAAAAAAATTATAAAAGTTAGCCCATTACAAGATGTCAACATCAGTGTTTCATTATATCAGAGCTGCATGTGTTTAGTAACTAGTATGGAGGGAATGATCCTGTACTGATACTGCCATAGGATGTTAGGCCACACCACCTCTGAAGGAAAGTTGGAACTATTTTTGGAAGCTCTTTAAAAGTCCCGGGCTGGGCTTTGTACTCTTCATAAACACGACAGTATTTCAGCCTTATTCCCTGAACAAATGTTTCTTTAAACTGGCTTTTTAGCTTCAACTTTTCTTCCTATTAAAAAAAGAGTAGTCCTGTTTGCCCTGCAATGTCCAAATATTATAAACCCCCCCCTTTTTTTTACATAAAACAAGATGGTAAAGGAAGGAGTTTCATCACTTTTCTTGATCAAACATCAAGTAATGTTGAGTGGTTCCAACTGAATTGTGTCAACCAACGTGAAAATAGCCAGAATTCAGGGCCCTTGTCACTAAGGGAGAAATAAAATGAGGGGAGAGCAGAAGTGAAAGATGAGTTCACAGAGGATCCATCTCATCAAAGGTTGAACTGTGTAAGAATACTCACTAATTTGAGGGTCCTGTGATATCTGCACAGTGAAATGAGTGAGGACTTGTGCTGTGAAAAGGTTAGATGGATTTCTTTGCATATTTGAAGGTGACCACTAAAGTTGCAGGAGAAGAGGGAATTTGGGTTTGTACCCTACTTTTTCTACAATGTGTAAAAAGAGGCTTGCAAGATGTGTAGTAGTGATTTTAAAATAATGATTAAAAAAACCCCTTAAAAGTATCATAAATGCCAATCTATACTTCTCGTCTTGTAGAACATATTGGATGACCCAGGGGTATGACTACACTAGAGCTGAAAGGTATGAATTCCATCTTGAGGAGATATACCTAGGCTCACTGTGATCAAGCTAGTATGCCAAAAACAGAGCATAGCTGCAGTAGTATCTGCAGCAGGAGGAGCTTGCTGCTCTCAGTTCATACCTATCTGAGATGCTAGGTGTCTGCTTGAGGTGGCTAGTCTCACCCACCACTCATGCCGCTGCAGCTGCACTCAATGGGTTTAAATTGCAGCAAGGGCAGTTTCAGGCTGGACATTAGGAAAAGCTTCTTAAATGTATTGGTAGTTAAGCACTGGAATGAAATACCTAAAGAGGTTGTGGAAATCTGTCTTTGAAGATTTTTAGGAATAGGTTAGCCAAACATCTGACAGGGATGGTCTAGAGAATACTTAGTCCTGCCTCAGTTCAGGGGCCTGGATTAGATGAGCTATGGAGGCCTCTTCCAGTCCTACATTTCTATGATTCTATGCCATTACACAATTGTACAACTTGTCCAATCTGTAAGACCAGACAATAGAAAACTGGACACTGCTACATAGAAAGAACATGTTAGGGTCAGGGTAACAGTAATAAAGTAGGAGAAGATGTATTTGAATGGGAGTAGAACACCGGGGAGGGAAGGGAAAAAAGGACAAGATTAGTGGAATGGAGGTCTGGCATTTTTTAACTATTAGATACATTTGGATTTTTAAAAATGTTGAAAAAGTATGGGGTCTACAGTGATAAGATATTCTTTGTTTGGTTGCTAACTCAGATCAAATACCTAACTCCAAATACCACTGTTCTATTCTTGTGCATAAGCCCACTCTTCCATTTTATGTAAAATCATGTGCTTGGTGATCATTGCAGACCTCAAGAACCAGATTCTTTCTGGTGGAGTTAAACACAGGTTTGCAGGTAAATAACCTGGGATATGATTTTCAGTTGAGGTTTGGCTTCTGAAGCCAAGCACCATTTTATTTTTTATGGCTTCCTCTTTCCACAGCTTCCTGACAGTTGAAAAGTTGTCTAGCATATGCATCAGGGTTCCTCTTTCTTTGTTACAGTGCCAGCAAAGATCAGAGGATAAAGTCTTGTGCAACCTCTGTGGCATCCAGTACATTTTGAATAAAAGTCTTTTGCTGGGTCAAGCATAGTTGGAGATCCACACAGACATTTTTAATATGTGGAATAAAAAGTGAGATAGTACAGAAAGATTTTTTTTAAATGCCTTAGTTCTTCAAACAATTGCATGTGTCCATTACATGTGCATGTCTCACGGAGGTCGCTGTGCCTGCAGCCTAATTTTCCTGGTGTTCTGAGCGAAGGGAATAAAAGGGCAGAGCAGTTCTGCCCATCCTTCAGTTCCTTCTTACTGTCAGTGGTCAGAGCATGCTGTGAGGTCACTCCTTATGTGACTAAACCATTACAGTTAGTTGTTGCTAGTAGTACTTAGAAAGAAAAGGGGGTCCAAGGACCCAAAATGAATAACACTTTCTTCCTTCCTACCTATTGTTCTGACTGTCAATAATCAGTGGACTTGAGTCTCTGCCCAGCAGTGGAGCCTATCCCAAAGTTCCTTGGTTTCAAACCCTGCTCCAGGTGTCACAAGTTGATGCCTGTGAGTGACCCTCATTCCCACTGCCTGAACTGGTTGGGTGAGGGTCACATCATGCATAAGTGTTTGATCTGTAAGGGCTTCAAGACAAGAACTAAGGAGCAAAATGAAGAACACCTCAGGTACATCTTCAAGGAGGTCTGGCATCAGAACCCCCTCAGTCAGTTAGAGTTCCTCTTCCTCCATAAGCCTGCAACCTGTGAAGAAACTGATTAGCCTCTTGGTAGAGTCCTCACTGAGCGATCAGACTGATAATGCCTTGCTGAGGCTATCGCGTGTGGTGTACATGTTGGCTTCCAAACTGGGGCCTGCTGTACTGCCAGCAACTTCAGGTCTGGTAGCATTTCCATTGTGCCTGCTGCCAACTCAGAGGCCAATGGTAACTATTCCAACTCAGTGCATGGTACTGATAGCCAAGAACTCCTTCATGTTGCTGCCAGTACTGCAATAAGTCACAGTCCTAATCTCTGATGATGACACTCTGTACCATTCCCCTTGGGCCTTTGGAGTACTCCTACTTCTTCTCAGAGTATGATGTGGCTGTGATGCTGGTGGTGATCAGGTGCCAGTTCATGCCAAGGCCCTTAGGCTTCATCTGAACACTGGCCAGTACATAGCTGGAAACCAGTCTGACTCACCTGTGTGTTAGTATTAATAAAATAAGCATTAGATTTATAAAAATATGTTTGGTATTTACAAAATGCTTGTAGGATGCTGCATATATTAACCTCACTTAATATATGTACCCAGGTAATAAGATTCTATTAAGTGTTAGAGGTTTACAGTGCAAATGGTATAACTTTCCAAACAGGAAAGCAGCATTAATTAATGTAAAGACTGGCTTTCTAGAGAAGGTGTTAGGCCTTGCACACAAAAAAAGTTCATTGAAGTGAAATGAGCCATTGTGAAAAAAAGAACACTTTGTTGATTGCTCCCCACCACACCCATGTGAAAGACATGCATGAGGACTCATCCCATCATCTTGAACTCTGTGGAGAGGGAATAAAAATCCCTGTCAAGAAGAAACTGGGTCTCTGTGCTGCTTGGGCTTGGAGCTGGCAAGATTTTTAAGCATAAGTAAGGGATCCCCAGCTGCTTAGCCTGAGTTAGCCTTAAATGACATATAGCAGGATAAGGGGGTCTCAGACCCATTTTGGACCTTTGAATCTTGAACAAGTACATGAAGCCATTATGGTTCTGTATGGTTTCCCTCACAACTGCTATCCCTTTGTTAGATCTGGGGAGATTGAAATGCTGTCCTCGACTTGAGGGATGTGTATTTCCATTTGTTGATCCACCTAAGCCACAGAACCTTTCTAAAGTTTATTAGAGAATGAGACCATTTCTAGCTCACAGTCTACCCTCTGGCCTATCATCCACACAGAGGGTTTTTGTCAATTGTGTGACAGCCCATTTCTGCCACTGGTACTTCCTGGTATACGTTTGTTGATGTGGGGTCACTCCCATCAGCAGATGGAGGAAGTTATCCAAACATGGTCTATTTACATGCTTAGGACTGGAGGCAAACAAAGAGAAATTGATCTTTGCACCTCATAGAGAAAAGAATTTATTGGGGCAGTCCTGAATTCAACCCTAACCAGAGCTTTTCTAGTGCTACCAAGGTTACTATCTATACAAGGCCTCTGTGCATCCTTCAAGGGACATCCCCAAACCTCAGTGAAGAACTGCCTCAGGATCCTGGGGCATATGGCAGTGTGCACTTATGGAACTCCTTGCCTGTATGCCAGGCTGCATCTCAGAGGTTATGGATGTGGGTCAAGTCAGTGTAGCCCGTCAGGTACATCACCAGGACAGACTAGTATGTATCCAAGACAGGGTCCTATTGTCCCTGAATTGGTGGATGAACCAAGACAGTGTTTGCAGTGGGGTCCCCTTCTCCCCACCCTTTCCCCCATGATTTTGGTAGCAGAGGCTTCAGTCATGGGGTGGGAAGTGTATCAGAGATCTGCAAGCTCGAGTCTTGTCCACTCAGGAGGCCGGCTGTATATAAACATTTTTTGATTACCAGGCAGTTGTCACAGTGCACCGTCAGTTTCTATCTCATTTACTTCCTGGATACCAACAGGACAGCAAGTTGGGGAGAGAGCAGGGGTGCCAGCAGGCAGTCAGGCTTTGGCACTTCTGTATCTGGAAGTCCCTGACTCTCATCAGACCTACTGGTAGTTCAAAATTGATTAGTGGACCTGCTGAGCAGGTTACTCAGCTTGGATCATGAATGCTGTCTCAACATACAGGGGCAGCTCTAGGCATTTTGCCACCCCAAGCACAGCAGGCAGGCTGCCTTTGGCAACTTGCCTGCGGAGGATCCGCTGGTCCTGTGGCTTCAACGGATCGCTGAAGCCGCGGGACCAGCGGACCCTCCGCAGGCATGTAACTGAAGGCAGCCAGCCTGCCTGCCGCCCTCGCGGCGACCGGCAGAGCGCCCCCAGTGGCTTGCTGCCCCAAGCACGCACTTGGCGTGCTGGTGTTTGGAGCCGCCCCTGTCAACATGGCTATTCAAAGATCAGTACTTCATGTAGGGGGGAGTCCCGAGAGTGGACTTATTTGCAAATCCCTTAGAATAGGAAATACCCTCTTTTCTCTTCTAGGGCAGCCATAACCCCAGATCCATTTTGGAAACGTTTCTCTTCCTCTGAGACAGGAGCCTGCTCTATGCCTACCATTCAGTGTTGCTGATTCCCAAGATCATTTTTGAGCTGAAGCAAGAGGAAGGCAAAATGATATTCATTGCACCAGCATGGGCAAGGCAGCTATAGTTCTCAGACTTGCACAAAAAGTCAATCAGGAAACTTTGACTCCTGCCTTTAGTCAAAGGCCTCATATTGCAGAATCGCTAGCTGGTGTTGTACCTGAACCTTTAGTGACTACACCTCACAGCTTGGTTCCTCAGCGGATAAAACCAGAAGAGGCTCGCTGCTCAGAGGCGGTCCAGAGTGTTTTGCTTAATAGTGGGAAACAAGAGCTACTTATCTTTAATAAGTGGAAGCGTTTCTCTGAGAGGCTAGCCATGTGATGTCTCTTACTCATTCTACGTTTCAAAAGATCTTGGACTATTTGTTACACTTCAAAGAGTCAAGTTTGATAGCTTCATTAAAGTGCATCTGGCTGCAATTTCAGCATTTCTCCCCTATATTACAGCAGGACTGAATTCTCTATTCCTAGGACTACCAAGTTCCTAAATGGCCTAAAAAGACTGTTCCCACCTATCAGAGACCCTACTTCATAGTGGGATTTGAAGATAGTGTTCTCAGCCCTTATGGGTCCCCCTTTCAAGCCACTAGTCTCCTATTCATTGTTACACCTCTCAGAGCAAAGGTGGCTTTTTTAACAGCCATCACTTCTTCCAGGACAATAGGAGACCTCTGTGCCCTGATGTCATAGGGTCTACTCACCACTAGGAGTGCTTCCTCCTGGCCTCTCCAGAGGTTAGCTCCTTCCAGATCTGAGGCACCCTTCTGTTGCTCACTGCACATATCACTACCACTCTCTCTGCAACTCAGGTATTCCCTCTGTATCATGACTTGGCCCTCCAGCCAAATCACTATGAGTGTTTCCTCCTCCCAGAGTATCGAAGTCTTTCCTCACTAGCAGTCTCTGGCAGTCTTTCCTTTCATTGCCCCTGTGGTGCCACTTCCCCAGTGACTGGCAGGAGAATCTAGGCCCACCCTCTACTTCAGGTTCCAGCTCAGGGACCCTCTAGTCAGCAGCCAAGTTCTGTTCCCTCCTAGACCTTACTGCCTTTTTCCCTGAGCCCTTTCTTTACCATCTGGTTCTCCTACCCTCTCTGGGTTTGCTGGCCTCTCAGCTCTCTCCTCCCAGTGAGTAACTGTAGGCTACCTCCCTGTAAAGTCCCAAACATTTCTCCTGTCTCCTAAGAAGTGGCACAACCTTCTGTATCATCAGCTTCCTGCATTTAGAACCCCAGCCCAGCTCATTCCTCCTCAGCTGTGCTCCCTCATTCAGGCAAGGGATTACTTAAGCCACCTGATCCCCTCAGCTGTGCCTGTCTGCTTAATTGGCCCTGTCCTTCTTAGTCTACGTTGGGGTAGGCAACCTATGGCACGTGTGCTGAAGACGGTACGCAAGCTGATTTTCAGTGGCACTCACACGGTCTGGGTCCTGGCCATCGGTCCAAGGGGCTCTGCATTTTAATTTAATTTTAAGTGAAGTTCTTTAAACATTTTAAAAACCATATTCACTTTACATACAACAATAGTTTAGTTATATATATTACAGACTTATAGAAAGAGATCTTCCAAAAATGTTACAATGTATTACCAGTACGCGAAACCTTAAATTAGAGTGAATAAATGAAGACTCGGCACACCACTTCCAAAAGGTTGCTGACCCCTGGTCTACATTAACCCCTTCAGGGCAAGTGGACACCCGATCACACCTGCTAACAGATTCTCCATACACGGTTTGGTTTTTTTTAAACAGGGCATTAGGCCACACCCTAAATTTCTGTCCAAAGTGCATCAGATTTCTGCCTCAACGAGTAAGTATATTACCGGTCTTCTTTCCAAAACCACATGGTTATAAAGATCAACAAAAGCTCCACACTTTGGATGTTCACTGAGCCACGGGCCACTTATCTAGATAGAATAGCCCTTTTGGGTCATTTCACAGCTGCTTGTCTCCTAAGTAGAAAGAATGATAGGGAATCCTGGAACAGCACAATGACTGTCTATGTGGATCACCAGCAGTAATGTCATGTGCTACAAGATGAAGGGCATCGCACCTCCTGAAAAGCACTCTGTACTTTCACCCATTGTACTTTCAGCCATAGCACACTCAGCCACCACAGTGTTTGTGAGAAATGTCCCTGTTGTGAACAACTGCAGAGTGGCACTATGGTCTTCAGTGTATGCTTGTGCTAAACATTATGCGTTTACCACTGCATCAAGAGAAGATGCAACTGTAGGGAAAGCAGTCCTGTAGTCCCTCTTCTGATGAGACTCCTAGCCCCACTTCTATTGGAAACTGCTTGGGTGTTATCTACTGTGATGGACATATGCAATCACTCAAAGAATTAAAAATGGTTACTCACCTCTCCATAATTGTTTTCTTTGAGATGAGTTGCATATATCGATTACATGACCCACCCTCCTTCCCCAATGCATGAGAGCTTTTCATCTAAGAGTCTGGTAGGAAGGTACTGAGGGATGGGCAAAGTAGCTCTGCCCCTTTCTACCTTCAGGTTTGAGAACAAGGTACACCAACGCACAGGCGTAGCCGTCCCTGTGGGTACTGCTAGAGAAAATTCTCTGGCACGAGTGCACAAGACATGCACACATGTAGTGTAATGGACAAATGCAACACATTCCTAGGAACAGTTAAGAGAGCTGACAAACAATTTCTTCTTCAACTTTGTTCCACTCTCTCCCACTTTTTTTTTCCTGCCCTCATTTCTGCTCTTGTAGTAGTTTTAACAGTTTCCTACTTTAACTTGACTGGCTTGGATGTACAGTGCTTACTGAGGCTGTGCTTCCCTTTACTGATAAAGAATGCCACTTCTGCTGATTGATATCAACCCACGGACTCTACTAAAAATGTTCTGACTTTCTTTACCTCCCAGCTGATCAATGTCTTTTTTTTTTCTTAATTCAAAATAAAGAGCATTTTTCTTCAGTGGCTTTTACTTTTTTCCGTACAGCGTGTTCAAAGCTGTGGATCAAAATCCAGATAGCAAAAGGACCTGCCCAGCAGCATTTGTTGGTTAGCTACTGTATGTAGTTGTGAAACTGAATATTAAGAACCCAGTCCTGAAAACCAGTGGTTTTCAACCTTTTTTCATTTGTGGACCCTTAAAAATTTTTGAATGGAAGTGTGGACCCTTTTGGAAATCTTAGACATAGTCTGCGAACTCCCAGGGGTCTGTGAACCACAGGTTGAAAAACACTGCTTTAAACACTATACATGGAGTGCCCACATGTGTAAGCGTCTAGGATTGGGATCTAAATTTATATTCACTTCTCACAGTGGCACTAAACCTTTAGTCTCGCATTATTTTATGATTGTCATCACTTTCAACTCAACTAATATAAACATTACCTGTATCTGAATAAACAGATCCTGGCAGTATACCTGACCTGTAGAAAGTACAATGAACAATTGTACGTGGCAGTTAGCAATCCATTTCCTGTACGTATAGGAAAAAGCTCCAAGAATGGATGAAAGGATAGAGAAATAGGAAAATAAACTTTTGTATGTGGGCAAATGAGACCCCTCTCCTGAGTTATCTACCTCTTTAGACTCATAAACTTTAAGGTCAGAAGGGACCATTATGATCATCTAGTCTGACTTCCTGCACAATGCAGGCCACAGAATCTCACCCATCCACTTCTATAACAAACGCCTAACCTATGTCTGAGTTATTGAAGTCCTCAAATTGTGGTTTGAAGATCTCAAGCTGCAGAGAATCCTCCAGCAAGTGACCTGTGACCCACGCTGCAGAGAAAAGCGAAAAACCTCCAGGGCCTCTGCCAATCTGCCCTGGAGGAAAATTCCTTCCTGACCCCAAATATGGCTATCAGTTAAACCCTGAGTACGTGAGCAAGACTCACCAGCCAGCACCCAGGAAAGAATTCTCTGTAGTAACTCAGATCCCATCCCATCTAACATCCCATCACGGATTACTGGGCCTACTTACCTGCTGATTATCAAAGATCAGTTGCCAAATTAATTGCCAAAATTAGATTATCCCATCAGACCATCCCCTCCATAAACTTATCAAGCTTAGTCTTAAAGCCAGATATGTCTTTTGCTCCCACTACTCCCCTTGGAAGGCTGTTCCAGAACTTCACTCCTCTAATGGTTAGAAACCTTTGTCTAATTTCAAGTCTAAACTTCCTAGTGTCCAGTTTATATCCATTTGTTCTTGTGTCCACATTGGTACTAAGCTTAAATAATTCCTCTCCCTCCCTAATATTTATCCCTCTGATATATTTATAAAGAGCAATCATATCCCCCCTCAACCTTCTTTTGGTTAGGCTAAACAAGCCAAGCTCTTTGAGTCTCCTTTCATAAGACAGGTTTTCCATTCCTCGGATCATCCTAGTAGCCCGTCTCTGAACCTGTTCCAGTTTGAATTCATCCTTCTTAAACATTGGAGACCAGAACTGCGCACAGTATTCCAAATAGGTCTCACTAGTACCTTGTATAATGGTACTAACACCTCCTTATCTTTGCTGGAAATATCTTGCCTGATGCATCCTAAAACTGCATTAGCTTTTTTAATGGCCATATCACATTGACGGCTCATAGTCATCCTGTGATGAACCAATACTCCGAGGTCCTTCTCCTCCCCTGTTACTTCCAACTGGTGTGTCCCCAATTTATAACTAAAATTCTTATTATTAATCCCTAAATGCATGACCTTGCACTTTTCACTGTTTAATTTCATCCTATTACTATTACTCCAGTTTACAAGGTCATCCAGATCTTTCTGTAGGATATCCCGGTCCTTCTCTGTGTTAGCAATACCTCCTAGCTTTGTGTCATCTGCAAACTTTATTAGCACATTCCCACTTTTTGTGCCAAGGTCAGTAATAAAAAGATTGGTCCCAAAACCGATCCCTGGGGAACTCCGCTAGTAACCTCCTTCCAGCCTGACAGTTCACCTTTCAGTATGACCTGTTGTAGTCTCCCCTTTAACCAGTTCCTTATCCACCTTTCAATTTTCATATTGATCCCCATCTTTTCCAATTTAACTAATAATTCCCAACGTGGAACCATATCAAATGCCTTACTGAAATCTTTCTCACCTTACAGGGATTTTACAAGTTTTATTTAAAAAAAGTATCTATCCTGTTATTTTCACTTAATCTATTTCTACATTTGTTTTTTAAACTTTTATTTAAAATAATCATGTTAATATCAGCACAAGTAAGTCATGTTACAATTAGCTCTAACAAGCAATCTTGCAAGTTGTAACATTCTTTTCCCATGGCTGAATTTTGATTTGTTATCTGTAAGATGATGGAATATATTTTGTTTTTTTCCAAATTTCCTCTCTTACTTGTGATGTTATTCTAGTTTGATTTCCTTTTTCCATTTAGGCAAGCTAGGCATCAAACTGGTCATGTAAATCTAAATCCTGTTTTCTGAACATAGGATTGTTAAATAACATTAATAAGGCTATTTTAATATGTTTAAACTCTACCAACTTCTAATCAACAAGCAAATCTGATACACAAACTTCTGTTCAATTGATTTTAAAATTAAATAGTTAAATCCACAGACTTCAAGGTGGGTTGGCTTAAAAGAAAAAAAAAGTCCTGATCTAGCCCAATTTGATGTTATGTTTCAAAAGGAGGGACATGCTATTAATGATTCATAGTTTAAGGACAGAAGGGACCATTAGACCATCTAGTCTGGACTATACATCACAGGGCATTAAATTTCACTCCGTCATCCAGTACTGAGCCTGAAGCCTTGTTTGGCTAAAGTATAGCATATATTAGGCTAAAGCATATCTTCCAGAAAGGCATTCAGTCTTGATTAGAAGACATCAAGAGATGCATAATCCACCACTTCCCTTGGTAGTTTGTTCCAATAGTTAATCATCCTCACTGCTAAAAATTTGGGCCAAATTTCTTATTTTAATTCTTCTGGCTTCATCTTCCAGCCATTGATTGTGTCTTTCTCTTCTAGATTAAAGTGACCTTTAGTACCCAGTATTTTCTCCCCATGTTGGTACTTATTGACTGTAATCAACTCATTTCTCAATCTTCTTTATGGTAAACAGAACAGAATGAGCTCTTTAAGTCTCTCCCAGTAAGGCATATTGAATCATTTGGGTGGCTCTTTTCTACACCATCTCTAATTTTTCAACCTCCTTTTTAAAATGTGTACACCAGGGCCCAGATCCATAGAAGGACTTAAGCATTACAACACTGAGTGTCGTAGCACTTAACTTTTAGACACTTAAAAATTCACAGGAATAACACTGCAATTCACAAAGCCTGAATTAAGCAGGCAGTCTCCCTATAAGTGGAGGGGGAGAGGCAGGCATGTTACAGTGTATGTACTCAATGAGTGGCAGGAAGTCTGAGTCTGGGTCAAGTCAGGCTTGTGCTACCACACTGAAATAGCTGTGTAAACATTGCAGTTTGGGCTCTGAAGCCTCTGTAGAAGGGATTTGAACAGGGATCTGCCTATTTTTAGCTTTCTTTATCAATTTTCTGCACTTCATAAATTCTAATTTATATTGATTGCTACCTATTTCTCTTTTTTGTCACTTGTTATATCTTGCTTTTTTATTTCTAATTGCTGCCTTCATTTTGCCACTGAATCTGGATGGACTTTTAGCTAAAGTTGTTCTCTCTTCATTATGGAATTGTGGCTTTTTGGCCATCTAATAAACTCTTCTTAAAAAACTCCCAATTTTTTATCACATTTTTCTGTCTAATTTTTTTCTCACAATCAGTTTTGCTCATAATTTTCTTCAGCTTTGGGATAGTAGCCAGCTGATAAAATGATATAAATCAATACAATAACAATTGAGCTTTCTTCATCTAATTTAAAAGTTGAGAAGTGGGGAATGAATTGCTTAATTTCATCAAATCATAGTAAATTTTAGGTCTTACAAATGAAGCAAAAAGTGTTTCATTATAAACAGTCTAGCATTAATTTAAAGAGAAATGAATTAGGTAATAACAGCTACTACACATTAATATTTTATAATAGGATGAGCAAAAGTAATTTTCCATGATTTTGTATGAAAAATAAGGATCCATCAGCATAAAAATGTCTCCGTTCTTTCAAAGATGGATCTGCTAATGATAAACTCTCCTAGTTTAACATCTGCTGGAAATTTTCAGCAGATTGGAAAATGATTAGTTCCTTGCCAGTATTGAACTATAGTGGATGTTTTTGTTCTTGGTCCTAGAAATGATCCACTGTTTGATATCAGCAAAGCAAAAGCAATATTTCTGTCTTGTATTTGATTTCTGAATGGTCCATAACAGATCAAATTTGAATTCTAATATAACACTTACGTTAGGTGCACACTAATGTATGACCTTGACAAAGACGATCTGAAAAAAGTACCTTTCTAAAACAATATATAAAGCAAGCAGCTTGTAGGGTGACCAAGAGCACTGAAACAGAGCATGTGATACTCTTGAGCTTGTGTAGTACTGCTGATTCTTAAACCTACAGCAACTGTGACTGATGCCAGTTTGAAAAGTAGGATTAACAGTTTGAACTAACTTGAGGCTAGTAGGTCAGGTGGAAAATGCTTAAACATTCATTAATATAACATGATTAGCTGAAATCTGAGAGCAATAAGATAACTTAAGGATGAAGTGGCAGCTTAACCCAGAAATTCTTTAATGTTGTCATGAGCTTTAAGTAAAAGCTTGATGCCTGTATTTATGCATGAGGAAGCATATTGGTGGCAAATGCATATGGCTACTTTTCAAAAGTCCAGTAGTGGGCAGGGCCACCCAGAGGATTCAGGGGGCCTGGGGTCTTCAGTGGTGGGGGGCCCCCCCTTCGGCAGTAATTCAGCAGCGGGGGGTCCTTCCACTCCGGGACCTGCTGCCGAAGTGCCCCAAAGACCCGCAGCGGGGGCCCCCCACCACCGAAGCGGGACCCGCCACCAAAGTGCTGGGTCATTGGCGGTAATTTGGCAGCAGGGGGTCCTTACACCCCGGAGTGGAAGGACTCCATGCCGCCGAATTGATGACGACGACCCGGAGCAGAAGACGCTCCGGGGGCCCGGGCCCCACAAGAGTTTTCCAGAGGCCCAGAGTGAGTGAAGGATCCAGCTCCAGGTGCCCTGAAAAACTCTCATGGGGGTCCCTGCGGGGCTTGGGGCTAATTGCCCCACTTGCCCGCCCCTGCCCCCGGGCGGCCCTGGTAGTGGGGAACTTGCAAAGGGAATCAAAACCAATAGTAAAAGGTTCTACAGCCACATAAATAAGAAGAAAACAAAGAAAGAAGAAGTGGGGCCGCTATACACTGAGGATGGAATGGAGGTTAAGGATAACCTAGGCATGGCCCAACATCTAAACAAGTACTTTGCCTCGGTTTTTAATAAGACCAGTGAGGAACCTTGCGATGATGGAGGGATGATAAACGGGAATGTGGATATGGAAGTGGATATTACTGCAACTGAGGTAGAGGCCGTACTTGAACAGCTCAATGGGTCGAAGTCGGAGGGCCCGGACAATCTCCACCCAAGGATATTAAAGGAACTGGCGCGTGAAATTGCGAGCCCGTTAGCGAGAATTTTTAAGCGATCGATAATCTCGGGTGTTGTGCCGTATGACTGGAGGATTGCTAATGTAGTTCCTATTTTTAAGAAAGGGAAAAAGAGTGATCCGGGTAATTATAGGCCTGTTAGCTTGACGTCTGTAGTATGTAAGGTCTTGGAAAAAATTTTAAGAGAGAAAGTAGTTAAGGACATAGAGGTCAATGGTAATTGTGACGAATTGCAACACGGATTTACTAAAGGTAGATCGTGCCAAACCAATCTGATCTCCTTCTTTGAGAAGGTGACGGATTACTTAGATAAAGGAAATGCGGTAGATATAATTTACCTAGATTTCAGTAAGGCGTTCGACACGGTTCCGCACGGGGAGCTGTTAGTTAAATTGGAAAAGCTGGGAGTGAATATGAAAGTTGTAAGGTGGATAAGGAACTGGTTAAAGGGGAGACTCCAGAGGGTCGTATTGAAAGGTGAACTGTCGGACTGGAAGGAGGTCACCAGTGGAGTCCCTCAAGGATCGGTTTTGGGACCGATCTTATTTAACCTTTTTATTACTGACCTTGGCACAAAGAGCGGGAATGTGCTAATAAAGTTCGCGGATGACACGAAGCTGGGGGGTATTGCTAACACGGAGAAGGACAGGGATGCTATTCAAGAAGATCTGAACCACCTTGTAAACTGGAGTAATAGAAATAGGATGAAATACAATAGTGAGAAGTGCAAGGTCATGCATTTAGGAACTAATAATAAGAATTTTGGATATACGTTGGGGGCGCATCAGTTGGAAGCGACGGAAGAAGAGAAGGACCTTGGGGTACTGGTTGATAGCAGGATGACTATGAGTCGCCAATGTGATACGGCTGTTAAAAAAGCAAATGCGATTTTGGGATGCATCAGGCGGGGTATTTCCTGCAAGGATAAGGAGGTGTTAGTACCGTTGTATACGGCGTTGGTGAGACCCCATCTGGAATACTGTGTGCAGTTCTGGTGTCCCATGTTCAAGAAGGATGAATTCAAACTGGAACAGGTTCAGAGACGGGCTACGAGGATGATCCGAGGAATGGAAAAACTGCCTTATGAAAGGAGACTCAAAGAGCTTGGCTTGTTTAGCCTGGCCAAAAGAAGGCTGAGGGGGGATATGCTCGCCCTATATAAATATATCAAGGGGGTTAACGTTAGGGAGGGAGAGGAATTATTTAAGTTTAGTACTAATGTAACCACGAGGACGAATGGGTATAAACTGGAT